>NC_140183.1:14297077-15534939 GCF_963971535.1 Notolepis coatsorum | reverse complement strand
AATTTTTTTTATCTCGCGCCGATCGATATCAAACTGTATACAATCATCAATATAATGCATTTAGGGCTATAAATCATGTTCTGGAGAAAGCTGCAGAAAACGATAAAAACATACTTATACTTTAGACCGTATTTTAGTATGAATATGTGAATGAAAAAGTATAACGTTGCTACACCCTGAACAATAGATACTTGATGTTGAATGGGCCATAGTAATGTCAATTTAGCAATACAATTAAAAAAGTTATAGCCCTGCAAAGAAGGGGAACTTCTCCATAGACAAATAGAGCTGGCGTGGGATGGTTTATTATGGATATAAGCCTGGCGAAGAAAGTGTTAATGGACTATAGGTCAATAAAAACAATACACAAATAAAAAAAAACATAAAAGATATTTTTTTAATTTTTTCTCGATTATAATCGATTCTAACATATTCAAATCGATGCATTGAATCGAACACATTAGAATCGATGCATTTCGATTAATCGATGCATCGTTACACCCCTATGAACTACATACATTTACATTTTGTCATTTAGCTGAACACTTTTATCCAAAGCGACTTACAAGTTCTGTACAACAAGTCAGCAGGAACGGTACGAATCTTAGTCACAACTGAGTAACAATGTTCATCAAACAGTACTGAAACGTGGGTGCTGCAGTGATGAGTGCATAATAGTAAAGACATATTAGTATAGTAAGAAGAGTGCATGATAGTATAAGACAGTAAGAATGTAGATTTTTTTTCATTTCAGATATTGATTGAAGTAATACTGTAATTGCAAATCTGGTATGTCATAAATGTATAGATGGAGCAGTACTGTCTATCTGTATGTCATGTATGTCATATATGTTACGATTAATTGAAAATGGGGGACCCTGATGTAAACAAGACGAAAGTCTTTCTCTGGTCTGCATCCCCTTAACAATTGTATGTATTGAGCTGTACTGTACTGTACCCATTCTGCAATCTGTTAATAAAGTTTTCATTCATTCATTCATTCAAGTGTGTTTTTAGTCGACGGCGAAAGATTGATCGGGTTTCGGCTGTCCTAACTGTGGTGGGAAGTTATTCCTATTCCTATTTTTGGGAGCTATGCGTCCATGAATAAACAAAGGGACATTGTGCTTTTAAAACAAAAAGGAAATAGTTGGGATGGGAGGGTTTCTTTTAAACTGTAATCCATTACAGAGTGATTACCCACTTACAACTGTTACCAGTAGCTGGGATCCACTGGATCACTCAAACATGGTAATATAATTGTATCACTACCAGTATTTGTTACTTGTGAATGACGTTGTCTTCAAAGTCCATAGAATATAAGCATATGAATATGGCAAGGCCTGCCAACATATGTGACTGAGTCTTCCCTTCAGCTGCTTTGAGCTTCTGCACTAGAATACAACAGGACTCTACGTAGGAACCATGGCACTTCCCTGAGAGTTGTTTCAAATGAAGATGGCTTCACCTGTTCCATACTAGTGAAAGTGACAACTTCACCTGTTCCATACTAGTGAAAGTGACAACTTCACCTGTTCCATACTAGTGAAAGTGACAACTTCACCTGTTCCATACTAGTGAAAGTGACAACTTCACCTGTTCCATACTAGTGAAAGTGACAACTTCACCTGTTCCATACTAGTTGTTACATTCAAGCCTAAATTTACTTGGCCTAAGGCCTGAGCAGTCAGGAAAATATGGCTAGTTTCCCCGGTAGGCCTTGAATGTAAGCAGGTGGACACAGGAAAACGGACAAGTGTTTACCAAAATGAACAGTATTTATTTGGATAACTATTTCCATACTAGTGAAAGTGACAACTTCACCTGTTCCATACTAGTGAAAGTGTGACAACTTCCGCTGTTCCATACTAGTGAAAGTGACAACTTCAGCTGTTCCATGGACAGATTGTTTAGATTGCAGTGTTTAGATTGTGACTTTGTGACTTTTTTTCAGGCAGGGTGGTAGCCCCCTGAAATGTTCAGTGTCATCGCATTGGACGACATACATGGACTAGGGATGTCACGATTTGAAATGTATCTTTTTTACATTTACATTTAGTCATTTAGCTGATGCTTTTATCCAAAGCGACTTACAAAGTGTGTGTACAACAAGTCAGCAGGGGGGATACCTCTGGCAGCTGAGGGTAATGTTCATCTAGCAGTGCTGAATTTGAGTGCTTCACATTGAGAGCATAGTAGTATAGACATATTAGCATCGGTTTGAGTTATCACGTGAGAGCTATGGGGGGCCCCGAAACCGCTCGCTGGCGGAATTTAATTAAATTTAACAAATGAGACAACATGTATGAACTTGAATGAACATTTATTTAATGTCTCTGCACTTATGAATCAAACACTAACAAAAAAAACCGAATGGAAAATAAATAGTTGTATTGAGTTGGTCCAGGTCTAGCGGGGACTCGGGTCTGGCAGTGGCAGCCGCGGTAACATCCTCAGCAGAGCTAATGCTACTAGCATTATCAACTTCAGTAGCGCTGCTAGCTGCTGTGCTAACAGCGTTAGCCTTTGGCCTTTTTTACAAACCCGAAGCTGTCCAGCCTTGTGGCGGGTTCAGTCTTTTTTTTCTCTGCGGCATGCGCTATTATTAGTATGGCGTACGTTTGACTTGTACAGGAGTCGCAGGTCATGAGCCTGTAGGTCATAGACTACTACAGGACATGGGCCTGTTTACATCACATGATACATGCAGCTTGCTGCTTCTTCTTCACCAAATGGGTTGGAGTAGCGTTAGTAGACACGCTCATGGGCGATGCATAGTGGCTTGGAGGTGAAATACAGCCTATTCTATATTATCTATTAACAATAAAAAAAAAAATGCGTGACCCCCACAGGTGTTGTTGACTATGGGGGCCCAGACTCTATCTATGGGGGCCAAGCCCCCATTGGCTCCCCCATATAACTCAAACCCATACAGTACATAGTCAGGGGTGTAAAGTACTTGAGTAATTGCACTTCGTTACAATACTTAAGTACTGTTTTTGGGGATTTGTCCTTTATTATTAGGTTTGCATACTTGTACTTTTACTCAATTACGTTTCAGAGAAAGAAAACATACTTTTTACTCCTTACATTTAAAATGCAGACCTACAAAGTACAAAGCTTGCAGGTCCAACCATTTTAATTAGTATATTTGTTTCTCTGGCCAAACTAACGTTAATGTTATTAATCCTGCATGTGTCGAATGTCGAACCCACGTAGAATTTATTTTTAAAAGAACTAAACCCTTAATTTTTTTCCAAGGCTTTAGTTTGGCCAACTTTACAACTGGATGCTGTGATGTGAATGCCGTCCATGTTAGTTTACCTTTATATGTTTTTTCAAATTTGATGGAGAAGTGCATTAAATCATTTTAATGCAAAAAAAAGTGTCCTCTGTTCTTTAATTTCAGCATTGTCTATCGCAGAACACATTTCATGGGCCAAGTGTATGCTTGGTTTCATTCCAGCCTTGCCTAAACACCAGCTGATGATTTCACTAATTGGCTCACCTCTTCAACTAACTCACCTGGTGCAATGTGTAGTTAAAATGAAAACTTGGCCCACGATGGAATGAGTTTGAGACCCCTGGTCTATCCCTTGCAATAATTTTTTGACTTTTTAGTACTTACGTACATTTAAAAGTAGAAACTTTTTTACTTTCACTCAAGTGTGTTTTTAGAATTTAATGTGGTGAAATAATTGTGTTGTTTCATCACCCTTTTATTCTCTCTCTCTCTCTCTCTCTCTCTCTCTCTCTCTCTCTCTCTCTCTCTCTCTCTCTCTCTCTCTCTCTCTCTCTCTCTCTCTCTCTCTCTCTCTCTCTCTCTCTCTCTCTCTCTCTCTCTCTCTCTCTCTCTCTCTCTCTCTCTCTCTCTCTCTCTCTCTCTCTCTCTCTCTCTCTCTCTCTCTCTCTCTCTCTCTCTCTCTCTCTCTCTCTCTCTCTCTCTCTCTGGGGACTGGGAGGGAGCTCGTCTCCATGGAAACATGACTGGACATCTCTGTAGAGGACTGGGAGGAGCTTGTCTCCATGGAAACATGACTGGACATCTCTGTAGAGGACTGGGAGGAGCTTGTCTCCATGGAGACAGACTTACAGCAGGACATCTCTGTAGAGGACTGGGAGGAGCTTGTCTCCATGGAGACAGACTTACAGCAGGACTGGGAGGAGCTTGTTTTCAGGCCCAAACCCAGACTATAAATACTAGATGTAAATTATTACAATATAAATGGCTGCTGATGACCTATATTACACCTGTTAAATTACATCATTTACATACGTACATCAAACCATATTGGTTTGAATTGTATGAAACTGAAATTAAATGAGTTTCATAGGCCTCAGTAGAAATTGTAATGATTTCTTTTTTACAATTCCATTTTTCTGTTGTTTCTGTATCTAGTTTTGTATGTTTACGTTTCATCTGCTGTACCATAATTATGTTTGCTGCAGCAAAGAAATGTAATCTGATCTCAATGGCATTTGGGCTTGGTATATACACCGTCTTTGCAGTCATGATTTTGAAGTCATAACTTTTTGAATACACAATATCTAAATATATGGTCAGGGTTTAGTGAGTAGGTGAACAATCAGCAATGTTGTGGAAAGGTAAATAACGTAATTAAAATGTGTAAACAATGTGACGTAAATCTATAACGTTACAACAGACAAATTCACAACGTTGTGTAATTACTGCATGCTTACGTAATGGCAACATTGTGGTAAGGTTATTCAATTACATTGTCAAATGTAATGTTTTTAGAACGTAATTGTAACGTATCCACAACGTTATTTTGTGACGTCGCAGCGATGGCTTCCTGGTCTTTAATTTTACATGAATACTACATCAATTGATATGTAACGCTAACATTAGGATACCAATAGAAGACGTTAAGACTATGTTGCCACATTTTGTTTGCAGGGACCTCCTGCTCCCGGCAGGGAAGACAGTGGTTGTCAGCTGACCTGTGCTGACGGGGAAGTTGGGGATGTCTTCATAGCGGAAGGTCTGCTTGTTGGTGACGCTGTCGGCCAGCAGGCCCAGTCCGGAGCCACAGATGACAGCGAGCTTGGGACGGTGTCTGGTCTGGTTGAGCAGCCACTCTGTTGTGTGCTTGTAGTCCTCAAAGGAACAGCAGCTGCAAAATATGGGATGAATCAGAAAATGTAGATCATGATGTTCTAAATATGGGGCACCAGGGAACAGTGGAATGCAGGCCTCCAAGGCCCAACAATCACCCCACTTAGCTGTTACTTTCTCATGCAACATTTTACTGGGTAGATGCCAGAGGAATTATTTGAGGGGGAAAGGACCATTTCGTAGGTAAATAATGTCCATTGCTTTTATTACTCAGTGATTCAGCATGTTGTAACCAAAAGCCTGCCGTTGAGGTTGAAGAAGAGGTGGAGGTTAAAGACAGCTGTAGAAGAAGAGATGCAGGAAGTAGGTTATGATGGAGGTTAAAGACAGCTGTAGAGGAAGAAAGACAGGAAGTAGGGTATGATGGAGGTTGAAGACAGCTGTAGAAGAAGAGAGACAGGGAGTAAGTTATATTTCATATGGCTTTACGCTCTGCTCTATTGTCCCTTTAATCATATGCTATCATGAAAACTTTCAACCACATGCATGCACCTACACCTGCCTGGCCACGCCCACATCCGCTCACATATAAGCGGGGCCATGGCCATACTACCAGCTCCTTCCCTACTTTCACCACCTGGAAGTACATGCAGGGCACCTCTTCAGATCAGTGCTGAAGTAGTTAGTTAGTTATATGAGCTGTGTTGGCATTGTCTTTTGTTTTTCCCTCTCTCACTAATTTACGGGAGAAAGAAAGAATAATGTCGTCACCACCGGAGAGTCTAGAGGATTATTCTGACCTCCACCGGCTTCCTCGGGGCGTAGTGGGGCTTTCCTGCTCCACGTTTGTGGCAGGCAGGTGAGCCTCAGCGGCACCCGGAGGGGAGTGCGCGTCGCTGGGCAGTTCCCCCGCCAGCGTTGCTCTCCGGCTGTGCAGCTGGATACTATTGCCGCGGGAGGCAGTCGGCTGGTCCGACGGTCTCTCTGGTGGGTGGTGTCTTGCGGCGCGGGCTCTCCACCTCTGCTCGCTCACGTCAATTGGCGGTGAGCGGCAGGGGCGGATGCCTTGGTCTAAAGTTAACGGATGTGTCAGTTGTGCAGGGTCGGCTCCTCAGGCATACGGCCCGCAGAACAGCCGGCTCCAGGCGAGGATTCCTCCGTTACCTCTCAATCGCGTCCGATACAGCTACAGTAGCTAGCCATTAGCCTATAGTTAACCATTAGCCGGTAGCTAACCGTTGGCCTATAGCTAGCCGTTAGCCTGTAGCTAGCTGTTAGCCTGTAGCGTCCGATGGACAATTAGGATTGCACGGAGGGGGCGGGGAGTTCTTGTTTGACGCCCCACGAAGACAGAGCTCTCTCCCCTCGGGCAGAGTGTGCAATTGTTTTCCTGGGAGCCCCGTACTCCGGGATCATCCCTATGTTCCCCGGGTCCTATGTTCCCCGGGTCCTATGTTCCCCGCTTGATTGATTAATAGATTGAACATTTTATAAATTTTTATTATTTTATTAATTATTAATGGCCACCTTGTTTCGAACTGGTTAAGCTTAGGCCTTCTTTCAAACTGGTTAAGGTTAGAGTTTGGAATCAGGGCTGGTGGTCTAAAATTTTCAATCAATCAATCAATCAAAGTGGGGAACATAGAACCCGGGGAACATAGGACCCGGGGAACATAGACATGCTCCCAGTACTCCGAGTCTGGGTTCAAGTCCCACCTCCAAGACGGGACACCCTACTGCCATCCGCACTGGACGTTGGCTCCCGCCTATCAGAAAGAAAAGGTGAGTTGAGCCTCCCACCGCAAGGGATGCGAGCGAGACGGAGGAAAGTACGCAAGGGAGTTGCGTGTTTTTTGTCCCCGAGCTTAGGGCGGCAGCGGCCCGTACAAACAGGGCTCTGCTGCCGACGCCACTGTATCTCTGGCAACGCCGTCCTGTGACGGAGGCGAGCGTTGTCTGCCCTTTCTTTGGGCTAGGCAGTTGGCTATCTGGAGTGACCAGGCCTGCACTCCACCTTACGCAGCTTCAGTAGCTAGCCGTTAGTCTGTAGCTAGCCGTTAGCCTGTAGCTCAGGGTGACCAAACGTCCTCTTTTGCCCGGACATGTCCTCTTTTCACGCCCTGTCCGGGCCGTCCGGGGGGCGTTTATAAATTCATGAAAATGTCCGGGTTTCACGGACCGTTTGCATATACTTAAATTTACTGGTGCATTGCACAGAATACTACGGTACTCTGTTGTGTGTGTGACGTAATCCCTGAGAAGCTTTGTGGGCGGCTCTACAACTACGCGCACACACAAACAGGAAGGGGACAGAGCGGCAGCTCACATTCACAATGCCAAAGCCAAAGCGCAAATGTACTTTTACAGATGAACTGCAGAAGAAATTCCAAATGTACCGACCCGTCGGAACAAATGGGAGGTGGAGTGCACCGTGTGCAAATCTTGCACATACACGTGTGTGTCCAATAAAGGTGCAGGCGATCTTAAAGCGTACATGGACATGTGCAAGTTGAGAGTTTGTCTGCAAAGTTGACAGACTTATTTGTTAAACCCGGGAAAACAGAGGATGCTGTAAAGTAAATGCAGCGGAGGGTGCGTTTGCATTTCATACTGTGAAACATCACAATATATGGATTGCACAAGTGCCTTGCTAAAAAGACATTTCCAGACTCTGACACTGCCAAACAGTTCAGTAGTGCGCGCACTAAATCCAAAGCCAATGTGTTATAGCGCCCCACTCGATTGTTGACATGAAGCACTCAAATCAAATCCAGTACTGTGGTGTTTCTACAGACAGGAGTAACCACGGAGGGAGCAGTGAAAATATTCCCAATCATAATACAGTACTTTGACTGGAAGAGGGGTGGCATGCAAACCAAATTAATCAAGGTTAAATACACCAAATGAGACAGCAGAAACCATTGCACAATATCTCATTGAAACATGGCAAAAAAAAAATAAAAAATAAAAATGCATTGCATTTACTGGCGACAATTGCAACACAAACCTTATTTTTGTCCAATAAGACTTGAAAAGAGAGCTATTATTTTGTTACAGGTTGATTTTTAAGTTATTATTGTGCCATTGAGATTTGTCAGATAATTCTAGGCATAATCAAGCATGTTGATTGTTGAGTAACTTTGGTTTGGTATGTCTTTGGTTATAGAGAGATATTGTTGTGTTATATACAGTAAAATAATATAAATAATAATTGTATATCCATACAGAGGAGGCATACTTTAAATATATTAAAACAATAATGCGTCTTTGAGTAAACGTTGAGTATCATCAGGCATGCGTTGCGCATGGGACGGGGTTGCACGCCGTGCAACCAGTCTGTGAGCAGAAGCACGCGCGTGCACACAGGAATGCGCTGCACTCGACTGATGCGCCAACTCGCTAAGTACTACTTTGTATAACAATACGGCCGGTCGTCAGGTGTGTTCAAATACGTTCTCAGATACATTCACACAAATTCATTAAAACATAGTGCAACCAGTCGTCCCATGAGCAACACATGCCTGAGTATGATTAAGTATCTCGAGGCTGGGGGGGCAGCATGTCCTCTTTTTTGTCACAGTCAGGACAGACAGCTGAAACCATCACAGTCGGGACAGCTGAAACCACCACAGTCAGGACAGCTGAAACCACCACAGTCAGGACAGCTTAAACCATCACAGTCAGGACAGCTGAAACCATCACAGTCAGGACAGCTGAAACCACCACAGTCAGGACAGATGAAAACCATCTCAGTCAGGACAGCTGAAACCACCACAGTCAGGACAGCTGAAACCACCACAGTCGGGACAGCTGAAACCATCACAGTCAGGACAGCTGAAACCATCACAGTCGGGACAGACAGCTAAAACCATCACAGTCAGGACAGCTGAAACCATCACAGTCAGGACAGCTGAAACCACCACAGTCAGGACAGCTGAAACCATCTCAGTCAGGACAGCTGAAACCACCACAGCCAGGACAGCTGAAACCACCACAGTCGGGACAGCTGAAACCATCACAGTCCGGACAGCTGAAACCATCTCAGTCAGGACAGATGAAAACCATCTCAGTCAGGACAGCTGAAACCACCACAGTCAGGACAGCTGAAACCACCACAGTCGGGACAGCTGAAACCATCACAGTCAGGACAGCTGAAACCATCACAGTCGGGACAGACAACTGAAACCATCACAGTCAGGACAGACAGCTGAAACCATCACAGTCAGGACAGACAGCTGAAACCACCACAGTCAGGACAGACAGCTGAAACCATCACAGTCAGGACAGACAGCTGAAACCATCACAGTCAGGACAGACAGCTGAAACCATCACAGTCAGGACAGCTGATACCATCACAGTCACAAGAGACAGCTGAAAACATCACAGTCAGGACAGACAGCTGAAAACATCACAGTCAGGACAGACAGCTGAAACCATTACAGTCAGGACAGCTGAAACCATCACAGTCAGGACAGACAGCTGACATCACAACCAGGACAGACAGCTGAAACCATCACAGTCAGGACAGACAGCTGAAACCATCACAATCAGGACAGATAGCTGAAAACATCACAGCCAGGACAGCTGAAACCATCACAGTCAGGACAGACAGCTGAAACCATCACAGTTAGGACAGACAGCTGAAACCATCACAGTTAGGACAGACAGCTGAAACCATCACAGTCAGGACAGACAGCTGAAACCATCACAGTCAGGACAGACAGCTGAAACCATCACAGTCAGGACAGACAGCTGAAACCATCACAGTCAGGACAGACAGCTGAAACCATCACAGTCAGGACAGACAGCTGAAACCATCATTGGCAGCTAAAGGCGCTAAAAACAAACTGGTCAGACTACTGCTTGACCTTACTCCTAGAACCCACCTCACCCCTGCCCACTTTGACAACCTAGGATGGCTTAGAGTAGACGACAGAGTACAGCAACTTGCAATGGGCCTAGTCTACAAGATACACTACACGACCAAGGTACCCATGTACATGTCAAAATACTTCCCAAAGGTCAGTGAATACCACGATCACAACACCAGAGGGAGCTCCACAAATCATGTTAAACCCAGATTCGGCTCAAACAAGGGACTAAACACGTTTCGCAATTATGCCACATCAATGTGGAACGCCCTACCCAAAGCTGTAAAGGAATGTGAATCACTACCCACTTTCAAAACCACTCTCAAAGAACACCTACGGGAGACTGCAATTCGAAACTGGCCCCTGTAAATGTCCTAACCCAACCCCCTCCAATGTACAGTAAATTACCTAGTATGGTTTTGTCAATATTCCAATGTACAGTTTTGCTTGTACAGTTGTACAGTGTTCCCCCCCCCCACCCACCCACCCAACCGCACCCAACCTCCTCCAATGTACAGTTTTTACGTCAAATGTATATACTCTCTTTTCTGGACTCTTTTTGTATCACAAACAGTACTGTATTTGCAAATCTGGTATGTCATAAATGTATAGATGTAGCAGTACTGTCTATCTGTATGTCATGTATGTCATATATGTCCTGATGAATTGAAAATGGGGGACCCTGATGTAAACAAGACGAAAGTCTTTCTCTGGTCTGCATCCCCTTAACAATTGTGTGTATTGAGCTGTACTGTATTGTACCCATTCTGCAATCTGTTAATAAAGTTTTCAATCAATCAATCAATCAATCAATCAATCAATCAATCAATCAATCAATCAATCAATCACAGTGAGGACAGACAGCAAACCATCACAGTCAGGACAGACAGCTGAAACCATCACAGTGAGGACAGACAGCTGAAACCATCACAGTCAGGACAGACAGCTGAAACCACCACAGTCAGGACAGACAGCTGAAACCATCACAGTCAGGACAGACAGCTGAAACCATCACAGTCAGGACAGACAGCTGAAACCACCACAGTCAGGACAGACAGCTGAAAACACCACAGTCAGGACAGACAGCTGAAACCATCACAGTCAGGACAGACAGCTGAAACCATCACAGTCAGGACAGACAGCTGAAACCACCACAGTCAGGACAGACAGCTGAAAACACCACAGTCAGGACAGACCGCTGAAACCATCACAGTCCTAATGTTAAAAACTGTGATTTTATATGTCTACACTTTGTTCTCATTTTACCCTTGCTATTATTTGACTTATTTTTACTTTTATTTCTATGCCCCATCCACTGGGTGCATACTATGATTTTATGTTTTATTTCTTACTGATGTAAAGCACTTTGAACTGCAATTCCCTGTATGAAAGGTGCTATACAAATAAAGTTATTATTATTATATAGATAATTATACATTTGACATTGGTGAATACAGACTACAAAAGTAATAATGAATACAGTAGGTTGAATGGTGTGCTAGATAAAATAGTTGAAGAAGAAAAAACATGCACCATGAAAGGCATAGGCTATGTGAGATAACCTTTGACCCTTAGAGACAGTATAATTTCAACAACCGAGAGAAACGTCCATATTATAGGTCTTGACCAAAAGAAGGCTTTCGACTATGATTACCTTTGGATGGTAATGAAAATACATGGATTTCCAAATAACTTTATTAATATAATTAAGCTGTTATATGCAAGATCTACTGTTTAAATCAACGCCAATGGAGTTCTAACTGAAGCATTTGAGATAGAGATGGGTGTTAAACAAGTAAAATAGTTTCTACTTTTAAATGTACTTAAGTACTAACAAGTTAAAGTAACAATTTTTTTTTTATTCCGGGGCGATGACATGTTCTGTTTCATCCTCTTCATCACTCGTACTATCGTTTGTGGCCATCTTCTGTAGCTTGTCACTCTGACTGTCTATTCTTCTGATAGCAGGTATTTAATCAAAGATCCCCGCTTTCTAGTATTGCACAAGGACCAATCAGCATGGGTATGGGCGGTTTAATTTTCCATTGATGGGGATTTGATTGGCTGTTTTTAAATAAAGCACGGCCACAGGATTAATAATGTTAACGTTAGTTCGGTCAGAGAAACAAATATACTAATTAAAATGGTTGGACCTGCGAGATTTGTACTTTGTAGGTCTGCATTTTAAATGTAAGGAGTAAAAAGTATGTTTTTTTTCTCTGAAATGTAATTGAGTTACAGTACAAGTATACAAACCTAATAATACTCAAGTAAAGTACAAATCCCCCAAAACAGTACTTAAGTATTGTAACAAAGTACAATGGTGACAACCCCACTCCTTGCCTACGCCCCGGACCGTTTGAGTATCAGATCCTGCGTACTGTATGACCCCTCACTTGTGCGACTGCGCCCTTGTGCCCCTTGGACTGTACGAGTATCTCCGTGGTTTATGACCGACTGCTGCTTGAACTACCCTGAACGTTCTTGTAATAAAGTACCCATATTTTGGGTTATACCAAGACCTGTCTGCGTCGTCTCTGTGTTTGCATATTGGGTTCAACACGCTAATACGTGTGGGCAGATCATTTTATGATTTTGTTATTATTTAGATTCACTGCACTCTAAAATTGAGCCGGATTAGAATATGAGCTAGTAACTAGCAGGTTGTCAGCTTTAGCTTTTCTTACAGCCACAATATGCCAGAAAGCCAGTGTTGAGGGTTTCCTGAACGCCTGGTATGAGCGTTTATCTAAACAAAGTTGACGGTTCCTGAGAACACCAGGGTCTTACTCTATCCTTAGTATGAATCCTCTTTAGAGAAACATGCTTATCTACTAATACATTAAATTATTCCACAAAAGAGTCCAGGGCTTCCTGAACATCAGTCTCAACCAGTGGTGGAAAGTATTTTTACTCGAGTACTGTACTTAAGTACAATTTCGAGCTACTTGTACTTTATGTGAGTATTTTCTTTTTAGGGAACTTTATACTTATTTACTCCGCTACATTACAAGGGAAATATTGTACTTTTTACTCCACTACATTGATCTGAACCCATCAGTTACTAGTTACTTTGAAGAAAAGAATTTAGCATAGAAAACATATACAAAAAAAATAAAGTATGACGATTATATACTTTCACATTTGAACCCTGTCAACTTCAAGAGGACGTAATCAGAGCAGCATAACTGGACCACGTACCACTTTAACATCACCTTTCATGAGAGCAGCATAACTGGACCACATACCTCTTTAACATAACCTTTCATGAGAGCAGCATAACTGGACCACATACCTCTTTAACATAACCTTTCATGAGAGCAGCATAACTGGACCACATACCTCTTTAACATAACCTTTCATGAGAGCAGCATAACTGGACCACATACCACCATAACCTATAGAGGTCAATGGATATACAAACGTGCATGTAGAATGTGTACTTTTACTTTAGATACTTGAGGACATTCAAATTCAATAGCAAATACTTCTCTACTTTTAATTAAGTAGAATTTGAATGGAGGACTTTTACTTTTACCAGAGTACTCATTTATCTGAGTATTCCTACTTTTACTTAAGTAAAGGAAGTCATCTGTGAAATACCTACAGTAGGGTGTATCTTGGAAGGTACAGTAACTTAGACGGCCGAAACATGGCCAGTAAGGTATTGAACAAGGTCTCTGGACTAGCAACGTTTTTGGCACGAACAGCAGGGTATTTAGAGGGAGACAAAACTAGTGGTGGCCAACTCGCTTATTTTGTGCCATTTCGAGTTTGCATGTACATCTTGGTACGAGGGCCTAATCAAGTCCCAAAAAACAAAACTACAGTCAACACAGAACAGACTGATCAGGGTCATATTAGGATGTGATGTGACATCCTCGATTTGCTGTAATTTTTTTTTTTTTTTTTTTTTTTACTGCTTTTCAAAATAAATCAAATCAAATCAAAACTGGGTACTTCTTCTACCACTGGTTTCAACATTACAATAGGTAGTACATAGAACAAGATCATCTAAAAATGCTTGGCCATTGAAATATTAAAAATTCCTCTTCATAACAGTGACCTTGTTTTTACCTTTGTTTAATTAATGGTCACTTATACCCAGGTCAAAAACCCCACAAGCAGAAATCCTGTCACATTTATTAGCAAAAATCAAATCAATAAGGGTAGACCATGAGTGATTATTGGGATTTGGCCTGGTGGGCTCAGTAACCCACCAGGAAGAGACTACTAGCCAACAGCCTAGTGCAGTGTCATTTTGATTATGCTAGTGTATAGCCTGGTTTGGGGGACTGTCGGTTTCATTAAAGAATAAACTACAGGTGTCACAGAATAAGCTGATCAGGGTTGTGATGGGCCTAGGCCCTGGTGATCATGTTGGGAGGAGCTGATCAGGGTTGTGATGGACCCAGGCCCTGGTGATCATGTTGGGAGGAGCTGATCAGGGTTGTGATGGACCCAGGCCCTGGTGGTCATGTTGGGAGGAGCTGATCAGGGTTGTGATGGACCCAGGCCCTGGTGATCATGTTGGGAGGAGCTGATCAGGGTTGTGATGGACCTGGTGATCATGTTGGGAGGAGCTGATCAGGGTTGTGATGGACCTGGTGATCATGTTGGGATGAGCTGATCAGGGTTGTGATGGACCTAGGCCCTGGTGATCATGTTGGGAGGAGCTGATCAGGGTTGTGATGGGCCTAGGCCCTGGTGATCATGTTGGGATGAGCTGATCAGGGTTGTGATGGACCTAGGCCCTGGTGATCATGTTGGGAGGAGCTGATCAGGGTTGTGATGGACCTAGGCCCTGGTGATCATGTTGGGAGCAGCTGATCAGGGTTGTGATGGACCTAGGCCCTGGTGATCATGTTGGGAGGAGCTGATCAGGGTTGTGATGGGCCTAGGCCCTGGTGATCATGTTGGGAGGAGCTGATCAGGGTTGTGATGGGCCTGGTGATCATGTTGGGAGGAGCTGATCAGGGTTGTGATGGGCCTAGGCCCTGGTGATCATGCTGGGAGGAGTCATTTTCAGGAGCTCAACTGGTTACCAGTTGAGGCCAGAGTAGCCCAGCTTAGGCTCAACATGGTGCACAAAATAATCAATCACAGAGCCCCCAAATAAAACTATTTTCCTAGTGTTAGGGAATCACACAGCCACAGAACCAGATATAGCTTAGCAAACCTGCATCCTCCAAGGTTTAGAACAAAGATGAGACCGTGCTCATTTGCTCACACAGGAGCACAGGAATGCATTGCCTTTGACCATCAAACAGGGCTTGAACCTGTGTAGTTTCAAGGTCAACATTAAGAAATGGCTCCTAGAAAACGTCTGTTTTAGTTTTACTCTGTTTTACTGTATGAGATCTGTACATTTTGTACATATTTTATTAATAATATTGTATTTTACTTTTTAATAAAAAAAAATGCAATATACTGTAGGCTAATATACTGTGTAATAAATGCTGTAAAATGTGCATGTAAATACTACAGTATGTGCTGCCAAATAACTCTGTGACGTTTCTGTGCTATCCTTGATAATTCTAGGATGCATGACTTGTACATGTACTGTATTTTAATAATTGTCAAATAAACTAAAATAAAACAGCTGGGCTAGACTAAGATTACCACTGACTTCTTTAAGGTATTTTGAAGCACCACTCAGCCAGTCAATGTTAAAGGCACCCATGGCAATGACCTCGGAGTCTATACAGTGAGTAACTCTGTTAGTTTAAGATAAGATAAGATATTCCTTTATTGATCCCCTTGGGGAAATGCATACTACCAGACTACCAGACTACTAGACTAACAGACCACAGTGACTGTTTAGATGAAGATGAAATCGCGATCACCTAGAGCGAACTATTGGATATTATGAAAAAGACAAAATGGATCAAATGGATGATGATTATGGACGATAAGGTGCGTCGGTTGTGTGATAGTAAAGGGTTAACCTTCTGTCGTGTGGCAGTGAAAGGGTTAAGCCCAATCAGGCCGGTACTGGGTTGAGATTTATTTCACGTCATGAATAGATCAATACAGTCCGTATTAATTAATGTTGCATTTCGTTTTCAAATGTAGCCAAGAGTAAATACAGGGACTATTTAGATGAAGATGAACCAGACTACCAGACTACAGGGACTGTTTAGATGAAGATGAACCAGACTACCAGACTACAGGGACTGTTTAGATGAAGATGAACCAGACTACCAGACTACAGGGACTGATGAAGATGAAGATGAACCAGACTACCAGATCACCAGACCACAGTGACTGTTTATACCTTCACCGGCTTCTCGTAGGAATGTCTGACCAAGCCTGGAGGTACCGCTACCGGGGATTGAACCCGGGTCTCTGCGACGGCAGGCGAGTGCTTTTACCTCAACACTACCCAGACTGTATCTCTTGAGCCACATGCTAACTCATATAACTAGAGTTACATTGGCAGCCATTGTTGTTTAACCATCAAGATGTCTGTGATGAGGAAGTAATGGAATACAATGCATGGGATGTGAGCAAAAACGACATGATACTGAAAGACAAGAATAAACATCTCCCTGCTATTTCCCACAGTGTATTAAACACACAGGGGAAGTGATTTATGCAAATGACATGTCGTCAGCTTGTGACTGCAACTTGTTCCTGTTTGCGGACGACTCAGCCCTGCTGGTCTCTGACAAGAACAAGTTACAGGTTGAAAAAACCCTCAGCTCAGAACTAGGCAAAATCTGCGTATGGCTCGCTGATAACAAACTATCATTACACATGGGCAAAACAGAGTCCATTCTCTTCGGTTCAAATAACAAACTCAGCAAGACCGACGGCTTCTCAGTTACAGTGGGGGACAATATTGTCACAAGAAGTTTGCCTTTTTCCTTTGAGAACCAGTGGTTCTCGAGCCGTAACGGCACATGGGGCAGGAGCCTATCTCCTGTTTCCGTAGAGTGAGGCAGCTTGATGTACAAGTACACCCCTTGGACATGACACTAGTATGTCGCAAGGACTTACCCCCAAACCAACCCTTGATGCTGAGTGTCAAGCAGGGAGGCTATGGGTACCATTTTTAAATAGTCTTTGGTATGACTTGGCCGGGGCTTGAACTCCCAGCCTCCCGAACTCAGGGCGGACACTCTACCCACGAGGCCACTGAGCCGGCCGAAAGATGAAATTACCTACCTGGGTTCCATCCTAGAGGCAAATCTTTCCTGTGACAAAATGGCATCCAATGTAATAAAAAAAGTCAACCAACGAACTCGATTCTTGTACCGGATCTCCTCACTGGTAAACAAGAATACCCTGAAGACTCTGGCAGGAGCACTCATTCAAGGGTACTACGACTATGCTTGCACCTCATGGTACCAAAGCACCTCAAAGGCGCTAAAAACTAAATTACAAACATCTCAAAACAAACTGGTCAGACTACTGCTTGACCTTACTCCTAGAACCCACCTCACCCCTGCCCACTTTGACAACCTAGGATGGCTTAGAGTAGACGACAGAGTACAGCAACTTGCAATGGGCCTGGTCTACAAGATACACTACACAACCAAGGTACCCATGTACATGTCAAAATACTTCCCAAAGGTCAGTGAATACCATGATCACAACACCAGAGGGAGCTCCACAAATCATGTTAAACCCAGATTCGGCTCAAACAAGGGACTAAACACGTTTCGCAATTATGCCACATCAATGTGGAATGCCCTACCCAAAGCTGTAAAGGAATGTGAATCACTACCCACTTTCAAAAACACTCTCAGAACACCTACGGGAGACTGCAATTCGAAACTGGCCCCTGTAAATGTCCTAACACAACCCCCTCCAATGTACAGTAAATGACCAAGTATGGTTTTGTCAATATTCCAATGTACAGTTTTGCTTGTACAGTTGTACAGTGTCCGCCACCCACCCACCCACCCCTCCTACCCCCCCCCCCCCCCCCCACCCCCCCAACCCCACCCCACCTACCCAACCTCCTCCAATGTACAGTTTCTACGTCAAATGTATATACTCTCTTTTCTGGACTCTTTTCGTATCACAAACAGTACTGTATTTGCAAATCTGGTATGTCATAAATGTATAGATGTAGCAGTACTGTCTATCTGTATGTCATGTATGTCATATATGTTATGATGAATTGAAAATGGGGGACCCTGATGTAAACAAGACGAAAGTCTTTCTCTGGTCTGCATCCCCTTAACAATTGTATGTTTTGAGCTGTACTGTACTGTACCCATTCTGCAATCTGTTAATAAAGTTTTCAATCAATCAATCAATCCATCATCTGATGCCACTTGTCTCTCAAGTCTCTACTGCTTGGATCCTGTATGTGCTGCTTCCTTAAAGGGGAAATCCACAGAAAATGACGTGGTTGTAATTCTGCAGCATTTTCCCAAATAAATCCCAATATTAGTTTTTATTTTGTTTTATAAAGATGCATTATGGACAGCCATGTACCTACAGTTTGTTGCACATTTTGAATTATTAAAAATAAACAAATATATGTAGTATAACTGAAAGATGTTAAATGTTTCATATTGGTACAGGAACACAACTGTCTTTCAACTCTGTCAGTACAGATGAAAATGCTTTTGGAGGGAAAATCTACTTTTGTAGAACTAAAAACCCATTTCAGTGAAATTCCTCTTGGACAGAAGATCAGCTCACCATATGACTGAGAACTTTCTCAAGAGATCATCTAAATAAAGTTAGACCCTATTCAAATCCCTTTACCGCTTTGAATCACACATTCAACTACCATATATCCAATACTACTAATGCAAACGGACAGAGCTTGATGTGAAATGTGCTGAGGAATATAATATTTACCATGGAGTCCCCTTGGTGTGCATTGGTCCGAGAGGGATGTGTATAGCAGGTGTAGCAGTCTGGGGGAAATATGTGCTAATCAGAGCAGTGAGAAATAGAGAGTGGAGATTTAGGAAGATAATGTACTGCCAGTCAAGCTTATCTGTAGCCCCTGTTCATTGGTTGGATAAGAGGTGGGCCCACACTAAAATGGCCTGGGTTCATATCCTGGTGGACTGATACGAGTAACCATGCAGATTGAGGGCCAAACACAGTGTGTGAAGAACACATGCCTAATGGTGTCTTAGTGTTAAGAATACACCGAGATATACACAAGAACACATGCTTAATGGTGTCTTAGTGTTAAGAATACACAGAGGAAGGAATACACAAGAACACATGCCTAATGGTGTCTTAGTGTTAAGAATACACAGAGGAAGGAATACACAAGAACACATGCCTAATTGTGTCTTAGTGTTAAGAATACACAGAGGAAGGAATACACAAGAACACATGCCTAATGGTGTCTTAGTGTTAAGAATACACAGAGGAAGGAATACACAAGAACACATGCCTAATGGTGTCTTAGTGTTAAGAATACACAGGAATACAGAAGAACACATGCCTAATGGTGTCTTAGTGTTAAGAATACACAAGAACACATGACTAATGGTGTCTTAGTGTTAAGAACACACAGAGGTTGAGGGTTGCATGCTGGTTAGCAGAAGAGGGGGACTTTGCCTCTCCAATAGAGTTGCTGGTTGCAGCTAATACAAAAAAAGTACTGAAGGCAACTATGCTAGTTATTTTGCAATGTTATTATATGGATCCTAATATTAGAGCCTATGGTATCATATTAACCCTAATACTAGAGCCTATGGTGTTATATTAACCCTAATACTAGAGCCTATGGTGTTATATTAACCCTATGGTATTGTATTAACCCTAATACTGGAGCCTATGGTATTATATTAACCCTAATACTAGAGCCTATGGTATTATATGAACCCTGATACTAGAGCCTATGGTATTATATTAACCCTAATACTAGAGCCTATGGTATTATATTAACCCTAATACTAGAGCCTATGGTATTATATTAATACTAGAGCCTATGGTATTATATGAACCCTGATACTAGAGCCTATGGTATTATATGAATTATGAACCCTAATACTAGAGCCTATGGTATTATATGAACCCTAATAATAATAAGAATAATAATACATTCGATTTATAATGCACTCTATATCTGGAAACCAAGTCTCAGAGTGCTACAGAGTAAAAACAGGATAAAACACACAAGGCATGTATAAAAAGGTTAGAACTAAGGGAAGGCTTTCGTGAAGAGGTTTGTTTTAAGTTCTCTTTTAAAGGAACCTGTGGTCTGTGGTGCTCTGAGGTAGTCAGGGAGGGCATTCCACAAGCGAGGAGCAGCCGAGCAGAAGGCCCGGTTGCCCATGGTGCGGAGCTTGGTCCTGGGGGGAAGGAGGCGGTTTGTGTTGGCGGAGCGAAGGTTACAGGTGGAGGGTTCTGGGGTGAGGAGATCTTTGAGGTAGGGGGGAGCATTTCCGTGGATGCATTGATGGGTCAGAAGGGATATTTTGTATTCAGTCCGGGTGGTGATGGGGAGCCAGTGAAGTGAGTGTAGGATGGGTGTGATGTGGTCGTACTTACGCACTCTCATCAGGATCCTAGCAGCGCTGTTCTGGATGTATTGGAGCCTCTGGAGCCTCTTGCTAGGAATCCCGATGAGAAGTGCGTTACAGTAATCCAGCCTGGAGGAGACAAAGGCGTGGACCAGTTTTTCAGCATCTGGGAGGGTGAGTGTGGAACGGATTTTTGAAATGTTCCTGAGGTGGAAAAAGGAGGTTTTGCAAATGTGTTTGATGTGGGTCTCGAAATGTAGGTGGGGGTAAATGTTTACACCAAGGTTGGTGACGGTGGATGAGAGGGGAAGGTCATGGCCTGAGAAGGAGATGCTGGTGATGGGGGAAGATTGTATCTGGTGGGGGGTACCAATGAGGATGGCTTCTGTTTTTGAGCTGTTTAACTGTAGGAAGTTTGATTTCATCCATGACTTTATCTCCTCCAGGCATGAAGTGAGGGTGGATGATGTGGATGATGATGGCAGGGCTGCAGATGATGGGGGTGGTGATGGCAGGGCTGCAGAGGGGGGAGAGTCCGTTTTAATGTATAGTTGTGTGTCATCAGCGTAGCAGTGGAAAGAGATTCCATGCTGGCTGATGACACGGCCGAGGGGGAGCAGGTAGAGGGTAAAGAGGACGGGGCCGAGGACGGAACCTTGGGGGACACCACAGGTGACAGGGAGGGTCCGGGATTTTTTTCCTCCCAGGGAGACGTACTCGGTTCTGTCGGAGAGGTAGGATTGGAACCAGTTGAGGGTGGAGTCAGAGAGTCCAATGGAGAGTAGACGGTTGAGGAGGATTTGATGGTCAATGGTGTCGAAGGCTGCGGTTAGATCAAGCAGGATGAGGAGTGAAGGGGAGCCAGCATCAGCCGCCATCAACAGGTCGTTGGTGACCCTGACGAGTGCTGTTTCAGTGCTGTGGGCGGTGCGGAAGCCAGACTGGAACTTCTCTGTGATATTATTGCGTTGGAGATGGTCATGGAGCTGTGCAGCTGCTGCTTTTTCCAGGACTTTGGAAAGGAAGGGGAGGTTTGAGATGGGTCTGTAGTTTGCAAGGACTGCCGGGTCCAAGGTGGGTTTTTTGAGGAAGGGTGTGATGATGGCAGTTTTTAGTGTGGAGGGAACGTGGCCAGACTGGAGGGAAAGGTTTATGATTTTGGTGATCAGGGGACTTATGGCACAAATGTTTGATTTAATCAGGGCAGTGGGAAAGGGGTCCAGGGCACAGGTGGAGGGTTTCATCTTGTTGATGGTATCTTCAACCTCTCGCTGTGTGACGATGAAGAAAGAACAGAGAGGCCGGGCGATCGCTGGCTGTGGGAAGGCAGTGGGGGCGGGTGGAGTGGAGGGGCTGGTGAGAAGGGACCGGATGGTGTCGATTTTGGTTCTGAAGAAGGGAATGAAGTTATTGCACTGTTCATCTGTGATGTCTGTGTGAGTGAGGGTTTGCGGTTTGAGAAGTTGGTTTATGGTGGAGAATAGCTGCTTGGAGTTGCCCGGGCTATTGTTGATTATGTTGGCGTAGAACTGTGAGTGTGTGTCTGAGGGATTTTGAATAGGCCTTTTGGTGGTTTTTGTAGGCCGTTTTGTGGATGGTGAGGCCTGTGGCCTTGAGGCGTCGCTCAAGGACACGCCCAGTTTTTTTTTTTTTTTTCGCAGCTTGTGGGTGAACCAGGGGGCTGAGCGTGAAAAGGTAACTGTTTTTGTTTTGACTGGAGCGTGGAGATGCAAGAGACTGGTCAGGGTGTTATTGTAGAAGGCCACAGAATCACTGGCTGATGAGATAACCCCAATACTAGAGCCTATGGTATTATATGAACCACAATACTAGAGCCTATGGCATTATATTAACCCTAATACTAGAGCCTGTGGTATTATATTAATCCTTATACTAGAGCCTATGGTATTATATGAACCCTAATACTAGAGCCTATGGCATTTCAGTTTTGTCCTCATTACATTTTAGGAAGTTGTTGGTCATCCATTTGTTTATTGCTAAGAGACAAGCAGAATTGGAGCTAATATGAATAGAATAGCTGTAGGATTGTTTGGTTCAGCAGAGATGTACAAGTGTGTGTCATCCACGTAGCTATGGAAACATACATTGTGTTCTAATAATGTCCCTAAGTGACAGCATGTATAGTCAGAATAATAGTGGGCCGAGGCAGCTCCCTTGTGGAACTCCAAAGTAGGTGTCATGTTTCTCAGAAGTATAATTTCCAAGCATGAAGTAAGTCGATATTTATTAATTTGATCGATTTGATATTGTGTTCTGAACAAGTTTAGTACATAGTCAGAAAGATGAGACAATTTATTAAGATTTCATAGTCAATTGTGTTGAATGCTGCACTTAGGTCTAAGACAAGAATTGAGACTTTATTTGCATCCGAGTTTAGTCTGAGTCTGTCAATTATTTTAGTAAGAGCAGTTTCAGTGCTGTGGTATGTTCTGAAGCCTGATTGAAATTCCTCCATGATGTTATTTTCTAAAAGAAATTAGTTTTTTTTTTCCCCAAGTATCTTGCTAATGAATGGAATGTTGGATATTGGCCTATAGTTGGTCAGTACATTACTGTCTAGTTTGGGTTTCTTTAGTAGGAGTTTTATGATGGATGTTTTGAATGCATCTGGGAAGATGCCTGTCAGAAGCGACGTGTTTATAATCTCTAGCTCTAGGACATGATTTGAGACACTTTTGAATATCTGCTTAAAATAAATACTGTAGGTATAGGGTCAATACAGGAATTGGAGGAGTTACATTCCATGACAGTTTTTAGAGCTCTGTTGATGATTTATCCCATGGTTACATCTTTTTAGCAGGGTTTACAGATGGTATCTGTGTTTTCATCAGGGGTAATGCTGGATGGAGGCAGTATTGAGTAGCTGGTCAATGGCGAAGACTAATATTCTAGAGTTTCTGGCATTCTCTGTAATACTCTTAGAAAAGTAGTCCTTTCTTTCCACCCCTATTGCTTTGTTATAGGCATACATGCAGGCTTCTTTATATATATCGCAGTTCAGCAGCTCTACAGATTCTCTTAATCTGACCATCACTGCTATTGTTTAACACATTGAGTGCCACGCCCCTTCCGGGAAGTGCATCTGGCCTTGCCGTCCATTAACCCCATGTAAACGTAGTTGTAGTTTGTAGAGCTAAACCTATATTTTATATTATAGCTATGGGTCTAATAACGCCGTCGATTGTCAGTGAGTTGCTTCCAGTCAACGTGCAAAAAATAGATACTTTTTTCATCCGTACATTTCAGTTTTATACCGTTTTGAATATGAATATAGTTTGGGTGCTTCTGAGTAATTCCAGGAAAAAGACGCGATAATAGCGTTTTTGTGTAATTCACTTATCACGTTGTCATTTTTTTCCTGATTATCGAATCTTCCTGAAATCAACACTAGATTATCGTTATTATCCTTCCTCACCTGAAATGTGGTTTAGACCGGCGCACCCCCCCCCCCCCCCCCCCTCTTGCCACCATTTCTGGCACTCAACCGTCGGGCGACAGAAACGTAGTACTACGTGACCGGCACCCAAAGGGTTAACCATGGGGAGATTTTGTCACTTGACTTCTCTTTGACCTTCCGTGGAGTGACAGCATCCAGTGTAAATGATACTGTAAGATGTTGTTGAGATTTTCAACCATGCAGTTTAAAGAACAGTCCAAGCTGGATGGTTTAGGTCTCATCTAGTCTCATGATATTAGAGAACTTTTCCCCTGCCATGTCATCTAGTACCCTTCGTCTGACTACAGTCTCTGTTTTGGTCCTTGTTAGGATTAGGTTAGCATAATACACAGTGATGGTCAGACATAGGTCATTCGATTACTGAGACTTTATCAATGTTTAACCTTGTAGTTATCACTAAGTCTAGGGTGTTACCATGTTGATGAGTTAATTTGTATTAGCTCAAAGCTGTCTAATAGGTTGATAAGCTCAGCCTTGGGGTCGTTCTTTTAATATGAATATTCAGATCTCCATGTAGGACTAATATTTCACATCTAATGATGCCAAGTGAGATCAGCTCTGAGAATTCCTGTAAAAATAGTGATGAGTATTTTCAAATAATCAAATGATGTAAACCGTAGTCTCTCTGTTATTGTTGCGTAGGTGCTTGCCTGACTGCAGCAGCTTGAACAGGCTGTTGTTGGAGTGGTGGGGGTCTTTCATTATTCTGCAGGCTCTGGATTTGCACCTCCTGTTATATAAGTCCTGCAGGGGTGGGTAGTGCAATACCCGTAGTACGCAGCGGTGGAGGAGGAAGCCCTGGCCATCAAGTGGGCCATCCATGAACTAAGGTACTATCTGTATGGGAGAAGATTCACTCTTGTCACTGACCATGCTCCCTTACAGTGAATGGCCAAGGCGAAGGACACCAATGCCAGGGTGACTAGTCGGTTCCGCTCTGTCCAGGACTACCTGTTCCAAGGTCCAGCATCGGGCAGGGGTGCACGCGGATGGCCTGTCGAGGATGCATGCTCTCTGGTCGGGCCTACTTCGTACTTCTCCTCCTCTTTATTCTGCTCCCCATCTTGCCTTGTCCTCTCGACGCTCTTCCCCAGGTACATCTCTATAGAGCCCCACAGCAGAGAGCTGGGAGAAACAGGCAGCATGGCAATCAGCACCCACAGCTGGTGAATCACCCACACCAGGAACTCATCAGGCCTCATCAGCAGCCACACAAAATGAGGTCTAAGAGCACATGGGCAGATTAGTCTGACTCACCTCAAACCCTTTGAATTTTGCCCTAGACGGAGAAGACTGACCGGCCGCACCACCACACAGACTTCCTTGGGGTTCACCACGGGCCAGGCAGCCACCCCTATCACTCTTCTCCCTCCCTTTGGATTCAAATAGATATGGTGTTTGCCCCTTAAATACAGTTTCTGTGTTGTGTTGCCCCAAATGGTGTTTCCCCAATGCCACACCATCTCATGTGGTTCTTTGTCTAAAAAGGATACAATATTGTCTTCTCTTTATTTGGCTGATTTGATAACAAAACTAGGGTAAGTGCAATTAATTGTTTTTCTTATTGTCAACATAGGCTATGAAAATATCAAACTCGGCAATGCATTTCTTCTACTTACTGTCCAGCCGGCACCACTTACTGTATGCAGTGAAGTGAGGGCGATCGCCTCCATGTCTGCCTGGACTGTAGCTGCTTCCACAATCACAGTCACATCATAAAGTCCTTCCAGAAAGACCTACGTTTATTGTAGTGATGAATTATACCGATCAAAAGTATGACTCTGTGACTTGACTTCTGGAAAACAAGGGAGTTCTATGGCTTCTGGATATGAGCTACTGTATAATCTGGTGTCTGCTGGATGGACCATACTTGTAATACAAAAATGCATTGTTGGTTTTTCATAGGTCTTTTCGTAGGTTTTGTTGACAATATTAGACATACAGTATGGAGATATATAAGAGGAGGCGGGCTGTCTGGGGCAGTAAACCATAGACATGTGCACATACTGATACGTGTGAGAGCTGATTATGTAATGTTATGTCTCTGACCGTTACTCATTGACAGACGTTGCCTTGGACCTGAACTGGACCTGTACCTCATTTACATAAACAAACAAGTGGCCTCTTTGGTTTTGTCATCCAAACCTCTAGACACACACACACACACACACACACACACACACACACACACACACACACACACACACACACACACACACACACACACACACACACACACACACACACACACACACACACACACACACACACACACACACACACACACACACACACACACACACACACACACACACACACACACACACACACACACACACACACACACAATGCCATGGAGCACATGGAGACACAATATACTGTAAGCAAAGGGTCATAGGTCACAGAGGCCAGACATCCCTGCAGAAGATTGACCTGCCCAGTCAGAGAACATTCCACTCTCTCCACCATTGTTCAGATACAGGGAGGTACAGGGAGTAGAGGAGGAGGCTCAGGACACAGTCCTGGGGGTACAGGGAGTAGAGGAAGAGGACACAGCCCTGGGGGTACAGGGAGTAGAGGAGGAGGACACAGCCCTGGGGGTACAGGGAGTAGAGGAGGAGGCTCAGGACACAGCCCTGGGTGTACAGGGAGTAGAGGAGGAGGACACAGTCCTGGGGGTACAGGGAGTAGAGGAGGAGGACACAGCCCTGGGGGTACAGGGAGTAGAGGAGGAGGCTCAGGACACAGCCCTGGGGGTACAGGGAGTAGAGGAGGAGGCTCAGGACACAGCCCTGGGGGTACAGGGAGTAGAGGAGGAGGACACAGTCCTGGGGGTACAGGGAGTAGAGGAGGAGGACACAGCCCTGGGGGTACAGGGAGTAGAGGAGGAGGCTCAGGACACAGTCCTGGGGGTACAGGGAGTAGAGGAAGAGGACACAGCCCTGGGGGTACAGGGAGTAGAGGAGGAGGACACAGCCCTGGGGGTACAGGGAGTAGAGGAGGGGGCTCAGGACACAGCCCTGGGGGTACAGGGAGTAGAGGAGGAGGCTCAGGACACAGCCCTGGGTGTACAGGGAGTAGAGGAGGAGGCTCAGGACACAGCCCTGGGGGTACAGGGAGTAGAGGAGGAGGACACAGCCCTGGGGGTACAGGGAGTAGAGGAGGAGGCTCAGGACACAGCCCTGGGGGTACAGGGAGTAGAGGAGGGGGCTCAGGACACAGCCCTGGGGGTACAGGGAGTAGAGGACGGGGCTCAGGACACAGCCCTGGGGGTACAGGGAGTAGAGGAGGAGGCTCAGGACACAGCCCTGGGGGTACAGGGAGTAGAGGAGGGGGCTCAGGACACAGCCCTGGGGGTACAGGGAGTAGAGGAGGAGGACACAGCCCTGGGTGTACAGGGAGTAGAGGAGGAGGACACAGCCCTGGGGGTACAGGGAGTAGAGGAGGGGGCTCAGGACACAGCCCTGGGGGTACAGGGAGTAGAGGAGGAGGCTCAGGACACAGCCCTGGGGGTACAGGGAGTAGAGGAGGAGATTCAGGACACAGCCCTGGGGGTACAGGGAGTAGAGGAGGCTCAGGACACAGCCCTGGGTGTACAGGGAGTAGAGGAGGGGGCTCAGGACACAGCCCTGGGTGTACAGGGAGTAGAGGAGGGGGCTCAGGACACAGCCCTGGGTGTACAGGGAGTAGAGGAGGAGGACACAGCCCTGGGGGTACAGGGAGTAGAGGAGGAGGCTCAGGACACAGCCCTGGGGGTACAGGGAGTAGAGGAGGAGGCTCAGGACACAGCCCTGGGGGTACAGTGAGTAGAGGAGGGGGCTCAGGACACAGCCCTGGGTGTACAGGGAGTAGAGGAGGCTCAGGACATAGCCCTGGGTGTACAGGGAGTAGAGGAGGGGGCTCAGGACACAGGCCTGGGGGTACAGGGAGTAGAGGAGGAGGACACAGCCCTGGGGGTACAGGGAGTAGAAGAGGGGGCTCAGGACACAGCCCTGGGTGTACAGGGAGTAGAAGAGGGGGCTCAGGACACAGCCCTGGGGGTACAGGGAGTAGAGGAGGCTCAGGACATAGCCCTGGGTGTACAGGGAGTAGAGGAGGGGGCTCAGGACACAGCCCTGGGGGTACAGGGAGTAGAGGAGGGGGCTCAGGACACAGCCCTGGGGGTACAGGGAGTAGAGGAGGGGGCTCAGGACACAGCCCTGGGTGTACAGGGAGTAGAGGAGGGGGCTCAGGACACAGCCCTGGGGGTACAGGGAGTAGAGGAGGCTCAGGACACAGCCCTGGGTGTACAGGGAGTAGAGGAGGGGGCTCAGGACACAGCCCTGGGGGTACAGGGAGTAGAGGAGGAGGCTCAGGACACAGCCCTGGGGGTACAGGGAGTAGAGGAGGAGGACACAGCCCTGGGGGTACAGGGAGTAGAGGAGGAGGCTCAGGACACAGCCCTGGGTGTACAGGGAGTAGAGGAGGAGGACACAGCCCTGGGTGTACAGGGAGTAGAGTAGGAGGACACAGCCCTGGGGGTACAGGGAGTAGAGGAGGCTCAGGACACAGTCCTGGGGGTACAGGGAGTAGAGGAAGAGGACACAGCCCTGGGGGTACAGGGAGTAGAGGAGGAGGACACAGCCCTGGGGGTACAGGGAGTAGAGGAGGAGGACACAGCCCTGGGGGTACAGGGAGTAGAGGAGGAGGCTCAGGACACAGCCCTGGGGGTACAGGGAGTAGAGGAGGAGGACACAGCCCTGGGGGTACAGGGAGTAGAGGAGGAGGCTCAGGACACAGCCCTGGGGGTACAGGGAGTAGAGGAGGAGGCTCAGGACACAGTCCTGGGGGTACAGGGAGTAGAGGAGGAGGACACAGCCCTGGGGGTACAGGGAGTAGAAGAGGGGGCTCAGGACACAGCCCTGGGGGTACAGGGAGTAGAGGAGGCTCAGGACACAGCCCTGGGGGTACAGGGAGTAGAGGAGTACCCTGTTCTCCATTTATATTAATGATGTGGCGAAGGCTGCAGGCAGCTCTCGGATCCACCTTTATGCTGATGACACCATCTTATATATCTATATCTCTCTCTCTCTCTCTCTCTCTCTCTCTCTCTCTCTCTCTCTCTCTCTCTCTCTCTCTCTCTCTCTCTCTCTCTCTCTCTCTCTCTCTCTCTCTCTCTCTCTCTCTCTCTCTCTCTCTCTCTCTCTCTCTCTCTCTCTCTCTCTCTCTCTCTCTCTCTCTCTCTCTCTCTGACTGCCCGGTAGTAAATTGTCTCCGGCTCTGCAGCTGGATACTATGCCTCGAGAGGCGGTCGGCTGTGTGAGAGCTGACGGTCTCTCTGGGCGGGTGATGTTTTGCGAGGGGACAACTGCGCAGCTTGCGTAAGCTTGGCTCGTTGCCTCTCCATAGCGGCGTGGAGGGGGTTCTAGTTTGATGCCCCACGATAACACAGTGCTCCTCCTCAGTGAAGTCGTAGCTTTGTTTTCCTGGGGCCATGATTTCGAGTCTGCGGTTCAAGTCTCTGAAAAACGGATACCCTCTGCCACCGCGCTGGCCCCGTTTTCAAGACGAAAACACCCGGCACAGAGGATGCGAGCTTGGTGTTTCATTATGAGAATATCTCCGAGCTCAGGATGGCTGCATGCCCGCGTACAACGGGGCTTGCTGCCGATGCCGCTGTGTCTGGTAAACACCGTTCTGTGAGAGGGACGTGTGTTGCTTTTTTCCCTTTTTTCTTTTGGATAAAAAGAGGAAGAGACAGCGGCTGTCTCAAGTGTTGGCCTGTATCGCTATTCCTCACGTTATACAGCTTCAGTAGTAGCCGCTTAGCTTGCTACTGCGTTAGCTGGTGGCTATTGATAGCCGGTAAAAGCTAACTGTTAGCCAGTTAGCTCTTAAGCTAAGTCATTAGCTGGCTACTACGTTCGGCTAGAAACGTTAGCTTGATGCTATCAGTCAGCCTGGAGTTAGCTGTTAGCTTGTGCTACAACCATTGGTGCTAGCCGTGAGGAAGTAGCGAGCCCTGAGCACTCTGACTACGGCGTCATCTCTGGCAGAAGATGTCGTCGGGCCTGCACCATGACCGGCCGCAGGAGGGGGCCGTCGCGCTGGAGCGAGGCTCCAGCCGTCGCCGCTTCTGGCCCCGCCAGCGAGAGGCCTCGTCAATGTGGTAGACAAACCTGTGTTTGCGGCCATTTCGTCCTGCGTACGGGGGTGCAGGTAGGTGTCCGTAGGACATTACCCCACTCTTCCTTCCTCCCCCTCCCGAATGTTTTTGGTTAATAACGATGTCTTTGTTTAACAAAACATATGTTACTTCACTGCATTGGGAGATACGACGTGTGCCGTGTGAAAATTGTGTTGGTCGCTATTTTTGTATAGCTTAGGTTTTAGCATTTGGCCAAGGCTTATGTCTTTCTCTCTACTTAAAAACAGCGTTATTTTTACGTGAGTTAAAATGAACTGGGTTTTTTTGTTGTATGATGAGAAGTTGTGTGTGTGTTCATGTAACGTTTAGACAACGTGGCTTGAGTCCACAACTGGCTAACCTACAGAGTTGTACATAGTGGCATGTGATCAAGGGCTTGAGTCCCTCTCTTAGCTTGTTATTTTTTCTTTGCTTAAGGGTAATGATAAAAATAACGGGTGGCAAGTTTTCACACATAAGCCAGAGCCGTGGATAAAACCAGTGTTTTACACAAACAAGGTTATCGGCTGTGGCTGGCGTGCATGATGTACAGCTTTTACTCTACAGGTGAGTATGTGCTTCATCTGGTGCGCCATGCACCTGGTGTCACGGCTCTGCTTTCTTTTGGCGTCAGGGGTGAGGTGGTGAAATTATTCCCCGGTTTGCCTGTCGGGCTGAGGGGTCAGTGAGTCACAGGGAGGGGGAAGGGGGAAGGGGGGGGGTTCCCTGGTTCCACTCCATATTAGGAATATGGAATATGTCACGTTTTTGAATTCGCCGTCGATGTGTTTCGGGTTCTCGACGTGCATATAGCGCTGGCCCTGGGTGTTTTCAATGTGGAACCACTTTATGGGCTGGTGCGCCTTGGTTCATAGATTCATAGAAACAGCGTTTTTTATGCGGGCGGCTGGAAAGGAGATTTTTATCTCTACCGAGCTCCAGTGCACTAGGTTAGACTCGACGGCTGACGTACATCTCCGGGGGGAGATGACGGAGTAGATCAAAACATTGGCGGAGGGGTCTCACGCCCATGAGGTGGGCCACCAGGAGCAGTGCGTTCGCATACTGACCGTCTTGGTGGCGTCCTCTGTGATGTTTTGGATCGACACGCGTACCTACCCCCCTCTTAGGACTGGGGATGGCGGCGTGACTAGGACACGGGACTGGTTCTGGTCGCGCCGGACCAGGTCAGTTTAACCCGTTGCCCGCCGGGGCGCAGATCTGCTGTTCTGGTACTCCGAAGGACTTTGTGCTCTTCCGGGGGGAAAATGCCGGGTCGGGCCAGGCGTTGCGGGGATTGATGTCGTGGATGTGTGTGTCATATGTATGCCACCATGAGTTGCCCTTAACAGTGACGTGCTTGGTCCATACTGTGTTGTACCTTGCCCTGTGTTAGGGGGCTTGGTCCTTCTCCATTTGTTTCACCCCTCCCTCCCTGCTAGGACGGGGATGGGAGGGGGCTGTCGGGGAGGTTGCTGTCAACTCCTCTAGGCATCCCTGTGTAGGTCCCGGTTCGCCAGGCCCAGGTCCGAACTCGTTCTCGTCTACCTGTTGGCCTGGGTTAACCCTTTGAAAGCTGAAACACTTGTACTGCTTGTATAGCTTGTGTATATGCGCAGTTATGTTTCTGAGTTTTATTTGTGGGTTAAGGGAACAACCACCTCCTGTTAAACTAAACATAGGGGGGTGGTTGGTTCCCCGGTGTGTTGGTAGCAGAGTCGACTCTCGGGTTGAGGCCGGGCCTGACCCCGTCTGCCCGAGAGTATGCCCCCGTATCTTTCATGACGTCTGCCAATTGTGTCAGCCTCTTCTCTGAACCTTGAACCCGCTGGATTGATGAATTGGCGGGGTCGGGTTTGTGGAGGTTGTGACATGGTGCACAGCATATCGAACACCCCTTCTGCCCTACTGTTCTTGCAGTAGGCCCTTTAGGCGCCTGTCTAGTCCGCAGTGTTCCGGGCACAGGTCGAGTTCTGCTCTTGGGGCCTGTTTGATGCCTGGATTGAGGGATCAACCTCCTTGGAGGGTTGTCTCCCCAGCACGCCGACTGGCCCTGCAGTGTTGTGGGGGGTAGCCTCTTGAGAAGAGTGCTTCAGAGCGGTGTGCCAAGGGGGGAAGGGCCTTCACTTGATTTGGGCCCTGTCCGATACGCTGGCGATGTGGGGGGTGGTGTCACCAGTGACCGTCTGGTGGGGTCTCGATGCCGCGGCCTCGTTGGCCTCACCAGGCCCCTTTTTCAGGGGGTCCTAGTCCTCGGGTTGTCCTAGGGCTGGGACCTCCTCCGCGCTCCACTGCTACGGCCTTGCCACAGGGTTTGGGTTCTTGCCCTCCGACCGTGATGTTGGGGGCTGTGACGTTTTTTTTTTGCTTCACGTCCGTTCCCTGGTGGCATGTGGGATGCGCGCTTGAGTGGTCGCGGGCCCTTCTGAACAAAGGTAAGTCCCACGGTCTGCTCACCCTGTGCGTTTGAGGTGCTAAACCCTCTTCGCACAGTCGGATCTGATCTCCCTCCCGTCCTCCGCTAGGGGGGGCCGGGGGGCTCGGATCCTCCCCGGTTCTGATGGTTGTAGGGGGCCTCAGCGGGTACATCTGTCGAGCTTTTCGCTCTGCTCAGCTCCTGTGTTCCACTAAGAGCAGAGCGTAAAGCTATACGATTTATAACGTAAGGTTATTCTATAACCCTAGTTATATGAGTATAGCGAGCACTCTGCTCTGACTCACTGAGGACCCCACCCCACGGTCTTCTCCTTTGGTGGTGAAATACTTGGGAAGGAGCTGATTGTGTGGCCACGACCCACTTATATAGGAGCGGATGTGGGTGTGGCCAGGCGGAGGTGAATAGGGGTGTACATGTAGAGAAAGTTTTTTTATTATTAGAATGGATTAAAGGGATAGTTCCACTAAGAGCAGAGCGCTCGCTATACTCATATAACTAGGGTTATAGAATAACCTTACGTTCTACTCCATTTACAAGACAATCTTGGGCAAAACCCCACCTTATCTTTCCTCCTTGCTCCACCTTTCTCATAGCACTTACGGCACAAGGTCAAGCGAGCTCATCAAACTAAACATCCCAAAATCCAAGACCACCTTCGGCCGAAACTCCTTTCGCTTTGCAGCAGCTTGTGACTGGAACGCTTTTCAAGACACCCTTAAACTTAAAGCTCTTATTTCACTGACTGCCTTTCTTGAATATACTTAGTAGATTCCTCCTGCTCTTGCTGATACCCATGTTTCACACTTGCATACACCCTCTCACACACAACATACAAGCACTCATTCATCTTCATACTCGCACCTAGACACACGCATCTGTTTGCATGCGCGCACACACACACACACACACACACACACACACACACACACACACACACACACACACACACACACACACACACACACACACACACACACACACACACACACACACACACACACACACACACACACACACACACACACACACACACACACACACACACACACACACACACACACACACACACACACACACACACACACACACGATGCTTTAATGCCACACAACGATGGTTGGTGGTAATTGTTTGCGGTACAGTTTGTTAAAAGCACTGGGACATCAACATGAAACATCAGACATCAAACGTCCCCCTCCCATATCCCAACCCCCACAATAAATACATATATACACAAATACATACAGGACAGTCACATGTAACAGTGTCAGTCAGTGACAGATGCTTGCCCGTCTGTGCAAAGGGGGGCGGGCCAGGGTGTTTAGTGTTCGGACCGCTGTGGGGAAAAAACTGTTTGTGAAGCGTGTGTGTTTAGTTAAAATGGACCTATAGCGACTTGAGGGCATGCGCTGGAATAAGTGGTGTGCTGGGTGGGACACACACACACACACACACACACACACACACACACACACACACACACACACACACACACACACACACACACACACACACACACACGCACACGCACACACACAGGAATTCTCTCTGCAGTGCTAATTTCTTCAATGTTTGCTCCACTGTTTATCACAACACAGGCAGAATCAATGATGTAGTAACAATACATTAGTAACTACTGGCTCTAGGCTACATGACGCACACAGAACAGGCAGTGTGAGGTTAGTTCCACCCTGCCCTGGTCCACATACCATCTGGTCCTGGTCTGTCCTGGTCCTGGTCCACATACCATCTGGTCCTGGTCTGTCCTGGTCCTGGTCCACATACCATCTGGTCTGGCTGTCCTGGTCCTGGTCCACATACCATCTGGTCTGGCTGTCCTGGTCCTGGTCCACATACCATCTGGTCTGGCTGTGCTCAAAGCTCACGATTCTGTCCCAGCTTTAAGTTTTATAAATTAGTTGTTCGGCTTGTCCCTCCTACTGTACGTCACTATAGAGGGTCATGTGACCCTCTTTACCTAACTGTGACCCCTCTTTACCTAACTGTGACCCCTCCTTACCTGACTGTGACCCCTCTTTACCTAACTGTGACCCCTCTTTACCTAACTGTGACCCCTGACCTCTAACTGTGACCCCTCTTTACCTAACAGTGACCCCTGACCTCTAACTGTGACCCCTCTTTACCTGACTGTGACCCCTCTTTACCTAACTGTGACCCCTCTTTACCTAACTGTGACCCCTGACCTCTAACTGTGACCCCTCTTTACCTAACAGTGACCCCTGACCTCTAACTGTGACCCCTCTTTACCTGACTGTGACCCCTGACCCCTAACTGTGACCCCTCTTTACCTAACTGTGACCCCTCTTTACCTGACTGTGACCCCTGACCTCTAACTGTGACCCCTCTTTACCTAACTGTGACCCCTCTTTACCTACCTGTGACCCCTCTTTACCTACCTGTGACCCCTGACCTCTAACTGTGACCCCTCTTTACCTGACTGTGACCCCTAACTGTGACCCCTCTTTACCTACATGTGACCCCTCTTTACCTACCTGTGACCCCTGACCTCTAACTGTGACCCCTCTTTACCTAAGGCCCCGTTTAGACGAGCGTTTTGTGAACAGAAACCGCAAAAGTCATCTTGCGGTTTCACTTTTAATTTTATGTTTAGACGAGCGTTTTGTAGTGGAATTCTCCATGCAGACGACGCTGTAACGACGGAGACCCGCTGTCACACGATTGGCGCATATGTCACATGACGTGCTGTGAAGACCCGCCCTACTCTGCCTCTGATTCGCAGACTGTGGATGGGGAATGTGATTGCACCAAAGCAGAGTCACTCACAGACAGTGCGTCCACTCACGCGGGACAGATTCTTGTGTATTTAACCCTTTCACTGCCACACGACAGCCGGTTGTGTGATAGTAAAGGGGTAACCTTCTGTCGTGTGGCAGTGAAAGGGTTAAAAGTACTGCCAATGTAGCCTTCAGGTGATCTCCGTTGATATAAGTCAGACATACTTGCTTTGTTTACGTCTCGGCTACTGGCGCATACCTGCTACCTGTGACGTAAGCAGTACGCGCGACCAGAGCCGTGACAAACCTTTCGTCATCGTTTTAACAGATTTATACGGTTTGACAGTTTAGACGAAAGCGCAAAGCTTTTGCGTTTCTAGGAATTCCACCCTGGAAGGTAGTCTCACTTTTTTGCGGTTTCACCCCGTAAAAACGCCGTTTCCGTATAAACGAAAGGCACATCCGTAAAAATATTTTTGCGGATTCACCTGCTAGCGTTTCCGTCTAAACGGGGCCTAACTGTGACCCCTTTTTACCTACCTGTGACCCCTAACTGTGACCCCTCTTTACCTACCTGTGACCCCTGACCTCTAACTGTGTCCCCTCTTTACCTACCTGTGACCCCTGACCTCTAACTGTGACCCCTCTTTACCTAACTGTGTCCCGACACCCACAACAGCTGTTAATCCCAAAGCTAGGTTTGGCTAATCCCCAGAATTTAAATGCAAGAACATTTGTGACATGCTCTATAAAAATCTGTCGGATGTCACAACGACGCATTTCTAGATAAACATGGATTGATTTTTAAGTCTCGGCTTTTTCTTTTTTTCGCCAGATTCAGATGATGGATACAAATTTTAAACTTGTAAAGGCATGATGACAAGCTAGCAGCGAACTCGGGTCCTACTCAGAACTCTCCCTCCTCCCGCTCTGTCTCGCTGAGGTTATGAAGGAAAGGCGTGGCTTTATACAAGGTTTTCATCTGATTTACAATAATAAGCAAAGTCTTGGATTTCAGAATATTTTGATTGTATCATCAAATTCAGATGATGAATAAAACGTTCCTCCCCTCCTCCCCTCCTCCCCTCCTCCCCTCCTCCCCTCCTCTCCTCCTCCCTGCAGTACTGTCTGTTCCTCCCCTCCTCCCCTCCTCCCTGCAGTACTGTCTGTTCCTCCCCTCCTCCCCTCCTCCCCTCCTCCCCTCCTCCCCTCCTCCCCTCCTCCCTGCAGTACTGTCTGTTCCTCCCCTCCTCCCCTCCTCCCCTCCTCCCCTCCTCCCCTCCTCCCTGCAGTACTGTCTGTTCCTCCCCTCCTCCCCTCCTCCCCTCCTCCCTGCAGTACTGTCTGTTCCTCCCCTCCTCCCCTCCTCCCCTCCTCCCTGCAGTACTGTCTGTTCCTCCCCTCCTCCCCTCCTCCCCTCCTCCCCTCCTCCCTGCAGTACTGTCTGTTCCTCCCCTCCTCCCCTCCTCCCCTCCTCCCCTCCTCCCTGCAGTACTGTCTGTTCCTCCCCTCCTCCCCTCCTCCCCTCCTCCCCTCCTCCCTGCAGTACTGTCTGTTCCTCCCCTCCTCCCCTCCTCCCCTCCTCCCCTCCTCCCCTCCTCCCCTCCTCCCTGCAGTACTGTCTGTTCCTCCCCTCCTCCCCTCCTCCCTGCAGTACTGTCTGTTCCTCCCCTCCTCCCCTCCTCCCCTCCTCCCCTCCTCCCCTCCTCCCTGCAGTACTGTCTGTTCCTCCCCTCCTCCCCTCCTCCCCTCCTCCCCTCCTCCCCTCCTCCCTGCAGTACTGTCTGTTCCTCCCCTCCTCCCCTCCTCCCCTCCTCCCCTCCTCCCTGCAGTACTGTCTGTTCCTCCCCTCCTCCCCTCCTCCCCTCCTCCCCTCCTCCCCTCCTCCCTGCAGTACTGTCTGTTCCTCCCCTCCTCCCCTCCTCCCCTCCTCCCCTCCTCCCCTCCTCCCCTCCTCCCTGCAGTACTGTCTGTTCCTCCCCTCCTCCCCTCCTCCCCTCCTCCCCTCCTCCCCTCCTCCCTGCAGTACTGTCTGTTCCTCCCCTCCTCCCCTCCTCCCCTCCTCCCCTCCTCCCCTCCTCCCTGCAGTACTGTCTGTTCCTCCCCTCCTCCCCTCCTCCCCTCCTCCCTGCAGTACTATCTGTTCCTATACAATAGAATGAACATCTTCTTGTTCGCCCAATAATGTTAACTGCAGGAAACACAACTTTCTGATAGTGGGACATAATAAATAAAACAATAAAGCCTACTGTCCAGGCCCTCCGATAGTGGGATGTAATTAATAAATAAAACAATAAAGCCTACTGTCCAGGCCCTCTGATAGTGGGATGTAATTAATAAATAAAACAATAAAGCCTACTGTCCAGGCCCTCTGATAGTGGGATGTAATTAATAAATAAAACAAGAAACTGGTGCAAGTTGAGTATGGTAAAAACAGTGACAGATAAAAGGCCTACAGTATTAAAAACAGTGACAGATAAAAGGCCTACAGTATTAAAAACAGTGACAGATAAAAGGCCTACAGTATTAAAAACAGTGACAGACAAAAGGCCAACAGTATTAAAACTGTGACAGACAAAAGGCCTACAGTATTAAAACAGTGACAGACAAAAGGCCTACAGTATTAAAAACAGTGACAGACAAAAGGCCTACAGTATTAAAAACAGTGACAGATAAAAGGCCTACAGTATTAAAAGGCCTACAGTATTAAAAGGCCTACAGTATTAAAAACAGTGACAGATAAAAGGCCTACAGTATTAAAAGGCCTACAGTATTAAAAGGCCTACAGTATTAAAAACAGTGACAGACAAAAGGCCAACAGTATTAAAACAGTGACAGACAAAAGGCCAACAGTATTAAAACAGTGACAGACAAAAGGCCTACAGTATTGAAAACAGTGATAGATAAAAGGCCTACAGTATTAAAAACAGTGACAGATAAAAGGCCTACAGTATTAAAAACAGTGACAGATAAAAGGCCTACAGTATTAAAAACAGTGACAGATAAAAGGCCTACAGTATTGAAAACAGTGACAGATAAAAGGCCTACAGTATTAAAAACAGTGACAGATAAAAGGCCTACAGTATTAAAAACAGTGACAGATAAAAGGCCTACAGTATTAAAAACAGTGACAGATAAAAGGCCAACAGTATTGAAAGGCCTACAGTATTAAAAACAGTGACAGATAAAAGGCCTACAGTATTGAAAACGGTGACAGATAAAAGGCCTACAGTATTAAAAACGGTGACAGATAAAAGGCCTACAGTATTAAAAACGGTGACAGATAAAAGGCCTACAGTATTAAAAACAGTGACAGACAAAAGGCCTACAGTATTGAAAGGCCTACAGTATTAAAAACGGTGACAGATAAAAGGCCTACAGTATTGAAAGGCCTACAGTATTAAAAACTGTGACAGATGAAAGGCCAACAGTATTAAAAACACATGTTCCAGTTCTCACAGTCAACTCTATGGTTGTCCAGCCAAACCACATGAAGTGCCAAAGCACATGGGCTCCAATACTCTGCTCTCTCTCGCTCTCACAGTCAGGCTCGATGCCAGACAGATGACCTCAACCCCTTTTAATCCCTCTCTTCCTCCCCATGGTCCTAGAGACCTACAGTACCAGCTACACGTGGTTCTTATTTATTTGTGAATAAATTCCTCAAAATGTACTGCAAACTTTGGATGCCTTTTTCTCAAAATCATGATTTCGGTGACAGTCATTATATAATGTACCGCATCTCACTTAATATTTGGAGTAGAAAGACAATATTGATATCATTAGAAAGCTATGAATGTCTGTGTGAAACTAAAGATATGTTTTGGAGTAGATGCGACTGAAAGTGACTTCATTTCTCATTATTGTAAAGAGTGAGCCTCGTCTTAACTACTCGGGTTGAAACCATTTCTGTATATGACTTTGTTGTACCACTCTAGACTCTCTCTGACCACAGCTGTTGTCTCTGAAATGCAACTCTTTATTGCCTAAGCCTCCTCTCAACTCCAGGTCACACAGCGCCCGCCTCTCTTCAGTGCACTCTCAACCCACTATATAGACGTGGAGTAGAGTCAATTCCCCTAATCAAATTTGACTCGAGATTATATAATTCTATGGTGAATTTTGTCACATCTCATACCACCTCTCTCTCTCAGATGAGGAAGAGATCCCTCAGAGTGAATGCATGAGGTTTTATCATCATACATACATACCATCTCCCTCTCTCAGATGAAGAATATATAACTCATAGTGAAGGTACACGTTTTTCTCATCATATGTACATACAAATAATCCTCTCTAGATAATATAAGATGTTCCTTTATTAATCATCTAGATAAGATAAGATGTTTATTTATTAATCATCTAGATAACATAGGATGTTCCTTTATTAATCTTCTAGATAAGATGTTTCTTTATTAATCATCAAGATAAGATGTCCCTTTATTAATCATCTAGATAAGATGTTTATTTATTAGATAAGATGAGATGTTTCTTTATTAAAATATATATATCTTTAAAAAATAGTGATAGAACTAATAATCTTACTGTTCGAACACAGACATGGTCTAATAATCTTGTTGCCTGTTCTACATCTACATCATCGGCTTCCAACGTCTCCAGTGCTGCGGTGCAGAGGTACTAACTGGGCTCCCCAACGTCTCCAGTGCTGCGGTGCAGAGGTACTAACTGGGCTCCCCAACGTCTCCAGTGCTGCGGTGCAGAGGTACTAACTGGGCTCCCCAACGTCTCCAGTGCTGCGGTGCAGAGGTACTAACTGGGCTCCCCAACGTCTCCAGTGCTGCGGTGCAGAGGTACTAACTGGGCTCCCCAACATCTCCAGTGCTGTGGTGCAGAGGTACTAACTGGGCTCCCCAACGTCTCCAGTGCAGAGGTACTAACTGGGCTCCCCAACACTTCATCACTCCCCAGTTAAGTGCCTCTTTGATTCCGTATGTATATGGTTGGATATTGACCTGTGAACAGTAAGTCACTGATCGGGTTTCCCTTCCTTCCACCAGCTGGACTGACTCTGTGGGACTGACCAGACGTGAGCAGAACCTTTCAAAGGGCCGGTGTTTTGACAGAGCACTTTCTTCAACACATGCAGGCTCTCGCACCCACCACTGCACTTTATATCAGTCCTTAGGATGGTCCTCTCTGTACCAAAGAAGACAATCACACATGTTGATTTTTATCCTTAAGTCATTGCTAGGTAAGCTGCCCTTATATATCTCCAGACTTCTGTCCTTTTATACTTGCTTTTTTAATACCAGACGAGTAGCAAATGGGATGCTTTTAAATGTTCCTTTGATGCAGTCAGAGCTTGGTAAAGCTGCATTCTCCCACTATGCTCCCTTTTTATGGAATACGATGCAAGTGAAACTTTGTCTAGAGGCACTTCCTACTGTGAATGCTTTTAAAGGTATGCTACGATTAGCCCTTCATGAAACATGTTACTGTTTTACCTGATGCTATTTATGCTGATCTGATTATGCTTCTTGCCACTGCACAAATGGCCTTCTGTATTTGTATTTGATTTGTATGTTTTTTGTTTAATGCCCTTGTTTTTATGTTTTTATGTTGAAACTTGTTGTGTGCCGTGTTGGTCAGGACTCCCTGGAAGAAGAGATCTTGTATCTCAATGGGACATTCCTGGATAAATAAAGGATACCGTGGTGTTTTTATTTATTTTTTCTATCCAGTGTGATTCAACTGCACAGGAAAAACTGGGGAGTCATTTTCCCAGAGTAATTATTACGGAGTTATTATTTTCCTCTCAAGTAGTCATATTTACTCCATTTGGGGCATAATCATTGCCTGTGGCCAATAGAGTGAGAGTAAAGTTCCAGAAGAGTTTCTATTGGAGTAATACAGCATTGGTCACGCCTACTATCCATATAATTCCCAAAGGTGCCGACGCCATCTTTCTCTCTCGCCAAGTCCTCGCTTCAAGCTCAGGTGCAGCAAGAGCGCAATACAGCGATATTTTCCTTCTCTTGGATGCCAAATACAAGGTAAGATTATTATTATTATTTGTTAATTTATTAAACAGCAATGTGTGTAACTAATTTGCAACATTACAGCTAAGCCACAGAGCCATCTATCACGATGTTCGCATGTTAGCTGCTATACGTTTGCACGCACGCTATTAAATAAACGTTTTACAGTTGTATGGACAAGTATTCAATTATCAACAGTATTGCTATCAGGGACAGTGCACATTAATCAACATGTCGGTTTTCATGTAAAATGTATATGAGCTAGTGTATAGCCAGAAGCTAATTTCCACCTGTATAGGCCTGAGACCATACCTGTAGACCATGCCTGTAGGCTGTTGTTAAAAGTAGTGATATAACTATATCCATACAAAAACTGACTTATTAAGAACATACAAGACAAGTAGACATAGTACAGGAGATGGAACAATTATATGTTACATGTTGGCGGTTTTTGCTGAAACGGTGGCAGAGACAACGTGTGTTTTACTCTAAATAGAGTCACCGTACATTACAGCTAAGCCACAGAGCCATCTATCACGATGTTAGCATGTTAGCTGCTAGCACGCACGCTATTAAATAAACGTTTTACAGTTTTATGGACAATAACTTAAGAACAGGTACGTCGGTGCAACACGAGTATTCAATTATCAACAGTATTGCTATCAGGGACAGTGCACATTAATCAACATGTCGGTTTTCATGTAAAATGTATATGAGCTAGTGTTAGCCAGAAGCTAATTTTCACCTGCATGCGGCTATACCTGTATAGGCCTGAGACCATACCTGTAGACCATGCCTGTAGGCTGTTGTTAAAAGTAGTGATATAACTATATCCATACAAAAACTGACGTATTAAGAACATACAAGACAAGTAGACATAGTACAGGAGATGGAACAATTATATGTTACATGTTGGCGGATTTTGCTGAAGAGACAACGTGTGTTTTACTCTAAATAGAGTCACGTAAATTTGCCGCAATGTGCTGTAGGTTGACTGTTTTACTAGTGGTAAATGGACATAACAAGTTAATTTGACGCACTGTTCGGTTCAACAAGTGTTTATTTGAACCATTGTACTGGGTTGACTAATTTGTGTGTTCTGCCTCCATGTATAATATAATGGAAACTTGTGGAACTATCCTCACAGTAAATTTCACAGAGTAAATTTTACTCAAACTGAGTCAATTTGAGCCCAAGACGTGAGTAAAGTTTTACTCAGTTTGAGTAAAATGTACTCAGCGAAATTTACTGTATGGTGCTTTTGTAATATTTTCTAATTGTAACACTCCTCATAATGCATGAGTTGTTGTGCCCTATATGTATCATCTTAGTAACTGTTATTATTTATTTGCCATCAGATGCAGGCTGTACGTGTTAAACACGTTGACCGGCAGAAATTCATCTGTTTTGAGGGCCAATTGACCTTCACAACTTTTTTGGAGTGTGGTGAGTGAAACATTTTGCACAGCGTGCCGTTGGTTCTCAAAATGGCGTCCGCCTTGATAGTTAGGAACCAAATGGACCCTTATTGGTCTGTAACTCTGACTGTGTACAAATGGACCCCAACGTCCATTGTACACCGTCAAGAGTTAAATTAACATTGATTTTACAATATAAATTGGGGTCCCAAAGATACAAATGCCATTAAATGGGTGCCCTTGGAATTAAAATGGTTGAGAATCACTGCTAGAGCCGTACAAATATTGTCTTATGGGGGTCCATGGCACATCTTTTCAAATGGGGGGTCTGTGGGCTAATTGTCAATTTGGGGGGTCCTTGACATGAAATGTTTGAGAACCACTGCCCTATGCAACAACATACTGGGTATCAGTTTAGGCTTTCCCTGCATGTTAATTTAAGCTGTAGGCCTACAGTACAAAGCACAATCCATTTTATTTAGGATAGAGTGAACCAATCAATGTCTTACACCCCTTCCTGACAGGCAGTGACGCGAGCGAGCGTGATTGCGAAAATGATTAAAATGTATTCGTTTCAATCAGACTATCCTGACCTGCCGCGAGCGACAGCAAACTGAGCGGCGATGTCGTTCCCCCCTCAAATATTCGCTCGCTGTGTCTCTAGTTGAGCGATTACGCGGCCGAGTCACGCCCCTAAACACTTTTTATTGGTCAAGAATCGCAGGCTGCTTTGCCCCTGTGTGCTTCCAGGTAACACACACACAGACACACCCGGACACGCGCCGCCTCATATCAGGACAGTGTCGCGCACGATTTCGTCTCCAGTTCGCACGCTCGCTGCCTGTCAGGAACCGGTGTTAAGTATGTCAATTAAGGCTGTCAATCTTCCTCATATGATCACATTTTCAGTGGCTATTTTAATATCCCATTTTATGACATTTTAATTAATACAAATTAAATAAATTGCACAACAGATTTATCAATAAGCTTGTGCAATCTTGTTTTGTCTATAGTTGCCAAGAAATTTGAAATTCCTAGTACCTTGGACTTAAAGGTCTATGATGACTCAAACACTGAAGTCGACGACGAGGCGTTTCAATTTCTTCTAAAAAAACCAGACCTGGGTGTGTTGGAGATTTGTTCACCCCAAGACTCAAATCCTGAAGGTGAGTTGCTAACATGGAGCCTTATAGCCTCATCCATACAGTCCTGGCTGCTTGAAGCCTTTTTACAACATTTCCGGGTTCCCGTTTTTTTCGCTCTGATTGGCCAGGTTATGTGACATGAGCGGCAATCGTGGGACGGCAAGTTTCTACACTGGTTAAGGGCACTCTTCGAAGTTGGTTAAGGTTAGAGTTTGTCTTAGAGCATGGCGATAGAACGCCAGGTAGTTTGCAGGCTGTTCGACGCGGAAATGGGCAAACACGCTATTGGGCGCACATGTCACATGACCTGGCCAATCAGAGCGCCGGAAACGCGGATGCGTTGTAAAAAGGCTACACGTGTCCTGGCTAACCTAAAATGTCACACAGGTACTGTGTATTTTTGTACTTTGAAATGATCTTTGTATATATGCCCAATGTAACGTGTGGATCCTTCCTAATCTAATGTGGTCTTTTTACATTACACTTGTCACAAACATTCCTATCTAATCACACTTATATGTCTACATGATTGTTAGATTCAGTGAGGACCTCTGCAAGCAACTCCAGCAGCCAAAGCTCCGTTCTCAGCTCTGGTGCAGACAATGAGGGGGAGTCTGATGACACCATCATTTTGTAGTCTAGTCCTGCTCCAAGAAACGGTGCTGACCTGACTCGTATCACTCTGGTAAGCTTTGCATATGACTGTTTGAAATGGAGATGGTGACTCTGATAAAGGGGTAGCATGGGCATTGGGGATGGCCAAGTACAATTGGGGAGAAAATGGGGGTGGGGGGGGGGTCATGGTTTACATTTGTCACCTTAACCCTTTCACTGCCGCACAACAGCAGGTTAACCCTTTCACTGCCGCACTACAGAAGGTTAACCCTTTCACTGCCGCACTACAGAAGGTTAACCCTTTACTATCACATACTGTACCACATACTGTATACCACATACTGGTACTAGTGTGGCAGTGAAAGGGTTAAATATACTTGGCCACCAAATGACTGTCTATCCATGTGTGTCCTCCCCCCCCCCCCCCTTTTTACTCCCGCTTAGATGACTGAAAAGATTCTGAGGGACACAGCTGGAGGAGAGAGGATCATTGCCGATTATGCTCAGACGAAAACCCTAACGGATACCAGAAGACGCGACATGGTGAAGATATTGGTTGCGCACATGGCAAAAGAGCATGGGTAATTATGTTATCTAAACATTACGCACCCAATACACATTTTTGGTTTTTACTAAGATCCTCCTTTTTGCAGAATTGGTAAATGATAAATGGTTATCCAAAGCGCTTTACATAGATTGTGCAGAAGGCATTGGCACAGCAATACTTTTGTTTGGATCTCATACTTGTGTATGTGTGCACTGTAGGACGAGTCCTTCAAGGCGTGTTAAAGAAGACTACGCAAAGGGCATCACTGCCTTATTCCCATACCTGGCCGATCCCCAGGGCAATTTGGGATATGTAAGTACATCAGGGAAAAGTGCAGAGAGACATTTCATCGGCGACTCAGTGCATGTGTGTTCCTGTGGGTCGCCCATCTTGCGTGTGTGTTAAAACTGCATGACAAATAAAGACTTCTAGTCTAACAATTATTATGTTTATAGGTCATTCTTGTTATATAATTTCTAGGGATGTTCGATATTGGCTTTTTTTTACCGATATCCGATATACCGATATTGTCCAACTCTTTAATTTCCAATACCGATATCAACCGATACCGATATATGCAGGGTTTCTCCCCCCCCCCCCCCCCCAAAAGGAATAATTTCAGGTAATTAACATTAGGCTACATATCTCTTGTCGTGGAATTAACACAACATTATGCATAACATTATCCAATCACATGCATGGTACATAAAACACCAACCCCATTACTCCTCACTTCTCTGGAATTGCTTAAAAGGGCTGTGCGGAGTACGATTTCAACTAAATATTTGTTAACATTTCTGTATGCTGACCATTTCTCCTAACCTCAACAATTTAAGAACCACAGATGTCCTACCTGTTGACCTTGATTTTAGCAATTCTTCAGAGAAGGGCATGTGTTAAGTTTTAAGGAGAGAAATAAACACATTTACACATGCCCATTTAAACCAAATAACTTTTTTTTTTCCTCTTTACTTCTTGTGTTTTAGGAGCAGTATTACAATCCAGTAGATGGGAGTGGGTTTCTGGCATGGAGGGTGAAATCACTTCAAAAGATAGCATCAGAGGGACAAAAGAAGAGCCGTAATGTTCAGCCACTGATCGGTATGTAATTTTGATTGTCCCAGTCCACTGTTTATCTAGCAACTGTGAAGATGGATCATTATAGTAAATGCATATCACTGGAAAGTATTGCAGCAGTATGTGTGGTTTCTACACTGTTACAGGTGGTCCAAGTTCTGGCGACAGAGCCCCCTTCTCTGAGGAAAACCAGCTAACCACAGACACCCAGTTTCGTGAGGCCAGTGCACTGATGAAGCATACAACTGATGAAGCAATCATCAAGGAGAAGATGAAACAGACCTTCACCCATCGCCAAGAAATGATGCACGACCCAATCAAGTCCTCTGAAATATTCACCACCTTTCCAAGATTCCTAGACATCACAGGAATGGTATGTGGCTTGCATTAAAGTCTAACTGAAATAAAAAATGACCTTTTTAAACAATTTAGATCACATCCCTGGTCATAGGGTGAACCTATTTAATAGGGCTGTCCCTGACTAAGGATTTGGATGGTTGACTAGGATTGTTAAAAAAAAAAAAAAAAAAAAAATTTATCATTCCATTTGGGCTGTGGGGGGTGCTTAATGTCTGAAGGAGTCAACTGAAGGCTTCTTGTCCTCTGCAAAAGCATACAATTGGTCCACTGATGAAATCCTCTTTCAGTGCCTCTGTGCCTGTTTTCGTAGGCAGTTAGCCTCTGGTATGCCTGCCATTAGCGTTAGCCACGCTTCTATGCCTCTTTTCTTTTGAAAAAAATTATAATATATATATATATATATATATTTTTTTTTTTATAATATTATATTCGACTAAGAGGTTGGCCAGTCGACTACGGCCCCTTTCGACCGATTAGTCGACTAATCGATTAATAGGGGTCAGCCCTACTATTTAACAATGTATGACAAAAAAATTTGAACCATGTTTTATTCCATCTTGTCTGCAGATTGAGCAGGATTTCAGTCTGATGTTTGGTGATGACATCTCTGCAAAGTTCCTGGAGAAGTGGCCTACTTTCTGCAGGCAGAAAGTCCTTGAACAAAGCCGTGGCCTCACCCAGACCGGCGACCTTCAAGACCTGCTTCAGAATGCTGAATCCACAACAGACACAATAGAACTGAACAATGGTATGCTTGAATTAAAGGAATATAATAATGGAAGGGTGAATTGTTTTTTAAACAAATGGAAACACAGCTTTTAGTCAAATGTATTTCTGATTTTTTTTATTTAATTTTTTGTATTTTTAGCATGGGACAGTGAAATGTCCTCCCTCTTGCTTCTTGTCCACCTCCTGCCACCATCACCTCAGGGACGCAACAAGAGACCGGGAAAGCTCTCAGCCAGAGAAGCCATTGACTCCCTTGTGAAGTTCATAAAGGTAAGGTTACAGTTGCCTATATTATCGGCCGATATTGGCATTCAAATGTGATATAGGAAAATATCGGTAAAAAAAAAATGAATTATTCTTTTTACATTTCTATAACCAACTTTTATTTACCCAGGCAAGTAAGAACAAATTCTGATTTTATTTATTGTCAAAAGTATGCATAATGTTATGTTAATTCCACAACAAGACATATGTAATGTTAATTACCTGAAATTATTCAGTTTTTTGGGGGGGAAACCCTGCATATATCGGTATCGGTTGATATTGGTATTGGAAATTAAGAGTTGGACAATATCGGTATATCGGTAAAAAAGCCAATATCGAGCATCCCTAGTTACAGTTGAATTAAAGTATAAGAAGGATCACTGTTCTGTCTAGGGGTGCACGATATTGATTTGTTGACCCCGATATCGATACCAATAACTTTCTGCTCCTCAAGGTCGATACCGATAACCGATATATATATTTATTGTACTATAATTATAATTTTTTTTATGTATATTCCTGTAGTTTTGACCTAACCAGATTTATCATGACATGAGCGTTACTATATGAACAAAACAAAGCCAAGAGAACAGTTTTGACTCTTCAAATAAAGTGACTATTTATTTTTCCAAATAAATATAATTTGAGTCGATCACAAAATTCACAATCCGTCAATGTCATTAACAATGTGTTTCCCTGAACAACTAAAAACCAACAGGTATTGTGCTTTGTCAGTAGGGATGCTGTTCACATTTGAACCGATACGGTACCGGTACCTGTGAATCGATACCGGTACCCAACGGTACCTTTTTCGGTACTTTAGTCTCTAAAAATGTAATCTACCTACCTCAGTTGTGAGAAGAAAAAAATCCAAACTTCAAATAACCACATTTTCGACCGTTTTTGGCTTGCCTTTGCCCCGACTGCTTTGTTGTTGAATCAAGTCAAATCCTAAATAAGCATATATAGTGCGTGTGAATGTTGACATGAAAAGAAAAAAGTAAAAAAAATATATATATTTTTTTTATTATCAGAGCTGTCAATACTTTTATCGGGATGACGTCATAATTGCTGATATCGGCCTGATAATTATCGTGCATCCCTGATATTGACCTGCATGATTGAAATCATGCAAAGACCACGGTTTGCAAACCGTGACTAATTTTAATAGCAAGACTAATGAAGTTCTCTTGTCACAGACTGGGACCAGTATCCAGGGGCATTTGGACAGCATCACGGAGAGCCTTCAACCCTATCTGCTTGCTGTGGGGACCCAGAGGAGTGTGATTCACAAGTACTTCATTGTGATTGACAAACATGCAATCCCTTGTAAGTCACCAGACTCTCTTGCCTCTTTTGATGAGCTTTTCAAAGCTCATTTTGTCTTTGGTACCTCATACAACCGGGATCTGGCCAATATGTACAACTTCTTGCAAACCGCCATTTACAAGATCGATGCTGCTACAACTAATGTCAACCCCAGGGTTAAAGAGATGAGGGCTCGGATGCTGCACTGATTTCTTTTTTATACTGAGAGGATATTTTATCTCGGGCCTCTGATGCTGCACAGACTTTTGATACTGAGAAGATATTTTATCTTGAGGCCTCTGATGCTGCACAGACTTTTGATACTGAGAAGATATTTTATCTTGAGGCCTCTGATGCTCCAGTGTTTTTTGATAAGATGTTGTGTTTCATTTGCAAAAACTCTCAGGCAAATGCCAATTCACTGATGAGGCACTTAAGGATGATCCACGGACTTTGTTCAGGAAGGACACTTCGTCTTAAATGTGGTCAGCCTGGTTGTTTACATGTCTTTTGCACTTTTTCTGGGTTTCGAAAGCATCTTAAAGCACGTCATCAACCATGTGATGATCCTGGTGAAGGCCGCTCTACAGCTGAACATTTAGCTGAAAGTTATGTTGATGACTTTCCATCAGGCAGTGCCCCTTCTGACCCAGTCCTTCCAGTCCTTCTTAATAATAGTCTTGTAGACAGCTGTGCTGCAACAGTAGCTGAACTTAAAGTGGCAGGTGTAGGTGAAACAATAATCAACTCTTTGGTAACTTCAATGGAAGTGATTGTTGATGATATCCATAATCAAGCAAAACAATATGTGAAGCAGTGTCTATCTTTACAGGAACCTATCAAAAGTGAGGTTGAGTGTAAAATTGATCAGTGTTATGAAGAAATTGAAAATCCCTTTTGTATCTTAAATTCTGAAACTAAGAGAAGGCAATATTTTACAGAGAAGTGGGGAAGGGTAGACCCAGTTGAATATGTCCTTGGTACAAGATTTGATACCCTGCGCAATCGGACTACTGGAACTTATGATCAGGCTGTTGTTACTGATAAATGTGTTTATATCCCAATTTTGAAAACATTAGACTTTATTTACAAACACCCTAATATAAAAGAGATGATGCAGAGTGATTCCAGTTTAAGAGAAGATCTTCTTAATGACTTGTGTGATGGAGAGTATTTCAAGAGTCATCCTCTATTTTCAAAACAGAAGCATGCAATTCAGGTGCAGCTTTTCTATGATGATTTTGAATGCGCGAATCCGTTGGGGAGTAAAAAGGGAATACATAAATTAGGAGCAATCTATTTCACCTTGCGTAATTTTTCTCCAAAGTACAACTCAATTCTGCTTAATATTCATTTGGTCGCTTTATTCCATGCCCAAGACATTAAAACACATGGCTTTTCTAAAATACTTGCTCCACTTGTGGAAGATATTAAAATACTGGAGAAGGATGGAATTAAGGTCCCATTGTATGATCAGCCAGTGTATGGAACTATTGTCCAAGTTACAGGTGACAACCTTGGTATTCACGGTTTGTTTGGTTTCGTAGAATCATTCAGTGCCAGATATTGTTGCCGCTTTTGTCTTGCTGAGAAAGAGGACTTTCAGACGGAATTCAAAGAAGATTCACCCAAGATAGTTATGCGAACTCGAGCACTTCATGCAGAACACTGCCACACAATGGAGACTACTATTGGTCTTCCCTATGTGATGGGAGTTAAACGTTCTTGCATTCTAAATTCCTTGCAGTACTTCAATACATGTGACAATTTCTCTGTCGATATTATGCATGATATCTTGGAGGGCGTGGCACAATATGAAATGAAACTGCTAATACTACACTTGATTAAAAACTACACAACATCAAAGGAAATAGACTTGAGAATTAAGAGCTTTAACTATGGTTACCTGGAACAAAACAACAAGCCACCTGCATTGAAGTTAGTAGAGACCTCAAATGACTTGGGGTTAAATGCAATCCAATCTTGGTGTTTACTTCGCAATCTACCACTTATCTTTGGAGACTTGGTTTGTCCAAATGATCAACACTGGTATTTGCTTCTGCTGTTGCTTCAAATAGCAGATATTGTATTTTCTCCCAGGTTATCAACTGGCATTACTATTTATTTAAAACACTTGATTGCAGAGCACCACGGGTTATTCAAGCATTTGTTTCCCAACAGGAGGCTACTACCAAAGCATCATTTTATGGTGCACTATCCTACATGTATTCGTAAAATTGGACCACTTTTGCATGTCTGGTGCATGCGCTATGAAGCGAAGCATAATTTCTTTAAAAAACAACTAAAAAGCTTCAAAAATATAACTAAAACGTTGGCAAAGAAACACCAAAGTCAAGTAGCATACAATTGGCAGACATTTGATCCCAACAGACTGGTGCTTGGTCCAAGTAAAATGGTAGCATTAAATGTGATGGACAGAGGCTGTGAGATAGCGGAGACTCTTCAGGTACCAAGTGACACCAAGGTGTTAAATGTTAGATGGGCCAAACACCATGGAAATATGTATCGTCCAGGTTTAGTTGTTTGCCTTAAAGTTCTTAGTGAGGTTCCAGTTTTTCACAAAATCCACTGTGTTGTTCTTAAAGATGAGAGGTTACTGTTGTTTACATTTGCACTACAAACTGTGTCTCTGGATGACCATTTTTATGCATTTAAAGTTGTGTGTACTACAGATGGACCTCATGTAGTTGATGTCAAAGAGCTTTTGTTTTACAAAGCATTCGATATACAGATGTCATACAGTGATGACGATTCAAGCTCATTTATTGTTCCATACTGTTTCCTGTGATTTAAAAAAGGAAAAGAGAAAATCACTAAGCTCTTGAACTATTGCACTGGGGATGAACACTATTAGTTTTCTTTTATTTCTTTGGGGTGAACAGATGCTGCTGTCACTTTATATAGAGGCCAAAATGTAATTGATCGATTACTCTCCCCATGAAGCCTTAATTGAAGTCATGGTGATTTCTTTTTGTTGCATTCCTGAGCCAATAATTTGATGACTGGCTTGAATTATTGGCTCAGGAATGCGACAAACAAACAAATCTCCATGAATTCAAGGATTCATGGGGTGTGTAATTGGTAGATTTCTTTTTTTGGGTGAGCTATCCCTTTTTAAAAGGGTGTACAGATGCTGCTGTCACTTTACAGAGGCCAAAATGTAATTGATCGATTACTCTCCCCATGAAGCCTTAATTGAAGTCATGGTGATTTCTTTTTGTTGCATTCCTGAGCCAATAATTTGATGACTGGCTTGAATTATTGGCTCAGGAATGCGACAAACAAACAAATCTCCATGAATTCAAGGATTCATGGGGTGTGTAATTGGTAGATTTCTTTTTTTGGGTGAGCTATCCCTTTTTAAAAGGGTGTACAGATGCTGCTGTCACTTTACAGAGGCCAAAATGTAATTGATCGATTACTCTCCCCATGAAGCCTTAATTGAAGTCATGGTGATTTCTTTTTGTTGCATTCCTGAGCCAATAATTTGATGACTGGCTTGAATTATTGGCTCAGGAATGCGACAAACAAACAAATCTCCATGAATTCAAGGATTCATGGGGTGTGTAATTGGTAGATTTCTTTTTTTGGGTGAGCTATCCCTTTTTAAAAGGGTGCAGATGCTGCTGTCACTTTACAGAGGCCAAAATGTAATTGTCTTTTATTTATGACCTTTTTTCTATCGATTACTCTCCCCATGAAGCCTTGAAGTCATGGTGATTTTTGTATATAATGGAGTTGTTTGCAGAGGGGCTCACTGAATCTAACAATCACGTAGACATATACCAAGTGTGATTAGCAAGAGAGGAATGTTTGACAAGTGTAATGTAAAAAGATTAGGAAGGATCCACACCAAGCAAGTTCTTCCTCAGACGTGTTTTTTTTTTTTTTTTTACTATGTTACATTACATTGGGCGTATAGAAACAAAGATCATTTCAAAGTACAAACATATACAGTACCTGTGTGACATTTTGGATGAGGCTAGGCTCCATGTTAATAAGCAACTTGGGGTGAACAAATCTCCAACACACCCATGTCTGGTTTCTTTAACTGAAACGCCTCCTTGTCGACTTCAGTGTTTTAAGTCATCATAGACCTTTAAGTCCAAGGTACTAGGAATTTCAAATTTCTTGGCAACTGAAAACAAAGATTGCACAAGCTTATTGATGAATCTTATTTTATTAATGACCTTTTTTTCTTTCTATCGATCGCCCCTTGAAGTCATGATTCTCACACGCTGTTGTAAAACTGTTTGCATCCCAACTGAAACGCCTCCTTGTCGACTTCAGTGTTTTAAGTCATCATAGACCTTTAAGTCCAAGGTACTAGGAATTTCAAATTTCTTGGCAACTGAAAACAAAGATTGCACAAGCTTATTGATGAATCTTATTTTATTAATTTTTTTTTCTATCGATTGCCCCTTGAAGTCATGATTCTCACACGCTGTTGTAAAACTGTTTGCATCCCAAAGGATATGCCTGCATGTTGCAAATAAAAGTGCATTGTTAAATACTGATTTCTGCTTTGCCCCCGTTTATTTTAAATGTATTATTCCAGAGTAAATTATTATTTAATTCTATATTGAGTGAAATATGATATTCTATATCGAGTGAAATCTATTCTATATTGAGTGAACTACAACTCCATATTGAGGGAATTACAACTCTATATTGATTAAAATACCACTCTATATTGAGTGAAATATGATATTCTATATCGAGTGAAATCTATTCTATATTGAGTGAACTACAACTCCATATTGAGGGAATTACAACTCTATATTGATTAAAATACCACTCTATATTGAGTGAAATATAACTTTAAGTATCTCTATATTGAGTGAAATATAACTTAAAATATCTCTATATTGAGTGAAATATAACTCTATTGAGTGAAAATATAACTCTATATTGATTAAAATACCACTCTATATTGAGTGAAATATAACTTAAAATATCTCTATATTGAGTGAAAAATAACTCTATAGATGTTAGAGTTGTTTTTACTTTATGCTAAATGGAGTAAGTTGGTATTTTGTAGAGTTAAATGTTAACACTAAATGGAGTAGAAATAACTCTGAAGATTTAACTCTGTGACAAGAGTCATTTTCACTCTATCTGGAGTCGGAGCCAATACTGTCTTTTTGGGAGTAAAATTTTACTCAATTTGAGTAAATTTGACTCTGCGAATTTTCCTGTGTGGGTCAACTGTACTGCGTTGACTGAGTTACTGCAGGGCAGCGGCATTCATTCGCCCCTTTCCCCCCAAACCATTAGGCTGTCTCCCCCCGTCCTTACTGTACCTTCCCTGCCCACTTTCCCATGTGTTGTGTTTTAACGTACAGTAGGTACGTTTGTCAAACCAGGTAGTATTTCTTGTTCAAGATTCAAGATTCAAGAATTTGTCTTGGCGAGTGCACAGGTAAACAATAATCATACACATAACAGTACAGTATAATACTAATCAGCATAGACGTGGAAAGAATACACAAAGTAAGCAAATAAAGTAAATACTCATAGGCATACAGATACATAATAAAGTAAATACTCATAGGCATACAGATACATAATAAACTAAATACGCATAGGCATACAGATACATAATAAAGTAAATACTCATAGGCATACAGATACATAATAAAGTAAATACTCATAAGCATACAGATACATAATAAACTAAATTCTCATGCATACAGATACATAATAAACTAAATTCTCATGCACAGATACAGAATAAACTAAATACTCATAGGCATACAGATACAGAATAAACTAAATACTCATAGGCATACAGATACATAATAAACTAAATACTCATGCATACAGATACATAATAAACTAAATTCTCATGCATACAGATACATAATAAAGTAAATTCTCATGCATACAGATACATAATAAACTAAATTCTCATGCACAGATACAGAATAAACTAAATTCTCATGCATACAGATACATAATAAACTAAATTTTCATGCATACAGATACATAATAAACTAAATACTCATGCATACAGATACATAATCAACTAAATACTCATAGGCATACAGATACATAATAAGCTAAATTATCATGCATACAGATACATAATAAACTAAATTCTCATGCATACAGATACATAATAAACTATATTCTCATGCATACAGATACATAATAAAGTGTCTGGTGCATTTAAGAGTGTCTGGAGTATGTTTCAGCATGTTTAAGAGGTCCCTAGGGGACATGGTTCATCCGGGCATCATATCCTGAACAGATGGAGAGGAGTTAAGGGCTGCCTCACTGCCTTCAGATACGAGCGGTTACTGAAGTCAGTGGCTTTACATATAATACTCTTGCATTCTTCTTCTAGAAGGGAGGGGGACAAACAGTATGTTACCTGGATGAGAGGAGTCTCTGGTTATTTGCAGACTCATCTTTAACAAGCGGGATATATATCATTGATGCTCGGCAGATCTTGACCAATGATTTCTGAAGCTATACCTTCACTACCCTGTTGAGCCCCTTCCTGTCGTCATATGAGCAGCTACCACACCTCACTGACAGAGAATCACAATCAGAAAGGTCTTTATTGCCAAGTAGTTTTCATATACAAGGAATTTGATTTGGTCGTTTTCGGCGCGACATTAACGGACAGATAATAAAATAACAAGGTGGAATCAAATAAAATGGAAAATCAACTAAATTAAAGCACAATAGAAGCACAATAGAATATAATATAATTATGAAATAAAAATAGGCCAGGGCGGTACAAGTGTAAAATAAAAAGGTGGAATAAGATACAATGGGATATAAACTAAATTAAAATAGAAGCACAATAGAATAGAATAGAATTAGGAAATAAAAACATGCCAGGGCTGTACAACTGTGCACAATGTGGTCAAGTATATACACTAATTCGAATAAAAATAACAATACAGTGGGATGGAATATTTAGCAGGGCTGTGCAATTGGGCAGTTATGTGCAAAGAGTATGAACAAATATGAAGAGTTTGATTGTGAATGTGAACGTGAGAACACTCTATAGTTTCTAGTGTGTGTTACTTTGTGTCCCTCTGTCCGCTTGCACAGCCTCCACGGTGATCCGCTCGGGTAGAGGGACTAATGTCCTGTTCTAATTAAGCTTTCATTAAAGAAAACTGTAATGTATAGCTATGTCAAACTGGAACAAACTGCCATCCATCTAACACATATTGCCAGTAAGACAAGTTTCAAAAGTAAATTTAGAACAGCGATTTTACAGAAAGAAATACATTTTATGATATACTTTTTTTCCAAAAGATTTATCCAAATTAGGGCATTTGTGTGGTGGTAGGTGAGAGTTGGGACCTCTGTCACCTCTCCACTTCTGTGGAGCTTCATTCATGTAGACATACAAATTGCTATCTCCAATAACATCATTAACGTAATAAACTTCATTATTATTCTTTGTTTTGGTGTTGTTGCTTGTACAATGTGCATGCATGGAAGTATTGTTTTATTCTGATTGTACAATGATTTTATGTTTGAATGTTATTTTGAGAGGACCTCAGTAATAATAATAATAATAATAATAATAATAATAATAATAATAATAATAATAATAATAATAATAATAATAATAAAATCTATTTTATATAGCGCTTTTCCAGATGCTCAAAGACGCTTTACATGGGTAAAAGAAACAAACTATGGCAAAACAAAAACAGAACAAAAATAATACATGACAAAATAAAATAAAACCGACAGAATTAGAGGTCAAAAGCAAGATTGAATAGGTGGGTTTTGAGGGCTGATTTAAAAGATGTCAGGGTGTTTCTATCACGGATATGGCTGGGGAGGGCATTCCAGAGGGAGGGGGCAGCAGCAGCAAAGGCCCTGTCGCCCCAGGTCCGGAGCCTGGTCGTGGGAGGTGTTAGGAGGTTGGCATCAGCAGACCTAAGGCGATGGGTGGGCGTTTGACGGTGGAGGAGGTCGGACAGGTAGGGAGGGGCAAGGTTGTTGAGGGCTTTATATTGTATCCTGTATTTGATCGGAAGCCAACAGTAAGAGTAGTTGTTACTGAGGTAACAACTAATGGGGATCCTAAATAAACTAAACTAAACTAAACTAAACTAAACTAAGTTACTTGTAGGGACATGGATAACCTGCGTGGCCCAGTATACAGAGCGTGAAAGATAACGGTAGACGACATAGAATCCACTTTGTGAATGGTGCTTGGCGGCACACGTATTATTTTGTACATTTAGCCATTTGGCACTTGTAACTATGTGTATACATTCCGTCATTTCAAGTTTGCATACATTTCAAGTTTGTATACATTTCAAGTTTGTATACAGGTCAAGTTTGTTTTCTTTATAAATCCTGAAGTTGGCTCTAAAGTGGTGTACACATTCTGTGTACGAGAGCTTTATAAATGAGACCTCTGCTGTTTCTTTTATTTGTCTGTTCACCAGTCAAAATATGCAGCAAAATGGTACAAAATATATACAGTAAAGAGAAACAAATATATACAATAATCTTCAAATCATCAAAAGGAATTTAACTTTTCAAACCAAAGGAAATAACAAACCAAAAACAAAACGTGACTATTGGGGCCCTTGGCTATTGAGCCCTTGGCTATTGGGCCCTTGGCTATAGGTCCTTGGCTATAGGTCCTTGGCTATTGGGCCCTTGACTATAGGGCCATTGTATCACTTCAATCAATACATACTGATTGATTGATTGATTGATTGATTGATTGATTGAAAAGTTTATTAACAGATTGCAGAATGGGTACAGTACAGTACAGCTCAATACATACAATTGTTAAGGGGATGCAGACCAGAGAAAGACTTTCGTCTTGTTTACATCAGGGTCCCCCATTTTCAATTCATCATAACATATATGACATACACAACATACAGATAGACAGTACTGCTACATCTATACATTTATGACATACCAGATTTGCAAATACAGTACCGTTTGTGATACAAAAAGTGTCCAGAAAAGGTGTATACATTTGACGTAGAAACTGTACATTGGAGGAGGTTGGGTAGGTGGGCTGGGGTTGGGTGGGTGGGTGGGGGGCTGTACATTGGAGGTGGGGTGGGGGGGGGGGGTGGGGGACACTGTACATTGGAATACTGACACAGCCATACTTGGTAATTTACTGTACAACTGGGTTAGGACATTTGTAGGGGCCAGTTTCGAATTGCATTCTCCCGTAGGTGTTTTTTGAGAGTGTTTTTGAAGGTGGGTAGTGATACACATTCCTTTACAGCTTTGGGTAGGGCGTTCCACATTGATGTGGCATAATTGCGAAACGTGTTTAGTCCCTTGTTTGAGCCGAATCTGGGTTTAACATGATTTGTGGAGCTCCCTCTGGTGTTGTGATCGTGGTATTCACTGACCTTTGGGAAGTATTTTGACATGTACATGGGTACCTTGGTCGTGTAGTGTATCTTGTAGACCAGGCCCATTGCAAGTTGCTGTACTTTGTCGTCTACTCTAAGCCATCCTAGGTTGTCAAAGTGGGCAGGGGTGAGGTGGGTTCTAGGAGTCAGGTCAAGCAGTAGTCTGACTAGTTTGTTTTGAGATGTTTGTAATTTGTTTTTTAGTGCCTTTGAGGTGCTTTGGTACCATGAGGTGCAAGCATAGTCGTAGTACCCTTGAATGAGTGCTCCTGCCAGAGTCTTCAGGGTATTCTTGTTTACCAGAGAGGAGATCCGGTACAATAATCGAGTTTGTTGGTTGACTTTTTTTATTACATTGGATGCCATTATGTCACAGGAAAGATTAGCCTCTAGGATGGAACCCAGGTAGGTAATTTCATCTTTCCTTGTGACAATATTGTCACCCACTGTCAGTGGCGGACTGGCCATCGGGACGTTCGGGACGAATCCCGATGGGCCGGAACCAAAGTGGGCTGGTCCAAAAAAAATATATATATATATATATATATATATATATATATATAATTTTTTTTTTTTGTGTGGGCCGGTGTGTGGGCCAGTATGTGGGCCAGTGTGTGGGCCAGTGTGTGGGCCACTAATGTGGGCCAGTGTGTGGGCCGGTGTGTGAGTCGGTGTGTGGGCCACTAATGTGGGCCAGTGTGTGGGCCAGTGTGTGGGCCAGTGTGTGGGCCAGTATGTGGGCCGGTGTGTGGGCCGGTGTGTGGGCCAGTATGTGGGCCAGTGTGTGGGCCGGTGTGTGGGCCAGTGTGTGAGTCGGTGTGTGGGCCACTAATGTGGGCCAGTGTGTGGGCCGGTGTGTGGGCCAGTATGTGGGCCGGTGTGTGGGCCGGTGTGTGGGCCGGTGTGTGGGCCAGTATGTGGGCCATTGTGTGGGCCGGCAATAAAACAATAAACAAGTTGCATAAACTAAATCAGATTAAAAATGATCACAGTTCTGGTTTGCCTTAAGATGCAGTTTAAGATGGGTCTTGAACATGGAGTATGTAGGGCACTCTCTAATCACAACTGGTAGGCTATTCCAGTAGTTACCACCTTTAACAGAGAACACAGTTTTTGCAAAGGTAGTATACCGAAAAGGCACCTTACAGTCCCCTCTACTGATGGCCCTGGTGGTAATGCCAGTGTCTGCTTTCTGTTGGATGAACTCATTCAATGGGGGAGGGGCAAGTCCATGCAGAACCTTGTTGCATGTTATGTTTTTCTAAAACATTACAGTGATGAAATGAAATTGGTTTCCTATCAAATACTTTTATGGCTTTTTTGTAGAGTAATTCTATTGGTGTAAGAGTAGTGACATATGAAAGAGACCAGTTGATAAAACAGTACTCGATGTGTGATAAAATCATTGAATGCAGAAACATCCTTGCAGCATTAACTGGCAGGCAGGGCCTGATCTGCCTGAAGTTTTCGATGTTAAACTTGACTGTTTGTCACTTTCTTCACATGACTTTTTGAAGGTCAATGTAGAGTCCAATGTGACCCCAAGATACTTGAATTAATGGGATCATCCTTATGTTCCCCGGGTCCTATGTTCCCCGGGTCCTATGTTCCCCGCTTGATTGATTAATAGATTGACATTTTTATTAATTTCTATTATTTTATTAATTATGAATGTCCGCCTTGTTTCGAACTGGTTAAGCTTAGGCCCTCTTTCGAACTGGTTACGGTTAGAGTTTGGAATCAGGGCTGGTGGTCTAAAAATTTCAATCAATCAAAGCGGGGAACATAGAACCCGGGGAACATAGAACCCGGGGAACATAGGACCCGGGGAACATAGACATGCTCCCGAATTAATGTACAATGTCCAGCTCCGCCTCTCCCAGAAACACATTAGAGTGAGTGACCTCTACTGGTGACTTTGTGAACATCATAGACACTGTTTTCTTGGTGTTAAGTGAAAGACATGCTTTTGTTTTTGTCTTGAATGAGACATGAGACATCAGTGAATGAGATTCACGTTTCCTCCCAACCGCGAGTAGGCCTAGAAGCGCAGAAATGGAGAACGAAAAAAAAAAGTGGAGCTGAAAAAGCTAGAATAAAAAAACAAAAATTGCTAGTAAAAGACGCAGAACAATGTTCTAAAATTACAGACATGTTTAGTAGAGGAAGGGCTCTCGTTAGAGTAGCTGCTGCTGCTAATAATGATGAAGTTCAAGTGGAAGGAACCAACAGTAACATGACAGGTGCGTGCAGTAGCCTAGTGCATATTCTACTGTTGGTGTCTGCCGGTTCATGAGGGCTAGCTAGCCTATACTAGCTCTTGCAGTGATTTCAGTCATTCTATTACAAGACAATGTGCTTTCCGTATTCCTGATTCCTTACAGCACGTGGACATAAATAGTCGTGACTCGTGAAGTTTTTTCTCTGACTAAAAGTTTAGTTAGCAATGTTAGGACTAGTGCCCACCACAGCATCAGAAGCTAAAGTGCTAACCTAGAGAGCCAATCAGAACCTAGGACGGGCTGCAAATTAATCGGCTACTAATATTATAATAGTAAATACTAAAATAAAATACTATTATGTTCCCTTCCAAATTTTCATGTTGATATAATATTGGTAATCTAATTGATTGAATTGATTAGTTGCCATTTTACATGCTTAAATAAGATGTACCTTAGAATTCCCAACTGTTAGCCATGTTCTCGATATGATTAGTCTCATCTACATGTTTGTAAATAACCACAGCTAACTAGCTCAAGCTAACAACTCGATCAACTACTACCCCGTAGTTAAACAAATGTGATTGCATATAACAGCTAACTGCTACAGCTAAGTTGGTAGTTAGCCTATTCCATTAATGTTGAATGTATAATTTATGAAGGTTGTTGATGGTGGTTGGCGCTGAATAGCAGACATGATTCCGTCAGTCTGCCACAGGGCAGCTGTGTTTGCTGATGCTGCTCATGACCACCAGTAGCGTGTGTGAGTGTGAATGCAGAGAGAGAGAGAGAGAGAGAGAGATGGCAAGCAGCCATGATGAAGTTGAGCTTCATCCAGTAGAATGAAAACGTTTATAAAAGACACCTAGATCATGACATTACTTTTCAAATTGTGTATTATAATGTGTATATTTTAATGATGTCCGATATTATCGGCCTACCGATATTGGCATTAAAATGTGATATCGGAAATTATCGGTATCTGTTTTCAAAAAAAGAAAAATTAAATATTTTAATTTTTTATATTTATTTAACCTTTATTTACCCAGGCAAGCAAGTAAGAACAAATTCTGATTTTATTTATTGTCAAAAGTATGCATAATGTTGTGTTAATTCCACAACAAGAGATATGTAATGTTAATTACCTGAAATTATTCGTTTTTTGGGGGGGAAACCCTGCATATATTGATATCGGTTGATATCGGTATCGGAAATTTAAGTGTTGGACTATATCGGATATCGGTAAAAAAGCCAATATCGAACATCCCTAGTATATTTGTATCTTCTTCCTTACTGCCCCCACTACTGGGTCCATCACTACTAGCACAGATTTCAACTTTATTTTCAATTCTAGTGAAGATAACATGTTTTTCTCTATTGGATGAAATGGTGCAGCGATAAAAACATTGTATTCAAACATTTTATTCAATAAAGCCTCAACAAAGAGTTGGAACAGCATACAGAATATAGATGTGATGTCAGTCTGAATCAGAGCATTCTCTGCCTCATTGAATTCTGAAGAAAATCAGATTCCAATGAACCCTCAAATTCTGAAAATGGGAGTAGTCACCACTCACCAACTTCCCCATCTTCTCTAGTCACCCCCACACCTTCTATTTGACCCATGACTTCTCAGCAGAGCCCAGACAAAACTTCCCTTTTCCTATCAACTCTGCTAATACTGAGTCACTATTGAGAGAGAGAGAGAGAGAGAGAGAGAGAGAGAGAGAGAGAGAGAGAGAGAGAGAGAGAGAGAGAGACTGAGAGAGACTGAGAGACTGAGAGAGACTGAGAGACTGAGAGAGACTGAGAGAGACTGAGAGAGACTGAGAGACTGAGAGAGGCTGAGAGACTGAGAGAGACTGAGAGAGACTGAGACTCTTGGAATGGGTGTCTGGGAGGAAGTGGGGGGTCTTTCGATGTTGATTTAAACGGCAAGCAACTAATGTCATGTGTGCCAAATTAAAGGACAATAAATCCAATCTAACTGAAATTGTGTAGCACAGACCTTCTATGGATCAAAACCTCAATATTATTATGGTGTAGTTAATACTTCATGTATCCTTAATCCCTAGGCTAATGAGGCACTAAGATGTTACTAAAAAGTAAAAAGCCAAAGTAACGGTATATGTATGTGTGTGTGTGTGTGTGTGTGTGTGTGTGCACTGTGCACGAGTGCACATCTAGGGGCGGGGTGTAGATTTGGTCTCCCTGATGTTGACTCCTTAGCCACGGCCTTGGGTTGTTTAATACTGGACAAGTGTTTCATAACGGCCGTTGTGTGGGCCGGTTTCGGGGCCGGTGCGTGGGCCGGTGTGTGGGCTGGTGCGTCTGAATGTCCCGGGCTGAATTTGTGTCCCAGTCCGCCACTGCCCACTGTAACTCAGAAGCCGTCGGTCTTGCTGAGTTTGTTATTTGAACCGAAGAGAATGGACTCTGTTTTGCCCATGTGTAATGATAGTTTGTTGTCGGCGAGCCATATGCAGATTTTGCCTAGTTCCGAGCTGAGGGCTTTTTCAACCTGTAACTTGTTCTTGTCAGAGACCAGCAGGGCTGAGTCGTCCGCAAACAGGAACAAGTTGCAGTCACAAGCTGACGACATGTCATTTGCATAAATTAGGAATAGTAGCGGTCCTAGTATGATTCCTTGTGGAACACCACAGCTCACTGTGAGGGGGGGGATAGGGTACCGTTTACCTCCACCATCTGTTCTCTCCCCTCCAGGTAGGATTGTATCCAGCTCACTGATACACTATCAAAACCAATTGCTTTTAGCTTGTCAATCAGAATGGTGTGATTGACAGTGTCGAAGGCCTTTTGTAGGTCCATGACTATGCCGCAGTATTTGCCCACGTCCACCTCTTGTTTGATGTGGTCGTTCAAATAGAGAAGGCATGTGTCAGTGGAGTGGGATGTTCTGAAACCAGATTGGAATTCGTAGATTAGATTTTTTTTCGCGAGATACTTTTCGACCTGTTCGTATACTATTTTTTCCATGACTTTTGAGATGGATGTAAGGAATACAGATAGTATTCCCATGGATAATTCATACTATAGATAATGAGATATTCTCACATACTAACACAACTATTAACAACAAGTTTTTGTTTTAGGACATTTTAAAAGCATATTCCCTTCAAATGCCTAAAACCCCCTCTGTACTCTACCGCACTTGGTACAGTCTGGGTCTCCTCTCTAGAAATTGCCTTGGAATCTCCCGCTTCTGGTTAGGCAATCAGCGATCTCACCTGAGAGAGTGGACCATAAGTCCGGGAGAGCACAGAGACAAACAAAGGTAATTAACAACAATTAATTTCAACAGCACAACCCTTCAATTCCCCATGTGTGTTTGTTATTTATGTATCTGTAAATGGTGTTGGTATACATACACTGTGCATGGCAATAAAATTGACTGCATTTACCCAAGCCAATGCAATGTTTGGTTAGCTTGAGCCAAGATCAAACAGACCCAGTTAGGTGCAATAGTGACTTTAACTTAGCCAGTACACAAGCATAAACCAGTTCTGTAAATATAATTTAGTTACTGTGGTGCATCTTACTTATACTGTAGGGCAGGACCCCCCATGACTGTCATGCTGGGTCTGCTGCTTGCGATTCCATCCTACAAGGACTAACTCAGAGGCCTGATGTAGACAAACACAAGGTAAGACCTGGTTCCAGCTGAGATACACAGCATAGTGACAATACAACACATAAAATTAGACCACATTCCAGCTGAGATACACAGCATAGTGACAATACAACACATAAAATGAGACCACATTCCAGCTGAGATACACGGCATAGTGACAATACAACACATAAAATTAGACCACATTCCAGCTGAGATACAGTCACAGCATAGTGACAATACAACACATAAAATGAGACCACATTCCAGCTGAGATACACAGTATAGTGACAATACAACACATACAGTATAGAGTATAGACCAAGTTCCACCTATAGGTCTACACAGTATAGTGACAATACAACACATAAAGTAAGAGCAAGTTCCGGAGGCGACAATGCAAGGTGGGAGGGGGGCGTTTTGATGTTTGATGTTTCATGTTGATGTAACCAGTGCCTAACAATCTGTACCGCAAACAATTACCACCAACCATCGTTGTGTGGCATTAAAGTATCTTGTATCTTGTAGGTGCCAACCTGCTCATCAGGCGCAGGGTTAAGTGTCTTGCTCAAGGAGACTTCAACGTACGCTGTCAGGAGGAGCCGGCATCAAACCAGGAACCTTCTGATTACCAGACGACTGCTCTACCTCCTGAGCCACTGTGGCCCCAGGTATTCAGGTATTCAATATCATACCCCCCCTGTCCCAGGCCAACAAGATCCAATTGGATCACTGTATGGACGAGCACTGGAGATTCTGGATAGGAGATTGCGGCAGCACCATCACTGTAATAATAATAATAATAATAATAATAATAATAATAATAATAATAATAATAATAATAATAATAATAATAATAATAATAATGGCTTGAATTTATATAGCGCCTTTCACATACCCAAGGCGCTTTACAATAAAAAGGGGGAGGGGAGAGGATAACGGTGACCTAAACTAAGAAACAAATTACAAAAACAGAACAGAGCGAACAGAACAACAACAGAACAAAACCAAATAGAACAAACAGAATGAATAGGATGCTAAGGAGCATCAGAGACCAGAGGCCTGGGTGAAGAGATAGGTCTTCAGCAGGTTTTTAAAGTGGACAAGAGAATTAACATTTCGGATATCCATGGCATTGGGGAGGGAGTTCCAATTAAAAGCCCTGTCCCCGAAGGTCCGCAACCTGGCTTGTTGGATGGTGAGTAAGCCTGTGTCAGAGGAGCGGAGATTCCGGGAGGAGGTGTAGGTGTGGAGAAGGTCGGATAGGTATTGAGGGGCAGTGGTGTGTAGGATTTATATGTGAGCAGGAGGATCTTGAAGGTGACACAAGATTTTATGGGAAGCCAGTGAAGGTGTATGAGGGTGGGGGTGATGTGCTTCCAGGGTTTGGTGCGGGGTGAACTACTTGATAAGTATACAATGTTGAGCTTAGACGACTTAATCACTTTCTCAGATATCTGCTTAGTACATAAAATAATCCATAATAAACTCAACTAAACTATATGTAATTACACCCTGCTAAGTATGGTGGCGGTATGCTCCTTAAATTGTTTGCGCCATTAAACCCAGAGAAGAAGAGGAGGAGGAGGAGGCAGAGGAGGAGGGAGTGTCTTCGCTTCAGTAAAATCTGTGAATGTAAACTCCTGATTCTAACGGTGTTCAACTTTGACTTGAGGAAATAAGCCTGCAGTGAGATGTTTTTCCCAAACAACGGAGTTTGTCTGGGAGTGTTTCTGTCGACCATAGTGTTCACAGCAGCAGGTAGGTTACAGTCACATTACTACTAGACTTCTCATTGTGTTGTGTTTTTATTGTCATTGTCATTTTTAAAGAACCGCCAAGCTTGTCAGCAAGAAAATAGATGTCCCATGTCCTTCTCATACACTCCATGGAGCATCACTACACAATAATAAACGTTATGTGTATAGAACAAGAACATAACATTTGTACACAAGAACATAAATATATTTATACATGTGCTGTACCCCCTACTGTGGGCATAATGCTGTACCTCTCCTACTGTGAGCTTAATTCTGTACCCCTTTTACTGTGGGCTTAATGCTGTACCCCTTTTACTGTGGGCTTAATGCTGTACCTCCTACTGTGAGCTTAATTCTGTACCCCTTTTACTGTGGGCTTAATGCTGTACCTCCTACTGTGGGTTTAATGCTGTACCTCCTACTGTGGGCTTAATGCTGTATCTCTCCTACTGTGGGTTTAATGCTGTACCTCTCCTACTGTGGGTTTAATGCTGTACCCCCTACTGTGGGCTTAATGCTGTACCTCCTACTGTGGGCTTAATGCTGTACCTCCTACTGTGGGCTTAATGCTGTACCTCTCCTACTGTGGGCTTAATGCTGTACCTCCTACTGTGGGCTTAATGCTGTACCTCCTACTGTGGGTTTAATGCTGTACCCCCTACTGTGGGTTTAATGCTGTACCCCCTACTGTGGGTTTAATGCTGTACCCCCTACTGTGGGCTTAATGCTGTACCTCTCCTACTGTGGGCTTAATGCTGTATCTCTCCTACTGTGGGCTTAATGCTGTACCCCCTACTGTGGGCTTAATGCTGTACCTCCTACTGTGGGCTTAATGCTGTACCTCCTACTGTGGGCTTAATGCTGTACCTCCTACTGTGGGCTTAATGCTGTACCCCCTACTGTGGGCTTAATGCTGTACCCCCTACTGTGGGCTTAATGCTGTACCCCCTACTGTGGGTTTAATGCTGTACCCCCTACTGTGGGCTTAATGCTGTACCTCCTACTGTGGGCTTAATGCTGTACCTCCTACTGTGGGCTTAATGCTGTACCTCTCCTACTGTGGGCTTAATGCTGTACCCCCTACTGTGGGCTTAATGCTGTACCTCCTACTGTGGGCTTAATGCTGTACCTCCTACTGTGGGCTTAATGCTGTACCCCCTACTGTGGGCTTAATGCTGTACCCCCTACTGTGGGCTTAATGCTGTACCTCTCCTACTGTGGGCTTATTGCTGTACCCCCTACTGTGGGCTTAATGCTGTACCTCCTACTGTGGGCTTAATGCTGTACCCCCTACTGTGGGCTTAATGCTGTACCTCCTACTGTGGGCTTAATGCTGTACCTCCTACTGTGGGCTTAATGCTGTACCCCCTACTGTGGGCTTAATGCTGTACCCCCTACTGTGGGCTTAATGCTGTACCTCTCCTACTGTGGGCTTATTGCTGTACCTCCTACTGTGGGCTTAATGTTGTACCCCCTACTGTGGGCTTAATGCTGTACCCCCTACTGTGGGCTTAATGCTGTACCTCTCCTACTGTGGGTTTAATGCTGTACCCCCTACTGTGGGCTTAATGCTGTACCTCCTACTGTGGGCTTAATGCTGTACCTCCTACTGTGGGCTTAATGCTGTACCTCTCCTACTGTGGGCTTAATGCTGTACCTCTCCTACTGTGGGCTTAATGCTGTACCCCCTACTGTGGGCTTAATGCTGTACCTCCTACTGTGGGCTTAATGCTGTACCCCCTACTGTGGGCTTAATGCTGTACCTCCTACTGTGGGCTTATTGCTGTACCCCCTACTGTGGGCTTAATGCTGTACCTCCTACTGTGGGCTTATTGCTGTACCTCCTACTGTGGGCTTAATGCTGTACCCCCTACTGTGGGCTTAATGCTGTACCTCCTACTGTGGGCTTATTGCTGTACCCCCTACTGTGGGCTTAATGCTGTACCTCCTACTGTGGGCTTATTGCTGTACCTCCTACTGTGGGCTTAATGCTGTATCTCTCCTACTGTGGGCTTAATGCTGTACCTCTCCTACTGTGGGCTTATTGCTGTACCTCCTACTGTGGGCTTAATGCTGTACCTCTCCTACTGTGGGCTTATTGCTGTACCTCCTACTGTGGGCTTAATGCTGTACCTCTCCTACTGTGGGCTTATTGCTGTACCTCCTACTGTGGGCTTAATGCTGTATCTCTCCTACTGTGGGCTTAATGCTGTACCTCCTACTGTGGGCTTAATGCTGTACCCCCTACTGTGGGCTTAATGCTGTACCTCCTACTGTGGGCTTAATGCTGTACCCCCTACTGTGGGCTTAATGCTGTACCTCTAGTGGAGAAATCTGTCTACCTGTTGACACTGTTATAATTCATAAATTGTTTATTTTTACATGAATGCTGATTAAAAAAAAAAAAAAAATATATATATATATATATATATATATATCCCACACTTGTAATTATGAGCCAGGCTATTGTTATCATAAGAAAATATGTTGTTATTATGAGATAAAGATCTCGAGGATCAGCTCCTGCCATATACAATTAACTGTCTTTGAAAGTACTGGCAGAAAACGTATATTTAAACAAAAAAATTATAATTATATAAGACCACATGGACCACATTCTGTGTAGGTGACGGGATGGCAGCAGCACCAATCACATGAAAACTTCCGTTAATCACAAACAGACAAACAGTGAGGGACAGTCAGACTCCATGCAGTGGTTTCAGCCAGCACGCTGCGCCCCCTGCTGGCCAAACCCTAGAATGCAGCTTCATCCGCTTGGCGCCCAGTTTCCCATAGATGACTCATAGAAAAGAAAAGACACAGCTCGAGAATCAGATTCAGATTCAGACAACTTTATTGATCCCGCGTGGGGCAATCATATTTGTAGCTTCACGAGTAACAAAAACAACAAAAAACTAAAACATCTCAATGACAGCACGGCAACAACAACATTCCATGCAATACACAATCCAGTAAAAGTAAAAACAGACAACTAAGTGTAAAAGGCTACTTAAAATGACTACTGTCTGTGTTTAAAGGTCTGATAGCCGAGGGTACAAAAGATTTGGCGTAACGGTTGGTCCTACTTGGTGGAACGTCATAACGGCGGCCAGAAGGCAACAGCGAAAACCGCTGAGACAGAGTGTGGAGAGGTTGATTTGTGATGCTCGTCCCCTTCTTGACCACCTGGTCGGTCCAGAGAGAACATAGGTCTCTCTGTTTTACTCCAATTATTTTGGAGCACACTTTCACAATATACTGTAGGCTGTTCCTATCTTTAATAGATAGGCCACTGAACCAGCAGATAAAAGAAAAAGTTTAGAGGCTTTCAATAAAATAACTATAAAAAGTGCTCAGGATCTTCGCACTAACATTAAAAGAGTTCAGCTCTGACCTTTTTTGACAATGGACTCTGTATTTAAGTTGAACTTCAGTTTACAATCAAACACAGTTCCCAGGTATTTGTACGATTCAGTAGTATTATAGGCAGTTTGTGTTGTTATGACTTTCAATAAAATCATGGAAACATACTTGCTTGTCCCTGTACTTTTCTTCAGCAGCAGGCTGTTATGAGCAAACGAAATTCCTTAGATTGGACATTTTAATAATTATATCAAGCAACCTCGTATTAGAAATGATTAAAAGGGGGTCTGGAATGCATTTCCTTTATTGAAATGGGACCGGGACTAATGTGTTGATTCAATTGCAAATGTGTCATGAGATGGCCAAGCACCATATCTATTAGAGATGATGACAAAGAGGTCTGGAATGCTGGAAGTCTGTGCACCGACAACACAGCTCTAGCCAGCAGTGCATATGCATGCTCTGGTGTGTACACTAGACGACACAGCTCTAGCCAGCAGTTCTTATGCGTGCTCTGGTGTGTAAACTAGACAACACAGCTCTAGCCAGCAGTGCATATATGCATGCTCTGGTGTGTAGACTGGGCAACTTGCAAAGCATTAGTGAACGGATAGTGTATATAGGACAGAATCAGAATTACATCAGAATCGGAACATTTTAGGCATGACGTCATTGAAATGCGGGATACTTAACTAATCAGTGTCTTGATGACATCCAGTACACTAGTATATAAAATGTATACATATACATCAGAAAAGTCTGATCTGTTTCTGGAACCTTCTGAAGTTTTACTCCCTTCGTTTCCGAGGTTTACTAACCGTTTCCAGACACAAAAGCTCGGAAAACATCTCTATTCTTAATATCTTTGTGGTGGGGCCATTTTCTCAACAAGAATGTATACAAGATGTTGACTTAGTAAACTACTGCAATACTGAATTCATAAACTGATGTATTATCCATACATTGCTAATATTCTGTAGACGGGAATTTTAGTAGTCATCTGTTAAGTTCTCGAGTTAGTGTTTTTATTATTGTTTTTGTATTCCTTACCTTTTATTTTGTATTTTTTATATGTATATTTAATATATTTTTCCTTATGTGCTATTATTGTGAAATCCTAGGTGAAGAGTCTGTGCATAGAGCCAAGAATGTTCGCTGGCTCTCCTTCAACTTTAAAACCGCCCTCACCTGGGAGCCCAGACCAGAGAACTACAGCTATACTGTGTACTATTCACTGTGAGTACACACACTAGGAGGGAGAGGGAGAGAGGGAGAGATAGAGAGATCCCATATTGTGTTTTTTTTTCTAATGTTGTACCAATTACCCACCCACAATTTGGGTTACCTGCCTCCCCTCCCAGATGGAGCTCACCTGTGCTAGGCCCCACCCCTCTGTATTAATGGATGTGTTTGTCCTGCCTTTCATACCCTGAGGAAGACTCTTGTCCAACGTTGTTATATTTGGAAAAAATTAAATACTTTTGCATCGTGGCTCTCTACTATCATGTATGCTAGGTAGCTAACACTACAAATGCCGTAATATACTGATGTTGTGTTGTATTCTAGACTGATGTTGTGTTCCTGTTTGATGTTCCATTCCAGGATAGGAGAGGACTGGATGTTGTCTCCAGACTGCTTCCATGCCTCAGAGACAGAGTGTGACCTCACCAACCACCTCATACCCATGGACAGGTTGGAGAGTTCTTAAAATGTTAAATATATGAATTCTGATTCTGTTTTTGTCCTATCCACTAAATGGAGCAACTTAATCGGGCAGTTTCTCCCCTCCTCCCCTCTCTTTTAATCAATTCATCAATGGATTCAGTGAACCATTATGTCCCTGAAAGACTGGCGCACGCCTGTGGATTGCTATAATAACTTTTATTCTACAGACATCCTCGGAATTAAATAATTATAATAATAATATCATTAACAATTGCGTTTTACAGGGCGGCTAAGTGGCGCAGTGGGCAAGGCGCTCGCCACTAATGCAGGGGATGCTGGGTTCGAGCCCAGCTCTCGGCGTTGCTATCAGCTTGGCTGGTCGTTCATACTAATACAATTGGCAGTATTAGGGGGTGGGAAGCTGATGGGTGGGGATCGGACATGGGGACAGCGACTCCCACAGGTCGGTTGGTGCGCCTGCGCAGCAGAATCAGGAAGCAACGAGGGCGGCGTGTCCCTCCCACGCAGACCCTCGCCGCTGAGAGATCGCGCTGTTCAGGTGAAAAGATGCGACAGCTGCCTCCTTGTGTACCGGAGGGGACACGTGATGCAAGGCTTGGTCCACATTGCAGCCGACCTGTGGGAGGCATGGCCTAACAGCGTTTGAGACAGGGAAGGGTAGAATTGAACAATACGAAATTGGGATGGGAGAAAAATTGAAAATGGGAGAAAAAGTAGATTAAAAAAAAACAATTGCGTTTTAAATTTATAGTCATTGTGATGTCCGAAAATGAATAAAAGCAATACACAAACACTGTAAATGACAGTAAATTAATAAAGTTTTTCATATCTTCATCTTTCATATCTTCTGATAAAGCATGTCATGATTGAAGGAAAACACGGATGGATTGAATATATTTGGATTATTTACTAAATACAACATGAAATATCCTTGTGTGCACAAGTATGTGAACCCTTGGGTCAACTGAACCTTTCCCAGACCTTTCCTAGAGTTGAATACTAGTCTCTTGCAGGTGCTTTGCTGGCTTTTGGTTAGTTTTCATCATGGAACTCCCTCAATTCACTTTTTAAGGATTCCTTGCATGAAGAACTCACTACAACGTCTACAGTATTTCAAAGTGTCCCAAAGGCCCCAGTGTCATCTCAGACCATCCATAATGCTACATGTCTTCTCATTTAACCACTATTATGTATTTCTGCTTGAATATTTAGGATTATTGCCTTGCTGCATAACTCCTTTGGCATGGCTACAGGTCATTCCTCCGTAAAATTTGAAAAACAGTAAGAGAGAGTGACTCATATTTGTTTACTTGCTAATGTCACCTGGGCCCTATTCCCCGTACCTGGTTCAACTAAGTCGATCAAAAGTTCCATTATCCAGATTCAATTAACCCGATGTTTGAATCCAGGCTTTCACTGTTCCTCGAACGCTGATTCAGTCTCGTTAATTCGAACCAGACTTGATACTCAGGATAATTGCGCGCGGCCGCCTCACCTGAAAAGACAGCAGGTGTCGATAGCAGAAATCCTGATTTTCTAACGGCATTGATTGATTAATTGATTGAAAACTTTATTAACCGATTGCAGAATGGGTACAATACAGTACGGCTCAATAGCCTCGCCGACAAGTTAAATGCATAATCTATAGGCTAATTTTAAGTCCCTCATTACCCCAATCAATCAGATTATATTTCTTTAAATGTGCCTGCTGGCAGTAGGCTTAATGGAATGAATAATTGAATGAGATCTTGCTAGCGAAAATAATTAGTTCAATTCTTTCAGAATAAGTAGATAAAAACAAGCCCAAAGAGTATCTAATTGATACGAATTAATAGATACTTATGAGGATATCTGTACTGTATGTGCTTAGGTATCATGTACTATATAAATACATGGTTCCCAAAGTTTTCAAGGCGCGACCCCCGAAATAACGTGTCAGAGAGGGAGTTGGAGGCTATACAGTTTTACTATTAATCAGGTTTTAATCTGTTTCAGACATCATCCATACATGCATTGAATTGATTAACCGTTGGTTTATACCAGTGACACCAGTCATGTTAATCACCCTCTTGTTCATCATCAGATAACAGTGCTTGAACAGATAAATGCATTTTCTCAAATTCATTCATCAAAACGTCAAAAGCTTGCAATTGCTTATTCATTTTCTCAAGTCACGTCCACGTCATCAAATCCGTCAAACAGCGCATCTCCTCCTCAGACATTTTAATCCCAGTTACAATATCACAATAACGTGTGAGTGACAGTGATACAATTCAACAATCCACATATTCAGATTCGTCGTAATTCACATCCACAATCCACGTATAAGACGCTTCAATTTATGCTTGAATGAAACACAATCCGGGCACTCCGTTAAGCAAATACATCAACAGCGGAGAATATTAAACGCATCAGAGCCAAATGCCTCGTGAGCGCCCTATCCGTATAACTATGACGTGCATTATTTAGGACAAAGTAAATCCATAGGCTGAATATGATTTATTATCAGCATTTTAGGTCTATTATTTTACATTTCAAAAGCCCCCTTTAGAAAAACGAAGCACAAAAACATAATTCAGAAGAGAGCTGGCATTTCTTTGCGAGGGCGTAGCCAGTTTATCGAGCTAACTGAACTAAACCCTGCGCTGGACCAGGTTCAAACTTTCTGATCTATTACCATAGTGATTTAGACAATCGCACGTCGGGGAACCGAAAGGTCTAGCTTAAGTCAAGTTATCCTGAAAACTATCCGGCTAACTCAGTTAGCCAGGTACGAGGAACAGGGCCCAAGCAGTAGGGATGACAAGTTTGACATTTTGAAACTTTTTGAGACTGTACTGGTCTCCTTTTCCGTGGGGATCAATGAAGTATATGTCTGGATGTTGAAGAAAATCTCCTTCCTGAAGAGTGAATCTGGGGAGATTATCTTGCTCTATTCCCATTCAACAGGAACTACTCTGCCGATATCCAATCAGAAGCCTTCAATGCGATGACCTTTGACCTGGAGGAGTTACCTCACACTCTGTCCCCGATATTTAACCCCTACAGAGAGAGTAAGAACACACACACACTCTGACCTCTAGATTTACTGTATTGTTATCGTATTGTGGCGAATATAAGCAGTGAAAAAGATCTGAAAAAGGTCCCCGTCTTATTTTGGGGGTCTAGACTTCTAAATGTTCTCATACATTCACAACAACAGATCGTCTTAATATTATGACCAATACGGTATTATTGTCAAAATGTGCATTCACAGTGAGATGTGTCACAAAGTGCTTTCATGCAGGCAGGGAGATTAGAGAAGGATCCCGTCTCCTTGAAGGATGTTGGAAAAATATTTATATTGACCTTTTCGGAAACCCTAGACCTGTGTCTTGCTTACTAATGATGAAGATGTTGATCAGTAGAGTCCTTTCTCAGCACAATCCATGTTCCTCATGCTAGCTCTGGATAGTTAGCCACAAGCCAATGCAAAGTCAATGGGGTCGAGCTCCTGTCTGTACAAGCTAACTGAAGCTCACTGACATCTACTTTGTGTGCACTGTGGCGTAAATGTCAGTGAGCCTCGGTCAGCTTGTACAGACATACATAGTTTTATATATTCTGTATATAGTTTTATTTACCCCCAGCCATAGGGACCACGCTTTAATCTCAAATTCTTTATCATCTATAATATATTGATGATGATCAAATGTATTCTTTCTTTATTCTTTCTAACCTACTTCTTACTATCCTTTTACTAGTATGTATGTACCTTACTACTATGCTAGTATACTTGTACTACTACCTATCATGCTAATATGTCTATACTACTATGCACTCAAGAGTGTATGTTTGAGAGGCTGCGGTCTCGACTCCCGGAGTCAGCATTGCCCTGCGGCTTGGGCCGATCGTCATACTAACTCGTTTGGCTGAGTTAGCGGGAGGGAAGTCAAGGGTGGTAATCTGGCGTTGTGGACAGCGACGCCTACAGGTCAGGTCTGGGCGCCTGCTCAGCGAAAGGCAGGAAATGGTGAAGGCAGCGTTACCTCCCACGCGTTATGCTTCACCAATGAGAGTCCTCGCTGCCAGGTGAGAAGAGAGCCACTGGCTGTCTCCACATGTGTCGGAGGAAGCATGTGGTAGACTTCAGGGTTCCCTTGTACCGACCAGTAGGGGGAACATGCGCACAACAACCAGGTAGGGGAGGGGGGGAATTGGCATAACGACTAAATTGGGATGGGGAGAAAAATAGAAAAATCAGGCGGAGAAAAAGAGGATAAAAAAAAATAGTGTAGGTTTGATGCTATTTGACGAACAGGGGACACAGTGGCTCGGGAGGTAGAGCAGTCGTCTGGTAATCCGGAGGTATCCGATTCCCGCTCCTCCCGGGCAGCGTGTCGAAGTGTCCTTGAGCAAGACACTTAACCCCTAACTGCTCCCGATGAGCAGGTTGGCACCTTGCATGGTCGCCTCCACCGTCGGTGTGTGAGTGTGTGAGGGAATGGGTAAAAATGTGAGGAACAAATTGTAAAGCGCGTTGGATAAAAGCTGCTATATAAGTGCACCATTTACGAACAATGTCAGAATGATCCTTAGCTGCCGGACAAAGTCGCGTGACTATTAGTGGACACTTTGTTTGGTTGAGGACAGCCCTCGCATGAACCTAACGGCTCTAGTAAACTGGTACTACTTTCTGTACGTGTGTTCTAGGTAACATCAGTGCCGTTACCTTCAAAGTAGCGACCGGAGAAGACAACAGAGTGACTGTCCACATCACTGACCCTCTGACACCGCTCTACGCCCTTACAACTCACACCAACCCTAAAACCCCTCCGGAGAGACCAGGGAGGCCCCTCAGCGTCCGAGACGTCCTCCAGAAAGACCTCAAGTACAAGATCAGCTACTACAAACTCGGGAGGACTAGGAAGGTACAGCTTACCGGAACAAACGGCAATAGCGTCTCACAGCTTTAACGGGTTTGCAGTCGTCGTACAGCATCCCGCAATGTCATCTTTGGTCATTTCAAGTGTGTTCACACTAGGGCTGTCCCCGACTAAGGATTTGGATGGTCGACTATGATTGGCCAAATCTTGCCGTTAGTCGACTATTGGTCGACAAAAAAAAAGTATAATATATTTTTTTTTAAGTTTTAAAGGGGAACTATCTTATAAATGGCCTTTTTCAGTGTTTAGCATTGTTTCCTAGCTATATGGACTTATATTAATAGGATCTATGTCTCTAATTCTCATATTGGCGCATTCTTCCAATTCTCCTCTCACAATATTCACCCTCACTGAATTGAGTCATCTGAAAATGTGCATATCTGTGATGTCAGAGATTTCTCAGCTGCATAATAATGTGGCAGTTGATGTGGCAGTTGGCACCAGGCCACACCGTGGTTGGAGCTTAGCCTCAAAACGACTTAAGATCTTGAGGTAGAAAAATGCTGTTTTTGAGTACTTGATTAGAAATACAAAACAATGAATAAAAAAAATTTAAAATTACAGAGGTGTTCCATAGACTCACAGGAATTGTGTAAAAGTGCCCAAATAGTGAAAGAAATAGTCAAATAGTTCCCCTTTAATATTATTATTATTTTTATTTTTTTATCATTCCATTTGGGCTGTGGGGGGTGCTTAATGTCTGAAGGAGTCGACTGAAGGCTTCTTGTCCTCTGCAAAAGCATGCAATTGGTCCACTGATGGATACATCTTGATATTTGTCTAGTCTAGTGTGTTCATTAGATGGGTGAAATCCTCTTTCAGTGCCTCTGTGCCTGTTTTCGTAGGCAGTTAGCATTTATTTTAAGAGGTTGGCCAGTCGACTACGGCTCCTTTCGACCGATAGTCGACTAATCAACTAATAGGGGTCAGCCCTAGTTCACACTAAACACCTGTAGACAATCGAGAACAATTTTTTTTTTTTAAGTTTGGACAATATTGGCTTTTGCAGAACATCACATCACATTACAGCAAATTAATTGTCTGAAACTGTTTTTTTAGTATGAACAGTTTTTTTTTACCCAGATTGTGACGGACATATAACATTTACATTTAGTCATTTAGCTGACTCTTTTATCCAAAGCGACTTACAAGTTCTGTACGACAAGTCATCAGGAAGGGTACAACTCTATCAGCTGAGTAACAATGTTCATCAAAGTGTTGCATGTGTGGGATATTCGTGGATATCCTGAAGAAGAATGTTCTCAGTCAACCGAGGTTTGGATAATAACAAGGTTTATTAACCAAACAGATAGAAATATATATAGTACATAGAGAGAATGGCTGAGGGGCTCTCCCCAGGTGATCAACTGAAATGACCCAGGTAAAAAGACCATGATTGTTCTCGGGAGGAGCCCTATATAGTTAAAATGGGGGGTGGGGGGTGGTCCCATTTGATAGGTCAAATGGGGGAGGGGGGGGACACAGGATAGATACAGGGGAGGGGAATGTCTTTACATGAGAGAGTTGGGGAATCATTCTATTATTCCACAGTTACTCACTTTTCTCTATTATAATGTGGGTGAGATTAATGTATAATACACCAGGATTATTTGGAACAGGTAAGAGTGAATAGATATGGTAATAGAATGGGACCGATGTAATCCATCGACAGTGTAGGTTAGTTTATTAGGACAAGTGCATGACAGTAAGGTTAGTTAGAGTTAGATTTTTAGGGTTTTGGCTGTCCTAACTGGGGTGGGTACAGTAGTTCATTCCACCATTGTGGGGCAAGGACTGAGAATAGGCGTATAAACCCTTGTAGCCGATTGGCTGTTCATCTCCCAGCTTTGTTGCGATTGATTACATCGTGGCCATCTTTAATTTGCTTGTCATAAAAAGGCACAAGTGTTGCTTTTCAGAATGATTACTACACCTGACTGTATAGACGTGATCCATTTGATGAATCCTTTACTTATTTAAATGTGTATTTTACTTGCCTTCAGGAAGTACTATGATGATGAGCACAAAGTTAGAGATCTGTCGGCCCGTTGGATCAGGTCACATGAGTTTCAAGTTTTCAAGTTTGTTTATTAAATATCACAATAAAATACAGGTACTTTACGGTGAAATGCTTGGTTCTGTATCAGCTGCTTATGTTACTCGTATGCTACTTTGGCCATATCTCCCCTCGCATTGCAGAAAATGGAAGAAAATTCATACAAACTCGAGGGGAGTTTAGAATCTGAGACGTGAGCTGTGTGATTTGAGGGCAAACCGAGAGCTTATTTGAGTGTTTTCAACTGAATGAAATTTCAAAAGAAGTCTTGTCTCATGAAGATCCACCTATATTGTCCGTCTTTGCAATTACTTCACCGCTGTGACAGGACCGAGGATAAAAGCATTGCTTTATCCGTCTGACTGTTTAAAACACATCAGTACCCTAGGGAAAAGCACTGGAAGAGATTCTAACCTCCCATTGGCTTTGCATTGCAGTGAGAGGGGAGGCGTGGCCAAAGTTGGCTAAATGACATCCAGCTGATTTAATTTGAAACAACTTTTAGTCAGGGGAGTGCCCTGGTTTCTCCATAGAGCCAGGTTAACCTCGTTCCCAGCTTTATCTCGAGAGATAAAGCCTGGTAAAGCACTACGGCCGAAAGTGGGAATCAGGTAGGAAGTCCCGCCCCTGAAATCACGACACGGTGCTCATGAAAATGTATCCCCCCCAGAAACAACCTCGTTATCGCCTCCCTCGACAGGCTGACAGACCTGCTTGTTGTTTGTTTCGCTGGGGACTATAAACGGATCAGGGGGTGCCCGGAAACCGGAAAGCCTGTATTTCTGTATTTCCGATTCACATTTTAGGAGGCATAGCTTTACCAGCCTAGAGCCAGGTAGAGGGCAACCCAGTCACATGATTCAGTGGGTGTTGCTGATAGGCTTGAACACATTTAGGATCTGGTTTGCAAACAAGCAACCCGTCTATAGAATATCTAAAATATCAGTACCAGTGCCAGATTGTTTGTAGTATAGGGTCCATATGAACATACTGCTGTGTGATGATGACCTTTTAACATAAGTAGTGCCTGTGTGTTGCATCTTGTGTGTTTAGTGTTATCCCTATAGAACCACGTGACTTGCTGGTGATTCACAAATTGGATCTCCATTCAACATGATTGAATAGAATAAAATGGAAATACTTTATTTATCCCGAATATTCAGCAGAAGACTCCTGTGACTGATAAATACTATACATTATGATTACTTTCCCTAAAAATTTAAAATGTTCATGCATTTCCTTTTCCTACAGACACATTAACATGATTATCAAAAGCAAATATTATTATATGATTAATCCAATACATAACTAAACAGGAAACAGGAGAAAGCAGGTACTTTAGATGTGTGTGATGGATGGATGGGCGAGTTGACCGCTTTTCTTTTTGTCCTACAGAAAGAGGTCGTCAGCAACTCCAACGTGACTGAGATCAGTGAGTTGGAGCCTGGAGAAAGTTACTGCGTCAACGTGAGAGCGTTCATCCCCACCAGACCCACGCTCTCTCAGCTGGGAGCCTGGAGCCAGTGGCAGTGCACGCCGGCAGGGAACAGGACTATACTGCAAGGTAATTATGTCTAGAAACCATGATATTTAAAATAGATACATGATACCATCAGTATACCATACAAAGGGAAAAAAACAGACGGTAACGGCTCAGTGTGAAACTGCGGAAAATATCTTTCTACACAAACTGTAATATGTAGAGATGTTGTTGAGGCTATCATGGGACATTGGGACAATAATACATGACTTTGTAAAAATGTCTTCCTTCCTTTGTATGGCAATATAATTGTACAATTTACAATTTAAAGGCTCAATTAGTGATCCAAATGTAAATAAATGGCTAGGGAAATGTACTCTTACTTTGGATAAATGCTACCATTTATAATATTGAATCACTCCATCGATTTCCTTGGAACTGGTCACATGTTTTAAGGTAATCATACTGGTCACATGTTTTAAGATAACCATACACATGTTTTAAGGTAATCATACTGGTCACATGTTTTAAGATAACCATACTGGTCACATGTTTTAAGGTAATCATACTGGTCACATGTTTTAAGGTAATCATACTGGTCACATGTTTTAAGGTAATCATACTGGTCACATGTTTTAAGGTAATCATACTGGTCACATGTTTTAAGGTAATCATCCTGGTTACATGTTTTAAGGTAATCATACTGGTCACATGTTTTAAGATAACCATACTGGTCACATGTTTTAAGGTAATCATACTGGTCACATGTTTTAAGGTAATCATACTGGTCACATGTTTTAAGATAACCATACTGGTCACATGTTTTAAGGTAATCATACTGGTCACATGTTTTAAGGTAATCATACTGGTCACATGTTTTAAGATAACCATACTGGTGACATGTTTTAAGATAATCATACTGGTCACATGTTTTAAGATAACCATACTGGTCACATGTTTAAGATAATCATGGTCGGGCGGTCAGGTGGCGTAGCAGAGATTGCGTTCGTCACCAACACCGGAGCGGCTGGATTCGCCTGTTCGAATCCAGCTCACAGCTCCGGCGTTGTCACCAGCTTGGCTGGCCGTTCACACTAATACAATTGGCTGTATTAGAGGGTTGGAAAGCTGGCGGGGTGGGTCCGGGTCGTTGTAAACAGCGACTCCTACAGTTCGGTCGGGGCGCCTGCTAAGCGCGGATAGGAGGATCTAAGGGGGGTAGTGTGATCCTTCCACACGTTACACCCTCTCAGTGAGAGTCCGCGCTGCCAGGTGAAAAGAAGCGGTTGATTGGCTAGACGTGTGTCGGAGGAAGCACGTGATAGCCTCCACTCTGCCAGACTCAGCGACCAGGAAGGGGATTGGGAATTGGCATAACGACTAACATTGGGATGGGAGAAAATCGGAGGAAAAAGGAGGGGGAAAAAGATCAATAAAAAAAAAAAAGATAATCATGGTTTACACTGAGAGAACAGCCAGTCACCCCGACACATGTTGTAGAGGATCAGGTGAATTGAATAGTGTCTTGCAGTGAGGAACATGGGGGGCGGGGCGGTACCCTGGCCAGCCGATGCTGAGCAGGGCTAATTAGCATGGGGCGCGGTACCCTGGCCAACCGATGCTGAGCAGGGCTAATTAGCATGGGGGGGGGCGGTACCCTGGCCAACCGATGCTGAGCAGGGCTAATTAGCATGGGGGGGCGGTACCCTGGGCAACCGATGCTGAGCAGGGCTAATTAGCATGGGGGCGGCGGTACCCTGGCCAACCGATGCTGAGCAGGGGTAATTAGCATGGGTGGGAGGCAGGCCCGGACTGGCCATCGGGAGCACCGGGAGTTTTCCCGGTGGCCTGGCCTGCACAGATTAAAAAAAGAAAAATTATATAAAAAAAAAAAATAAAAAATTATTATTATTTTTTTATTTTTATTTTTTTGCCAGGCCATTGTTTCTAGTTGTGGCGGCGGCGCGGCGCGATAGTTAGATAACCTAGATGGGTGGGGAACAACCAGGATTTCACTGTCTGCGTCAGAGTTGGAGAACTATCTGACTCTCTCTCACGCGGATCACACACACACAATGGAGCCGTGCTGCCGCTTGTGATTGGTGGACTGGAGGCGGGACCAGGCGATACAACTGATTGACAGCGGAGGCGGCGAATGGAATGGCAGACGGCACTCAGATGCAGAATAACAGCCAGGCAATGAGCCAGGTAGTGAGGGACTCGGGAGAGATACAGTAGAGCGAAAGTCAATTAACGTTGATGTCAAGATGGACAGTGGAAGAAAGAGAAAGGGTGGAGGAGAGAGGGATAAAACAAAGAAAAAGAAAGGCCCTTACAGGAGAGAGTGGTTAACTGTATTATAATAGTAAATAGAAAAATATGTTGTGCTCTTGCTTTTTTCTTTTTGAAGGTGGAGAGAGTAGCATTGCTAGTGCCACAACAGTTTTATTTGAGGTCCATAACAGTACATTGTACTAAGCAATTGTTGGCTCATTAGTTTGTGATTCACATGCACTAAAATTCACCAGAATGCAGGAAATTAAGTCTTTGTAACAAAAAAAATCCTGGTGGGGGACCCCTAGACCCCCGCTTAAAAAGTGGCCTGACTGGGGCTATATTTCGCGCTATATCTCCCGGTATGAATTATTTCCCCAGTCCGGTCCTGGTGGGAGGTACCCTTGCCAACCGATGCTGAGCAGGGCTAATTAGCCCACAATGGTGGCATGCACAACAGAAATAATAATGAATAAACAAAGGAAAAACCATAACTGGGGGTGTGGTGTGTCGAGGAGCCCCAGAGCAGTAGCCTCTTGCTGTGGAGGAGAAGATGGAGGATGCAACTGAAGCTAACGTCGCAGAAGGGAGTCTGCGCTCTCACGTCTTTCATCCGGAATGGTTTGCCATGTTTGACTGTGGGCTTCCATTATAAAGCCCCCCGGTGTATCTCCATGATCTCATCACGCACCTATGGGAAACTAGCAGAGAGCTGGGGGAGGCGCCTGGGGGCCGATCATCAGCCAATCCCCAGGTCTCCTCCAGAGACAGTAATTTGTCCACAGCTGTGGCCAATCACGTATCAATTAGTTAATAATGTCATTATGCCCAATATGTTATGGACACAGCTGTGCAAGAGACATCAACACACGTTCAAGCAGTTCATTGGTGCGTCTCGGTTACGCAATACATCCACAGTGTTTGTTATGTTACACTGGTAATCCAAATGGGGGCATATTCCACAATTGTAGATGTACAGTGTAAAAGCCTTTTGCCACGACAAGCCCTTAGTCTCTCTCTTTCTCCCCCCCCCCCCCCCCCTGTCACTATCTCTCTTTCTCATCCCGTCTCTGCCTCTCAGAATGGAGTGTTGGAGCATTGCTTGGACTGTTCTTCCTCCTGCTAACCATCGCCGTCATCATCATCATAGTGAGTGTTATCTGCTGGCGACGCTGGCGACAGACGGGCTCATAAATGAACCTGCTAGATCATAAATGAACTGCTAGCAGACTCGAACTTTAGCTCCGCCCCCCTTCATATCTCGGCAGTCCTGGAGACCTGTGGACAGGTGTCATTGCACTCGGCAGAAGATTCCGCTGGAGAGGTGCTCTTGCAGTTCTATTAAAAGAATGCTACGTTAAGAGCAGCTGCACAATGGAGGGTGGAGGCTTATCACCGATTACAGTACATGCTTTTTTCCACTATGGCCAGACCACAGCGTGACTGGTGGTCTGGGGGTCTGGTCCAGTCATCAAGGCTTTTTGACGAGACAACCTCTAGAGGGCGTATTACTTGATTACCTGTTTGCACTGTACTCTTGGGAGCCTGCATGTCCATTTTTCATTGTACTATACCTGTGCTTTGTACATGACAGTAAAAGGTCATTCAATTTAGCCAAAGCGAATTGAACACGGGTGTCGTGTGGACCTTTACAGGATCTGGGATCTGTTCAGCCTGGCTGGCACGGCCTCGCAACGACATGTCTGGATGCATGTGAAACGCTTAACGCTCGGGCCGCCAGGGCGGTTCGCTGGACTGTTTTGCATATTAGTAACTGTGTATAAATAAAAGCTCCATGACTTTCACTGAATAATTATGTCTCGTTCATGTTTTCACAAAGTAAGACAGTTGTAAAACAAACTACATTTCTGAGTTCTAAGCATTTATACCTATAACCACTATATCTATATATGATCATTTATACCTATAACCGCCAGACCACTATATCTATATATGATCATTTATAACTATAACCACTATATCTATATATGATAATTTATACCTATAACCACCAGACCACTATATCTATATATGATCATTTATACCTATAACCACTATATCTATATATGATCATTTATACCTATAACTACCATACCACTATATCTATTATGATCATTTATAATTATAACCACTATAGCTATATATGATCATTTATACCTATAGCCACTATATCTATATATGATCATTTATACCTATAACCACCAGACTACTATATCTATTATGATCATTTATACCTATAACCACTATAGCTATATATGATAATTTATACCTATAACCACCAGACCACTATATCTATATATGATCATCTATACCTATAATCACTATAGCTATATATGATCATTTATACCTATAACCACCAGCCCACTATATCTATATGGTAATTTATACCTATAACATACGGTTATCCTATCTATAACTATGGTTATAGGATAACCGTATGTTATATTTCGTATTAGCTTACGCTCTGCTCGTAGTGGAACACAGGAGCTGATGTACCCGCTGAGGCCCCCCACAACCATCAGAACCGGGGAGGACCCGAGCCCCTGGACCCCCCTAGTGGAGGACGGGAGGGAATCTGATCCGACTGTGCGAAGAGGGTTTAGCAACTCAAACGCACAGGGTGAGCAGATCGTGGGACTTACCTTCCCACAGAAGAACCCACGACTACACAGGCGCGCAACCCACATGCCACTAGGGAACGAACGGGAAGAAAAAAAAAACCCTGTTACAATCCCTAATATCACGGGGTCAAGGTCAAGAACCCAACCCCGTGGCAAGGCCGTAGCAGCGGAGCGCGAAGGAGGACCCAGCCCCAGGAAGGGTCAGGACTAGTGGTCTGGAAGGGCCTTGAAATTAAGCCCGTGCCCAGCCCGAGCCCATGACGTTCAGGCCCTGCCCGACAATAAGCCCGACTGTAATGCAACATTTGAAGCCATAGCCCGAATGAGACTTACATTAAAAAAAAAAAAAAATTTGTTTTAAATATTCGAAACACGGTTTTATATGAACTTAATAAAAAAACAAAAATGTCCAATAGGTCTGCCTAAATAACAGATAGGCACATATTGCACTGAAAACTAACAAGCATTATATTATAGCCAAATATAAAAAACTATTTTGTTTTAGATATTCGAAACACTTTATATATTAACTTAATAAATAAACAAAAACGAAAATGTCCAATAGGTCTGCCTAAATAACGCATATCACGCTGAAAAATAAGAAGCATTTACATAGCCTGTTTCGCTCTTATTAGAATGCCGTCGCAGTGCTCGCTTAGACTGACTCACACGGCAGCCTCGTAAAACGTATTGAAGGCTATATGGAATCTTCTTTGACACACACACGACACAATAGCCTACTCAGTCACTATACAAACAAACAGAAAGCAGAAATCAGATTTCGAGCAGAGCAACATTTATATTATATAATGAAAGCACAACAGAACAGGGCAGCGGCGACCCACACCAGCAAATAATAATACATCACTCACCACTTCGCTGTTGATGTCAGCAACACGTTGAACAACGTTAACAAAACTTCGCCAACCGGCTACATACATCCAAGAACAAATTAAAACGTTCGCCAACTGGCTATATATAGCTCTCCCTTTCCCTAATTCCATATCTGTTAACTTATCCATTGCGACTCAGAGAGACATGAGTCTCTGACTCTCTGATCTGTGATGACAGCTGGCGCAAAACTGAAACAGAAACTTAAGGTTATCCTATAACCCTAGTTATATGAGTATAGGGGCTCCCCACCCTCCAGAACATTTACAACAAGCGTTGCAAGGGCAAGGCTAAGAGAATCATTAAAGACTCCAGTCACCCGAACAACTGCCTCTTTGAACTGCTGCGGTCAGGCAAGCGATACCGGAGTCTCAAGGCGAGCACAGAAAGACTCAGAAGAAGCTTCTATCCCCAGGCCATCAGGCTGCTAAACGAACAATGAACACTACACAACAACAAACCACCAAACGCACATAGCACACACATCCACACGCACACACTCACTTTAAACAAACACACTGTAGCACCCACTCCACACACTTTATAGCACACACCCACTTTAAACAAACACACTGTAGCACCCACTCCCCACACTTTATATTTATTGATGAAGGATTGCACTACAACTCGTACACCTTACTGTAAATTGTACCTAAATTGTACCTCATCCCATTTCTGCTTTGCACTATATAGTACTGTACATTAGTACACTGCATAGTATTGTATATTATATGGTAACTCAGAACATTGTACATATGTCTATACCGAACACTGTGACCTCATTTTCTTCTTCTAAATTACATGCTATACTATGTTATTTGATACTATCTTGTCTAGCACAGTCTCTGGAGCGTAACAGTAAGAAGCATTTTGTATGAAAGTATTCTGTACTTCTGTATGACAACTATTAAAGAAACTTGAAACTATAGCGAGCGCAAAAAAATAAAAATAAAAAGAGGGCGCTGCCCGGCCGAGCCCGAATTATTTATTTAAAAACAAAGCCCTACCCAGCCCGAACCCGTCGGGTCGGGTAGGGCCCCCTCATGCTCGGGCAGGGTTGCAGTGCACTAGTCAGGACCCCCCGGAAAAAGGGCGCCTGGTGAGGCCAACGATGCTGCAGCATCGAGACCCCACCAGGCAGTCACTAGTGACACCACCCCCCACATCGCCAGCGTATCGGACAGGGCCCATCCAAGAGCAGGCCCTTCCCCCATACAGCACGCCACCCTGAAGCACTCAAAGAGGCTACACCCCCACAGCGGGACCAGGCAGCGCACCGGGGAGACAACCCCCAAAGAGGTTGATCCCTCAATCCAGGCAACAGGTAAAAAAGACCTGACCTGTGCCTGGAGCACTGCGGACTAGACAGGCGCCTAAGGGGTCTGCTGAAAACAGCACCCCGGCGGAAGGGGCGTTCGGTATGCTGTGCACCATGTCGCAGCCTCCACAAAAAAAAACGACCCTCTAGAGGGGCGAGGCAGATAAGGCTGACACGATTGGCAGACGTCATGAAGGGTGCGGGGGCACACTCGCAGGCAGACGGGGTCAAGCCCGGCCTAACCCGAGAGTCGACTCCGCTACCAACACACCTGGAAACCAACCACCACCCAACAGGAGGCGGTTGTTCCTATAACCCCCCAAAGAAAAAACTCCAAAACACAACTGCGGGTATACACCGGCTATACAGCAGTACAAGTGTTTCAGTTCTCAAGAAGGGGTTAACCCAGGCCAACAGGTCAACGAGAACGAGTCCGGACCTGGGCCCGGCGGAACGGGACGTACACAGGGATGCCAGAGGGGTACAAGAACCACCTCGACAGCCCCCTCCCAGCCCCGCCAAGCAGGAGAAGAGAGGGGCGAAAAAAGAATGGAGAAGGACCAGGCTCCTTTAGCACAGCGCAAGGTACAACACAATATGGACCAAGCAATAGTGAAGGATAACACGCAGTGACATAACCACGAACACCTCCATAACATCAACCCCTGCAACGCCCGGGCCAACTCTGCATTTTCCCCCCGAAAAAGCACAAGTCCTTCAGGGTACCAGAACAGCAGATCTGCGCCCTGACGGACAACGGGTTAACTGACCTGGTCCGGCGCGACCAGAACCAGTCCCGTGTCCTAATAGGTAGGTACGCGTGTCGATCTAAAACATCACAGAGAGCGCCACCAAGACCGTCAGAACATAAAAGCACCGCGCCCGGTGGCCCACCCCAAAAGCGTGAGACCCCTCCGCCAATGCTTTGATCTATTCCGTTATCTCGCCCCAGAGATGAACGAGAATTCATCGAGACTAACCTAGTACACTGGCGCTCGGAAGAGACAAACTCCATCCTAGTTGCCCCATAAAATTGCCGTTTCAATGATGAGCAACCAAGGCGCGCAAGCCCATGCGTGGTTCCACACAGAAGCACCCAGGGCCAGCACTATGTACACGTCGAGACCCAAAACATATCAATGGTAATTCTAACAAGAACCCAGATAACGTTCCCTCCAAGCCGCCTGGGAGAGCGGCAGGAAGCTGGCCAAGACACAGATATGGGTCCCATATGACGCGTCCGAGGGAAAACACCCCTGTCAACCCTGCTCTGTATAAAAGAGAGGAGACGGGGAACCCCCAGAGAGACTTCCCACGTGAGTAATAATTGAAAAGATATATGTAACATTGAGCTACGTGACCAAAAGCTCAAGACATATGCAACAGAGCGCAGAGCAGAAAACTTCTTTTTAAGTTCTCACGCACCGCATAACACATCTTGACAATAACAGAGGTCCACAACATGGAGCCTGAAAAGAACTCACGGAAGTCTCGCAACCAATAGAAACGCGCCCAGTGACATACTCTATGGCGGAGGGAATTCCGTGACCCACCTGCCCAAATATGGCGTGGGACCAGGGAACTCCCTCCCCCCCCCCCTCTCCCTACCCTGTGACGCGCTGACCCAACAGCGTGACAGGAAGCCCGAAGGACAGGAGGTCCAACCCCCTGACCAATCAGAAAAAAAGGGGAGGGAGGGTTTATCAGTTCACCCCCTCATGACCCCTCACCCCTGATACGATGCAATGACAAAGCAGAGCTATGACACCAGTCATAGCGTGCTACATGAAGCACATTTATACCTGTTAAGGTAACAGCTTCACATTCTGCACGCCAGCCACAGACGATAACCTCGCCTGTGCAAAAACTGGTTTTATATATGGGTTGGGTGCGAACCTGCCACCTGAATTTTTACACCTTTACCCTAAAGGAAGAAAAAAACACAGACCAAGAGAGGGGCCAAGGGCCCTGGTACAAGAGCTTACACATGTAACTTCTGTAGGCCAACACCTAACCCAGTTGTGGATCTTAAACGTGAATACGATACACACAACCCTCCATCACAACAAAAAAGGGCAAAAGTACACTCACTACTGTAAGAGGAAACGCCGTTTTTCATGATGAGAGAAGACGCTAGTCCTCGATTAAGTACTGGTCACAGGCCTTGCTAAGTCCACATGACAGCGACCAAACAATTTTCAAAATTGCCTCTCTCTAAGCAAGAGCACAACCCCAGCAGCTGAGGGATTCACACCGTATCCCCAAAAATATAGTGAATCAACACACATTTAGTAAACAAAATCATATTTGAGGGGAGGGGGGGGGCCCAGGGACAAACCGGGGAATAATTTCACCCACCCCTCACCACCTTACCCCTGAAACGATTTGTAGAGTAAGCTTTACATCATGCACGCCAGCACAGCCGAAGACCTTGTTTGAACAGGCACAGCCCTGCTTATGTGTGAAAAAAACTTGCCACTTGTTATTGTCATCATTACCCTCAAGTAAGAATAACAAGCTGAGAGAGGGACTCATCCCTCGATCACATGCCACTATGCACAGTATTGTAGGGTAACCCAGCCAGTTGTGGGCTCAACCACGTTGTCTAAACGTTACATGAACACACACAACTTCTCATCATACAACAAAAAACCCAGTTCATTTTTACTCACGTAAAAAACAACGCTGTTCCTAGGTAGAGAGAAAGGCACAAGCCTTGGCCAACGCTACCCAAGCTATACAAAGCGACCAAGACAATTCACACACAGCACATGTCGTATCTCCAAATGTAGTGAAGTAACATATGTTTTGTAGACAAAGACATCGTTATTAACAAAACATTCGGGAGGGGAAGGAAGGAAGAGTGGGGTAATGTCCAATGGACATCTTACCTGCACCAAGGAACTCAGGGTGAAAGGCCGCAACACAGGTTGGTCTCCACGTTGACGAAAGGCCTCTCGCTGGCGGGGCAAAAAGAAGCAATGGCCGGAGCCTTGCTCCGGCATGATGCCCCCCTCCTGCAGCCGGTCATGGTGTCAAAGATGATGTCGTAGTCAGAGTGCCAGGGCCTGCTATTCTCACGGCTACGCCAATGGTTGTAGCACAAGCTAACAGCTAACTCTAGGCTAACTGATAGCATCAAGCTAACGTTCCCAGCCGAGCGAAGCCGGTAGCTAACATCGTAGCTAACAGCTAACTGGCTAACAGGTAGCTCAACCCGGCTATCGCTAGCCACTAGCTCACGCAGAAGCAAGCTAAGTGGCTACCACTGAAAACTGCACAACGTGAGAAAAGCAATACAGGCCAACACTTCAGACAGCCGCTGTCTTTTCCTCTTCTCAGAAAAGAAGGGAAAAAAGGCAACACACGTCCCTCTTCAGAACGGTGTTTACCAGACACAGCGGTGCCGGCAACAAGTCCCTCGCGGACTATAGCCGACTTGAGCATGGAGATATTCTCATAATGAACACCAAGCTCACCTCCCTCGCACTGGGTGCTTTTCATCTTGAAAATCGGGGCCAGCACGGCGACAGTGGGTATCCGTTTGTCCAGAGACCCGGGGAATTGAACCGCAGATTCGGAATCACGGTCCCAGGAAAACAAAGCTCTTACTTGAGGAGGAGCTAATGTTAACGTGGGCATCAAACCAGAACCCCCTCCACGCCGCTAAGTGGCAGTGAAAAAGGGATCCCAGCCTGGAGCCGGCCTTCGTAAGCTGTGTAGCCGTTCCCCCCACAACCGACACACCTGGCGCCCGCGTCGCAACAACATCACCCGCCCCAGAGAGGCCGTCAGCCCTCACACGGCCGAGCGCCTCCCAAGCAAAGTGTCCAACTGCAGAGCCGGAGGTAATGCCGGCGGGGATGGTTCAGCGACACGAGCCCCTAATACAAAGCGCCGGACGAAGTTAGAATGATCATCATCTTCTAGACACTCCGGTGGTGAAGACATTATCGCTGTATTTCCTCGAAAAATTGTGAGAGAGAAAACAAAGATATAATGTCAACGCAGCTCCTTCTCTCCAACGTAGCCCCTTTCCAACTATTTCGGCACTAAACTCAAGTGGTGTATACAGACACTTGTCGGTGGTGAAAATAAGGAAGGAGCTGTTAGTATGGCCACATCCCCGCTTATGTAGAGGAGCGGATGGGGGTGTGGCCAGGCGGATGGGTGTGTACATGTGAAGAAATGTATTCAGTATTAGACTGGATATAGGATATGTTCCACTACGAGCAGAGCGTAAGCTAATATGAAATATAACCACTATATCATTATATGATCATTTATACCTATAACCACCAGACCACTATATCTATATATGATCATTTATACCTATAACCACTATATCTATGATCATTTATACCTATAACTAACCACCAGACCACTATGTGGTCTAATATGATCAGTTATACCTATAACCACTATAGCTATATATGATCATTTATACCTAATAACCACTATATCTATATATGATCATTTATACCTATAACCACTATCTACAGTATATATGATCATGTATACCTATAACCACTATATCTATATATGATCATGTATACCTTTAAAACCACCAAGCATGGTCACACAGACTGCTAGATCTACAGTATATATAGGAATTTTTGCAGGTTTTCTTTTTAGCTGCCTACCATATGCAGCCTCTCTTTCTATCTCAGACTACTTCAGAGTGGGAGACATTAGTGTCTTTCTCTGTTTTATCTCTCTCACCTTCTGCTTTCTCCCTGCAGTCCCTCCCCTTGCTCTGTCTCTCCACTCGCTCTCCCCCAACCCTGCCCCTCTCGTGTGTGTGTGTGTGTGTGTGTCATTCTCTGCGTTCCCCCCTCCGCATATCATTTGAGTGAGAACCCACAAACCAACAGGTCAAACTGCCTCTAATCTAATATTCTCACAGACGGCAGCTCCTACTCCATTAAGCAAAAACAAATATCACTCACAGACGGGACAGTTTTCTTCTTATTATGCAATATTATGTTGTTGACACAACAGGGAAGATGCTCATAATATTGCTAGATATATGGTTTGGTAACATTACAGACCAGGAGAAGAAATCTCTGAACAGAATTGTGTGTCACGCACGCAAGACAATCGCGGTTAGCCTGCCAGCTCTAGAAGAGATCTATGGTGCCAGGCTGCTTTCCCGTGCCTCTGGCATTATTATATTTGGTGTGTTGTTAGTCAGGTTGTGGAAGTGCTGTTTCTGTGTGTCTGTGCATCACGCACTTTATATATGATTTATGCACTTTTACTATAAATTGTGCCTATGCATTATGCACTTTACTATATGCACTTTAGGGGATGTTCTTAGCATTTGTCCTTTTATACTATGCGTTTTTATTTTTTTTCTGTACTGTTTCTACTCTGCTCCTGTATTGGATTAGTTGTAGACACACAGTGTTGCTCTGTCTATCTGTATGTCATGTATGTCATAATGTCCTGATTAATTGAAAATGGGGGACCCTGATGTAAACAAGACGAAAGTCTTTCTCTGGTCTGCATCCCCTTAACAATTGTGTGTATTGAGCTGTACTGTATTGTACCCATTCTGCAATCTGTTAATACGTTTTCAATCAATCAATCAAACCAATTCTGCCATGCTGGACCTACAAAAGGCCTTCGACACTGTCAATCACACCATTCTGATTGACAAGCTAAAAGAAATTGGTTTTGATAGTTTATCAGTGAGCTGGATACAATCCTACCTGGAGGGGAGGGAACAGATGGTGGAAGTAAACGGTACCCTATCCCCCCCCCCTCACAGTGAGCTGTGGTGTTCCACAAGGAAGCATACTAGGACCGCTACTATTCCTAATTTATGCAAATGACATGTCGTCAGCTTGTGACTGCAACTTGTTCCTGTTTGCGGACGACTCAGCCCTGCTGGTCTCTGACAAGAACAAGTTACAGGTTGAAAAAGCCCTCAGCTCGGAACTAGGCAAAATCTGCATATGGCTCGCCGACAACAAACTATCATTACACATGGGCAAAACAGAGTCCATTCTCTTCGGTTCAAATAACAAACTCAGCAAGACCGACGGCTTCTCGGTTACAGTGGGTGACAATATTATCACAAGGAAAGATGAAATTACCTACCTGGGTTCCATCCTAGAGGCTAATCTTTCCTGTAACAAAATGGCATCCAATGTAATAAAAAAAGTCAACCAACGAACGCGATTCTTTGTACCGGATCTCCTCTCTGGTAAACAAGAATACCCTGAAGACTCTAGCAGGAGCACTCATTCAAGGGTACTACGACTATGCTTGCACCTCATGGTACCAAAGCACCTCAAAGGCACTAAAAAACAAATTACAAACATCTCAAAACAAGCTAGTCAGACTACTACTTGACCTGACTCCTAGAACCCACCTCACCCCTGCCCACTTTGACAACCTAGGATGGCTTAGAGTAGACGACCGAGTACAGCAACTTGCAATGGGCCTGGTCTACAAGATACACTACGCGACCAAGGTACCCATGTACATGTCAAAATACTTCCCAAAGGTCAGTGAATACCACGATCACAACACCAGAGGGAGCTCCACAAATCATGTAAAACCCAGATTCGGCTCAAACAAGGGACTAAACACGTTTCGCAATTATGCCACATCAATGTGGAACGCCCTACCTAAAGCTGTAAAGGAATGTGAATCACTACCCACTTTCAAAAACACTCTCAAAAAACACCTACGTGAGACTGCAATTCGAAACTGGCCCCTACAAATGTCCTAACCTAGTTGTACAGTAAATGACCAAGTAAGGCTTTGTCAATATTCCAATGTACAGTGTAAAATGTGTGTGTGTCCCCTACCCAACCCCCCCCCCCCACCTCCAATGTACAGCCCTCACCCAACCCACCCAACCCCACCCCACACATCCAACCTCCTCCAATGTACAGTTTCTACGCCAAATGTATATACACTCCTTTTCTGGACACTTTTGTATCACAAACAGTACTGTATTTGCAAATCTGATATGTCATAAATGTATAGATGTAGCAGTACTGTCTATCTGTATGTCATGTATGTCATATATGTTATGATGAATTGAAAATGGGGGACCCTGATGTAAACAAGACAAAAGTCTTTCTCTGGTCTGCATCCCCTTAACAATTGTATGTATTGAGCTGTACTGTACTGTACCCATTCTGCAATCTGTTAATAAACTTTTCAATCAATCAATCAAAGCCATTGGGTGGGTGGCGCTGCTGAGCGACCCTCACAGCGCGTGCGCGGCCCTCACTGCACGGCCGTCACAGCGCATGCGCGGACATCTTTGTCTAGTTTCGTTTCCCTTGAAATGATGCGCTACTCCAATAGGGTCCAGCTGCAGCGCCGGAGAATCATCTCACTGGGCAAGCCTGTGGCAGCCACAAACCTACTTTCTATAGAAGCAGCTCGGAGGTGCGCTGTTTTAAGTGAGCTTGTGTTATTGGATTGATTGATTGAAAATTGTATTAATGTCCGCCTTGTTTCGAACTGGTTATGCTTAGGCGGGCCCCCTTTCAAAGTTGCAATCTTTTGAAGTCTTTTCAATTCATTCATTCACAATGGCAATATTGTCACAAGGAAAGATGAAATTACCTACCTGGGTTCCATCCTAGAGGCAAATCTTTCCTGTGACAAAATGGCATCCAATGTAATAAAAAAAAAGTCAACCAACAAACTAGATTCTTGTACCGGATCTCCTCTCTGGTAAACAAGAATACCCTGAAGACTCTGGCAGGAGCACTCATTCAAGGGTACTACTACGGGATCATCCATATGTTCCCCGGGTTCTATGTTCCCCGCTTTGATTGATTAATAGATTGAACATTTTATTAATTTTTATTATTTTATTAATTATTAATGTCCGCCTTGTTTCGAACGGTTAAGCTTAGGCCCTCGTTCGAACTGGTTAAGGTTAGAGTTTGGAATCAGGGCTGGTGGTCTAACATTTTCAATCAATCAATCAAAGCGGGGAACATAGAACCCGGGGAACATAGACATGCTCCCGGTACTACGACTATGCTTGCACCTCATGGTACCAAAGCACCTCAAAGGCGCTAAAAACAAGATTACAAACATCACAAAACAAACTGGTCAGACTACTACTTGACCTTACCCCTAGAACCCACCTCACCCCTGTGGTGTTATGTTAATGTATGTGCGCTATCGAGAGGTATAGGCCACGGTACTGGGGGTCAGGTAGAGTTCGAGAGGAACCTAGAATGGACACCCGTGTAATGTAGCGACGCATAAGCTAATAAAGATATTAACAACCAAAGCAGAGGACTCACGTATTTGTTACCGTGTGAAGTAACACGACAACCCCTGCCCACTTTGACAACCTAGGATGGCTTAGAGTAGACGACAGAGTACAGCAATCAATCAATCAATGTGGAACGCCCTACCCAAAGCTGTAAAGGAATGTGAATCCCTACCCACATTCAAAACCGCTCTTAAAGAGCAGGTACGGGAGGCTGCAATTCGAAACTGGCCACCGTAAATGTCCAAACCCCCCACCCCCTCCTAATAGTCTCCTCCCCACTGCATGTATATATTCTCTCCACACCATATGTATATTTCTCTCCCACCCACCCACCCACCCCCTCCTAATGTAGCCTACAGTCCCCTCCCCATCATATGTATATACTCTTGTCAGGATCTATGGGTAACCGACAGTACTGTATATTTGAATACTGTTTATGTCACAAATGTAACAGTACTAAATACCTATATGTCCCTATGCTATAAATGTCATGTATGTTGTGTATGTCATAAATGTCAATATGAATTGAAAATGGGGGACCCTGATGTAAACAAGACAAAAGTCTTTCTCTGGTCTGCATCCCCTGCCTTAACAATTGTGTGTATTGAGCCGTACTGTATTGTACCCATTCTGCAATCTGTTAAATAAAGTTTTCATTCATTCATTCATTCATTCATTCATTCATTCATTCATTCATGGTTATGGTTAGAGTTTGGAATCAGGGCTGGTGGTCTATCACCCTGCTCTAAAGATAAACTCTAAGCATAACCGACTTCGAAAGAGGGCCTAAGCATAATAACCAGTTCGAAACAAGGCGGACATTAATAAAATGTTCAATCAATCAATCAATCAATCCAATAACACACGCTCACTTAAAACAGCGCACCTTCGAGCTGCTTCTATAGAAAGTAGGTTCGTGGCTGCCACAGGTTTGCCCTTGAGAGGACTCTCCGGCGCTGCAACTGGACCCTACTCCGCTGCTACCATTAAAACCGCGACCTCAAGACGATAGACGCAGTAGACGATCATGGGTCTGTGTGAGTAGTGTACCATTGTTATATCACTGATAGTGATAGTTAACAGTTCTGGGGTGTAATACATAATTTGCCTTGTTAATCAATGAACGCGATCATAATTAACTGTCTCTTTGTATTTGATACATATGAATGTATCATCTATTCTATATGAATTGAAAATGGGGGACCCTGATGGAAACAAGACAAACGTCTTTCTCAGGTCTGCATCCCCTTAACAATTGTATGTATTGAGCCGTACTGTATTGTACCCATTCTGCAATCTGTTAAATAAAGTTTTCATTCATTCATACAACATAGGCTACTGTGATCTCAATTAATTGTAGCTCTCTGTTTTTACTCTTGTTTCAGTAACAACAATCGCGTTGATATCAGCAGGGGCAGGTACGGATTTTGTAGTATTTCAAGAGTCAACTAATGATTGATTTCAATAATGTTTGTCATCAACGCCAGCGTCCCTCCCGCCCGGCCTCCACCGCTCACCGCGAGGGATCCCTGTCATGGCAGGCAGGTGAGCCCCTGCGGTGCTGGGTTTGGGCCGCCGCCGGAGGCCGTAGTGAACTCCCCCTCATACGCGAGGCAGATCCCCGGTCCCGGTGTCTGCGCCGGTCTGCGCAGGCCGCCCCCCAGCCCAGTCCTCGCCCAGGCCCTGGGGGCTACCCTGCACCTGACCCAGCTGCAGGGTATAGCCTCCGGCAAGCTGAGGGCGCTGGCTACCCTCACCCACCGGCATTTGTGGCTGGAGCAGTCTTCCCTGGTGGACCAGAGGAAGCTGCCTCTCCTCCTGGCCCCCCTCTCGGACTCCTCTACGTCCCCAGCGTCGGAGCAGGTATTTACATATCCTGCTCGATGCAGAGGAAGGGTCCCCCATATCTGCTGACTCGAAGTGAGGTTTGATCGATTTATTGAACATTTTATTAACAGATTGCAGAATGGGTACAATACACACAGGGGATGCAGACCAGAGAAAGACTTTCGTCTTGTTTACATCAGGGTCCCCCATTTTCAATTCATCATAACATGTATGACATACAGATAGACAGTACTGTTACATCCAGACATTTATGACATACCAGATCTACAAATACAGTACTGTTTAAGAGTGCGTCCCGTCTAAATATCATCACAGGGTTCCAGTCCTGAAATTTATCCGAGAAATGGTTGTGCGTGTAAATTTGTCAGGCTGCTCTGCTAAGGATCCCAGCTCATGCTATCAAATCTGGTCTGCGGGGAAAATAGGCGTTGCTCCCTCTTAACCCATTCTCTGCCACGCTTATATCCATCAATGTTTGATCTCTGCCACCACTTTAAGTCTATGGAGATGTTCACCTTCTTTGCAGGGCTATAACTTTTTAAATTGTATTGCTAAATTGACATTACTATGGCCCATTCAACATCGATTATCTATCGTTCAGGATGTAGGAACGTTTTACTTTTTCATTCACACATTCATACGAAAATACCGTCTAGAGTATAAATATGTTTTTATCGTTTTCTGCAGTATTTCCCAGAACGTGAGATATAGGCACAAATGCATATATTAGATCATCAAATGCAGTTTGATACCGATCGACGCTATATAAAAAATGTCAACTGTACATGGTCCTAAACGTTATGACTGATCATGCGCGGGTGAACGGAGGGGGGGGGGGGGGGGTTGTTTATAATTCCGTGATAGTCGTTAAATGCTTCATGTAGTATGTGTGATATATAGATCAGAGCAGTTTGTATGGTTAATAATAAAGAAAAACGCTGAAACTCACGGCAGCTTCCTCGTGGAGCAAACCGATCCCAGTTATGTGATGTGGATTGATGCGATCCAGTTCCGGTTTGTATAATACTAATATACGCCCAAATGATGTGGATTATTGAGTTATGGCAACGATTCATATCATCCACGGTGTGTGTCTTGAGTCCAGGGACGATAAACGAGTGGCAACGGGCATTTCCGGTTTGGCAACTCGCCGATCAGCCACCAGGTGGCAGTATTGAAGCGCTGCAGAGTTGTGCTGAGTCCCGCAGCATCTGACAAGGGGTCCGTGAGTGAAATACCACGACGAAAATATGAAATATGATCAGAATAACGTCGTACGCCGTGATCTGGCAGAATTCGCATGAACTTGAAACCCGTCTTAAGCCGTTTCCGGCGGAGAAAGGGTTAAAGAGGTTAATATAGCGACAGGTGTTTTTTCCCAGGTTCTGTATGAAAATCCCATGCCGAAGATCCTACGAGGGCCCAGGCCTCTCCTATTTTCAGATTGGGGTAAAACGATGGGTTGGGGTCTCTCTTATCAGAAATACCCCCAGCTCCGTTCGCGGGTTTTACGAACCTGGCTCTGTTACCAGAGCCCGCAGCTATGACGAGCCCTGGCCAATCAGAGGCCGATTTCGAATCGAGCCCTTTTCTTTCGGCCAGTTTCAGCCCCGATATGATTGGTAGGGATGGAAATTGATAAGATTTTATCGATACGATTCCATTATCGATTCTGCTTATCGATGCGATTCTTTGTCGATTCCCTTACCGATCCCTGATAGATTTATAATTTAAATAAATAAATTGGAAATGCAACAGAACTAAGCTGGTTAGAACAACAACATGCAACTTGACATTTCTGATTGTCATTTATTGTTGAGCCCCCATGTCAGAAAAATACAAAAACTGTAAAAAAATAATAAAATTAACTATACACTTAAATAAAATAATGTATTTGAGATTCTCTTAAACTAATTTATTTATTTATTTTTTGAATTATTTTATTCTTAAACTAATTTAATCTATTGAATAACGACCTGTTGAATGCAACTACAGTTCAATATCTTAAACTAATTTATCTATTGAACCGTAGTTGCATTCAACAGGTCGTTATTCCTCGGACTTCTCTGTCTCTGGTCTTTCAGAAGACCAGCGTGCACACACACACACAGAGACTGCTCCCCTCCCCGGTCCACGCTCGCCCCCACCCTCTTTCTACCCTTTTTCTACCTGAGCTCTCTGTCTCTGTGTGTTAGCTAGCGTTAGCTCTGCGGCTTACTTTAGGTTACACCGAATTAAATGAATGACTAGGTTCTAAAGCATTGGGTTCGTTTTCACTACACATATAGAAACAGTCAAACAGCGGGAGCATTTCGGGAGCATATGACCAAAAACCAGGCAAGGAATAAAATAGTCTGCTCTATGGCTGCATGCTGGCGCTAACGTTATTGTTTTGAACTGTCGGAAAAAACTGGCAGCGATAAGAGGAATCGATAGTCACGGAGGCATGCGATTCCAGGAATCGGACAATTAGGAACCGGCTCCCAACGGGAACCGGTTTTCGATTCCCATCCCTAATGATTGGGCTGTAAATTTAAAGGCCTGTCCCCCTGTGTTTTGACACAATTAACTTACTGGGTAAGGGAAGGCGGTGCCTGGTCCCGGGCGTTTGTAAACGCTGCCTTGGGTCCGGCACGCCCTGGTCTGTCCGAAACAGACAAAACCTGGCCAGACAGAGGCTGCCCCCTGTTTTTTTGTGGCAATTAACGTACTGGGGAAGGAAAGTCAGTGCCTCGTTCCGGGCGTTTTTAACGCTGTCTAGGGACCGGCACGCCCTGGTCTGTCCGGACAACATAACAGCGTGTATGTGGTCAGTCAGGAGGGAGTATGTCTCCGCCAGGCGGCAGTCTAGCTCTGCTCCGCTCAGAATGCTAGGAATCTGCGCAGCTTGAGGGTCTCCTACGTTTCCAGGAGGAAATGACGAGACAGATTGTACGTCACAGGGGGGTTTTCCCCACCCTGTGGGTGGGCCACCACGGAGCTGCTTTTGGGCAGTCTGTCCCGGTAGTGCCCCCTGTGGTTTACGGTCAGAACATGTACCTCCCCGCCTGGGATAACCGGTTTTAAAAGCGGGGGATGCGGCATTAGGGACCCAGGACTCATTCTGGTCATGCCGGACCGGGTCGGTCCAGCTCGGTTTCCGCCAGGCGACAGTCCAGCTCTGCTGTTACTAAGGTACCTGTCAGTCTGAAGGCTCTGTGCTTCTCCAGGAGGAGATAGCAGGGCAGGCCTGACAGCACGGGGGCTCGTCCTCCGGGGGGGGGGGGGCACTGATCTGTTTTTAGCAGTTAGCCCCTCAAAGCGCCCCTGTGTGGCTCATGGTCTAAAGGAGCAGTAAGTCTCCTCCAAGCACAGTCAAGCCCTGCTCTTACTAAGGTACCTGTCAGCCTAGGTTAAAGGAGCAACCCTCTTCAAGAGTGAATGTCTCCCCGGTATGCCAGTGGTCATCCTACGTACCGGCCCCCTCTCTCTGGTACACCGAGTGATGGAGGTGCGGCTGCGTCAGGGACTCGGGGCTCATCCTGAACTCCCACCTTCCAATCAACGATTCGTTGTAATGTGGAAATCAGTGGTCATGACGAAGGGGAGGTGGTGTCGTAAGCAATGCCTGGGGAGGGCACGTATGCCGTGGCTTCGTTGTCCTCGCCAGGTCCCTTTGGCGGGTTCTAGCTCGTGGACCCGACAGAGAGCCTTGTTTCTCGTCCGGTCCATGGGGCTGGAACCTCCCCTGCATCCCGTCGCTAGGTAAGCGGGCGGGATGCGTGGTGAGGTAGATGCAGTTTTTTTTTCACGCGGTCTACTCTATGCATTTTTTGGGTACTGCACCCTTTTTCCGCATAGTCGGTGTTCTATCCCTCCGCTCCTCGTTCGGACGAGCATGAGGGCCAGGACCCTCCCCGGTTTTCTGGTGGTCGTAAAGGGGGCCTCAGCGGGTTCATTTATCGGGCCTACGTGCCTTGCTCAGCCCATTAGTCCAATACCGAGCAAGACGCGTAGCCAGTTATACGACATATAACGAAGGTTATCCTATAACCCTAGTTATGAGTAACTGGCAAGCGTCTTGCTTTATGGCACTGAGGACCCCTGACTGTCTTTCGAATGAAACTCAGGCTTGGAAGGGTTGAGCACGGCCACACGTCACATTTATATATGTGACCAGGAGTGGGCGTGGCCAGGTAGATATAAGGTGCATGAGTAAATACTTTCAATGTATACAATAGGTATAACGAGTACTATCCAATACCGAGCAAGACGCTTGCCAGTTACTCATATAACTAGGGTTATAGGATAACCTTCGTTCCAGAGTCTGGGAACCGAGCAGCTGAAAGCATTTGCACAAATGTTTTTTTTTCTCTTTGAAAACACAAAATTATGCCGCAATGTTTGCCTTCCGGTGTGAAGGAATGCTGCCTCACTTGCTTGGTCAAAGTTAAAATGATTGTGTGGTTGACAGGTCCTCATCAACTTTTAAAGTCATAAATGTATCATGTGACCAAGTCGTATATGCAAGGTGATAGCATTCGGGTGTGTTAGTTATGATAGTCAGGACCAATCGGATGCAAGGCAACAGATTCAGACAGATTATGCAACCTTTCTTTCTTGATGCAGGTGGTTTGAGCAATTTTTTGGAATCAACATGTCAACAACATATTTCTGAAGACGTCTCATGATACTCCATGTTCATAATTAAGTATGTTTGCACCACAAAAGCTTAAAGGTCAGTGATACGTCACAACTCGTAAACTCGAGTTTACCACTGGTATTATTTACCACTTGGTCGGCCGTTCAAGTAAAACTTCCCAGTGGTAAACACGGAAACCTCCAGACTGAATGCACGATGGGTCTTGGGTATTTTATTTTATTTTATTTTATTAGGGATCCCCATTAGCTGGTGCGATAGCAACCAGCTAGTCTTCCTGGGGTCCACACACACAAAAACATACAAAAACAATCACTATTGCAAAAACAATTATTAAAAGTCAGTACACACAATGCATAATGAAACTACTGTAACAATTAAGATAGCTAAAATTACATTAGTGTAAAACTAAAACTAAAACAAAAAATTACTTTACAGTGTTAAAAACAATTTAAAAACAATTTAACATTCTTTTAAAAAGTGAATCTACTGTAAATGCAGCAGAGGTTCCGAGGCAGGCCATTCCAAAGAGTTAATGCTCTAAAAATAAAAGATCTCCCCAAAGCGCTGGTTCTAGGACCTGGCAATTCAAGCTGCCCACTACTGGAACCTCTAGTGTAATGCTCATGCACAGTATTACTAAAAACAATCTTATGTATAAAAACAGGAGTTTTACTGCTCATGACCAACTTGAACAGCACAAGTATATTAAAAGACAATCTATTTTCAACGTTAAAGGGGAGATGAAGCATAGCGATAAACACATAGTCATAGCATCAAATTAGTATTTAGATAAACCACAGAAAAAAATCACGTTATAAAAAGAAGGCGTTTCTAAGAAAAAACGATTTGTCCATTTATGTAGCATTTATGAACATGTGCGCCGCCATTTTGTTGCTGACGTCACGGTGTTGGTTTGGTGTATACACTGCTAGTTAGCTGCATAGTAAACATGACTGTAGGGTCAGTCAAATGTTGCCTACCAAACAACGGGACCGCGGTGGTTCTTTTTGTATTGCTCCTGGCTGTTCAAACAAATTTTACCGTGTGAAAGAGAGAGGAAAGTTGGTTAATTTCCACAAACTACCAGTGAAAAAAACAGTGTTGTTGGCACGTTGGCTCAGGCTGGCTGCACTCAGGCGGCGCGATCAGCCTGTTGGACAGGGAATGAAGATCTCCAGCGAACACTTCATTGCCTTGGATTATGTTGTTGGGGTGGGAGGTTTGTCCACTAATCAGCTGAAGCCTGATGCGGTTCCCTCGGTCTTCGACAGACAGACCGGCCCAGGCAGTTCAGCGTTGCGGAGCATTTAGCCTGCTGGCTACCTAGCTCCACTTCAACCAGCATCGGGAGCTCCAGCAGCTTGTCGATGTGCTAATAGCCTCAGCAACCTAACGTTAGCTGGCTCCAGCAGATCCACAAGCTGCTGGAGCCAACCTAACGTTAGCTGGCTCCAGCAGATCGACAAGCTGCTGGAGCCAGCTAACGTTAGCTTGCTGAGGCTATTAGCACATCGACAAGCTGCTGGAGCTCCCGATGCTGGTTGAAGTGGAGCTAGGTAGCCAGCAGCTAATGGTAGCTGGCTCCAGCAGCTTGTCGATCTGCTGGAGCCAGCTAACGTTAGGTTGCTGAGGCTATTAGCACATCGACAAGCTGCTGGAGCTCCCGATGCTGGTTGAAGTGGAGCTAGGTAGCCAGCAGGCTAAATGCTCCCGACGACATCGACAAGCTGCTGGAGCCAGCTAACGTTAGCTTGACTGGTTGCTGGCTAACTAACGTGGCTACTCGTCCCGGGAGATAACAGCGCTGCCTGGCTGGTTGTTGGCTAACTAACGTGGCTACTCGTCCCGGGAGATAACGGCGCTGCCTGGCTGGTTGTTGGCTAACTAACGTGGCTACTCGTCCCGGGAGATAACGGCGCTGCCTGGCTGGTTGTTGGCTAACTAACGTGGCTACTTGTCCCGGGAGATAACGGCGCTGCCTGGCTGGTTGTTGGCTAACTAACGTGGCTACTCGTCCCGGGTGATAACGCGCTGCCTGGCTGGTTAGCGTTAGTTAGCCAGCAACCAGCCAGGCAGCGCCGTTATCTCCCGGGACAAGTAGCCGGGAAGGTTGAAGTGGAGCTAGGTAGCCAGCAGCTAACGGTAGCTGGCTCCAGCAGCTTGTCGATCTGCTGGAGCCAGCTAACGTTAGGTTGCTGAGGCTATTAGCACATCGACAAGCTGCTGGAGCTCCCGATGCTGGTTGAAGTGGAGCTAGGTAGCCAGCAGGCTAAATGCTCCCGACGACATCGACAAGCTGCTGGAGCCAGCTAACGTTAGCTTGACTGGTTGCTGGCTAACTAACGTGGCTACTCGTCCCGGGAGATAACAGCGCTGCCTGGCTGGTTGTTGGCTAACTAACGTGGCTACTCGTCCCGGGAGATAACGGCGCTGCCTGGCTGGTTGTTGGCTAACTAACGTGGCTACTCGTCCCGGGAGATAACGGCGCTGCCTGGCTGGTTGTTGGCTAACTAACGTGGCTACTTGTCCTGGGAGATAACGGCGCTGCCTGGCTGGTTGTTGGCTAACTAACGTGGCTACTCGTCCCGGGTGATAACGCGCTGCCTGGCTGGTTAGCGTTAGTTAGCCAGCAACCAGCCAGGCAGCGCCGTTATCTCCCGGGACAAGTAGCCACGTTAGTTAGCCAACAACCAGCCAGGCAGCGCCGTTATCTCCCGGGACGAGTAGCCACGTTAGCTGGCTCCAGCAGCTTGTCGATGTCGTCGGGAGCATTTAGCCTGCTGGCTACCTAGCTCCACTTCAACCAGCGTTGGGAGCTCCAGCAGCTTGTCGATGTGCTGGTAGCATCAGCAAGCTAACGTTAGCTGGCTCCAGCAGCTTGTCGATGTGCTGGTAGCATCGGCAAGCTAACGTTGGAGCTCCCAACGCTGGTTGAAGTGGAGCTAGGTAGCCAGCAGGCTGAATGCTCCGCGACGCTGAACTGCCTGGGCCGGTCTGTCTGTCGAAGACCGAGGGAACTGCATCGGGCTTCAGCTGATTAGTGGTCTTCTGGACAAACCTCCCACCCCAACAACATAATCCGAGGCAATGAAGTGTTCGCTGGAGATCTTCATTCCCTGTCCAACAGGCTGATCGCGCCGCCTGAGTGCAGCCAGCCTGAGCCAACGTGCCAACAACACTGTTTTTTTCACTGGTAGTTTGTGGAAATTAACCAACTTTCCTCTCTCTTTCACATGGTAAAATTAGTTTGAACAGCCAGGAGCAATACAAAAAGAACCACCGCGGTCCCGTTGTTTGGTAGGCAACATTTGACTGACCCGACAGTCCATGTTTACTATGCAGCTAACTAGCAGTGTATACACCAAACCAACACCGTGACGTCAGCAACAAAATGGCGCCGCCCATGGCGAAAACAGGGAAATTATATTTGATTTTTCAGACAAATAAGCAGGATTTCACATTTTATTATAGGACCCTGTCTTACACAAGGTACACAACAAACAAACTAGGATCACATTGTTCACTGCTTCATCTCCACTTTAAGCCAAGAGAGGCGGGCATGCATACGGCTCACATTAGACCTTAGTGAGCAGCCCAGTACCAACCGTGCTGCCCTGTTCTGGACCACCTGGAGCTTCCTGAGGTCTTGGGTATGACACCTGACCAACCCAAACCCTTTGACATTTTGTTTTGTTTCTGTCCATTTCAAGGTGGTGCTGTAGTTCTGGCCCCCGTTGTCTTGGGTTTTGCCGGCTTCAGTGCAGCAGGGATCGGCGCCGGCTCCTATGCGGCAGGTATGATGTCGTCAGCCGCCATTGCAAATGCAGGAGGCGTGGCTGCTGGAGGCACGGTGGCGCTCTTGCAGTCAGCAGGTAAATGATGTTGACCTTTTTACCTTTTGTCAAATATCAATCATTTTAGCCTTTGTTAGTGAAATGAAGTATAAATGATATTGTGAATGTACAAATTTATTGTAACTAGGGGTGTAACGATGCGACCACACAACGATTCGATTACGATTATTCAGGCAACGATTCAATGCATCATGAAATCTTCATTTGACCACGATTCGATACATTTTCGATCAGTTAATTCCCCAAAAAATTTTGAATACACAAATGTGGCTGGGGGAACTGATTCACTCAGCATGAATGGGACTATAGGTCAATAAAAACAATACACATACACATTTTTCTTTTTTTTATTTCGATTATAATCGATTCTAACATATTCAAATCGATGCATCGATTCTAACACATTAGAATCGATGCATTTCGATTCATCGATGCATTGTTACACCCCTAATTGTAACTGATCACTTTTATTGTAGGCGTGGTGGGCCTGTCGGGGGCAGCCACTGCTGCGTTGGCCGGCGCCGGTGGAACAGTAGGGGGTGCTCTAGCGTTCCTTAAACGCTATGTCAGATGAAGACAAAAGACGACGCAGCAGCAGCAGCACCTCTTGAGTTCCCAAGGGGTCACCTTCCATAATAAATCTGAGTTGCTTTGCATTTGATTTGATTTCTCTCATTTCTGCCAAGCATTAAGTCTGAACCTTTCATCTTAGAATCCAAGTAATGACACAAAGGAAAATGTTTCTATCATTTCTAGCCCTCTATCAAAATCTATCGGGACATTGGAGCCTCTAAAGAGCTGAGTCACCACTTGAACAATATGGAGGGCTCAGCCCTTTACATTACATTTAGTCATTTAGCTGACGCTTTTATCCAAAGCGACTTAAAAGTTCTGTACGACAAGTCATCAGGAAGAGCACAACTCTATCAGCTGAGTAACAAAGTAACAGGATAAGCCACAAGACCGAACGTCTGCGTGCGACACCTTCCAAAAGAATTAACCTGCATCGGTCAGAACAGCGGTATTGTCCCAAAAGCTAAAACAAATGCTCTACCACTGAGCGTTTCATTACTATCTTGCCCCATGTTAACCTGGAATACTCCATTCTCATTGATTCTCTGGTGGAAATGTATCTAACAAATGACCCAGTTGGAAGCACAACAACATAATAATAATACTTTGATTACTTTAACGATCAATCTCAAATAGCTTATAGTTGGTCAACAATAATATTTGACAACAAACTGTTTAAAGGTGTTGTAAGTGTTTTTATTAAAATAAGTGTATACATATAAATACATGTATACAGCAACTTGCAATGGGCCTGGTCTACAAGATGCACTACACCACTTAGGTACCCATGTACATGTCGAAATACTTCCCAAAGGTCAGTGAATACCACGACCACAACACCAGAGGGAGCTCCACAAATCATGTTCAACCCAGATTCGGCTCAAACAAGGGACTAAACACTAAACTAAGGGACTAAAACTAAACAGCTAGGCTAGCTGATCCATATCCATTCATTTGAACTAAGTTAGGCTAACTTGCAGCCGGATAGCTTTCTACTGAATGCACAAGAAATTGGCATATCCATCTTCTTGTCTGACTCTGGAGAAGATGGTAAGCAGGGCGGCTAAGTGGCGCAGTGGGCAAGGCGCTCGCCACCAATGCAGGAGATGCTGGGTTCGAGCCCAGCTCTCTGCATTGCTACCAGCTTGGCTGGTCGTTCATACTAACGCAATTGGCAGTGTTAGGGGTGGGAAGCTGGTGGGTGGGGATCGGACGTTGTGGACAGCGACTCCTACAGGTCGGTTGGTGCGCCTGCACAGCAGAATCAGGAAGCAACGGGGGCGGCGTGTCCCTCCCATGCAGACCCTCGCCGCTGAGAGATCGCGCTGCGCAGGTGAAAAGATGCGACGGCTGCCTCCTCGTGTACCGGAGGGGACACGTGATGCAAGGCTTCGTCCACATTGCAGCCGGCCTGTGGGAGGCATGGCCTAACAGCGTTCGAGACAGGGGAGGGTAGAATTGAACAATACGAAATTGGGATGGGAGAAAGATAGAAAATGGGAGAAAAAGTAGATACAAAAAAAAGAGAAGATGGTAAGCACATTTCCCATAATGTTGGTGTGTTCCTTTAAGCTTCCTTTTTCATATATATTTTTAATGTTTTTAGAAAATATGTCTACTACTGATTTAGATAAGAAAAGTAGGCACATTATGTTAAAACATCTGAATGCCATGACCCTTTCCACTGCATGGTTTTGAGTTAGTCAGATATGACTAACATAGCATCCAAAACAATCAGCGTTGATAATGTGTGTATTGCTAAATATTGTCTAAACTTATTGTATATAATGTTTGTTTTTATTAGCCGAGGGTTGCAGAGCCCTAAACCCATCCCCTTGCTAGAGTGCAATCAGTAAGCATTTCACTTTGAAATATATGACCGAGTGTAATGATGAATATTGTATATCTCTGACTTATTGATATTAAAAAATTATATTTAATTGCCGGTAATATCTTATTACAGGTATGGAGACATACAAAAACAATAGTCAAAAGATAGTTAGTTACAGAAAAGTCATTACATTTAGAGTGTTAGGGTTTGTAAGCGACCCCAAAAGCACAACACAAGACCGGTATCAACGTTAGCCAAAAAAGGCGTAATTTATTCACAAATGGAAAAAGGCAACACTTCCCCTTTCAGAGTAAATGGAAAACATTTTCGTAGGCGAAAAACAGGGTCCAGTAACGTAGTATTCAAAACGTCCCCTTTAACTCAATGGCTGCCAACAACGAGTATACTCGTTATTATGATCGTTATTTCTTTTATTCGCTATTTCCATTAATAATTCATCCTGGAAGGCTGTGGTACTGTGTGGCAATGTGTCTGAGATCGCAACGGTCCGATACCGCCGCCTGGTGGTATGCGGCCGATGTCGCACTTCCTTTCTGACTCTGTATGTGGCTGTGAGTCATTGAAAGTCATCCAGGCGGAGTTTTCTTGTAACGTGGATCAAGATATTCACCCGATCGCATTGAATCGCTTTCGGGACGCCAGATTCATTATGCTGTTGTGGGTTATGGCGTGGGCCAAATGGACATACGATCTAGCAGATGGCAATCAAATAATTGGAATATTCTTTTTGGAGTCTCATCGGCCACAGGTAAGAGCAATTTAACGTCAATTTCAGCTATTACTAGCCTCCCAGGAATTACCCTAGACCACTCTAAAACTATACTTATATTCACCACGGACGGTATAAAACGAGAATGTATGGATGGAAAGAATATTCCTTTTTCACATCTTGAACGATAGATACTCAATGTCAAATGGGCCATAGTATTGCATATTGCATACTATTTAATATCGAAATAGTTATAGCCCTGCAAACAATGTGAGCGACTCCCACCGTTTACAGCGCTGGCGGTAGCTACTACAGGATGAGGCTAATGCGTGGCATCCAATGAGTTAAGGGTGAATGTCAAGCCCGTAGGCGATAGAGCAGAGTCCAGTAACGTAGTATTCAATACGTCCCTTTAAAGGATAAATGTAAACAAGCCTGTAGGCGATAGAGCAGAGTCCAGTAACGTAGAATATGAGAATGTTCAACTAGTCCAAGACTCACCAGGCAAAAACTGCAGACGGGTAATAAGAACGAGGAAACACAAGGAACAGAGATAGCACAGGGAATTCTCCACGGGAACACAGGACCTCCAAGCTGGAACACGACACAACATCTTTCACCAGAGACACGGCACAAACTGGCAATGAGTGGAGGGAAGCCTGCCCACTTAACCTCTACCGACGGGCTGATTGCAACCATCCTCAGGTGTGTGAAGCTGCTTGCTTGGCTCGCCCCCGTTGGGAAGCGTGCACAGCCGGCCCAGCCATAACATAGAGATGGATAAGTCAACAAGATGTTTAACATTCTTTTACATTTAAAATAAGATAGCAGGATGCCAGATGTTCCTCAAGATAGCAATCATTGGTGCAATACACTACGTTTCAGCCATATCTAAAAGCAAGGCCTGGCATGGGAACTCACAGACCTTTTAACCTTCCTGTGACAGTTTACTACTGCAAAATACCAATTGCATGAAAAAAGACACAAAACACAACGTATAAATGATTATAGATATAATATAAAAAACACATAATTATGATATTGTCAGATGTGTAGAATTCACCTACTAACAGATGTGGTGCCAGGACTTGGTGTGGGTGAGAACCCTAGCAGCAAAATCTTGGACATATTGTAGCCTGTTTAGGGCATTGCTGGGTAGCCCTATAAGAACAGAGTTTGCTTTGAGATTCAGACACATCTTGGTAGCTTTATTGCATTTCACAGGAATACTCCCTTCCACAACAATCCAGCTTTACCACAATCACTTGAGATGGCATCACCAAGAAGTGGTACACTCAGGGAATAAACTTTTGGGGACCTATATGATAATAACATAACTGTCCTTTAAACAGTTACGCGGCACCTTCCACCTTCCAACTACTAATTTCTTCAAATATCTACAGGTCAGACACTTCATAGGTACAGGTCAGGGAGGAAACTCCACTCTTCCAAAACCCCTCCTCATAGATGATATTCTAAAAGGAGTTATTTACACTAGAGGCATCCTATCATTAACATATAATAGAATTCTGACCTTTACAGAAATAATAGGTCCCTAAACGCCAAGAACAAATGGGAGCAGGACCTGGACTGTACCTTTGAAGAATATGAATGGGAATCACTATGTGAGTCCGCACTATCTTTTTCATATAACACTCGACATAAACTTATGCAATTTAACATTCTCCATAGAACCTATTTTACGCCGGAAAGACTTCACAGGATGAATGACGCTATCTCTGACCTTTGCCCTAGGTGCTCAACTGAAACAGGTAGTCTGCTCCACATGTTCTGGGAATGTAACAAACTAAGACCTTACTGGGGCTCAATTTGGGAGATTCTCGAAGAGATCACAGGGTTTGAGATCCCATGTACACCTAAATTAGCATTATTAGGAGACATGTCTGACATCTCTCCTGATAAGAGAAGCAAGGTGCGGATCATTAAATTGGCCATGATTGCGGGGAACAAGTGTATTTCCATGCTGTGGAAAAGTGCTGAATCCCCCCCCATTTCTATGTGGCTTAGTGAAATCTCTTCGTACATGGCATCAGAGAAAATAATGTTCAATCTTAAACTAAGGAAAACTCCAACATTTTGGGAAATTAGCTTATTTAACATCTTCCCTGGAGTTAGACAAGAAGATACATACCTTTTTTGTCTCTGTGCATGCATTAGGCTTAGGGAACAGTCGCTCCGTTAGCGTAGCTTAGCTTCATCACTGGAAGTGGGGCAGAGTTAGAGCCTGACGTTCCCTACAGTGCCCTACAGTCACGAAATACACTCCAAATACAACTCCAAAACGTTCCTGTAAACATGTTGTGACCTGTGTATTTACCACGTGGAGAAATAAAAAATAATTGAATTCGACAATTACGTTTTCTAAGCAAATATACTCGGAACTATTTTTTGCCTAACCACTCGTCTCTGGGCGCAGTCAGTGATTTCTACGTGAAGCCGTGTTTGTTGACATTCTCATTCATTCAAAGGATCCGAACCGATTGAAGTTTATGGATACCATGACTTAAAATCCTCTTACCTTGACGATTAAAAGCCTCCCCAATTTAGAAAACAGAATTCCAATGGCTGGTCTTGATAGGCTGCTGTATATACTGTTCCCTGTATAATCAAACAGAAGATGAGAAGATAATAAATAAAATAAAATAAAGCTAGTTACCTTGAATCGACAAATCCATTATTCATAAAGTACTGCACATTAAAATGTGTAGATATGGTTTACATAAAAACCTTGGAGATAATTTTTCGTGCTAAGAGTAAGAACCTACCAGCGTGTATTCAATGTCTCTTTCAACCAAGAGAAGGAAAGTATAATTTAAGAGGGTTATGTATTCTTAAAAAAAAAAGTAAGAATGTAAAAGCTAGATGTGTTTAAATATTGGGAGTTAAATTGTGGAATAGTCTTAGTGACGGGTTGAAGTTGTGTACTTCTCAGGGGAGATTTAAAAAGGCCCTAAAGGATAAAATAATTCAGGAGTACAGTTTTGAGTAAAACATCAAACATTTATTTTTCTGGGCGGCTACGTGGTGCAGTGGGCAAGGCGCTCACCACGAATACTGGAGACGCTGGGTTCGCCTGTTCGAGCCCAGCGCTCCACATTGCTTTCAGTTTAGCTGGTCGTCCGTACTAATACACATTGGCAGTATTAGGGGGTGGGAAACTGATGGGTGGGGATCGGGTGTTGTGGACAGCGACTCCTACAGGTCGGTTGGTGCGCCTGCGCAGTAGAATCAGGAAGCGATTGGGGCGGCGCCCCTCCAAAGCGCAGACCCCTGACGCTGAAAGATCGCGCCGCGCAGGTGAAAAGATGCGACTGCCTCGAGTATCGGAGGGGACTCGTGCTATGTAAATGGCTGCTTTTTTATATAGCGCTTTTATCCAAAGCGCTTTACAATTTGTTACTTACATATTACCCATTCACACACCGACAGCGGAGGCAACCATGCAAGGTGCCAACCTGCTCATCGGGAGCAATTAGGGGTTAAGTGTCTTGCTCAAGGACACATCGACACGCTGCCCAGGAGGAGCGGGAATCGAACCGGGAACCTCCGGATTGCCAGACGACTGCTCTACCTCCTGAGCCACTGTCGCCCCTATGTATGACTTAGTCCACATTGCAGCCGGCTTGTGGGAGGCAAGAAACAGCGTTCGAGACAGGGGAGGGTTGAATTGGACGATACGAAATTGGGATGGGAGAAAAATTGAAAATGGGAGAAAAAGTGGATAAAAAAAAAAACATATCTTGCAGCATATTTTAAGTTTTTATTTCTTATATTAAAGTATATTTAGTTTTTAAGAATTGTAAAGGATAGGCAAAAATAAGCATGTGCTTCAGCCTATTCCTTTTTTTCGGTCATTGAGTTTGGATTTTGTGTGTGAGCTTACTTTGAATATGTACATTTGTGATTTTTCTCTTTTTTTTTTTCCTTTTGAAAGTCCACACATGTGTTTTTGATTTATCTGTTTGATTTAACCGAAATAAAAAAGATGCCGGGGCCTACGATGACTAAGACGATCCAGATGATGATGCCGATACTAAGGGCGGCGTTGTTTAGTCGCCGAGTCGCCGTGCTCTTCTGCTCTGCTGTCTGCAGGTCCCCCCGCCACACTGCTACTCTAGTCTGAGGGAGGGAGAGAGGGAGAGAGAGGGAGAGAGACAGAGAGGGGGAGAGAGAGGGAGAGAGAGGGAGAGAGATAGGGGGGGAGAGAGAGAGAGAGCGGGAGGGAGAGAGACAGAGAGGGGGAGAGAGAGAGAGAGAGAGAGAGAGGGAGAGGGAGAGATAGGGGGGGAGAGAGAGAGAGAGCGGGAGGGAGAGAGACAGAGAGGGGGAGAGAGAGAGAGAGAGGGAGAGAGAGAGAGAGGGAGGGGGAGATTGATTGCTTGAAAACTTTATTAACAGATTGCAGAATGGGTACAGTACAGTACAGCTCAATACATACAATTGTTAAGGGGATGCAGACCAGAGAAAGACTTTCGTCTTGTTTACATCAGGGTCCCCCATTTTCAATTCATCATAACATATATGACATACAGATAGACAGTACTGCTACATCTATACATTTATGACATACCAGATTTGCAAATACAGTACTGTTTGTGATACGAAAAGAGTACAGAAAAGAGAGTATATACATTTGACGGTGGGGGGGGGGGGGGGGGGAGTGTACATTGGAGGTGGTTGGGTGGGGGGGGGGGGGTTGGGTACGAGGGGTGGGTGGGGGACACTGTACAACTGTACAAGCAAAACTGTACATTGGAATATTGACAAGACCATACTTGGTAATTTACTGTACATTGGAGGGGGTTGTGTTAGGACATTTGTAGGGGCCAGTTTTGAATTGCAGTCTCCCGTAGGTGTTTTTTGAGAGTGTTTTTGAAAGTGGGTAGTGATTCACATTCCTTTACAGCTTTGGGTAGGGTGTTCCACATTGATGTGGCATAATTGCGAAACGTGTTTAGTCCCTTGTTTGAGCCGAATCTGGGTTTAACATGATTTGTGGAGCTCCCTCTGGTGTTGTGATCGTGGTATTCACTGACCTTTGGGAAGTATTTTGACATGTACATGGGTACCTTGGTCGTGTAGTGTATCTTGTAGACCAGGCCCATTGCAAGTTGCTGTACTCTGTCGTCTACTCTAAGCCATCCTAGGTTGTCAAAGTGGGCAGGGGTGAGGTGGGTTCTAGGAGTAAGGTCAAGCTGTAATCTGACCAGTTTGTTTTGAGATGTTTGTAATTTTGTTTGAGAGTAACAATAGATAGGTATAGAGTAACAATAGAGGTAGAGAGTAACAATAGAGATGTAGAGAGTGACAATAGAGAGGTAGAGAGTAACAAGAGATGTAGAGAGTAACAATAGAGAGGCAGAGTAACAATAGAGAGGTAGAGTAACAATAGAGATGTAGAGAGTAACAATAGAGAGGTAGAGTAACAATAGAGAGGTTGAGAGTAACAATAGAGGTAGAGAGTAACAATAGAGAGGTTGAGTAACAATAGAGGTAGAGCGTAACAAGAGGTAGAGAGTAACAATAGAGAGGTAGAGTAACTATAGAGAGGTAGAGTAACAATAGAGCGGTAGAGAGTAACAAGATGTAGAGAGTAACAATAGAGGTAGAGAGTAACAATAGAGAGGCAGAGAGTAACAATAGAGAGGTAGAGTAACAAGAGGTAGAGAGTAACAATAGAGGTAGAGAGTAACAATAGAGAGGTAGAGTAACAAGAGGTAGAGAGTAACAATAGAGGTAGCGAGTAACAATAGAGAGGTAGAGTAACAATAGAGAGGTAGAGAGTAACAAGAGGTAGAGAGTAACAATAGAGAGGTAGAGTAACAATAGAGAGGTAGAGAGTAACAAGATGTAGAGAGTAACAATAGAGAGGTAGAGTAACAATAGAGAGGTAGAGAGTAACAATATAGTTAGAGAGTAACAATAGAGATGCAGAGAGTAACAATAGAGAGGTAGAGAGTAACAAGAGGTAGAGAGTAACAATAGAGAGGCAGAGAGTAACAATAGAGGTAGAGAGTAACAATAGAGAGGCAGAGTAACAATAGAGGTAGAGAGTAACAATAGAGAGGCAGAGAGTAACAATAGAGAGGTAGAGAGTAGAGAGATAGATAGTAACAATAGAGAGGTAGAGTAACAATAGAGAGATAGAGAGTAACAATAGAGAGGTAGAGTAACAATACAGAAGGTGGAAAAGGGACCAGAGGGAGGGGGGGTTAAGAGAGAGAGAGAGAGAGTGGAAAAGGACAAGTGAGGAGGGGTGGGGTTAGAGAGGAAGGAATCAGCTTGAACACAATATTTAAAACAAACACACCTAGAATCAGGGCCGGACTGGGGAAATAATTCAGGCCGGGAAATATAGCCCCAGTCAGGCCACTTTTTAAGCGGGGGTCCCCCACCAGGATTATTTTTGTTACAAAGACTTCATTTCCTGCATTCTGGTTCAGACATTTTAGAATGTTTACCCTTTGTGATGCCAGTGTTTGTGATGGCATCACAAATTCTTGTAAAAAAAGAACACAAAAATGTAAATATATTCAATATATCAAATGCAAAGTGGATTTTTATGGGGGGGGGGGGGGTTATTACAGGCTAGCATATGTCAATGATTAGCAACAACACTGATTTTGATGGATTTTTTAAATTGTCCTCTTCAAAAACGTCATAAAAATATTATATGCTGAACATTTCTTCCACCTTTTCTTTCATAAATCTTTTATTCAACTTCAGCCCTGATCATAACCACCACACATTCAATACATTTTCGAATTTTAACCCTTTAAATGCCAGTATGTGTGATGGCATCACAAATTATTGTAAAAAAAAACACAAATGCAAAGTAGATTCATCAAACAGTGTTGAAACTTGGGTGCTGCAGTGTTGAGTGCATAGTAGTAGTATTAGGAAGAGTGCAGGATAGTAGAGAACAGTAAGAAGGTTAGTATTTTAAAATGTTCTATTTCCGATATTGATTGAAGAAGTGTGTCTTTAGACGGCGAAAGATTGGTCGGGTTTCGGCTGTCCTAACTTAACCTATTATAGTATTTACACAGTAGAAATGTATTGTGAATCACTACAATATTCCTGTGATTTTCTTTTTTCGTAACGCAAATGGTTATTTCTATAGTGATCCACTAGTATTTCTATGGTAATTGGTACGTAAGGGGGAAATGATGGATGATGACATCACGCCTTCCAGTCCACCTTTGTGGCCCTGAGCACTTAAGACACACATGTCTTAATAAAGGACGATACTTCTGCGTTAAATCTTAGTATGTGGATTATGTTTTGAAGTGATGGTAAATGGACTGCATTTAAACAGCTTGCATCCAAAGTGCTTTACAACTCATGCCTCACACATTCACACACCGACGGTGGGGTGCCAACCTGCTCACCCGGAGCAGTTAGGGGTTGAGTCTCTTGCTCAAGGACACTTTGACACACTACTGGGCGGAGCCAGATTCAAACCCGGCACCTTCCGATTACCAGACGACCGGTCTATCTCCTGAGCCACTGTTGCCCCCCTGTCAACAGGCAACCTGTTACCAAGACAACCGTTTAATGACTGCAGGTGCAGCAGTGTCATGGCTTCCTCCCTCACAAAAGAGTATCGCAGTATTTCCATTGTTCTTTTAGGTCATTACCATCAGTACCATGACTTCTATCTAACTATCTCCAAACTGCGTCCTCTTTTCATGATCCTCAAATCAAAACTGTTGCTTCCCTCTGACAGGCGGGTGGGGGGTTTGAGACCATGATATTACTATTATTAATAACCTACAAAAGCATCACCATGGCGATCCATTACCTTTTCCTTTTGCCTGATGAAAACCCTGTTTGAAATGTTGCTTTTTAGTCAATAGAAAATATTGGGAGCTGCTGTAATCTAGTGTGCAGATATCTGTTTTCCTTCAGCCAATCCAGGACTTTTACCATGGCTGTACCATGATCACTTGGTACAATGGCCCCATACCATGGTCACTTTGTACAATGGCCCCATACCATGGTCAAATTTTAAATACCATTGGGAAAGAGCATCGGCCAGCTGATACATACCCAATTGTTGCCATCAGATGTAAAAAAAAATAACAACAACAAAAATACAAGACAGTTCCTTTATATAATTTCAAACTTTATTTAAAAAGAAAGTTGCTGTTTTCTCAAAGCAGAATTCTTACAAATTCATATATATTTTTTTATTTGCATCAAACAAGACAAAAAAAAAACACTGAACTACAAGAAGAAAATACAGATACAGAGATTAGACTACATAGGATGACGTACTGTGTCGCGTGGAATGAGAACCGTGTGTCGAATCTGTAAGCAAAAGCAAAACCTCTAGACAAAAGAGCCCCTGTCGGTATTGGGCTTTGTTTACATATTTCGTTTTGGTCTCTATAGTGTGTAGATGAGGATAGGAGAGGGGTTTCCAACAGAGGTCTGGCAAAATTCACAGTATTTGTTACGATATAGCTATATATATCCTATAGTATATAGGATCTCATCTTGTGTTATAGACTGAACTAAACGGGATCTCGTCTTGTGTTATAGACTGAACTAAACGGGATCTCGTCTTGTGTTATAGACTGAACTAAACGGGATCTCGTCTTGTGTTATAGACTGAACTAAACGGGATCTCGTCTTGTGTTTTAGACTGAACTAAACAGGATCTCGTCTTGTGTTATAGACTGAACTAAACAGGGTCTCGTCTTGTGTTATAGACTGAACTAAACGGGATCTCGTCTTGTGTTATAGACTGAACTAAACGGGATCTCGTCTTGTGTTTTAGACTGAACTAAATGGGATCTCGTCTTGTGTTTTAGACTGAACTAAACGGGATCTCGTATTGTGTTATAGACTGACCTAAACGGGATCTCGTCTATCGCGAGATGTGCAGACGGTGGACCAGTGGGTTCTTCTGGATATTCCAGTGGATGGTGGATTCTCATCCTTTTAGTTATTTTCAAAACGGCACGTCCCCTGGACGATAAAGAGCCATTGGGATGAATGAATACAGCATCCATGTGAGTGTATTATTTACAAAGACCAAGTTAGTAGCCTTGTCAAAATGAAATAATGTGCAGTGAAAGTGGCATTGAATGAAAGATTCAACGTAAAAAAAAAAAATAGCGCATATATATTTCTATAGTAACTTATTATACTGCCAATTTCTCCACTCAAATCTAACCCACACAACAAAGCGCAATACCAAATAATCTTGCCTAGAGCTCGCTGTTTGATGTCATTACAGGTTCCAGCTTTAAATCACGTGGAATAAGCAGGCAATTTAGTGGCTCAGTCATTCCTCACCTCATGAGAACTATGAAGACTCAACCTCTAAATTCTGTGCTTATATCATGTCATTTTACCTGCTTGAGTTGGCTTCCAATGATCAGAAAACTGCAGACAGCGCCGCATGTTAAACAGGTCTGTATCCATCATGAGGTTTGCACTTCAGATATGATATACTGTCTTACAGGCAACACTTAAGTTAGAGATGAGAGACATGCTTGAGATATAAATGTTTTTCCATAGCAATATAGTCTATAAAGGTTTAAAGGGGTTAAAATATAATGTAACATAACCATAAAATGAGAATAGTTTGCCTGTCAAAGAAATCACCTTTTGGATCCTGAGCTGAGGACAGGCTACATTGATCTGTTGTGTCCCTCCGTCTACATCTGTTTTTAATAACATTTCACTGAGTATGCATTTGTTGGACGGGCGGATGCTGTGTCCATCTCCACCAGATTTGTGTCTGTTTTGACTAAGATCTTGTTAGTCGATTAGTCGTTTTATAAGCCTAAAAATATGAATTTGTGTATTTGCATATAGCCAATTAGTGTTTTCCTTCAACAGGCTGAAGTTGAATACCGCCCAAAGAAATGGCAATGTCAACATTTCTCATTGAAACAAATGAACATATTCCTTGCTGCTAGTGACACCCCTTGACCCGAACAAGAAATGCTAAACATCCTACATTTACTGAAAGGTACCAGTGAATGCTTTTCATCATCACAACAATGTGACATGCGACCGGAGAATAAAACATGTAGAAGATACAAGGTTCCTTTTAACAGAAAGATACAAGGTTCCTTTAACTCAGTAAGCCACAGAACATGAACCCAGCGGTCGGCTGTCAGGCGGGGGGTGTTTGCGGCCGGTCATACAGTCTACCGCATAGATATGAGGACGACATAGCAGACGCAGAGGATCAGGCCGATTCCCAGGGCGGCGTGGTTGAACTTCCGGGCCAGATCAGACTTCTTGGTGGCCTCCTCGAGGTTCCCGGCCATGTTGGCATCACGTGTCTGGGAGAGAGGGGGTGAGGAGGACATCAAATTATGTGATAAAGAAAAAACATGTTCAGGGAGCAGCCTCACTGATCTGTTGTGCCTGTTGTCCATCTGTATTTGTTTCTCATTATCTTTCAGTGAGGAGCGACCGGTCCGCCTCGGCCGACTGTCACTAGTTGGCCAAGCTGCCACGCCGGAACTCGTCATAATTTTGAGGTAAAGGAACGCAACATTTCCCAACATTATGGGAAATGCACTTACCGTCTTCTGCAGAGTTAGACAAGAGGATAGATACCATTCTCCTCTCTGTGCGTTCAGTAGAAAGCTATCCAACTTCAAGTTAGCCTAGCTCAGCACAAATTAATGGTAGATATGGACCACTACTAGCCTCACTTAAAACGTTGGCCAATAACTAGGCTAGTGGTCCGTATCTGCTTCCATTCATTTGTGCTGAGCTAGGCTAACTTGAAGTCGGATAGCTTTCTACTGAACGCACAGAGAGGAAAATGGTATCTATCCTCTTGTCTGACTCTGGAGAAGACGGTAAGTGCATTTCCCATAATGTTGCAAAATGACACACCGACGGTGGGGTGCCAACCTGCTCACCCGGAGCAGTTAGGGGTTGAGTCTCTTGCTCAAGGACACTTTGACACACTACTGGGTGGAGCCAGATTCAAACCCGGCACCTTCCGATTACCAGACGACCGGTCTATCTCCTGAGCCACTGTTGCCCCCCTGTCAACAGGCAACCTGTTACCAAGACAACCGTTTAATGACTGCAGGTGCAGCAGTGTCATGGCTTCCTCCCTCACAAAAGAGTATCGCAGTATTTCCATTGTTCTTTTAGGTCATTACCATCAGTACCATGACTTCTATCTAACTATCTCCAAACTGCGTCCTCTTTTCATGATCCTCCAATCAAAACTGTTGCTTCCCTCTGACAGGCGGGTGGGGGGTTTGAGACCATGATATTACTATTATTAATAACCTACAAAAGCATCACCATGGCGATCCATTACCTTTTCCTTTTGCCTGATGAAAACCCTGTTTGAAATGTTGCTTTTTAGTCAATAGAAAATATTGGGAGCTGCTGTAATCTAGTGTGCAAATATCTGTTTTCCTTCAGCTAATCCAGGACTTTTACCATGGCTGTACCATGATCACTTGGTACAATGGCCCCATACCATGATCACTTTGTACAATGGCCCCATACCATGGTCAAATTTTAAATACCATTGGGAAAGAGCATCGGCCAGCTGATACATACCCAATTGTTGCCATCAGATGTAAAAAAAAATAACAACAACAAAAATACAAGACAGTTCCTTTATATAATTTCAAACTTTATTTAAAAAGAAAGTTGCTGTTTTCTCAAAGCAGAATTCTTACAAATTCATATATATTTTTTTATTTGCATCAAACAAGACAAAAAAAAAACACCGAACTACAAGAAGAAAATACAGATACAGAGATTAGACTACATAGGATGACGTACTGTGTCGCGTGGAATGAGAACCGTGTGTCGAATCTGTAAGCAAAAGCAAAACCTCTAGACAAAAGAGCCCCTGTCGGTATTGGGCTTTGTTTACATATTTCGTTTTGGTCTCTATAGTGTGTAGATGAGGATAGGAGAGGGGTTTCCAACAGAGGTCTGGCAAAATTCACAGTATTTGTTACGATATAGCTATATATATCCTATAGTATATAGGATCTCATCTTGTGTTATAGACTGAACTAAACGGGATCTCGTCTTGTGTTATAGACTGAACTAAACGGGATCTCGTCTTGTGTTATAGACTGAACTAAACGGGATCTCGTCTTGTGTTATAGACTGAACTAAACGGGATCTCGTCTTGTGTTTTAGACTGAACTAAACAGGATCTCGTCTTGTGTTATAGACTGAACTAAACAGGGTCTCGTCTTGTGTTATAGACTGAACTAAACGGGATCTCGTCTTGTGTTATAGACTGAACTAAACGGGATCTCGTCTTGTGTTTTAGACTGAACTAAATGGGATCTCGTCTTGTGTTTTAGACTGAACTAAACGGGATCTCGTATTGTGTTATAGACTGACCTAAACGGGATCTCGTCTATCGCGAGATTTGCAGACGGTGGACCAGTGGGTTCTTCTGGATATTCCAGTGGATGGTGGATTCTCATCCTTTTAGTTATTTTCAAAACGGCACGTCCCCTGGACGATAAAGAGCCATTGGGATGAATGAATACAGCATCCATGTGAGTGTATTATTTACAAAGACCAAGTTAGTAGCCTTGTCAAAATGAAATAATGTGCAGTGAAAGTGGCATTGAATGAAAGATTCAACGTAAAAAAAAAAAAAAGCGCATATTTATTTCTATAGTAACTTATTATACTGCCAATTTCTCCACTCAAATCTAACCCACACAACAAAGCGCAATACCAAATAATCTTGCCTAGAGCTCGCTGTTTGATGTCATTACAGGTTCCAGCTTTAAATCACGTGGAATAAGCAGGCAATTTAGTGGCTCAGTCATTCCTCACCTCATGAGAACTATGAAGACTCAACCTCTAAATTCTGTGCTTATATCATGTCATTTTACCTGCTTGAGTTGGCTTCCAATGATCAGAAAACTGCAGACAGCGCCGCATGTTAAACAGGTCTGTATCCATCATGAGGTTTGCACTGCAGATATGATATACTGTCTTACAGGCAACACTTAAGTTAGAGATGAGAGACATGCTTGAGATATAAATGTTTTTCCATAGCAATATAGTCTATAAAGGTTTAAAGGGGTTAAAATATAATGTAACATAACCATAAAATGAGAATAGTTTGCCTGTCAAAGAAATCACCTTTTGGATCCTGAGCTGAGGACAGGCTACATTGATCTGTTGTGTCCCTCCGTCTACATCTGTTTTTAATAACATTTCACTGAGTATGCGTTTGTTGGACGGGCGGATGCTGTGTCCATCTCCACCAGATTTGTGTCTGTTTTGACTAAGATCTTGTTCGTCGATTAGTCGTTTTATAAGCCTAAAAATATGAATTTGTGTATTTGCATATAGCCAATTAGTGTTTTCCTTCAACAGGCTGAAGTTGAATACCGCCCAAAAAAATGGCAATGTCAGCATTTCTCATTGAAACAAATGAACATATTCCTTGCTGCTAGTGACACCCCTTGACCCGAACAAGAAATGCTAAACATCCTACATTTACTGAAAGGTACCAGTGAATGCTTTTCATCATCACAACAATGTGACATGCGACCGGAGAATAAAACATGTAGAAGATACAAGGTTCCTTTTAACAGAAAGATACAAGGTTCCTTTAACTCAGTAAGCCACAGAACATGAACCCAGCGGTCGGCTGTCAGGCGGGGGGTGTTTGCGGCCGGTCATACAGTCTACCGCATAGATATGAGGACGACATAGCAGACGCCGAGGATCAGGCCGATTCCCAGGGCGGCGTGGTTGAACTTCCGGGCCAGATCAGACTTCTTGGTGGCCTCCTCGAGGTTCCCGGCCATGTTGGCATCACGTGTCTGGGAGAGAGGGGGTGAGGAGGACATCAAATTATGTGATAAAGAAAAAACATGTTCAGGGAGCAGCCTCACTGATCTGTTGTGCCTGTTGTCCATCTGTATTTGTTTCTCATTATCTTTCAGTGAGGAGCGACCGGTCCGCCTCGGCCGACTGTCACTAGTTGGCCAAGCTGCCACGCCGGAACTCGTCATAATTTTGAGGTAAAGGAACGCAACATTTCCCAACATTATGGGAAATGCACTTACCGTCTTCTGCAGAGTTAGACAAGAGGATAGATACCATTCTCCTCTCTGTGCGTTCAGTAGAAAGCTATCCGACTTCAAGTTAGCCTAGCTCAGCACAAATTAATGGTAGATATGGACCACTACTAGCCTCACTTAAAACTTTGGCCAATAACTAGGCTAGTGGTCCGTATCTGCTTCCATTCATTTGTGCTGAGCTAGGCTAACTTGAAGTCGGATAGCTTTCTACTGAACGCACAGAGAGGAAAATGGTATCTATCCTCTTGTCTGACTCTGGAGAAGACGGTAAGTGCATTTCCCATAATGTTGCAAAATGACACACCGACGGTGGGGTGCCAACCTGCTCACCCGGAGCAGTTAGGGGTTGAGTCTCTTGCTCAAGGACACTTTGACACACTACTGGGCGGAGCCAGATTCAAACCCGGCACCTTCCGATTACCAGACGACCGGTCTATCTCCTGAGCCACTGTTGCCCCCCTGTCAACAGGCAACCTGTTACCAAGACAACCGTTTAATGACTGCAGGTGCAGCAGTGTCATGGCTTCCTCCCTCACAAAAGAGTATCGCAGTATTTCCATTGTTCTTTTAGGTCATTACCATCAGTACCATGACTTCTATCTAACTATCTCCAAACTGCGTCCTCTTTTCATGATCCTCCAATCAAAACTGTTGCTTCCCTCTGACAGGCGGGTGGGGGGTTTGAGACCATGATATTACTATTATTAATAACCTACAAAAGCATCACCATGGCGATCCATTACCTTTTCCTTTTGCCTGATGAAAACCCTGTTTGAAATGTTGCTTTTTAGTCAATAGAAAATATTGGGAGCTGCTGTAATCTAGTGTGCAAATATCTGTTTTCCTTCAGCTAATCCAGGGACTTTTACCATGGCTGTACCATGATCACTTGGTACAATGGCCCCATACCATGATCACTTTGTACAATGGCCCCATACCATGGTCAAATTTTAAATACCATTGGGAACGAGCATCGGCCAGCTGATACATACCCAATTGTTGCCATCAGATGTAAAAAAAAATAACAACAACAAAAATACAAGACAGTTCCTTTATATAATTTCAAACTTTATTTAAAAAGAAAGTTGCTGTTTTCTCAAAGCAGAATTCTTACAAATTCATATATATTTTTTTATTTGCATCAAACAAGACAAAAAAAAAACACCGAATTACAAGAAGAAAATACAGATACAGAGATTAGACTACATAGGATGACGTACTGTGTCGCGTGGAATGAGAACCGTGTGTCGAATCTGTAAGCAAAAGCAAAACCTCTAGACAAAAGAGCCCCTGTCGGTATTGGGCTTTGTTTACATATTTCGTTTTGGTCTCTATAGTGTGTAGATGAGGATAGGAGAGGGGTTTCCAACAGAGGTCTGGCAAAATTCACAGTATTTGTTACGATATAGCTATATATATCCTATAGTATATAGGATCTCATCTTGTGTTATAGACTGAACTAAACGGGATCTCGTCTTGTGTTATAGACTGAACTAAACGGGATCTCGTCTTGTGTTATAGACTGAACTAAACGGGATCTCGTCTTGTGTTTTAGACTGAACTAAACAGGATCTCGTCTTGTGTTATAGACTGAACTAAACAGGGTCTCGTCTTGTGTTATAGACTGAACTAAACGGGATCTCGTCTTGTGTTATAGACTGAACTAAACGGGATCTCGTCTTGTGTTTTAGACTGAACTAAATGGGATCTCGTCTTGTGTTTTAGACTGAACTAAACGGGATCTCGTATTGTGTTATAGACTGACCTAAACGGGATCTCGTCTATCGCGAGATGTGCAGACGGTGGACCAGTGGGTTCTTCTGGATATTCCAGTGGATGGTGGATTCTCATCCTTTTAGTTATTTTCAAAACGGCACGTCCCCTGGACGATAAAGAGCCATTGGGATGAATGAATACAGCATCCATGTGAGTGTATTATTTACAAAGACCAAGTTAGTAGCCTTGTCAAAATGAAATAATGTGCAGTGAAAGTGGCATTGAATGAAAGATTCAACGTAAAAAAAAGAAATAGCGCATATATATTTCTATAGTAACTTATTATACTGCCAATTTCTCCACTCAAATCTAACCCACACAACAAAGCGCAATACCAAATAATCTTGCCTAGAGCTCGCTGTTTGATGTCATTACAGGTTCCAGCTTTAAATCACGTGGAATAAGCAGGCAATTTAGTGGCTCAGTCATTCCTCACCTCATGAGAACTATGAAGACTCAACCTCTAAATTCTGTGCTTATATCATGTCATTTTACCTGCTTGAGTTGGCTTCCAATGATCAGAAAACTGCAGACAGCGCCGCATGTTAAACAGGTCTGTATCCATCATGAGGTTTGCACTGCAGATATGATATACTGTCTTACAGGCAACACTTAAGTTAGAGATGAGAGACATGCTTGAGATATAAATGTTTTTCCATAGCAATATAGTCTATAAAGGTTTAAAGGGGTTAAAATATAATGTAACATAACCATAAAATGAGAATAGTTTGCCTGTCAAAGAAATCACCTTTTGGATCCTGAGCTGAGGACAGGCTACATTGATCTGTTGTGTCCCTCCGTCTACATCTGTTTTTAATAACATTTCACTGAGTATGCGTTTGTTGGACGGGCGGATGCTGTGTCCATCTCCACCAGATTTGTGTCTGTTTTGACTAAGATCTTGTTCGTCGATTAGTCGTTTTATAAGCCTAAAAATATGAATTTGTGTATTTGCATATAGCCAATTAGTGTTTTCCTTCAACAGGCTGAAGTTGAATACCGCCCAAAGAAATGGCAATGTCAACATTTCTCATTGAAACAAATGAACATATTCCTTGCTGCTAGTGACACCCCTTGACCCGAACAAGAAATGCTAAACATCCTACATTTACTGAAAGGTACCAGTGAATGCTTTTCATCATCACAACAATGTGACATGCGACCGGAGAATAAAACATGTAGAAGATACAAGGTTCCTTTTAACAGAAAGATACAAGGTTCCTTTAACTCAGTAAGCCACAGAACATGAACCCAGCGGTCGGCTGTCAGGCGGGGGGTGTTTGCGGCCGGTCATACAGTCTACCGCATAGATATGAGGACGACATAGCAGACGCAGAGGATCAGGCCGATTCCCAGGGCGGCGTTGTTGAACTTCCGGGCCAGATCAGACTTCTTGGTGGCCTCCTCGAGGTTCCCGGCCATGTTGGCATCACGTGTCTGGGAGAGAGGGGGTGAGGAGGACATCAAATTATGTGATAAAGAAAAAACATGTTCAGGGAGCAGCCTCACTGATCTGTTGTGCCTGTTGTCCATCTGTATTTGTTTCTCATTATCTTTCAGTGAGGAGCGACCGGTCCGCCTCGGCCGACTGTCACTAGTTGGCCAAGCTGCCACGCCGGAACTCGTCATAATTTTGAGGTAAAGGAACGCAACATTTCCCAACATTATGGGAAATGCACTTACCGTCTTCTGCAGAGTTAGACAAGAGGATAGATACCATTCTCCTCTCTGTGCGTTCAGTAGAAAGCTATCCGACTTCAAGTTAGCCTAGCTCAGCACAAATTAATGGTAGATATGGACCACTACTAGCCTCACTTAAAACTTTGGCCAATAACTAGGCTAGTGGTCCGTATCTGCTTCCATTCATTTGTGCTGAGCTAGGCTAACTTGAAGTCGGATAGCTTTCTACTGAACGCACAGAGAGGAAAATGGTATCTATCCTCTTGTCTGACTCTGGAGAAGACGGTAAGTGCATTTCCCATAATGTTGCAAAATGACACACCGACGGTGGGGTGCCAACCTGCTCACCCGGAGCAGTTAGGGGTTGAGTCTCTTGCTCAAGGACACTTTGACACACTACTGGGCGGAGCCAGATTCAAACCCGGCACCTTCCGATTACCAGACGACCGGTCTATCTCCTGAGCCACTGTTGCCCCCCTGTCAACAGGCAACCTGTTACCAAGACAACCGTTTAATGACTGCAGGTGCAGCAGTGTCATGGCTTCCTCCCTCACAAAAGAGTATCGCAGTATTTCCATTGTTCTTTTAGGTCATTACCATCAGTACCATGACTTCTATCTAACTATCTCCAAACTGCGTCCTCTTTTCATGATCCTCCAATCAAAACTGTTGCTTCCCTCTGACAGGCGGGTGGGGGGTTTGAGACCATGATATTACTATTATTAATAACCTACAAAAGCATCACCATGGCGATCCATTACCTTTTCCTTTTGCCTGATGAAAACCCTGTTTGAAATGTTGCTTTTTAGTCAATAGAAAATATTGGGAGCTGCTGTAATCTAGTGTGCAGATATCTGTTTTCCTTCAGCCAATCCAGGACTTTTACCATGGCTGTACCATGATCACTTGGTACAATGGCCCCATACCATGGTCACTTTGTACAATGGCCCCATACCATGGTCAAATTTTAAATACCATTGGGAAAGAGCATCGGCCAGCTGATACATACCCAATTGTTGCCATCAGATGTAAAAAAAAATAACAACAACAAAAATACAAGACAGTTCCTTTATATAATTTCAAACTTTATTTAAAAAGAAAGTTGCTGTTTTCTCAAAGCAGAATTCTTACAAATTCATATATATTTTTTTATTTGCATCAAACAAGACAAAAAAAAAACACCGAACTACAAGAAGAAAATACAGATACAGAGATTAGACTACATAGGATGACGTACTGTGTCGCGTGGAATGAGAACCGTGTGTCGAATCTGTAAGCAAAAGCAAAACCTCTAGACAAAAGAGCCCCTGTCGGTATTGGGCTTTGTTTACATATTTCGTTTTGGTCTCTATAGTGTGTAGATGAGGATAGGAGAGGGGTTTCCAACAGAGGTCTGGCAAAATTCACAGTATTTGTTACGATATAGCTATATATATCCTATAGTATATAGGATCTCATCTTGTGTTATAGACTGAACTAAACGGGATCTCGTCTTGTGTTATAGACTGAACTAAACGGGATCTCGTCTTGTGTTATAGACTGAACTAAACGGGATCTCGTCTTGTGTTTTAGACTGAACTAAACAGGATCTCGTCTTGTGTTATAGACTGAACTAAACAGGGTCTCGTCTTGTGTTATAGACTGAACTAAACGGGATCTCGTCTTGTGTTATAGACTGAACTAAACGGGATCTCGTCTTGTGTTTTAGACTGAACTAAATGGGATCTCGTCTTGTGTTTTAGACTGAACTAAACGGGATCTCGTATTGTGTTATAGACTGACCTAAACGGGATCTCGTCTTGTGTTATAGACTGACCTAAACGGGATCTCGTCTATCGCGAGATGTGCAGACGGTGGACCAGTGGGTTCTTCTGGATATTCCAGTGGATGGTGGATTCTCATCCTTTTAGTTATTTTCAAAACGGCACGTCCCCTGGACGATAAAGAGCCATTGGGATGAATGAATACAGCATCCATGTGAGTGTATTATTTACAAAGACCAAGTTAGTAGCCTTGTCAAAATGAAATAATGTGCAGTGAAAGTGGCATTGAATGAAAGATTCAACGTAAAAAAAAAAATAGCGCATATATATTTCTATAGTAACTTATTATACTGCCAATTTCTCCACTCAAATCTAACCCACACAACAAAGCGCAATACCAAATAATCTTGCCTAGAGCTCGCTGTTTGATGTCATTACAGGTTCCAGCTTTAAATCACGTGGAATAAGCAGGCAATTTAGTGGCTCAGTCATTCCTCACCTCATGAGAACTATGAAGACTCAACCTCTAAATTCTGTGCTTATATCATGTCATTTTACCTGCTTGAGTTGGCTTCCAATGATCAGAAAACTGCAGACAGCGCCGCATGTTAAACAGGTCTGTATCCATCATGAGGTTTGCACTGCAGATATGATATACTGTCTTACAGGCAACACTTAAGTTAGAGATGAGAGACATGCTTGAGATATAAATGTTTTTCCATAGCAATATAGTCTATAAAGGTTTAAAGGGGTTAAAATATAATGTAACATAACCATAAAATGAGAATAGTTTGCCTGTCAAAGAAATCACCTTTTGGATCCTGAGCTGAGGACAGGCTACATTGATCTGTTGTGTCCCTCCGTCTACATCTGTTTTTAATAACATTTCACTGAGTATGCATTTGTTGGACGGGCGGATGCTGTGTCCATCTCCACCAGATTTGTGTCTGTTTTGACTAAGATCTTGTTAGTCGATTAGTCGTTTTATAAGCCTAAAAATATGAATTTGTGTATTTGCATATAGCCAATTAGTGTTTTCCTTCAACAGGCTGAAGTTGAATACCGCCCAAAGAAATGGCAATGTCAGCATTTCTCATTGAAACAAATGAACATATTCCTTGCTGCTAGTGACACCCCTTGACCCGAACAAGAAATGCTAAACATCCTACATTTACTGAAAGGTACCAGTGAATGCTTTTCATCATCACAACAATGTGACATGCGACCGGAGAATAAAACATGTAGAAGATACAAGGTTCCTTTTAACAGAAAGATACAAGGTTCCTTTAACTCAGTAAGCCACAGAACATGAACCCAGCGGTCGGCTGTCAGGCGGGGGGTGTTTGCGGCCGGTCATACAGTCTACCGCATATGACCGATAGACATGAGGACGAAATAGCAGGCGCAGAGGATCAGGCCGATTCCCAGGGCGGCTTGGTTGAACTTCCGGGCCAGATCAGACTTCTTGGTGGCCTCCTCGAGGTTCCCGGCCATGTTGGCATCACGTGTCTGGGAGAGAGGGGGTGAGGAGGACATCAAATTATGTGATAAAGAAAAAACATGTTCAGGGAGCAGCCTCACTGATCTGTTGTGCCTGTTGTCCATCTGTATTTGTTTCTCATTATCTTTCAGTGAGGAGCGACCGGTCCGCCTCGGCCGACTGTCACTAGTTGGCCAAGCTGCCACGCCGGAACTCGTCATAATTTTGAGGTAAAGGAACGCAACATTTCCCAACATTATGGGAAATGCACTTACCGTCTTCTGCAGAGTTAGACAAGAGGATAGATACCATTCTCCTCTCTGTGCGTTCAGTAGAAAGCTATCCGACTTCAAGTTAGCCTAGCTCAGCACAAATTAATGGTAGATATGGACCACTACTAGCCTCACTTAAAACTTTGGCCAATAACTAGGCTAGTGGTCCGTATCTGCTTCCATTCATTTGTGCTGAGCTAGGCTAACTTGAAGTCGGATAGCTTTCTACTGAACGCACAGAGAGGAAAATGGTATCTATCCTCTTGTCTGACTCTGGAGAAGACGGTAAGTGCATTTCCCATAATGTTGCAAAATGACACACCGACGGTGGGGTGCCAACCTGCTCACCCGGAGCAGTTAGGGGTTGAGTCTCTTGCTCAAGGACACTTTGACACACTACTGGGCGGAGCCAGATTCAAACCCGGCACCTTCCGATTACCAGACGACCGGTCTATCTCCTGAGCCACTGTTGCCCCCCTGTCAACAGGCAACCTGTTACCAAGACAACCGTTTAATGACTGCAGGTGCAGCAGTGTCATGGCTTCCTCCCTCACAAAAGAGTATCGCAGTATTTCCATTGTTCTTTTAGGTCATTACCATCAGTACCATGACTTCTATCTAACTATCTCCAAACTGCGTCCTCTTTTCATGATCCTCCAATCAAAACTGTTGCTTCCCTCTGACAGGCGGGTGGGGGGTTTGAGACCATGATATTACTATTATTAATAACCTACAAAAGCATCACCATGGCGATCCATTACCTTTTCCTTTTGCCTGATGAAAACCCTGTTTGAAATGTTGCTTTTTAGTCAATAGAAAATATTGGGAGCTGCTGTAATCTAGTGTGCAGATATCTGTTTTCCTTCAGCCAATCCAGGACTTTTACCATGGCTGTACCATGATCACTTGGTACAATGGCCCCATACCATGGTCACTTTGTACAATGGCCCCATACCATGGTCAAATTTTAAATACCATTGGGAAAGAGCATCGGCCAGCTGATACATACCCAATTGTTGCCATCAGATGTAAAAAAAAATAACAACAACAAAAATACAAGACAGTTCCTTTATATAATTTCAAACTTTATTTAAAAAGAAAGTTGCTGTTTTCTCAAAGCAGAATTCTTACAAATTCATATATATTTTTTTATTTGCATCAAACAAGACAAAAAAAAAACACTGAACTACAAGAAGAAAATACAGATACAGAGATTAGACTACATAGGATGACGTACTGTGTCGCGTGGAATGAGAACCGTGTGTCGAATCTGTAAGCAAAAGCAAAACCTCTAGACAAAAGAGCCCCTGTCGGTATTGGGCTTTGTTTACATATTTCGTTTTGGTCTCTATAGTGTGTAGATGAGGATAGGAGAGGGGTTTCCAACAGAGGTCTGGCAAAATTCACAGTATTTGTTACGATATAGCTATATATATCCTATAGTATATAGGATCTCATCTTGTGTTATAGACTGAACTAAACGGGATCTCGTCTTGTGTTATAGACTGAACTAAACGGGATCTCGTCTTGTGTTATAGACTGAACTAAACGGGATCTCGTCTTGTGTTATAGACTGAACTAAACGGGATCTCGTCTTGTGTTTTAGACTGAACTAAACAGGATCTCGTCTTGTGTTATAGACTGAACTAAACAGGGTCTCGTCTTGTGTTATAGACTGAACTAAACGGGATCTCGTCTTGTGTTATAGACTGAACTAAACGGGATCTCGTCTTGTGTTTTAGACTGAACTAAATGGGATCTCGTCTTGTGTTTTAGACTGAACTAAACGGGATCTCGTATTGTGTTATAGACTGACCTAAACGGGATCTCGTCTATCGCGAGATTTGCAGACGGTGGACCAGTGGGTTCTTCTGGATATTCCAGTGGATGGTGGATTCTCATCCTTTTAGTTATTTTCAAAACGGCACGTCCCCTGGACGATAAAGAGCCATTGGGATGAATGAATACAGCATCCATGTGAGTGTATTATTTACAAAGACCAAGTTAGTAGCCTTGTCAAAATGAAATAATGTGCAGTGAAAGTGGCATTGAATGAAAGATTCAACGTAAAAAAAAAAAATAGCGCATATATATTTCTATAGTAACTTATTATACTGCCAATTTCTCCACTCAAATCTAACCCACACAACAAAGCGCAATACCAAATAATCTTGCCTAGAGCTCGCTGTTTGATGTCATTACAGGTTCCAGCTTTAAATCACGTGGAATAAGCAGGCAATTTAGTGGCTCAGTCATTCCTCACCTCATGAGAACTATGAAGACTCAACCTCTAAATTCTGTGCTTATATCATGTCATTTTACCTGCTTGAGTTGGCTTCCAATGATCAGAAAACTGCAGACAGCGCCGCATGTTAAACAGGTCTGTATCCATCATGAGGTTTGCACTGCAGATATGATATACTGTCTTACAGGCAACACTTAAGTTAGAGATGAGAGACATGCTTGAGATATAAATGTTTTTCCATAGCAATATAGTCTATAAAGGTTTAAAGGGGTTAAAATATAATGTAACATAACCATAAAATGAGAATAGTTTGCCTGTCAAAGAAATCACCTTTTGGATCCTGAGCTGAGGACAGGCTACATTGATCTGTTGTGTCCCTCCGTCTACATCTGTTTTTAATAACATTTCACTGAGTATGCGTTTGTTGGACGGGCGGATGCTGTGTCCATCTCCACCAGATTTGTGTCTGTTTTGACTAAGATCTTGTTCGTCGATTAGTCGTTTTATAAGCCTAAAAATATGAATTTGTGTATTTGCATATAGCCAATTAGTGTTTTCCTTCAACAGGCTGAAGTTGAATACCGCCCAAAAAAATGGCAATGTCAGCATTTCTCATTGAAACAAATGAACATATTCCTTGCTGCTAGTGACACCCCTTGACCCGAACAAGAAATGCTAAACATCCTACATTTACTGAAAGGTACCAGTGAATGCTTTTCATCATCACAACAATGTGACATGCGACCGGAGAATAAAACATGTAGAAGATACAAGGTTCCTTTTAACAGAAAGATACAAGGTTCCTTTAACTCAGTAAGCCACAGAACATGAACCCAGCGGTCGGCTGTCAGGCGGGGGGTGTTTGCGGCCGGTCATACAGTCTACCGCATAGATATGAGGACGACATAGCAGACGCCGAGGATCAGGCCGATTCCCAGGGCGGCGTGGTTGAACTTCCGGGCCAGATCAGACTTCTTGGTGGCCTCCTCGAGGTTCCCGGCCGTGTTGGCATCACGTGTCTGGGAGAGAGGGGGTGAGGAGGACATCAAATTATGTGATAAAGAAAAAACATGTTCAGGGAGCAGCCTCACTGATCTGTTGTGCCTGTTGTCCATCTGTATTTGTTTCTCATTATCTTTCAGTGAGGAGCGACCGGTCCGCCTCGGCCGACTGTCACTAGTTGGCCAAGCTGCCACGCCGGAACTCGTCATAATTTTGAGGTAAAGGAACGCAACATTTCCCAACATTATGGGAAATGCACTTACCGTCTTCTGCAGAGTTAGACAAGAGGATAGATACCATTCTCCTCTCTGTGCGTTCAGTAGAAAGCTATCCGACTTCAAGTTAGCCTAGCTCAGCACAAATTAATGGTAGATATGGACCACTACTAGCCTCACTTCAAACTCTTTGGCCAATAACTAGGCTAGTGGTCCGTATCTGCTTCCATTGATTTGTGCTGAGCTAGGCTAACTTGAAGTCGGATAGCTTTCTACTGAACGCACAGAGAGGAAGTTGGTATCTATCTTCTTGTCTGACTCTGGAGAAGACGGTAAGTGCATTTCCCATAATGTTGCAAAATGACTAAATATGTCAGAAGATGATTGAAAATGAAAGGTCATCTCATATTAAAAAGCTAACTTCTGAATTTAGACCTTGGGTGTATGTATGTGACCTTGTCCACGTCTTCTTCTTTTGTTCAATTTAGGTAAGAAAGACTGTGATTTGTTGTAGACAGGGCACGAAATTAGAGCCCGCCACCCGCCATTGGCGGGCAGATTTTAGGTTTGGCGAGTGACACTAAGAGGTCTGTCCGCCATGTGGCGGGTAACCAAATAGTCATGTAAAATTATTAAAACTGCGGTGTGTTTTGGTCTTACGGCCAGTGCTGCGGCACTGCAGATATACCCTACTCCTTATGACAGTCGCCTTTTTTGCAGCCCGTCTCTCATGGCGCGTCATCTCGTTGGCTTGTTTACCAACGTCACATCCGCTACTCTTCTTCTGCTCTGTAGGGAGCTAACGTTACGCCCACCTTAGCCAACATTAGCGTAATAACGTTAAATGTGATACAAATAAGTATGTGGAACCATATTGAAGGAGTAAGCCGGCCGGTAAAAAGAGAACTCACCGCGGCTTTCTCACACGAAAAGGGGGAAGAAGTGACAGCGAGAGCGGGACCACCGAATAAAAGAATGTTTAGAGAGTGGAAATTTGGAGATGCCGTTAGTGGTGTCTCAACAGACTGGCTCCAGTATGATGCTGGGGCTGGAGTGAGGACTTGTTCGGTGTGCCGCAAGTATGTCGAGGTTCACGCCCCTTTCCAAGATGGCTGCACGTTTGTGAGTTGTGAGTTTGTCTCTGTTTTTACCTCGTCTAATGTCGGCTAAACTGGATTAAATTCCCATTTTTCTTGGAAGCAACAGTAGTCTACATGCTACATGAAAATCAACCTTTGAGCTGGACTACGTGCTTACTCCTAAACTCCTGCTTGCTGCTACAATAGCTGAGTCACTGTCAACTGAGCTGTGAGTTTGTCTGATTGATAATCAATCAATCAGTCTCTGTTTTTACCTCGACTAATGTCGGCTGAACTGGATTAAATTCCCAATAATTTTGTCTGGAAGCAACAGTAGTCTACATGCTACATGAAAATCAATCTTTGAGCTGAACTACATGCTTACTGCTAAACTCCTGCTTGCTGCTACAATAGCTGAGTCACTGTCAACTGCGTCTGACTAAACACCACCAAGCATCACCACCAACTGTGCTGCTCTTCACTCCTCTCCTATAATCGGTCTGCTCATCTCACACTGCTTGCTGTTCCCGGGCCTGGCTCCGGGTCTAGTCAACGACCCCTTACCCATCTGCGATCCTCTCATACCTCCCCCTGGTCTCGTCCAACTGCTACCCCTCGAATCCCCTACCCTCTCGTACACATTTGTGTTCAAAGCCGTTCTGTTGTGCATCGAACTTTTGCTGAAATCATGCGTGTTGCGTTCGCTGTACTAACTCTGTTCTATTTGCTAACACAAATGGAACAGCAAGGAAATGGACTTGGTGAACTTTTCTCGTCCCGTTTATCACTCCAGCACACAAAATCCACTTGGACCTTTCTATCTAGGTTCAGGTGTAGTAGACCTACTAGAATTGTGACTTTATCCCCAGATCAACTGTCTGTTACCATGATATGTCACTATGCACTAAAAAACTATTTCACTATGTCAACAGACTCTCTTTTCTACTCCATTCTAAGCTCTGATGTAAATTCAAAGTGTAACTCCCCTAAAATGGCTAAATTAAGATGCATGGTTGTGTTACTGCTGATGATCTCTGGTAATGTTCAACCAAATCCTGGTCCTGATCTTCATTGTATTCAGACTCCTTCTGACTTCAATGCAAGATCTGGACTTGGCATCATTCATGTAAATGTTAGAAGTCTCTTGCCGAAAATTGATTTTGTTCGAATCTGGGCGCAGACAACGGGAGCTGATATCATTATAATTTCTGAGACTTGGTTAAACAAATCTATTTGCGATAACGACATTTCCATTGATGGCTATAATTTAAGTCGTACTGATCGTCCTAAACGTGGTGGTGGCATAGCTGTCTATGTTAAATCCAAATACCACACCAAAGTGTTAGTAACGAAATCTATACCTAAGCAGTTCGAAATAATCGCCTTACAAATTGAATTATCAAAGGGTTGCAATGTCACGGTTGTCGGCTGTTACAGACCTAATTCTGCTGTAAAGGAAACGTTAGCCGCAATATCTGACATTATTTCCCAATTAACGGACAATGAAATAGTCATTGTTGGTGATTTCAATTGGGACTGGTTATCTCCGGCGTCAGATGAATTTAAAGCATATTGCAATTCAATGAATTTTACGCAATTAATACTCTCCCCAACTCGCCCAAATCTGAAATGTCCTGAAAAATCTACACTTATTGACTTGTTCTTAACAAATAATCCTCATAAGTATATCTCGATAGGCATGTTTCCTAATGATGTGAGTGACCATTGTGTTATTGCGGGTGTTAGGGATACAAAGATATCGAAGTCAAAACCTCGCTACATTATTAAACGTGATACAAAGCACTTTTTTGAACAGGGATTTTGGCAGGATATGTACCTAAATGATTGGAGCAGGGTCTCTTTAATACTTGACGTTGAATTAGCATGGAATCTCTTCCTGGATATGTTTTTGCCAATTGTAGACAGACACGCCCCCTTTAGGAAGTATAGAGTTAGGGGCAGGGATAACCCCTGGTTTTCTAAAGATTTATCCAACCTCATACGAGAAAGGAATCTCATCTGGGCCAAGGCAAGGAAGGCAAACTCTGAAGCTCTCTGGACCACTTTTAGATGTTTAAGAAATAAATGTACTTCCTTAGTAAAGAAGGCCAAATCAAGTTTTTATCTCACTCTCACAACAGAAAACCTAAATAACCCACAGAAATGTTGGCAGACAATCAAATCCTTATCCCCAAATAGCACAGCTGGTCTTCCACCCTGTATTGTATCTGGTCTATCTACTGTGTATGAGAAAACTGAGATGCTCAACTGCTTTAACAAACACTTTGTCTCTTCTGGGTTTCTCTTTGATCAAGTAACAAACAATACCACAACACAGGTCCCACTTGAAACTGAGCCCCCATCACATAATACATTTGATTTTCAGCCCTTTTCTATTGGTGAAGTGCATAAAGCCCTTAAGAATTTGAATCCTAAAAAACGAGCTGGGCCAGACAAACTGGATCCCTATTATTTAAAGCTTTCTGCTGATTTTATTGCAGAACCTCTAACTTATATTTTTAACTTAACCTTGACTTGTAATGAAATACCCAAGATTTGGAAAAAGGCTCATGTTCTACCCCTGTTAAAAGGTGGTGAGCCTTCAAACCCCAACAACTACAGGCCAATTTCTAATTTGTCAGCTTTAGCCAAGATACTGGAAACTCTGGTAAGTAATCAGCTGAAGGAGTTCTTATATAACAATGCTATTTTATCTTGTGATCAATCTGGTTTTAGGAAATGTCACAGTACCGTTACAGCAGCTACAAAGGTAGTAAACGATATAATTGGGGCTTTAGATAGGAAACAACATTGTGCTTCCCTTTTTATTGATTTTTCAAAGGCATTTGATACAGTGGACCATAATATAATGAAGCATAGGCTAATTAATGTAGGACTGTCTGACTCTGCTGTTGGCTGGTTCTGTAATTATCTTGCTGACAGGACTCAATGTGTTCAGGCTGATGGTTTTTATTCTGATGTTTTATCTGTCCACAAGGGGGTGCCACAAGGTTCTGTTCTAGGACCATTGTTATTTACAATCTATATCAATAATCTAGGCAAAAATGTTCCAAATGCAAACTTTCATTTTTATGCTGATGACACTGTCATTTACTGTTGTGCTAATACGTTGACAAAAGCTCTGGAAAGTTTGCAAAATACGTTTAAAGAAATAGAATCCCAACTTCAGCAACTAAAGCTTGTTTTAAATCCGGAAAAAACAAAAATGATGATTTTTACTAAATCCAAAACAAAAATGCCTTGTCTTGCCTCTATACACACATCGCAAGGCATTCCTATTCAGATTGTGTCGACTTTTAAATACCTTGGCTTTTTACTTGATGACAGCTTGTCTTTTAAACCACACGTTGAAAGCCTGGTCAAGAGGCTAAAAGTGAGGTTGGGTTTCTTTTTCAGAAACAAATCGTGCTTTTCTTTTAATGCAAAGAAGCAACTAGTTGCTGCCACTTTTTTACCAGTATTAGATTATGGTGATGTTTTATACATGAATGCCTGTTCCACCTCACTACACATGTTGGACACTGCTTACCATGGTGTATTAAGATTTATTTCTGGATATAGATCACTTACCCATCATTGCACTCTGTATGCTAAAGTTAACTGGCCGTCCTTGACTGCCCGTAGACTGCTTCATTGGTACACCTTCATTTATAAAGCAATTATTGGTCAGCTCCCTTTTTACCTCGGTTCATACCTCACCATCACATCAAACCCATTTTACAGCTTACGATCCCAGGACTATTTATATGCCTCAGTACCCAGAACCCGCACAGAGTTTGGGAAAAGGGCCTTCATGTTCTCTGCTCCCTCTGCCTGGAATGGACTTCAAAAAACTTTGAAACTGCAGGCCCTCATATCTGATTTTAAAGTTCAAATTAAGGGCATTTTAAAGAATGAGATGGGAGAATGTCGCTGCTTCACTGCATAATGTGCTGTTATACTTTATGTTTTTAACCTGACCTTCTCTCCCCAGCAACCTCCTGCAGGGCCTCACCTTCCATCCTCTTTCTACCTTTTTACCCTACCCTCCAATCTCCCCCAATCCCATTCAATCTGATTTGCTGCAGCTCAAATGTATCCCCTTGCACCACTTTGCCTTTTATGTATTTTTGTATGTTTGTTTTTTGTTTTTGCTGCCATTTTGGCCAGGTCTTGCTCGAAAAAGAGATCTTTGATCTCAAGTGACTACCTGGTAAAATAAAGGTAAAAAAAAAAAAAAAAAAAAAAACAGAAACAACACTTTTGTCATTGGGAGTAAATCGATGAAGCTGGAAGTAATTCGTGACCATGAACAGAGCCAGTGTCACATTGGCTGCATGTCTGCGTCCCGGATTACATCGGAGCCTCTCCTTTCAAGACCCTCTGTGGCTAGGCTAACAGCCATGTCAGATCAGACCAGCACAAAAATGAAGATGCTGTTTCGGACTGTACATGCCATTGGAAAGAAGGCAAGACCCTTTACGGACTTCGAGTGGATGTGCGAGTAAGTGAACATTAAATTATTCTCTTAAATTAGTATCACTATGACTACTATATGAAACCTGTTTTTTATATGTGACACAAAAATGCGTATTTTTTTGGCTGGTAAGAAATATGCTTGGCGGGTAGATTTTTCCCATCTACCCACCACTGGCCGGTGAGTCAAAAAGTTAATTTCGTGCCCTGGTTGTAGACCCCAATCACATGGCCGCACAAAGTTGAAACCGACGTGTCCCTTGCCCAGGGTATTGTGGTGATCTCATTGGCTAATGGTAACATCGTTTTCTAACTCTCGTGCATCAAACCTTATCAAAATAAAATTGTCAACCATTTTAAGGCGTAGGCTACCAGCAAAAATACCATTCAATAGTATAGATTTGAGTAGGAATGACCTTTCTTTCAAGGTCAGAGTTCTATGCTGACATTTGAGATGATCCCAGCACTCGTTTGCATATTGGTTGTGTGTTCGGAGTGCTTCATGGTGACTGACTGACATTTACTCAGACACCGGAATTTATCTTTAAGACTATTAGCTACAGTTCAGAGACACACATGCATGGTACCAGAGCGGCCAGCAGAGGGCAGATGACTCTACCCCTACCGAGTACAACTAGAGAACAAGGCGTCCAGCTAATGGAGATCCTTTTAAACAATAAACAATAAACATGGACCCTGGGCACCATTATGCGCCTCCAGCTCCACCATTATGAAACCTGCAGCTGCAAATGTAGTACAGATCCTTGACCTCAAAGTGTGCTCATTTATAGCAATATGATCAGATCACATCATAAGAAAACCATCATGTTCATATGATTAACTATGATTAACACAAATGATAATCACAGTCATGATACCAGACAGGCGCTGAGATGTCGGTTTACACTACCTCTTCCAAAAACTCAGTCATTTATAGAGCTATAACATACTGGAACAGGCTTCCACGAAATCTCACAACATAAAGTAAATACAGATTTAATCAAGGAAAATAATAAACTGATTCTATATTGATTTTTTGTATACTGATTTTTTAGGATATGTAATATAGTATTTTTATAATATTATGCACTTTGTTATGGTATATTTCGCAATATTTGTAATATTGTATCTTATAATACTGTGGATGTTAAGGATATTATGATTTTTTGATACAGTTCTATGTGATGTTTTTTAGATATTTGTGTGCTGGATAATGTTTTTAATGTTATATTTGTATGTCTGGACCACAGGAAGAGTAGTCGTCACCATGGTGAAGACTAATGGTAATGGGGATAAAAAATAAACAAATTTCATCCCATTGGCAGATTTTTCATTTGTTTTAACAACATTATGTTTTTAAAACTCAATACATGATTCAAATACTTTTTCATAATAATAATAATAATAACAATAATAACTTTATTTGTATAGCACCTTTCATACAGGGGATTGCAGTTCAAAGTGCTTTACATCAGTAAGAAATAAGACATACAATCAGTGTAAAAGCAATGTCACTCACTCACTGACTGACTCACTCACTCATCCATCCATTCCCTCACTCAGTAATTCACTCACGGTTAGCCGCTCTGCCCCTAGTGGCAGCTCACAGACATGGCACTTTGTGTGAGACCAGTTTGGACAAATCAGCTCGACACCACAACAACAAACATACTTCCAGTTGACCTCTAGACCAGTCCATGTTGGACTTTCCTCAGTGCAGATCGATGCATGATGAGTCACCCTGCATGGGCTTCTCCACAAATACACCTAGTCAGTGATCTAGGACTTGATTGGACACACATGAAGCCAACATGCCAGCAGGTCATTACAAAAACATAAAGGATAATATAATTAAATTCCATTTAATCGGTTAACCGTCTGTAGTGTTGTAGTGAAAGGGTTAACCTTCTGTAGTGTGGTAGTGAAAGGGTTAACCTTCTGTAGTGTGGTAGTGAAAGGGTTAACCCTTTGTCGTGTGGTAGTGAAAGGGTTAAATTATCATACACATACTGATATATATATATGTACACACATACAGATGTAAGCTTTTAGAAGTTATATAGTATGAATGGTATATGAAATAAAAAATATAAATAATAATAAAATCTAGACTAGTCTGAATTGCTCTTTTGTTCTGTGTGCGGGGCCTTCCTCACTGCATTGAAATCATTACTCCTGACTACTGCGCCAGAGAAGAGGACAAGGGAGAGTGTTTAAGGTGCAACTCAACCCACGTGAATCAATCACAGCTAGGAAAACATTACATTTGACTGACATTGTGTGACTGTAACTATTTAACATTACCCAATGATTCGTAGGTTATGATTCCGCATAGACGCTTTCAGCTGTTCATTGATAAGGGGGCCAACATTAATTCATCACCACGCTTCAATAAGGCGATTGTGGAAGAATCCCTTTAGCTTGTCCCAAACAATAGCTTAGTTCACACCTAAGGGAGAGGCCGGGGGCTACGGCCCCCCACCCCTCTCTATACTTAAACTCAAGTCTCCTTCTCTTCCTCAGTGTCTCCGAGCTGGCCACAATGAGAGCACTCCTCCTAGCCAAGATCATTAAACTTAACTTACATGTACTTTGTACTATTTGTTTTTACTATTAAACCTATTTTGATCAGAAGATCCGTCCACAATATAATTGATGGGTCCGGATCCACCACACATTGTAACCCTGAAATGGCACAATTTATGTACATTTTACGTAGCTCATGTTGGCTAGCTTGTTGGCTAGCTTGGAGTACCTCTTCATTACAGCAACATTGTGCTGGCTATGTAGGTTGTTTTATAGGGGGAAGTATTCATACAGTTTGTGGTTGCTCAATAGAAGAGAGAAGTAGAAGTAGATACATACTACGTCAGCGTTTTATCAAATTATCTCTTAGTTACAACAGCACTACTTTGGCGATGTCGTTTTTTGTGTGGCTCTCGCTGTCTGACCATAGATATTGGGAACTGTGTGTGTGCTGTGCTGACAAAGCAGTGTTGTGTTTTGTGTGAGAGGAGAAGGGCTCGCACATTGACCTGTGATGTGGTGCTTCAGACTTGAAGCGTCTCTGCTCTTGCTGCTGTTATACTAGATCAGGGGTGGCCAACCAGTCAGAGACTAAGAGCCACAACAATTACTGTGGTACCACAAAGAGCCACACCATATACCAGCGTTTCTCAACCTTTTTTTTTCAGTCACGGCACCCTTCATGTGTTTATAGGTCTCACCCTCTGGCCTCTGAAGTTGCTAATGTCTTTTTTATTTGGGCCTCACAGGGTTAAAAGTACCCTGTGAGACCCACGGTTGCAAAATTACAAAATCACTTTTAGCCATTTAAAAAAAGAATGCTTATTTAAAAAATGTTAAAGGGGAACTAGTTTACTATTTCTTTCACTATTTGGGCACTTTTACACAATTCCTGTGAGTCTATGGAACACCTAGGTTTTTTTCAAATGGTGAGGTAAGTACCACGTCCTTCCTTCCTCTAGATTTAACGTACGGTTTGTATTTCTAATCAAGTACTAAAAAACTAGAAAAAAAAATGTCTATCTCAAGATCTTAAGCCATTTTGAGGCTGGGCTCCAACCACTGTGTGGCCTGGTGCCAACTGCCACATCAACTGCCAAATTATTATGCAGCTGAGAAATCTCTGACATCACAGATATGCAAATTTTCAGATGACTCAGTTCAGTGAGGGTGAATATTGTGAGAGGAGAATTGGAAGAATGCGCCAATATGAGAATTAGAGACATAGATCCTATTAATATAAATCCACATAGCTAAGAAACAATGGTAAACACTGAAAAAGGCCATTTATAAGATAGTTCCCATTTAAGCACATGGTCCTGTTGTTCAGCCTCACAATGCTATTTGATAGTAAATGTGTTTATATGCCCCACCCTCTGGCCTCTGAAGTTGCTAATGTCTTTTTAATTTGGGCCTCACAGGGTTAACCTCTTAAGCCCGAGATATACAGTAAAAGTGTATATTTTCAGCATTACGTTTGTTTACCAATTATTTTAACTGTTATTAGTGAAATATAAGATTATAGAAATCTCAGGGCATTGAGTCGGAAACCGGCGCATATTGACAGGAGGAAGTGGCACAGCCAAAAGTGAGTGTAGTCTTTTGAAGGAAGAGACTCAGGGCTTTCACATTTTGAAAAACGACCCTACCCAGCTCACACCAGCCCCTGTCAATCATCTGACTTCTGGATTAACTTTTTTATTTCTCTTATTTTTTGGGATTATCTCCCACAAACCTGAACATTATTGCCATAAAACAGAACGCAGTTAGTTTCTCTACCTTTCTGTGAACGTCTTGCAAAAAACGGTGGAGAAATTCCCTAGATTCAGATACCAAGAACATGCAAATGGACCATTTAAAAAAGAAATTAAATGTTTATTCTACGTCCTTGTGGAATGAGTGACATAAAAAAAAAAAAAAGTAAAAAAAAAAAAATTATAATATTATTATTATTATTATTTTTTGGATGGAAGAGTCGCACATTGACAGGCAAAGAGCCGCATGCGGCTCGCGAGCCGCGGGTTGGCCACCCCTGTACTAGATGTATAATAGTGACTTCATGTGCCATAATCCTGTTCTACACAACACTATAACTCTATAATCCTGTTCTACACAACACTATAACTCTATAATCCTGTTCTACACAACACTATAACTCTATAATCCTGTTCTACACAACACTATAACTCCATAATCCTGTTCTACACAACACTATAACTCCATAATCCTGTTCTACACAACACTATAACTCCATAATCCTGTTCTACACAACACTATAACTCCATAATCCTGGGCCCTGTTTCTTGTACCTGGATAACTGAGTTAGCCCGATAACTTTAGCTGGATAACTGGGTTAGCCCGACTTTCCGATTTCATGTACCTGGATTTTCCAAATCACCATGACAACATATCCAAAAGTTTGAGCCTGGTCGAAAGCAGAGTTCAAGTTCAAGTTAGCCTGAACTATCGCCACGCCCCCGCAAAGAAGTGACAGCCCGTTTCCTGAAACTATTCCCACAGTCTACGATCTGCATTATACCATTCTGAATTACGTTTTTGTGCTCCATTCTTCCAGAGGGGGCTTTTGAAATGTAAAATAGACCCAAAATGCTGATATTAAATTCACTTTGTCCTAAATAATGCACGTTATATATACCGTGGCGACGGTGGCGCTCGCTCGTGCGATGTACACATGATGTGGTTATTTTAATTGTAACTGGGATTAAGATGTCTGATGAGATGCGCTGTTTGACGGATTTGAGAAATTGAATGAGCCGTTGACGTCACATTAATGAATGAGGATAAAGAGATAAACTTCATTCAAAACAAAGGATATTCTAAACACGGGTCTCTCGTTCATTAATGTATAAACAATGAATTTATCCCATCTGGCCCAGTGGCCCAGCGGTAGTGCTCAAGCCTCCCAATCCACCGACCGGGGTTCAAATCCCCGTGTTTCCAATATGATTTTTTTGAATATAATATTAATGATTATACGCCAAAGTAGCCTGGTTTTAAGTTAAAATATTATAAATCTACATGCATTGAGGATGTCATTCTTTATATAGCTCTCAACGTGCACCAAATTGAATTATTCCTATATTGCAAAAAGAAGGAAAAGACTAGGCGGGTCTTGAACCCCGGTCGTCCGTGTGAAAGTCAAAAGAAGAACCCGTTACACCACAGAGAAGATAAGTAAAAGATTGACTATACATCAATCAATGGGTAAGAGAGCCGTATCGTAATTCTGTATAACAGTTAACTAATAATTTTCGCTAGCAAGATCTCATTTGATTATTCAATCCAGCAGGCAAGTTTAAAGAAATATAATCTGATTGATTGAGGTAATGAGGGACTTAGAATTAGCCTATAGATAACGCATTTAACTTGTCGGCGAGGCGATTGAGCCTATTGCAATCTGTCAATAAAGTCTTAAATCAATTAATCAATCAATGCCGTTGAGAATCAGGGTCTCTGCCATCGATACGTGCTGGCTTTCCACCTAAAACGGGAGCGCGCATCTAGCCTGACTTGAGCCTGACTCTCAAGTCTGGCTTGAGTTAACGAGACTGAATCCTCCTTTGTGAAACAGGAAAATCCCGGCTTTGAACATCGGGTTAACTGAAGCTGGATAATGGACATGTTGATCGACTTAGTTGAACCACGTACATGAAACAGGGCCCTGTTCTACAAATGCTGTTCTACACAACACTATAACTCCATAATCCTGTTCTACACAACACTATAACTCTATAATGCTGTTCTACACAACACTATAACTCTATAATCCTGTTCTACACAACACTATAACTCCATAATGCTGTTCTACACAACACTATAACTCTATAATCCTGTTCTACACAACACAATAACTCCATAATCCTGTTCTACACAACACTATCTATAACTCCATAATGCTGTTCTACACAACACTATAACTCTATAATCCTGTTCTACACAACACAATGGGCTAGATCCACAAAGAATGGATTGCACGGTGCTAATTGCACCCTTACTTACAATTCATTATGAATTGAAAATGTGGGACCCTGATGTAAACAAAACGAAAGTCTTTCTCTGGTCTGCATCCCCTTAACAATTGTGTGTATTGAGCCGTACTGTATTGTACCCATTCTGCAATCTGTTAATGAAATTTTCATTCAATAAATCACGCAATCCATTCTTTGTGGATCTAGCCCTATAACTCCATAGCCTATATGGGCAGCAGTACAACACAAACTACAACCCTTGAGGTGGGAAAAAATGTAATGATGAAAAAAAACTCACAGCACGGAACACAAACAGCCAAGCAATGAAACAAAGCCTTTTTTATAGTTGAACAGACCTAGGACATGCTCGATTATGTCAAAAATCATAATCCCAAGTATTTAGATTGATATTGAAATTACAATTATTAAACATGATTACTCATTGATTTGAGAACATCACATGACAACGACTAAATTTCTTTTACCTTTCTTCTCGACCTCCCCCCTCCCTCTCAACACCAGAGGCAAGTAGGGCTTGAGGGGGGAGGGGCGGAGCGCACTGCTGTGAAGGAAAGGTGCGCTGCGTTTACAACACAAGACATTAGCAAATTAGCAACACGGCATGCCACACAATAATCGCTCTTTAATCGCCCAGCCCTACTGGGACGCATCCGCTCTGATGAACCCAATTAAGTGGGCATCGTCAGCCACTTGCCTCACTAACTAGCTAGCTGTCAATTGACGAGACAAGTGGCTTCTCTCCCACAATCCCCTCTTTGAAAAACCTACCAGAGAAACGTAGCAATGTCTCTGTCCAGAAACCATGACATGGTTACTCAAGATGATCCGCAGACGTCGCTGTGAACACTTTCATTAACAGCAACAGGTGGACGTCGGTGGAAAATAGTTCCCAATGAAACTGTTCTCATCAATGATTACTGTGAGTAACTGTGTTTTGATTTCCGGACAGAGACGATGCTAGTTTTTTTTTTAATGTAATATGTTTGCGCTTTGACTGCCACAAAAGAAGGCCCATTGAACTCCATTGTATTGGGCCGCTGGCAGACATCTCTACAGCCAATATCTCCAGACCTTCGGGGCAAATCACACCAAGACTGTCTGGATAGAGAGATAGCACTCTAAGTACTAAGTCAAATGTGTTTTCTTTTTGTATTTTGGGTGAACTGCCTCTTTAAGAAGCTCTTCTGTACAGAGCACATTCACAGTGCTGTTGCTTTCCATGGCCATGCGGGATGGGCTTCTAAGCCAGAGGTGGGACCAAGTCAACCTTGATCAAGTCCCAAGTCAGTCTCAAGTCAAGTTCCAAGTATCAATTTAGAACAAGTCAAGTCAACTAGGAACAAGTCAACAAGTCAGAGTATTTTTTTAATTAATTTATGAATTAATGTAATTTAAATAGTTATATATATTCAATACAAATGTGGAGATGAAAGAATTATAATATAAAATACAATTAATCTCTTGATTACAAACACTTTGATTTTAAAGTCAAACCACAAGTCAACTCTGGAGTCACTGAAACATAGGTCAGACTGGAGTCCCAAGTCATCCAGTCCAAGTCCCACCTCTGCACACTGTAATCTGTTACTGATTTGTTAAGATGCAGTAGATAATAGATAGCCGCGCACCTCCTCACCAAAACAAAAAAACATGAGCACATCAGCCCAGTTCTGGCCTCGCTCCACTGGCTGCCTGTTCGCTTCTTTAGGATAGATTTTTAATTAGCCCTAAATGTTTTTAAATCACTCAATGGCACGGCTCCTCCCTATCTATCTGAGCTCTTGCACCGCCACACCCCCCACCGATCCCTCAGATCAGCTGACCAGCTGCTATTGGTGGTGCCTAGAACTAGGCTCAAGACTAGGGGAGACAGAGCCTTCTCCACCGCAGACTGTGGAACAGCCTCCCCCTCAATATACGGGCCGCCCAGACCTTGCAGGTTTTTAAATCACTTTTAAAAACCGACCTGTTCTCCCTGGCCTTCCCCCCCCACTTAATCACCACTAGACCCCTGGCCCTTCTATCTTCTAGACCCCTGGCCCTTCTATCTTCTTTGCTTTACTGTGTCCTACCTGTTTTTATTACATTCATTGTTTTACTGTGTTTTAAATTTTATATCTTGCATCGTAATATTTAGTTTTTTATCAACCTGCCTGTGAAGCACTTTGGTGCCAGCTGCCGCTGCTTGGAAATGTGCTATATAAATCAAATTGACTTGACTTGATAATAGTGGAGCACAAGATACAGATTAATGTACTCAAGTATAAAGAGTGGGTCTTGTCTTGCAAAAAGCAAATGAATGAACTCAAGAGCACGAGATATTTATATTTGAATATACTTAGAACTTTATTTATAAAGAAAGTACAGTTTTCTGGCATACAGTACATTCAGTTGTGATCAGAGGCAAACACGTGACATGTGGTCTAACACAGGGGTTCCCAAACTTTTCAGGCCACGACCCCCGAAATAACAGTGTCAGAGAGCCGCGACCCACACTATTATAGGAGGTAAAAAAATTAAATGTTTTTTGTGTGCAAAAATGCAAACGTTCAAACGCACACACACTAATAAGCATTGGAGGCTTTTAACCAGGGCCGGACTGGGGAAATCATTCAGGCCAGGAAGTATAGTGCAAAATATAGCCCCAGTCAGGCCACTTTTTAAGCAGGGGGTCTGGGGGTCCCCACCAGGACATTTTGTTACAAAGACTTCATTTCCTGCATTCTGGTGTAGGCATTTTTTTTATTTGTACCCTTTAAATGCCAGTGTTTGTGATGGCATCACAAATGATTGTTAAAAAACAGGCTAGCATATGTATGATTAGCAACAACACTGATTTTGATGGATTTTTTTGTTTTTTGTAAGGGTCCCGCCTCCACCAATCACATGCGGCTCCCTGTGTGTGTGTGTGTGTGTGTGTGTGTGCGTGTGTGTGTGTGTGTGTGTGTGTGTGTGTGTGTGTGTGTGTGTGTGTGTGTGTGTGTGTGTGTGTGTGTGTGTGTGTGTGTGTGTGTGTGTGTGTGTGTGTGTGTGTGTGTGTGTGTGTGTGTGTGTGTGTGTGTGTGTGTGTGTGTGTGTGTGTGTGTGTGTGTGTGTGTGTGTGTGTGTGTGTGTGTGTGTGTGTGTGTGTGTGTGTGTGTGTGTGTGTGTGTGTGTGTGTGTGTGAGCAAGAGAGAGAGAGAGAGACAGTTCTCCAACTTGTGTGGGTTGCAGTGATCTCCTGGTTGTTCCCCACCTAGGTTATCTAACTATTGGCCTGGCCTGCTTCTAAGTTCAGTGGCCTGACTGCATTTATAAAAAAAAAGAAAAAAAAAAAAAATCTTCTTTTTTAATCATCTGGCGACCCCCCCCCCCCCCCCCCCCCACGGCGGCTCGAGATCCCCCTAGGGGTCGCGACCCCCACTTTGGGAACCCCTGGTCTAACAGACAAAACACTGAGCTAGAGAAACACTCACGAATGATGAGGAAGCTAAATTATAATCTTAATCCTTGGATTTCTTTGCATATTGCATATTTAATGCCATGGAATGACGGTGGGCAAATGTATTTGCAGACGGAATAAAAATGTGTGTGGAGCAGAAAGTAGCAAAAAAAAGTATTTGGTTGATTTTCTGAACATTGCTTTCAAGTATTAAAGTCCCTTCAGAATAGAATGTCTTTTGTACATCAAGGCCTCAAAGACATTCTATAATGTCATAAGAATGTGTGTGTGTGTGTGTGTGTGTGTGTGTGTGTGTGTGTGTGTGTGTGTGTGTGTGTGTGCGGGCGTGTGTGTCTGTCTGTGTGTGTGTGTGTGTGTGTGTGTTTTTTTATAATAATTGTTAGACTAGAAGTATTTATTTGTCATGCAGTTTTAACACACACGCGCGAGATGGTGTATGTGTGTATGTGTGTGTGTGTGTGTGCGGGCGTGTGTTAGAAATGTTCTGGCCTGACTATGGGGTCACCAGGCTAAAAAGACGAAGGATCCCTGGTTTAAACCAATCAGAGTGGATCCCTGGTTTAAACCAATCAGAGTGGATCCCTAGTTTAAACCAATCAGAGTGTTTCTTGATGATGAATAATGCTCTACGCTGATGACTCAATCATATAAACTTTTTTGTTTTCCATTGACAGTACAAATGTCCAATCAGAGGGCTCGATGGTGATGAATTACATGTCCGGGTTGCCGGTAAAGCCAACCCGGTGATTATTTCTCCAGGGCTGATTAAGCCAATCAGGTGCCTCTCTATTCATAACAAGAGGACCAAAACCACCATGGTGATCGAGCCGGCGAGCACGACGAGGCCGAACCCCAGGCCCACGTGGTTCAGGGTCCTGGCCGTCTTACTGTTCTGCTCTGCCGCCTGCCGGTTCCCTGACAGGTTGGCGTCACGGGCCTGAGGGAAGGAGGGAGGGAGTAGTATGGGGCCGGAGGAGAGGAAGGGGGGGGGGGGAGGGATGTGTTAGTGAGAAGAAATTAACCAATAGCATATTAGTGAAGAAAAAGCAACCGCATTACAGTAACGAGAGATGAAGGGACGGAGGAGGTACAGGTGTTAGTGGGAGTCAGGTACAGTAACGAGAGATGAAGGGATGGAGGAGGTACAGGTGTTAGTGGGAGTCAGGTACAGTAACTGTAATCGCTCAACATTTAAACAGAACAGGTCACTGTTAAAGATATTCAATGTATAAATGTCTTATTTTGTTATCTGCAATGTATGATATATGAATTGAAGTGAACACTCTGTGTTCACTCTGTGTGTTTGCTAAAGCACACTCAACTAGTTTCAAGCTGAATAGACACAGTCAGCAAACCTTTAAGTGAAGGTTCCTCTTTCCTGGAACCCCCGCCCGAGTCAGCAACGGTACATCCTTTTTATCTGTTATCAGCACGGCCATGTCTATTAGTGGTCTGCAAGGGCCTTGAAATGAAGCCTGTGCCCAGCCCGAGCCCGTGAACTTCAGGCCCTGCCTGAAAATAAGCCCGACTGTAAATAACATTTTAAGCCCTAGCCCGAGTGAAAACCAGAAACGTAAAATTTATTTTTTATTTGTATTTGTTTAAAATATTCAAAACACGGTTTTATATGAACTTAATAAATAAACAAAAACGAAAATGTTCAATAGGTCTACCTAAATAACAGATAGTGAAAACTAAAGAAGCATTAATTATATAGCCAAATATTAAATAATTTTTTTGTTTTAAATATTCGAAACACTGTTTATATATTAACTTAATAAATAAACAAAAACGAAAATGTCCAATAGGTCTAACTAAATAACACATATCACGCTGAAAACTAACAAGCATTCTATAGCCTGTTTCGCAAATGCCTATTTCCCAGCGCTCGTGTTAGACTGACACGGTGCCTCGTCACAATCAGTCCAAAATCACTGCTATGCTACCGAATCCGATGTCGCGAGTATACAGAGGTACTGGCAGACACAGACTAAAACATTAATGTCATCATCATGACACAAAAGTATACAGAAAAAACTTGACCGCAGCAGCCAATTATAATAAATAATTCATGACTCACCACGCTGTTGACGTCAGCAACAAAAACGTCTGGCGTTGAATAATGTTAACAAAACTTCGCCAACCAGCTGCTACATCCAAGAACAAATTAAAACGTTCGCCAACTGGCTATATTCCAACTTCAACCAAGAATTGAAGTTATTGAACCACTTCGGTCTGCTCTTGTCCACCACCATCCACCGTTGATGTCCTGTTCAGCACTGTTCTACTGTCCTAAAATTCTCCCTGCGGTAATTACATCCAATGTTTCCAAAAATCCAGCTTTCCCAGACGCATTGGGAACTTTCAAAAGCTCTCCCTTTCCCTAATTCCATATTCTATAACCCTAGTTATATGAGTATAGAGAGCGTGCAAAAAAAATAATAAAAAAAAACGGTGCTGCCCGGCCGGGCCGAGCCCGAATAATTTATTTAAAAACAAAGCCCTACCCAGCCCGAACCCGTCGGGTCGGGTAGGGCCCCGTCGGGCTCGGGCAGGGTTGCAGTGCTCTAATGTCTATTGCCGCGCTTTTAGTCACATGTCTATGTAACGTGATACAATCCTTCTTCTGCATTTGCTGAATAAAATACTGTGCAGGGGAGTTGAAGCTTCGTAGTCACTCTGGGACCTCCACTCTGACTGTGTGAGGCCTGATGATTATCCCTGCTGCAGCCTGAATAGAGAACCTGTTGTCTTGTGTTGTTCTTGACTTGGTTTGTGCTTGTTTGAGGCACAGTAAAATCTCTAACAGTCACGAATTAGAATAATAAAACAAATCAAATCAAGTTGCCTAGGATAAGAGTAGAGTAAAATAGAATAAAAATGGAATAAAATATACAGTAAATAAATACAGTAAAAATATACTGATGTCTACAGTAGGTGTAATATTGCACAGTGCTGTTTCAAACTAAGTCCAGGAAGATGGTAACTGCCACTCTGTGCTCAGTGATGCAGTGAGGCATAGTGATGCATTGTATAGTCTGATGGCTGTTGGAATGAAGGACTTCCTGTGCCGTTCAGTGCTGCATTTGGGTAGTGTGAGCCTATCACTGAACATGCTCCTCCTGTCAGCCAAGTCTGTGTATAGTGGGTGGGAGGGGTTTTCCCTGATGGCCTGGAGCTTAGCAAGGCTCCTCCTCTCCGCCACCCTCGCTAGAGTCCAGCTCCACCCCAACCACGCTACTGGCCTTCCTGACCAGCTTATCCAGCCTGTTTGTGTCCCCTGCTCTCAGTCCGCTGCCCCAGCAGGTCACAGCGTACAAGAAGGTGCCCGCCACCACCGACTCATAGAACATCCTCAACATCCTTGTACAGACATTGAAGGATCTCAGCCTTCTGAGGAAGTAGAGTTGGCTCTGGCCCTTCTTGTACAGTGCCTCTGCGTGTTTTGACCCGTTCAGTTTGTTGTCGATGTGCACACCGAGATATTTGTACACCTCAACCATGTCCACATCAACTCCCCTGATGGAGACGGGGGTCACAGGTGCACTCCTCCTCCTCCCCAGCTCCATAACCAATTCCTTGGTCTTCGCCACATTTAGCTGCAGGTGGTTTTCATCGCACCATGTGACGAAGTCCACTACCAGTTCCCGGTATTCCCTGTCGTCACCGTCCTTTATACATCCCACTATCGCAGAGTCATCAGAAAACTTTTTTTTTTATCCACTATTTCTCCCAATTTCTATTTTTTTCTCCCATCCCAATTTCGTATCGTCCAATTCAACCCTCCCCTGTCTCGAACGCTGTTTCTTGCCTCCCAAAAGCCGGCTGCAATGTGGACGAAGCCATACATTACACAAGTCCCCTCCGATACTCGAGGTAGCAGCCGTCGCATCTTTTCACCTGCGCAGCGCGATCTTTCAGCATCAGGGGTCTGCGCTTTGGAGGGACGCCGGCGCCGCCCCCATCGCTTCCTGATTCTACTGCGCAGGCGCACCAACCGACCTGTAGGAGTCGCTGTCCACAACGTCCGATCCCCACCCATCAGTTTTCCCACCCTCTAATACTGCCAATTGTATTAGTACGGACGACCAGCCAAACTGAAAACAATGTGGAGAGCTGAGCTCAAACCCAGCGTCTCCAGCATTGGTGGTGAGTGCCTTGCCCACTGCACCACCTAGCCGCCCATCAGAAAACTTCTGAAGGTGGCAGGACTCTGACCGATAGTGGAAGTCGTTGGTGTAGACAGTGAAGAGGAAGGGAGAGAGGACTGTCCCCTGCGGGGCCCCGGTGTTGTCTGACACACAGCTCCGTAGGCGCACGTACTGTGGTCTGCCCGTCAGATAGTCAACAACCCAGGACACCAGGGGGGCCTCTACCTGCATCACCTCCAACTTCTCACCCAGCAGCCCAGGCCTTATGGTATCGAAGGCACTGGAGAAGTCAAAGAACATGACTCTCACAGTGCTCCCCGGCTTGTCTAGGTGAGTGTAGGCTCGGTTCAGCAGGTAGATGACAGCATCCTCTACCCCCAGTCGGGGCTGGTAGGCGAACTGGAGTGGGTCTAGGTGGGGTTTGGTCACCGGGACCGGGCGGAGTTGCTCCAGGACTAACCTCTCCATGGTCTTCATTATGTGAGAGGTTAGAGCCACCGGCCTGTAGTCCTTGGATGTGCTGGGACGCGGGCACTTAGGGACAGGGACCACACAGGAGGTTTTCCACAGTGTCGGGACTCTCTGCAGCCTCAGGCTCATATTGAATATGAGCTGGAGCACATCACACAGCTGAGGCACAGGTTTTGAGTACCTTTGGGCTCACCCCATCAGGACCCGCAGCCTTGCCTGCGTGTAACTTGCTCAGCTATGTACTCACCTGGTCTGCAGAGAGCCACACTGTGGGGGTCTCAGGTGTTTGGGGGAGGAGCGTGAAGGAGTCTGTGTTTTTTAGGGCGTGTCTCAAGTTGTGCAGTTCATTCAGGGTGAGGAGAGGGTCATTTTAGCACACTAAACACTACTGGTCAGGTTTATTTAACCCTTTCACTACCACACTACAGAAGGTTAACCTTTCATTGCCACACTACAGAAGGTTAACCCTTTCACTACCACACTACAGAAGGTTAACCTTTCATTACCACACTACAGACGGTTAAGGTTGCAGCTGATAACCAAGAGAACAAATAGGCGAAGGGCAAAACAAATCATACAGAGGGCAAAATTACCATACAAATACAATAATTCTGCCTTCTGTATTGTTGCTGAATGATGTCTCTCAGTTATCACACTCTGTACATATAAAGAGGCTAATCTTGTCCGGTCTTACGGCTGCCAAAAAGCTAATAGCATCACGCTGGATTCAACCTGATAAAATGTGCCGGAGGGTATGGATTCTTACCTATCTTGATGTGATTTACCTGGAGATATCTACCGCACGAATTCTAGGTATTAATGAAGCCAGCATAGAAATCTGGTCAGAGGTGGTGGAGAGGATTAAGCATTATATGAACTATTAATCCTTGGTATCAAACGGAATGTATTCAAGGGGGGTCCGGTGGGGGGGGGGGGGGGGGGTTAACGAGTAAGAGCATGAATGTGTTTTATAGTGGATTTCTACTGTAAAGGTTTGTATGTCATGTCAAAAAAAATAAAAATAAAAAAACATTTGTTCAAAAAAAACAAATACAATAATTATCGTACATCTGGCAAACATTGGTCTACCTGGGAGGCCCTTGAGATGATTTTACAGAGCGTTGCACTGGGTCAAAACGCTGTAATGATGGTAATGTTGGAAGGTAAAAAAGATCTCCTAATCTGGTTTATTCTGGTTGGGTCTGGCCAGAACCGGCCCGCTCCGGACAGGCTGAGCATCTCTCTACCGTGACTTTCCGGTCGTGTGCCAAGAACGTAAGCCTGAGCCTAACACTCGGCTCCAGCAAGACAGCAGGACAAAACAAACACTGGGATATAAAACGCATTCTTTATTGGCCGGTCGGCGACGCGGCTGATCACATCGCAAGGTTTACTGGAAGTAAAGTAATCTGAGTAACTGAAAGTAATCAGGTTATGCCACAGAGCTTCTTGATTATAGTTGTATTCAGGCCAATAATCTATGTCTGATTACATGCTGGAAGTAAAGTAACTGTTTTAGTCTATTTTGTCTGTGTGTGTGTGTGTGTGTGTGTGTGTGTGTGTGTGTGTGTGTGTGTGTGTGTGTGTGTGTGTGTGTGTGTGTGTGTAATGTAGCTGGTGTGAGAAGGCGCTGCCTTGCTATTATAAACTAAAACGGCCCTGATTATAGTCAGTTGTTGTTTGGTGAGTTCTAGTAATTCCAGAGAAATTCCGCGATAATAGCTCTTTAGTGGAATACACAAAACACGTTGTAATTTTTCAGCTGATTTACGAATAGTTTTCAAATAAACGCTAGATTATCGATAGTATATGTGTACTTATGCACGCTAGAGAAGCGGGCTGAAAAATCTATTATCCATGACCTGGTCAGCGCTAACGTCTCACTCACTCACTCACTCACTCACTCACTCACTCACTCACTCACTCACTCACTCACTCACTCACTCACTCACTCACTCACTCACTCACTCACTCACTCACTCACTCACTCACTCACTCACTCACTCACTCACACACACACACACACACACACACACACACACACACACACACACACACACACACACACACACACACACACACACACACACACACACACACACACACACACACACACAGCCATTCCAAATATTGATCGTGTTTATTGATCCAACATTATAGTCTAAAACACATCATCGAAAGCTGCTCCCAGCCTCCCCAGTGAATGTGGTATACGATACTGCTTGCCAGAGAAGGGAAAACCCCGGACCGGACTTTTCTTCTGATGCACATGCCCACCCAATCCAATCCAATGATGTGCAATACCATCTGGGAGACGATAGGCGGCGGTATTTGCCCTTTTCGAGCTCAGAGCCATTCCCAATGATAGAGTCAGGCTGGATGGATGAACAATTTATGGATATTGCTAATAAAAGCAAAAACGAGAAAGAAACTAGGAAACTCGTCAACTGGCACTCAACGCATGGCGAGTTAAGACGACTAATCTCGTCGTTGGCAATCAATGTGTTAAGTAAAGAAAGTGAATCGTTCCCTTAGGGAAATAGACTTCATCTGGGCAGCGAGATGTATCAACACCCTTAACACATTGGTTGCCAACGATGAATGGCGAATTATCGCTTGGTTGCCACCACTCTAATCAATGAGGGGACGAGCACATTTGCGAACGCTTAAACTATATCTTAAATTATGGCTATGGTTCTAATACACCCGTTGCTTATCAATGACTTGCTTGCAGTCAACATGTACAACATGTACATTTTCGTTTTATACCGTTTTGAATACGAGTATAGTTTTGGAAATTTCTAAAGAAAAAAAGATTCTGCAGTAATAGCCATTTACTGGAATACACACAACACGTTGTCATTTTCCTGCTGATTTATGAATCGTTTTCAAATAAACGCTAGATTATCGATAGTATATGTGTACTTATGCACGCTAGAGAAGCGGGCTGAAAAATCGATTATCTATGCCGTGCCTGGCGCTAACGTTACGCACACAGTACACAAACAGGAGACACGTTGTGAACGCTGTGAAAAAAAACTCTGATTAACCCAATACTGGTCAAATAAAGTCCTTACCTCAGATCAGATGTTCTGCAAAAAGATTCATCCAATTCCTGATCGCCATTCCAAATATCGATCACGTTTATTGATCCAACGTTATACCTCGAAACACATAATCAACGCTTCTTCCAGTGCCCTCAGTGGATGCAATAGTCTCAGGTTACATGCCTCAGAAGTCAAATGTGGAGCCCAGAGTTTTATTTCTGATGCATTCCCATCGACTCTATTCCAATGGGTGCAATACCATCCGGGAGACGATAGGGGGCAGTATTTGCCCTTTTCGAGGTCAGAGCCATTCCCAATGATAACGTGAGGCTGGATGGATGAAAAATGAATGGATATCGCTAATAAAAGAAATAACGATTAAATAACGAGATTTCTCGTCATTGGCACACAACGCATGGCGGCCAACAACGAGATTTCTCGTCGTTGGCACACAATGTGTTAAAGGAACACACCAACATTATGGGATGTGATGCCAGCTTGCCGTCTTCTCCAGAGTCAGACAAGAAGACAGATACCCTCCTCTCCCTTCTGAATGAACTACCGACTGATCTCTGGGCCGAGCACTCCGCACCAGGGCACCATGTCAGTGGAACGCTAAAATGGTAAAAAAAAATGCAAGTATGAAGAAGAGAATAAATAAGAGTATGAAGAAGAGAATAAATAAGAGTATGAAGAAGAGAATAAATAAGAGTATGAAGAAGAGAATAAATAAGAGTATGAAGACTAGAGTATGAAGAAGAGAATAAATAAGAGTATGAAGAAGAGTATGAAGAGTATGAAGAAGAGTATGAAGAGTATGAAGAAGAGTATGAAGAAGAGTATTGAAGAGTATGAAGAGTATGAAGAAGAGTATGAAGAGTATGAAGAGTATGAAGAAGAGTATGAAGAAGATAACTCAACATTCTCACCTGAGCTCATATACATAGGTAACTAGACCATTTCACTAGTGGACTGTAGGTAACTAGACCATTTCACTAGTGGACTGATGGTAACTAGAGTATTTTACTAGTGGACTGTAGGCAACTAGAGCATTTTACTAGTGGACTGTAGGTAACTAGAGCATTTTACTAGTGGACTGTAGGCAACTAGAGCACTTTACTAGTGGACTGTAGGTAACTAGAGCATTTTACTAGTGGACTGATGGTAACTAGAGCATTTTACTAGTGGACTGATGGTAACTAGAGCATTTCACTAGTGGACTGTAGGTAACTAGAGTATTTTACTAGTGGACTGATGGTAACTAGAGCATTTCACTAGTGGACTGTAGGTAACTAGAGCATTTCACTAGTGGACTGATGGTAACTAGAGCATTTCACTAGTGGACTGTAGGTAACTAGAGCATTTCACTGTTGGACTGATGGTAACTAGACTAGAGCATTTTACTAGTGGACTGTAGGTAACTAGAGCATTTTACTAGTGGACTGTAGGTAACTAGAGCATTTCACTAGTGGACTGTAGGTAACTAGAGTATTTTACTAGTGGACTGATGGTAACTAGAGCATTTTACTAGTGGACTGATGGTAACTAGAGCATTTTACTAGTGGACTGTAGGTAACTAGAGATTTCTACAGACATATGCAGAAGTATGTTTCTTACACATTTCATGCAGTAGGCAACGTGGTGGAAAACTGATGTAAAAGAGTGGGACCTTTGCAGTCAGAAGAATCAACAGGCTGGCAATTATTAGTTATAATTAGGACTAGCTGGTCATGGATTATCAAAGGACATATTGCCCAAGAAAGACCCTGGGAATAACGTTATGATGCAGGAAGAGACCGATGGCTCCATGGCTGTTTTGTGGGCTGTTTCAGACAAATGAACAAAATGGTGTGCACACTTCTTATTGGCATTCTCTGAGTAGTGTTGATGATCAATAAGGATGATTGATGCCGAGCATCACTGTAAGCCCCACAGCTATTGGGCGTTTGTGCTGTGTGGTGCAATGAGTTTGGTCATTTATAAGTCCCATCGTTGTGGGAATATAGTGTTTACTTGACTCCATTGTCAAGTCAGAAGATGCAACAATATGGTGCGCTGCTGTTTGTTTTGGAAGCAAAAATGTCTGCGTCATCATTTTCACAATCTCCGTCTACTGACCTGGAGTCTGTACTGTGGACATGAGTTTCAGTCAGTTTTACATGTGTTGCTAGTAATGATGAGTAAATTACAGTCATCATGCAGGCACGCTGTATTTTTATAGTTAGCTAACATTATGCATTAGCAAGCATTGTTGTGTGTTGATGAGCAGTAGTGTTAACTCATGGATGATCACTGTGTGTAGTCTATGTTGATGATGAGCAGCAGTGTTAACTCATGATCACTGTGCTGTGTGTAGTCTACAGGGATTAAAGCAAAAAAAAAATCTCCTGACTGAACTTTTTTTCAGGCCAAATCATATTCTTATTTTAACCTCCACTGTATTTTTTTTAATAGCGTTAGCATTTTAAGGGAGCCTACTTGTTTCGGTTTTGTCGATAATCCAATTGGTCAGACCAAGTTTAAAAGAATAAAAGTGATTAAATCTATTACTTTTGTCCTGTAACATTTATATGTTTAAAGAGAATATAGCGTATATCAGCCTATGATTCCCGCGGGGGTGCGTCATCTCCTGACTAAACTCTTTAATTTTTTCAGGCAAAGTCACTCTTATTTTAACCTCCACTGTATATAATAATAAATAATAATAATGCAGGACATGTTGCAGAGGTCTTTATTCGGCATGCAACGACACTCAATGTTTTAGTGGTACACACAGCGGTTAGTTATTCTTTTTAGCACACACACCGGAACACACACGCATGCATTGTCTCTTTAGGATCGCCGATGCGATTAGTCTCTGCGATTAACCCATCCCGTCGTCCTTCCCCCCCAAGGGCAGCCGGGAGCAGACAGGCGTCAACGTGAGCCGCGCCACGGGACCAATCCAAGTACTCCTGTCCGTCTTCGTCAAGGACGCCACAGCGTTAGCGATCTGTTGTTGTGCATGTTTTTCCATTGGGTTTATCTTATCGGGGAGAAACCCTTGCAAGCACGGGGAGAACATGCAAACTCCACACAGAAAGGCCTGGGAGATACCCCACCTGGGTACCTGGCATCATGGAAACCTGGTCCCCAAGCGGGAATCGAACCCTGGACCTTCTTGCTGTGAGGCGACAGTGTTAACCACTATGTATATTTAATAGCGTTAGCTAAAAGAAAAAGAAAGACAACCCGTATCACAGGGTCTGACAGCACAATTACACTTTCATAGCCGTCGCGCCTCCGCTCACCCTTCAATAAGCTTTGTGGTCCCGGCATTAATGTGTCCATAAATCCATTTATTTAGATCCAACAGTCTGAATGTATCTTCCGATTATTATACATTTCCGACAACGAACTATTAGCGTAATCCTGTCTCTCGAGTCGCTGCGTGCGTCCTGCCATTATTGCTCCGCAGCTCGCAAATGACTCTGCTTGGCGTGGCCGCGGTAGGGAAAAAAAGCCCTTTTTCATGATATTTGACGCCTCTGATTGGCTCAATTTAGTTTCAATCTGTATGCATCTACAAATCATATTATACCAGGTAGCCAATTGACGGGAAATCCGTCACAAGACGGAACGCTTTAATGTCTGAGTCTATGTTGATGATGAGCAGCAGTGTTAACTCATGATCACTGTGTGTAGTCTATGATGATGATGAGCAGCAGTGTTAACTCATGATCACTGTGTGTAGTCTATGTTGATGATGAGCAGCAGTGTTAACTCATGATCACTGTGTGTAGTCTATGTTGATGATGAGCAGCAGTGTTAACTCATGATCACTGTGTGTAGTCTATGTTGATGATGAGCAGCAGTGTTAACTCATGATCACTGTGTGTAGTCTATGATGATGATGAGCAGCAGTGTTAACTCATGATCACTGTGTGTAGTCTATGTTGATGATGAGCAGTAGCAGCGTTAACTCATGATCACTGTGTGTAGTCTATGTTGATGATGAGCAGCAGTGTTAACTCATGATCACTGTGTGTAGTCTATGTTGATGATGAGCAGCAGTGTTAACTCATGATCACTGTGTGTAGTCTATGTTGATGATGAGCAGCAGCGTTAACTCATGGATGATCTCTGACAAACTCATAGTTAAGTCTTGTACTGCTCTTAAAGCATTTATATTATTATTATAAGAAAAGCAAATATACGTACATATATATATCTTTACCAGAAATATGCCGTGATATAAATTCTATCCGCCCGCCCCTACTTGTCTATAGGTTGTAAATCACTAGATTAGATTAGATTCAACTTTATTGTCATTGCAATGGGTGTGTGTGTGTGTGTGTGTGTGTGTGTGTGTGTGTGTGCAGGAGCCCTGTGCTGGTCACATGGTGCTTGTTTACGTTGCAGAATCTGCACGGAGGAGGCAGCAGGAGCCTCAGGATGGGCCTTGGTTCTGGGCTTTCCTGCACAAGGAAGGCCAGTGTCTGAAATGCTTTTAAAGAATGTCGCAGCTGAGCTAACCAAGCTGAAAGTGTGGTTTGATGTAAATAAATTATCATTAAATATATAAAAAAACAAATTCATGATATTTGGTAAACGTGATATACAAGTAAATACACCGGTTGAACTAATGATTGATAGTATTAAACTGGAGAGGGTATTTGAGAATACATTCCTGGGTGTGATAATAGACCACAAACTCAACTGGAAACCTCATATCAAATATGTCAGGACTAAATTGGCACGGAGTGTTGGTGTTTTATGCAAGATAAGACATATTCTAAACAAAAAAACACTGTATGCACTGTACTGTACACTCTTCCTACCATATATGAGCTACTGTGCGGAGGTGTGGGGTAATACCTACAAAAGCACTCTACAGCCAATATGCACCATGCAAAAAAAAGCAATACGAATAATCAACAATGTAGGATATTATGAACACACCAATAACTTATTTATAAAGCTACAAACATTGAAATGTATGGACCTAGTGGATTTCAAAACTGCCCTCATTGTATACAAAGCCAGATACAAACTAATCCCAGGCAACATTAAAAAATGGTTCAGAGACAGGGAAGGAGAATATAACTTAAGAGGGAGAGGGAATCTTAAACAACCAATGGTACACACTACGCTGAAAAGCATGTGCATATCGGTGTGTGGAGTGAAGTTGTGGAATAATTTACCCGAATACATCAAACTGAGTAAACATGTGGCACAATTTAAAAAGCAGCTTAAAAAATACACATTAGAGAAATACAGAAATTAGTATTGAGGATAAACAAAGTGATGTTATATTGTGTATGTAGTGCTGTACTATATTCACTGCTGTCAAGTGAAGCAAGTTTTTTTCTTTAAATCTTTTAATATAAGTAAAAGTATATTCTATATTGTAATATACTAAATTATGTTATATCTAGTAAAATTAATGGAAGAACAAATATAAATGTAAGGGGGTAGGGATCAATAAGCTTATCTTCCCTCTACTCCTTTTTTGGACATGTCTGCTAACCAAACACATTGCTCTTGACCTTTTGTTTATAATTCCTTTTTTTCCCTTTTTTTATGTTTTTTTTTAATTTGTCGTTATGATTGTTTGGTTTGACGGAACAAGATACCGTGAGTTGTTTGGAGAAATATGGAGAATAACATGTTCAAAAATAAACTTTTCATTCATTCATTCAAATAATGGAACGTCTCAGAGAGCGGCAGAACTGTGGCAAAACCCTGTGGCGCGTGAACCCCAGACGTGACCCGGGATCGGCAGACAATCGACAATCGAGACACACGTCACTCCGCAACGCAACCCATCCAGGGTTGAAGGCCTGTTGAGTCATTATTCACGTTATAACATCTCAGACTTTAGTGGGTATCAAACAGGTAAAGACTGTCAGGTTCTAAACTGTGTGGGTATCAAACAGGGAAGAAAGACTGTCAGGTTTTTAACTGTGTGGGTATCAAACAGGAGGAAAGACTGTCAGGTTCTAAACTGTGTGGGTATCAAACAGGAAGAGAGACTGTCAGGTTTTAAACTGTGTGGGTATCAAACAGGAGGAAAGACTGTCAGGTTCTAAACTGTGTGGGTATCAAAGAGGAAGAGAGACTGTCAGGTTTTAAACTGTGTGGGTATCAAACAGGAGGAAAGACTGTCAGGTTCTAAACTGTGTGGGTATCAAAGAGGAAGAGAGACTGTCAGGTTTTAAACTGTGTGGGTATCAAACAGGAAGAAAGACTGTCAGGTTTTAAACTGTGTGGCAGAGTTCAGAACCCAACTTGGTCGCAAAGACGGTGATTTGCACTCTGAGCTCAATCTAAAAGCCCTGTTTGGAAATAATTTGGATTTTGATCAACTTGTGGAACCTCGAGATAAAGTACCTTCTATTTTTATGCTAACGATATTTTGGGAGTTCTAGCATCAAGAATGTAGGTAGCCTACCTTTCAGTTTTTAGCACTTACAGTAGCACTTAACCCTTTCACTGCCACACTATAGAAGGTTAACCCTTTACTATCACACTACCGACGGTTACCGTTGGATCTGTTGAATAGGTGTAAACACGGGCTGGTTCGCCAGAAAGCACCAAGGTTCAGAGGCTCCAGAACGGAGCAGGAGCTTGAACCGAAGCCCTGCCGCCGGTGTGAAAGCGCCCACAGAGAGAGAGAGAGGGGGGGTGTAGGTATGTTGATCTCAAAGGTAATTTATTTTGTTTACCTAATGAGGCATAATAGATATTCAAATGGCTTGAACCTATGTGTTTTTTCTTAGAAGGAATAGTAAAATGTAATTTTAGGTAAATTCTGACCTAATGCAGATGGTGTGCTTCTCAATCTCAGGTTTGTCAGACGTTTGACTAACAGTTGCTGTGATTTTTTAAGGAGTTGACGTAATGTTACCAGAGACCGTAAGTGATATTAGTGGGCCCCCCCCCCAAGAGAGGGCTAAATGCAGTTGGTGAAAGACAGGATGCAGACCACATCAAGAGGTTTCAGCTTTCAGAAAGAGAGAGAGAGAGGGAGAGAGAGAGAGAGAGCTTCCCACAACCTCTATTCATTGTGTACTTGTTCAAACGTCTCTGTTTATATCCTACAGTATATGTCCGCTCTATTCTATACTATTCACCTTGCTGTGTGCTGATGTAGCAGTGAAATGTTATTATGCAAGATTATAAACAGAAGGTGAAAAGATGTGACAGGCTGCCTCCACATGTATCGGAGGGGACATGTAATGCAAGGCTTCTATCCTCCCTATAACCGGCCAGTAATAATAGGGGCATATGCGAGCAACGATCAGGACAGGGGAGGGAGAATTGGCACGAGAGGTAAATTGGGATGGGGAGAAAAATCACAGAAAAAGGAGAAAAAAAGTAGATAGATTTTTTTTAAGGAAACGCGATGACTTCTTGTTAGTCTTGTTATCAGATCAGATTATTTTATTGTCACGTCATTCAACACCTTACAGCAAAAAGAGTGAAATTCACTTTGTTGTGGTTCCTCGACCATAGCAGCATCCAATATAATATAAATAAAATAGATTTAGCATAGAATAAGATAAAATAACAGCAAGATGACTATATACAGTTCTAAATAAGTGTGCAGTGCAGATAACAGGATGTAGATAATACTATATCAAATTTAAATAACAAAAAGGCTATGTACAGTTCCAACAAGAAAAGTATGTTATGTGATGTGCAATGTGCGATGTGCAATACTTATCTGTGGGTAAAATGCAATGTGCAATACAGTTTAGCAGCAGCAACTATTTACAAATATACACCATATCAAGCTGAGTAGGTACAAGTTAAAGAGACATTCCACCAAAGATACCACCACTGTCTCATCTATTCTGTAGGTTACAGTTTAAAGTGACTATTAGATGTAGGCCTGTGTTTCTGGGGGATTTCTAGCATATTTCTATACAAACATTGTGAGTCTGAGATTCTAAATTGTGACAAACGAATCCTTATGGAAACAAACACAGAACAAATGTTGTCAATGCTCAGAATTTCCAAACAACCGCGTCTCAACAAAGAACACCACTTATACATTTTCTTTGGGAAAATGTTATCAAGATGGTGGCGACTTCTGTTTAACAGACTTCACCAAAACCACTCTCTATCCCTCACTCAGCGCCTCCTTCCAATTACCCCCCCTCCTCCTTTATGTAACTGCCACATGACAGAACAACTGGTAGCTGTCCGCTATCCTCCTACACAAAGCATGCAGCTACTACTAGCTTCCATAAATTCCACAGCGATACTGATAGTATTGGGTATTATCCCCACACACACCAGGCAAAAATAATCATACTGCTATGCTATTTACTGATAATGAAAGGATTATCTATCGGTTAGCCTAAATAAAATGGGAGGTTGGCACTTTGTGAGGTTAAAACTTAATAATGTAAGTTCCCCCCACAGTCTTCTGCAGAATAAAGTAGTATTTTCCTATATAAAGTGCTCAAATCCTATTGTGATTCAAATCATAACACCCAGCCCTGGAAACTATGCTTCCTAGATATTTCACAAACACAGACAGAGTATTTGACAGGAGAAGATGAGGAAATGATTGTATATGTAACAGACAACATCAGAGCTGTCTCCCTTCCTTCTTCCTGCATGTACAGTAATCTAATATTGACCGTTGACTGTCCCTGTGTGTGTTAGCCTCAGTCTGAACTGTAGTGGTGGGAATCACCTGGGAACCTCACGACTCCATGCGATTCTGACGCCTAGTCCCGGGATTCCTTCATTAATGGCCCCATGAAATCAAAATAGTAGAGCTGTCAGGCGATACAAAAAATGAATCTAATTAATTACAGGATTTGTAATTAATCGAATTAATCGCATTTTAATCGCATAACCATTTTGATATTTTATATTCTATAATCATATTTCAAATTGCATGTGTCCGGATGGCAGAATTCAGTACTACAAAAGCTTCTGTTTAATCATCTTCCCTTTATTCATTTGCTTAGATTTTTCAGGTCTGGTCAATTTTAGCATGGTGTTATTCACAGTCAAAAAGAAAAAGAAAAAAAAGAATTGAATTGATATTCTCATTTGGTTCATTACAATTTACTCAAGCCTAGTAACAGACACAGTATTTCTGACACTGGGAATACATTCCCTGAGATCCATAGATGTCCCTAGAATCAGATACCAAGAACATGCAAATGGACAATTAAAAAAAAAAATGTAAATGTTTATTCTACGTTCTTATGAAATGAATGAAATTAAAAAAAATTATTGTTTTAATAAATTTGGAGTAAATGTTCATAACGCAATAATTAGCTGTGTAATACATTTATCTAATTAACACGATAAACTGACAGCCCTACAAAATAGATGTTTGTAATTTCCTGGAAAACTATGTTTTTTTTTTTTTACAAGTCATCCTGCACACGGGGGCGTTACTAGTTTTGCGTCCAATTAAATGCTTTCTAGAATGACATTTACAGCACATTGTAAGTAAGCAGCACTCTGCCTCTTTAACTAAATTGAACAAATGTTCAATGTTAGCTCGCTAGCTAACGTTACTAATGTTGCATAATGTTTCTAACTTATGGCGCTAACGTTAGCTTGCTAGCTAATGGGTCGACCATAATGCACATTCAGCGCTATTGGCTACTATAAATGCCAATCAATATCCACGACAAGTCCCTCCCTAGCTTCCTCCCTAGATCCCACACATAAATATGTGGAATCAAATAGCATTCTGCTAGCCGTTTCATCAGGACTTTAAACACTTTTGGCGGGTTAACAACCACACTTCTATTCTACAATTATATTTGTCTGGTAGAATAATGAAAGTGTCACGGTTGGGTCACGTTTCCGTATGAATTCAGTACAACAAGAAAAAAACAGGCAAAACCCCAGTAGTTGTTGTTGTTGTTGTACTGAGACAGTGTACACTATTATTCTGATACTGAGGCAGTGTACACTAGCATTCTGATACTAGTGTACTAAGACAGTGTACACTAGCATTCTGATACTAGAGTACTAAGACAGTGTACACTAGTATTCTGATACTACTTGTGACGTAGGTAGGTTGGTCACCATCCTTCAAGGGTGTAAAGTACTTGAGTAATTGTACTTCGTTACAATACTTAAGTACTGTTTTTGGGGATTTGTACTTTACTCAAGTATTATTAGGTTTGTATACTTGTACTTTTACTCAATTACATTTCAGAGAAAAAAAACAGACTTTTTACTCCTTACATTTGCAGGCCTACAAAGTGCAAAGTACAAATCTCACAGGTCCAACTATTTTAATTGGTATATTTGTTTCTCTGGCCGAACTAACGTTAAAAAAATAGATAGAATATATACCTCTATGTGTATATACCTCCATGCTGAGCTCTATACCTCCATGCTGACCTCTGTGTGTAGATACCTCCATGCTGAGCTCTATACCTCCATGCTGAGCTCTATGTGTATATACCTCCATGCTGACCTCTATACCTCCATGCTGACCTCTATACCTCCATGCTGACCTCTATACCTCCATGCTGAGCTCTATGTGTAGATACCTCCATGCTGACCTCTATACCTCCATGCTGACCTCTATACCGCCATGCTGACCTCTATACCTCCATGCTGAGCTCTATGTGTAGAGACCTCCATGCTGAGCTCTGTGTAGATACCTCCATGCTGAGCTCTATGTGTATATACCTCCATGCTGACCTCCATGCTGAGCTCTATGTGTATATACCTCCATGCTGACCTCTATACCTCCATGCTGAGCTCTATACCTCCATGCTGAGCTCTATGTGTAGATACCTCCATGCTGAGCTCTATACCTCCATGCTGAGCTCTATACCTCCATGCTGAGCTCTATACCTCCATGCTGACCTCTATACCTCCATGCTGACCTCTATACCTCCATGCTGAGCTCTATGTGTAGATACCTCCATGCTGAGCTCTATACCTCCATGCTGACCTCTATACCTCCATGCTGAGCTCTGTGTAGATACCTCCATGCTGAGCTCTATACCTCCATGCTGAGCTCTATACCTCCATGCTGACCTCTATACCTCCATGCTGACCTCTATACCTCCATGCTGAGCTCTATGTGTAGATACCTCCATGCTGAGCTCTATACCTCCATGCTGAGCTCTATACCTCCATGCTGACCTCTATACCTCCATGCTGAGCTCTATACCTCCATGCTGAGCTCTATACCTCCATGCTGAGCTCTATGTGTAGATACCTCCATGCTGAGCTCTATACCTCCATGCTGACCTCTATACCTCCATGCTGAGCTCTATACCTCCATGCTGAGCTCTATACCTCCATGCTGACCTCTATACCTCCATGCTGAGCTCTATGTGTAGATACCTCCATGCTGAGCTCTATACCTCCATGCTGACCTCTATACCTCCATGCTGACCTCTATACCTCCATGCTGAGCTCTATGTGTAGATACCTCCATGCTGAGCTCTATGTGTAGATACCTCCATGCTGAGCTCTATACCTCCATGCTGAGCTCTATACCTCCATGCTGACCTCTATACCTCCATGCTGACCTCTATACCTCCATGCTGAGCTCTATACCTCCATGCTGACCTCTGTGTGTACTGTGTAGAGACCTCCATGCTGAGCTCTATACCTCCATGCTGACCTCTATACCTCCATGCTGAGCTCTATACCTCCATGCTGAGCTCTATGTGTAGATACCTCCATGCTGAGCTCTATACCTCCATGCTGACCTCTGTGTGTACTGTGTAGATACCTCCATGCTGAGCTCTATACCTCCATGCTGACCTCTGTGTGTAGAGACCTCCCTGGCCTCATGTGTTAGTTACGCTTGAGGAGGCGTTCTCCTTCCAGAAGAGCATGCTGAGTGGGTGTCAGCGTGACGGACCCAGAGAGTGGCTGAGAGACTGAGATGTATATCTCAAACAAGCTCAGCTATTGTATGTTGAGAGAGAGAGAGAGAGAGATAGAGAGAGAGAAAGAGAGGGGGGGGGGTAAAAACACAGATGTAGAGAGAGAGATGGAGGGAGATAGAGAGGGGGGAGGGAGAGACAGAGAGGAGATAAAAACACAGACGTAGAGAGAGAGAGATAAAACACAGACAGAGAGAGAGAGAGAGAGAGATGGAGGGAGATAGAGAGAGAGGGGGGAGGGAGAGAAAGAGAGAGGAGAGGATGGAGGGGGAGATAGGAAGGGAGAGAGAGAGGAAGGGAGGGAAAGAGATGGAGAGAGAAAGCGAGAGAGAGTGAGACAGAGAGTGGAGAGGAGCGAGGGGGAGAGAGGAAGGGAGAGAGAGGGAGGGAGAGAGAAAGGGAGGGAGGGAGGGAGGGAGGGAGGGAGGGAGGGAGGGAGAGCAGGAGAGGGAGAGAGATGGAGGAAGGGAGAGAGATGGAGGAAGGGAGAGAGATAGAGAGAGAGTAGGGCTGTGCGATATGGCCAAAAATGTTATCACGATATATCACAATAAAATGTGTGGCTCCAGGGGAGTTGAACAGTTCTGGCTCTGCTAGTTTCTTTTCTATCTTTTGGCGCTTTTTTGGTGGACAAACCACCGCACACATGCACCGTGACTCGCGAGTGGAGACTAGCTCTGCTAGCACACATAGCCTACTGTGTACAGACGGTTTCAAACTGTATTTTAAATTAGAAAGCAAACTAAATAAATGGACAAGAGAAAAAGAAATCTCAATTTGGTCAGTATTGTCATTTGGACAAGCAAAGCCATTACTTTAAGTTGCAGGCAAGAAAGACAAGTCTGTCCACTGTCTCTGGTTTTAAAGCTGCCCTCTGGTTTTAAACCACCAGGTATTGATGGGAAACTTCTGAAATTGGTCCCTGATTTAATTGCCCCCGCTATCTGTCATATTATAAATCAATCCTTTAGTGAATGTTTGTATGCGCAACAGTGGAAAATTGCCAAAGTAATACCACTGCCAAAAAATTTGAAATGGCCATTCTCAGGATCTAATAGTCGTCCCATAAGTTTACTGCCAGTTTTAAGTAAACTGATGGAAAGAATAGGAAGTGAACAGATTAAATGCTATTTTTCTTTGAAAACATTAACCACTGATTTTCAACATGTATATCGTGAAGGACATTCAACAGCGACTGCTTTAACCCAAATGACGGATGATTGGCTGAAAGAGATAGATAAAAAGAAAATGGTTGGCGCTGTCTTGCTTGATTTTACTGCAGCATTCGACATCATTGATCACAAATTCTTACTTAAAAAACTTGAATGTTAGGGCGGTCAGGTGGCGTAGCGGAGATTGTGCTCGTCACCAATGCAAGAGGCTGCGGTCTCGACTCCCGGAGAGTCAGCATTGCCTTGGCTCGGGCTGATCGCTATTTCCCCAGTCCGGCCCTGGTTAAAAGCCTCCAATGCTTATTAGTGTGTGTGCGTTTGAACGTTTGCATGTTTCAACCATACATTTCCATTTATAAAAAAGAAAAAAAAAGAAAAAAAAAAGAAAAAAGAATATTACTATTATTATAAAAAATATATATTTTTACCTCCTATAATAGTGGGGGTCGCGGCTCTCTGACACCGTTATTTGGGGGTCGCGGCCTGAAAAGTTTGGGAACCCCTGCAGTAGAGGATGAGTGGAGGGTGTATTCCTGGAGGAGGTCAGTGATGTGAGTGGCCACTCTAGCTGCAGTCTTTTCAGCTGCTACGATCAGCACCTCTGTTTTTTTGCATTTAACTGGAGGAAGTTATGACATACCAGATTTACAAATACAGTACTGTTTTTGTAGGGCGATTATGGTTTATTTACATTGAGGTTCTGGGGTCACATGGAGTGTATTATATACGAAATAACAACCGTCGGCTTTCCTTTTCTAAGCATTTTCGGTGATTGGGGAATAGTTGCGGGACGCCAAGATGTACTCACAGTAGAAAGCTTGCGTGGATCCTTATATTGGTTCTTTTACAGCGTTTTTTAAATCATGCGAAGAATCACACACTTCTGCCCGAGCCTGGCACAGACCACCCCATTACTGCATTCTTGGGCCTGGGCCCGATTTAAAACTGAAACTATATATAAAACATTATATATATATATATAACATTCTGATTATCACAGCAAATTATATTTACAATTGTAGTTTTGTCAATCTAAATCGAATTCCAAATACAACATTTTCCTATGCATATCACATTATATAATACACTTTAATATAATACACTTAATTTGTATAGCACCTTTCATACAAGAATTGCTGCTCAAAGTGCTTCACAGCAGTAAAAAAAGACAGGCATAAAATGAGCACAAAATTGGCAGATCAAGAGCGATGGAGACAAAAGAATTGGCATAAATAAGCATAAAATGAGCATAAAATAGACAGCAGCAAAATTGACAAAGTCAAGATAAGACATAGAACATTAAATCACATAGTTCTTCATATTAGGATCTAGCATCTTAATAGGCCTCTTTGTTTACGGTTTGATTATCACTGAATAGACATAAAATATAGGCTCCTCTATTTGGAGAAGTAGGTTCCTCTATTTGGTATCATAACACCCACAAACTAATTTCTTTATGTATGTATGTGTGTGTGTGTATGTGTGTTCGTTATCAGGTGTGCCAGTGTGTGTGTGTGTGTGTGTCTAGTACTCTGTAATGTGTCGTGTGTGTTCATGTGTGCATGGTGGTATGTGTGTTTTACAAGGTGGGGTGGTATTTACAAGGAACCAATCTAAACAGTCCCGGGGGTAGTGGGCGGTCCCTTCACAACACTGACCAATCGAAACAGTCCCGGGGGTAGTGGGCCCTTCACAACACTGACCAAGAGGTATTCTATCACCCTGGCAACCATTACACACACTCTGCGTCTTCTCTACTCCAGCGAAGAAAAGCTAGGAATAATGCTAGGAACGAGGAACGTCTCATACCCACTTTGTCTTTTACCCACTCAAATCTGTCCATGAACTAAGGCCATCATGTTGACGGATAATGTGTGGCTGTTCTGGTACCACCATCCGGGGAGGAAGGAAGAAAGATAGTACGATCACATCTGTCTGTTTACTGTGTTGTGCAACCAGCTCACCAACCACACACACACACACACACACACACACACACACACACACACACACACACACACACACACACACACACACACACACACACACACACACACCACACACCACACACCACACACCACACACCACACACCACACACCACACACACACACACACACACTAATGTAAATTGGCAGGAGGTAATCCATTTACCAGACGTGGTCGATGCAACGTCACGGAGGCGAGCGTCCGGGAACTCTGGTTTACACAACATCACCGTCTCCCCTGTTGTAAATATTTACAGCACCATGACTGTTCTGCAGTCAGGGTTTTACTGCTTTGCACTTTAATAACTAGAATATAATTCCTTGAGCCCGAACACAGATTTATAAACAGGCTTTTACATAAACCAGACTAACAAAATATACCTAATGAGCCACTAAGCCAAGAACATTCAGCCTACCTTGGATTTTGTGCTGCCATTTGTATCATAATGGTAACATAATGATAACATAATGGTAACATAATGATAACATAATGGTAACATAACTGTAACATAATGGTAACATAATGATAACATAATGGTAACATAACTGTAACATAATGGTAACATAATGATAACATAATGGTAACATAACTGTAACATAATGGTAACATAATGGTAACATAATGGTAACATAACTCTAACATAATTATAACATAATGGTAACATAATGGTAACATAACTCTAACATAATTGTAACATAATGGTAACATAATTGTAACATAATTGTAACATGATTTAGAATGTTGATCTCTCATTGGAGTCACATACAAGATCAGATATTGCTACGATTGCATTCTATCTCAGTCCTCTGAGGTTGCCTCCATTGTTCCATTGTGATTGTCTTGTGAAAGTGTTTCCTTCTAATGTTTTGTATGAAGTTCAGTCAGAGACAGTGCCTGTTTGCCTGTGTGCTCTGGTTGTATGCTATGGTTGATGCATAACGGGACTAACCTACCTATTGAGGGCTTTTGTGGAGGTGCTTGATGAAAGGCTAGGGATGTAATCCAAGTTATCATTTTGTGATTCTATTGGCTTGGTAGGTATCCCTGTGTTATAACATGTTCATATTGGACTGAGCCAGTGTCTGTTCACATTAATATCACCATAATCAGAGAGATTCCACCTATAGGTTTGATGGAAGTCCCCTGCACACTTGTTTTGGTATTGTCAAAGTGTTTCCGCATTGCATGTGCATGCACGCACACACACACACGTGTGCACACGTGTAGCTGAGCGCTGATATAACATACAATTAAACATAACTTTACTTGAATGCAATCTGCATTTTGTTATGATGCCTCAAAGCTCATGGACTGAACTCAATCTCAATCAAGTTGTATGTGTTTTAATTGATTGTTGTCCTTACTTGTCTAATTGTTATGATTGTATATGCTGTGTGTTGTATTTGCTTAACTCTGTATGTTTTGCTTAACTCTGTATGTTTTGCTTAACTCTGTATGTACACTCATGAATGAGGGAAACTTGCCTTTCGATTTTAAATAACTGTTTGAAATGAAAAGAAATACCAGTTGATCCAGAATAATTAGCCATGTCATTATTCCCATGAACACACACAGACGCACATGGGGCGGTGATGTAGTGGTTAACAAGGTCCTGGGTTCGAGTCCCGCTTGGGGACCAGGTTGCCGGGTACCCAGGTGGGGTATCTCCCGGGCCTTTCTGTGTGGCGTTTGCATGTTCTCCCCCCGTGCTCGTAAGCAAAAAAATGCAAAAAAGCAAAAAAAGAAAAATGGAAAAACACGCAGAACAGATCGCTAACGCTGTCATGTCCCTGACGAAGACGGACAGGAGCACTTGGATTGGTCCGCAGGTGCGGCCGCAGCCCTGCTCTCCTTGGGGGGGAAGGACATCGGGATGGGTCAAGTGCAGAGAGGCATTTCATCTGCGACCCAATGCGTGTGTGTGTGTGTGTGTGTGTGTGTGTGTGTGTGTGTGTGTGTGTGTGTGTGTGTGTGTGTGTGTGTGTGTGTGTGTGTGTGTGTGTGTGTGTGTGTGTGTGTGTGTGTGTGTGTGTGTGTGTGTGTGTGTGTGTGTGTGTGTGTTCCTGTGTGTCGCCCATCTTACATGTGTGTGTTTGCTGTATGACAAATAAAGACTTCTCTCTTCTCTCACAGACGTAAAAGGTACTCCTCTCTCTCTCTCTCTCTCTTACACACACACAGTGGCCATACTGTAGAAGGTGTCAGGCAGAAGTGTGTTTATGAACCAGATAAACATCCTTATCGATGCCTTTGTGCTTTATCTCATTGTGCATGCAGTAGAAAAGTGGCCATTCACTCATAATGTCTTTGAAGTCATTGAGAGTCATTCAATAAATACGCTAAGTCATTAAATAAATAAATCCATGCCGTGTGGCAGGATAATGGGATTCTGAGCAACACAAGGGATTTCTGCGAAAACGAAACTTCTGTGTTGTTATTGTTACATGCACACACACACACACACACACACACACAGACACACACATACACACACACACACACACACATCCAAGACAAGTCAGAGGCTGTGTTCTGAAGGTCCAGATTAACACATAAAGTCTGCGTTTATTATTTTGTATACCTTATATATTGTTTATATATATAAGATATATATTCTCCTGTCATCTATTACAGTATTTATCATTTGCTTATTTGTATATGTTCCACTCTTAACGCCGTAGACAGCGTGAGCGCATGCGCGGGGTTCTTGGGACATGCCTGGACAGAGTGTGTGTTATAAAAGAAATGTTTGGCAGCAGTAACAGGACGGCAAGCAACGTATCTTGACAGAGAGCTGTACAGCTAATTAGATACCACATAATATTGTCGAGCCACTATTGGCACAGTATAGTGACTTGTTCGAGCGAAGTAACGTTGAGAGACTTATAGCTGAACCCAGCAGCGTTCTGGATTTAACTACCTATTGAAGACGACATGCGGGTTGGCCTAAGTGTACAAGGGCTAACTAGCTAGCAACCATGCCAACAGGCTTTTCGGACTAATAGCTATTAATCCTGCCATCGGGCGCTAGGAATACAGGAACCCGGTCCGTACGAGACCCTCCTCACCAGCGACGACAGGATTATCCCAAGTTTGTCTGCGGCTCTCTGGAGTAGGAGCTCCAGAGAATTACCGTCTCCACCCGCCATCTTGCTTTCCCCGTGCTGCTCGCTTCTTCTCACTCCATTCCAAGCATCAATGGTCTCGTAGTTCAGGACTATCGTTACCTCTGACATTGTTGCATTGACATTATCGTATTAAAAGAGATCTGCGCTATGTATAATATGTATGCTTTCTATTACTATTAAAGTGATTATTCAACTTTGTATCACTGTCCCCTCGCAGTTAATAGAGTGTCCGCCATTTTGTGTACCTATACTGTCTGGCTAATTAATATTCTTTAGTAGTGGTTTAATCTAGCATTTCAATACAGTCAGGGTTGTGTAGCCCCTTAGCTACAGGCTGCGTTACCTTTGTTACTAGCTAGACCAGCACAGCAAAACGTGGACCTGACACGAATATCTAGGAGATTATCAAGTAAGATGAGGAGACTATGAGAGAGGTATTGCAGCAGTCTATAGCGTCGTCTGAGTAGACCTCACGTCAACATCACTCATATTCACACCCACTGTCACCATCCTGGTCCTTAGTTCTACAATGGCTACATTCTTTGTAGTATAGTGCAGCTCCCTGGCTTCACTGTCATTCTAGCCACCAAGTTTGAACATTATTATGCGCACATTGAACAGGTTTTAACATTTCTGGTGGCTGATATGTCAAATGGCATTGAGAGAGAGATGGAGGGGCAGAGAGATAGTGAGAGATAAATGGCAGAGAGAGAGAGAGAGAGAGAGAGAGAGAGAGAGAGACAGACAGACAGACAGACAGACAGACAGACAGACAGACAGACAGACAGACAGACAGACAGACAGACAGACAGACAGACAGACAGACAGACAGACAGACAGACAGACAGACAGACAGACAGACAGACAGAGAGACAGACAGACAGAGTCCATATAAAAGGTAAATATCAGGAATTTAGAGGCTGGAAGGAAAAAGTTCCAAATTGTTAACATTTGTGGTAATGCTAATGGAATGAGGAAGCTTCTGATTCAGAGTCTAGATATATATATATATATATATATATATATATATATATATATATATATATATATATATATATATATATATATATATATATATATATATATATATATATATATATATATATATATATATATATATTAATGGCTGCATTTATATAGCTCTTTACAATTTGTTCCTCACATTTTACCCATTCACTCACCGACGGTGAAGGTGCCAACCTGCTCATCGGGAGCAATTAGGGGTTGCTTACTCAAGGACACCTTGACACGCTGCCCGGGAGGAGTGGTAATCGAATCGGGAACCTCCGGATTACCAGACGACTGCTCTACCTCCCGAGCCACTGTCGCATATAAAGAATGCAGAAGAAGCTTCTGATACAGAACCTACAGCTGAAATAGCCGTGTTTGGAGTTTCTGGAGAAAACATTACATTTCTTTTTTTTAAATAAAAAGATATGCATCCAACCCCAGAGGATGATTCTACTGGAGTGGAAATCTGCCTATATATATAAAGAATGCAGAGGATATATATATATATATATTAGTGCTGTCAAACGATTAAAATATTTAACTCGATTAATCGCATGATTGTCGATAGTTAACTTGCGATTAATCGCAAATTAATCGCATTTTTTTTTAATTTTTTTTTTACCTTAAACAGATCTTTTTCAAGTTCCAAGTTTTAATACTCTTATCAACATGCGAGTCAACAAATGCTTGCTTTATGCAGCCATTTAACACGAAAGGATGACCCTCATGCATTGCAAATTTGCATCAAATTCAAAACAGAGTGATGCACAAAATAACTTAAAAGAAAATAATAATTTAAAACAATGAATAAAGTGTGCATAAAGTGTGCATTTTTTGTTGACAAAAAAATTAGTGGCATTAATAGAATCGGGAGTTAACGCGATATTAACGCGTTAACTCCCGATTCTATTAATGCCACTAATTTTTTTAACTCAAGATTAACTTAAAAAAAAAAAAAAATTTTTTTTACTAGACTTCACTCAGGTGTATTATTGATGCTCTCATTGATACTATGTTTGTTTCTGAAGTGTGTGTGTGTGTGTGTGTGTGTGTGTGTGTGTGTGTGTGTGTGTGTGTGTGTGTGTGTGTGTGTGTGTGTGTGTGTGTGAGATATAGAGAGAGAGGGGGGTGAGAGAGATGAGGAAGGGGCAAAAGAGAAAAAGATCTGGGAGAGTGTGTGTGTGAGGGAGAGAGGGGGGTGTGTGATTAATCAGCCCTTGTGTGTGTGAATGTAACAAGTTCCTAACGTTTTCTTTCCCCTATTATTTCATGCACACTTTATTCATTGTTTTAAATTATTATTTTCTCTTAAGTTATTTTGTGCATCACTCTGTTTTGAATTTGATGCAAATTTGCAATGCATGAGGGTCATCCTTTTGTGTTAAATGGCTGCACAAAGCAAGCATTTGTTGACTCGCATGTTGATAAGAGTATTAAAACTTGGAACTTGAAAAAGATCTGTTTAAGGTAAAAAAAAAAAAAAAATGCGATTAATTTGCGATTAATCGCAAGTTAACTATCGACAATCATGCGATTAATCGAGTTAAATATTTTAATCGTTTGACAGCACTAATATATATATATAAAGGATGCATAGGATATATATATAAAAATGCAGAGGAAATAAGTGGTGAGGTGTCATGGTGTTCATTCCGTCTTGCTGCTACACGTCAATAGAAATGCAGCTTCCATCTTGGTTAACCGTCTGTAGTGTGGTAGTGAAAGGTTAACCGTCTGTAGTGTGGTAGTGAAAAGGTAACCCTTCTGTAGTGTGGTAGTGAAAGGTTAACCTTCTGTAGTGTGGTAGTGAAAGGTTAACCGTCTGTAGTGTGGTAGTGAAAAGGTAACCCTTCTGTAGTGTGGTAGTGAAAGGTTAACCGTCTGTATTGTGGTAGTGAAAAGGTAACCGTTCTGTAGTGTGGTAGTGAAAAGGTAACCGTTCTGTAGTGTGGTAGTGAAAGGGTTAAAACCATCAAGTTAAGTGACATCTCCCAGAAGATTAGCCACAACTGTTTGCCAGAGTGCATTGTTTCCTTTGTAAGGGCAGGAATCCTTTGTCAAAGTTTAGATGCCAATTTGTCAGGACAGATCTGGCAGCCTACAAAGAGAGACACAGAACCTCCAAACAATGTCAGTTTATAGATTCTCTTCAAGCGCTTCATAGTGAGCATTCTTTCTATTGTTAATGTGAGGCTAATGTTCAGAGCTATTAATAGATGGTCATATGTGGCTCTGAAGCCTGTCCAGTGCTTGTTATGTTATTGTGTTCACCGCAGCCATCTTGAGGTAGTTTAGACATCTGACACTATTTGTCAGGTTTACCTATAGGGTCTGGTCTGCACCTCCTCAGCCATTAGTGGCAGTAGTACATTTAAGGCCAGCCATCTGGGCACCAGCATCTGTTCTGATATGGCCATCACCAGTGGTGCATTGGTGATTTCATACCTGGTTGCACTGTGTTTTAATGACGCCATGTGCACGCCCGCGCATGCGCATAAATGTTCCCTCGCGTGCGCACAGAATAAAGACAATGCCTAATTGCCTCTAGGAATGGAATGTAACACATTTCATTCAAAAGTTTTGTGTGAATGTATCTGAGGACGTGTTTGAACACACCGGACGACCTGAGCTATTGTTATGCAAAGTAGCCAGGTGGGTACTTGGCGAGTTGTCGCATCAGTCGAGTGCAGTGCATTCTGTGTGCACGTGCGTGCACGTGCGTGCACATCCGTGCATGTGCGTGTGCATGGTTCTGCTCACAGACCCGGTTGCAACCCCGTCCCATGACCAACACACCCCTGGCGATATATATGGCACTCACAATGTATTACTGGTGATATATATGGCACTCACCACGTATTACTGGTGATAGATATGGCACTCACCACGTATTACTGGTGATAGATATGGCACTCACCATGTATTACTGGTGATAGATATGGCACTCACCACGTATTACTGGTGATAGATATGGCACTCACCACGTATTACTGGTGATAGATATGGCACTCACCACTTATTACTGCAATAGATATGGCACTCACCATGTATTACTGGTGATATATATGGCACTCACCATGTATTACTGGTGATATATATGGCACTCACCACTTATTACTGGTGATATATATGGCACTCACCACTTATTACTGGTGATATATATGGCACTCACCATGTGTATTACTGGTGATATATATGGCACTCACCACTTATTACTGGTGATATATATGGCACTCACCATGTGTATTACTGGTGATATATATGGCACTCACCACTTATTACTGGTGATATATATGGCACTCACCACTTATTACTGGTGATATATATGGCACTCACCACTTATTATTGCGATAGATATGGCACTTACCATGTATTACTGGTGATATATATGGCACTCACCACTTATTACTGGTGATAGATATGGCACTTCGTTTCAGCGTTTTCCTTGACGTCACAGCCGTCAAGTTCTCTCCTCTTGCTGCAGCAGCATGTTTTGTTGACCCCCATGTATCAGCTGAGACCCTTATTGAGAATGAAGACGAGGGAATGCAGGATCTTCTACGAAAGGCAGAAGACTACATTGCTCACAGCGTGCCACGAAGAGTGGAAGTGCGAGTGGAGCAGGTGACCGATGATGATGAGGAACTGGAAAACGTGGCTTCAGCAGGAGAGACACCCTCGGCAAAGCGGCCTAGGTTCAAGTTTTTCAGTGCCAAAGATGCCCAAGACCACTAACATTAGACAGGAGATTCTGAAATACAAAGAAGGGCTGTCCAACCACCAGGCTGCTAGTGCTAACACAGACGTTGAGGAATCTGCTATCGAGTTCTGGATTTCTCAGAGTCCTATGGTGTTTCCACATCTGAAACCTCTGGCCTTGGATCTCCTGGCGATGCCAGCATCCCAAGCCTTTGCCGAATGTGTCTTCAGTGTAACTGGTTACCTCTCAAATGGCCGCCGCAACAGAGCAAGAGACATATTGGAAAAAAGTGCTTTTCTCAAGATGAACAAGAACAAGTCTAAATAGTCAATTGTGAATGCAGGCAGCAGCACTGACCATCACCAACCCTAACTTAGGGGTTAGAGGCGGACGGTCTAGGTCTGGTTAGGGGTTAGAGTCAGGTGGTCTAGGTCTGGTTAATAGAGGCCATAACCAGACCTAGACCACCTCTACTCTAACCCCTAACCAGACCTAGACCACCTCTAACTCTAACCCCTAAGTTACCCTAACCATGCCTAGACCACCTCGCTCTAACCACTAACCAGACCTCTTCCATGTGGCACTTTAACACTGACCTCAGAATGTGATTTTATATAATGTTTTTATGCAGGCAGCAGCACTGACCATCATCACCAACCCTAACTTAGGGGTTAGAGGTGGACGGTCTAGGTCTGGTTAGGGGTTAGAGTCAGGTGGTCTAGGTCTGGTTAATAGAGGCCATAACCAGACCTAGACCACCTCTACTCTAACCCCTAACCAGACCTAGACCACCTCTAACTCTAACCCCTAAGTTACCCTAACCATACCTAGACCACCTCGCTCTAATCACTAACCAGACCTCTTCCATGTGGCACTTTAACACTGACCTCAGAATGTGATTTTATATAATGTTTTTATGCAAGCAGATTGCATTGCAATCAGTGTGTACTACTAGTACTACTGTGTGTTCTGTTTACTTAGTTTACAGTATCCTGTTGTTAATAGAATAAACCGCTGCCAGCCCAGCAGGCAGCAGCCCGGCCAGCACTGACCATCACATCACATCACCAACCCTAACTTAGGGGTTAGAGGTGGACGGTCTAGGTCTGGTTAGGGGTTAGAGAGTCAGGTGGTCTAGGTCTGGTTAATAGAGGCCATAACCAGACCTAGACCACCTCTAACTCTAACCACTAACCAGACCTCTTCCATGTGGCACTCTAACACTGACCTAAGATTGTGATTTATCATTTTATATGTTTATGCAAGCAGATTGCAATCAGATTGCTACTGTGTGTACTATTATACTATTATCTACTCAAGTTCAACTACTACTGTACTACTGTGTGTTTGTTTACGACAGTATCCTGTTAGTTAATGTTGTTACTGTTACTGGCTGCCAGTGCTGACACTGTTATTTAATATTTATCATTCAAATAAATCGCTGCCAGGTGAGCAAGGCAAAGAAAGATAATGTGACTGTCTTATTAAGTTATTTCACCATTCACAGATCGACACTCGACAGTGAGTGCACCCTTCCTGTGTATTACTTGTGCCGCCGACTCAGATTCCCCTAGGTTAAAAAATAAATAGGCAATTTAAATCACAATATGTTCCATGTTGACTATTTCTGACTTCTGACAAGTTTTTTTCCATTGACTAAAAATAGACAAAAATGTCATCCGTTTTCGTCGACTAAATCTAGACGAAAACAAAAAAGACAAAATTGAGACAAAAACTTACTAAGACTAAAATGCTCAGACATTTAGTTGACTAAAACTGACTAAACGAAAAATAAATGAAAATGACTAAATATGATGAAAACGAAAAAGGAGCACTTGCCACATGACTAAGACTAAAACTAAAATGAAAATAGCTGCCAAAATTAACACTGTGTGGCAGTGTGTGTGGGGCGGCGTGGCTCAGGGGTAGAGCGGGTCGTCCAATGATCGAAGGGTTGGTGGTTCGAATCCCGCTCAAGCCCATGTCCATCCCACTGCCGTTGTGTCCTTGGGCAAGACACTTAACCTACTTGCCTCGTATGAATGTGTATGCATGTGAATGAATGTTGGTGGTGGTCGGAGGGGCCGTAGGCGTTGATTATTCGCCACGCTTCCGTGAGTCTGCCTCAGGGCAGCTCTGGCTGCAATTGTAGCTTACCACCACCGGTATGACTGTGTATGAACGAATAATGGACTCTGTGAAGCGCTCTGGGTGCCATGAAGAGCGCTATATAAATCCAAGTCATTATTATTATTATTATTATTAACCGTCCGTATTGTCGCAGTGAAAGGGTTAACCATTTGGTAGTGCGGTAGTGAAATGGATTAAATACCAACACAGGTTACACTGGCCAGACAGCATTCTTTTCTTTGTTGTTGCAGCAAAGTGTGTCGGAAGGGAGAGGCAGAAGAGAGAGAGGATAGATGAGACGCGGGGAGGCTGGAGTCAAACCTCATACATCAGGTTAGCGTTATCACTCAGTCAGTAGTACTCATTTATACATATTCCACTTGAATCACTTGTGCATTCATTGTATATATACCAAATGTGCTGTTGATAATTATTGGATGAAGCTTATTTATATATTTTTGTAGTTTTGAAGATATTAGCCAATAGGGGTGGGGGAAAAAATCGATACGTAGTAGTATCGCGATACTTTGCGTGGCGATACTGTATCGATACAGGGACGCCAAGTATCGATATTTAATTATTCATAAAAAATAAATATAAATATTTTTTCTTTTTTGTATAAGGAAGTTGCATTGTTCATTTCAATACCTGTAATAGTACAGTAGTCCACACACACACACACACATGTGCATTCAGTTAAGTTGGAATATGACTGTAATACAAACAGTTCAGTTTGTCAGGTACATGCAACACAGATTACAGTGTTTACATCTGTCTGCTTGAGAAAATACCATGTTCTGCAATAAAAATTATTGAAGTGAGATGAACAGACTGAACTTTATTTGATTAGATAAAACATGTTGACAAAGTTTTACTTTGCAGTTGAAAAAAGGTAATAAATTAAATTTGATCAACAAAAAATAAAAGAATAAAAAAAATCGCAATACTCAGCGTATCGCGATATATTTAGTATCGCGATAGTATCGTATCGTGACGCAAGTATCGCGATAGTATCGTATCGTGAGGTCTCTGGCGATTCCCACCCCTATTAGCCAATGAACTTCAAAAAGGCGTGTCTCAGCACAAAAATACACGTAAGCCAATATATTAGGCCAATCATCATCAAATGTTGTATGTCCAGATAACTACTCAAAATATAGTACCCTGAAAATCTCTACAAATATACAAAATGTACGTGGCATAACACAAATCAGACTATAAATCAAACGTTTTTTGTCCAAACATTACAAAAGAACCATGTTTGTGAATTTATTTTGCAATCCTAATGATCCATATTGGCTTGAAACCCGGTGATTACATTGTATATTTGTATTGCACCTTTGCACTCTGGTTAGAATCTAATATAATCTAATGACAAGGCTACATGGTTTGTGCTTTAAACTGCTGCATTAGCACACACAACACACACACACACACACACACACACACACACACACACATCACACACACATATTATATTTTAATCAGGAAGCATATTAAATAGTCCAGATACTAGCTAATATCGTTAAGGTCTTAACAAGGTCTTAATAGGGCTGTATTTTCACATCCCAGTTACTAACATGCATGTATACGAGAGTAAACAGACTATTGCAAGTATTACCATGGAAACAGAACTCAACAGACCATAGAACCCAACAGATAAGATAAGGCAAGCGCTACCGGAGTCGCATGGCCAGTACAGAGAGACTCAGAAGGAGCTTCTATCCCCAGGCCATCAGGATGCTCAATGACTCTATGCAACATCCACATCCACATGCACACTCACTTTAAACAAACACTCACCTTAACACTCACTTTAGACACTTTAACACTACATTATATTTATCTATTTATTAAAGAGATTTGCACTACATTTATACCTCATTTGCATTTTCACCTTGCCTTAAAAAAGTGTTTGTACCTCATTGTCTGCATTTTGTACCTCATTGTCTGCATTTGTACTTCATTGTACTTTAGTTTGTATATTGTATTGTATATTGTAGTGTTATTCCTCTTTACTTACTTTTTTACTGTATGAAGCACATTACCAGGGGCTCATACAGAACCAATAATTTCACTATAATGTACTATACGTGTGTACCTTATACGTAACAAATAAAAACAAACTTGAAACTTGATAAGGCAGAGTGATTTCTTACTAGAGTTGGGACAGCGAGGTCAAATGTTTCTAGAATGGCAGTGGGTTATTATGACTCACTATGATAAGGTGCCCACAACGTGGCATCTATAGTACTATCCATCCTGGCCAAACTCTGGCTCTGAGATAAGGTGATAATAAATGTCTCTGAGATAAGGTGTTTCCATGCCGCAGTATGGAATAATAGGCAAATCCCGGTGATTATATTCTGGTTTCTCGTAGTCGAGATATGAGCTGGTCCTGTCGTAAAAGGGGAAATGCGTCACCTTCTACAGTAGAATTAATATTAGTATCCCCAATAATATCAGAATATTCATGCGCATGTGAACACACTGGGTGTCCTTTTCATTGGGCTTGCATACTTCAATCAGTCCTGATGTGTGCATTCTGTTCCTACTCCTGTTCCTCTCTCCTTTCTATTCCTACGTTCTCTGCACTTTTCCATTACAGATGTATATATGTCTGCTGTGTCATTGTTTTATTTGTTTGTTCAATGGTGAGACCAAAAACTAATTTCCACACTGTGGACAATAAAGTGAAACTAAACTAAACTAACAAAGCAGACATATGCTTTTTAAAGGTTCTCCCACCTTCATCTATTCCAGGTTCTCAGGCGATACTAATTGAACCGTGGAACGAATGCTCAAATACACTGATATTCTTGTTTCTCCACCTTTTTAAGTTGAAATAATAAGTATCTGTCAACAGGCCCTCTTCAAGTAAAACCCCTTAACCTGTTTTACCTTCATCAATAATCAAGATTCAATAGTTTATTACCATTTGGACTGCATTTATATAGCTCTTTTATCCAAAGCGCTTTACAACGTGTTCCTCACATTCACCAACTGCCACATTATTATGCAGCTGAGAAACCTCTGACATCACAGATATTCACATTTTCAGATGACTCAGTTCAGTGAGGGTGAATATTGTGAGAGGAGAATCGGAAGAATGCGCCAATATGAGAATTAGAGACATAGATCCTATTAATATAAGTCCACATAGATAGGAAACAATGCTAAAACACTGAAAAAGGCCATTTATAAGATAGTTCCCCTTTAAGTGGGAGTCGTTGGCTAAGACGTGCGGTAAACATCCTGTGAGTCACACTACATTAGTGATACAGATCGAGAAGGTACAAGGAACAAGGTCAAGAACGAACGAGGAAGCTTAAAGGGCGGTTTAGTTTTCTCCGAATTTTCACTGGGAATATTAGCAGTATTATAATATAATAGTAATATTCACATGGATAATACCGGTAGCCTAGCCTACTGTAGCGCAGCAGTGCATATTTATACACCAAACACTGTGTAGGCGTATCGTTATTTCATTACCAAATAAACAGGTATACATATCTGGTTTAGTGTCCCGCTTATGAAATGACAAACTTTGAGGGAAACATATTGAGCCTGATGTTTAACATCAATATGTATAACATTAATTTCATTGGCAATTTTAAGGCAACATCACAGACATTATAGCAGATTTTAAGCTTATCAATTAACCGTTAGAAAATGTGCACAAATGGTGTGTGAAATAAGCCTTGTGTGTGTGTGTGTGTGTGTGTGTGTGTGTGTGTGTGTGTGTGTGTGTGTGTGTGTGTGTGTGTGTGTGTGTGTGTGTGTGTGTGTGTGTGTGTGTGTGTGTGTGTGTGTGTGTGTGTGTGTGTGTGTGTGTCAGCGCACACTCATGTATGTGCTGTTGGTGTGAATGTGTCTGTGTCCTTATGTGTACCTTTCGTATTACAGGACCAAAGGTGAATTGTCTTGAGTACAAATGACTTATTTACATGTTATTATACTTATTTACATGTTAATAAAGCAGCCAAGATAAAGTCACATTTATCATGACACGATTTGAGATGTTTGAGCATGTTAGTTGAAAAGGTATGTTTCAGTTTGATATCACACTGACAAATGCCATGCAATCCAACATGGTGTGATGGCATTGGCCATCAATTGGACTCTACTTCACGTCGCGCCACCAACCATAAATAGTGGATAAACAAAGAAGGAGGTCTATCTATGTAGGGATCCTGTATGTAACAGATTTGTTTGCATTGTTTGCATTTTGTACAAAAACCACCACGGCTACAAAAGATGTTAGTGGAAAGTCTATATTAGGTTTGGTTCATAATTTCATTCCCTCAACTCTCACCTCATAAACTCCTCACCAGTTGCTGTTTACCCTCTCTTACAGTCACTTCCTTGACCCCCCCTTCCCAGCCTAACCCGCTCTTCCCAGCCCCACCCCTCCCCCTTTCCAGCCCCACCCCTTTCCTTGCTCTCCCAGTCCGGGAACTCGACCCCACACATTCCCAAACTCGGCCCCCTAATCAGGCCTCCTTAACACGCACGCACGCACACATGTGAAGTGTGTATAAGTCATGAAACAAAGGTGATATCATTGAGTAAGTGTAGGCAGATGTTGCCATCACAGTAGTTATCTTTGTCTCTTCATGGAGGGACATCCCTAACTCTTTGTATCTCCATGCAGCCCTAACTCTTTGTATCTCCAATGTTACTGATTGTGTTAAATGGGCATATAATATAGTCTCATATTGATTGCAGGCACCTGAATCGAATCGTATCGTGGCTATAGGGATGGGTACCGAATTCGCTACTTTTAAAGGTACCTACCGAAACACGTCGGTACTACCGAGTATCGATTCACGTGAGATCCAACGGTGCGGTGCCAATTGTCGGTAATACAAATTTCAAAAAAAGTCTGATGACGTCATGGTTTGTTTACCGCAAAATTAAACCGCACGTTAACGTCAACGACACGTGCACAATACATGTTTTCAAACTCTCTTTGGGTTCTTTGTTCAAAGAACAGGGTTACGTTCGTAACCTAACGTGTTGTTGTGATGACGTATTCAAAACGCAGCTACAGTCACATAACCTAGCCTACATGGAAGGACTGTTGTATTTACTACATCTCCCATGATTCTTAGCGGGGGATGACGTAGCTTACGAGAGACGAATGAAAGAGGAATGGAAGCATATAGCTTAACTTAGTTAGCAGCTAACGTTAGTTAAAAAGGTTTTTAACCGCAACGGGCATATAGTAATGGCGAGGATATAAAGCATGTTAAAGACGCATTTATTGGACACGTGCTGCTCGTGGAGTTTACATATAACAGCGCGACTCCCAAGAGGAGTTAGCACAGGCTGTAGAATGCAGGACTGAAGAGCTGCTTCTTAAACTAGTGTGGGTACTGCTCAGCCCCTCCCTGCAGCTGGAGCGTTATGACAGAACACCATGAATTATGACTCAGTAGCCACGACAGTAACATCAGTCTGCTCTTGCTATTCTCCCTCTCGTGTGTGTGTCTTTATGCAGATCTTTATGCAGTTTTAAAGCACCTTGTCTTTGTTCTGAATGCACTTTGTTGTAGTTATCCTACATCCTACATAGAAAAGAAAATGCACTTGACTTTAATGCACATTTTGTTGTATGCAAAGAGAACATTTTTAAATTGTACAATCTTTCAGCAGTCAGTCTGGAATTAATGTATGCATTCAAAAGTGCTGAATAAATGTTTTATGGACCCATAATAGTGATTATTAATATTATTTAAGTTAAGTTTTGCCATAATCATGTCTTTTGCCATAATTAGGTAGCAAAAAAAAAAGAAACATTATATATATATATATTTATATTACTGTAATCATATTCTGCCTTTCGGCATTCGGTTTTCGGCCAACTGTTTCCTATTTTCGGCATTCGGTTTCGGCCAAGAATTTCCCATTCGGTGCATCCCTAATGTTAGTACATTATTTATTTATTAAATATTAAGTTTTGATTATTTTTTTTACAACTGGGGTAGACAATTTTAGAGACTAAAGTACAGAAAAAAAGTACCGTTGGGTACCGGTATCGATTCACAGGTACTGGTACCGGTATCGGTTCAAATGTGAAAGGCACCAGGGCTCCAGACTAACTTTTTTCACCACCGTCCCAGAACCGTCCCGAAATACAATTTTAACTGTCCCAAAGTGAATGTAACCGTCCCAAAAATCAAATGTCGTTTCTTTACTTTGGTTTTGTCTATAGTTGTTATTGCCATAAGAAACACCATTCAGAGAAGGGGAGAATAAATTGATTTAGTCAAAAGGCTCCCAGGTGGAAAGATTTCACAAGAATAATTATGATTAAAAATAAATATATATATATATAAAAAAAAGTGTTTAACAAGGTGCTAGTATAGGGATATTTGGTCACGGTGCTGTTATAGCCAACCAATTGGAGCCATGTTGATTATTCCTTCCATAGGAAAATATATTTAAATGTATTTGTATTTTATTTCGTTTTAGTTTTTTTTGTTATTACAAATGTGTGTGTTTATGGTTGAAAATGTTAAAGATAAATAAAGATCAAATCAAATCTAACTGAATAAGTTCCCTCTTCTAACAAGAAAGAAAAACGTAGTTTAGCTTTAAACTATATAATGTCATTGCGTCCAGAGATTCCACCTTTGATAACTAAAGTAATGACACTTGACTAGTAATGAAACATGTCCCTTAGATCGCGCTGTCCTCCTGGTCGATATTGATAACTGCTGCTAAAATAAAATAAAATAAGTCCCGAGTCGAGACTCCGTGCTGCTCCCAACGAATCCAAATAGTAGCAACTGCAGAGTCGCAGAGCCAGGGGCGCTTTCAGGTCCGGTCACAGGCCCGCTCAAAAGCGCCCCCCCCCCCCACCCAACGGCTGAATTGCCAATGGCTGAATTGGAGTATTGCACTGTGCAATACTCCAATTCAGCCATTGGCAATTCAGCCGTTGGGTGGGGGGGCGCTTTTGAGCGGGCCTGTGACCGGACCTGAAAGCGCCCCTGGCTCTGCGGCTCTGCAGCTGCATGCTATTCGCAAATCCAGCATGAGCCAGCTCCCGCTGCAGCCGTCGTTATCAGAACACTACACACATATCATAATGTTTACAGCAAACTGTAGTTGATCACCAGGTATGTTTTATTAACGTAGAATAATTCATATATATATATATATGCACGCACTGACAGTCGGCTAATTGACATTTCCTGTGAAAAAAATAAAATCCTCTCCATCCCGTTTGCGTCCCAAAAAAGATTTCTGTTTGTCCCAAATCAATATTTGATCGTCCCCGGGACGACGGGACATCATTAGACTCAAGCCCTGAAAGGCACCCATCCCTAATCGTGGCAGACTTTGTGATATCGGCAAATATCGTATCGTTGTCCAAAGAATCAATATCGTATCGTATCGTGATGAAACTGGTGTTCCCTCCCCTACTCGTACCCCACCGGCTTCCCACCCGTGAACACTGACAATTGTGTTCGTAGGGACGACTGACAGCTGGATTCAAACCAAGAGTCTCCGCGGTGGTGGGCAAGTGCTTAGACCTCTACGCTACCCAGCCGCACCTGGATTCTGAAGTTCTAATGGTTCTGAAGTTAGAATGGTTTCAGAACCAGTTAGAATGGTTCTGAAGTTCTAATGGTTCTGAAGTTCTAATGATTCTGAAGTTAGAATGGTTCTAAAGTTCTAATGGTTCTAAAGTTGTAATGATTCTGAAGTTCTAATGGTTATAAAGTTGTAATGATTCTGAAGTTGTAATGATTCTGAAGTTCTAATGGTTCTAAAGTTCTAATGATTCTGAAGTTGTAATGGTTCTGAGAAGTTGTAATGGGGGTGACAATGGCTCAGGAGGTAGAGCAGTCGTCTGGCAATCTGGAGGTTCCCGGTTCGATTCCCGCTCCTCCCGGGCAGCGTGTCGATGTGTCCTTGAGCAAGACACTTAACCCCTAACTGCTCCCGATGAGCAGGTTGGCACCTTGCATGGTTGCCTCTGCCGTCGGTGTGTGAATGTGTGAGTGAATGGGTAAAATGTGAGTAACAAATTGTAAAGCGCTTTGGATAAAAGCGCTATATAAAAAAGCAGCCATAAAAAAGCAGCCATTTGTAATGGTTCTGAAGTTCTAATGATTCTGAAGTTCTAATGGTTCTGAAGTTAGAATGGTTCTGAAGTTGGAATGGTTCTGAAGTTCTAATGGTTCTAAAAGCCTAATGGTTCTGAAGTTCTAATGGTTCTAAGGCGAGTGCTTAGACCTCTACGCTACCCAGGTGCCCCAACCACTTAAAATATTTACGAACACCACTGAAAAATAGAGGCGAAAGCCGATCATATCCCCCCATAGATCAGTGGTCGTACACACCGAGATGGAGTAGATGAGGGCCGCGATCCCGAGGGGCAGGCAGCAGCACAGCATGGTGAAGATGGAGTAGCCCAGGTAGTCGTTCACCGGGTTGGGTAGTGGCGCCCGCGTCACGAATACCGTGGGTTGCATGGTGACGGTGGCGCCCTGGAACCCTTGTGGCTGCGCCGGGTACTGTCCTGGGCCGGCCTGCGGGTACTGTCCTGGGCCAGCCTGCGGGTACTGTCCTGGGCCGGCCTGCGGGTACTGTCCTGGGCCGGCCTGCGGGTACTGCCCCGGGCCCGCGGGGTAACCCTGTCCGTACGGAGCGTAAGGTTGTTGTGGTGGCGGTCCATAGCCCTGTGCCAGAAAAAATCACATCAGTATCATTATTGACTGAATTTGGACCAGGATTCAATAAATTAGATTTCAAACTTTGAATAAGACCATTGAATTCAATACGCCTTTCATGGCCATACTGGCAAAAAGGTATTAAGGATAATTACTATGAAAGAAGCGATTCTATAAGAATTGTTGGGGGGAACTGACTGTCAACCGAGCGGTCCATCGGCGTACCGCAAATGACATCACGTCATTAAAGGAATCTCTCCGGACTGTATGACATTAACTCATTGACTGCCAGCTATTAGCCTTATCCTTTAGTAGCTACTGCCATCGCTGTAAACGATGGGAGTCGCTCACCTTGTTTGCAGGGCTATAACTATATAAATATTATAGCTATGGATGCAATACTATGGCCCATTTGACATTGAGTATCTATCGTTCAAGATGTGAAAAAGGAATCTTTTTTCCATCCATACATTCCCGTTTTATACCGTGGTGAATATAAGTATGGTTTTAGAGCGGTTTAGGGTAATTCCTGGGAGGCTAGTAATAGGCTGCGACGCATATTATACTTAATCCATTGGCATTCCGTCTTTATACACGCTACAATAAAAAAATTCAAATGCATATGATCGGTATATTATGTTCCATCATGAATGCATGAAAGGGGGGGGGGGTCGTTTCTAATTAATTGATTGTCAATAACGGCATTCGTTAGTACAACAGCATACGCTGATCAGGGCGATGGCTATGAAAACAATGCACAACCAAGCTGAAATTGACGTTAAATTGCCGGTGAGATTCCAAAAAGAATATTCCAATTATTTGATTGCCATCTGCTAGATCGTATGTCCATTTGGGCCACGACATAACCCACCAAAGCATAATGAATCGGGGGTCCCGAAAACTATTCAATGTAATCGGGTAGAGCCCTCGGTCCAGGCTACTCGAAAACTCCGCCCGGATGAATTCCATCGAAACACAGAGAGATACACAGAATTTCAAAGGGAGTGCAACATCGGCCCATACCACCAGGCGGCGGTATTGGACCTTTGCGATCTCAGACTCATTCCCTATGGTTACACAGCCTTCCTGGATGGATTATGAATGGAAATAGCGAATAAAAGAAATAACGATCCGGAGGTTCCCGGTTCCATTCCCGCTCCTCCCTGGCAGCGTGTCAAAGTGTCCATGACACTTAACCCCCTAACTGCTCCCGTTGAGCAGGTCGGCACCTTGCATGGTCACCTCCTCTAGCATTGGTGCATGAATGTGAGGAACAAATTGTGAAGCGCTTTGAATAAAAGCTGCTATATAAATGCAGCCATTTGCCATCTGTACCGGGAATCGAACCAGCCAACCTGCCCACCCTTCTTGTGTGTGTGTGTGTGTGTGTGTGTGTGTGTGTGTGTGTGTGTGTGTGTGTGTGTGTGTGTGGGGCCTATATTGTGAAATATACATTTACCATAGCCTACCTGTGAAGGAGAAAAGCACCTACCCACCTGAATGTGTTTTTTAGTAAATATAGCCTGGCTACAACAGATATTGATTTTACTTTCTTATCATTTCTTTTCAGGATGTCTAATGTCTGCAGAGATCCTGGACTTGTCAGAGGTCAGAATGAGATCAATGGTAGTTTGTGTTGAATCACACACTCGTGTGGGTTGGGTGATTAGCTGGCTGAAGCCCTGCAGATCACAAAACCTACGGAAGGCCTTGAAGACGGGTGCTTCCTTACGTTGCATTTCCGTGTTCCAGTCCCCAATAAGAATTTTTTCTACATCCTCAACTCCAGCTAAACACCCATCCAGTGTATCATAAAAGCCACTCTGTTCTGGTGGTCTGTAGATTGTGCCGACTAGTACAGATTTAGCCCGTTCGAACAGAATTTCAACCCATAGTTTCAAATGGCTCATGATTGAGGTCAGTACGGTTATTGAATTTGGTATCTTTATGTATGTACATGCAGACACCACCTCCATACATGTTCCTATCATTTCTGACAATTGAGTAGTTTTCAATTTCTATCTCTGGGTCTTTTACTGATTCATCTAGTTTGGTTTCAGAGAAGCATAATATGTTTGCCTTACCGTTAGTAAACAATTGTCTGATTTCAGCCAGTTTGCGTCTTAGGCTGTTTGTGTTCAGGTGAAATATGTGTAGTCCATTTGCGTTAGTTATTTGATTGATGTCGTCAGGCTCGGGGTATTGTTGTGGCAACAAAACAACAAGGTTTTGTGCACATTTCCTCCTCTTACTAATATGGATTACGGACTCATACCTCAATTCAACAATGAAGCAACACCAGACAGAAGTGGAGAGAAGTGAAAGCGGAAAAAAGAGACCCATAGTGACTTCTACCTTCTCAATGGCTCAGAAAATAAACACTTAGCCGTTGGAACTGCGTCTATACACGCATTACTAACGGCTAGCTAGCCCGGAACGTAAAAACCTACCCCAGTCTGGCGAGAGCTCTGAGAAATGTGACTGTTCATGGCTGCGCCGGAAGTGTGAAGTGGTCCTTTATGCTTCAGTCTACCTGAACTAACATCCACTCACATGATAAGACAAGATAAGACTTATCGATTACCTATACTTAATTCTGTACAATGTGTTATACAAATTTTTTTCTGTAAAACTCTCTACCGTTGTTGCCTCAAGATTGTCTTAAGTGAATGAATTCCAGGGTTGAGAGAGATTGTTACATGCACTGTGATATGAAGATGACGTTGCTTGTTTAGTCCAGATCAGTTATAAATGCAATTATTTAACTTTGTCCATTGGCCTGTGTTATATTTGCACCTAATTAACAGTATTACTGTCAGTTAGGGCTGCAACGATTAGTCGACATAATCGACTTTTTTTTTTGCACTACCTATCTTTGTGAAAGTGGCTTCTCAGCTCTGGTCCAGCTGAAGACTTCTTAGCTTAACTTAACAGACCGACAGTAAGTTTGGGGGAACTAATGGGATAACTGGGGATGTTGTTTGGTCCTGACAAAAGTCTCAAAGCAACTCTGAGGTCATGCTCAATGTCCAATCTGTTCCTCTGCTCTGTCTTCAGCTGGACCAGAGCTGAGAAGCCACTTTCACAAAGATAGGTAGTGCAAAAAATAAAATAAAAAATAAAAAAAATTATATATATATATTTTTAAATATAATTGTTTTTCTATTAGTCGACTAATCGAAAAAATAATCTACAGATTAGTCGACTACCAAAATAGTCATTAGTTGCAGCCCTACTGTCAGTAGTACTCACAACAACAATAACGACTTCACTACACTGAACCGAGCACTATCCCTACTTTTATAGCACTACTGTACTGATACTACTAGTAGTGTTAGTACTAGACTACTACTTCAGCTACTCCACTTTGTTCAAGTTCACGTTTTGTTTTATTTGTCACCTGTAAATGCTTCGTTCTGTATACATTTTTTTTTCCACTTTCCGTGTGGTAACCCGGCCACTATAGTGCTGACAGTATGGTGTTTGTAACAAGTATTAAAAAACTGGTGTATTTGTTTGTTCAAGAGGACACACATCTCTCTCCGCGTGCGAGAAGATGTGTTGTCCACAGCTGTGTATTCTATAACATTGTTTATTCACTCTGGAATAAAAACCCTGAAAAGACTAATTATCTTTTCCATCGTTTAAAAGTCTAAATTATAATCGCACACTATACACTGTGGTTTTCAAACTTTCACAAACAAAATATTCTCATTACTGAAAGCGGACTTGGCAGATTATTGTGTAGGCTGTGTAACAGGACAGCGTGTATCCTGCTTTCAGACTGCTTAATTACCAGCCAGAGTTTTATTCAACGTTCAACATGTTTTATTCAACAACTTGAGAGGTATTTGGCTTGCTTAACTAACAGGCAGGGGTGTAATTATGGGGGGGGCATGGGGGACATGTCCCTTGCATGTTTTCAGAAGGCAGTTATTGTCCCCTGCACTTTTTTACCGTCCAAAACAATGTTACACGATAATAAACGGAGACGTGACGCGGCACTTGGACCACACGGAAAACTGCTGCTTGTTCCATCTCTGAGCTCAGGTCTCTGATGACCTGAGCCATTGTCATGCAAAGACAAGTAGCCAGGTGAGCACCCGGCGAAGGACGAGGCGCATTTTTGTGTGCACGCGCTAAGTACCGACCACAGCTGTCTTTGCATAACAACAGCCATGTCGTCAGGTGTGCTCAAATACATAGCACCCCTCCTCTCAAAGTTTGGTGTGAACGATGGTCTGTGTGATTGCCATGAAATGCAACAGCATTGCTTGGTGTCTGTGAAATATCTGTCTATGACCTCGTTGTATTTAAAAGCCTCTAGGCTGTTGTTTTATACATTGTAGATAATAAATAGCGCAATCTCTCTCTCTCTCTCGTTCCGTGACTCACGCGGCGTTATGACTTGTATATAGAAACAACTCACCAAATTGTACTTGCACTGATTTTTTTTTAAATATTTATACGAAGGGGGGGGGGGGGGACCCCCCTTCACCCCCCCGCGACCTTACAACTATACGCAACAGCCACCCTCCGCCACTGACCACGCCCCCAAATGTGTCCCCTCCACCATTCTCAAAGTCAACTTCCTGTCTGTTATTGCTAAGCAACTGCAGCGTGGGGGGAAACTGCCCCGCCTGGTACATTGTGTACACTATTTAGTGGAGAAACAGATAGTTAAAGCGGCAAATTAAAGACAATCAAGCAGACTTTTCTTCAGTCCTTCACAATGCCAAAGAGCTGCTGTGTTACGCGTTATACTAATGACAAACAGAAATCCAAATCGGAAGTTTTATACCATCACAGAGGAAAAAGTGGCTGGTGGCTAACGTTCGGCTAACTCGCTCTGATGTTGTGGTCGTGGTAATCAGGTGGAGTTTCTTTGACTCATATCTCGCCTTAGAATCACCAGAAAGGCTTTCGAAATAGTGAAATGCCATGTTGGCCTCAATATTTTCAAAACAAATCGTATGAAAATGTTATGAAATGAACAAGAATGTGATAAAACATGTAATAAAAACGGAGCTCAATGCATGGATTTGATGGTAGAAATCCGTATGGTCCCCCTATACCAAGATGGCGGCGGTCTCGTGACATCAGTGTCTTCGAGAAATAAAAAAAAAAAAAAAATTACGCCCTTGCCAACAGGGCATGCCGTTTCCAGAGACCCTTTAATAATAAGACCCATATAAAACAAGGTCTATTTGTATTATTATTACTTATATATATATATGATGAAACGGTACAACAAGATGTGCGCATGCGCACTCGCGGACTTTGAAGGCCGCTACGAGGTTGGAAAGTAGGGAGTTACGAAACGTGTGTGGGTGTGTCCTCTTTTGAGGCTTTCTTCATTTTTCTCACGTCACACACCCGACTAGAATGGATGCTATTATAGAAATATCAGATCATATTACAATTCTTTGTACAATATTTAGTGTTTTGATTGATTGATTGAACATTTTATTAACAGATTGCAGAATGGGTACAATACAGTACAGCTCAATACACACAATTGTTAAGGGGATGCAGACCAGAGAAAGACTTTCGTCTTGTTTACATCAGGGTCCCCCATTTTCAATTCATATATGACATACATGACATACAGATAGACAGTACATCTATACATTTATGACATGTACCAGATTTACAAATACAGTACTGTTTTTGATACAAGAATAGTCTAAAAAATAGAGTATATACATTTGATGAAGAAACTGTACATTGGAGGAGGTTGGTAGGTAGAAGGTTGGTAGGAGGGGGGGTTGGGTAGGTGGGGTGGGGGGGAAACTGTACATTGTAGGTGGTGGGGTAACTGTACATTGGATTATCGACTAAACCTTACTTGTCCCAAGAAGAGGGTCTCGTGTATTATTGGGTTTAATAGAACATTTATTGTACATTGGAGGGGGTTGCGTTAGGACATTTACAGGGGCCAGTTTCGAATTTTGTTTTGAGATGTTTGTAATTTAGTTTTTAGCGCCATGAGGTGCAAGCATAGTCGTAGTACCCTTGAATGAGTGCTCCTGCCAGAGTATTCGGGTCAATATCGCTGTAGGGTGCCTTTTGGTGTCCTGTACATAAATAATACATTTGTCATGTCAATTTAACATAAAGATTATTATGAAAGGGTTTGGTATATTGGGCTAAGTCTTTATATTAATAAAAAAGCATGACCTGGCTCTTTAAATACATTTTCCAGATTTTTTTTCAGTTTTGTATGAGAGGATGCATGCTGTTTTGCTATGTCCCATGCACTGCTCATTCAATTTCAATGTGCGTAAAAAATTGTCAAATCCAAAAAAATAATTATTTTGTTTTCATAATATTATTTAGTTAAATAAGATATTACTCAACTTAAGTGTATTATCTTATTTAACTAAATTAATATTTGTATTTATACTAAAAAAATAAGAGTTTGTGTGTCCTTTAAATGATTGTCCACCCTGTCATATTGGGGAATCCGCCCCTTTAAGAAAAGGCTATCCACTCTAGTGACATCACAACGTTTTTTCCTCTCTTCAGTGGCGGGAAATTCAATGGCTGAGGTGAATGAGTAGCTGACTTTCCTATTGACACATTTTCTTTCTATAAGTTTGCTTACTTGCTCTGACCAAGCTTAACATGTCCACCCTGTCAGCATAAAATATGCTGGAATTGATTAGAATACAATATTTTCAAAATATGTAAGTTTAACTATACCAAATTCTCTTCAACAACCAGACTAGCTAGTTAGCTAGTCACAGTTTGTTGTAAGCTAATATGCTAACTGAAGCTCAAAATGTCCACCCTATCGTTGTCCCAAAATGTCCACCCTGTCGACCACTTAGACCCGACAGGGTGGACATACACATGACAGGGTGGACATATAGTTAATTTGTAATTTGTAGATGGATGTTAATTTATCATCCCTTTGATAATGGACTCAACCACACACACACACACTAGGTCATATTAGTCTATATTATTGCTTATTCCTTGTTGGGTCAAGTTGTATATTAAGTGTAGCATCATTATGCATTAATAAAGCCTTAATAAACATGAAATAACTATTTTCTCTCTAACGCTCTAACTCTAATGTTATTAAGCATACTGTCATATATGGAAGTATATAAGATATACGTGGGTAGTTCTAAGGCCTGCGCATTGATCTGGAGTTATATTGTTACACTGAACGTGAATGAGTCAGTGGGTTACTGCATACGGAAGTTGTCAATAAATTAGCAGAGCTCGCACCAAGTCAAAGCCTCCAGACGATTAATCGACAATAAATGGTGTCAGAAGTAAAGTAGACAGAAATGGCAAAATTTCACCCACCGGCGAGTTTTCCTTTCGACAAACCAGGAGAATGGCCCGATTGGAAGCAACGTTTTGTGAGATTCAGAACGGCTACCAAGTTGGATAAGAAAGATGGTGCCGTGCAGGTTAGCAGTCTGATATATGCTATGGGAAGCGAGTCGGAGAATAAGTCTCCCGTAAGTTGCAGCTGACAAGGGACTTGACACTCGCGCTGACCATAGAGACGGTCAGGCAGTCTGAAGAGGTTGCTTCGCAGATCAGCATGCAAGGAAAGACAGCTGGAGGCCGGTCGATACACAAGGTCACTCACTCACAACAAGCGCTACAAAGGCAATGGCAGCCAGGGTAAGCCACAAGGGGGCGACAGAGGACAATGTAGACAATGTGGGAAAGCGTGGCACAGTAGAGATGAGAACTGTCCAGCTAAAAAGTCCACATGTAATACCTGCGACAAAGTAGGGCACTGGAGCAAAGTGTGTAGGAATAGGAAAGCAGTACGTGAGGTCAGAGAACAAAAAGAAATGCAGCAACAACAGCAGGACTCCGGGTCAGAAGATGGGTACTACATGTGGGAAGTGAGTAAAGCAGGTGGGTCACCAAAGAAGTGGGCCGTCAAGGTGTTGATGGGTTCCACACCGGTCAAGTTCAAAATCGACACTGGGGCGGATGTGAGCATCATTCGTGAGGAGACCTACCACTCACTCATGCCAAACAGACCGCTGGAGCCTGCGGAAATACCACTGGACAGCCCAGGTGGCGAGCTGCAGTGCATAGGACAGATCCAGAGCACTGTGACCTACAAGGGTAAGACACACCCACTTACAGCTTATGTCATCCGGGGGCCTACAGTAAACAACCTACTCAGCAGGCCAATATCAGTGAAAATGAATCTAGTGAGAAGAGTGGAGGAAATGGTGAGCAGCAGCGGGAAAGATTTACATTTGCAGGCAGGCATGGGACATTACAAACTGAACCAGTAAGAATACTGATGAAAGGTGGCGCCCAGCCGTACGCTGTATACACAGCGCAACGTGTACCTCTCCCTATGCTGCAGAAGGTCATGGAGGAGCTCCAGAGGATGGAGGGGAACGACATCATCGAGAGGGTGACACAGCCTACCGATTGGTGTGCACCCATGGTGCCGGTCCTGAAGAGCACAGGCAAAGCCCGCATCTGTGTGGATCTCAAGAGGCTGAACGAGGCTGTTAAAAGAGAACAGTACACCCTGCCCACTACCGACGAGATCACAGCAAAGCTAAGCGGGGCCACAGTCTTCACGTCACTCGATGCCGCCAGTGGATTCATCCAAATCCCGTTGCACCCAGACAGCTGTAAACTCACCACCTTCATCACGCCGTTTGGCAGGTTCAACTTCAAGCGACTGCCATTCGGGATCACAAGCGCGCCTGAAATCTTCCAGAGGAAGATGATGGAGACCCTGGACGGGTTAGAGGGCGTCGAGATCTTTATGGAAGACATTCTCGTCTATGGGGCCACAGAAAAGGAGCATGACAGTCGCCTGGAGGTGATGCAGCGCATAGAGACGGCTGAAGCTGAATCGAGAAAAGTGCTCCATCAAGCAAAGTCAGCTACGGTTTCTCTGGCACATCATCGACCAGTCCGGGATCCGGCCTGACCCAGGGAAAGTGGAGGCTATCCGGCAGCTGGCGCCGCCAACAGATATGCAGGAGCTGAGGAGGGTGCTGGGAATGGTGAATTATCTCGGCAGGTACGTCCCAGACCTCTCAACAGTAGGACAGCCGCTGTATGAGCTCCTGAAGCACAAGAATGCATGGGCATGGAATTATGCCCAGCAAACAGCTTTTCAGAGGATCAAAGAGATGTTGACCACAGCACCAGTACTCGCCTTCTACGACGTGAGCAAGCCCACCGTCGTGTCTGCAGACGCAAGCAGTTACAGGTTAGGGGGCGTGCTACTTCAACTTCATGGTGAGCAGTGGAAACCTGTGGCGTACTGCTCAAGATGCCTCACCGAAGCAGAAACGCGCTACGCCCAGATTGAAAAAGAAGGTCTGGCGGGCGTGTGGGCGTGCAAGAGGTTCGACCGGTACCTCAGTAGCCTGGACCAGTTCAAGCTAATAACTGACCACAGGCCCCTTGTACCTCTCATTAACACTCGCAGCCTGGACAATGTGCCTCTCCGATGCCAGCGACTCCTCATGAGGCTCATGAGGTTCAATGCGGTGGCAGAGTATGCTCCTGGAAAGACTTTGGTCGTCGCAGATACTCTGTCATGCAGCCCAATGGCCAACATAGGTGCAGACTTGGACACACAGCGTGAGGTGGCATGCTATGTGGTTAGTGTAATGGAGGGGATCCCAGCGTCCGCAAGCAAGATGGACGAGATCAGAGCGGCCACAGCAGCTGAGGCCGAACTGCTGTCAGTCGCCAGACTCATCAAAAAGGGATGGCCTGAACACCTAGCCGAGGTGCCTATCGAGGCGAGATCCTATGTCCCAGTGAAATCAGAGCTGTCAGAGCGAAATGGACTTGTCCAAAGAGGGACATTGGTCATGCCGAGACCGATGAGAGGAGAGATCCTTCAGAGAGTGGTATATTCTATGGTATATTCTATGGTATGTTCTATGGTATGTGGTATGTTCTATGGTATGTGTGTGGTATATTCTATGGCATGTGGTATGTTCTATGGTATGTGGTATATTCTATGGTATGTGGTATGTTCTATGGTATGTGGTATATTCTATGGTATGTGGTATGTTCTATGGTATGTGGTATATTCTATGGTATGTGGTATGTTCTATGGTATGTGGTATGTTCTATGGTATGTGGTATATTCTATGGTATGTGGTATGTTCTATGGTATGTGGTATATTCTATGGTATGTGGTATGTTCTATGGTATGTGGTTCAAGTTCAAGTTCAAGTTCTTTAATAGTTGTCATACAGAAGTACAGAATACTTTCATACAAAATGCTTCTTACTGTTACGCTCCAGAGACTGTGCTAGACAAGATAGTATCAAATAACATAATAACATAATATAGCATGAATTTAGAAGAAGAAAATGAGGTCACAGTTGTTCGGTATAGACATATGTACAATGTTCTGAGTTACCATATAATATACAATACACAACTATGCAGTGTACTAATGTACAGTACTATCTAGTGCAAAGCAGAAATGGGATGAGGTACAATTTTAGGTACAATTTACAGTAAGGTGTACGAGTTGTAGTGCAATCCTTCATCCATAAATATAAAGTGTGGGGAGTGGGTGCTACAGTGTGTTTGTTTAAAGTGGGTGTGTGCTATAAAGTGTGTGTAGTGGGTGCTACAGTGTGTTTGTTTAAAGTGAGTGTGTGCGTGTGGATGTGTGTGCTATGTGTGTTTGGTGGTTGTTGTTGTGTAGTGTTCATTCATTGTTCGTTTAGCAGCCTGATGGCCTGGGGATAGAAGCTACTTCTGAGTCTTTCTGTGCTCGCCTTGAGACTCCTGTATCGCTTGCCTGACGGCAGCAGTTCAAAGAGGCAGTTGTTCGGGTGGCTCGAGTCCTTAATAATTCTCTTAGCCTTCCCCTTGCAACGCTTGTAGTAAATGTTCTGGAGGGTGGGGAGCCCCCCTCCGATTGTGCGTTCGGCTGAACGTGTCACTCTTTGTAGTCTGCTTTGGTCTTTTGCAGTGCTATTCCCAAACCAGGAGGTGATGTTGCCGGTCAAGATGCTCTCTATTGTACATGAGTAGAAGTTCTTAAGGATCTTCTGGCTGACTTGGAACTTCCTTAGGCGCCTGAGGAAGTAGAGGCGTTGTCGTGCCTTCTTCACCACACTGTTAATGTGTATGGTCCATTTCAAGTCCTCGGATATGTGGGCTCCGAGGTACTTGAAGCTGTTGACTCTCTCAACCGGTGCCCCGTCGATGCTGAGGGGGCTGTAGTCCTTGACCCCCGACCTCCTGAAGTCCACAATCATCTCCTTTGTTTTGCTGACGTTCAGGGAGAGGCTGTTTTCCTGGCACCATCCCGCCAGGACCTTGACCTCTTCCAGGTAGGCCCTCTCGTCGTTGGCAGAGATCAGGCCCACCACCACTGTGTCGTCAGCAAATTTGACGATTGTATTGCTCCTCCGCTGAGCCACACAGTCGTGTGTGTACAGGGAGTAGAGGAGGGGACTCAGAACACAGCCCTGGGGGGCCCCTATGTTGAGGGTGATGGATGAGGAGGTGCAGTTGCCTGCTCTCACCACCTGGGGTCTGCCAGTCAGGAAGTCCAAGACCCACTGGCAGAGGTCATAGCCCAAGCCCAGGTCCCTGAGCTTGGCTATGAGTATGGAGGGGACTATGGTATTGAATGCCGAGCTGTAGTCGATGAATAGCATTCTCACATAGTTCCCCTGCCTCTTGTCCAGGTGTGATGCTGCTGTGTGCAGCACATGGGATATGGCGTCCTCCGTGGACCTGTTGGGGCGGTATGCAAATTGCAGGGGGTCCATGTTGATGGGGAGGGAGGAGCAGATGTAGCCCTTTACTAGCTTCTCAAAGCACTTCATGGCTATGGAGGTGAGAGCTACAGGGCGGTAGTCGTTGAGGCAAGCAGGCTTGGATTTTTTGGGTACAGGGATAATAGTGGACTTCTTCAGGCAGGTGGGGATGACAGCCTGTTCTAAGGACAGGTTAAATATGTCAGTGAATACTGGGGCCAGTTGGTCGGCACAGACTTTTAGGACGCGGCCGGGGATGCCGTCCGGACCTGCTGCCTTCCTGATATTCACTTTTTTAAAGGTCCGCCTCACCTCATGCTCTGTTACCCTGAACACTGCGCCTCCATCAGCAGCCGACCCCCCCCCCCCCATTGCCGAGGCTTGTGAGCTGGTGTTGTTATTACCAGCATCAAACCTCGCATAGAAGGTATTGAGGTCGTTTGCTAAGGAGATGTCACTGTTCAGTTTGAGGGAGGCGCCTTTGTAGTCTGTCATCGTTTTGAGCCCCTGCCACATAGCTCTAGAGTCAGCTTGTTCAAACTGGAGTTCAATTTTATCCCTGTAGCGTCGTTTGGCCTCTGTCACTGTCCTCCTTACGTTGTGTTGCGCCACCTTGTGGTCGTTCATGTTGCCTGCCACTAGGCCGTCATTGTATGCTTTGGTGCGCTCTCTCAGAGCTTCACGGACGGATTTGTCTACCCAGGGTTTTTGATTTGGGTAAACTTTCATTTTGGTAGTGGGGATTGTTTCTTTCACCCTAGTACAGACATAGTCCAGCACTGTCTCCGTGTAGGCATTAATGTTATCTGTGTCGCGGAATACAATCCAGTCTGTGTTGTGAAACACTGACACTAGTGTATCCTCTGACGTCACATCCCATTTCTGTACCTCTCGCGAGACTACGGGAGTACTTTTAATTCTTTGTCTGTACTTTGGTGTAAGGAAAATGGTATGTTCTATGGTATGTGTGTGGTATATTCTATGGCATGTGGTATGTTCTATGGTATGTGGTATATTCTATGGTATGTGGTATGTTCTATGGTATGTGGTATATTCTATGGTATGTGGTATGTTCTATGGTATGTGGTATATTCTATGGTATGTGGTATGTTCTATGGTATGTGGTATGTTCTATGGTATGTGGTATATTCTATGGTATGTGGTATGTTCTATGGCAGGGGTGGCCAACCCGTGGCTCGCGAGCCGCATGCGGCTCTTTGCCCGTCAATGTGCGGCTCTTCCATCCATAAAAAAAAATAAAAATAAGAAATATTATAATTTTTTTTTTTACCTTTTTTTTTTTTTTATGTCACTCATTCCACAAGGACGTAGAATAAACATTTAATTTCTTTTTTAAATGGTCCATTTGCATGTTCTTGGTATCTGAATCTAGGGAATTTCTCCACCATTTTTCATCATATTGCAACACCGTTTTTTGCAAGACGTTCACAGAAAGGTAGAGAAACTAACTGCGTTCTGTTTTATGGCAATAACGTTCAGGTTTGTGGGAGATAATCCCAAAAAATAAGAGAAATAAAAAAGTTAATCCAGAAGTCAGATGATTGACAGGGGCTGGTGTGAGCTGGGTAGGGTCGTTTTTCAAAATTTGAAAGCCCTGCGTCTCTTCCTTCAAAAGACTACACTCACTTTTGGATGTGCCACTTCCTCCTGTCAATATGCGCCGGTTTCCGACTCAATGCCCTGAGATTTCTATAATCTTATATTTCACTAATAACAGTTAAAATAATTGGTAAACAAACGTAATGCTGAAAATATACACTTTTACTGTATATCTCGGGCTTAAGAGGTTAACCCTGTGAGGCCCAAATTAAAAAGACATTAGCAACTTCAGAGGCCAGAGGGTGGGACATAATAAACACATTTACTATCAAATAGCATTGTGAGGCTGAACAACAGGACCAATTGACTATACATGTGCTTAAATGGGAACTATCTTATAAATGGCCTTTTCAGCGTTTAGCATTGTTTCCTAGCTATGTGGACTTATATTAATATGATCTATTAGGCTTGGGCGGTATGACGGTATTACGGTATACCGGGGTATTTAGAGATACCGACGGTATTGAAAATCAATACCGTCAAAATCACAGTTGGGTTTCAGTTTCTATTTACACTGAAACAGAGTTTCGACGGGAACTGCATTGGTTGTAGTGCACACACACAGCACGGCCAGCAGAGGGCAGTTTCCTAATGATTGATTGGCTATTGTGAGTCACGTGAGGAGAACACAGAGGTGCGTCACACTAACCTGTAGGGGTGGACGGTATGGTCTAAAATTTATATCACGGTATAATTTGAAGCATAGACGGTAACGGTATATATCACGGTATCAGTGTTTCTGTTAGAATAATTTTTTTTGCCTGATAGGCAGGCTATATAAAGAATGACATCCTCAAGGCATGTAGATTTATAATATTTTAACTTAAAACTAGGCTACTTTTGCGTATAAAGTCATTATATTCCAAATAAAATAAGTCCCGAGTCGAGACTCCTGCTCCCATTGCAAACAGCGGGGCTGGATTTAGCTAGAAGCATATGTAGCTGCAGAGCCGCAGAGCGAATTGAATTGAATAAGAATTGAGACAAAGGTGCCACTCATCCTCAGCTTTAAGAATTGACAATTGTGTCAACAAATTGACACATGTGTCAACAAATTGACACACGTGTCAACAAATTGACACATGTGTCAACAAATTGACACACAAAATGCTTAGAGACGATGGGGGTCAGAACGGCGCAAGGGTGGGGGGGCGCTGTTTGACGGGCCTGTGACCAGACCTGAAAGAGCCACTGGCTCTGCGGCTCTGCAGCTGCATGCTATTCGCAAATCCACTGCTGCACGCCTTCCTCCCGGCTCCCGCTGCTGCCGTCGTTATCATAACACTACACACATATCATAATGTTTACAGCAAACTGTAGTTGATCACCAGGTATGTTTTATTAACGTAGAATAATTCATATAAGAAAAACGATAGGGAAATATCTTACCTTTCTCCACTGGTTAAAAATGCCAGGAACTGAAATTGAAACTTGCTGTGCGCCGCGGTGATATGTGTTTATTATGAAATGACAATTGCGTGTTGACACGCCCACTGCGCGAAGCCTCCTAAATAACTTTTTCCAGTTTGCACATATCTATTATCTATGACTAATTCTATCTATTTTTAGGGGCAAATGCGATTGAAATAGTCGCGCTGTGGTTACATAACGTCATTGCTATTTTAGAGCTGCTCTACCGGTTAAACGGTATAGTCAAAATCCATACCGTAGAGCAAATTAATACCGTTTATACCGTATACCGTTTATACCGTCCACCCCTACTAACCTGTATGCATTTCCTCTATCTCTGAGCAAACTAACCTTGCAATCAAAAGTTAGGGGGCGCACTGAAATTATGGCAAGGGTTATTAGCCCCCTAACTTTTGATTGCAAAGTCTGACATTGACCCCCTTTGCAGGAGTTGACCTAGAGCCCACCAAGGTCATGCATATCAAGTTTGGTCAATGTCAGACCTTGCAATACACTGTAAGGCACTGTAAGGCTACTGTCCTGCCTCACTTCCAGTGATGAAGCTAAGCTATGCTAACGGAGCGTCTATTCCCAAAGCTAAAATGCACGCACAGAGACAAAAAAGGTATGTATCTTCTTGTCTAACTCCAGGGAAGATGTTAAATAAGCTAATTTCCCAAAATAGTGGAGTTATCCTTTAAGCAATAATAATAATACGTTACCATTGAACGATGAAGCGTCGAAGTTAACCACCATCACTCCAGCCCACGATGAGCTCCCTGACCACAGATGGCTAATGTTTTGTCAAACAAGAGCTAAACTTGCACACGATGGTGCCGGGCTGCCGGCTAACTAGCTACCGTTAGCTCACGTCGATACCTGGATGGTGCCGGCAGGCGGCAGTGGCTACCTTCTGTGATTTGTTTACTTCGAGGTTGAAGAAAGTGCACTTTCAGGTTGAAAGAACGGCCCTAATCTCAACAAGCGTTATGTATGGTGATAATAACGAGTATATTGTTAGCTCCGCCGCCCCCCCCGCTGATGAAAATGAAAGTCATACCGTCATATACCGTATACCGGGGTATTAGGTCATCAAGGTATGACGGTATGAACAAAATGATACCGCCCAAGCCTATGATCTATGTCTCTAATTCTCATATTGGCGCATTCTTCCAATTCTCCTCTCACAATATTCACCCTCACTGAACTGAGTCATCTGAAAATTTGCATATCTGTGATGTCAGAGATTTCTCAGCTGTATAATAATGTGGCCGTTGATGTGGCAGTTGGCACCAGGCCGCCTGTACGTTAATGCCAAGCAAGCAGTGCAAAAATGCTTCCGCATTCGTCACCGCACGCTAGTGCGGTAAAGCGCCCTTCTTTTCAGACAAATGCTACCGTGCGTGCACCGGCGGCGGCGTGCTCGCTCAGGTGCGTGCGTGCGCCGGCGTGCTCGCGCGAGGTGCCCGCGCATGCGCATGAGATCCGACACGAGCGGAGCTCAATATATATAAGTCACCGCCCCTTATTCAGTATCTAGCAATAGCTCAATTGGCAAGGACACATGGCTGTGGATCCTATGGCTTGTTTGCTGGCGAGTTCGAATCCCATCGAAAATATTTTTTAACGTGATTTTTTTTTAACGTGTATTCTTTCGCCGGTTAAGGTTAGGCATGGTTAAGGTTAAGGTTAAGGTTAGGCATTGTTTCGGAGTTGGTTAAGGTTAGAACGGTTAAGTTTAGGCGCTGTTAAGGAGCTGGTTAAGGTTAGAGTTTGTCAAAGAGAATGGCAATATAATTTCTATGGTTAAGGTTAGGCATGGTTAAGGTTAAGGTTAAGGTTAGGCATTGTTTCGGAGTTGGTTAAGGTTAGAACGGTTAAGTTTAGGCGTTGTTAAGGAGCTGGTTAAGGTTAGAGTTTGTCAAAGAGAATGGCAATAGACAGCCTATTTCCGCGCGACCTGGGCGCTGGGCGGCGGAAAATGAAAGGCGCATTACTGCATGCCACTACGGTAAATTTTTGCACTGCTTGCTTGGCATAAAGCTACACGCCACCAGGCCACACAGTGGTTGGAGCCCAGCCTGAGTCAAAACGGCTTAAGATCTTGAGATAGAAAAATGCGGTTTTTGAGTACTTGATTAGAAATACAAACCGTACGTTAAATCTAGAGGAAGGAAGGACGTGGTACTTACCTCACCATTTGAAAAAAACCTAGGTGTTCCATAGACTCACAGGAATTGTGTAAAAGTGCCCAAATAGTGAAAGAAATAGTCAAATAGTTCCCCTTTAAACATTTTTAAATAAACATTCTTTTTTTAAATGGCTAAAAGTGATTTTGTAATTTTGCAACCGTGGGTCTCACAGGGTACTTTTAACCCTGTGAGGCCCAAATAAAAAAGACATTAGCAACTTCAGAGGCCAGAGGTGGCCATCGGCGTATTTAGACCACTATCAGTAGGGCACGTGCCCTACTGATGATCATCTGTGCCCCACTGATTAAAAAAAATATATATATTTTTTTTCTTTTTTTACAAATGTTTTTTATTTCCCCTTTTTTAACATGATCAAATGATCATTTAACATGATCAAATAATTATTATAATATTTTTTACTTCACTTTGAAATATTATAGTGAAATATTTTGCAATGTTGTCGCATTTATCTTGTTGAAATCCTCCAACAGGCTCTTTTTTGTAAGTTGACTGGTTTGCACACCAATAATACAGTGCAATAATAGAATAGTAGAATAGATAGTAAAATTATGCAATAGAATGGCCAGAGTAAAATAGTGCTACAGTACAATCAACAGCGGGGTGTATTAGAAGGCTATGGTGAAGAGGTACGTTTTTAGCTTATTTCTGAAAATATTAAGAGATCTAGCTTCCCTAATGTCCATAGGTAGTGTGTTCCATAACTTTGGTGCATAGTTAGCAAAGGCTGCATCCCCGATTTTCTTTAGACTGTGGCTTGGAACCTTCAATAGTAGATGATCGCAATGTTTATACTTTGTATATAAGGAGGAGGACCTTGAAATCAATTCTAAATGTTACCGGAAGCCAGTGTAGGTTATTTACTTGTAACTTTGGGTTTGATCCAAGGAGTAAGTTGCCCCATATTGCTCTGTAACATTTCTCTTTTGTTATAGGACCGACTAGTAGGATTTCAGTTTTGCCCTCATTTAATTTTAGGAAGTTGTTCGTCATCCATTTGTTTATTGCTAAGAGACAGGCGGAAATGGAGTTTATAGCTGTGTGATAATTTGGTTCAGCGGAGATGTACAATTGTGTGTAATCTGCGTAACTATGGAAACATACATTGTGCTTTCTAATGATGTCTCCTCAATGTTCAATGTTCAATGCAATGTTCAATGCAAGTAAAGCACTTTAAAGTATGACTAAATGCTTTCTTGACTATATATATAGTAACTGTTCCAAAATGCATAGATTTCTATGTATTTTAGGGGTTTGGGGGGCTAGCTCTTTTTAATATAAATGTCAGATTGTTTTATTTATTTCATAGATTTCTATGCATTTCAGGAGTTTGGGGGGCTGGCTCCCCCAAATAATTAAATAACATAACCCTAACCTAACCCTAAAACCGAAATAAAGTTTAAAAAAAATAGTTACAAAATCCACCCATTTTCGCCCACAAACCGGCCAAAAGCCACACCATATACCAGCGTTTCTCAACCTTTTTTTTCAGTCACGGCACATGAAGGGTGCCGTGACTGAAAAAAAAGGTTGAGAAACGCTGGTATATGGTGTGGCTCTTTGTGGTACCACAGTAATTTTTGTGGCTCTTAGTCTCTGACTGGTTGGCCACCCCTGTTCTATGGTATGTGGTATATTCTATGGGATTTGGTATGTTCTATGGTATGTTCTATGGTGTGTGGTATATTCTATGGTGTGTGGTATGTTCTATGGTATGTGCTATGTTCTATGGTATGTGGTATGTTCTATGGTATGTGATATGTTCTATGGTATGTTCTATGGTGTGTGGTATGTTCTATGGTATGTGCTATGTTCTATGGTATGTGGTATGTTCTATGGTGTGTGGTATGTTCTATGGTATGTGATATGTTCTATGGTATGTTCTATGGTGTGTGGTATGTTCTATGGCATGTGCTATGTTCTATGGTATGTGGTATGTTCTATGGTGTGTGGTATGTTCTATGGTATGTGATATGTTCTATGGTGTGTGGTATGTTCTATGGTAAATTATTTATTTCAAATAGATTGAGAATGTACCCATTTTCAAAGTTGAATAAATGTTTCATTTTCATATTTTGTGATGCTTTGTGTGTTCTGCTTTATGTGTCCACCCCGTCATGTGCTGGTCCACCCTGTCATGCACTGGTCCACCCTGTCATCTTGATATTTTTTTATAATAATTCAATCATACTGTGAGATATGTTTAAATAATCTAGTGTGTTCAATAGCTAAGTGGGGGGCAATAATATGCAAATAAAAAACTGCATCCAAATATCACAGTTTTCTCCTAATTATAAAATATATATGTGCGAATTGTATGTGTGTCTTTTAAAAACAGATGGTTTACATAAAATCTTTTATTTATTTATAATTTAAAGCAAACAAATAACCCTGTTCAGGAAAGGGACATCATACCTTTCTGAAAAAGTAATTTTCATCTTAATATTGCAATGAAAACATATTTAACAGTAATGTATTATGTCCATGACAGGGTGGACATATCTCATGGTTTATTCTGCGAATATATGCCCATAATTATCTGAAAATATGTGTGGGAGCTCATATTTCTACAATTTGAGTATCTACTATTTATGATAAGACATAAAGGGAATGGGAAATTAAGATAAACATTTCTGAGTATTGTGAGGGTTGAAAGGCACTCTATGGTGATATTGACCCATTCAGGGTATTCTTGTTAGAGAGGAGATCCGGTACAAGAATCGAGTTCGTTGGTTGACTTTTTTTTATTACATTGGATGCCATTTTGTCACACTGTGTGTACTATATCCCTCTACTGCACGATAAACCAGCGTACAGAGTCAGCATGTTTTTGTCTGGAACCACGACCAAACAACAACAAAATTCTTAGATTCTGCTTTTTAGATGTTTCAGTTTGTCCATATACCAATCTTGTGTATAAACCGTGTGTCTGACCACAAATCTGTTCTGGTCCACGGTTTAAGGTTGGCATGGGGAAAACAGAAAAACACAAGAAGTTCTCATAATTAGTATGATGTACATGTCTGCTCTCTGACTTCTTCTTCTCAAATCACAGAAATAATTATAAATTATTTACTAAGATAAAGATTTTTTCCCCCCACAACAATAACGCCAACAGTACCTGCGGTTGTGGTGGAACGTACTGTCCGGGTTGTTGGTTCGGATACAGCGGGAAGTCCTGGTATGGCGGAGGGGCAGTGTAACCCGCACCGGACTTCTCATCGCCGGTCGGCGGAGCGCTCGCTGATTTATTATCGATGTCCATAATATGGATATGATTACTATATGCTATTCCGTTGTCCTTAAATCCCGTTACTCACAGTCCGGCAGTCCCTCTTCCGAGTTTGAGGAAAGTATGTGTCCCTTCCTTCCCCCTGTGTGTGAACAGAACTACACTCCTCTCTGCTACGGAACAGTGGTGGTGTGACGTTCTCCTGGCTTATTTGTTGTTGTAAATTTCGAGTTTTCAAAACTAATTTTTTAGTCTTCTTGATAAAATGGAACCTCTCTCTTTATATCTATGCATCCAACGCTGAAGCCAGGAAGATGGAGGGAGGGAGGGAGGGGCGAAGGGAGGTTCTGGTCTGCCGAGTGGGGGGAACACACCCACACACACACACGCACGCACGCGCACACACACGCACACAGCCCAGTCCCTATTAACTCTGGTAATTGTCCATACTCAAGAGTAGACACTCCTTTCAATAGGCCTGTAGCTCTATCCACAATCTCCCCTGCAAGGGTTTGAGGCTTGAGCATCCTGCATAATTATGTGTAATAAGAAAAAAAGCAGCAATCGGGAGAAACTCAAGTAAAACTGAGACGTTTTTTTCCATTTTTTTCTTCATATAGCTACTGTACAACGTGATTTGTATACAGACCTGTACTAGCTGTAGCATCAAGTCAAGTCAAGAGTTTTATTTGTCACGGCATACAAGTATACAATGAAATGCGGGTGGTCTTGCCCGCAACGATGTGCAATACAGTAGTACAACATATAATAGAATCCAATAAAACAACATTGTGCAATAAACAGGTAACATAGTGGGACATCTCTGTATTTGTACATAGTTATTTACAGAGCATGAAGGACATGCTAGGTCCTTTGGTAGTGCAATACACTGTTACTGTTGCTATACTATTTTTAAAGTGACCTTTCCTTTGTGGCCATAAGTGTGGGCGTGTGCAGCATGAGTGTGAATGAATGAATGAATGAATGAAAACTTTATTTAACAGATTGCAGAATGGGTACAATACAGTACGGCTCAATACATACAATTGTTAAGGGGATGCAGACCTGAGAAAGACGTTTGTCTTGTTTCCATCAGGGTCCCCCATTTTCAATTCATATAGACATTTATGACATACACAACATACATGACATTTATGGCATAGGGACATATAGGTATTTAGTACTGATACATTTGTGACATAGGCGGTATTCAAATATACAGTACTGTTACCCCTAGATCCTGACAGAGTATATACATATGATGGGGAGGGGACTGTACATTAGGAGGGGGTGGGTGGGTGGGAGGGAAATATACATACGGCGGGGAGGGAATATATACATGCGGTGGGGAGGAGACTGTCTATTAGGAGGTGGTGGGGGTTTTGGGCATCTACGGTGGCCAGTTTCGAATTGCAGCCTCCCGTAGGTGCTCTTTAAGGGCGGTTTTGAATGTGGGCAGGGATTCACATTCCTTTACAGCTTTGGGTAGGGCGTTCCACATTGTTGTGGCATAATTGCGAAACGTGTTTAGTCCCTTGTTTGAGCCGAATCTGGGTTTAACATGATTTGTTGAGCTTCCTCTGGTGTAGTGGTTGTGGTATTCACTGACCTTTGGGAAGTATTTTGACATGTACATGGGCACCCCGGTCGTATAGTGTATCTTGTAGACCAGGCCCATTGCAAGTTGCTGTACTCTGTCGTCTACTCTAAGCCATCCTAGGTTGGCAAAGTGGGCAGGGGTGAGGTGGGTTCTGGGGTTCAGGTCAAGTAGTAGTCTGACCAGTTTGTTTTGTGATGTTTGTAATTTTGTTTTAAGCGCCTTTGAGGTGCTTTGGTACCATGAGGTGCACGCATAGTCATAGTACCCTTGAATGAGTGCTCCTGCCAGAGTCTTCAGGGTATTCTTGTTTACCAGAGAGGAGATCCGGTACAAGAATCTAGTTCGTTGGTTGACTTTTTTTTATTACATTGGATGCCATTTTGTCACAGGAAAGATTTGCCTCTAGGATGGAACCCAGGTAGTGTGTGCTTGCTCATGTTAAAGTGGCTGCTAGTGTGCGAGCGTGCACAGCGTGCATGTCGTGTGTGTGCTCATGTGTGCTTGTGTTATGGTTTGTCAACAACCCCAATAGCACGGCACAGACAGGTAGTTCAGAGTTAGCCAAAAACCAGGGCGTATTTATTTCACTGATTCTTGAGAGTCGGGACAAAACACTTTTTAATATTATATTTTGAGAATGCACACTATATTGATTAGAGTTGTATATTCATGTAGAGAAAGGTCTGAGCTATTTAACCATGTAAAGGTGCGGGCTCTACATAGAAAAACATTTTGAACAAATTCACATGTTTCCCTTTGAAACTTGATTTGGGTTAACTCCGTCAGACACACAAAAAAGTATATAATTCTAATTATTCCAGTCCAACAAGAATCTAAGGTTCTGAAGTATGTTGTAATAGTGTTTAGTTACTCTGGTATGCAATCAAATATAATATATAAACCTCAGGTGTAATTTCACACTATTCTGAAAACACAGATTTAGAAATATTTGCATTTTCAAACTTTGTTTTTAATTTTGATATGATAAAAAAAAGATCATTAAGTAAATAAGACAAGAGGATGAAGATCTGATGCTCCTTTATTACTTAAACAACATAAACTGAAGAAGGAATTTGTATTTTCCACAGAATTAACAAAAACAAACATCTGACGGTGTTGACAAAGATCTGACGGAGTTGACGAGAAACTGACAGAGTTGACTAAATTGTATATGCATCTCTGATAAATGAACACATGCATTTTTTAAACAGATGGAAGTGACAATGATAAGAACTAATAACTCCTTGTTAATGTTAATACTGAACATTTTGTTAACTCAATTGTAATAACAACAAACTTTACATACACTGTTTCCAACTATTACAAAATGCACTGTTTCCAACAAAAACAGTCATGGAGACCAGGACCCCTTCTTCTCGTCCCTGTTTTCATCTATACCCAACTTCCTTATCTCCACGTTCTCACCCTGCACTTCTCCTCTTCGTTTCCTTCTGCATTTCCGATTAGTTTCACTATGATGTCTTGAACTGGGCAGAAACAGAACCTTTTCTGTTGGACCATGGGGATGCAGAAATTCCACTTTTACATCTTGTTGATCAGTATCCACATCGATGATCTTGGCTAGCCACCAGTGGTCATCATATTAGGGCGGGCCATACTTTTGTGCAAACATGAATTTTAAAGAAATCTTAACATGAGGGGTGTCTAAAATATGTGTTTCTTGTGGGGAATTAAAATATAGGAAACATTTTCGGAAATGATAACTCTAACTTACATCATTTTGTATTTCAAACTGGCAGATTTGACCATTTTTCACCCCTTTGCAGGGCCGGACTGGGGGAATTATTCAGGCCAGGAAATATAGTGCGAAATATAGCCCAAGTCAGGCACATTTTTAAGCAGGGGGTCTGGGGGTCCCCCACCAGGAAGATTTTTGTTACAATGACTTAATTCCCTACATGCTGGTGCAGGACTTTTAAAATGTTTACCCTTTAAATGCCATTGTTTGTGATGGCATCACAAATTATTGTTAAAAAAACACACACATTTAAATATTTTCAATATATCAAATGCAAAGTGGATTTTTCTGGGGGGGATTATTACAGGCTAATAATTGTTATAATCATCATGTGTCAATGATTAGCAACAACACTGATTTTGATGGATTTTTAGTTTTTGTAATGTCAGACTTAACAACTCAGAAATCAGAAAAGTTAGAGTATTTCATTTTAATCTGACAAGAAAAATTTAAATGGTTATGATCAGGACTGAAGTTGAATAAAAGATTTATGCAGGGAAAAAATGACAGGGGATGATGATGATGCATGGTAACATTAGCTATGTTAGCTAGCTAGCATGTTTATTTTTATCACTGACTAACCTGGTGGTCCCGTGGTGCAAGAAAACATTTGGTCAATGTTGCCACATTTAGCGGCAACATTTAGGGCGTCCCGTCTCTGCTCCATGCTTCCTCTTTTTTTCACTGTTGAAGTGTTGAAACATTTCATTTCCAGTAATTCCCATCTGACTGTTCTTTGAAATACAAGCAGTCAGCAGTCAGTGGCGTCGCGTGGGTAAAATAACAGGGGAAGCCAAAAAAAAATTATTAAAAAAAAAATTATTCAATGTTTTTATTAATAATTTTTTTTTTTTTTTTTTTTTTTTTTTTTAAGTCAAGCAGTCACCATGTACACTACAGTATGGCTCGGCGGCCAGTCAAACGTTATTTCTATTTATTTAACAGATTGCAGAATGGGTACAATACAGTACGGCTCAATACACATTTACGATGAATTGAAAATGGGGGACCCTGATGTAAACAAGACGAAAGTCTTTCTCTGGTCTGCATCCCCTTAACAATTGTATGTATTGAGCTGTACTGTACTGTACCCATTCTGCAATCTGTTAATAAAGTTTTCATTCATTCACACAATTGTATAAGGGGATGCAGACCAGAGAAAGACGTTTGTCTTGTTTACATCAGGGTCATTAATACTGCTGGAGCATTGGTTAATTTTTGGTCCGATTTTTCCTTGCGCGATTTTGCGCGCCGCGTGGGAGCAAATTCGAGACACATATTCGGTTGCAAAAAGGTGTCCCACGGTCTCCTCTATGGCCGTGAATATTTTCACGCGGATCGGAATCACGGCGCGCCCGTGGGGCACTTTTCCGTTTCGGCGAGTTTATTCCACGCTTTCTGTTTTCCTTTTCTAAGCATTTTAGGGGCTACATGTGAATCAGTAAAAGTTGCGGGACGCCCAGATGTTTCCACGATAGAAAGCTCGCGTGGATCCCATAATAGGCTCACTTAATACAGCGTTTTTAAAATCACGCGACATTTTCAGGGTCGCGAGCCGACCTTTTCCCCTCGTTTTCGATGATGGAAGTGATTTAGGAAAAGCTTCGGCACGCCGAGAGGTCCCCGTGGATTTAATCTCGCGAGGATCGGGGCAATATTCGGCCCGTGGGAACAGTTACGGGTTAATACAATGTTCAGAGTGCAGAGGGGAAAATATGGCACCTGCCCCGCCTCCAGGTGGAATATTATGCTGAACGTCTTCCTCCCAGCTCCGTTTTAAACTTTTAGGGTGTGGCCAGTGGCAGTCAGCTCGAATCTGATTGGCTAGGATCGGATTTGGAGTTTGGACTCACTCTATAATGCTGGAAGCCTGGAGAAAGAGACCTACCAACTGCTTCTCTCCTATACTAGCTGCAGTAGTGAGCACAGTCTGACAGTGTGTTAGAGGGAGTGAGAAGGAGAAGAGGGAGACATAAAAAAAAAAAAAAAAAAAAAAAAAAACACAGATGCACAGATGAAAATGAATATATATATTAAAAAAAAAATATATTTTAATTTTTTTTTTCATATTTCATATTTCATAATTTGATATGAAATTTATAGGGAGGCATGGCTTCCGTTGGCTTCCACAAGGATTCGCCACTGTCAGCAGTATGTATTTTTCTCTCCCTCCCTCTCTGCCCCACCCTTCCTCTTTTTTCCACTGTTGAAACATTTCATTTCCAGTCATTTCCATCTGACTGTTCTGTGAAATACAAGCAGTATGTATTTTTCTCTCTTTCCCTCTCTGCTCGACCCTTCCTCTTTTTCCACTGTCCATCTTCAAGCGCAGGTTATGCTTGAAATTTTTTGTCTTTCGCTGTCTCTCCCTGTCATTTTGCAGAAGTGCCATCTGCCATTCCATTCGCCATCTGAAGACATGGCTCAAAAGGGACTATACCTAGACACTTAGCTTAAGGCACCCTTGCATGTTGTATGAGTCTGTATGTATATAAATGTTAAATGGTATATGTGATGTGTTGTGATGTCACGTTTTGTATGATGCATGTTTTAAGCATCACATTCCCCCACCCCCCTACAAGGACCACAATGGAAATAAGCTCTGAGCTTTTTTGTGTTTCATCCTTGGCAGTATATCCCGACTGTGCTCTTCTGTCACATGTTTATTTTTTATATTGTCAAATAAAGTCATTCATTCATTCATTCATTCATCTCAACTGTCAATCAGTTATATGGCCTGGTACCGCCTCCACCAATCACATGCGGCTCCCTTTGTGTGTGTGTGACAGACAGACAGAGCTCCCGATGGCCAGTCCGGGCCTTCGCCATACATGGATGCCAACATGAATCTGAAGGAAATCCTAACATGCAAGGTGTCTAAATGATGCATTTCTTAATGGGGAATTTAAATATGAGTACATTTTTGGGATAGGATAACTCTAACCTACATAATTTTGTATTATAAAATTTCGAAGATTTTAAAAGATATGGGAAATAATTTATAATGACAAAGCCATCATTAGCACTATCCATCATCACACATCGTCACACGTGCAGAGTTCAGGAAGAAATCCTGGACATTCTGTGTTACACCCTGTATGAATGTTGGCTTTTTCTGAGGATGCTCCCTTTCTCTCATTAACTTATAGGTTAACCCAAAGTCTTTCATTTGTTGAAGAAGACGATACTTTTTAAGAATCGTGCCTGATGAACTCAGTGCTGGTTTTTGGCGCCGTGGGCCAGGAGTTTGTTTGTTTGTCTTCAGCTCTCTTCTGAGGATGTGGTGGAATAGCAGGGCCTTTTGGATTTTCTGATTCCTTACTTTGCTTCCTGATAGCATATTCTTTGTTTCCGTGCCTGGAGAGTCCAGTGGTGATGTACAGTATTTGTAGCCTTTTTTCAGCACATTATTGTTTTTCTCAGGTTGTTTTGTTGCTTTGTTACATTTGTAATCTTCTCTTTTAAAGTTTGTATTTATCTTGAATGCCTTTTTCGTGTTTTACTTTGTTTCTGTTCCTGTCTGAGAGACTCTCTGCGCTGTCTGGCATTGTTATCTAGAATATCCTGATCTGGGGGGGTGTCTGCCTCCAGCACCGCACCTTCACAGGACCTTTTCTATCTGCACCTTTTCTGGACCTCTCTCCAATATTTTCTCCGATACCTCTGTGCCCTGTCTCCCATCTTGTCTATTTCTATTACTTTTTTGTCTTGAACCCTCTTTTTCCACCTTTGTCTTTCCTGCTCTTGCATGACATGTTTGCTCTCTTCGTCACTGTGTAATTCTTCTCTTCTCTTTCATTGGTACTCTCTATTTCTTCTCCTTCGCTCCTCAACTGACAATTTCTGTCTAGCCATGCTTTCCTATAATACAAAAGTCATGAAAATGTATTAGAATAAGACTATAAAATCAGGTGTCTATTTACTAAACATGATTGATTGATTGACGTTAAAGCTGCAGTGCGTAGTTTCTACAACTAGATGTTGCAAACATCTTCACACTGGCTTGTGCAGACAAAATCCATGTTCAGTGGAAGCAGTGGGAGAAAATTCAAAGACATTCATTCCAATAATCCTAGGGTATATTACAACTAGTGCTGTCAATGGATTAAAATATATAATCGTGATTAATCGCATGATTGTCCATAGTTAACTCGCGATTAATCATGAATTAATCGAATTTTTTTTAACATATCTTTTTTTATCTACCTTAAACAGATATTTTTCAAGTTCCAAGTTTTAATAATCTTATCAACATGAGTCAACAAATGCTTGCTTTATGCAGCCATTTAACACAAAAGGATGACCCTCATGCATTGCAAATTTGCATCAAATTCAAAACAGAGTGATGCACAAAATAACTTAAAAGAAAATAATAATTTAAAACAATGAATAAAGTGTGCATGAAATAATAGGGGAAAGAAAACGTTAGGAACTTGTTACATTCACCCACACAAGGGCTGAGTAATCACACACCCCCCCTCTCTCTCTCTCACACTCACACTCTCCCGGCTCTCTTTCTCTCTTGCCCCTTCCTCATCTCTCTCACCCCCCTCTCTCTCTATATATATCTCACACACACACACACACACACACTTCAGAAACAAACATAGTATCAATGAGAGCATCAATAATACACCTGAGTGAAGTCTAGTAATACAAAAATAATAATAATCTTAAAAGTTAATCGTGAGTTAAAAAAAATAGTGGCGTTAATAGAATCGGGCGATAACGCGTTAATACCGTGTTAACTTTGACAGCCTTAATTACAACTGATAAGATTGTGACAACTGACTAGTAAAGAATTATCCTGTTGATCACTCCATACCATAATGTATTACACTATGGATGGAAAGTCAGAGAAAGGATGATGCAGCAATCTAGACACGCATGGACCAGTCCTATATTAAGAATTATTATAAAGATATTAAGATGAAATCAAATCAAATCAAATTTATTTGTAAGGCCCGACAACACACGTTAATGTACACGTCTTCTTTAAACAAGTCAAGAAGAAACATAACAATAAGTCAAGAACAGAACAAGAACACCATAAGGTCCAACAAATTTAAAAGAAATGCAAATAAATGAAAGAATGCAAGCACTCCCAGACCAGACATACCCCACGCGAAGGTAAGGAACAACTCACTAAAACCTAACAAATATCCACAGTTTACCACCGTGCCCCTCTGCTCTGATGATCTAAGTAAACAGTATAATAACAAGAATAACTGTTTTCTTCTGTCTTGTATCTCTTCTGGGATATGAAAGGGCAACATGGAACTCCTTCCCCGCTCTATAAGAGGCAAGAGTGTAGATGTTTGGTAGTGAAAACTACACACTGCACCATATTTTACATCAATCAATCAATCAACGTAGACAAGTGATATATTTATATTTATTTATTAACACATGTGCTGGGAAAGTAAGACAATTATTCAATAAGCAGACCACAGCCTGCCCATGCTCTGATGCATGCTATTATATGCACACTTCTGTGCAGATAAAACTCTGAAATAACATTTAAATCCTTTACCATGTTCAAAAATAGTATAACAATAGCATATTATGAGGTTATTGATGGATTTGTCAACTCCATCAGTTTACACGTCAACTCCGTCAGACACACAATCTGATGGAGTTGACGTCTGACAACTGACAAAAGGGCACACATTTTCCCTCCAAGCCTGTATTGTGCACTGCAGCTAGCTAGTTTTTTTGGCAGTTGCATAGCTGTCTTAATAATCTCACTGAAACACTTGAATTCAATCCACTATTGTTTTTTTTAAAGTATAATAACGGAGAGACGGTGTTGACATGTTCCAGCTGTGACCATCGGAATATTGACATTGTTTGTCTAAAATATCAAAAAGTGTAAAACTTACCAGACCATGTGTGGTAGTGTTGCATTCACCACATTCAGGGGAAGGAAAAGGGGTCCTCAGGGATAGAGCTAGCCATGCTATTGCCTGATTTAATTAGGTTTATGAAAAGGTCTGACAGAGTTGACATAAACTGAGGACACAACTTTGATAGGTAGATTTCTATGGGCAATATTATTTGAGTTTCATGGCATGCATTGTTTTATACATGTATAACCCTTATCTTTGATTTGATATGTATGTTTTCACAAGTGGAGAGGTCTTTCAAGCTTTTTTGGGCTGGTCAATAATGTAACCCCTTGCTGAGGACAAGATAATTAACATGGGAGCTTCTAACCACAGATTATACATTTAAACAAATATCCCCCAAAAAACAAATATATGTGCTAAAACATAACATCAGTATACACAATACCTTTAGATGTAACTTTGTGAGTATATCACTCATTATGAATTTCTTTATTTTTTATATAAATTAGACTTTTCTATGTAGGACATGTTTTGTCCCAACTCTCAAGAATCAGTGATTTACAAAACAGAAAAGAGCGAAAACAACTAAAGCACAAAGGGAGAATGTTCTTGGCAGAGTTGTCTGCGGCTCTGCAGCTCGTCTTCAGAGCAGAGACGGCACTGTGGCGTTGCGCCTCTGACTCTGCGGCTCTGCAGCTACTTGACGATCCACTCGGGAAACAGAGAGAGAGATAATGTCAACAAGACGAGCGAACGGAATACAATGCAGTCCAGAATTGTTTAGCTGAGTCAGTAACAACAACAAGCGGCTCCTCTTCAGTGTTACCCAAACACACAAAAAACAGAAAGGTCCCAAGTCCAGGAAAATGCGAGAAAAACAGAGTATCCAAAAAAAGTACGTTCCAAAACTCACCAAGGCGCAATTGCGCAAAGCGGTCTATGAGGCAGAGATCCAACGGATGGCAGAGCAAAGCAACAGCGGCGACTTCCATAGACGTCCTGGAGAGAAACAGGCGAGGTACAACACGGGAGGAAACAAGCAGCAGCCAGTGGTAATCCAAAACGACCCGACACAGAACGTTAGGAACACCAGAGTATATAAGGGCTCCACCGAGCTGATTAGAACTCACTTCAGGTGCGCGAAGGTAATTGGTACCTTGAAGCGTGCGGAATCGGACCAATCCTCACAGCTTGTGTGTGGATAGTTCAGTGTTCTGTGGCACTCAGTGTTCATTGTTCAAGGCTCTGATGGCCTGGGGGAAGAAGCTGAGCCGAAGCCTCTCTGTCCTAGTAGCTGGGGTTCGCAGGCGTCTGCCTGACCTCAGCAGCTGGAACATGCTGTTATTGGGGTGGTGAGGGTCTTTCATTATTCTGCAGGCTCTGGATTTGCACCTCTTGTTGTATAGAACCTGCAGGGGAGGTAGTGCAATCCCCGTGGTACGCTCGGCAGAGCGCACCACTCTCTGTAGGGCCTTCTATGTGTGCGCATGCAGTGCACACACATACCCAGGGGTGCAGTCGTAATGTCAGAACTGCCTGGACGCCACACGTATGCGCATACATGTTCCCTTGCGTGCGCACAGAACAGATGATTATTATGCAAATGTAACAGGGTGGATTATCCCTGCTTTGTGGGAACGGTTGCTGGCAGTCACAAGGTAGCTGGACACAGTAGAGCTCCGTCTGACTGCACCCTCGTCTTTGGGCCTGGAGCATCAAACTGGGGCCCGGTAGTGGGAGTGAATGGGGCCCGGGATTTACCAACCTGGTCTGGTACTCTGGTCTTCCTCGCCTCTCCGGGGCGGTCAGCAGTACTCCCCAACTCGCTCTCACTTCCCTGAATACCTCCTTTAACCCTCCCACACCTAGTGACTGATATGCATAATTAGATTCGTTCCTCCCGCAAGCAGTACCCTCCCTTGATGACCACTAGAAACCTTACAATGAAAAGGGGAGAGTTGGGTAGGAAGGGGTTAATTGTATATACGTTACCCACACCAAAAGAGTTAACACTAGGCACAGGAATGGACACGCACACAGAACCCCATTTAAGCCTTTATGTTATTTTGTACTGTTACAAGGATTTAATAAGAATGGTCGTCTAGAATGAGGTCTTACCATGGCTCTGGTTGTAACTCAATATCTTATAGACACATATATTATACACCCACCTCTGGGTTAGTACCAGGGCTAATATACTTCAATGTGTTTGACTCCTCACCCACGTCTGGGTCGGTACTCGGTATAATACCTCTATCAGGCTTTAATTATATGGCAAGAATAATACCTCCCTAAGGCTTTACTTATGATGCACCAGGTCTGTAACCTCCCCACAGGGAAAGGGTTAATTAAATGGGAATTATTATTAAAGAACCAACACGTTATCACACTCAAAGGAAATCAAAAATGTGGGCCCACTGTACCAAAAGAAAAGTCCTATACTAATGCCGGCATAGAATGTGTATGGGGTACCCCTATGAACTGGATTTAGCAACGTTAGCTTCACCCGTAGGCTGCACCACACTGTGTACTGTGTAATAGCTCCGGAGCATCGAAGCCCTATTGTACTCAACCAAAATGGCGGCCTCGCCGCGCCACCACCGTCCAGGTAGCAAGATGGCGTCGAACGCTCTCGTCGCGGGCGCTAGCAAGCTGGGCTGGAGCAGAGGGCAGTAGCTGGCTGAGAGCGTGTGCTGGGTGATGGCGACCTCTGCTGGACGGAAGAACTCCCGTGCTGGGCTGTCGACCGCCGGAGCAGAGCAGACGTCGAAACGCCGGCGAAGGCTGGTTGTTGACAGCCGGCGCTGGGTTGACTCGCAGCCATACACTTGCCCTACCTTAAACTGAAGCTACTCTCTGGGTCCCAAACAGCCCACCTGCTACACGGTTATACTGTTGCGCCACGTGGCTGGCTACACCACCGGTCTTCTTCAGCGCCTCGCGCTCGGTGTACACTGGAGTCAATATAGCCGTTAGCAGCATGCTACTTATACCGCACACACTGCTACTATAACACGCTACCTATGGACGTTAGTCCTTGGGTTCAGTTTCTCTTACTCACGCACTATCACGGGTCCTTCTAGGATAACCCGTCATATACTCAAGTTCAATACGTTCGCCTGTGTGGTCCACAACGGGAGCTCTGTCGAGACACGACTGATCACATCCAAGTCCAAACTCGAAGAGGCTCGTTCTTCCCCCGTCCGTCTCCATTGGCTCGCTTCCTTCCCCGTCTCTCTCGTACGCTCTCTGCCTGCCTCCGCCCCCTGCTGGTACCGCCAACTAGCCACACAGGGAAAACTGGGTGGAAGAATATGATCCAGTGATACTGTTTATAATCCATATTCCAGCCAGTAGAAGAAGGAGAAGCCCATTGTTCGAGGGAATATTAATGGAAACTAGTTAGTATGTCTTGGTGCACCAGGGGAGATAAAAGGCAAGTCAGCACTTCTGAATAATAGCCATATTTTCAGGGTGCTACACATAAATAGTAGGAAACATGTTTGTATAGGAAATTACTAGTTTTAGTTTTTGTAAATATTGCCTTGAAATAGAGAAGCTGAAAAAGGTAGCAGGATGTAGCCTTCAATATATAAAGAAATGATATTGTCAACAGATATGGTTGAAAAACAAACAATGTTTTAAATGTAATTGTAGTTACAATTTCTTTAATTGAATTAACTTAAACTAGAAAAGTAAATACAAACTAAATTAACAATGTAACTTAGTTTACAGAAGGACAGTTTCCTTCTGAAGCACAACTCATCCTTCCAGTCGGGACCATTTACATTACATTTACATTTAGTCATTTAGCTGACGCTTTTATCCAAAGCGACTTACAAGTTCTGTACGACAAGACAGCAAGAAGGGTACAACTCTATCAGCTGAGTAACAATGTTCATCAAGTGTTGCGTGTTACAGTGTAGGTTAGTTTATTAGGACAAGTGCATGACAGTAAGGTTAGTCAGGGTTAGATTTTTTTTTTTTTTTTTTTAATCATTTCAGATAATGGTTGAAGAAGTGAGTCTTTAGTCGACGGCGAAAGATTGGACGGGATTCGGCTGTCCTAACTGGGATGGGTAGTTCATTCCACCATTGTGGGGCAAGGACTGAGAATAGGCGGCTTCTCTTTGATGACCCTCCGGGAGCTTGGATAGGAGTAGGTCTGAGGCGGCCAGAAGATGCAGAGCGTAGGGGTCTTGAGGGTGTGTAGTTAGAGACCATTGACCGGAGGTAGGCGGGAACGGTTCCCTTTGCCGCACGGTATGCTAGGTCGAGGGCCTTGAAGCGGATACGTGCAGCAATGGGGAGCCAGTGCAGGTCCCTAAGAAGTGGGGTGACATGGGCCGACTTCGGTAGGTTTGAGATCAGGCGGGCCGCTGCGTTTTTAATGAGTTGAAGAGGCTTGGTGGCAGTGGCCGGGAGGCCAGCTAGCAGTGCGTTGCAGTAGTCGAGGCGGGAGATGACTGTTGATTGGACGAGGAGTTGTCACATAGTGAGAGCTCCACAGATCAAGCACCACCACCACAGGGCTTGTATTTTGGTTTTGCACTTCTCGTTCTTTGTTATGTTATTGGTATCCTATTATTATGCAAAGTCTAGGTGATAGATAAGTGCCGGTACTTGGCGCACGGCGCGACAAGTCGAGTGAAAGTTGTGAACGCATTTTTGTGTGCGCGAGCGTCCGTGCGCGTACTTCTGCTCAGAAAACTGCTGGGACGGCGTGGTACGGCGTGGGACCACCACTGCACCACTGCACTGCACCGCTTACAGCTAAATATCCCAATGTATCTTCCTGGAATCACAAACTCAGATTGTAGTTATATTATTATTAGTAGTAGTAGTAGTAGTAGTAGTAGTAGTAGTAGTAGTAGTAGTAGTAGTAGTAGTAGTAGTAGTAGTAGTAGTAGTAGTAGTATAGTAGTAGTAGTAGTAGTAGTAGTAGTAGTAGTAGTAGTAGTAGTAGTAGTAGTAGTAGTAGTAGTAGTAGTAGTAGTAGTAGTAGTAGTTCAAGATTCAATGTTACGATCGAACCAAGTGGTCAAGTGTGGCAGTACCCCTGAACAGACAGACACAGGAAACAGATGATAAATAAACCAGATTTAATACATACAACAGGGAAAACAGGGGAATTAACTATGCAATTCTAACAGGGTCTAAGTGGGGGGAGTGTATGGATGCCAGCGGAGGAAATGTTAATGAGATGTGTAATATCGAATAACCTATGTGTGTGGATGCAGCCAGGTGTCTAATGTGTAAAGCTAATGTAATGTCAAATGTAAATGTACCCGGCTGTTGTTCATTTGCGTGTACTAACCAGTCCAGTAACAGAGGGTGGGGAATATCCATTGTACAATGCAGTGGCGGTTGGAATGCCCCACGGGCCCCGAGGCGAGATTGACAGCTCGGGCCCCCCCCCCCCCCCCCCCCCCCCCCCGATATTTATTGTATTATTAAAAAAAAAAAAAAAAAAAAAAAATCCAACATGAAACAAAACATATCACAATACAATAATAATACGTCAAATGTATATACTCTCTTTTCTGGACTCTTTTCGTATCACAAACAGTACTGTATTTGCAAATCTGGTATGTCATGTATAGATGTAGCACTACTGTCTATCTGTATGTCATTATGTTATAATGAATTGAAAATGGGGGACCCTGATGTAAACAAGACGAAAGTGTTTCTCTGGTCTGCATCCCCTTAACAATTGTATGTATTGAGCTGTACTGTATTGTACCCATTCTGCAATCTGTTAAATAAAGTTTTCATTCATTCACCATGACATGTTTAGGTATTTGGCCAGATCCAGCTTGTCTGTGATGAGAGTGTTTTCTGTCTTTATGATTGACTATCATCATTAGATATTTCAGTTTCGTTATTACAGTAGCTGGCTAACAGTACGTTAGTTGACTAATACCAGAGTCAGAATTGGGTAATATGCCGACTACTGGCAGTGATGCGACCTATGTTACCACATAACTTTTGTCATCTCTGGTACTATGCAGTGCACTATGCAAAACGGCAAAGAGATAGGTAACGTTCGTTAAGTGCCAAATTACCATCATCATGATACACCCTCACATAATTCACAAAGTGTTCACATGCGCCACCCATGTGGTAACCTAGAAATACCATAGATTGTGGCTAGGTGGTAACGTATATGTTTTCTATGATCACTATGAATTGAAAATGGGGGACCCTGATGTAAACAAGACAAACGTCTTTCTCTGGTCTGCATCCCCTTAACGAGCCGTACTGTATTGTACCCATTCTGCAATCTGTTAAATAAAGTTTTCATTCATTCATTCACATTACGTTAGTTAGCATCCAAGCTAGCGTGATAACGTTAGTAGTACTAGGTAGCTTACCTGCAATAATGTTGTCATCGTCCTGGACAGATAAGACTTGTTAAATCATAATATATCCACACTTTGTGCTGGTAAATGTCCCCTTTAGCTGCTCGGCGTCGTCGGATTTTAATACACCACGGTGGTGATGTGGGGGACCCTGATGTAAACAAGACGAAAGTCTTTCTCTGGTCTGCATCCCCTTAACAATTGTATGTATTGAGCTGTACTGTACTGTACCCATTCTGCAATCTGTTAATAAAGTTTTCATTCATTCATGTTTCAGGTGACTTATTATGTTGTGTTTCTCTGATGTCGCGTTCACGTTACGTGGGAAGAAGCGGAAGAACCAGAGGACATCTCGTTGCTACAACTAGGAAGCCTTCACGCATTGACTCGATCAAAACGCCCACATCCATACTTCCGCAATTCGTGACGCGAAGTGGGAGATATCGGGGTCTATAAAAAATCCCATATGTCCTAGTAGGAATTACAACTAGGAGGCTTACGTGAATGGTTTTTCCCAGTCGGAAGCTGATTCTTCCGATTCTTCCCACGTAATGTGAACGCGACATCAGAGAAAAATATCACCTCCGCGCTGCTTGTGAGATTTACGTGGCTACGTCACAGCCAAGGAAAGGGAGCGCTGGATTTGTGCAAAACGCCCTGTTCCTAAACCACACGCTATCAGTCGTACTCGTACCACAGTACTGGCAAAACGGGAGGAGCCTAGAATCAAAACAAACGCACCAGTCCCAGTTGCCGTTACCACCAGTTGTGTTCGATCCAGTCCCACACGCGAACGGCAACTCCATTCAGTCCCGGGCCTGGGCCCGGGGCCGGAGGGGGGGCCGGGGCCCGGGCCCCCCCTCCCGCCAGACGGTGGGCGGGCCCTAAGGCCGCTGCCTCCCCTGCCGCGCCTATAGCTCCGCCCCTGGTACAATGTCCGTCCATGCGTCCCGAGACGCCAGAGGAAAAGCGAGTGCACGCAGGTAGCGAAAACAGTGTTAACCGAGCGTGGGGGTATCCTTGAAGGAGAGAGGAGAGAGAATGCCGGTTAGCAAAAGAAAACCGGAAGAAACAAAACACAGGGACAACAAAGTAACAAAACCAGGTTTAGAATATGTCACAAGGAAGATTAACTAAGACTTGTAAGATAGATGTCTCGGAAAACGAACCACAAGTGATCAGTACGAACAAGCACTGAACGACGACGGGCTGCCTGTCGGGCTATTTATGCAGCCGGTGCTTCTCACTACGCGTGCGTCCCTGCGTCAAGTCAAGTCAAGTCAGTTTTATTTGTATAAACCCCTTAAAAAAAACCTTAAAACCCTTTTTTTGCTCCCGATCCGATCCCGATCATGTGATTTTGAGTATCTGCCTATACCGATCTTTCCCGATCCGATCTTTCACATTAGTAACCAATTTGAAAAAATAGTAAGCATTTTTTTTTTGTCCACTTTTTCTCCTTATTTTTCTATTCCAATTCTCCCCTTCAATTCTCCCCTCCCCTGTCTTGAACGTTGCTAGACTATGCATCCCACTGGTCGGCTGTAGTGAGGATAGAAGCCTTGCATCACGTGTCCCCTTCGGTACATGAGGAGGCAGCCTGTCGCATCTTTTCACCAGACAGCGCGGACTCTCAATGGCGAGGAGTAACACGTGGGAGGCTCACGCTGCCCCCCGATACTTCCTGTCTCTGCTGTACAGGCATCACCCAACCGACCTGTAGGAGTCGCTGTCCACAACGTCCAAATCCCCACCCATCGACTTTCCACCCGCTACCTCTGCCAATTGAGATAGTATGACGACTGGCCCAAACCGAAGGCAACGCTGACTCGGGGAGTCGAGACCGGAGTCTCTTGCATTGGTGACGAGCGCAATCTCCGCTATGCCACCCAGCCGCCCCCAATAGTAAGCATTTTTGTCAGAAACTGGCGAAGCGAGACAAGCTCCTCTGTTGCCTCAATAGCCCCAGTCGAGTGCGGCGGCTCACATTACATTCACCCTGAGCCCCTGAGAATGTGCTTCATACGAGAAATATTCAAAGTTTCAATCTGTTTGCACATTAGTATACATTCACAGTGTTCGACTTACGTAATTATTTGCTCCATTTTGGTCTGAAACGCAGACAATAATCCTCACAAAGCGAATGTTGACGTTATCCAGGTGAACGTTCTTCATTCAAGCAAGGCATTGCAATCAATACAGCTGTTTGGCAAAGCACCAGCCGCCGAGTCCCCCATTCCTCACATAACGTGACGTATTAGATTGGTCGTGTTGAACGCAGCTCTGTTCTTTCCTCCACACAGAACGTCCGCCTTGCAAACATTGCAACTGGCTATTGGACTGGCTTCGGTTTCAATTTTAAAATGCTTCCAAACTTCTGACATTTTGTCTAGCTGCTCCGAGTCATCAGGTGGACCTGCCGGTGTTGCGGGAGCGACGCATTGTGAGGGCTGCTATTTTCGGCATACGTCACTGTCGTGCGACGGTGTAAATCAAAGGAAATGCGTTTGTTTTGGCAAATTCTTCTGCTCTGTGCGACAATAAATAAATGAATGATGATATGTAATTTAAAACCAAAACTAAGGCCTCAGTATGAGTTTAAGACATGGACATGGTCATGTTTGTTGAACAAAATAAAAAAATAAAAAATAAATATTTTTACTCCCGATTTCTTTTTCCCGATCCCAATCTTCTGAAAATCATGTGATCGGCCCCCGATCCCGATCACGTGTGTCTTCTGACCAACAACAACTGGGTCAATCCGAAGGAAGTAAAGATTCTTTCCCGTTCATGCTCGCCGGACCTTGAACATCTGTCCATACAATGTCGCCGTTTTACCTCCCCCGAGAATTCACAACCATTATCATGATGGCAGTGTACATCCCACCACAAGCAGATACCGCCAGGGCCCTGGTGGATCTACAGGGTCATCTAAATAAGCAACAGATCAAGCACCCAGACGCAGCAATGATCATAGCCGGCGACTTCAACCAGGCAAATCTGAAGAAGGTGATGCCAAACTTCTTTCAGTAGTAGTAGCTTGCACCACCAGGGGAGGAAATACGCTTGATCATTGTTACACCCTGTTTAAAACCGGTTACAAGGCAATACCAGCCCCTCCATTAGCCGGTTCAACAAGCACATCAGATCACGACGCTATATTGCTTATCCCCGCCTACCGGCAGAGATCACGTGATGCTGTCGTGTCACGTGAGGTAAAGAAGTGATCCGACCAATCAGAGGCCACGCTACAGGACGCACTCGATGACGTCGACTGGGGAATGCTCCAGGTGAGCTCCAGTGACGTCAGTGAGTTTGCTGATGTTGTTGTTAGCTTTATAGCAACGCTAGCTGACGTTGTCCCCACGAAAAAGGTGCAGGTTTTCCCAAACCAGAAACCATGGGTGGACCATTCCATACGAGTGGCCCTGAATGCTCGCACCACTGCTTATAACCTGGGCAGAGCGTCAGGAAATATGGATGAGTATAAGGCTACAGTCTATACTCTGCGCAAGGCCATAAAGCTTGCTAAGAGGACATACGCTGGCAAGATAGAGGCACAAATGGCCCAGAACGACACAAGAGGTTTATGGCGAGGACTACGGATGATAACTGACTACAAAGTCAGCGCCCCCTCAATAGGGAGTGCCGACGCCTCTCTCGCGGACCAACTGAACTCCTTTTACACACGGTTCGGTGCAAACAGTAGCAACGCTAGCTCACCGGCTAATGACGTCACTGACGCACCGGTCGTCGTAGAGGGGGGGGGGGCATCCACGGGGGGGGGGGGCACTCTCTCATTGACGGAACACAGTGTGAGAAGAGCATTTATGCGGGTGAACACCAGAAAAGCAGCTGGCCCAGATGGGATAACAGGACGGATACCCTTAGGAGTCTAAGCTGAAGAGCTTCTCCTCCTCAGAATATTCCCCTTTTTTCTTGTTACATAATATAAAATTACAGATTCATACCTTCAAAATAAGCCATCAATTGTCAAATTTGAGCCGATAGTTTTCAATCAATGTCCTATCAAACATTCTGGTAAAATCTAAATACATTCCAGCACACAAGTTTGAAAGGATTCAAGTGAATTCAGCTATCTGATGAAAAAACTACACTCCAGAATTCAATGTGATCAATGTCACTAGACTAATTCACACCTGGAACACCTAGAACAAAGGCCCAGTTTCTAGTCTGTCATTCCTTTGTTATTCCAATTAATGGACCCAGCAGGAGGCCTAGCCTAGAGTGACACACAAGCTAGATAGCATAATTATTATACCAACACAATACCAACATTTTGACTTTGATACAGATAGGAAAGGTAATGGAATATATTATTAGTGACAGGACATGGAAAATTCTTTATACAATTATTTAATTCATTATAATTTAAACGCTATTGAATAATAGTTAATTAATAAAATTATTCTGTTACAGCTACTGAACTATATACACAGTAAATATTGCAAATGTGTGTGTGTGTGTGTGTGTGTGTGTGTGTGTGTGTGTGTTGTGTGTGTGTGTGTGTGTGTGTGTCTTGCTCTCTCTCCCTCTCCCTACATCTCTCTCTGAATATGCACTATTGTATATAGTGAAATATCAGAGAAATATCACATTGTGTGCCGCCATAAGCCTTCGAGGGCTTCTGCATCATCATGCAATACTAGGTCCATACAATACCCAACATATGCACAATTGCCCTGATTTTCTGTGTTTACAGTATAGTGTATTTTTAAAAAAAAATATATAATTTTTTTTATTTGTTTTGCTTTATCTGAACACAGTACTGCAATGTACGATATTGAGTAGGCCTATTTGCTTTTTTGGTTGTTGTGAAAACGTGCCTAATAAAAACAGTGAAAATCAAAGACTGCAGTGTTTTATATATATATATATATATATATATTATATATATATATATATATATATTATATATGCAAGTGTGTACCATTTTGTCTTCAGAGTTACATTTGAGAGAGAGAGAGAGAGAGAGAGAGAGAGAGAGAGAGAGAGAAGAGAGAGAGAGAGAGAGAGAGATGAGAGAGAGAGAGAGCGAGAGAGAGAGAGAGAGAGTGAGAGAGAGAGAGAGAGAGAGAGAGAGAGAGAGAGAGAGAGAGAGAGAGAGAGAGAGAGGTAGAGAGAGAGAAGACATGTGTGGCTGCCGCCATGGCGGACATCTGTGCTCTACTGAGCGCACCTTTCTAGTCCCGACTCCCCAGATGAATGTGCTCTCTTGACTTTGGCACAATAGACAAAGTGGGGAAACATCTTACTTCCTAATGGAGGCACAATGACATTGGCAGCACTCCAACCGTGCCCGCAGAGAAGCGACTAAAAGGCAATGTAAACGTATGTTTACAGATTTTTTTTCTTTATCTGAGAGAATGTCCGCGAATGTCACGCAGGAGAGAGTTGGCGTGTGTGTTGAATGTGTTTGTGACACACACAAACACAACGACTGCAAAAAGTCGAGTCCCATGGATATTATTGCAAGAGATAATTCATAGATATTATGAAAAGCCAATCTGTTGGTTAGAATTTGGATGGGGTAGGCTCAGATACCTCTCAGTCTCACGCCTCTGCGGGGGTATAACACCTATTCACAGCGCACACGCCGCTCTTGTGTGTATGCGCACGTGCGTGTATGTGCGTTTCGTGACGCGGTGTAGTTCTCCTCGCAAACGGAGATAATTACAATCATCCATCTATAGCAAGAATTAACCGTATTTACAAGTCGTATTATGTTGAGCAAGTAAGGAGACATAGGCCTATAGATTACATGTCAAAGCACTCGAAATTGTCATTTTTAAATGTTTACAGATTTCTGAAAAGCGCGTCTTCCATGAGACATTCTAAATCCCTTTGTTCTCCGCCGACGGGTTCAAAAAGCCCTGTCGACTTAAGTCCTGTGCTAACCAGCTAGCCCCAGTGTTCACCACCATATTTAATCTATCCCTGGCTGAGTCCATGGTCCCTGCCTGCTTCAAGGTGTCCCACTATAATCCCGGTACCAAAAAAATCCTCCCAGCAGGTCTTAATGACTACAGACCGTGGCACTCACCTCTGTGGTCATGAAATGTTTTGAGAGGCTGGTTAAGGATTACATTTGTGCCTCCCTACCCAGTGATATGGACCCTTTGTAATTTGCATACAGGCCAAACAGGTCCACTGATGATGCGGTCTCTCATGTACTACACAACACCCTCTCTCACCTAGACAGCCAGAAGGGGGGCTATGTGAGACTGTTGCTCATTGACTATAGCTCAGCGTTCAACACCATAGTCCCCACCAGACTAGTGGACAAGCTGATCGAGCTGGGTCTGAGCTCCGCTCTGAGTGCCTGGATACTGGACTTTCTGCGTGAAAGGCCTCAGGCGGTCAGGGTGGGGGGTCAGACCTCCAACACCATCACCCTGAGTATCGGGTCCCCCCAGGGCTGTGTTCTGAGCCCCCGGCTGTATTCACTCTACACACATGACTGTGTGGCCATGTTCAGCTCCAACTCCATAGTGAAGTTTGCGGACGACACAGTGGTGGTGGGGCTGATCTCTGACAACGACGAGAAGGCCTACCGGGAGGAGGTTGATGCACTGGCATGCTGGTGTCAGGACAACAGCCTGCTCCTGAACATTGGTAAAACCAAGGAGCTGATCGTGGATTTTAGGAGAACACAGCAGGGGACACACACACCACTGTGGTTAAACGGGGCTACCATGGACAGGGTGAGCAGCTTTAAGTACCTGGGGGTCCACATCTCAGAAGACCTGACATGGACAACACACATAGACTCAGTCGTAAAGAAGGCGAAGCAGCGCCTCTACCACCTGAGACAGTTAAGGAAGTTCAGAGTATCGGGGAAGATACTCCAGTCCTTCTACTCCGGAGCTGTAGAGAGCATCTTGACTGGAAACATCACTGCCTGGTATGGAAACAGCAAGGCACAGGACAAGAAGGCCCTACAGAGAGTGGTGCGCTCAGCTGAGCGTACTACGGGTATTGCACTACCACCCCTGCAGGTCTTATATAACAAGAGGTGCAAATCCAGAGCCTGCAGAATAATGAAAGACCCTCACCACCCCAACAACAGCCTGTTCAAGCTGCTGCGGTCAGGCAAACGCCTGCGAACACCAGCAACTAGGACAGAGAGACTTCGGGTCAGCTTCTTCCCCCAGGCCATCAGAGTCTTGAACACTGAACTCTCCACACACAAGCACACATGAGCATACACACAACACACATACTGTATACGCTCACACACTAACAGTCACTTTAGCATGAACACACACACACACATGCTGCACACGCTCACACTCAACGGTCACTTTACACAATGAAAAGGTCACATAAAAAAAATAAAAAAAAAGAACGGGAGTGGTTCTTGTATAGTAAATAGATGGATAGCAAGATAGCATAAGGATATATAGTATAACTGTAGATTGTATAGTATAGTATTGTATAGTAGTGTACATAAGACCCAGTGCCTCATTCGTAGCTAACATTGTATTGCACTATCGCAGGACCTTAGCATGTCTTTTACCATGCTTTTTGTAAACTTTATGTACATTATACCTGTTATGGCTTATTGTATTATTGCACAAATGTCTTATTCTTATTACTTGTATTATTGAACAATCGCTGCGGGCATGACCTCCCGCATTTCACTGTATGCTTGTATGCCATGACAAATAAAACTATTGACTTGACTTGACTATCCCTTCGCAGATCACCCCTCTCATCCTTCTCCACCGGCACCACCCGGCCTGCACTCTCTTCTTCACCTCCCTACCACAGTCCCCATTACTTTGGACAGTTGACCCCAAGTATTTGAAATCTACTTTTTGGTACCTCTACTCCTTGCATCTTCACCACCCCTCCATCTTCCTTACCATTTTCAATTCATAACCTTTATGACATACGTGACATACAGATATACAGTACTGTTACATCCAGACATTTATGACATACAAGATATACAAATATACAGTACTGTTTTTTTTTACAGACAGAGTTTCTAATAGAGAATATATACATTTGAGGGGGAGAAAACTGTACATTGGGGGGGGCGGTTTGCACATTTACCGGGGCCAGTTTCTAATTGCAGCCTCCCGTAGGTGCTCCCGTAGAGCAGTTTGAAGGTGGGTAGGGATTCACATTATTTTACGGCTGTGGGTAGTGCGTTCCACATTGATGTGGCATAATTGCGACACGTGTTTAGTCCCTTGTTTGAGCCGAATCTGGGTTGAACATGATTTGTGGAACTCCCTCTGGTGTTGTGGTCGTGGTATTCACTGACCTTTGGGAAGTATTTCGACATGTACATGGGTACCTTAGTGGTGTAGTGTATCTTGTAGACCAGGCCCATTGCAAGTTGCTGTACTCTGTCGTCTACTCTATAAGCCATCCTAGGTTGTCAAAATGGGCAGGGGTGAGGTAGGTTTTAGGAGTAAGGTCAAGCAGTAGTCTGACCAGTTTGTTTTGTAATCTTGTTTTTAGTGCCTTTGAGGTGCTTTGGTACCATGAGGTGCAAGCATAGTCATAGTACCCTTGAATGAGTGCTCCTGTTAGAGTCTTCAGGGTATTCTTGTTTACCAGAGAGGAGATCCGGTACAAGAATCTTGTTCGTTGGTTGACTTTTTTGATTACATTGGTTGCCATTTTGTCACAGGAAAGATTTGCATCTAGGATGGATCCTAGGTATGTAATTTCATCTTTCCTTGTGACAATAATGTCACCCACTGTCACCCGTTGGCCTCGCTGAGTTTGTTATTTGATCCAAAGAGAATGGACTCTGTTTTACCCAGGTGTAATGATAGTTTGTTCTCAGCGAGCCATGTGCAGATTCTGCCGAGTTCAGAGCTGAGGGCTTTTTCAACCTGCAACTTGTTCCTGGCAGAGACCAGCAGGGCTGAGTCATCCGCGAACAGGAACAAGTTGCAGTCACAAGCTGATGACACGTCAATTGCATAAATTAGGAACAGTAACGGTCCTAGTATGCTTCCTTGTGGAACACCACAGCTCACTGGGAGGGGGGGGGGTAGTGTACCATTTACCTCCACCATCTGTTCTCTCCCCTCCAGGTAGGATTGCATCCAGCTCACTGATGAACTATCAAAACCAATTGCTTTTAGCTTGTCAATCATAATGGAGTGATTGACAGTGTCGAAAGCCTTTTGAAAGCTTTGCCCGCGTCCACCTCTTGTTTGATGTGGTCGTTCAAATAGAGAAGGCATGTATCAGTGGAGTGGGATGTTCTGAAACCAAGGTACTTTTCGACCTGTTCGTAGAATTTATTTTCAATTACTTTCGAGATGGAGGTATGAATAGAAACAGGGCGGTAGTTGCCTGGGTCTAATTTGCTGTCACTCTTACAATTTTGAAGTATTTGGGGACGTATCCCTGTTTTATGGAGAGGTTTATTATGTGGGTGATGACTGGGGTGATGGCGGCTGCTGAATCTCTGAGGAATTTGGAGGGGATATTGTCATGGCCAGTGGACCCCTAGGTTTTTGTAGAAGGCTATGATGTGTTCTACCCCAAAATGCACTGAGTGGGAGGGTAATTTATTAACCAGTGTTGTGGCTATGTTTGTAAAGAAAAGTAATTGGCAACATCCTGCTTGTCTGTGATGAGAGTGTTTTATGTCTTTATGTTTATGTTTGTAAATCTGTTTTTTAGTTTTTTACTGCAGCCTAGTTGATTGTTGAGTAATTTCCACAGTTCACAGGGTTTGTTTTTGTTTTCCTCAGTTTTGTCATTGATGAAATTTTTTTGGCGCATTTGATCATGGTGTTTACATCGTTTCTCTGTTTCTTTGATTTTTGAGTGCATGCCTCCACTTCTCCAGGTTTTCTTCCACCTGCTCCCTGTTATATTATCATACTGTCATCACGTCTCGCTCTTGCCATTATGAGATAACTCTTATCTCCTAGCACCTACTGTGCTCATGAACAAACAATTTTCACCCATGCACGTGACCAGGCCACGCCCCAGCGTCCTCCTATAAGACGCCGGACATGGTCACACTCTACCTTCCTCTTTGTTTTGTTTCCAACATGGACGCTGCAGTGGGGGTCATCCCTATGTTCCCCGGGTCCTATGTTCCCCGGGTCCTATGTTCCCCGATTGATTGATTAATTGATTGAAAATTTTATAAATGTTTATTATTTTATTAATTATTAATGTCCGCCTTGTTTCGAACTGGTTAAGCTTAGGCCCTCTTTTGAAGTTGGTTAGGACCCGGGGAACATAGGACCCGGGGAACATAGACATGCTCCCCTGCAGTGCACTCCATGAACTAGTTGTTATGAAATGCAGAGGGAAATTACACAATGTTGGGTTTTTGCCGGAGATTCACCAGCCCCTGGAATCTTCTCGGCACATCCTAACAGCGCATCGGGCCTGTCCTGGGGTTTCCTCATCTCGTGACAGCGGATCGAGGGAACGTCGCGCGGCGGCTAGCTGTCGGGCTAGGTCGCGCACAGGTAAGGCCTGCACTGCAGGCATTAATGCTAGCATTTGTAATACTGCTCGTTGTCCCGTGAGACAGCCGAGTCGTGTATTGGCGCCAGGGGCAGGATATTTGGGAAAACATGGTCGTCTGTTTTGGGTGTTTTCCCAGCTATCCTAGTGCGCACGGCTAATGCTAATGCTACAATGCTGGGTCTCTGTTCTTGTTTCCCGCCGAGGGCTGTCTTTACTAAAAGGTCTTCCCTCCTCTTAACCATTCATGCTGACGGTCAATCAGTGTCTAATGTTGGGAGTTTTGACGGGGGCTTGTTTACCATTTTCATGGGTGGATGGGCTGAGGCCTAGGGCTGGTGTGCTTTTTGTGAATCTATGAATTGTGTGCGGGACTGGTGTTTTTCTCTGGTTTGCATCCCCTTAACATTTGTGTGTATGGGCTAGCCCATTCTGCAGTGTGTTAGTGGAGTTTTCGTTCATTTATTCATTTACCCCTTCATGGGTGCACACCACAGTGGAGGTTGCTGCATGCCTACTAGTGAGGCAGTGCTTCACTAGTAGTAGTCTTTTGTCTGCAGCCACCACTAGTGCTCCGTGCTTGTGAAGCAGGTGGCATCAGTCCTTTGCCTCTGACGTGGTGGAACGGTGTCCCGCCCGGCCGACACCATGAGGCGAGTCGGCCCGGCAGGTGGCTGGTGGGCTGTTAAAGCCTATACCGCCGCGGTATAGAATTAACAGCGATTAGCAACATTGTTTGAATTGCTGTTTTTTCTGTCAAAAATGGTGTCGGTGGTGGGGCCTTAGGGCCAGCCGACGTCGAAACATTGCGCAAGTATTTGAGATTATTAGCTTTTGACCTAGCCCCAAGCTATAACCGCAGGGAGGGCTAGGATGCTGTCAACGGTTGTTTACAGACATCTTGGTTGGATCAGTCTCCCCTTGAGGAGGAGAGAAGACCCCCTGGGTTGGGTGGGAATATCTGGCTGGCCTCCCTCTCAAACACAGCGCTCTCTCTTAAATACTCTGATTTTCCACCAATCCTAGCAGTCTAATAATACGTTTGGTCCAATTGGATTTGTCTTCTGGGAGGCGGTCCCGGTCAGATGATCTCCTGTGTGGGGGGGGGGGGGGGGGGGGTCCGCCCCTGTTCCTGTCCCTCCTCGGGGTGTATGGGCTGGTTCCTGCAGCCTCCGTCGCTGTGGCTTCTTGATGAGCACAGAGTTAACCCTTTTTCTATATTTGTAGCTTTTAATGTAATGAGTTACATATTATGTATTCAGCATTTAACCCATGTGGAGTTTGTCTATATTTTAATACCAGATTCCCTATATAAAGTATACTGAATTAATAGTTCCTTGGTTTTAGATTATAGCAAGCTTTACAACCAGAGTGAAATAGCTTTATTACTTTACCAGTTTGACATTCCTAAATGGTATTCAAATCTAATGAGTCAGTTACCTTTTAAATTGATATGGTTTAGTTTCCTACAGACTTAAGGCATTATTTGAACTGTGTGTTTTGTCTCTAATCTATTATTGTATGGATTCAAACAGTTTTACACATTGGTCTTGTTTCACAGAGGCATATCAGCTTCATTTAGCCTCTTGTTCTGTGGTTCAACCGTCACACCCTAGAAGGTGTTTCTTGTTCTATAGATTAGCAGTTGCTTGCGTGGGGGGGTTTGGAATGGCTGTGTCCTAAATACAGTTGAGTAAGCAGTTTTAGCATGAGGGGGTTTGCCTGAAGGCTCCCCAGAATGTCACACAACACTGACGCCTGCTACTGTTTGTTCCAACTAATTTATACATACATGGATTTGTTATGAAATACCAGTCAAGGATACCACAATATTTAAGTGCAGCGGTCTGTAGCCACTCACATTACCACCGAAGGTCCTCCCTCTGATGGAACAGTCCACATTCATTCGTGTGTCATCTCGCATCGTCCAGACTCCATGGGCAATCTGCGCATGTGCATGGGAAATAGGTGCTTTAAAATGGGCTTTTTCTCTGCCGATTTAGTTTTGATCGATTAGGAATGGGTCGCGCCGTGTTCAGGAGATTGAGGCGCATAAACGTCTATTCGATCATGTCTCTAGCACCCCCACAGCCGTATCTGCAACCACTTACATCACGGCTCTCATCCACATTCATTCATTTGCTCCCCTGCAATCTCCTCCCCGATTTCAATGTAACGCGGAAGTGTAGTGGTCTATAGCTGCTCCGCATTATTTTTTTCCGTAGCCGCATTTTTGGCAGACGCTCTCTGATTGGCCACTGACTGACGCTCTCTGATTGGCCACTGACATGTTTGCCCAATAGCGTGACGAGCTGTGTCTTTGCCCATTTCCGCATCGAACATAGCCTGCAAAGAACGCTCTAAGACAAACTCTAACCTTAACCAACTTCGAAAGAGTGCCTAAGCTTAACCAGTGTAGAAAGCGTTATTTTTTTTCCGAGACGCATTTCTCGGAGACGCTCTCTGATTGGCCGACGCCTGTTTCTACACTGGTTAATGGCACTCTTTCGAAGTTGGTTAAGGTTAGAGTTTGTCCTAGAGCGTGACGGCAAGTTCTTTCGACGGTTAAGCTTAGGCACTCTTTCGAAGTTGGTTAAGGTTAGAGTTTGTCTTAGAGCATGGCCAGGTAGTTTGCAAGCTGTTCGACGCGGAAATGGGCAAAGACACAGCTCGTCAAGCGATTGGGCAAACATGTCAGTGGCCAATCAGAGAGCGTCAGTCAGTGGCCAATCAGAGAGCGTCTCCGAGAAATGCGGCTAGGAAAAAAAATAACGCGTGTCGAAACGCGTATATACTTTCCGCAACGGAGTTCGGTTTCCTGGTTCCTCTGATTGGCCGCGACCCCCACGTGACCCGCCCCCCCTATCCACCGCTGCCGCTGTTGCGCGCGGCAGAGCGAGCGGACTTGACTTTCGCTTTCAATTTGACGCTCGCTTCCTGAGACTTCGCTTTGCTCGCTGCTGTTTAATAATATTGTCGCTTTTCACATCGCGTGCTCTTGTGCAGTCATCTAGTTAAAGACAGTAGAGGTTGGCGTCAGTGTAAGTTAGTGTTGTGTTCATTCATAGTTAAAGACAGTAGAGGTTGGCCTCAGTGTAAGTTAGTGTTGTGTTCATTCATAGTTAAAGACAGTAGAGGTTGGCGTCACGGTCAGTGTAAGTTAGTGTTGTGTTCATTCATAGTTAAAGACAGTAGAGGTTGAGTATGTTTTTTTTTTAACAAATGTTTTTTATTTTCCCTTTTTTTACATGAAACAAGATAAACAATACAGTAACAGTAATAATCAACGATGAATCACAGGACAATAACAGAAATAATAATAACAATAATGACAGTCCAGTAATTAAATCAGAATGAAACAAACAACACACTGCAGCACCCACTCTCCACACTTTAGATCACCTAAACACACTTTATATTTATTGGTAAAGGATTTGCACTACAACTCGTACACCTTACTGTAAATTGTACCTAAATTGTACCTCATCCCATTTCTGCTTTGCACTATAGTACATGTATATTAGTACATTGCATAGTATATTGTATATTGTATGGTAACTCAGTTACTTCTATTCTGCATCGAACATTGTACATGTCTATACTGAACACTGTGACCTCTATTTTTACTTCTATTTTACATGCTATACTATTTTATTTCATACTTATCTTGTCTAGCACAGTCTCTGGAGCGTAAAAGTATTCTGTACTTCTGTATGACAACAATGTATGCCTTTCAAATGTTAAATGATAAATGATTAAATGATACACACTGAAATAAATCTACGCTCTCTCATCCTGCTTTCCACAACTCCTATACTTCCTGAGTAACGCGCCCAACACTGCTTAATGGTTGTTTAAATATTTTACATGTTTTGATGTGGTGCATAAGCAGCATAAGATGACTGCGTTTCTTGAACAGCTGATAACTGCATAAGCAGCACTGTGCACATTAAGATGAGTTACCAACAGCGCGTTTCTTGACAGCAGAGTGGCGCGTTTCGCGAATGACGCCAGGGCACACTGCTAACGAATGAATTTCACGCGCGGCTCCCTCATGAGAAGTCAGTCATTTTAGAATGATGATCAGTGTGACTGTACTCCTGAAAGAGCAGCGTGTAGCCCCAGCAGCAGCAAGAGCTTATTTTATTATTATTATTATTATTATTATTATTTGTAAGGGCAACCTAACAAGAAAAGATCCCAGTGAGGGAATACTGGGTGAAGCTCTTTCCAACGCGTGATGCTTGTTGATAATAAAAAGATGTCTTCTCCTTGAGTACTTTTGAGAGTTTTTATTCTTACTTGCAGTGTGGACAAATATAAGCGTACTGTAAACTCTGTGTTTAAACTGGACTTTAAACACAGGATAGTTGCTACAAAGTAAACCCAAAAAGTGACTCAATATAACTGAAAACAAAACAAACGAGCACGGTAAAAAAGATAGTGTGGCTTCCCTGTGATAATTACCCAATTCCCTGCCGCTGCACACCTTGTGAACACATAATCATATAGACTGCACCCATGGGCGGAGTTTATGGGTGCATTGCACCCCCTGGTGGCCGGGGGTGAAATTGCTTTAAAAAAAAAAAAAAAAAAAAAATCAAGATTATTTTTATTTTAATAAAATTATAATAATTGTGAGAAACAAATCTGAATTCTATTATGTTTTGTTTTACAATACATTCATTTTATAGTAGTAATCATGTCACATTATAAGGCGAACCTTCTGTAGTGTGGCAGTGAAAGGGTTAACGCGCGGCCAAGCACCAAGCAGCAGCAGCAGAATGCCCCGCGGATAGATTGTAACACTTGTACAAAGCCACTTATTCTGAGCTGATAATTAATGTATCTGGATAACCAATGCACGGATTTTGTCGAGGCAGGTAGCGTTATTTCGGGAAAATTGATATCTATAGTCTGGTATATTTTTCGTCCACGAAAAATGGAGGCTGTAATAATTATTATTGCTCGAGACCGAGAGTCTCTATGAATAATAATAATTAGAGCCTCCATTTTTCAAGTCAGTTAAAAATGATCCCCGTAGTGCTGTGTGTGTGAGTGTGTGTGTGTGCTGCTGTACTACCTAAATAAAATAAAAAATTAGGGGTTAGGGCATTGTAAAAACGCTAAAATAATAAAATAAAGGTCAAAAAAATCGGCGCGCCCGCTGCACGTGCGCGCGGGTATCGTTCGCCACGCAGTCGCACGCACCCCCTGGCGTGAAGTTCAAACTACGCCTATGACTGCACCTGAGCGCACATGAGCCCCGCCTCCTGTGCCCACTGCCTGCTAATTGGTCAACACTTTCATGGTGACATGATGCCTTTATACAATAACATAACGGCAGAAAATCATTAAATTGGCTACAACATTATTATTATTATTATTATTATTATTATTATTATTATTATTATTATTATTATTATTATTATTATTATTATTATTATTATTATTATTATTATTATTATTATTATTATTCAACATTGTAATAGTTATAGGTATAAACAAACATACAGACAAACATTTGAGGCGTTTATTTGCAGATACAGACACAGCTGCACAGCTACACTACACGACCAAGGTACCCATGTACATGTCAAAATACTTCCCAAAGGTCAGTGAATACCACGATCACAACACCAGAGGGAGCTCCACAAATCATGTCAAACCCAGATTCGGCTCAAATAAGGGACTAAACACGTTTCGCAATTATGCCACATCAATGTGGAACGCCCTACCCAAAGCTGTAAAGGAATGTGGATCACTACCCACTTTCAAAACCTCTCTCAAGGGACACCTACGGGAGACTGCAATTCAACACTGGCCCCTGTAAATATCCTAACCCAATCATTCCAACCCCCTCCAATGTACAGTCATTTACCTAGTATGGTTTTGTCAATAGTTCAATGTACAATTGTGTTTGTTTGTACAGTGTCTCCTCCCCCCCCCCCCTCAATGTACAGTGTTACTTGTTTATACAGTGTGCCCCGCCCCCCCCCCCCCCCCAACCACCTCCAATGTAAATTACCCAGTATGGTTGTCAATATCCCAATGTACCCGACCCCCCCCACCCAACCTCCAATGTACAGTTTCTACGTCAAATGTATATACTCCCTTTTCTTGACTCCTTCTGTATCACAAACAGTACTGTATTTGCAAATCTGGTATGTCATAAATGTATAGATGTAGCAGTACTGACTATCTGTATGTCATGTATGTCATATATGTCTATATGAATTGAAAATGGGGGACCCTGATGGAAACAAGACAAACGTCTTTCTCAGGTCTGCATCCCCTTAACAATTGTATGTATTGAGCCGTACTGTATTGTACCCATTCTGCAATCTGTTAAATAAAGTTTTCATTCATTCATTCATTCAGCTGGTTGAACAACATCTATATCTGTGGCAGGCATGCGTTGTTCATGGCACGGGGTACCACTCAGTGGTACCTCACTGAGTATTAAAGATTTGAGCAGAAGCGCGTGCACGCACATGCACGCGCTCGCGAGAACGCGCTGCGCTCGGCTCGGATCGTTGTGTTTACCTGCGGCGCTACCTCGCATTATCATAACAATAGCCGCTATAGGCTGGTGTCTTCAACCAGTCTGGGACTCTTTGTGATGTAAATATGGAACGTCCCAAGTTGCCGCTGCCCACAGAGTGCACCGCCGTCCAAAGGTGAACGACGGCGAACGAAGGGCCAAATCAAAACAGCCGTCAATTCCGAATTGACAACTGTTTTGATTCAACCCCCCACCCACCACCACTCACCCCCGGACAACAACACACTCTGCAAACAGCAGCAACCCGGGACATTCCATATCTACATCACAAACTTCGGGACTGAGTAGATAATTAATTAATCTTCTCTTTATTTTTATTATTTATATTAAAACTGAATCAAACCATAAACAAGGTTGCCTGTTGGGATGTTAGATCCTAATGTGAAAAACTGATTTTATATGTCTGCACTTTATGTGCTCATTTTATGCCTGTCTTAATTCTGTTGTGAAGCACTTTGAGCTGCAGTTTCTGTATGAAAGGCTATACAAACAAAGTGTATTATTGTGCGCGAGGGAACATATGCGCATGCGCGCGGCGTCATTATCCTGCGTGGCGGCTCAGCCCATAATAACAACGCAACGCTGATCTGTGGTAACTAAGAATGCAGATATTCAATTGTATTTCTGTGACGCACGCCTAGCTTGCCGTTCGCGAGCCGCTCACGAGGCCACCTCACGCCCCGAGCACACTGCTCACGAACGGTCGGACGGGCGGCTGCCTCTTCACTTCCGCTCCCATGTTAACGGACGATAGTAGGCACACTGGCCGCGAGCGGGAGCGCGCCTCGCGAACGGCTCGCGAGCGGCAAGCTATTTTTTCCCCTCGATCCTATTTGAGGCGGCGCGCCACGCGCATTGTCACCGAAATACAATTGAATATCTGCATTATTACCACAGATAGATGTTGTTCAACCAGCTGTGTCTGTATCTGCAAATAAACGCCCAACCCCCCCTGTCTGTATGTTTGTTTATACCTATAACTATTACAATGTTGCATAATAATAATAATAATAATAATAATAATAATAATAATAATAATAATAATAATAATAATAATAATAATAATAATAACAGCAGGATATAGCAGTGATTAAGTCAATCCACCTTGTCACCTATAATGACAAACGTTTTATTTGTTTCCTGACAGCTAATTATGATTGAACAGCAACCAGTAGGCTTATATCAGTGTATATTTTATTAACAGATTGCAGAATGGTATACACTACAGTACAGCTCTTTCTTTCTCTCTTTCGCTCTCGTTCTCTCTATCTTTCAATAGATGTTGTTCAGCCAGCTAATGTGTCTATCTTTCCCAATGCAAATAAACAATATTACTATAGTTAGTACCCTGCCCTGTCTGTCTGTTTGTTTGTCTATCTGTCATATCTGGTTGCCTGTCTGTCTGGCTGTCTGTCTGTTTGTTTGTTTGTTTGTTTGTTATCTGTCTATATCTGGTTGCCTGTCTGTCGCGACAGAGACATATAGAGAGGGGGGGGGGAGAGGGGGGGGAGATAGCGAGAGGGAGAGAGAGAGAGAGCGAGAGGGAGAGAGAGAGGGAGAGAGAGAGAGAGAGGGAGAGAGAGCTCTTGCTGCTGCTGGGGCTCCACGCTGCTCTTTCAGGAGTACAGTCACACTGATCATCATTCTAAAATGACTGACTTTGCATATAGACTAGGCATTTACAGCTGTCCCAATGTAAATGTGCCGCCTTCCTCGGTTCGCTTCCGCACGCTCAAGTCGTTGGTCCAGTGTGCCTGACCAGGCGCGCGATCTCACGAGGGAGCCGCGCGTGAAATTCATTCGTGAGCAGTGTGCTCGGGGCGTCACCCCTGCACACCCCCGCCCACCTCACCCCTGCACACTTTGCCAACCTAGGATGGCTTAGAGTAGACGACAGAGTACAGCAACTTGCAATGGGCCTGGTCTACAAGATACACTACACGACCAAGGTACCCATGTACATGTTGTCAAAATACTTCCCAAAGGTCAGTGAATACCACGATCACAACACCAGAGGGAGCTCCACAAATCATGTTAAACCCAGATTCGGCTCAAACAAGGGACTAAACACGTTTCGCAATTATGCCACAACAATGTGGAACGCCCTACCCAAAGCTGTAAAGGAATGTGAATCACTACCCACCTTCAAAAACACTCTCAAAGAACACCTACGGGAGACTGCAATTCAAAACTGGCCCCTACAAATGTCCTAACCCAGTTGTACAATAAAGACCAAGCATGGCTTTGTCAGTATTCCAATGTACAGCCCCACCCAACCTCCTCCAATGTACAGTTTCTATGTCAAATGTATGTCAGTATTCCAATGTACAGTGTGTCCCCCCCCCTACCCAACCCCCCCCCCCCCCCCCCCCACCTCCAATGTACAGCCCCACCCCACCTACCCAACCTCCCCCAATGCACAGTTTCTATGTCAAATGTATATACACTCTTTTTCTGGATCACAAACAGTACGGTATTTGAAAATCTGGTATGTCATAAATGTATAGATGTAGCAGTAGTAGTACTGTCTATCTGTATGTCGTGTGTGTCATATGATGAATTGAAAATGGGGGACCCTGATGCGGCTACGGAAAAAATAACGCAGCCGCTCCCCGTCCGCGTGTAGCTTTATGCCAAGCAAGCAGTGCAAAAATTTACCGTAGTGGCGTGCAGTAATGCGCCTTTCATTTTCCGCCGCCCAGCGCCCAGGTCGCGCGGAAATAGGCTGTCTATTGCCATTCTCTTTGACAAACTCTAACCTTAACCAGCTCCTTAACAACGCCTAAACTTAACCGTTCTAACCTTAACCAACTCCGAAACAATGCCTAACCTTAACCTTAACCTTAACCATGCCTAACCTTAACCATAGAAATTATATTGCCATTCTCTTTGACAAACTCTAACCTTAACCAGCTCCTTAACAGCGCCTAAACTTAACCGTTCTAACCTTAACCAACTCCGAAACAATGCCTAACCTTAACCTTAACCTTAACCATGCCTAACCTTAACCGGCGAAAGAATACACGTTAAAAAAAAATCACGTTAAAAAATATTTTCGATGGGATTCGAACTCGCCAGCAAACGAGCCATAGGATCCACAGCCATGTGGCCTTGCCAATTGAGCTATTGCTAGATACTGAATAAGGGGCGGTGACTTATATATATTGAGCTCCGCTCGTGTCGAACCAAGGCGGGATCTCATGCGCATGCGCGGGCACCTCGCGCGAGCACGCCGGCGCACGCACGCACCTGAGCGAGCACGCCGCCGCCGGTGCACGCACGGTAGCATTTGTCTGAAAAGAAGGGCGCTTTACCGCACTGGCGTGCGGTGACGAATGCGGAAGCATTTTTGCACTGCTTGCTTGGCATTAAGGAAAACGCTCCCCGTCCCGGCGGATATGACGTCAGTGTCCGCGCTCTTTGTGTACTGGCTCTGGAACGGACTGGGACTAACCAGAGCCGTATAGACTCTGGGACTAACCAACTAACTACTGCAGCTGCAGCGCTGAGGAGAAGCGTCCAGTGGACTAAAGGGACGAGGCTAATGGTAGCAAGTTACGTGTTGTTCTGAAAGTGGAAGAAGTTGTTTTGCAGTCGGCTGTGTGCAAGGATTTAAATTATTTAGTATTCCAAGTGGATCTCATCCATTCAAAATAAATAGAAGAAGGCTGTGGCTTCAAGCCATAAAGAGAGCGGATTGGGGCAGTGATGGACCGAAGGGTTACGAGAGTTTGTGTGGAGCCCATTTCATATCCGGTAAGTAACATTAATCTTGCACGCTGTTTTGCTAACGTTAGCTGTGATTCGAGATATGTTACAACCAGGCATGCGTTGTTCATGGGACGGGTTTGCACTCCGTGCAGAGTAAGATTTGAGGAGAAGCGCGTGCGCACAGGAATGCGTTGCACTCGCCAACTCGCACACCCACCTGGGCTACTTTGCATATCAATAGTGCCGGTCGTCACGTTTGATTGATTGATTGAAAACTTTATTAACAGATTGCAGAATGGGTACAGTACAGTACAGCTCAATACATACAATTGTTAAGGGGATGCAGACCAGAGAGACTTTCGTCTTGTTTACATCAGGGTCCCCCATTTTCAATTCATCGTAACATATATGACATACATGACATACAGAGACAGTACTGCTACATCTATACATTTATGACATACCAGATTTGCAAATACAGTACTGTTTGTGATACAAAAAGAGTCCAGAAAAAAGAGTATATACATTTGACGTAGAAACTGTACATTGGATTGGGTAGGTGGGGGGGGGGGGGGGGGTTGGGTAGGCGTGGGGGGGGGGGAGGTTGGGTAGGAGGGGTGGGTGGGGGACACTGTACAACTGTACAAACAAAACTGTACATTGGAATATTGACAAGACCATACTTGGTAATTTACTGTACATTGGAGGGGGTTGTGTTCGGACATTTACAGGGGCCAGTTTCGAGTTGCAGTCTCCCTTAGGTGTTTTTTGAGAGTGTTTTTGAAAGTGGGTAGTGATTCACATTCCTTTACAGCTTTGGGTAGGGCGTTCCACATTGATGTGGCATAATTGCGAAACGTGTTTAGTCCCTTGTTTGAGCCGAATCTGGGTTTAACATGATTTGTGGAGCTCCCTCTGGTGTTGTGATCGTGGTATTCACTGACCTTTGGGAAGTATTTTGACATGTACATGGGTACCTTGGTCGTGTAGTGTATCTTGTAGACCAGGCCCATTGCAAGTTGCTAAACGTGTGTAGTGTTAAATATGTTCTCAGATACATTCACACCTAATATTATAAGGTATCTAAGGTATATAGTATATAACGTAGGGTATCTCAAAAACTAAAGCCCTTTTTGACAGTTTGTCACAGCACTATAACTTGTGAATGATATGTGTTACATTCCATTCGTAGAGGCAATTAGGCACTGTCTTTAGTCTGTGCTCAAGCGAGGGGGCATTTATGCGCACGCGCCGGGAGCGCGCGTGCACGTGGCGCCAACGGCCCTAGCACACAGCACACGAATGAACACGGACGGACGGGCGGCTGCCGCTTCACTTCCGCTCCCATGTTAACGGACGCTACTGTGCACACTGGCCGCAAGCGCTTCAATCGGATTCGAGGCGGCGCGGGAGGCGTGCACCACGCGATTGATTGATTGGACATTTTATTAACAGATTGCAGAATGGTTACAATACAGTACAGCTCTCTCTTTTTCTCTCTCTTTATTCTCCCTGCCTTTCTTTCTTTCTTTCTCTCTCCAGTCTCTTTCTCCCCCTCTCTTTCTTTCTTTCTCGTTTTCTCTCTAGAGAGAGAGAGAGAGAGAGAGAGAGAGAGCGCGAGAGAGAGAGAGAGAGAGAGAGCGAGAGAGAGAGAGAGAGAGAGAGAGCTCGTGCTGCTGCTGGTTCTATGGAGGGCTCCGCGCTGCAGCTGGAACTAGGCAAAATCTGCATATGGCTCGCTGATAACAAACTATCATTACACATGGGCAAAACAGAGTCAGTCCATTCTCTTCGGTTCAAATAACAAACTCAGCAAGACCGACGGCTTCTCAGTTACAGTGGGTGACAATATTGTCACAAGGAAAGATGCAATTACCTACCACCTGGGTTCCATCCTAGAGGCTAATCTTTCCTGTGACAAAATGGCATCCAATGTAATAAAAAAAAGTCAACCAACAAACTCGATTCTTGTACCGGATCTCCTCTCTGGTAAACAAGAATACCCTGAAGACTCTGGCAGGAGCACTCATTCAAGGGTACTACACCTCATGGTACCAAAGCACCTCAAAGGCACTAAAAACAAATTACAAACATCTCAAAACAAACTAGTCAGACTACTGCTTGACCTGACTCCTAGAACCCACCTCACCCCTGCCCACTTCGACAACCTAGGATGGCTTAAGTAGACGACAGAGTACAGCAACTTGCAATGGGCCTGGTCTACAAGATACACTACACGACCAAGGTACCCATGTACATGTCAAAATACTTCCCAAAGGTCAGTGAATACCACGATCACAACACCAGAGGGAGCTCCACAAATCATGTTAAACCCAGATTCGGCTCAAACAAGGGACTAAACACGTTTAGCAATTATGCCACATCAATGTGGAACGACCTACCCAAAGCTGTAAAGGAATGTGAATCACTACCCCACCTTCAAAAACACACTCAAAAAACACCTACGGGAGACTGCAATTCGAAACTGGCCCCTACAATGTCCTAACCCAGTTGTACAGTAAATTACCAAGTATGGCTGTCAGTATTCCAATGTACAGTGTCCCCCACGCCCCCCTACCCAACCCCCCCCCCCCCACCTCCAATGCACAGCCCCCCACCCACCAAACCCTACCCAACCTCCTCCAATGTACAATTTCTACGTCAAATGTATATACACTCTTTTTCTGGACACTTTTTGTATCACAAACAGTACTGTATTTGCAAATCTGGTATGTCATAAATGTATAGATGTAGCAGTACTGTCTATCTGTATGTTGTGTATGTCATATATGTTATGAATAATTGAAAATGGGGGACCCTGATGTAAACGAGACGAAAGTCTTTCTCTGGTCTGCATCCCCTTAACAATTGTATGTATTGAGCTGTACTGTACTGTACCCATTCTGCAATCTGTTAATACACTTTTCAATCAATCAATCAATTACATTTTCGATACATAGATGCGCTCACTCAATTCATAATGAATAGCCACTCGTTTCATAATTCCTTGCGTACGGTCACACCGACATTATCATTCTAAAATGCAGCTCCTAATCAAAGTAATATTTTGTCTGTTCAGGAAAACCGCCAATAGACTGTGACAGCTCTGATTTTGTCCCCTCAATATTTCCCCATGATCGAGGCACAGACGAGAAACGTGAAAGCCTACAAGCAAGGTAACATTATGTAATTAGCTAAGTATTATATCGTTGGGTTTGTTTATCGTGTAGCTAAATGCATTAGCTATTAACTAGGGCTGCACGATTAATCGTTTTTTAATCAAAATCGCGATTTGGAATGATGCAATTATCAAATCGCCAAGCCTGCAATTAATTAATTTTTTTTTTTTTTTTTTAACCAGGAAGTCCCATTGATTGATTGATTGATTGAAAACTTTATTAACAGATTGCAGAATGGGTACAATACAGCTCAATACACACAATTGTTAAGGGGATGCAGACCAGAGAAAGACTTTCGTCTTGTTTACATCAGGGTCCCCCATTTTCAATTCATCAGGACATATATGACATACATGACATACAGATAGTCAGTACTGCTACATCTATACATTTATGACATACCAGATTTGCAAATACAGTACTGTTTGTGATACAGAAGGAGTCAAGAAAAGGGAGTATATACATTTGACGTAGAAACTGTACATTGGAGGAGGTTGGGTGGGGGGGGTTGGGTACATTGGGATATTGACAACCATACTGGGTCATTTACATTGGAGGTGGTTGGGGGGGGGGGCACACTGTATAAACAAGCAAAACTGTACATTGAGGGGGGGGGGGGAGACACTGTACAAACAAACAAAATTGTACATTGGACTATTGACAACCATACTAGGTAAATGACTGTACATTGGAGGGGGTTGGGGTTGAGATACACGATCTCCTTTGCAAGGTAGACCTGGCCAAGATGACAGCAATAACATTTGCAATACATCACACAGCAATAAAATGTGCGATACATCACACAAGAACATAATAAATGTGCATGTATACAATACATCACATGTAAACACAAAGCAGAATAGTCTACATGATAGTAAAAGTGTATAATACAGGGTAATACAGTAATTTTGCAGTTGGGACCCGACTACAGAAAGCAGCAACATTCTTCTTGTAATTTTTTTTTTTAATATAAATATAATATAATATAAATACGCATCGCAAATCGCAATCGCAATATCTGTCAGAATAATCGCAATTAGATTATTTCCCAAAATCGTGCAGCCCTACTATTAACCCAGTCAGTTGTCCGACTGGATACTCTTGTAATGTTAACTTGCAATAACTATTTATTGTAGATCATTGAAATCTCAATTGACCTCTACACTGTGGTTTCAGATGTGCAAGAAGGAGAATACGCAGTGAAGCAAAGTCTAGCAGCAGTTCTGTCACCAATGCAACACCGAGGTTGATGTCCCCCCTGAAGCCTCTGGTACACAAACCCTTTTTTTGATCTATAACTTTGAAACATCATCCTTCCTTTTGGTGTGCGATATTGTGTGCTTGTGCAAGCATGCAGTATGTCACCTGGCTATAATCCATACATAATGTCACCTTTTTACCCCTTACTGCATGAATAGGTGGAGGGTCACATCCTTTTCCAAGTATGTAAAGTCCTATTTGTGCCCAGTTGTTCCCCTGAACCCACAGGGGCTAACTGGCACTCTGTCTCCACATACACATACCGGCTAGTAAAGGCAAAAAGGTGACATTTCATAATTTGAGAGGGCACTGTAGGTTTTCTATTATGTGTAAATAAATTATTCAATATGAAATGTTTGCTTATAGTATGATCATTGTGCTGGAAGGTATATTGTTATCCCAGCCTGACCTCCCTGGGAGGGGGTAGGATTATTACTTTTTTAAATGTCTTTAAAATAAACCATATTTCAGTATAGGCATGGGATCTATTTCATGCCAATGGGGTGTAACTGATGTTGAAATAGACCCCATGCCTAAACTGAAATAATGGCAGGTGATCTTTTTTTTTATTATTTGTTTTGCATCTACAAGTCCTGGAGGACCTTTTTAAAATAGACATCATCATGACAACAAAACCAATGTTCTAAACTAATCTCAATCTCCAGACCTAATTCCATTAAAAAAATGTGATGACCGACTAATAAGATTCTTATGTGTTGTTACCTCCTTTTATACTCTGGAACAGCTGATTTGATTCTGAAATAATCAGAATCACTACAGTTTAACACAGGTGGACTCCATTTACGCTTTAGTGTGATCTCTCAGGGAAATGAGATGCATCTGAGCTTATTTTAAGGCGTTACAGCTAAGGGGGTAAATAGTTGTGTAAAGGATTTTGGGGTGTTGTGTGTAGATTGATTGCAATTAAAACAAAATAATTTTAGTTAGTTTTCTATGAATGATGAAAACAAACAGATCTTTGTAGTGGACTCAGACTTTTGGACCCCACTATACATGTGTAAAATTGGGTCCAGTCATTATTTCAAGGGGATAGGTTACTGTGGGCTGAGGACAGAAATAACTACCTGATATGTTTTGTGGTGTGGGGGCTTTCTTGTAGTGTGGGGCAACTCTGTGGTGTCGGTTGAAGTTAATGTCCCCAAGTTTTTGGGGCTCAACTTCTTCCCTGGACATGCCTCACTGCCAGTTCAATCTGGCACATAATGGAGGCAGCATGACTGCAGCACGAAGCAAGTCTGGAAGGATGGATGGCCTACTTTAGTAAAGAAGATTGACTTTTAATTATTAAAAGTATATATAATTACACCACCCATCTTGAAGGACTGATTCTGGATCAGCTCTATAAAGCTACTACTAGGGGCAGGTGTTTCTCCTCACCTGAGCACTTGTACCTTTCTGTACAGATGTAAAACTCTTAGCCGAAGCTATGATTCCTGTTGTCCCTATCTGTGGGAGGGCTGCTTGTGAAGGATTACATAATTACAATTCAAATAGGCCTACACTTGAACTTGAACTCACCCAGCCATGCAGGTGCAGTTAGCGGTAAGGATGTACCAGGTCGACTTTTATACAAAATGAGGAGGAGGATGTAAGACACGCTTCCCCACCGCTCCGGAGTGTGTGACTAAACTTATATATGATACTCTTATCAAACTGAACACATATGTTGAGTATGTGTTTGAACAGTCCTTTAAACTGAACTTGATGAACTATTGTTGATATCAGTGCTGAAATATAACTTATAATGCCGAATACTCGAAAAGGAGGCCCGCCACCAGACGCCGGCGACGAAACCGGGATCCTAACTGCGGGACTACTACAAGCCATGATGGGCTCTCTTAAGACTGATATCTTTGCTAAAATCGACTCCCTTTCAAACTATCTCAGATCGGAGATGCTGTCAGTCAAAGACGAGCTAAAGATGTTGATTTTGTCTGTCCTGTCTGCTTTGTTTACCTGTTAAAACACTGAATAAAAATAATATCAAGAAAGACGAGCTAAAGAAGTCGATTGAGAAAGTACAAAACAAACTCGATACGCAAGGAGAGGTTATATCGGAGTTGGAACGCGCCGCCACAGATAACAGCACCCGCATTTGCGAATTGGAAACTACCGTTGGCTCCCTGGTGACTAGGGTAGAATACCTAGACAACAGATGCGAAGACATGGAGAGCAGAATGCGGAGAAACATCCGTCTGCTAGGTGTACCAGAGGGAGCAGAGGGTCCACGACCAACGGAGTACATAGCCGGGCTGCTCCAAAAGCTACTCGGCCTGGAGGAGAAGCCGCTATTGGACCGGGCTCACCGCACCCTGCGGAGCCGCCCCCGAGAAGGAGAGCCCCCACGACCGTTTGTCATCAGGGTACACTTCTTTCACATACGCAACGATATGATACAGCAAGCGGGGAAAAGGTCTCCCCTGCTCCTTGATGGGAAAGGGATCTATCTTTGCGGACTACACAACAGCAGTAGCTAAGAAGCGAGCTAGCTTTGGAGAGGTGAAATGCCTGCTGCGAACCTGCCCGGGAGTGAAGTATGGACTTGTTTATCCTGCAGTTCTGAGGATAACTCTACCGGACAACTCGACACACAGATTCGAAGACTCAGCTTTGGCAACCGACTTCTGAAAACGGTGACTGTGCCTAAATAACCAAAAGATCGCATAGCTGGTTGTATTGGCAGGTTAGCCGACAAGCTATCTAGTAGGCTAGCTGGCTGTGCTAGCTGTATAACTGAGCCAGTTAACCTAGAATGGATTATCGATGACACTCGGAAACTGTTAAACTTTCACTTCTTGTCCTGGTGGGTGAGTGACTTACTTGACTTAATCCTCTTTACCCCGTTGGGGGGCATAGGGCGTCCACCAGAGCTCTCCATCTCACTCTCTTCTGGGCCAGGGCCTTTGCTTCTTTCCAGCTCACTCCGATGTTCTTTAGGTCTTGGAGTGTGGAACGTCTCCAGGTGTTTCTCGGCCTACCGGCTTTCCTCTTCCCCTGCGGGTTGTAGTCCAAGGCCTGTCTAGTGATGTTGTTGGAGTCCTTCCTAAGGGTATGCCCTATCCAGTTCCACTTTCTCCTTTTGATGGTGGTAGCTATGCTGTCCTGGTTGGTTATCCTCCACAGCTCTTCATTTGTGGTTTTGATGGGCCACCACAGCTTGAGGATGTAGCGCAGGCATTTGTTGACAAACACCTGGATCTTGCTTGTGAGGCCCTCAGTAGTCTTCCACGTCTCAGAGCCGTAGAGCAGGACAGTCTTCACATTGGTATTGAAGATCCATAGCTTGGTGTTGTTGGAGAGTTGCTTGGACAACCAGATTGGCCTGAGTATCCTGAATGCTACCTGTGCTTTGCTGATGCGTGCCTCTATGTCCCTGTCTGCTCCTCCATCCCTGCTGATGTTACTCCCTAGGTAGGTGAAGTGCTCCACGTCCTCTATGGCCTCTCCCCTCAGTGTGATTGGATCATGTGTTTTTAGATTTAACCTCATGGTCTTGGTTTTTCCGGTGTTGATCTTGAGTCCAAGCTGTTCACTGTTAGTCTGTAACTTATCTGTCTTCTGTTGCATGTGTGTGTGGTTTTCAGAGACTAGCGCAAGGTCGTCTGCGAAATCCAGGTCCTCGAGCTGGGTAAACAAGGTGGGTGAGTAGGCTACATAAACACGAACACTATATAACCTATCTTTTGTGCCATCCACAATAAGCATACAACCTTATAATTGTTTACCACCAGTAGCCTACTTAGCCGACAGGCTAAATAACATGGCAGCGTTAGCTGTTTGGCTGATGCAGTTAGCCTAGCAGAAGCAACAGATAACACTAGAGAACTGTTGCTTCGGCACTCTCACTTATTTTTTTTTATTTAAATTTTTTTTCTCTTACCTTTGTCGGGGAGTAAACTACACAACTGACTGTTGCTGTAACGTGTCCCTCAACGCAGATAGGTGAGGTAACACATATCCTCTGTTTCACCCACAGTAAACATAACATTACTTAGGCCTTTCTAAGTTATATTTTCCAACATGTTATGGCACCAAACAATACTCTGGCAGTTAATCAGTTGACTTTTGAGTGTCAACAAATTATTGTTAAAAAAATAAAAAATAAACGGAATCAAGTGAAATGTGTATATATATATATATTTTTATATATATATATATATATATATATATATATATATATATTTTTTTTTTTCACGTTTATTTTGAAGGCTAAACAGCTCTCTAAAAGTTTACCATTAGTAGCTTACTATTCTATGTGGACATAAGCCATCTCAAGCTTACTAAAGTAAAACAAGTTATGAACAGGATAAAACAACTAAAAGCCAAGATAGTGTTTTTACAGGAGTCACACCTACTAGCGAACGACACACCTAAAATACAACGGAGGTGGCCAGGACAGGTTTTCTCAACCTCATACTCTACCAATGCTAGAGGTGTAATGACACTAATACACAGGTCTATCCCATTCCAAATTGAAGAGGTGATAAAGATCCTAATGGTAGATTCTTGATTATACAAGGTCGCCTTCTCTCTGAACACCTCAATTTAATCAACGTATATGGACCAAATAATGATGACGTTAACTTTTATAATAATCTATTTCTAAAAATCTCAACACTACCAGGCAAATATATTATCGCTGGGGACTTTAACTGCACCCTCGACCCAAAGGATGATAGATCTTTCGGAGTGGATAACACCCACACAAGATGCAGGAAAACATTACACTATTTTATAAAATAACTGAACCTACTGGATATATGGAGGCACCTAAATCCATCAAAGAAAGAATTTTCCTGCTACTCGAGTACATACAAAAGTTACTCCAGAATAGATTACTTCCTGATATCAGCAGAACTACTATCTAACATTAGAGGATGTAAACACAACAGCATAGTCATATCAATCATGCAGCTGTGTCTATGGTATATGTGGAACCAAAGCTGATACACAAATCTCATAAATGGAGATTTCAAACAAAATGGATGAAAGATCCAAAGTTTTTAACTTTTTTGGGAGAACAAATTGATATATACTTTGAAATTAATACTACTCAAACGTCGGCCACAATTAGATGGGAAGCCTTCAAGGCATATATTAGAGGTCAAATTATAAGCTACACAAGTAGAATGATAAGAGAAAGAATGAAAGAAATTAGAGATCTGGAATCCAAAATCAAAATGTTTGAGAATGAAAAGTTTCAGAAAGGACAGAACGAACATCTCATTTCAAAACAATTATTAATACTTAGAACTCAATACAACGAGATAACATACGATAAAGCTGCTGCAAATGTGATGAGGCTAAAACAGAATTATTACGACCAAGGAGAAAAACCTGGTAGACTCCTTGCATGGCGCATCAAACAACGGCTGACTGAGAGGACAATCACTAACATAGAGGATGGAAATGGAAATAATATAATCGATCCATTAGAGATTAACACAACATTTAAAACCTTTTATGAAAAACTATATAGCTCAGAATATAACATAAGTGAAGATACACAAACTAAATCTCTTGATAAACTTAACATCCCCAACATTTCTGAAGAAAGAGAGAACCCTGGACGAACAATTAAACATAACCGAGATATCAGAGGCCATAGGTGCATTAACATATGGAAAAACAGCGGGACCAGACGGCCTCTCAATTGACTTATATAAACATTTTAAAGATAAATTAGTGACCCCCTTTTTTAAATGTACCTAGAATCCTTTGCTAATGGCTATTTACCCGCTTCAATGAAAGAGGCCCTGATTATTCTGCTCCCAAAACCAGGCAAAACCAACACTAAATGCGAGAACCTCCGTCCTATAAGTTTGATAAACAACGACACCAAAATTCTTAGTAAAATCCTGGCCAAAAGAATAGAGGACGTGCTCCCAGAGATAGTGGGAGACGATCAAAATGGATTCATAAAAGGGAGACAGGGATTTCACAATGTCAGACGGGTCTTCAACATCCTATACAACCAAAAAGGAGAGAGGGACACAGGTTTTCTCTTGCTCGACGCGGAGAAGGCCTTCGATAGGGTTGAATGGGCCTATCTTTTTGATGTTATTGATCGATTTGGATTTGGAAATTACTTTTGTAACTGGATCAAATTACTACACCTAAACTCTGTAGCTGAGCTACTAACAAACGAAGTGATATCTAAACCCTTTAATATCACCAGGGGTCGCCCTCAAGGCTCGCCTTTATCACCGATTTTGTTCATTTTAGCTATCGAACCGCTAGCAATAGCAATCAGGGCTAACAGACAGCTACATGGGATTGAAATTGGTAATAACGATCACAGAATAGCCCTTTTTGCGGACAATGTCATTTTGTTCCTAAAAAACGTAGACACATTGATACCCGCACTGCTTGATATAATTGATCAGTTCGGTAGTATCTCCGGATATAAACTGAACGCCTTAAAATCATCACTTATGCTGCTTAATGACAATGAGAGACAAACCGCTGACCAACAAGAATTCCCTTTCAAGCTCTCGAACAGTTTCACTTATCTGGGCATCAAAATAATACCACAAATAGAAAATATAGCATCAATAAATTATGAACCTATGATAGACTCCGTATTCAAATCCATAGAGAGATGGATGTTCTTGCCCATCTCTGTGATAGGGAGGATAAACATACTAAAGATGTACTACCAAAGTTCCTATACTTATTTCAAAACATCCCTTTGGCACCACCGGTAGGAATGTTCGGAAAGATTGCGTCTCTCATCTCAAAATGTATATGGCGTAAGAAGTGTCCTAGAGTCCGCCTATCTCTGTTGTACCTTCCAATAACATATATCCTCAGGAACAAAATAGAGGTTTACGAGGATATATTGGAAACCATTTAATGACTATCCGAGAAGGGAATATATAGGAGGGCTGCTATAGGATGAGTCCCCCCGCTCTCTCCCGTGGTCAGCCGTGACCCAGACCCCGGGGAAGAGCGGAGGCACGCCATTGAAGGTGTTGTAAAGATGTCATTTATTTATTATTTTTAGTTTTATTTTCATCTTTCCAATTATTTTGATTTATGTACGAGCTATTTTACTGGAGGTACCAATGAATGTATGTATTATTTCTATATGACAACAGTAAAAACAGACTCAAAGATGCTAAGAGAGAAAAGGGGATGGGGGAGGGGGTATGTGGGTATACTTGTATACACTTGTGGAAAAAAGGAACTAAGAATAACTGACGACAATGAAAACCTGAAATGTGTACTGTAAAACCCAATAAAATATTGTATAAAAAAAAAAGGATGTACCAGGTCTCTTATGCAGTAAACCTGCATCATAGGGCTTGGTAAGGAGGACTGATTCTGGATCGGCTCTATAAACCCTGCATCATAGGGCTTGGTCTTTTGGCCTTGTCTTTGGCTTGGTAGGACACCTGCTCTCAAGACGCAGAATTCTGACTCTTGTCAAAAAACTTGCTCTCCTGTACATTGCCACATAATACACAATTGTAGGAATCTAAAGACTTGTATGCGTGCATAGATTTCCCTTAGTGTAAACACTAGGCTTTTTATTCAAATACGTAGATATGTCTGGCCAATGGATGGCTGGCCATTTCGACATGTCTAGCTTCCATTCATGGTCCAAAATAGCGTAGTAGGGGTCTGGCAAATGCTCACCGCTGCCGAGTTGTAGTTTATTCAGGTAATCGGCGCGGTCTAACACAGTAAGGCTGCCAGCATAATTGTTTGCATAGCTACTGCTAGTCATTGTAGCATCTGACGTGTACAGTAATCTGTGTGTACAGTAATCGGTGTACAGTAACTACCCTAATCTGTGTGTACAGTAATCTGTGTGTTGGCACTAATGATTTGGTTAATGACAGCACATGCAAATGTTTTCAACAAACTTTATTTGTATGAAGTCGGACTGACATGACAGCTGTCAACACCCAGTACGTACAGTAATTCTGTTGAGACAGAATTGTGGCGAGAAAGCTATGCCTATGTGTCTATTGGAAGCAAGTTAGAAATAACCCAGTCACACCGTTGTAGGTTAGTTGTTATAGCAAGTTGTGTAACGTTGGTTATGGATATGGGACCGATAGCGCTCAACTTTATTTGTGTCTATTAAAATATGTTAATCTAAGCAGCTTTATTTTACAACAATTAAATACAAACAAATGCTGCTCGCTTTTACAATGTATTTGTATTCATGTATCGACAAACATCTGCAGACGACGTATAGCTTACATGTTGATGAAAATCCACAAGACCCGGTATCATGTTTCTGCTTTCTGCCCCAAGGCTGCGCTCACATCCAGTTTGTTGTATTCAGCGAACAGGTCTATAGGGGTGATGCTCCCGTATGTGTCAGTTCGTTGCTAATGTTACAGCCATTGCTATTGTTAGACCTATTTGGATTCTAGAGCCCATTTCCTATAAGACTGCATGCCTCAAATTATTGTCTAGCATTATTGCCAGTGGGTAATGTGACGATTTTATGTAGATTACTGATTAACGTTAGCCATCGTAGCTAACGTTACACTAGCCGGTAGAACCAGTACCTGGAAATCTTCCAGAGATTGAAGATGTGATCTGTTTAGGTCTCCTGATGCCACACCATCACTACTACCACTACTACTACTATTACTACTACGTCTATTACTACTACTATTACTACTACGTCTACTACTACTACTATTACTACTACCTCTACTACTACTACTACTACTACTATTACTACTACTGTTCTGAAGGATCAGATTAAACCGAATATATATATTTATTTATATATATATATTTAATTGTATTTGTATATCCCCTGATATCCCTTGTATATTCCTTGTACAATATGCATTGAATATCCCTTCTAGTCTACTGAACATCCCATAATAGTCTCCATTCTACCATTGGACGAGACCTTGGTGCCAGGTCGCCATACCCCTCAGACCAAGTTCAATCGTACCGCTCAACATGTATGGACAAGTCCTAGTTCCGCGTAGGAATATGTCTACCGCACCACTAATGGTACTATTTATTCATAGTGCGTATATATACTGCGCTATTAAAGTAGAACTTTCTTTTAGTCCAGTTCCTTACCCTCCAACAGAGTGACAGACGCAAAAGCCTCCCCGCGAACCACGTGTGGGCAGTAAGGCCAATTCGGCCCAGTATCGGCATTGAGACATCGTGTATATTAATATTTGAATAGTCATATTTGGCACTATATCGTCGAGTTGGACGTATTCTATTAAGCTAATAATAGTCTATTCATATATAGTGCCTCGTGCGGTAAGAGTTCTATAGTAATCAGCACCCCCATCGTTTCGGGCATCAGCTGGACGCTTATCCAGGGTGGTTGACCCCACGTGAAGCTGCACCCGAGGAGCTCCAGGCCAAAGAGCGAGTGGACCTGTATATTGGATTATTCTACCGACGACGGCTAGCCTTCCCCGGCTTGCATTATGCTTTGAGTACTTTGATTATTCTATGGATAAAGGCCAACACTGCGGTGTGTTGGAAATACCCCCCCCGGAGAGGACGACAGGTGAGACGGCGCTCTGCACAGTGAGGTCGCCTCACGTCTCTCCGTCGTGGACCGGAGGACGCCGGCCACAGAGGGTCCAACTGCATTCATCTGTGGATCGAGGATCGTTGGGCACCGTGTCGCACAACTGTGGACTCTCCCAAGATACCCTCGGCCAGACGGGATCCAGCCAGTGACTCTCTAACCCCCCCCCCTCCAGCTGTCCTACAAGCAGTCGGAACCTTCCCCTAGTGTATCCAGCTATATAATCATTCAAGTATCATCGCTATTGTTCCCTAAATATTCCAGGTTGTATATTTGCTTCCTGCGCAATCAGAGATTGGACATTCGATATTGATCTACCTACGAATACTCATTTGCCATAAAAGTGCATACTATTTCAAATCATAAATGTAATTAAGTGATCGTTGTACATACCTTTTGCTATGTATTAAAACTCAAACTTTCGATTTGGTACATTTGTGTTGGATCCGTTTATCAGGTGGGAGTGTTCAACATATTCATACCTAGTACTGGGTGGCCAGAGTCTAAAGTACAAGAGGTAGTGGTAGTAAGTATCATATCTAACCATACAGTCAGGGAATTGTACCCCTCAGTTACAATTGGTCCTTCGAGCCGGAGGGTAATCAGTGTAATATTAATATAGTGTTATTAATATTAAAATGGCCTATGATGAACACTCCACGAAACGATCCTCCTAACCAACAACGCCCGCGGCGCAAACAACAGCTCCCTCAGTACCTAGAGGCTTACGCTGTCAGTCAACAACCTAGTCTTCTACCAACAGTAAACGCGGTAAAACTAGAAAGTAAAATTATGTCTAACCCTAACGACCAGGCTACCCCGACCATAGAGGCCCCTATGGGTTCTAATGTAACTGACCAAGCTCACGGTGGGGACCAGGGGGAACCAGACATGACTTTACACCCCGCCAATACCGAAGAAGTAGTCCCCGACGAGTCCCGGGAGGAAGACAACACTACCGAGAGAGAACTCGGCACGGAAGAAGATGAGGAGAGCACCGTGGAGATAGAGCTCCAAGACTCCGCACGGAGTACCCCAAGGGACGGCTCCCCTATACAACCGTCTTCTCCCAGCGAGGCAGAGAGGACACTACAGCAGGCATTCCTCGTCAGCCTGAAAGCCTCTACTGAACACGATAGACTCCAGGGTGAACGCGATCGATTGCAGATACAGCAACGGAGCGAAGAAGAGCACATACGCCTGGAAATAAGACGCATTCAGATGGAAGAGAATATGGCAAGAGACCGGGCCGACGCCCAGCGCGCCGCCACCGGTGCCCAGAGAGAATCGGATCTCACCAAGCGCGAAGCCGAGCGCGACAGAGCACAAGCGCAACTAATAGAACAGCTGATCAGAAGGACAACACCCCCTCCCTCCACCAGAGGCTCCAGGAACTCGTCTAGACATCACTCCAGGGCGGCATCCCCTAGCCGAGTAAGCGACCCTGAACTTGACCAACAGACGAGGTCTATACCCCCCGCAGACCCCCTTCCCCAACCGGTCCAAGCGAGACCCAGCCACCGGGAAGGAGCAGCATACACTGCGGAGAGGCTAAATCAGAGACTACAAGCCCTGGATGACCTAACGGAAGACGAAGAGGAAGAGGAGGAGAACCACGCCCGACGACAGCACAGTACTCTACCGGACCAGGAGGTCCAGTACAGCCCAGGCTATACCCCCGCGGAGCTGCGCTACAGACCCCCGACGCTATTCACGGGTGAGCACGACGCACGACCCGCACCGAGGAACAGCACCTGGACCAGCGGGCCATGGTACACAGCCGGTACCAGCCCACGCCAAGGAGCAGGAGGAGACTCGCCTAGGAGGCCTCTCCCCCAACGCTCGCCGATGTATCAACAATCCGCGTCATACATTGGCACACCTATGGTACCAGACTTCACCCAGGAGAACCGGGCCCAGTATACGGAGCTCCGCATGTGTCTGGAGACAATGTTGGTGGATGTCATTGATGAACGCCATAAATACGCGATACTACTGAAGCATTTAAAGGTACCCCGCGCGCACAACATAGCGCTCGCCTACGCCACTTCCACGACCCCATACACCGCAGCGCTGGTAGCGTTGGACCAGAGATATGGACGTATATGGGATTACGTGATCCAGGAGATCAGGCACATCGACCGCCTACCCCCAGCAACAGACAATCGAGCACTGGACGACCTGTCCATCAGAGTGCAGTCCCTGGTAGGGATGCTGGGAGCGCAGAGGGAAAAGGGTAGGCATGAACTATACGCCAACTCAAATGTAGAGAGGATCTTGGAGAAGCTACCGCCCACCCGACAGGAGCGCTTTAGGCGGCAGAGAGACCACCGAGACCCTAATGGCCCCGAACCGAACCTCCTCGATCTAGCCGACTTCCTGGCGAGAGAAGTCAGCAGCTTACGGCTAGATACATTCGGACGGAGCACCCCTGGCTCCAGAGAAGGAACCAGGAGACTAAATGATGGAAGAAGATCGGTGACTGTCATGCACCAATCGGAGTCAGTGCCAAGCAGTAGGAGCCACAGTACCCCCTCAAGAAAGGAGAAGTGGAAGATAGTGTGCCCCTACTGTGAGAAAGAACACTGGCTGTCACAATGTGACTCATTCCCCAAGATGAATGCGGAGGAAGCGAGTCAATGGATAAAGTCCAACAGACGCTGTTTTCGCTGTGCGCGATCACACATGGCAGCCGAATGCCGCTTAAAGAAAAAGTGCAGTCGGTGCGATGGAGCCCATCTGGACATACTCCACGACAGTAACAGACGGCGGCCTCCACCCGCACCATCAAGCAGCAAAGCAAGCGTCATGTACATCGACCCCGCCAGCAGCAGCGGAGCCAGAGTGCTCTTAAAGGTAGTCCGTGTGACATTGAGCTACCAGAATAAAGTCATGGACACTTACGCCGTCCTTGATGACGGGTCAGAGAAGACCCTTCTGCTCGCGTCCGCTGCGGCCCAGCTAGGGCTGCGGGGGAGCGAAAACCAAATGACAATTCGGACAATAAGAAGAGATTTGAAAACGATAAAGGGCGAGAATGTCTCATTCTCTATCGCAGCAAGCGGCCAGCCCGAGCGACGGTACAGGATTACAGACGCTTTCACCAGCCAAGAAATAGGACTGTCGCGGTACACATACCCCGTAGCCAAGCTGATGGAGAAATATGTACATCTACGCAAGCTACCGATCCCACTCATAGACGGTGCTACCCCGACACTGTTGATAGGCTCCGACCATGCAGACCTCATTGTCCCGATAGACCGGGTTCATACCGGACCCAGAGGCTGTCCTGCAGCAGTCGAGACCCGCCTAGGATGGACTCTCCAAGGCCCACTCGCCAAATCTCTCAACCGAACCACAGCCAATAGCTGTCTCCACTCCCGAGTCACAGAGTGAGACACCGCACTCCTGCAGCATGTAGAGAGGCTATGGACCTTAGAACAAATGCCCTTTAAGAACGAAAAGAAAGACATTCGCTCTAAAGACGACATCTACGCCATTAACCTCCTCGAGACGGGAACAAAGAGAGTCCCAGTCAGCGGCGTGTTGAGATACGCCACGCCACTCCTGCGGCGGGAAGGGATGCCTACCTTTCACGCAAAGAAAGACGCCACAGAGCGGTACCTACTAAACACAGAGCGGCGCTTAGCCAAGGACCCCGCCCAAGAAAGTGTATACCGCGCTGAGATTGAGAAGCTCATCACAGCGGGACACGTCACAAAGATTGACATTAAAGAGGCCGACCAGACGACTGAATCGTGGTACGTGCCCCACCACAAGGTTCATCACAACGGCAAAGACCGCATCGTGTTTAACTGCAGCTACCAGATCGGATCCCAAAATCTGAATAAAGAGCTATTGCCCGGTCCTACACTCGGCCCCTCCCTACTAGGCGTACTACTCCGCTTCCGCCAGGACAAGGTGGCTATCAGCGGGGATATCAAAGGGATGTTCCTGCAGGTGAGATTAGTAGAGGAGGACAAGCCCCTGTTGCGGTTCCTATGGAGAGAGAGGCCAGGAGATGAGCACCCAGCCATCTACCAATGGGAAGTCCTCCCTTTCGGAACTACATGCAGCCCATGCTGTGCTACATTTGCACTACAGAGACATGTCGCAGAGGACCCAGCAGCGGACGAAGAGGTCCGACACAGTGTGAAGAACAGCTTCTACGTAGATAACTGTCTACAAAGCGTTTCGACCCAGGAAGAAGCCGAGGCTCTCCTACTTAAACTCCGCGCCTCTCTGATCAAAGGCGGCTTTGATCTCAGGCAGTGGGCCAGCAGCGATCCGCACGTACTGCGCAGCCTCTCCTCCGAGGACAAGGCAGCGAGCAGCGAGACCTGGATGGCCACAATCCCAGGAGAAGCCCAAGAGATGACACTAGGACTAGTGTGGCGCTTCAAAACAGATTCGCTCCACTATAGACACAAACCCCTGACCACGGAGCAGGGAAGGTCGACGGCAATACCGACCACCAGACGGAGTGTGTACAGAACACTCGCCCGACAATATGACCCGTTAGGATGTATACTACCGTACACCACCAGGGCAAAGATGATTGTACGAGCATTGTGGGACAAGGACCAGGGCTGGGACGACCCCATTCCCGCACACCTTGCATCCACCTGGAGAGAGTGGGAGATGGAACTCCACTCACTCCCAGGCGTTAATATACGCCGAAGCTACTTCCCACCCACGGTGAGGCCAGAGACATGTAAAATGGATATACACGTCTTCAGTGACGCCTCCGAGGTCGCCTACGGATCAGTAGCCTACTTGCGGGCCCAAGAAGAGGGGGGAGAGATCTACACAGCATTCATCCTCGCCCGCTCGAGAATAGCCCCACGCAAGCAACAGTCTATCCCACGTCTAGAGCTCTGCGCAGCCCTCGCAGGAGCGCATCTAGCCACGCTCATCCAACGTGAGCTCACCATTCCGGTGCATAGAACAATCCTGTGGTCAGATTCCACGACAGTACTCGCCTGGATCAAATCGGATTCATACAAATACAAAGTCTTCGTGGGAGTCAGAGTCACTGAGATTCAAGAGTTAACCGGAGAGTTAACCGGAGAAGCAAACTGGCGCTATGTTGATACAAAACACAACCCAGCTGACGTCATCACCCGGGGAATGTCCCTAGATGACTTAACCCGTCGTAACATCTACAGTGACGGACCAGCATTCCTCAAGCTCCCGGAAGGAGATTGGCCCACGCCCACCCCGAGGGAAGCAAGTGACGAGGAGGCTGAGAATAAGAAACCTATGTTCTGTGGATTGAGCACTGTTGTCTCCGCAGACCCCAACATAGACGATTGCATTACCATAGAGAGTGCGCAGCAACGGACATTCCTGCGGCACCACCCAGAGATTCAGTCCCCCGCTGATATGTCAGCAGCTGACTACGAGGAAGCAGAACTGCTTCTACTGCAACGAGCCCAGAGAGACTCGTTCCCCGATGAACTAGACCGTCTACAGGGAGGAAAGCCCGTCCCATCAGACAGCAGATTGATTCATCTGGCCCCCGAGAGTGACACACATACCCTCATCAGAGTGGGTGGTCGCCTGCGGAGAGCCCCCAATTTACCGGATGACATTAAGTACCCGATCGTATTGAACAGCCGACACAAGGTCACAGAGCTGATTATAAAGAAATACGACGAGGATGTACACCACGCAGGAGCAGAGAGAGTCTTCGCGGAGATCAGACGTCGTTACTGGATACTTCAAGGAAGAGAGGCGGTGCGACGCTTCCAGCGAACCTGTCTAGACTGCCGAAAGTGGCGCGCGCAGCCCAGCATACCACGGATGGCTGACCTACCTCCATGTCGCCTCCGACTCGGCGACAAGCCATTCCACTCAACAGGCATGGACTGTTTTGGCCCGCTGCACATAAAGAAAGGAAGAGGCACAGAGAAGCGGTGGGGTATTGTATTCAAATGCATGACCACCAGAGCGATACATATCGAGCTCCTTCCGACCATGAGCACAGACTCATTCCTTATGGCCTTCCGAAGATTCACATCACTGAAAGGAAAACCGTCTACATTATTGTCCGATCACGGGACAAACTTCAAAGGCGGAGAAAGAGAGCTGAGGGAGAGCTTCCAAGCTATGGGCCCAGAACTTAAGACCCACCTCGCTCCAGCCCAGATTGACTTCCAATTCAACCCCCCAAACGCACCCCACTTCGGTGGAACTTGGGAACGAGAAGTACGTTCTATAAAGACAGCCCTGTACGCAGTACTTGGGGCCCAGACTGTGGCGGAAGAAGTCCTAATGACAGTCCTCACGGAGATTGAGGGAGTATTGAACTCAAAGCCCCTCGGTTACGTCTCCAGTGATGTAGCAGATGTCGACCCAGTCACCCCCAACACCCTCCTGATGGGGCGGCTAGATCCCGCGTTACCCCAGACAATGTACCGGCCTGAAGAAGCGAACGGCCGACCAATGTGGAGGTACAGCCAAGTATTAGCCGACAAGTTTTGGAGCAGTTTCCTACTGCACTACCTACCGTCTCTACAGACCCGCCAGAAGTGGGTAAAAGAGAGAGACAATTTGACGGAAGGAACAGTCGTCATGATTATTGACCAGTCACTACCCAGAGCTATGTGGCCGGCTGGCCGCGTAAGCAAAGTGATCACCGGTGCCGATGGCAAGGTCCGAGCAGCTGAAGTACTCGTCCAAGGGCGCATTTACACCCGTCCTGTGGCGAGGCTCATAGAACTGCCCCGACTCCCAGACACAATCGATGATGACCATGACCCTATGACTTTGTGAGTTGACTGACCCTTACAGCGAACCCTTGAGTGGTAGACAGTGCGGTTAATCTGTCTCTGCTTAACTAATTAGGTTGGGACCAATTAGGGTGCGGCTGTTCTGAAGGATCAGATTAAACCGAATATATATATTTATTTATATATATATATTTAATTGTATTTGTATATCCCCTGATATCCCTTGTATATTCCTTGTACAATATGCATTGAATATCCCTTCTAGTCTACTGAACATCCCATAATAGTCTCCATTCTACCATTGGACGAGACCTTGGTGCCAGGTCGCCATACCCCTCAGACCAAGTTCAATCGTACCGCTCAACATGTATGGACAAGTCCTAGTTCCGCGTAGGAATATGTCTACCGCACCACTAATGGTACTATTTATTCATAGTGCGTATATATACTGCGCTATTAAAGTAGAACTTTCTTTTAGTCCAGTTCCTTACCCTCCAACAGAGTGACAGACGCAAAAGCCTCCCCGCGAACCACGTGTGGGCAGTAAGGCCAATTCGGCCCAGTATCGGCATTGAGACATCGTGTATATTAATATTTGAATAGTCATATTTGGCACTATATCGTCGAGTTGGACGTATTCTATTAAGCTAATAATAGTCTATTCATATATAGTGCCTCGTGCGGTAAGAGTTCTATAGTAATCAGCACCCCCATCGTTTCGGGCATCAGCTGAACGCTTATCCAGGGTGGTTGACCCCACGTGAAGCTGCACCCGAGGAGCTCCAGGCCAAAGAGCGAGTGGACCTGTATATTGGATTATTCTACCGACGACGGCTAGCCTTCCCCGGCTTGGATTATGCTTTGAGTACTTTGATTATTCTATGGATAAAGGCCAACACTGCGGTGTGTTGGAAATACCCCCCCCGGAGAGGACGACAGGTGAGACGGCGCTCTGCACAGTGAGGTCGCCTCACGTCTCTCCGTCGTGGACCGGAGGACGCCGGCCACAGAGGGTCCAACTGCATTCATCTGTGGATCGAGGATCGTTGGGCACCGTGTCGCACAACTGTGGACTCTCCCAAGATACCCTCGGCCAGACGGGATCCAGCCAGTGACTCTCTAACCCCCCCCCCTCCAGCTGTCCTACAAGCAGTCGGAACCTTCCCCTAGTGTATCCAGCTATATAATCATTCAAGTATCATCGCTATTGTTCCCTAAATATTCCAGGTTGTATATTTGCTTCCTGCGCAATCAGAGATTGGACATTCGATATTGATCTACCTACGAATACTCATTTGCCATAAAAGTGCATACTATTTCAAATCATAAATGTAATTAAGTGATCGTTGTACATACCTTTTGCTATGTATTAAAACTCAAACTTTCGATTTGGTACATTTGTGTTTGATCCGTTTATCAGGTGGGAGTGTTCAACATATTCATACCTAGTACTGGGTGGCCAGAGTCTAAAGTACAAGAGGTAGTGGTAGTAAGTATCATATCTAACCATACAGTCAGGGAATTGTACCCCTCAGTTACAACTACTATCACTACTACTACTACTACTACTATCACTACTACCACTACTACTATTACTAATACTATCACTACTACTACTATCACTACTACCACTACTACTACTATTACTACTACTATCACTACTACCACTACTACTACTATTACTACTACTATCACTACTACCACTACTACTACTACTATTACCACTACTACTACTTCTTTCACTACTACTATCACTACCACTATTACCTCTACTACTACTACTACCCTGGCACCATCACTACTAGGCTACTACGACTACTACTAATACTACGTAGGGGTGTGGACATTTCTCGATTCTAAGATGCATCGCAACATGGACGATTCTGCATTGATGCAGTGACAACATAATCGATTATTATAACCTACTAACGTTGATGTGTGACTTTAGGCAAATAGCGTACATGTCGCAGAACAAAATTGCTGCGGTGAAAAATGGTTAGTAAAAGTTAGATGTATGTACCTACTTACTGGTCACAGGAGTCTTCAATAACGTTTTGGATGCTAATCCATTTTGTGAATCCTTTGTTGGCAGACGGCTCCTGCTATCTTAACGTTAGCAAGCTAAGCATGCATAGCTTGACCTGTGTAACATTAATTAGCTTGTGTTCCGCTGGGAAAGACCGTTCATCACTGCATACAACTTGGTTTAATCCAAACGTCCATTCAGAAACGATTTATTAATGAAATAAGACATTTGGCGATATCTGTGAATATTCCTATGCCTTGGTCTGTCAGCTGACACTGTTGACACGCCCACTAGGCAAAGCTAGTGCTTCAGTCATGCATCCACTCAACTCATAGAAAATACAGCATCAGGCTATTCTAAAAGTATTGATACTAATAAAATGGAGTATTGAACCATTTTTAACAGCTGGGTATCGAGATACCTTTCTAGTATGTATCATGCAACACTAGTAAAGACATTTATTTTGACATTCTGATTTAAGAACTTTAAAGTAAATGTATCTGACTGCTTGTATTAATTGATGAAAAAGTAGCCATGTGCAGTAATATAGATTATAAAATTGAGGATGTAATATATTATCGAGATGCATCGTCGAATCGAATCGTGGACAGCTGAATCGTAATCGAATCGTGAGGCCAGTGAAGATTCACAGCTCTAATACTACTAATATCTAGGGCCGTCACTAATGATTATTTTGTTATCGATTAATCTGTTGATTATTTGATCAATTAGGTGATTAATCTAAATGATTAATTTACCAGAAAAATCAACAACATAATATACATAATATATAATGAATTATTATATGTATTGTGTGTTATCTCTCCACTCCACGCTATGTTAGTGCTTGTGACAGCACAGCAGATACGATTACAATAATCTTTTTTTTTATATATATATATAGGCTATATACATATTTAAATCAATATCTTAATTTTGAATAAAATAGGCTCAGGAATCGGGATTGTTAAAGCGAATTAGCCTAATCCATGTCAAAAAGAGTAGCCTATAGTAAATGTATAATTAAGCATTACATCACGTGCAGGAGTGGGTTGTGACAATTAGACCATGCCTAGGGGTGGTCGTTAGACCCCTCTAGGCATGGTCTAATTGTCGCAACCCACGACTGCGCGTGGTGTAATGGCTTTTATACAACTGGCACATTCATCCAACCTTATTGCTATACAATAAACACACATTAATTGAAGATTTATGAAGAAAAAAAACATCCGCCAGAAAAAGTAGTTCCCCCAAAAAAAAAAGAAGTTGCCTGAAGCAGCTCGGAAGTGCATCCAACTGTTCTCAGTAGGACATCCAACAAACTAACACATCCAACTGTGTCTCAACTAAGACATCCAACAAACTACGACATCCAACTGTCTTTCAACTAGGCATCCAACAAACTAATACATCCAACTGTCTTTCACCTAGACATCCAACAAACGAAGACATCCAACTGTCTTTCAACTAGACATCCAGCAAACTAACACATCCAACTTTTGTTTAGTTTTTAACCTACTTTCTATAGAACTTCATTCTTAGATGCTTCTATAGAAAGTAAGTAAAACAAATTAAAAGTTTTCTTTGCCCTATAGGGGAAAAAAAGTTGCCCTTTATAGGGGGGGGGGGTTCTTTGCCCTATAAGAGTTTTTTTCTTTTTTTTTTTTAACCTACTTTCTATAGAATCAGCTGGGAGGTGCGCTGTTTTAAGTGAGCGTAGGTTATTGAATTGATTGATTGATTGCTAATTTTATTACTGTCCGCCTTGTTTCCAACTGGTTAAGTTTAGGCCCTCTTTTGAAGTTGGTTAAGGTTAGAGTTTGGAATCAGGGCTGGTGATCGCCCTGCTCTAAAGACAAACTCTAACCTTAACCAACTTTGAAAGAGGGCCTAAACTTAACCAGTTGTAAATAAGGCGCACAGTAATAAAATTAGCTGTTTCCAACTGGTTAAGTTTAGGCCCTCTTTCGAAGTTGGTTAAGGTTAGAGTTTGGAATCAGGGCTGGTGGTCTATCGCCCTGCTCTAAAGACAAACTCTAACCTTAACCAACTTTGAAAGAGGGCCTAAACTTAACCAGTTGGAAACCACGAACGGCGCATTGATAGTAAAGCGGTTGTGGGCGGGTCCTGGGACCAAGAGCATTGGGTTATGCAAAATACCCACGTGTAAGTTGACTGTTTCAGCCAATCAGAATTGAGAAATTTGCATGCCGTTGTATAAACACACATACACACGAGAGAGGGAGAATAGCTTATAGCAGACTTAATGATTTCTTTCTTTATTTTATTTTAAAGGTGACATGCATTATAAATGTAATTTTTCAGTCTCTAGCATTGTATTATATTAATAGGAGTTAGTATCAATGTGTTTTTGTGTCTAAATACCATATTGGCAGATTGCTCTCATTCAGCTCAGACCATTTCCTGCTCGATTTAATTAGGTTGTTCTGATTTGAGGCGCATGCTGACGTCAGTGGGCGCTGGGTAAGCGGACAGTAATCCGATTGGCTCTGTGGTTGCCAATGCCCTACCACAACCTAGGCAGCCCACACAGCGATAGCAGAGCGAGTGGAAACCACTTCCTCAAACTGCGAGGCAGATTATCTGCCGCAGATAGTGAACCCCTCTCTGTCTCTCTGTCTCTCTGTCTACCAGTCGCAGACTCTGTGGATGACTGCCACTGAAAGTGCTTATGGGCGGAGCCCAGCCAATATCAGGCTGAAATCTTGAGGATGGAAAATTATGCTTTTGAGTACTCCATTAGAAATATAAAACAATGATTTTCTTTTAATAAACCTTACAGATGTCTTTCATAGACTCACAGGAATTGTGTAAAGTTGCCCAAATAGTGCTAGGAATAGCAATGCAGGTCCCCTTTAAGTAAAATATTTATTATCAACTATCCAGTTAGTTTTTATAGTGTCACTTTTGGCTACTTCATTGATCATCATCATTGGACATACAGAGAGAGGGAGAGAGAGACGGGCTCAGCCCTCCCACCTACTATCACTACTACTACTACCACCACCACTACTACTACTAATACTACCACCACCACTACTACTACTATCACTACTACTAATACTACCGCCACCACTACTACTTCCACTACTACTAAAGGCCCTCCCATAGTCGAGCAGACTGTACACAGAGCAACTCCGCGGAGGTCCACGCGGACTCAAAGGGAGTCAAAGCAGACCCACAGCAGAGTGCAAAGTGCGAAGCTCCTATTTTCTGACGCGCGGACGTCCGCTGAGATCAAAAGCTCAAAGTAGGGCTGGGCGATATGGAAAAAAATCATATCGCGATAACGATATGATAATTTTATTTTATTTCTCGATATCGATAATTATCGAATTGTTATAAGTATAAAAAAAAAAAAAAAAAAAAATTAACAACAGATGTATGTTTATTTTGCAGCAATTCTTTGTCATTGCCGCCATCTTTAGTGTTACATCCCCTCACACTCCAGTTCTCAGGCTGCAGCTGGTTTAAAAGCTAAAGTAAACCGGCTTCTCTGCTGGCTGTGGCTCCAGTCAGAGGAGTTGAACAGTTCTGGCTCTGCTAGTTTATTTTCGATCTTTTGGCGCTTTTTTGGTGGACAAACCACTGTGCACTGTGACTCGTGACTGGAGTCTAGTTCTGCTAGCACACATAGCCTACTGTGTACAGACGGTTTCAAAATGTATTTTAAATTAGAAAGCAAACAAAATAAATGGACAAGAGAAAAAGAAATCTGAATTTGGTCAGTATTGTCATTTGGACAAGCAAAGCCATTACTTTAAGTTGCAGGCAAGAAAGACAAGTCTGTCCACTGTCTCTGGTTTTAAAACTGCCCTGTTGCAGGTAAAAAAATTAAAAAATAAAAATAAAAAACGATTTTTCGATTTTTTTTTTCGATATTCGATATCGATTATTAAAATATATCGCGATATTTATCATTATCGTTATATCGCCCAGCCCTAGCTCAAAGAGTCCGCGCGGACCTCCGCGGAGTCTGCTCTGTGTACAGTCTGCTCGACTATGGGAGGGCCTTAATACTACCACCGCTACTACTACTATCACTACTACTAATACTACCACCACCACTACTATCACTACTATTATATTACTACTACTACCACAACCACTAATACTACTACTAATACTATTACTACTACTGCTATTACTACTACTACTACTACCACCACTACTATTACTATTACTACTACTACTATAACAGCTGCCAGGGTAGTAAAATAGAACAAATATAATGGAACAATCTAACCTTAATGAATGCACACCTTTAATGGCTGACAGTTGTAAATCTTCTCTTATTTTTCAGAAATGAATCTTATATTTCCAGCTGATCAATTAGATTATATTGAAAACAGTCACTCATTTCAATAGGACAAATATCTCCTTTCTATCAAAACCCTCCTCTTCCTTTCTAGACTCCCTTGCCTTTTTGTAGCTGTAGTTGTGTGTACATGTACAGTCATGGAGGTGTACTTGTACACTTGTTACTTTATAGTCTTATGTAATAAGAATTCCAATCTTTTCCAATATCTCCAAGTGGAATCGGATCAATTCTGGAGGGAAAGCTGGGAACATATTCCTTCATCTCAACCATGCGTTGCTCTGATGGTAGTGGAGGAGGACGCTTTTTATGACTTGGTAATGAATCAGACCACCTGTAGTCGATATGATCCATCAGATGTACTTGGCGATAGTGGGTATAGGATCTGTGAATCCCTATATGGTTCAACATGTTACTTTCCTGGTAAGAGTGTAGTTTGAAATAGTGACCTGTCCCTTTTTACTTTCAAAAGCAATGGTTATAACAAATGACATTATGTTATGCCCTTCTTTCTAGACTCTCTTGCTTTACAGTTGTTTATCTGTGAAGAGGAGGTTCCCGCTGAGCAGCAGGAGAGGAGCCCCAGTCTGGGCCAGGAGGAGCCAGAGCCCCTACAGATGAAAGAGGAACAGGAGGAACTCTGGACCAGGCAGGATGGAGAGCAGCTTCAAGGTCTAGAGGAGGATGATGTCATAACGTTCACATTCAGTCCTGTCCCTGTGAAGAGTGAACCTGATGAAGAGAAACCTCAGTCCTCATGGTTTAACCAAACCCAGGACCCAGAGCCCCTACAGATGAAAGAGGAACAGGAGGAACTCTTGAGCAGTCAGGAGGGAGAGCAGCTTCAAGGTCTGGAGGAGGCTGATGTCATAAAGTTCACATTCAATCCTGTCCCTGTGAAGAGTGAACATGATGAAGAGAAACCTCAGTCCTCGTGGTTTAACCAAACCCAGGACCCAGAGTCCCTACAGATTAAAGAGGAACAGGAGGAACCATTTCAGGATCTAGAGGAGGCTGATATCATAAAGTTGACATATAGTCCTGTCCCTGTGAAGAGTGAACATGATGAAGATAAACCTCAGTCCTCATGGTTTAACCAAACCCAGAACCCAGAGTACCTACAGATGAAAGAGGAACACGGGGAACCATTTCAAGATCTAGAGGAGGCTGATGGCTCCAAAATGACCTCACACCCTGTGAAATATGAACATGATGGTGAAAATTCTCTGTTCTCACAGCTCAGCCAAACCAGAGAGAACACGTTTAGTTGTTCAGTTTGTGGGAAAGGGTTCAGTCTGAAAGCAAATCTGAATACACATACAAGAACTCATACAGGGGAGAAACCATTTAGTTGTTCAATCTGTGGTAAAGGGTTCAGTCAGAATGGAAGTCTGAATACACACACAAGAACTCATACAGGGGAGAAACCATTTAGTTGTTCAGTTTGTGGTAAAGGGTTCAGTCAGAATCGATGTCTGAAGACACACACAATAACTCATACAGGAGAGAATCCATTTAGTTGTTCAGTTTGTGGAAAAGGGTTCACTACGGAGGCACTTCTGAATAGACACACAATAACTCATACAGGAGAGAAACCATTTAGCTGTTCAGTTTGTGGTAAAGGGTTCAGTCAGAATGGAAGTCTGAAGGCACACACAAGAATTCATACAGGAGAGACACCATTTAGTTGTTCAGTTTGTGGGAAAGGGTTCCGTCATAAAATGAATCTGAAGGCACACACAGGAACTCACACAGGAGAGAAAACATGTATTTGTTCAGTTTGTGGAAAAGGGTTCACTACGGAGGCACATCTGAATACACACACAAGAACTCATACAGGAGAGAAACCATTTAGTTGTTCAGTTTGTGGTAAAGGGTTCAGTCAGAATGGAGGTCTGAAGACGCACACAAGAACTCATACAGGGGAGAAACCATTTAGTTGTTCAGTTTGTGGAAAAGGGTTCAGTGTGAAAGCAAATCTGAATACACACACAAGAACTCATACAGGAGAGAAAACATTTAGTTGTTCAGTTTGTGGTATAGGTTTCAGTCAAAAGGGAGATCTGAAGACACACATGATAACTCACACAGGAGAGAAACCATTTAGTTGTTCAGTTTGTGGGAAAGAGTTCAGTCATAAAAGAAATCTGAAGGCACACACAAGAACTCATACAGGGGAGAAAACATCTAGTTGTTCAGTTTGTGGTAAAGGGTTCAGTCAGAATGGAAGTCTGAAGGCACACACAAGAATTCATACAGGAGAGAAACCATTTAGTTGTTCAGTTTGTGGTAAAGGGTTCACTAGGGAGGAACATCTGAAGATGCACACAAGAACTCATACAGGAGAGAAACCATTTATTTGTTCAGTTTGTGGTAAAGGGTTCAGTCAAAACGGAGATCTGAAGAAACACACAAGAACTCATACAGGAGAGAAACCATTTAGTTGTTCAGTTTGTGGGAAAGGATTCAGTAACGATGGAAGTTTGAAGAGACATATGAGAACTCATACAGGAGAGCAACCCTATTCGGTTGTTAAGTTGTGACGTATCGACCTTCCAATAAACAGTTTCCGGGGACAAGCTTCCTGCGTCGGCTGAGGCTCTGGTATTTTCAACACGCCTCAGCACTGAGTCCCCTGTTCTTTTAATAGATCTGAGTCATAATAAACTGGGGTATGTGCTCCTAGTATCTCCCATTGTCTGAAGCGGAGTGTTTGGCCCCAGACATGAATATACATGGCACCAGACTTAACAACCAAATAGTTATGTTTGTGGGAAAAGGTTCAGTGATGAAGGAAATCTGAACACAGGAAAACTCATACAGGAGAGGAATCATGTAGTTGTTCAGTTCGGAGAAGGGGGCTTGAAAAGAAGCGAGAACGGGTCCTAAAATACAGTTTGCCGTATATTTAATAGTAACCCCATGTACTTATCCTAAGCAGTATACTCAACAGGAACCCCATGTACTTATACTAAGCAGTATGATTACCAGCATCATTATGAGGTAGCTATCACCAGAATGAATATGAGGTAGCCATCACCAGAATTAATATGTGATAGTTATCGCCAGAATTAATATGAGGTAGCTATCACCAGAATTAATGAGGTAACTATCACCAGAATTAATATGAGGTAGCCATCACCAGAATTAATATGAGGTAGCAATCACCAGAGCCAGACCCTCTGCTAGTACCTGGGGCATCAACACAAAGGATTCATGAACATGGGGCCCAACGCCCAATGAGAGAATAGTTTATACTGATTATCCTGATCATAGGTTTCACTTTCTACTGTTCTCTCAGCTACAGAATATGGGACTAGATCACATCCAACAACAAAAGTCTTCAGAGACGGGGGGACCCAGAGACAAACTCCACCAAAGCCTAATTTCTATCAGTTTGGGGGTCCTTGACATGAAAAAGGTCTAAGCCATTGTTTCCTATTTTAGGTTTGTCTGGTTAAGTGTAATAATCAGTGATTATGCTGCTAGTCTTGGGTTGATTGTCAAATTTATCCTTTATTATCATGCTTTGTGTATGCGCCAATACAATTCTACATAACAAAAATAAAGAGTGTTAAATATAAATAAAATAATGTAAATATATTTTTAAATTCTTTGTATTATCTGTAGACAAACTGTAAAAACATATAATTACATAGTACAAATGGAATAACAAACTATATATATCATGCTACAAAAATATCCAAATGAGTCTGTGAGCCAGGACTCAAAAGAGGGTCACCATTTGGGGGGAATAATTCTCAGTGATTTCTGGGAAGGTATAACCTCCTAGTGCTAGAAGATGTGTGATAGCCTTGCAGTGGTGGTAGCTGTCTGTGTGTTATCACTCCATGTATAACCCCAGGCCAAAACACACTTTTCAACAGAATAAAGAGAAAAAATGCCGGGTCATCAAAATTGAGACCATAGACATTTATGAGTGTCCCTGATACAATTATAAATATGCTGTTTGGATCCCAGATTGTACACCCAGGGGCGGAGCTTCATACAGGCATAGAACATGGTTACTCAGCTGTATAAGAGTTGTACCCTTCCTGCTGACTTGTCGTACAGAACTTGTAAGTCGCTTTGGAAAAAAGTGTCAGCTAAATGACTAAATGTAAATAGGTGACATAGGCGGTTGCCTAGAGCAGTGGTTCCCAAAGTCGGGGTCGCAACCCAAAGGTGGGCCGCGAGCAGCCACAGGAGATGCCGCGAGATGATTAAAAAAAAATATGTGTCAGGCCACTGAACTTAGAAGCAGGCCAGGACAGTGTTTCTAGTTGTATTCTAAAATTCTATTCTATTGTATTCTAAAATGTGACTATATGGTTTTATATTAACTTAATAAATAAACAAAAAATTCAAAATCTACTTATTTCAACGAACATTTCAAACTAAATAACAGATTATGCACATAAAACGCTGAAAACAACCGAAGCAACAATAGTATTTTAATGAGGCTATTATTATTATTATTATTATTATTATTATTATTATTATTATCATTATTAATATATAGGGTCGCGAGATGATTTCCAGAATTATTGATTTCTTATTTTTTTTTATTATTTTCTTTTTCATGCAGTCAGGCCACTGAACTTAGAAGCAGGCCAGTGTTTCTAGTTGCAGCGGCTCGTTAGTTAGATAACCCAGGTGGGGAACAACCAGGAGATCACTGCAACAGAGGGTAACACAGTCTAAACACACAAGTTGGAGATCTATCTCTCTCTCACTCACACATACAAAAGTAGCCGCATGTGATTGGTGGAGGCGGGACCTTTATGAAAAACTAAAGATCCATCAAAATCAGTGTTGTTGCTAATCATTGACACATGCTAGCCTGTAATAATCAAATCAAATGTATTTGTAAGGCCCGACAACACACGTTAATGTCCCCATGGGCCGGACACGTCTTCTTTAAACAAGTCAAGAAGAAACATCACAATAAGTCAAGACCAAAACAAGAACACCATAAAGTCCAAAACATTTAAAATAAATGCAACACTCCCAGACATACCCCATGCAAAGGTAAGGAAAAACTCACTAAAACGTAGCAAATAGGAAAAAATGCACCACAGGCAATGTGGAGGAGAGAAACCTTAGAAGGGCCATTCAAGGGGGGATCTCCCTTCTTAGATGTCGGTGATAGTAGTGTTGCAGTAAAAACAGGCGAACAGTTGGTAAGCATGCACTTGTGTGTAGTGAAACACAGATGAGTGCATGCGATAGCAACTGAACATTTTGAAAGATTAAAGATAGAGCTGATAAGCGATAGCAACTGAACATTTTGAAAGATTAAAGATAGAGCTGATAGCGGATCTATTTGAGGTAAGGGGGGGCGCAAAGAGGGTCGCGTCCTCCCGGTCTTCATCACAGGACGTCCAACACTCCGGTCATCACTCCGAGACAGCCGGAGACAGCGGGCGGCGCAGAGAGGGTCGCATCCTCCCGGTCATCATCACGGGACGTCCAACACTCCGGTCATCACTACAAGACAGCCGGAGACAGGGGGGCACGCAGAGAGGGTCGCATCCTCCCGGTCATCACTCCGGGACAGCCACTCACAGGGAGACGGGACAGGCGTTAGACAGCTTGCGTGATTGTGATGGACGGACATAGCAATAGATACAAGTGGTAAGCATATATGTGAATAGAATAGATATATGTAGTAAGCATATTATGTGAATAGAATAGAAGTACTTAACCCAGCAATGAAACCACGTTGACAGACCATGGACAGAAGACGGTAAGAGGCTGATCCATGGCCTCGGTGGTGCACGTAGAACAGTCACTGCAATCTTGGCCAAGACCCCGAGACATCCACCACCTTGGTCACCACTACGAGACAAGTACTCAGAGAAATGGGGGGGGGGGGGGGTTAGAGAGTCCCCATGTTTGTAGTGGGCGGAGATGGAGCAATAAATACATGTAGTGAGCATATGCATACATGGTGACAGTAGAATCATAGCATATAAGAAAATTTAGTAATAGTTAGAACTACTGCAAGCGTATGGATACAGGATGAGATACAAGACAATAGCTCAGGGCCGTATGCCCCGTGGGGGCAGGAGAAGTCACTCAGAAGGTTCAGCACTGCAGCCCAGACAGAAGACGGTATGAAGCTGTTCCATGGGCCTGGTTGAGACAGAGACAGAGGTTAAAAGGTTCTCCCATGTCTGCAGACATGGGAGCAAATAGACATCCTAACTAAACTAGACAGATTAATCTAAGGGTCAGTCCCCGACCAGGTGAGATCACGGTAGGTTGAAGGAGAGAGAGAAAAGATGGGTCTTAAGCAGGGATTTAAAAGCTTCGATAGAGCAGGCGCCCCTGACAACGGCAGGTAATTTGTTCCACAGGTAGGGAGCACGGTAGACAAAGGCTCTGTGGCCGGCGGATTTCTTTTTAACCCTAGGAATCGATAGAAGCCCCGCATTTTGTGAGCGCAGAGCACGAGCGGGCGAGTATCGAGAGATGAGATCGGATAGATAGAGCGGTGCAAGCCCATTAAACATTTTGTAGGTGAGGAGTGAATGAATGAATGAATGAAAACTTTATTTAACAGATTGCAGAATGGGTACAATACAGTACGGCTCAATACATACAATTGTTAAGGGGATGCAGACCTGAGAAAGACGTTTGTCTTGTTTCCATCAGGGTCCCCCATTTTCAATTCATATAGTAGCACTTTAAAGTCAGATCGGGCTTGAATAGGAAGCCAGCGGACAAAACTGGTGTGATGTGATCAAATTGTCTAGTTTTAGTTAGTATCCGTGCAGCCGCATTTTGCACGAGTTGAAGATTTTTTAATCTTACTTGAATGCTTGAAGATGCTTGAATTAGGTAGGCCTGAAAAAAGTGCATTACAGTAGTCTAGACGTGATGAGACAAACGCATGAATTAGGGTTTCAGCATCAGCCACATACCAAAGGGTCCAGGACAGAGCCTTGTGGGACACCGCATTGCACTCGGAGGGTCTCAGATGTTAAATCATTATAGACCATGCAGTGTGTTCTATCAGTTAAATAAGATTTAAACCAAGCAAGTGCGTGACCCCGAATGCCAACATGATTCTCAAGCCGACCTAGAAGAATCGAATGATCGATAGTGTCAAAGGCTGCACTGAGATCAAGCAATAAGAGCACAGAAGTTAGGTTTGAGTCAAGAGAGAGCAGTAAGTCATTTGTGATTTTGGTAACCGCCGTTGTGGTGGAGTGTAAGGCTCTAAAGCCAGATTGAAAAGATTCATTAAGATTATTGTTTGATAGATGGACAGTAAGTTGCGCTGCGACAATCCGTTCTAATATTTTGGATAGGAACGGAAGATTGGAGATGGGTCTGTCATTTTTCAAGATTAGAGCTCAAACAAGGGACTAAACACGTTTCGCAATTATGCCACATGGAACGCCCTACCTAAAGCTGTAAAGGAATGTGAATCACTACCCACTTTCAAAACCACTCTCAAAGAACACCTATGGGAGACTGCAATTCGAAACTGGCCCCTGTGAATGTCCTAACCCAACCCCCTCCAATGTACAGTAAATTACTTAGTATGGTTTTGTCAATATTCCAATGTACAGTTTTGCTTGTTTGTACAGTGTTTTCCACCCCCCAGCCCCCTCCAATGTACAGTAAATTACCTAGTATGGTTGTCAATATTCCAATGTACAGTTTTGCTTGTACAGTTGTACAGTGTTTCCTCCCCCCAACCCCTCCTACCCAACCCCCCCCACCCAACCCCACCCAACCTCCTCCAATGTACAGTTTTTACGTCAAATGTATATACTCCCTTTTCTGGACTCTTTTTGTATCACAAACAGTACTGTATTTGCAAATCTGGTATGTTATAAATGTATAGATGTAGCAGTCCTGTCTATCTGTATGTCATGTACATTTACATTTTACATTGTATGTCATATATGTCCTGATGAATTGAAAATGGGGGACCCTGATGTAAACAAGACGAAAGTCTTTCTCTGGTTGCATCCCATTAACAATTGTGTGTATTGAGCTGTACTGTATTGTACCCATTCTGCAATCTGTTAATACAGTTTTCAATCAATCAATTCAATCAAGAGGGTCGAGGTTCGGTTTTTTAAGTAGTGGTTTAATGACGGCTGATTTAAAGGCCAAGGGCACCACGCCAGTAGACAAGGAGGTGTTGAAGATATTGAGTAGGGCAGGGTCTAGAGTTGGGAAGAGTTTTTTGATGAGAGTTGCTGGAAGAGGGTCAAATAGACAGGTTTAGCCGCGCCAACCAATTTAGAGAAGGCACTAAGTGAGACGTTTTCAAGGCAACATAGCGTATGGCTGGATTCAAAGTCAGGGGGAAAGCCCATCAGAGGTTGGGAGGGCCTCTGATTGTTGAGTAAGCCAACAATTTCATCTCTTATGAGATCAATTTTCTTGGTAAAGAATTTAATGAATTCGTTAGCCGAGAACGCATGGTTTAGGGCAGTTGGTTGTTTCTGAGTAAGTTTTGCAACTGTGTCAAACAGAAACTTTGAGTTGTTTTTGTTTTCGTTAATGAGCCTGGAAAAATATGAGGTTTTGGCAAGTGAGAGTGCCTTTTTGTAGTTACGTAAACTATCATTCCAGGCAAGGCGGAATACTTCGAGTTTGGTCGAACGCCATTTATGTTCAAGTTTGTGACATGCCTTTTTAAAGGAGCGAGTTTCCTCCGTAAACCAGGGAGTTTGTTTTTGCGGAGCACGTTTAATTTTAGGATTAAGGGGAGCGACAATGTCGAGCGTGCTACGAAGGGCGGCGTTAAGTTTGTCTGTAAAGAGATGAAGGGGGCCAGAGTAAGAGAGGAAGGGAGAGAGGGTGTCTGGTAGGCAGTTAACTAGAATTGGGACAGTTGAGGCGTTAATACGACGGCTCATGTAGGATTCTACACTGTCTGGGCGAGAAACCGTCAAATAAATTTTTTATTTGATGAGGTAGTGGTCTGAGAGAGCAGGAACATAGGGAGAAACGGTCAAATCTGACACAGTGAGACCGGGGGCTAGGACTAAGTCAAGGGTGTTCCCACCACTGTGAGTGGGTTGGTCAACGATTTGAATGAGACCGACAGAGTCAATGATGTCGGTAAAAGCCTTATTTAGGCGATCTAGAGTTTTGTTGGAATAAATGTTAAAATCACCAACAATTAAAATGTTATCTGAGCGCGTAACAAGCTCAGAGATGAAAGTGGAAAACTCATCTAGGAAGATAATCCCCCCCAGAAAAATCTACTTTGCATTTGATATATTGCAAATATTTCACTTTTTGTATGTTACAATCATTTGTGATGCCATCACACACACTGGCATTTAAAGGGTTAGAATTATAAAATGAATTGAATATGTGGTGGTTATTATCAGGGCTGAAGTTGAATAGAATATTTATGAAAGAAAAAGTGGTAAATTATTTCAACATATAATATTTTTATGGCGTTTTTGAAGAGGACAATTTAGTCCCCTAATGGTATTTTTTACAATCTGACATTACAAAAAAACTAAAAATCCATCTAAATCAGTGTTGTTGGTAATAATTGACATATGCTAGCCTGTTTTTTTTTGACAATAATTTGTGATGCCATCACGAACACTGGCATTTAAAGGGTACAAATTGGGCACCAGAATGCAGGAAATTAAGTCTTTGTAACAAAAAATCTCCCACCGCTTAAAAAGTGGCCTGACTGGGGCTATATTTTGCACTATATTTCCTGGCCTGAATGATTTCCCCAGTCCAGCCTCCAATGCTTATTAGTGTGTGTGCGTTTGAACGTTTGCATGTTTCAACCACCTATAATAGTGGGGGTCTCTGACACCGTTATTTCGGGGGTTGCAGCCTGAAAACGTTGGGAACCCCTGAATAGCTGATGCTTTTATCCAAAGCGACTTACAAGTTCTGTATGACAAGTCATCAGGAAGGGCACAACTCTATCAGCTGAGTAACAATGTTCATCAAAGTGTTGAGTGCTACAGTGTAGGTTAGTATATTAGGACAAGTGCATGACAGTAAGGTTAGTTAGGATTAGAAGAAATGCGTCTTTAGTCGACGGCAAAAGATTGGACGGGTTTCGGCTGTCCTAACTGGTGGGCAGTTCGTTCCACCATTGTGGGGCAAGGACTGAGAATAAGCATGACCCTCCCGGAGCTCGGATAGGAGTATTCTGAGACGGCCAGAAGATGCAGAGCGTAGGGGTCTTGAGGGTGTCTAGTTAGAGACCATTGACCGCAGGTAGGCGGGAGCGGTTCCATTTGCCGCATGGTATGCCAGGTCGAGGGCCTTGAAGCGTATTCGTGCGGCAATGGGGAGCCAGTGCAGCTCCCTAAGAAGTGGGGTGACATGGGCTGACTTTGGTAGGTTTGAGATCAGGCAGGCCGCTGCTTTCTGAATGAGTTGAGGTATTTGGCAAGAGGAAACATCAGGGATATCCTGACACAACTTGTATTTATTCTTACCCTGCCTACTCTTTTACACTGCCTATCAAATTCATGTGTCGGTTATTGCACTTTTTACTTCTTACTGATGACTATTTTTAAACTGAATCATTTTAAACTATTCTTATTATTTGCTATGCTCGCTCATGCCTGTATTTATTTTTTATTTTTTATTATGTCCGTCAAACCAGGTTAACTGTGTCCTGGCTGTTAGTAGAACCAGGTTAACTGTGTCCTGGCTGTAGCATTGTAGTAGAACCAGGTTAACTGTGTCCTGGCTGTTTGTAGAACCAGGTTAACTGTGTCCTGGCTGTAGCATTGTAGTAGAACCAGGTTAACTGTGTCCTGGCTGTTTGTAGAACCAGGTTAACTGTGTCCTGGCTGTAGCATTGTAGTAGAACCAGGTTAACTGTGTCCTGGCTGTTAGTAGAACCAGGTTAACTGTGTCCTGGCTGTAGCTGTTAGTAGAATCAGGTTAACTGTGTCCTGGCTGTAGAACCAGGTTAACTGTGTCCTGGCTGTAGCATTGTAGAACCAGGTTAACTGTGTCCTGGCTGTAGTAGAACCAGGTTAACTGTGTCCTGGCTGTTGTAGAACCAGGTTAACTGTGTCCTGGCTGTAGTAGAACCAGGTTAACTGTGTCCTGGCTGTTAGTAGAACCAGGTTAACTGTGTCCTGGCTGTAGCAGTTTGGTTTGTTAGAACAGACTGTAATCTTATGCTTATGGCAGATCAATCAGCATGGATTGTCTGTAAACTTTCACTTGCTTATGGCAGATCAATCAGCATGGATTGTCTGTAAACTTTATGCATTGTTGTCACTTGCCATATCTTGCTATGCTCGCTCATGCCTGTATATTTTATGTCCGTTCTATTTTATAATTTTTATTTTATTTTATTTTATTTTTATTTTACTATTTTTAAACTGAATCATTTTAAACTATTTTTACTATTTGTGTTACTGAAAACTGTAAGCGGAGAGCCTATTGGGATGCTAGATCCTAATGTGAAACACTGTGATTCTACCTGTCTATCTTTTTATGCTCGCTTATGCCTGTATTTTTTACTGTTGTGAAGCACTTTGAACTGCAACCTCTGTATGAAAAGTGCTATACAAATAAAGTTATTATTTGATGTGTCTTCACAAATGTATTTAGTTTGAAAGCAGATCCAGTTAATTTGTTTTAGGTTTGAGTGTGCTGTGTATCTTTGCCTTGCATGGAATGTTGAGGAGTGGGTACCATGATTACCTGCTGACTTGATGGAAGACATATTCTAAACATTCTGTGAAAAGTTGACAGATGGTCAAACTACACTGTGATGGACCAAGCAGCCAGAAGACGAGGACAGAGTGGTGCAGGCAAAAATAAGGGTTTTTATTTACCCAAACAAAGGGTTGACAAATACATAATTTCAAAACAGAATATAAATGGGCCCAAAAAATAGAAGGCAGAACAAAACAGACCTGAACTGAAGGGAAGCCAACTCACAAATGATAACTCAAGCTATAGGTCCTGGCCAGGCACATTAACATATTATGAAGGGTAATTAATACAATTCATATTTTACTAAATAATATCTTAAATTCAGATTAATCTAATAAACAATAAACATACAACATCTCTACTAAACTGAACAACCAATAATCTTAAGTAATAAAGAAATACATACAGTATAACAAACTAAATCACAAGACGATGAACCCCCCCCCCCCCCCTCCCCCTGACATCTCCCGCGACTTGGTGCAATCCACCACCCCCATCCGGCTATTTAGGATGGACCGGTTGCAGCTGCTCTGTTTGCCCGGAGGACGGAGTGGCTGCAGACTCGAAGAAACAAACAAATAATTCACGTGAGAACTAGAGCAGAACTAAACAATAAGGGTGAGGGAACAACTTAACTATGTGCGGCGCGCAGACGCAGCCGCCACACAGGGGTGTAGCTCCAGATTCTGGGCCCCATGAAAGAATGTATTTGTAGGCCCCCATTGAATGCGAGCGCGCGTAAGCGCGCGAGCGGATTTTATTTGTGCCATTTTTGTATTGATGAAAAACGCATAATATGGTTTTTACCTATACATTCGGATCAGCAGTTCAGCACCTGCACTGTTGGTGGGTGAGCCTAGTAAAGGATGTCGCATTGCGTTCATCTTCAATGAATGGACCAATGCAATAGTCTACCAAAGCCCTCCCTCTCTCTCTATATATCTCACACACACACACACACACACACATAGTATCAATGAGAGCATCAATAATACACCTGAGTGATGTCTAGTAAAAAACAAAAAAAAAAAAAACATTTTTTTGGGCCCCCCCCCCCAGTGCGGGGCCCTTGGAATCATCCTAAGCTACCCCCCCCCCCCCCAGCTACGCCCCTGCGCCACATACACCTAGTAAAAAATATTAGCTTAGAAAAACAAGTACCTTTGAGTCCGAAAAATATATTACACAGAATAATGTATAGTTGTTTATATTTCAGAAGTATTATAATATAATATTTGAACTTGGTCCTCAAAATGAATGGAAGTGAATGAGGAGCCTGACACCTGGGAGAAATGGTGGTGTTGACAGCAGATGACAGGGACAGCAGTGGTCACTAGTAGATGACTATAGACAGAGGTAAGACTGCTGATTTCTACTAAAGTGAAATATCCCTTTGAAACTGTTTCCAGGTCAGTGGGTCGTTGTAAGTGACCGTATCGTGATTACAGTAATAACCATTCTATCACATGCAAACTGATTAAATAATCTGGTGTAATAAAAAATAACACAAGGCCTTTAAAAAAGGTCCAAGTAGTTCTGAAGAATGTATCTGAATATACTACCAAAATAACACAGATTAGCCTTTAAACTCGAAAGATCTAATTTAACAACACCCAAAAACCAGAGCACAGCAGCAGTAGGATAGGTGTGATGGATAAGGAGGAGGAGGAGGAGGAAGGAGTCTTGTTGGAGACATTGTGAGGCAGAAATACATCGTACTCCGTCCAGGACTGGTTATAATCTTCACCATACTGTATCAGGTCATCATAATAATAATACATTTTATTTGGTGGAGCCTTTCACGACACCCAATGTCACTTTACAGATCATAAAAACAAAGCAAGTCAGTTAAAAGTCGAGGTTAAAAACAAAACAAACAACAGGAAGTATAAAACAGTGAAGTTAAAATAACAAAACAAACAAACAGCAGAGGGTATAGAACAGTGACACAGGTTATAGTGAATAATTATGCGAGTTTAAACAGATGGGTTTTCAGTTGTGATTTAAATGATGATAGGGAGTCGGACATGTGGGGGCAGGGAGTTCCAGAGTCTGGGAGCCGAGCAGCTGAAAGCTTGGGCACCCATGGTGCTGAGGCGTGAGCTGGAGATGGTCAGAAGTCCAGAGTAGAGGATGAGCGGTCTCAGCGGTGGGTGCGGGAGGGGGTGTATTCCTGGAGGAGGTCAGTGATGTAGATGGGGTCTAGATTGTGGAGGGCTTTGAAGCTGAGTAGGAGGTTTTTGAAGTCGATCCGGTAGTGCACAGGGAGCCAGTGTAATTGAATGAGGATGGGGTGATGTGGTCGGATGAGTTGGTGCCGGTGATGATCCTGGCAGCAGAGTTTTGGATAATTTGGAGTCTGTTGAGGAGTTTGGTGGGAAGGCCGGTGAGGAGAGCGTTGCAGTAGTCGATCCGGGATGTGACGAATGAGTGGACCATAGAAATGCACTATAAACAATACTTTGCGGCGTCGTTTCTTGCGCTAGCTTCTGTTAGCCAGCATTAGCCTTAATTAGCGTGAGCAAGTAAACTAACAGTGAACGTTTTTACATGAAATACAGCCCAAAAACCCTGCTGACAAACGTTTGCTTATTAAATACATTCTATACTATAATAATACAAACGTTTCATTGCCTCTCTGTGACGACAAAGTTGTTTAAATAAGGGGAGAAAAGTAGCTAAAACCAATGTATTTGGATGGGACAGGAAGTACCATTCGCAACCGGAAGTCAGCCGGAAGGGCGGATATGACGTCAGTGTCCGCGCTCTTTGTTTACTGAACGGACTAACTACTGCAGCTGCAGCGCTGAGGAGAAGCGTGAGCACTGAGCGTCCAGTGGACGACTAAAGGGACGAGGCTAATGGTAGCAAGCTACGTGTTGTTAATCTGAAAGTGGGTAGAAGTTGTTGTGCAGTCGGCTGTGATAATCGCAGTGTGCAAGGATTTAAATTATTTAGTATTCCAAGTGGATCTCATCCATTCAAAATAAATAGAAGAAGGCTGTGGCTTCAAGCCATAAAGAGAGCCGATTGGGGCAGTGATGGACCGAAGGGTTACGAGAGTTTGTGTGGAGCCCATTTCATATCCGGTAACTTGGTAAGTAACATTAATCTTGCACGCTGTTTTGCTAACGTTAGCTGTGATTCGAGCTATGTTACAACCAGAGCCGTATAATTAAGAGTTCCGCCACTCCGACCCACCTTCGTTGTTATCGTGGAACGCGGAAGTAAAGCGCCTCAGGGGTGGTCCGTAGTTCAAGTCTCAGCTCAACGCCATGCATTTTCATTGTTGCCGAGCGGCACTCGCTGGTAAGTTTACTTTACTTTTACTACTTTGTACATTTTAACGCATTAGCAGACCACTCATGGATTTAGTCAATATTGGTATTTTATGTAGCAAGCTTTAGTTAATGTTGATCGTAAGTTAATAGCTTGTTAGATTCTAAATGCAGTTAAGAACGTTACCATACTGACGTGACGTTGGCCTAATGTTATATTTACCAAATTATTTGCAGTTATTATATTGGTGTTCATTAGTTTATCATTGTTTATTAGATTTATTGTTAAAGTGAGCAACACGAGATAGACTGGTCTTCATATAAGGTACAGTAAGGTTATAATATAGACAATAACACATGACACTAGATAGACTGGTCTTCATATAAGGTACAGTAAGGTTATATAATATATAGACAATAACACATGACACTAGATAGACTGGTCTTCATATAAGGTACAGTAAGGTTATAATATATAGACAATAACACATGACACTAGATAAACTGGTCTTCATATAAGGTACAGTAAGGTTATAATATATAGACAATAACACATGACACTAGATAGACTGGTCTTCATATAAGGTACAGTAAGGTTACATAATATAATATATAGACAATAACACAGTGTCTGGCTCTCCTCTCGTGTCCCAGTCATTTGGAGTTGTGAGGTTGATTATTATTAGTAGTAATGTAGTTTGTATATTATTAGTAGATATGTAGGTTGTATATTATTAGTAGAAATGTACAGTCTCCTCCCCACCGTATGTATATTTCTCTCCCACCCACCCCCTCCTAATGTACAGTCCCCTCCCCATCATATGTATATACTCTGTCAGGATCTATGGGTAACAGTACTGTATATTTGAATACCGTTTATGTCACAAATGTATCAGTACTAAATACCTGTATGTCCCTATGCCATAAATGTCATGTATGTTGTCATAAATGTCAATATGAATTGAAAATGGGGGACCCTGATGTAAGGTACATTTTATTTATATAGTGCTTTTCCAGATTAAAATCACAAAGTGCTTTACAGGCAGTAAAAGGTTAATCAGAATAGAATAACCACACATGTTACATCACATACAAGATTGTAGAATACTTCAAAAAATAAATGAAGTAAAATACAATCACACATACACACGTTATACCACATACATGATCAATTAAAAGCCTCACTGTATAAAAAGGTTTTTAGACCTTGTTTAAAAGACTGCACACTAACAGCAGACCTGATTTCATAAGGTAGCTGACAGGGGAGGAAATTAGGCCACTTTACTCGCCAAATGCGAGTATTTTTTACGTTTGGCGAGTAATTCATGAAGAGCACTCGCCAGTCTGGCGAGTACTTGTAATTACAAAACAAACAAAAAAATCATTCTGCAATCTGCTGATTCGCTCACTGGCACAAGCCGAACTCTGACTCCCCCCTTGATTCCTCCCATTTGCGCCTCAATCCAACCATAACCAATGAACATCATCGTTGTACAGATGCGCTCTAAGCTCCTCGAATGAACACTCATTTTCTAGAAGATGCCGCCCATCTAGGGGAAGTGGACAGATCACTGCGCGCGGACCTACAGACTCCTGCCACCGGCTTGACAACGTAGACAAACTTAGACAAAAACACATCAGTGGATGAAAATGTAGTGTCGTCGCTTTCGGATATCAGTGCGGTCTGACATGGGGGCGAACAACAGCATGCGACGCGTCTCCTTCGAGTCGGATGAGAATGACAAGTCAACCAGGCACCAGCATTAGCCGGCTAGCTACCTAGCATGTAACAAGCTACCATAACGCGCGTTCAACATAGTGGACGACTATACTGAGCGGCTTTGCTTAAATGCAGCCGAGTGACATTTTATTATTACCGGGTTTCCCCCCATATCACCACTCGCCCATATGCCCTTCACAACGGTGATGTTGTCATACTTGGCATTCAGAATACACCTGCTGAACCCCTAGCGTTGTCGATTCGGTTCCAATGTATTGTCATCTTACAGCACAAGTACAGTACAACCAGAATACATTTGGCATACAACCAGAGTGCAAATGTAACAAGTCAAGTTGTTTTATTTAGCTATTACATTACAGTGAAATGCTTGGTTCTTTCACTGCCCAACTCAGTCCAACCTAGACCAGTCCAACCTAGTCCAGCCCAGCCCAGCATCTTTCACTGCCTAGTTCAGCCCAACCCAGTCCAGAATAGTTCCCTCTTTCATATTAATATGTGATATCCTAATATTTTGAAGAGTAGAGACAGTGTGATTAATACATGTTGTATGCTAATATTGTGAAGAGTAGAGACTGTTATTAATGTTTTATGCTAATAAATATTTTAAAGAGTAGAGACACGGTGTGATTTTTACTATGATTGAAAATCAATTTAGACAAAGACATACAAAGAAGTAATTATCACAATTAGCGATTTTTTTGGGCTGGTAAAAAATCAGTTTGTCTGGTAAAAAAAATCAGATACTCGCCAGTTGGCTGGTAAGCCAAAAAGTTAGTTTCCTCCCCTGGTAGCTGATTCCATAGCTTGGGTGCTACGAAGCCCGGTCACCCTTGGTTTTCAGTTTGGTCCGGGGGACGACAAGCTCTCCTTGGTCGGAGGAGCGGAGAGCCCTATTAGGGCAGTAAGGGGTTATAAGCTCAGCAATGTAGCTTGGGGCTTCACCCTTTAAAGCCTTGTAGGTGGTGAGCTCAATTTTAAAAATAAAAATGTAAACAAGACAAACGTCTTTCTCTGGTCTGCATCCCCTTAACAATTGTGTGTATTGAGCCGTACTGTATTGTACCCATTCTGCAACCTGTTAAATAAAGTTTTCATTAATTCCAGGAGCCATGCTGTTGTCTGGTAAGATGGAGGTCGTTGTTCCTGCTCCACCATGAATTTCAGGCCAGCACTTGTTGCAAAGAACCCGGACACATTGAACCTGTTGTGGAATATTTTAAATGAGTCAAACAGTGAAACTGTAGAAATTCAGATGAGTCAAATTGTATCAAAAATAGAATAGTTTATTATCTGTTTTTATGGCCATAGAAAGATTATGCACAAGATGTGTGTTGTTGTAGAGTGCATGAGCAACTCCATAACTCTATCTCCCTGTTTTGTTTTCTAGGATAAATTACCACTATAATGAGGTGCATGTGTCCAGTCTGAGGTGAGCAGCAGTCGTGACAGAAAGGCCCTAGCACTACAAACAACAGGATTGGAAGACTGGACCTCTACATGGACATATTATAGGCCTATAATAATAAAAAATGTGTGGAATGCAATTGCTTGCCTTGTATTTTTTCTACTGTTGACCAAACTTCTTTCTTGGCTTAATTGAGTAGTATCAATGGTTACAGTATGAAATGTAAATGCTAAGAAATGCAGAGTAAACAGCTTGATATGATATTCACTGCATTTTCACATGTGCATGTATGAATGTCTTATATAGCATTAGGATGTGTAGAAGCACAAGTCTCTCTGCCACTCCCCTGAAATGCTATTATATATATTGAATATAAATAGCCCACATATAATGTGGGCTGATTAATACAATGATGCTTGATTGATTGTGTAACAACTGGTGATATGGCTAATGTAAAATAAGTCAGCTAGCACAGCTAGCATTTAACGTTCGAAATTGCCGTCATCGCCTAGTGATATAATGTAAATATTAAAGTAGCAGATATGTAAATGATATATCGCAACAGTGATCAATGCACATTGTATTAATAAGTACCAAAAATTGCTGTAACAGTAGTAGCAGAGCCGTATAATTAGTTCTGCCGTTCTGTACCGTTGAAATCAAGTTGACAGGAAGTCAAATTGGAACTACCGGTAGCTACGTGAGCCACGTGATATCCTGTCGGCGAGATCAAAGCGTGTCGTAACTCTTATTAAAGGGCTCTGGTTACAACTAATCATGATGTCCAGTCAAATCAAAGAAATATTTTGTCTGTTCAGGAAAACCGTCAATAGACTGTGACAGCCCTGATTTCGTCCCCTCAATATTTAACAGATTGCAGAATGGGTACAATACAGTACGGCTCAATACACACAATTGTTAAGGGGATGCAGACCAGAGAAATACGTTTGGCTTGTTTACATCAGGGTCCCCCATTTTCAATTCATATAGACATTTATGGTATAGGGACATATAGGTATTTAGTACTGATACATTTGTGACATAAACGGTATTCAAATATACAGTACTGTTACCCCTAGATCCTGACAGATATACATATGATGGGGAGGGGACTGTACATTAGGAGGGGTGGGTGGGTGGGTGGGAGAGAAATATACATACGGCGGGGAGGGAATATATACATGCGGTGGGGAGGAGACTGTCTATTAGGAGGTGGTGGGGGGTTTGGACATTTACCGTGGCCAGTTTCGAATTGCAGCCTCCCGTAGGTGCTCTTTAAGAGTGGTTTTGAATGTGGGTAGGGATTCACATTCCTTTACAGCTTTGGGTAGGGCGTTCCACATTGATGTGGCATAATTGCGAAACGTTTAGTCCCTTGCTTGAGCCGATTCTGGGTTTAACATGATTTGTTGAGCTTCCTCTGGTGTAGTGGTTGTGGTATTCTTGTAGACCAGGCCCATTGCAAGTTGCTGTTCTCTGTCGTCTACTCTAAGTCATCCTAGGTTGTCAAGTTACACTCAATTCATAATGAATAGTCAATCATTTCATAATTCCTTGCGTACGGTACTACGGTCACACTGACATTTTCATTCTAAGATGCAGCTCCTAGTCATGATGTCCAGTCAAATCAAAGTAATATTTTGTCTTTTCAGGAAAACCGTCAATAGACTGTGACATCCCTGATTTCGTCCCCTCAATATTTCCCCATGATCGAGGCACAGTCGAGAAACGTGAAAGCCTACAAGCAAGGTAACATTATGTAACTAGCTAAGTATTATGCAAAGTGTTTGGTTTTGTTAATCGTGTAGCTAACTCTAGCTAAATGCATTAGCTAGCAACCCAGTCAGCTGTCCGACTGGATACTCTTGTAACGTTAACTTGCAATAACTATTTATTGTGTACAGATGGGGAACAAAATTTACTTTTTGGCTTACCAGCCAAGGTGGCTGGTAGATTAAAAAAAACTACCAGCCAGGCCGCCTATTGCTTATTAACAGCGGAGCAGTGCTGCCGTTGCTTCCGCGTTTTCCCTGATTGGCTGCGACACGCCCCGCGGCAGGCGCGGAGCGGAGCGGCAGAGCTTGCGGCATTATGTAACCGCCCTAATCCGCCATGATTTTCATTCGAAGCTCAGCTCACCTGGCAGCGCAGCGGTCCTGCGGTCCGTTGTTGACAAGTTCGAATCCCATAAAAAAAATTTTAACATGTATTCTTTCGCCGGTTAAGGTTAGGCATGGTTATGGTTAAGGTTAGGCATTGTTTCGGAGTTGGTTAAGGTTAGAACGGTTACGTTTAGGAGCTGTTAAGGAGCTGGTTAAGGTTAGAGTTTGTCTTAGAGAATGGCAATATTCTTTCTATGGTTAAGGTTAGGCATGGTTAAGGTTAGGCATTGTTTCGGAGTTGGTTAAGGTTAGAACGGTTAAGTTTAGGCGCTGTTAAGGAGCTGGTTAAGGTTAGCGTTTGTCTTAGAGAATGGCAATAGACAGCCTATTTCCGCATTGCCGCTCTCTCGCGCTGCCGCGGTCACATGGTCAAATTGTCACATTCTTGCACTCTTCCGCTGTTAAAAAGCAACACGCAGCCAGGCCGATTTTTTACCAGCCACAAATTAGAAATAGCTTTTTAGTATATCGCCATGTGTAATAATTATTATTACTATATACAGGGCTCTACGCTAACCTTTTTCCCAGGGAGCACATGTGCTCCTAAATAAAAATTAATTAGGAGCACACAAGGAAATTTAGGAGCACAGTGAAAATGTTTCATGTAACAGAGTTTATTAACAAACTATTTATTACATGCATATTATACTGTGCGTGTGCATACTAAGGGACAAACATCTGTGCAAATAGCACATACCACCAAAGTCACACATTGGCCCATGCCTACTAGACGCAAAGGATATCGGTTGTCAAGCTGCTTTTGTATGTTGTAGTGTTGTCACGATACCAACATTTTGACTTTGATACAGATAGGAAAGGTAATGGAATATATTATTAGATGACAACATGGAAAATTCATTATACAATTATTTAATTCATTCTAATTTAAACGCTATTGAATAATAGTTAATTAATACAATTATTCTGGTATAGCTACTGAGCTATATACTATAGCTACTGTCCATCAATATCTTCCTTTTGAATGAAATAGGTTCAGGAGAGATGTAGAGAGAGGGAGAGGGAGAGAGCCACACACACACACACACACACACACACACACACACACACACACAGAGCCCTTCCCTCACTATGCCTTTGAGCGTTCCCAGTGATTAGCGTCAGCAGGTTAGCTTAGTTGGAGTACTCAGTACTCAGTAGGCAGATAACATTACAGTAGTTAATGTTTTAGCGCGACGTGGGTATACAGGACTGGCGAGGATGCAAAGCATGTTCGACAATTGGAACCGCTGCTCACATTTTCGTTGCACATAGAAGCAGACTCGATGAGTTGTTACAGAGCTGGTCCACGCTGCTCCGTGACTATTATGAAATGACAATTGCGCAGTTGACACGCCCATTACGCAAGACGATTACTCGCACACTGTGCTCCTAAATGATTTTTCCGGTTCGCACAAATCTATTTGTAGAGGCAAATGCGAGTGAAATGCTTGCACTGTATAGCCCTGATAGAATACTCTAATATGCTCATATGCTCCCAATTATTTTTACACGCCAGAGTGGCTGAGTAGCCTCTGTAATTTACCAGCCAAAGAGGAAATCTACACACCATTGGCGTTTGGCGGGTGCTTATTTTGTTCCCTGTGTACAGATCATTGAAATCTCAATTGACCTCTACTGTGGTTTCAGATATGCAAGAAGGAGACACAGTGAAGCAAAGTTCTGTCACCAATGCAAGTTGTGGCACCGAGGTTGATGTCCCCCCTGAAGCCTCTGGTACACAAACCCTTTCTTGATCTATAACTTTGAAACATCATCCTTCCTTTTGGTGTGCGATATTGTGTGCGTGTGCAAGCATGCAGTATGTCACCTATAATCCATACATAATGTCACCTTTTTACCCCTTACTGCATGAATAGGTGGAGGGTCACATCCTTTTCCAAGTATGTAAAGTCCTATTTGTACCCAGTTTTCCCCCTGAACCCACAGGGGCTAACTGGCACTCTGTCTCCACATACACATACTGGCTAGTAAAGGCAAAAAGGTGACATTTCATAATTGGAGAGGGCACTGTATGTTTTCTATTATGTGTAAACAAGTTATTATTCAATCTATGAAATGTTTGCTTATGCTGTGTTGCAGATGAAAATAATGAAGTTGTTCCAAAGAAGGATGTATTTTGTGGATCATTGTGCTGGAAGGTCTATTGTTATCCCAGCCTGACCTCCCTGGGAGGGGGTGGGATTATTCCTTTTTAAATGTCTTTAAAATAAACCATATTTCAGTCTAGGCATGGGATCTATTTCATGCCAATGGGGTGTAACTGATGTTGAAATAGACCCCATGCCTAAACTGAAATAATAGCTGGTGATATTTTTTAAATTATTTGTTTTGCATCTACAAGTCCTGGAGGACCTTATAGACGGCATCATGAACACCCGTACTTACCAAGACATTAAAACATTATAATAATCCGCCCCCTCCCAAGGAGGTCAGGCTGAGATAAAAATGGACCTTCCAGCACAATGATCATAAATAAATACATCCAAATCAACAAAGAAGATGTTCTAAACTGGCAATCAATCTCCAGACCTAAGTGATGATAACTGACTAATGGGATTATTATGTGTTACCTGCTTTTATACTCCGGAACAGCTGTTTTGATTCTGAAATAATCAGAATCACTACAGTTTAACACAGGTGGACTCCATTTAAGACTATCAGATCTTGGTAGTGGATCTTGAACCCCACTGTACATGTGTAAAGTTGGGTCCAGTCATGCGTAAACTATTTCAAGGGGATAGAAATAACTACCTGATATGTTTTGGGGTGGCAGGGCTTTCTTGTGGTGTCGCTTTGGTCGGCTGAAGTTAATGTCCCCAAGTTTTTGGGGCTCAACTTCTTCCCTGGACATGTCTTTCCAAAACAAAAACAAAAAACAACACAATCCCCCATTCCCTCACCCCTCCCCCCCACTACTATAACTTCTCCTATCCGGAGATTAAGCTGCATCCCACCTGGTCGTCTGCAAACTAAAACGCAAACAGCCAGGTAAAAAGCAGACTTCCTTCTCAGTGGCTACACGCCACACTCCCACAACAAATTAATAATTAAATGCCTCTTAAAAGGTAGAAGAAAATAATAATAATAACAATAATAATAATTATCATCATTGTTAAACCGTAGGGGTTTAATTAAGTTTAAACAAAGAGTCCTAGAACAGGATCAGTAGTAATGTTAATGTTAAGATAAAGATACATAAACATATATGCACAATACACACACACACCTACAACTGAATGATAGCAGAATGATAACAAATGGGCAGCACATCCTGCAAACTGGGGAGGGCGCAACATTGACTATTAATTAGTCTGTTATTTCTTAAAGTATGCTCTTAAAACTCAGAGCAGAGGGTACCTGCCAATGTACAGTTTCCTCCCCCTCAAATGTATGTATTCTCCTGTATGTCATAAATGTATGGTTGCCACAGCACTATATATCTGTATGTAACAAATGTTATGAATTAAGATTGAAAAAGAAAAATGAAAAAGAAAAAGGGGGGCCCTGATGTAAACAAGACCACAGTCTTTATCTGTTCTGCATCCCCTCAACAACCATTGGGCCATACTGCATTGTACCCACTCTGCAATCCGTCAGCAAAACCTCCAACCAATCAATCAAACCTTTGCCTGCAGCCTGGGGTGTAGTGCAATTAGTTTGCCGCACCGGGTGGGGGCGATGTGCATGAGTTCGTCCGCCATCACAGCGAGTTCAGAGTTCAACATGTAGATGAGCAGATAGTGACGCGTCTGGTCGCCTACGCCATAGATATATATATATTCTGTCTGGATGTTTCCATTTATTCTTATAATGGATATGATCCAGTGGCGGCTGGTCCATAGAGGGCGTTAGGTTTGATGAACATTGTTACTCAGCTGATAGAGTTGTACCCTTCCTGATGACTTGTCGTACAGAACTTGTAAGTCGCTTTGGATAAAAGCGTCAGCTAAATGTAAATGTATGTTGCCGCACCCCCTGGTGGAATATAATAATCTATGCACTGATTAGGGCTGACCTTCGAGGCCGAGATTTGACTTTAATTCGAAGCTTCGAGATAAAAAAAACAATAAAAATGTATTATAATTTTTATTTGAAATGTTTTCTCTTATGTTGTGGGACTTGTACAGCACTTTGGTCAACTTTGTTGTTTTTAAATGTGCTCTACAAATAAAGTGGATTGGATTAATTAATTAAATTAATGAGTCGGGAGCTGTGCTGCCTGGGCGGCTGCTCTCCGTTACACAGCCAATGACATTACATTACATAATTATGTTGCAACCTTCGTGTATAAAGCAACAATTATATAAATATTTATATGTAGTTAATAGAGACAAAGGCAGAATTCAACTTAATTAAGCACGTTTTATTAAGACATGTTTGTATATGGGTCGGGACACTGCTGCTGACTGGGTGTCTTATCAAACACAGGTAAAACAAAAAAATACTATAGAGAATTGTCAGTGCTGTAAAGTTTAAACCTTTTTAAATCTTAGACAAACTAAACACTTTGCTTTTATGAAATATTGTAAGCCATCATTTGAGGCTTTATAAATATATTCAACACGGAGGAGTTAATGAGGAATCTCCATGTGCTTGTTGTAGTTAACAAAGAGAGGCAGAGTTAATGAGGCTTATGATGTCTGTTGCATTGGAGGCGCAAGATTTTGCAGATAAAAAAAAAAAAATTATTATTATTATTTTTGTAATATTCAAATTTTATCTAACCATTTGAATCCCGTGCCCATCGAACGAAGCTTCGAAGTATTTAAGACAGCCCTAGCACTGGTGCGTTAGAAGGTGTGTTGACTGATGACGACATCAATGATTGTCGCAGCGACTCGAGACGAGACAGGATTTCAGTTGTTTTGTCGTCGTCGGAAATTTATAATAATCACAAGAAACATCCAGACAGTGTTGGATCTAACAAAATGCATTTATATGGACACATTTATGGCAAATTCAAGCCCGGACCACAACGCTTCTCTCCAACTCATAGTGACATTCAGTTCTACCACAGCAAAAAAGTTAATCTCTAATAGCCCGTCGGGTTTAACACATTTGGGTGCCACGCCCCTTTGCCCAGATAACCCCTTGAGTGCCAGCGCTTTAGTCAATGGGATGTCAGGGATATTTGCGAACTCTTAAACTATATCTTAAATTATGGCTATGGGTCTAAAACACCCCTCACTTATCAATGACTTGCTTGCAGTCAACATGTACAAAACGGATTGTTTTTTCATTGGTACATTTCCGTTTTATACCGTTTTGAATACGAGTATAGTTTCGGAGAGTTCTAGTAATTTCAGAGAAATTCCGCGATAATAGCCCTTTAGTGGAATACACAAAACACGTTGTAATTTTTCGGCTGATTTATTAATCGTTTTCAAATAAACGCTAGATTATCGATAGTATATGTGTACTTATGCACGCTAGAGAAGCGGGCTGAAAAATCTATTATCCATGCCGTGCTCAGCGCTAACGTTACGCACGCACACACACACAGACACACGTTGTGGTTGCTGTGAAAAAAACATCTGATTACCCCAAAACTGGTAACATAGAGTCCTTACCTCAGATCAGATGTTCTGCAAAAAGATTAATCCAATTCCTGATCGCCATTCCAAATATCGATCGCGTTTATTGATCCAACGTTATACTCCGAAACAGATAATCGACGCTTCTTCCAGTCCCCTCAGTCAATGCAATAGTATCCAGATGCATGCCCCAGAAGTAAAACGTGGACAGAGTTATTTTTTCGATGCACTTTTTCAGCCAATCCAATCCAATGATGTGCAATACCATCCGGGAGACGATAGGGGCGGTATTTGCCCTTTTCGAGCTCAGAGCCATTCACAATGATAACGTCAGGCTGGATGGATGAAAAATTAATGGATACCGCTAATAAAAAGAAATAACGATTAAATAACAAGAAATCTCGTCATTGGCACTCAACGCATGGCGTATTAGGACGAGAAATCTCATCGTTGGCACTCAAAGTGTTAAGAGATTAACACTTTCAGTGCCAGCAGGGGGCGCACGATTTAGTGCTTGAATGCCCACGATCCACTTCAATGTTAGCGTTAATAACGCCTAATCTATGTTTTAAATTATGGCTATGTGTCTAATCTGCCCGTCGCTTATCAATGACTCGTTTTCCAGTCAACATTGTCCAAGCGGATTGTTTTTTTATCTGTTAATTTTCATTTTATAGCATTTTGAAAAGCCCTCGTTTTCAAGGAAAATATAAATATTCCATGATAATCGCCCTTTACTGGAATATTCTAGAACGTTGTCATTTTTCGGCCTATTTATGAATCGTTTTCAAATAAACGCTAGATTATCGATAGTATATGTGTACGTATGCACGCTATATAGGCGATCTGAAAAATCGATTCTCTGATTTCCTCAAAGCCATTGCGCACACACACACACATAGGGCGAACGCTGAGATCTCAGCGAATACAACTCTTATTATCCCAAGACTTGTAAAATAGATTCCTTACCTCAGATCAGATGTTCTCCAAAAAGATCATTCCAATTCCTGATCGCCATTCCAAAAATCGATCGCTTTTATTGATCCAACGCTACATACTGTAAACACATATTCCACGCTGTTCTGATGGTCCACAATGAATCTGATTGGCTCGGGTTACCTGAGAAGTAAAATGTGGATTCCGGATTTTTCTTTTCTCATTCATTTTCATTGAGTCCATTCCAAAAGGGTGCATTACCATCTGGGAGACGATAGGGGGCGGTTTTTTCACATCTGAGCTCCTGATGGGGCTGGTTTACCAACGGGAGACTCGGTTGATGAAATATGAATTCAGATTGCTAATAAAAAAAACACACGCTAATTGTCGTGGTGGGCATTCAGGCGTCGGGCTGATAACACGTGTTATCACGTGGTGGGCACTGAAAGTGTTAATTAAACTTGACAGAAATAATAATTGCATGTATATCGATAATTATCGACATCGAGTGATATGAAAATTATTTTATTTTATCGTGATAACGTTTTTGGCCATATCGCCCAGCCCTAACTATCTACAAAACCTTCTGTTTAATCATAGTAAATAGTCATAAAATAGTAACGTTAACTCAATGGACCCCACGCAGTTGAGCATCGTTTGTACTTACCCCGCCAAGCTCTAAGAGATAGGAATAAGTGGCAGTGTTTGCAGGGCTATAACTATATTCTATATCAGGGGTTCCCAAAGTGGGGGTCGCGACCCTCCCGGGGGGGTCGCCAGATGATTAAAAAAAATTATAATAATAATCCAAAAAAACTAATTTTATGCAGTCAGGCCACTGAACTTAGAAGCAGGCCAGGCCAGTGTTTCTAGTTGCAGCAGCGCAATAGTTAGATAACCTAGGTGGGGAACAACCGGGAGATCACTGCAACTCACACAAGTTGGAGAACTATCTCTCTCTCTCTCTCGCTCTCTCTTGCTCTCACACACACACAAAGGGAGCCACATGTGATTGGTGGAGGCGGGACCCTTACAAAAAACTGTTGTTGCTAATCATTGACACATGCTAGCCTGTAATAATCCCCCCCAGAAAAATCTACTTTGCATATATCAAATGCAATCACACACACTGGCATTTAAAGGGTTAGAATTATAAAATGAATATGTGGTGTTATGATCAGGGCTGAAGTTGAATAAAAGATTGTATTTTCAATCTGACATTACAAAAAAACAGAAAATCCATCAAAATCAGTGTTGTTGCTAATCATACATATGCTAGCCTGTTTTTTAACAATAATTTGCCATCACAAACACTGGCATTTAAAGGGTACAAATAAAAAAAATCCTGCACCAGAATGCAGGAAATGAAGTCTTTGTAACAAGAAATTTTCTGGTGGGGGACCCCCAGACCCCCTGCTTAAAAAGTGGCCTGACTGGGGCTATAATTTGCACTATATTTCCTGGCCTGAATGATTTCCCCAGTCCGGCCCTGGTTAAAAGCCTCTAATGCTTATTAGTGTCTGTGTGTTTGAACGTGTGCATGTTTCAACCATACATTTCCATTTATTAAACTTTAATAATTTTTTTTTACCTCCTATAATAGTGGGGGTCGCGGCTCTCTGACACCGTTATTTGGGGGTCGCGGCCTGAAAAGTTTGGGAACCCCTGTTCTATATTATAGCTATGGATACAATACTATGGCCCATTTGACATCGGCTATCTATTGTTCAATATGTGAAAACGAAAAAAAGATTTCATCCATACATTCCCATTTTATACCATGGTGAATATGAGTATAGTTCTAGAGTTATCCTGTCTAATCCCAGAAAACTACACTATGCAGTAATATGTGCATTTCACTAAAAGCGTTACCGTTTCTCGCCTGTACGCGCTACTATTTCGAAATCAAATCTATATTATCGGTATTATGTTTCATCATGAATGCATGAAAGGGTGGGGGGGTAGTTTTTTGATGCTTTGATCGTCACCAACGGCATACGTTGTGGAGTAACGTTACACACATATGTTGTGATCGAGGTGAAGTCATGGTTGGATCACAGCAGGATTGATATCATATAGCCCTTACCTTCACTAGGATGTACCCCAAAAAGAATATTCCAATTATCTGATTGCGAGTCCCAGTATTGGTGTCGATCGTGCCGCCAACATAATCCGCCACATATCAGGCATCGGGAGCATTTGATGCTTCTCAATCTGATCGGGACAACCGCTCCACTTGCCCGACAAAGAAAAGTCTGACCGGAGACTTTTGATCGATGCACAGGCCAAGATATAATGTTTCAAAGGGTGCTCGATACTGCCACCTGGGTGGATGTGGCCGGTATTGCACGTTTGTCATTCTCAGGATGATTCCCCATGTTAACCCCGAGTCCGTGTGCCTGTAATGAATGAAAATATTGAATAAAAGAAATAACGATGAAAACCTGACTATACTCTGGTTTTCGGGGGTCCTAGTGCTCAACGCATGGCGAGATAACCCGACTATCATCGGGTCTGGCGCTGATTGAGTTAATACACTATTGACACATGTAGTAATAATAATAATAATAATAAATTGAATTTGTATTGCCCTTTTTGTTCACTAGGATCCCAAAGTAAATTCTTAGGTGTCATTGTTGATGAAGGCATGGAAAAATCATATTGAGCTAGTTTGCAAAAATCATATCATCATTGAAATCATATGGCATTATTAGAAAGATTTCTTCTCTTGTGAATCGCTCCTGTCTTTTGACACTTTATTATAGTTTGATATACCCATATATATCGTATTGTAATATTATTTGAGCCAGTACTTTTCCTACTTCTCTTCATAAACTTTTTATATTGCAAAAGAAATTCATAAGGCTTGCCACTACTTCTAATCACCTTGAACCATCTGCTCCTCTTTTTAAGCAACTTAAAATACTATCAATCTTTGATATTAATGTATACTAGATATGTATTTTTATGTTTAACTGCACTTTTAATTTAGATTTATTTCCTATTGTTTTCCATCGTTTTTTCATATCAAACTCCAGTATTCATTCATATCCAACAAGGCAATCAAACAATATTCATCGTAATTTCTTCCGCACAACATTAGGTCAGTTCAGTATAAGATTTAGAGGTCCTACTATTTGGAATTCAAAACCCTCCATAATAAAAATGTGCTCATCTATTTCATCACTCAAATCCAAGCTTAAATATACATTGTTAAATGAATAGCTTCAATCTCGTAAAACCATTAATGTCACTTTGTTTTACAGTTTCATGTTAATTTGTTTAGACTAATTATTAACACATTGGACGCCAGACCCGACATAAGTCGGGTTTTCATTGTTATTTCTTTTATTCGATATTTCCCTTCATAATTCATCCATCCAGCCTGATGTTATCATTGGGAATGGGAGATCGCAAACGTCCAATACCGCCGCCTAACGCCTTGCGGCCGCTATTGCACTCCATTTGAAACAATGTGGCTTGGTGTCTGGGCCGAGCTGCGGCGTGCGTGTGGGGTCTAACTATTCGGGCAGGGCAAGCGGTTATAACGGCTGCATCGACGAGGGTCACCCCCCCCCCCCCCCCCCGTTCATGTTCAATGCTGGATTACGTTGGAAACACGATCGCGATCAGTACTTGGAATGGCGATCAGATAATTGGAATATTCTTTTTGCAGTACATCATAGACAAGGTAAGGGCTATATGCAGGGCACGAAATTAACTTTTTGACTCACCGGCCAGTGGCGGGTAGATGGGAAAATTCTACCCGCCAAGCATATTTCTTACCAGCCAAAAAAACGCATTTTTGTGTCACATATATAATTTTTTTTCAGTACATTTCAAGTAGATAAGCTATTACGTTGAAGAATAGACACTTAAAGAGGCCAAAGTTAAATGTGTACTCTCTCTCTCTCTCTCTCTCTAAAGTGACTTCTCGCTATCTGCAAACAGCTCCGCTGTCTGTGTGTATACTTAGTAGCCTCCAGATGCAGCCAGGATTCTCCGGCGCTGCAGCTGGACCCTATTGGTATACTGTGCGTTGGTCAAATCACATTCAGCATGCCCTCAGCTTGAATACGCATCGAATCAATGTTATAAGACATTGATATCAGGAGCTATCTGTAGCTACTGCTAGCTGGCTAGATAACGTTAAGACAACGCCTCAGTGAACTATTTAGTTTACTCGGACATATAGAGCTAACGTGAGCTAACGTTGCCTACCGAGCGAACTGATGTATTATGCACTCGACTATTGCTGGAGCATTTGTTGATATCAGCAGCTATCAGTAGCTAGCCAGCTAGATACCGTTAGACAATGCCTCATGTATTAAACTAAAAGTGAATAGTTGACTGGGTCATTGTTTAAACAGTAACGTTAGCTCACGGAGGTCCGCACTAGACTAGAGCAGACTGCCTCTGTGTTGATACGAGCAGAAGCACGGACTGGGGCGGATATGACTCGTTGCCACGGGTTTTTTCAGAATAAGAGTATCATATGAACCGAACGTTGCTAACTGCCGGAGCCATCGATATTATGACTGGAGCTGCGCTTGGGGCGGAAATGAGACCCGCACAGGATTTTTAAAATAAGAGTATCGATATGAACTACACGCCAGGTGGCGGGCAGACCTCTCAGTGTCACTCGCCAAACCGAAAATCTGGCGGGTTCCAATTTCGTGCCCTGGCTATATGTTATCAATCTTGCGTTGATCCGATAATTCCTTCCCCGCGATCGGAGCGTGTGTCTGTGGTGTGTGTGTGTGGCGTGTTCCGTTGGTTGCGATCAAAGCACGGAGGGGCAGCTCCCCCCCCCTCTTTCATGCATCCATGATGAAACATAATACCAATAATCTAGCGTTGATTTCAGATTGATTATTGATCCAGGCGAGGAATGGCACGATTTATAGTGAAATGCAGTAAAACGATGTTTGGCGGTGTTTCCTGGGATTACACAGATTTACTCTAAAACTATACTCATATTTACCACGGTATAAAACGGAAACGTATGGATGAAAAAAATGATCTGTTTTTTGCATCTTGACCGGAAGAAACTCAATCCATAGCTATAATATTTAATAGTATTAGCACTGCAAACACCGGCATTTATCCCCATTGAACAAAGCTGGCACACATGGCCATACGCCCACAGCGACCTCTGGCGCTGAACCTGTTAATGTTGTTGTTTTTGTTATTATTATTACTTTGATCATTATTGTTATTATTATTATCTTAATATTATGAAAATTGTTTTATGAACTTATTTCACTTTACTTTTGTGTTTTTATTTATACAATGATTTAATGAGTTGAGGCCCTGTATAGGCCCATCTGGGTCTCTTGCCTCTACTCAGCACCTTTATACACTTTCTGTCATGGTCAATGTTTTTACTGTTTTGCTGAAATGGTGCGAAATAAATAAAAGTGCTACAGGGTTAAAACATATGTAGCAGGGTGGATTATCCCTGCTTCGTGGGAACTGTGGGGTGCGGTCAATAGGTAGCGAGACACAGTAGCACCCTGGCCAGCTGCACCTCCGTCTTTGGGGTCCGGAGCGTCAACTGGAGGCTGGCAGTGGGGGTGAATGAGGCCCAGGGTTTACAAACCTGGTCCGGTACTCTGGTCTTCCTCCCTCTCTCTGGAGCAGTCAGCAGTACTCCCCAACACACCCTCACCCTCCACAGTTGCCCCTTTTTCCCTCCCACACCTACTGACCGGATGGTAGAGAAATAACTGGGTTCCCCCCGCAAGCAGTACCCTCCCTTAGTGACACCAGAACCCTTACAATGGAAATGGAAAAGGTAGAATAGCAAGGGGTTACGATTACATATATTACCCGTAGCAAAGGGTTAGGGTTAGGGTTAGAAATAATGAAAGACACACACACAAGACTCCCATCTACATCCTTTACTGTTATTTAAAGACTGGTCATCTACAAATATTTAATAGCAATGGGTCAAACGGAAGGTAGTTCTACTATTACTCAAGTTGTAATTCAATACCTTGCAAACACTTATATTGTACACCCACACAGTATAGACTCAGGTATTGCAGACCCAAAGTTAATAGACCCAGATATTGTAGACTTCAATATACTTGACTCCTTACCCACGTCTGGGCTAGTACCAATAATAATACCTCTTCTTAGGCTTTACTTATATGGCAGCGTTACGTTTACCCCCAAGAGGGGAAGGGTTAAATAGATGGGAAAGTAATATTAATGAATATACACGTTATCACACTCAAAGGAAATGAAAAAGGTGGGCCCACTTTACCAAACAAAAGTCCTAACTAATGCCGGCATGTAATGTTTATGGGGTACCCCTATGCACTGTGGTTAGCAAACATTAGCTTCGCCCGTAGGCTGCGACACGCTGTGTAATGTACGATAGGATCCTGGTCACCGAAGTGCCAGTGTACTTAGCCAAGATGGCCGCCTCGCCACTCCACTGTTGTCCGGGAGACAAGATGGCGTCGAACGCTCTCGCTAGGATGTCAGCAGGCGGAGCTAGCAGAGAGACAGCGCTGGCTGAGCTGGTGCCGGCGATGACGACCTCTGCTGGTGGTAAAGAACTCCCCGTGTCCTGCAGGCAGCCTGGAGCAGGTGTGCTGCTGCTCTCCGGTGCAAACAGCTGTTGACGCCCGGGCAGACTGCTTGGAGGTCCCGCACGTCTCTGGCACGCAGACTATACCGTCTGTAACTGAGGGGTACAATTCCCTGACTGTATTGATAAGTATGGTATCATTAAACCACTACCGCTTGATGTACTTTAACTTCTGGCCATACAGTACACGATATCTAAGTATGATGAACACTTTCCCACATATGAAATCAGGTCCACACAAATATAACAGTCGAAGGTTTAATATAGCAAAAGGTATATACAACATTCACTTAATTACGTTTATGATTTGAATGCACTTGTAAGGCAAATGAGTATTCGTAGGCAAATCAACACTGAATGTCCAATCTCTGGTTACGCAGGAAGCAAGTATACAACCTGGTTCTTTAGGGAACTATAGCGATGGTACTTAAGGATTATAGCGGGATACTAAAGGGGTCCTGCTGGTTGTAAGTCAGTAGGGGGGGGGGGGGGGGTTTGGAGAGCCGTCAGCTGCATCCCATCTGGCCAACGATTCCTGGGGAGAATTCAGGTACAGAACACAGTGCCCGCAGGATCTTGATCCACAGATGAATACACTTGGGCCCTCTTGTAGACGGTAGCTGTAGGCTGTAGGTCCACAACGAAGGAGAAGCGAGGCGGCCTCGGTCTGGGTTGAGCGCCGTCTCACCTGGGCTCCTCTCGGGGGTAATTCCAACACTCACCGGCGTTGGCTGTTATCCGCTCCACAAATCAAAGCACCCAAAGCAAATAGATATTCCATGCCGTATAGGCTCAGCAGTCGTCCGGGTAGGTAATCCAATGTGCAGGTCCACTCGTCCTCGCCCAGAACTCCTCGGATGAAAGCACCACGCGTGGTCTGCCCAGCCTGGTTAAGACTCTAGATAACGCGAGGAAACGATGGGGGTGCTGCTCACTTTAGAACTCTAACCGAACGATGCACCATACATAATAGACTATTATTAACTTAATAGAAATACGTCCCACTCGACGGTACAGTGCCAAACTATGACAATTCAGCTATGAATTTACACGAGGTCTCAATGCCTATTCTGGGGCCAAATAGGCCATACTGCACCACACGTGGGTCGTGGGTGAGGCTTCACGTCTGTTACTAGGTTGGAGGGTAAAGGACTAATGGACTAAAAGAAAGTTCTACTTTACTTGCGCCATATTTATATGCACGGTGAACAAATAGTACCATTCGTATTTCGGTAGCCGTATTCCTACGCGGAACCGGGGCTAGTTGGGACATGTTCGTCGGCACTATTGAACTTGACTCAAGGGGCCTGTCTGCTGGCGCCAGGTTCTTGTCCAATGAGAGAATGAACTATTATGGGCTGTAGTAGACTAAAGGGATATTCAGTGTATATGTACAAAGAATATACAAGGGATATCAAACGATATACAAATACTATTAAATATATATCCATAAATAAATATATATATTCGGTTTAATCTGATCCTTCACAACAGCCGCCCCCTAATTAGTCCCACCTAATTAGCTAAGCAGAGACAGATTAACCGCACTGTCTACCACTCAAGGTCCGCTGTAAGGGTCAGTCAACTCACAAAGTCGTGGGGTCATGGTCGTCATCGATAGTGTCTGGGAGTCTTGGCAGTTCTATTAGCCTCGCCACGGGTCGTGTGTAAGTCCGCCCTTGGACGAGCACTTCAGCTGCTCGGACCTTGCCATCGGCACCGGTGATCACTTTGCTTACGCGGCCAGCCGGCCACATAGCTCTGGGTAGTGACTGGTCGATGATCATGACGACTGTTCCTTCTGTCAAATTGTCTCTCTCTTTTACCCACTTCTGGCGGGTCTGTAGAGACGGTAGATAGTGGAGTAGGAAGCTATTCCAAAACTTGTCAGCCAGTACTTGACTGTACCTCCACATTCTTCGGCCGTTCGCTTCTTCAGGCCTGTACATTGTCTGGGGTAGCGCGGGGTCCAGCCGCCCCATCAAGAGTGTGTTGGGGGTGACTGGGTCGACATCTGCTACATCACTTGAGACGTAACCGAGGGGCTTGGAGTTCAATACTCCCTCGATCTCCGTGAGGACTGTCATTAGGACTTCTTCCGCCACAGTCTGGGCCCCAAGCACGGCGTACAGGGCTGTCTTTATAGAACGTACTTCTCGTTCCCAGGTTCCACCGAAGTGGGGTGCGTTCGGGGGATTAAACTGGAAGTCAATCTGGGATGGAGCGAGGTGGGTCTTAAGTTCTGGGCCCATAGCTTGGAAGCTCTCTCTCAGCTCTCTTTCTCCGCCTTTGAAGTTTGTCCCGTGATCAGACAACAATGTAGACGGTTTTCCTTTCCGCGATGTGAATCTTCGGAAGGCCATAAGGAATGAGTCTGTGCTCATGGTTGGAAGGAGTTCGATATGTATCGCTCTGGTGGTCATGCATTTGAATACAATACCCCACCGCTTCTCGGTTCCTCTTCCTTTCTTTATATACAACGGGCCAAAACAGTCCATGCCTGTGGAGTGAAAGGGCTTGTCGCCGAGTCGGAGGCGACAGGGAGGTAGGTCAGCCATCCGGGGTATGCTGGGCTGCGCGCGCCACTTTCGGCAGTCTAGACAGGTTCGCTGGAAGCGTTGCACTGCTTCTCTCCCTTGAAGTATCCAATAGCGACGTCTGATCTCCGCGAAGACTCTCTCTGCTCCTGCGTGGTGCACATCCTCGTCGTATTTCTTTATGATCAGCTCTGTGACCTTGTGTCGGCTGTTCAAGACTATCGGGTACTTAACGTCATCCGGTAGGTCGGGGGCTCTCCGCAGACGACCACCCACTCTGATGAGATTATGGGCGTCACTCTCGGGTGCCAGGTGGAGCAGTCTGCTGTCTGATGGGACGGGCTTTCCTCCCTGTAGACAGTCTAGCTCATCGGGGAACGAGTCTCTCTGGGCTCGTTGTAGTAGAAGAAGTTCTGCTTCTTCGTAGTCAGCTGCTGAAATGTCAGTGGTGGGCTGAATCTCTGGGTGGTGCCACAGGAATGTCTTTAGCTGCGCACTCTGTAGGGTGAGGCAATCATCTATGTTGGGGTCTGTGGAGGCGACTGTGCTCAATCCACAGAACATAGATTTCTTGTTTTCGGCCTCCTCTTTACTCGCCTCCCGTGGGGTGGGCGTAGGCCACTCTTCTTCCGGGAGCTTGAGGAACTCTGGTCCGTCACTGTAGATGTTGTGACGGGTGAGGTCATCTAGGGACATTCCCCGGGTGATGACGTCAGCTGGGTTGTGTTTGGTGTCCACATACCGCCAGCTTGCTGCTTCTGTTAACTCTTGAATCTCTGTGACTCTGACTCCCACGAAGACCTTGTATCTGCATGAATCAGACTTGATCCATGTGAGTACTGTCGTAGAGTCTGACCACAAGATTGTTCTTTGCACCGGGATGGTGAGTTCACGTTGGATTAACGTGGCTAGATGCGCTCCTGCTAGGGCTGCGCAGAGCTCTAGACGCGGGATAGATTGTTGCTTTCGTGGGGCTATTCTTGAGCGAGCCAGGATGAAAGCGGTGTGTATCTCTCCTCCCTTCTCTTGGGCACGCAAGTAGGCCACAGATCCATAGGCTACTTCGGAGGCGTCGCTGAAGACGTGTAGATCCATCTTGCATGTCTCTGGCCTCACTGTGGGTGGGAAGTAGCTGCGGCGTATGTTGACGCCTGGGAGTGAGCGGAGTTCCGTCTCCCACTCTCTCCATGTGGAGGCAAGGTGTGCGGGTATTGGGTCGTCCCAGCCCTGGTCCTTGTCCCATAGTGCTCGTACAATCATCTTTGCCCTGGTGGTGTAAGGTAGAATACATCCCAACGGGTCATATTGTCTGGCGAGTGTTCTGTACACACTCCGTCTGGTGGTCGGTATCGCCGTCGACCTTCCCTGCTCCGTGGTCAGGGGTTTGTGTCTATAGTGGAGCGAGTCTGTTTTGAAGCGCCAGACTAGTCCTAGTGTCATTTCTTGGGCTTCTCCTGGGATGGTCGCCATCCAGGTCTCGCTACTGGCTGCCTTGTCCGCGGGGGAGAGGCTGCGCAATACTTGCGGGTCGCTGCTGGCCCACTGCCTGAGATCAAAGCCGCCTTTGATCAGGGAGGCGCGTAGCTTGAGTAGGAGAGCCTCGGCTTCTTCTTGGGTCGAAACGCTTTGTAAACAGTTGTCCACGTAGAAACTGTTCTTCACACTGTGTCGGACCTCTTCATCTGCTGCTGGGTCCTCTGCGACGTGTTTCTGCAGTGCAAATGTAGCACAGCACGGGCTGCATGTGGTTCCGAAGGGGAGGACTTCCCATTGGTAGATGGCTGGGTGCTCATCTCCGATCCTCTCTCTCCATAGGAACCGCAGTAGGGGCTTATCCTCCAAGTTTCAAGTTTCAAGTTTCAAGTTTCTTTAATAGTTGTCATACAGAAGTACAGAATACTTTTGTACAAAATGCTTCTTACTGTTGCGCTCCAGAGACTGTGCAAGACAAGATAAGTATGAAATAAAAACATAGTAAAATTAGAAGTAAAAAAAGAGGTCACAGTGTTCAGTTTAGACATATGTACAATGTTCGATGCAGAATAGACGTAGTTACCATACAATATACAATACTGTGCAGTGTACTAATATACAATACTATATAGTGCAAGGCAGAAATGGAGAAATGGGACGAGGTGCAATTTAGGTACAATTCACAGTAGGTGTACGAGTTGTAGTGCAAATCCTTTATCAATAAATATAAAGTGTAAGTGTGTTTGTGTGATCTAAAGTGTGGAGAGTGGGTGCTGCAGTGTGTTGTTTGTTTGAGTGTGTGCGTGTGGGTGTGTGTGCTGTGTGCATTTGATGGTTGTTGCATAGTGATTATTGTTCGTTTAGCGATTATTGTTCGTTTAGCAGCCTGATGGCCTGGGGATAGAAGCTTCTTCTGAGTCTTTCTGTGCTCGCCTTAAGACTCCGGTATCGCTTGCCTGACCGCAGCAGTTCAAAGAGGCAGTTGTTCGGGTGGCTCGAGTCCTTAATAATTCTCTTAGCCTTCCCCTTGCACCGCTTGATGTAAATGTTCTGGAGGGTGGGAAGCCCCCCTCCAATTGTGCGTTCGGCTGAACGTGTCACTCTTTGTAGTCTGCTACGGTCTTGTGCAGTGCTATTCCCAAACCAGGAGGTGATGTTGCCGGTCAGGATGCTCTCTATTGTACATGAGTAGAAGTTCCTAAGGATCTTCTGACTGACTTGGAACTTCCTTAGGCGCCTGAGGAAGTAGAGGCGTTGTCGTGCCTTCTTCACAACACTGTCAATGTGTGTGGTCCATGTCAAGTCCTCGGATATGTGGGCTCCGAGGTACTTGAAACTGTTCACTCTCTCAACCGGTGCCCCGTCGATGCTGAGGGGGCTGTAGTCCTTGACCCCCGACCTCCTGAAGTCCACAATCATCTCTTTTGTTTTGCTGACGTTCAGGGAGAGGCAGTTCTCCTGACACCACTGTGACAGGTTCTCTACCTCTTCCAGGTAGGCCCTTTCGTCGTTGGCAGAGATCAGGCCCACCACTACTGTGTCATCAGCTAATTTGATGATGGTGTTGTTGTTCCGCTGTGCTACGCAGTCATGTGTGTACAGGGAGTAGAGGAGGGGGCTCAGAACACAGCCCTGGGGGGCCCCTATGTTGAGCGTGATGGATGAGGAGGTGCAGTTGCCGGCTCTTACCACCTGGGGTCTGCCCGTCAGGAAGTCCAAGACCCACTGGCACAGGTCATAGTTCAAGCCCAGGTCCCTGAGCTTGGCTATGAGTTTGGAGGGGACTATGGTATTGAATGCTGAGCTGTAGTCGATGAACAGCATTCTCACATAGTTCCCCTGCCTCTTGTCCAGATGTGATGCTGCTGTGTGCAGCACATGGGCTATGGCGTCCTCCGTGGACCTGTTGGGGCGATATGCAAATTGCAGAGGGTCCAGGTTGATGGGGAGGGAGGAACAGATGTAGCCCTTCACTAGCTTCTCAAAGCACTTCATGGCTATGGAGGTGAGGGCTACAGGGCGGTAGTCGTTGAGGCAAGCGGGCGTAGATTTTTTGGGTACAGGGATGATGGTGGACTTCTTCAGACAGGTGGGGATGACAGCCTGTTCCAAGGACAGGTTGAAGATGTCAGTGAATACCGGGGCCAGTTGGTCGGCACAGACTTTTAGGACGCGGCCGGGGATGCCGTCCGGTCCTGCTGCCTTCCTGATATTCACTTTTTTAAAGATCCGTCTCACCTCATGCTCTGTTACCCTGAACACTGAGTCTCCATCAGCAGACCCCCCCCCCCCATTGCCGTGGTTTGTAGGCTGGTGTTGTTATTCACAGCCTCAAACCTCGCATAGAAGGAATTGAGATCATTTGCTAAGGAGATGTCACTGTTCAGTTTGAGGGGGGTTCCTTTGTAGTCTGTCATTGTTCTGAGGCCCTGCCACATGCCTCTAGAGTCAGCCTGTTCAAACTGAAGTTCAACTTTATCCCTGTAACGCCGTTTTGCCTCTATTACTGCTCTCCTGACGTTGTATCTTGCCATCTTGTGTTCTTCCATGTTGCCTGTCACCAGCCCGGTGTTGTATGCTGATGTGCGCACTTTCAGAGCCTCACGGACAGATTTGTCTACCCAGGGCTTTTGATTTGGGTAGATTTTAATTTTGGTGGAGGGGATTGTTTCTTCTACCTGAGTACAGACATAGTCAATCACCGTTTCGGTGTATTCGTTAATATTGGCTGTGTTATCACGGAATACACTCCAGTCTGTACTTCCCAGTACAGCTTGGAGTGACTCCTCTGACGTCACGGCCCAACGCTTAACCTCTCGCGAGACCACCGGCGTTCGCTTGAGACTTTGTTTGTACTTTGGCAAAAGAAATATTGCAGCGTGATCGCTTTTACCGAATGGACTAAGAGCCTGTGACTTGTACCCATTCTTAAATTGCGAGTATACATGGTCTAATATGTTCTCGCCTCTGGTGGGACAGGTCACATGCTGATAGAAATTCGGCAGCACCTTTTTAAGACGCGCGCTGTTAAAATCACCCAGAACCAAAATGGCGGCGTCAACATTAGCTGCCTGGAGTTTGTTTACCTCGTCGTGAAGTTTTGAAAGTGCGACCCCAGTGTTCGCGTGTGGTGGAATGTACACTCCGATGAGGATGATGGACGTTAACTCTCTTGGGAGGAAGAAGGGTCGACATTTTATCGTGATAAACTCCAGGTCTGGGGAGCAGTGGTTAGACAGTTCCTTTGTGTTGCCTAAATCGCACCACTCCTCGTTTATCATGAAGGCAATGCCGCCTCCTCTCGTCTTTAGTGACTCTTCTGCCGTCCGGTCCTTGCGGAGAACGAAGAAGTGGTCTGCCGGTTCTATTGCGTGATTCGGGACATCTGGACTCAGCCAAGTTTCTGTGAAACAGAGGACGTTACAATCCCGAATGTCCCTCTGGAATTGGATCCGTGCTCTGATGTCATCCAGTTTATTTCCTATCGATTGCACATTGGCCAACAATATGCTGGGCAATGTGGTTCTGTGTCGTTTGGACCTCAGTCTGTTTCGGACCCCCGCTCTCTTTCCACGTCTTCGCGGCGGTTTCTCCTCCTGGTCTTGGCCATGATAACAAAGGATCTCGGCGGGCCATTTCTGCTGTTCAGCGATCCGATCCAGAGAGCAATCCAAACGGTAAGTTTTCCTTAATCCAATGTCAATGATTGACTGACGGTCATACACATATAATGCACCAACAGTTGGTGCAAATAAAACTCCTAATACTATAAAAATTAACAAAAGAAAGCACAGTCTCGACGGAGCGATCAGAAAGGCAGCCATCAGAGCAGCGCCAGTTCAGTTCCCGATGGGTGCTCTCCACTAGTCTCACCTGCAGGAACATCCCTTTGATATCCCTGCTGATAGCCACCTTGTCCTGGCGGAAGCGTAGTAGCACGCCTAGTAGAGAGGGGCCGAGTGTGGGGCCGGGCAAGAGCTCTTTATTCAGATTCTGGGATCCGATCTGGTAGCTGCAGTTAAACACAATGCGATCCTTGCCGTTGTGGTGGACCTTGTGGTGCGGCACGTACCATGATTCGGTCGTCTGATCGGCCTCTTTAATGTCAATCTTCATTACGTGTCTCGCTGTGATTAGCTTCTCAATCTCAGCGCGGTACACACTCTTGAGCGGGGTCTTTGGCTAGGCGCCGCTCTGTGTTCAATAGATACCGCTCCGTAGCTTCTTTCGTGGCGTGAAAGGTGGGCATTCCCTCTCGCCTCAGGAGTGGAGTTGCGTATCTCATCACTCCGCCGACTGTGACTCTCTTTGTCCCTTGCTCGAGGAGGTTTATGGCGTAAATGTCTTCTTTAGAACGAATGTCTTTCTTTTCGTTCTTAAAGGGCATTGTCTCTAGTGTCCATAGCCTCTCGACATGCTGCAGGAGAGTGGTGTCTTCTTCTGTCACTCTGGAGTGGAGGCAGCTAGTGGCTGCTGTTCGGTTGAGAGATTTAGCGAGGGGGCCTTGCAATGTCCATCCTAGGCGGGTCTCGACTGCTGCAGGACAGCCTCTGGGTCCTGTGTGGACCCTGTCTATCGGGACTATGAGGTCTGCATGGTCGGAGCCTATCAGCAGGGTCGGGGTGGCGCCGTCTATGAGCGGGATAGGTAGTTGACGCAGGTGCACATATTTATCCATCAGTTTGGCGATGGGGTAGGTGTACTGTGATAGTCCTATTTCTTGGCTGGTGAAAGCATTTGTAATCCTATACCGTCTCTCTGGCTGCCCGCTTGCTGCGATAGTGAAGGAGACATTCTCGCCTTTTATCGTCTTTAAATCTCTTCTTATTGTCCGAATCGTCATCTGGTTCTCGCTCCCCCGCAGTCCCAGCTGGGCCGCAGCGGATGCGAGGAGAAGGGTCTTCTCTGACCCGTCATCAAGGACGGCGTAAGTGTCCATGACTTTATCTTGGTGGCTCAATGTTACACGGACTACCTTTAAGAGCACCTGGGCGCCGCTGCTGCTGGCGGGGTCAATGTACATGACACTTGCCTTTGTGCTGCTCGATGGTGCAGGTGCAGGCTTTCTTCTGTTACTGTCGTGTAGGACATCTAGGTGGGCTCCGTCACACCAACTGCACCTCTTCTTTAGGCGGCACTCGGCTGCCATGTGACTGCGCGCACATCGGTAACAGCGCCTGTTGGACTTTATCCATTGACTCACTTCTTCTGCATTCATCTTCTTGAACAGGTCACATTGTGACAGCCAGTGTTCCTTCTCGCAGTACGGGCACACCATCTTCCACTTCTCTTTTCTCGAGGGGGTACTGTGGTTCTTACTGCTCGGTACTGATTCTGATTGGTGCATGACAGTCACTGATCTTCTTCCATCGTTTACTCTCCTAGGTCCCTCTCTGGAGCTTGGTGTGCTCCGCACGAATGTATCCAATCGTAGGCTGCTGACTTCTCTCGTCAGGAAGTCGGCTAAATCGAGGAGGGATGGTTCGGGACCGTTAGGATCACGGTGGTCTCTTTGCCGCCTAAAGCGCTCTTGTCTGGCGGGCGGCAGCTTCTCTAAAATCCTCTCGACGTTAGAGTTGGCGTATAGCTCGTGCATACCCTTTTCTCGTTGCGCTCCCAGCATCCCTACCAGGGACTGCACTTTTATAGACAGGTCGTCTAGTGAGCGATTGTCTGTTGCTGGGGGTAGGCGGTCAATATGCCTTATCTCTTGGATTACGTAATCCCATATACGTCCATATCTCTGGTCCAGCGCTGCTAGAGCCGCGGTGTATGGGGTCGTAGAGGTGGCATAGGCTAGCGCTATATTGTGCGCTCGGGGTACTTTCAGGTGCTTCAGTAATATTGCATACTTGTGGCGTTCGTCAACGACATCCACCATCATTGTCTCTAAGCACATCCGGAGCTCCGTGTACTGTGCTCGATTCTCATGGGTGAAGTCTGGAAACGTCGGTGTGCCAATGTATGACGCCGTGGATGGCTGGCACATCGGTGAGCGTTGGGAGAGAGGCCTCCTAGGCGAGTCTCCTCTTGCGCCTCTCTGTGGGCTGGTACCGGCAGGGTACCATGGCCCGCTGGTCCAGGTGCTGTTCCTCGGGGCTGGTCGTGCGTCATGCTCACCCGTGAATAGAGTCGGGGGTCTGTAGCGCAGCGCCGCGGGGGTATAGCCTGGGCTGTACTGGACCTCCTGGTCCGGTGGAGTACTGTGCTGTCGTCGGGCTTGGTTCTCCTCCTCTCCCTCTTCTTCTTCTGTCAGGTCCTCTAGATCCTGTAGTCGTTTATTTAGCCTCTCCGCAGTGTATGCTGCTCCTTCCTTGTAGCTGGGTCTCGCTTGGACCGGTCGGGGAAGGGGGTCTGCGGGGGGTATAGGCTCTCTCTGGTGGTCAAGTTCAGGGTCGCTTGGTCGGTTAGGGGATGCTGCCCTTGACTGTTGTCTCGACGAGGCCCTTGAACCCCTGGCGGAGGGAGAGGGTGTTGCCTTGGTGATCAGCTGCTCCATTAGCTGCGCTTGTAGTCTGTCGCGCTCGCCCTGTAGTCTGTCGCGCTCGGCTTCGTGCTGGATGAGAGCGATGTCGCGCTCTGCTTCTCTTTGGGCACCGTCAGCGGCGCGCTGGGTGTCGGACCGGTCTCTTGCCATATTCTCTTCCGTCTGAAGGCGTCTCATCTCCAGGCGTATGTGCTCTTCTTCGCTCCGTTGCTGTGTTTGGAGTCGATCGCGTTCACCCTGAAGTCGATCGCGTTCACCCTGGAGTCGATCGCGTTCGGTAGAGGCTGTCAGGCTGACGAGGAACGCCTGTGACAGCATCCTCTCCGCCTCGCTGGGGGAAGACGCTTGTAGAGGTGAGCCGCTCCTGGCTGTCCTCGTTGGGGAGTCCTGGAGCTCTATCTCCTCGGCGCTCTCCTCATCTTGTTCCGTGCAGGGTTCCACCTCTGGAGGGTTATCTTCCTCCCGGAGCTGGTCGGGGACTACTTCTTCGGTATTGGCGGGGGGTAAAGGCATGTCTGTTCCCTCCTGGTCCCCACCGTGAGCTTGGTCAGTTACATTAGAACCCACTAGGGCCTCTGTGGTCGGGGTAACCTGGTCGTTAAGGTCAGACATAATTTTACTTTCTACTTTTACCGCGTTTACCGTCTGTAGAAGGCTAGGTAGTTGACTGACAGCGTAATCCTCTAAGTACTGAGGTGTCTGTCGTCTGCGCCGCGGGCGTTCTACGTTAGGAGGACCGTTTCGTGGAGTGTTCATCATAGGCTATTTCAATATTAATAACACTATATTAATATTACACTAGTTACCCTCCGGCTCGAAGGACCAATTGTAACTGAGGGGTACAATTCCCTGACTGTATTGATAAGTATGGTATCATTAAACCACTACCGCTTGATGTACTTTAACTTCTGGCCATACAGTACACGATATCTAAGTATGATGAACACTTTCCCACATATGAAATCAGGTCCACACAAATATAACAGTCGAAGGTTTAATATAGCAAAAGGTATATACAACATTCACTTAATTACATTTATGATTTGAATGCACTTGTAAGGCAAATGAGTATTCGTAGGCAAATCAACACTGAATGTCCAATCTCTGGTTACGCAGGAAGCAAGTATACAACCTGGTTCTTTAGGGAACTATAGCGATGGTACTTAAGGATTATAGCGGGATACTAAAGGGGTCCTGCTGGTTGTAAGTCAGTAGGGGGGGGGGGGGTTTGGAGAGCCGTCAGCTGCATCCCATCTGGCCAACGATTCCTGGGGAGAATTCAGGTACAGAACACAGTGCCCGCAGGATCTTGATCCACAGATGAATACACTTGGGCCCTCTTGTAGACGGTAGCTGTAGGTCCACAACGAAGGAGAAGCGAGGCGGCCTCGGTCTGGGTTGAGCGCCGTCTCACCTGGGCTCCTCTCGGGGGTAATTCCAACACTCACCGGCGTTGGCTGTTATCCGCTCCACAAATCAAAGCACCCAAAGCAAATAGATATTCCATGCCGTATAGGCTCAGCAGTCGTCCGGGTAGGTAATCCAATGTGCAGGTCCACTCGTCCTCGCCCAGAACTCCTCGGATGAAAGCACCACGCGTGGTCTGCCCAGCCTGGTTAAGACTCTAGATAACGCGAGGAAACGATGGGGGTGCTGCTCACTTTAGAACTCTAACCGAACGATGCACCATACATAATAGACTATTATTAACTTAATAGAAATACGTCCCACTCGACGGTACAGTGCCAAACTATGACAATTCAGCTATGAATTTACACGAGGTCTCAATGCCTATTCTGGGGCCAAATAGGCCATACTGCACCACACGTGGGTCGTGGGTGAGGCTTCACGTCTGTTACTAGGTTGGAGGGTAAAGGACTAATGGACTAAAAGAAAGTTCTACTTTACTTGCGCCATATTTATATGCACGGTGAACAAATAGTACCATTCGTATTTCGGTAGCCGTATTCCTACGCGGAACCGGGGCTAGTTGGGACATGTTCGTCGGCACTATTGAACTTGACTCAAGGGGCCTGTCTGCTGGCGCCAGGTTCTTGTCCAATGAGAGAATGAACTATTATGGGCTGTAGTAGACTAAAGGGATATTCAGTGTATATGTACAAAGAATATACAAGGGATATCAAACGATATACAAATACTATTAAATATATATCCATAAATAAATATATATATTCGGTTTAATCTGATCCTTCACAACACCGTCACTGTAACTAAGTATACCACGAGCAATGCTACTTTGATCCTTAGCCGCACGCTACCTATACCGCTCACTGTAACTAGGTATAACTCGACTGTTAGTGCCTGACTCTGCACTTATTGTTCATATCATAACACTGGTACTGCTAGGATATCGTATCCACTAGCCAGTACTTCCTATCACCCGTTGTCCTCTCCCGGGGCACTCCGGCATAAACGTCAGCAACGGGGCTGTCTAGAGCTCCCGTTAGCTGTGTCCTCTCGTTGTCAAGTTCACGGCCGAAGAGAGCGACTTCCGCTGGCCTCCTCCCTTTATCATCTCTCAGCTCTCTCCGCCACTCTGCCTGCTACTGCCCCCTGCTGGTCCCGCCCGCCAGTCACAAGGGGAGGCGCACTGTAAAATATGAATCAATACTGTCATTTATAATCCGTATTCCAACGCTCTTTGGACGGGGACGTTTGTGTCATGTTCGTGTGAATCAATGACACTAGTTATAATGTCTTTGTGTACAAAAAGGGATATAAACACAGTCAGCAGTTCTGAATAATATACCATATTTTCCAGACTGCTACACATAGTTAAAATGATTATTAGTAAAAAATTAAATACAGAATAAAAATAAAATAAAAATAGAACATAGTTAAAAACATAGTATAAACAGAAAATTAAAGACAACAGCACAAGAAAAAAAAAATATCACAAGACATTTTTTTCAATAAAAAGCTAACAGTCAAAGGCCTTTTGAAACAGCTTTTGAAATTGCTTTAAAAGAGTCCAGGCTCTGTGGTGCCCTCAGCTGGATGGGGAGGCTGTTCCACAGGCGTGGTGCAGCTGTGCAGAAGGCTCGGTCACCCATGGTGCAGAGCCGGGTATTGGGGACCCGAAGGAGCAGGCTACCTGCAGATCTGAGGGTACGGTGGAGAATTGTGGAGTGATGAGTTCCTGAAGGTAGAGGGGTGCGTGTAGGGCTGGGCGATATGGCCTAAATATGATATCACGATATTTTCTGACCTTTCGGCGATACACGATACGCATCACGATGTTTTTCTTTTTTTCCCCAAACAATTCATTATGAGGCTTACCAAGACAGTATTTGAGTTTGCAAGCTAACATTAAAGACAAAATAAAATACCCATGCATTTAGCATTTTTATATTATATATTAGATTTAGATTATTGGATTATTAGATTATATATTGCATATATTTAGCAATGAGATATTATATGATTTAGATATGAAATATGATGAATTGAAAATGGGGGACCCTGATGTAAACAAGACGAAAGTCTTTCTCTGGTCTGCATCAGGGGCGTTTTTAGGGTTAGAAAACATTGGGGGCTTCAGCCCAGGGGGGTGGAGGGGGGTTCCCCCCCCCCCCTTTTTTTTTTTTTTTTTTTTTTTTTTTTTTTTAACACAGTAATACGCAATTTTTGAGTAATTAGAGATGAATACTGAAGAACTAGAATCATTAGAGGTTCTCAAAGTGAGGTCCATGTCCATGAGAGGGATCTGGGCAGTCCCCATAGAAAATTCAAAGTTAACAGGACCAAATCATCAGTTTCTTATTTATTTATTTAACCTTTATTTAGCCAGATAAAACATTGATCTGGTCCAAGAGGCCCCAACAGGAGTACAAATATACATATATACACATATATATATATACATATACTGTACATACATACACACATATACACCAATAACAAAATAAAAACAGTTAAGAATCATACACATAAGCAAATAAACAAACAAACAAACATATGCACAGCCTATGTACAAAAGAAATAAACAGTTAATCTCTAGTCTTTACAGTTTTCTTCAATTGCATAAACACTCAAATCAAAAGTATTACACAATTATCAAAACATTACACTCAAGGAGCAAAACATAGGCCCAGATTTGCACCTCTATAAGCACAATGTCAGCCTCACACTTTTTGCAAAACAATACACAGAGCAAAAAAGTATCTTGCCAGATCCAGCTAGGCAAAGAGATAATGTCTAGTATTTTCTGTACTCTATTTAAATTTTTTCAAAATTGTTTTTGTTTTACTGTAATTTTAACCTGTAGGCCTACTGGATACAGTATTTTATGTTTGTCTGATATTTGCTGAGCTTACAGTGTTATGCACATAGTAGCATGAAAACTGGGACATGTTTTGTTGTGATTCTCCATGTTGAAATGTTGACTGATTTGGTTATATGGCGAGAAAATTTATATTTTCATCAGTCTGCATCATTGATTTGGGTATATGGAGAGAAAATGTTTTTTTTCCAGCAGTCTGCATCATTGATTTGGGTATATGTAGATAAATAAATAATATTTTCATCAGTCTACAGCATTGGTCTTGTGTAGTGTTTGGTGAATTTATTGTATATTTGCACATTCTCTGCGTACTTCACTTACAGTACTCTAATCACTGAGAAGTAGAATAGCTAAATGTGTTTTAGGTTAAGCACAGCAGTGTGAGTAACTGGTTCAAACAGAATTAAGTCATATAAAACGTGTGTTTCATATAGTAACAAAATGTAGTTTTTTTTAAATTAGTGTATGGTTTTGACAAGTGTTTAATTTAGCAAAGGATCTGAGGTGTTCTGATAATTGTGTGTGTGGTTGTGCTAATTGTGTGTTTTGAAACACCGGGCCCCGTTTTAAAAATCATGCTTAAGCAATCGGAAAAAAAAGTCTCATAAAAAAGATATTCGATTTTTGGGTATTTTCCTGCCTTTGGTCCGCTTTGCATTCACATCTCAAATGCAGGGTTCACTTGCAAGAGTGAATGAGCTTTCACACCACCCCAAACCAACCGGACTATCCGAGGAAATGAACCAGGGTTCGATTAAAGCTTATTATAGTTTATCACAGTATCATGAGCATGTCTTTGTCAGTGGACACTGGACATGGGTATGGAGGCTCCAGGTGCTGCTGCGTTAAAGTGCACATCTTCAATACCTATCTGTACTATTTAAAAGCACAGTGCAGGACACACTCAAAGGTTATCGCACCTCAGAGATGGCAGTGGACATGTATGACAGGACAAAGGCCATATGTAATGGCATCTTGTGGCACAAGCTCAGACCTCAGCTCAGGAGATCAGCTGAGACAGAGACTGTTCTATCCAGAGCTTGAGAGCAGGTTCTCATGAGTTGGATAACAACTTATGAGAGGCATACAGGCATGTTATCCAGCCTCAGACCAGTTTCTCTGAGTGGAATTGCTGCAACCCCTCGCCACACATTACAATATCCAACTATTGCCAGAGGAGATCACAGTTGCAAAGTGTTTCCTGGTCAGGACAGGCAGAGATGCAGTCCCTACTATCCAAAGTGTCTTTTCCCTCCTGGATGATGATGATAATAATAATAATAATAATAATAATAATAATAATAATAATAATAATAATAATAATAATAATAATAATAATAATAATAATAATAATAATAATAATGCATTTGATTTATAAGGCGCCTTTCAGGACACTAAAAAAAAGTCCACAAATCGGTGAATGAAAAATTATAGGATCAAATGAAAACTACTTACTAAAAATGTTTAAAAGTACTAAAAACCAACAAAAAATACCAAACACTAACAAACATTCAGCAAAGACAATGGGGATGCTGACATAAAAAAAAAAAAAAAAAGTAAAAAAAAAAAAAAAAAAATGTAAACAATTTTTTTTTTTTTTTTGATCCGGGGCTAGGAGAAAAACATCCGGGGCTAAAGCCCCGGAAGCCCAGGGCTAACGACGCCACTGGTCTGCATCCTCCAGTCCACTGTTGACTGTTGTTGTATTGAGCTGTACTGTATTGTACCCATGCTGCAATCTGTTAATAACGTTTTCATTAATTCAGTCGGCAAACAGAATCATTTTGATTGACAGTCGCGTCTGCCAATTACGTCACATCGCTTGCACCCGCCCTGCTGTTCTTAGCACCAATCGGCAAGCGCGTATTAATTTTTTTACTTCCGCTATTGGAGAGCTCAATGACAACAACAATGGCAGCGGTAGCTCGCCGCGGCCGACGTTTAGCTTTTAGCTCCGCAGGAAGACTAAACGACTGGAGGCATAATGATTTTACTGCAACGGATGTTATAATAAAAGCCTTTCCATACATCTGTCTGATTGAAAACGTTATTAACAGACCGCAGAATGGGCACAACTGAGTCAGCACGGGCTGAGATATGAACGACTAATGCTTGCTATATCTAGGTCGACCTCGGTCGTTGCTATGTAAATACGCTGATGTTATTGAAAGTGTAACTATATAACGTTAATGCCACAAAACGAATGCCTTTGTTATCATAAGTAGTAACTTTTGATGCAGTAGTGTGTGTGTGTGGGGCGGCGCTGTTCAAAAGTGTCAACGTGTGGACCAGATTGACGCGACACAAGCCTCTTGGGCAAAACATCACGATATCCACGATACGTTTAAAAAGTGTATCGTTAATGAACTGTACCCGATATTTATATAATATCGTCATATCGCCCAGCCCTAGGTGCGTGTCCGTTTATGTAGTTATGGGTGAGCATCAGGATTTTGTAGTTGAGACAAGGAGCCAATTTAGTGAGTGGAGGATGGGGTTATGTGCTCCTGTTTACGGACTCATCAGGATCCTGGCAGCGCTGTTTTGGATGCTCTTGCCAGGAATCCCGATGAAGAGTCCGTTACAGTAGTCCAGTCTTGAGGAGACAAAGGCATGGACAAGCTTCTCTGCGTCTGACAGGGTTAAAGTGGGATGGAGTTTGGATATATATTTTTAGGTGATAGAATGAGGTCTTGCAGAGGTGTTTAATGTGGATGTTGAAGGTCAGGTGGGGGTCAAATCGAACCCCCAGATTTGTGACTGAGGGGGAGAGGGGGATTACCTGGCCATCAAAGGTGAGATGGGATATGGATGAAGACTGAACCTGGTGAGGGGTGCCGATGAGAAGTGCGTCGTTTTTTTTGCTGTTTAGTTGGAGGAAGTTGCTGTTCATCCATGCCTTTATCTCCTCAAGACAGGTGGTGAGGCATGACAGAGCTGCAGAGGGGTTTGGGGAAGTTTTTATGTAGTGTTGTGTGTCATCGGCATAACAGTGGAAGGACATTCCATGTCTGCCGATGACACGACCGAGGGGGAGCATGTAGGTGATGAATAGGATGGGACCAAGAACCGAGACAGACAGTTGACAGTTGCTGAGTGATGATTTGACAACTTCTGTCCATAATGCATATAACCTTGACAGTTAAGGATGTGAGTCAATGGCTCAGCTTCAACTCCCTTATGAAATGCATAGGAGGAACACAGAGGAACATCGCTGACGTTAATACACTATTGACACAAACGGATGAATGAACAAGGTCCTACTGCTAATTAACTAATTACGACTTATGTACTTACTGATTCGATACTTTCTTTCGGTCCACCAGACTAGCTCACTTCTTTAGCAACAGCCAGGAAATCAACCCAGCATTATAAAGTCCTTGATTGTCAACGTTGTCTTTGCAAAAATCCAAAAACAAACTTGGCCCATTGCTTGTGGAGCACGATATCATTAGGAAACGATTAGGAGGACGTATCCGCTGCTTTCCCATTTTGCTCATAATTTCAACGTTATGCTAACTCCTCGAATCACAGTTGATTGTGGGTGGTGGCTAAAACAACAGTAGTGGCTGAGGTATGCAGATCAGCGCCTATTCACGTCAGCGAGCGAGTCCATTCAGAATGGCTTGTTTCAGTGGGGGGGGGGGGGGGGGGGGGGCGTTGTTGTCTCAGCTGAACTGCAGAAACGGGACTTGGTACAGATTTCACATTTTGTCAGTGTTGGTAGTACGGTACAACCCCACATTGCTTGAAAACAATGCAAAACACTGGAAAATGCCATTTGTACAATAGGGGACCTTTAAAATAATTATTCATAATCCACCAATTGCAATAGAAAGCATGGCGCCGGTGCTCACTGACTCTTCTCAACTGTTTCCACAAATGATTTGTTCCCCTCACGTCAAAATGTTGCCCCCCTCTTCTCTCAGGCTAAAATCACCAACTACTACTATCACTACTACTACTACTACTACTAGTTAGGGGTGGGACGATGCATCGATCCAGATCGATATATCGATCTATTATCAATGATCCAATGGGATCGATTTATATTGCGATTCTCTTATTTTGAAAATCCCGTGGAGAGTCGTATCCGCTCAATAGCACAGCAGTAGCATCTGAAACATAGACAGAGCAAGGCTACATAGTGTGCCTATTTTGCAACCCAAAACAAGTCCCTGCTGTTTTATTCCGCAACGGGTCAAATGCATCTAACATGCTTTGCAATCCTCTCCATTCCTTTATGCCCACGTCACGTTAAAGACCGAAATTAACATTACGTTAGCGTAAGCTAAGAAGCTAACCCCGATCAGAGCCATAGAGAGAACAGCAGAGTGGGGACTGGGGGAGGGCCATTCTCCCTTTCTGTGTGTGCGTTTGGAAAGACCAGATGAAGTCAGACAAGTATATTATATTGATAGTAAATTTACTGAGGATGGACAGATAATGTTGATATTTAAACATAAAAAATACAATACATAATAAATGTATTCATGATCATCATGCAACATAAAACAATTGTAGGAACGGTTTGGGAGAGGAAGGGGTTTTAGGTTGCGTGTTTTGAGTTCCAAATAAATTTACTCAATATATCAAAACGTGGCACTTTACACTCAACAGGAGGTCTATTTGTATTAAAAACAATAGATTGTTTTTCATTTAAAAGTCTGGAAGAGCTAAAAAATTTAAATGTCAAATGATATTTACGTTTTCCTTTTTTTAGTTGATCTAAATGTGACTGATTGTGTTAAATGGGCACATAATATCACCTCATATCGATCGCAGGCACCTGAATAGAATCGTATCGTATCGTGGCAGACTTTGTGATATCGGCAAATATTGCATCGTTGTCCAAAGAATCTATATCGTATCGTATCGTGATGAAACTGGTGATTCCCACCCCTATTAACTACCAGCTAGCGGTTAAAGCGGCGAGAATCACATATTTTTCTGATCTCATCAACAACTCCCACAACCCCAGGACCCTGTTCACTACCATCAACTCTCTCACCTAACCTTGACCCCACCCAGCACAGTAATTACAGGCCCATTTCCAAGCTTCCTTTTCTGTCAAAGATACTCGAAAAGGTCGTTCTGTGCCAATTGTCTCCCTACTTGCACCAGAACAGCATCCTGGAGACATTTCAGTCAGGGTTTAGGACTGGCCATAGCACAGAATCAGCCCTCCTTAAATTACCTACTCCTCGCCGCTGACAACTGTGACTGCTCTCTTTTAATGCTGCTTGACCTCAGTGCAGCTTTCGACACTGTTGATTACACCATTCTATTAGATTGTCTCCAACATGGGGTTGGTGTCAGTGGCACTGCACTAGCATGGTTCTCCTCCTATCTCACAAATAGAAGCTTTGCTGTCAATATCGCCAACTGCTCCTCCCCCTCAACCTCCCTCTCCTGTGGGGTCCCGCAAGGGTCCATCCTTGGCCCGATCCTGTTCTCTCTTTACATGCTACCCCTTGGTCCAATCATTCAGAAGCACATCTCTTTTCACTGTTATGCTGATTACACACAGCTTTACGTTTCCCTGAAACCTAACAACCAGTCTCTACTTAAGTCTCATGTCCTGCCTGGATGACGTTAAATGTTGGATGGCACAAAACATTCTACAACTAAATCAAAACAAATGCGAAATAATCCTCTTTGGTCCCCCAGACGCTGTCACCACCCTTACCAACAGGCTTGGCAACCTGTCCTCCCTGGTCAAGCCTTATGTCAAGAACCTAGGTGTAATTTTTTATCCACAATTTTAATTCGACAGACAAGTGAACTCCAACTACGCACCATTGCCAAACTCAAAGCCCTTCTCTCCCCTGCAGACCTTCAGAGAGTCATCTACGCCTTCATTTAATCTAGATTAGACTACTACAACTCCCTCATTAACCAGTCTTCCCTGTCCCGCTTACAACTGGTACAAAATGCAGCTGCCAGACTGTTGACCGGAACCCGCAAGAGAGACCACATCACCCTGTCCATGCCTCCCTTCATTGGCTTCTAGTACGCTACACTACAGCATAGATTTTAAGGTTCTCCTATTTGTTTTTAAAGCCCTTAATGGTCACCCCCCCCCCCCCCCCCCCCCTCCTACATCTCAGACCTCCTATCCCCCTATTCCAACACCAGGTCCCTCAGGTCAGCCGATCAGAGGCTCCTGACAGTCCGGAGGTCTAACCTCAAGCTCAGGGGGGGCCGTGCCTTTGCTGTCGCAGCCCCTGAACTGTGGAACAGCATCCCCACCCCTCGATGGATGCCTTCAAATCTAGGCTCAAAACCCACTTCTACCTACTAGCCTTTCCCGTTCACTGACTCATGCCCTGTTTTCCTGTGTGTTTGCCTGTGTGCCCTCCCATAAAACGGAGTGTGATTGTTGTCAATATGTTTCTATGTGTATCTACCCTCTGTACAGCACTTTGGTTGACACGTGTCATGTTAAATGTGCTATATAAATAAATCTGATTGATTGATTGAATGAAATGTTACCGTAGCTAGAAGAGGATAAAATGGGAGTCTGAGGCGGGGTGTCGAAAGACAATGACGTTTATTCAACATCCAAGAAGGCTAACATTGTGTTTACTAATTCCAACCGGGACTATTGCCGCTTTCCCACTGCATGGTATCAACTCGACTCCACTCAACTTCCACTGTAGGTAGAGTCGAGAACGAAGGTACCACACGCTAAATGTCCGTGCGGACCCCAAACCCATAGACTGTTCTGTGTGTGAATTACGTTAACCCACCACCGTTTCACAATTACTGTGTTACACTCAATATTTTAATAATGTTAGTCTAAATGTAGACAGACAATGTACGTATTTTAAAAATAGAATGAGTAGTGTTGTTTTGAAACAGTAGACCTACAGTGTGTGTGTGTTAGTTTGCTTTATGCTGCATTCTATATTGATGGCCTTCTAATTAGTTTGTTTATTTATTTTAAATAACACAGTGACACTTTTCCTTTTGATAAGAAATCCAGCCATATTCCTTTCATTGTATTTCAAATACTGCACTAATTTCAAGCGGAAAACTAATCTTTCCATTAAGAACTGACAATTATTTTGTTTGTTTGCACTAAGTTAATACTTTGACAAATGTAGCCTATATTTTTCAGTCGGTTCGGTCTTTGTGTGCCAAACATTATTTAAGGCAAACCGCTGTACATTTTTTTTTTTTCAAATAAATGAGAAGCATGTTTACATTTTTGGAGTGTTAAATAAAAATAAAAAACAATGTATATCGAACCGAACCGAAAACCGTCACCACAAAACCGTGATACGAACCGAACCGTGTATTTTGTGAACCGTTCCACCCCTAACTATTACTACCACTACTACTAATACTACCACCACCACTAATACTACTATTACTACTACTGCTAGTACTACTATTACTATTATTACTATACTACTATAACAGCTGCCAGGGTAGTAAAATAGAACAAATGTAATAGAACAATATAACCTTAATTAATGCACACCTTTCATGGATGACAGTTGTAAACCTTCTCTTATTTTTCAGAAATGAAACCTATATTTCCAGCTGATCAATTAGATTATATTGAAAACAGTCACTCATTTCAATTTCTTTAAAAACCCTCCTCTTCCTTTCTAGACTCCCTTGCCTTTTTGTAGCTGTAGTTGTGTGTACATGTACAGTCATGGAGGTGTACTTGTACACTTGTTACTTTATAGTCTTATGTAATAAGAATTCCAATATTTTCCAATATCTCAAGTGGAATCAGATTAATTCTGGAGGGAAAGCTGGGAACATGTTCCTTCTTCTCAACCATGCGTTGCTCTGATGGTAGTGGAGGAGGACGCTTTATGACTTGGTAATCTGACCACCTGTAGTTGATATGATCCATCAAATGTAGTTAGCGATAGTGGGTATAGGATCTGTGAATCCCTATATGGTTCAACATGTTACTTTCCTAGTAAGAGTGTAGTATGAAATAGTGATCTGCCCCTTTGTTACTTTCAAAAGCAATGGTTATAACAAATGACATTATGTTATGCCTTCTTTCTAGACTCCCTTGCTTTACAGTTGCTTATCTGTGAAGAGGAGGTTCCCGCTGAGCAGCAGGAGAGGAGCCCCAGTCTGGGCCAGGAGGAGCCAGAGCCCCTACAGATGAAAGAGGAACAGGAGGAACTCTGGAGCAGTCAGGAGGGAGAGCAGCTTCAAGGTCTGGAGGAGGCTGATATCATAAAGTTCACATTCAACCCTGTCCCTGTGAAGAGTGAACATGATGAAGAGAAACCGCAGTCCTCATGGTTTAACCAAACCCATGACCCAGAGTCCCTACAGATGAAAGAGGAACAGGAGGAACCATTTCAAGATCTAGAGGCGGCTGATGTCATAAAGTCCACATTCAACCCTGTCCCTGTGAAGAGTGAACATGATGAAGAGAAACCTCAGTCCTCATGGTTTAACCAAACCCAGGACCCAGAGTCCCTACAGATGAAAGAGGAACAGGAGGAACCATTTCAATATCTAGAGGAGGCTGATGTCATAAAGTTCACATTCAATCCTGTCCCTGTGAAGAGTGAACATGAAGAGAAACCTCAGTCCTCGTGGTTTAACCAAACCCAGGACCCAGAGTCCCTACATATTAAAGAGGAACAGGAGGAACCATTTCAAGATCTAGAGGAGGCCGATATAATAAAGTTGACATATAGTCCTGTCCCTGTGAAGAGTGAACATGATGAAGAGAAACCTCAGTCCTCGTGGTTTAACCAAACCCAGGACCCAGAGTCCCTACAGATGAAAGAGGAACAGGAGGAACCATTTCAAGATCTAGAGGCAGATGGCTCCAAAATGACCTCACACCCTGTGAAATATGGTGAAAATTCTCTGTTCTCACAGCTCAGCCAAACCGGAGAGAAAACATTTAGTTGTTCAGTTTGTGGGAAAGGGTTCAGTCTGAAAGCAAATCTGAACACACACACAAGAACTCATACAGGGGAGAAACCATTTAGTTGTTCAGTTTGTGGTAAAGGGTTCAGTCAGAATGGAAGTCTGAATACACACACAAGAACTCATACAGGGGAGAAACCATTTAGTTGTTCAATTTGTGGTAAAGGGTTCAGTCAGAATCGATGTCTGAAGACACACACAATAACTCATACAGGAGAGAATCCATTTAGTTGTTCAGTATGTGGAAAAGGGTTCACTACGGAGGCACTTCTGAATATACACACAAGAACTCATACAGGAGAGAAACCATTTAGTTGTTCAGTTTGTGGTAAAGGGTTCAGTCAGAATGGAAGTCTGAAGGCACACACAAGAATTCACACAGGAGAGAAACCATTTAGTTGTTTAGTTTGTGGGAAAGGGTTCCGTCATAAAATGAATCTGAAGGCACACACAGGAACTCACACAGGAGAGAAAACATTTAGTTGTTCAGTTTGTGGAAAAGGGTTCACTACGGAGGCACATCTGAATACACACACAAGAACTCATACAGGAGAGAAACCATTTAGTTGTTCAGTTTGTGGGAAAGGGTTCAGTCAGAATGGAAGTCTGAAGACGCACACAAGAATTCATACTGGAGAGAAACCATTTAGTTGTTCAGTTTGTGGGAAAGGGTTCAGTCTGAACGATAGTTTGAAGAGGCACACAAGAACTCATACAGGAGAGAAAACATCTAGTTGTTCAGTTTGTGGTAAAGGTTACAGTCAAAAGGCAGATCTGAAGACACACATGATAACTCATACAGGAGAGAAACCATTTAGTTGTTCAGTTTGTGGGAAAGGGTTCAGTCATAAAAGAAATCTGAAGGCACACACAAGAACTCATACAGGAGAGAAAACATATAGTTGTTCAGTTTGTGGTAAAGGGTTCAGTCAAAAAGGAGATCTGAAGACACACATGAGAACTCATACAGGAGAGAAACCATTTAGTTGTTCAGTTTGTGGTAAAGGGTTCAGTCAGAAATCTAGTTTGAAGAATCACACAAGCACACATACAGGAGAGAAACCATTTAGTTGTTCAGTTTGTGGTAAAGGTTTCATTAGGGAGTCATATCTGAATACACACACAAGAATGCATACAGGAGAGAAACATTAAGTTGTTCCGTTTGCGGTATAGGGTTTGGTCACACATCTAGTTTGAAGAGTCACACAAGCACACATACAGGAGAGCAACCATTTAGTTGTTAAATCTTTGGGAAAGGATTCAGTTACGATGGAAGTTTGAAGAGACATGAGAATTCATACAGGACAGCAACCCTATTCGTTTGGTAAGTCGTGACGTATAGACCTTCCAATAAACAGTTTCCGGGGACAAGCTTCCTGCGTCGGCTGAGGCTCTGGTCTTTTCAACACGCCTCGGCGCTGAGTCCCTTGTTCTTTTAATAGATCTGAGTCATAATAAACTGGGGTATGTGCTCCTAGTATCTCCCACTGTCTGAGGCTGAGCGTTTGGCCCCAGACATGAATATACATGGCACCAGACTTAACAACCAAATAGTTATGTTTGTGGGAAAAGGTTCAGTGATGAAGGAAATCTGAACACAGGAAAACTCATACAGGAGAGGAACCATGTAGTTGTTCAGTTCAGAGAGTGGGCTTGAAAAGAAGTGAGAACGGGTCCTAAAATACAGTTTGCCGTATATTTAATAGTAACCCCATGTACTTATACTAAGCAGTATACTCAACAGGAACCCCATGGACTTATACTAAGCAGTATGATTACCAGTACCAGCATCATTATGAGATAGCTATCACCCTCTCCTGGTACTTGTGGCATCAAAACAAAGGATTTATGAACATGGGGCCCAAAGCCCAATGAGAGAATAGTTTATACTGATTATCCTGATCATAGGTTTCACCTTCTACTGTTATCTCAGCTACAGAATCCGGGACTAGATCACATCCAACTACAAAAGTCTTCAGAGATGGGTGGACCCAGACACAAACTCTAATCAAATTGGGGTCCAAAGCCTAATTTCTATCAGTTTGGGGGTCCTTGACATAAAAAAGGTCTAAGCCATTGTTTCCTATTTGAGGTTTGCCTGGTTTAATTGTGTAATAATCAGTGATTATGCTGCTGGTCTTGGGTTGCCTGACAAGGTTGCACCTTTATTATCATGCTTTGTGTATGTGCCAATACCATTCTACATAACAAAAGAATTTAAATAAATAATAATGTAAATATATATATATTCAATTATTTGTACACATGAACTGTAAAAGAAAACATATAATTACATGGTACAAATGGAATAACAACTATATATCCATGTTATATATCATGCTACAAAAATATCCAAATGAGTCTGTGAGCCAGGACTCAAAAGAGGGTCACCAGTACCATCTGGGGGGAATCATTCTCAGTGATTTCTGGGAAGGTATAACCTCCTAGTGCTAGAAGATGTGTGATAGCCTTGCAGTGGTGGTAGCTGTCTGTGTTATCGTCCATGTACTGTATAACTCCAGGCCAAAACACACTTTTCAACAGAATAAAGAGAACAAATGCCGGGTCATCAAAATTTGGACCACAGACATTTATGAACGTGACGGGCAGCTGAGTGTCCCTGATACAATTATAAATCTGCTGTTTGGATCCCAGATTGTACACCCAGGGGCGGAGCTTCCTACAGGCATAGAACATTGTTACTCAGCTGTATAAGAGTTGTACCCTTCCTGCTGACTTGTCGTACAGAACTTGTAAGTCTTTTTGGAAAAATGTGTCTGCTAAATGACTAAATGTAAATAGGTGACATAGGCGGTTGCCTAGAGCGCCACCCACAGAGGGTCGCTAAAAACTACCCATCAAAAATAAATAAATATCCTGTGGAAGTGGATCAATGAGACGAGCAGACGGAGTATCGAGTCTCTGAACTTTACTTCCAAACAAATCCAACAGAACCAAGGTACAGCCACACCCTTAAGTCAACTCCCTCCTGTCACTCAATCAGTGTCCATTCTGAAGTGAGACACCTCCCTCTAGTGTCCACCACACAGGCCCCCCCCGAACATTCAGAATTGACATTCAGTGCAACACCAAACAAACGGAACTGAACACAACAAACCCCCAAAAACAGTGCACCCAGTGTCTTCAGTCTCTTTTAGGAGGTCTGACCACGCGGCCATAACGACTGTATTTAACAGTCACAGGGAACGTGGAAGGGGAAAGGGTAAGGGTAGGGGCAGGGGGCCGTCCCCGCCGCCGCCGAGGCCTCGCCGGTGGAAAGGTAGGGGTAACAACGGCCGGAGGGCATGGGACAGGGGAAGACTTGGGTGGCCGGCCCCGGCGCCGGGGCTGAGCCAGCTCCACCGGCCCATTTGGGACCACATGAGCAGGCTTAAGACGATCGACTGAGATCTGCTCCTTATTCCCCCCCATGTCCACCACAAAGTACTTGGGGCCCGGCTCGAGGACGCGGAAGGGCCCGTCATAGGGAGCCTGCAGTGGAGAACGGTGGGCATCATGACGGATGAACACATACCTCGCAGTCATCAGGTCCTTAGGAATGTAGGACTGGGGAAGGCAGTGATGTGTGGGAACTGGGGCAAACACCCTCGCTGCGTCCTGGAAGGCAGATCGGTGAGCTGTAGTGGACCAAGGGGCAGAGGAACCAGGAAGGAACTCCCCTGGGACCCTCAGCGGTTGACCAAAAACCAATTCGGCTGAAGAGGCCTGCAGGTCTTCTTTAGGGGCAGTACGCAGGCCCAACATGACCCACGGAAGACGGTCGACCCAGTTGCCATCTGTGAGCGTGGCCCGGAGAGCGGCCTTCATGGATCTGTGAAAACGCTCACACATGCCGTTGGCCTTTGGGTTGTATGCTGTGGTACGATGGAGTTTCACCCCAAGTCTCTCAGCCACGGTGCTCCACAGCTCAGAAGTGAACTGGGATCCCCTGTCCGAAGTCAAGTCCAATGGCGTGCCAAACCGAGTGACCCAGCCGAAGATAAACGCCCGAGCCACCTCCGCAGCCGTTGTTGATGACAGGGGAACAACCTCCGGCCACCTGGTGGTCCTGTCCACCATAGTGAGGAGGTGTGTGAAACCCTGAGACGGGGGAAGTGGGCCCACCAGGTCCACGTGGACATGGTCAAACCGCCTCTCTGGAATGAGAAACGGCTCCAGGGGGGCCTTAGTGTGACGATGTACCTTGGCACGCTGGCACGCCACACAGGAGGCCGCCCATACTTTGACGTCCTTCCTAAGGCCCGGCCAGACGAACTTGGCCGCTACCAGCTTGACCGACGCCTTTACCCCAGGGTGTGAAAGGGCATGAATGGTGTCAAATACCCGGTGGCGCCAGTCAGTTGGAACCATGGGGCGGGGCTGGCCAGTGGAGACGTCACAGAGGAGCGTGGCGCCGCAGTCGTGAAACACCACATCCTCAAGTCGAAGTCCTGTCACAGCCGTCCTGAACGCCTGAAGGTCTGAGTCGGTGAGCTGGTCAGCAGCCATGGCAACATAGTCGATGCCCAGGTGCACAGGACTGACGCGCGCCCGGGAGAGGCAGTCCGCCACCTGGTTGTCTTTACCGGCTACATGCTGGATGTCGGTAGTGAACTCCGATATGGCAGAAAGTTGGCGCTGCTGCCGCCCCGACCATGGCTCCGTGGTCTTGGCCATGGCGAACGTTAGGGGCTTGTGGTCGACAAAAACTGTGAACTTGCGGCTCTCCAGCAAGAACCTGAAGTGACGTATGGCGAGGAAGAGGGCCAGGAGCTCCCTGTCGAATGTACTATACTTCCTCTCGTTGTCGCGCAGCTTCCTACTGAAGAAGGCCAGAGGCTGCCAGGCGCCAGCCACCCACTGCTCGCACACCGCACCTACTGCATAATCGGAGGCATCGGTGGTGAGGGCTATAGGAGCAGCAGGAGATGGGTGTGCCAGCATGGCAGCGTTGGCAAGGGCAGCCTTAGAGCCCTCAAATGCCTGGACCCGCTCCGGGGACCAGCCCACGTCATCGTTGGCTCTCTTCCCCTTCAACGCCTCGTACAGAGGTCTCATCAGGTGAGCCGCATGGGCTATAAACCTATTGTAAAAATTAACCATCCCCAGGAACTCCTGGAGAGGTTTGATGGTGAGGGGGCGGGGGAAAGCAGCAATTGCCTCCACCTTGGCGGGTAGAGGAACAGCCCCCTGGGAAGAGACATGGTGGCCCAGGAAATCCATGGCCGGCAGGCCAAACTGACATTTGGCCGGGTTCACGATCAGCCCATGCTCGTTGAGCCGCTCGAACAGTTGACGGAGATGTCCCCGATGCTCCTCCACCGATGCACTGGCTACCAGGATGTCGTCCAGATAAATAAACAAAAATGACAGGCCTCGCAGCACAGAGTCCATCAGCCGCTGGAATGTTTGCGCTGCCCCTTTAAGGCCGAATGGCATGCGCAGGAATTCAAACAGTCCAAACGGGGTGATAATGGCAGTCTTGGGCACGTCGAGCGGATGGACCGGTACCTGGTGGTAGCCACGCACCAAATCTATTTTAGAAAAAATGGTGGCGCCCGCCAGGTGGGCAGAGAAATCCTGGATATGTGGCACTGGGTACCGGTCATGAGTGGTGATGTTATTTAGGCGACGGAAATCACCACACGGACGCCACTTCCCGTCCGCCTTGGGGACCATGTGTAGTGGGGAAGCCCAAGGACTGTTGGACCGGCGCACAATGCCGAGCCGTTCCATTGTGGCAAACTCCTCCCTGGCTATTGCCAGTTTAGCAGCATCCAGGCGGCGCGCCCGTGCATAAACTGGCGGGCCCACCGTTGGGATGTAATGTTCCACCCCATGCTTGGCGACAGAGGCAGAGAAAGTGGGGACAGTCAGAGCAGGAAACTCAGCGAGGAGGCGCTGGTACATATCGCCTGTGGCGAGCATATTGGCCAGGGCAGGCGGCCCCGGCCCCCCTAGTGTGCAGGGGTATGTGTCAAAGGACACAGAGCCAATCAGCCTACGGTTCGCAACGTCCACTAACAGTCTGTGAGCACACAAAAAATCCGCGCCCAGTATAGGCACCGACACTGAAGCAATAATAAATTCCCAGCTAAACTGCTGTCCATGTAAACACATAGTCACGTACCTGGTACCAAACGTACGGATGGAAGTCCCATTAGCCGCGTCCAGGGGTGGTCCATGACCGTTTCCCAAGGCGTCCGTGGCCGACGCAGGCAGGATGCTCCTCTGGGCGCCAGAATCCACCAACAGACGCCTTCCAGACAACGTGTCCTCGATAAACAACAGCTCGTTGATATTGACGCCAGCGCTCATAGCCGCTAACGAGCGCCGGCTCTCGCGTTTCCCTGGTTACCAAAGGTGCATGGTGGAACACAGCTCTTCGCTTTGTTGCCAAAACGGCGATGATAATAACAAAGCCCTCTATCATCCCTCTGTGTCTGATCCCTGCGATCAGCCACCCGATCAGACACAGCAGCCACACAGTACTGACGGGAGGCCAGTAGTATTCTATCCGCCTCCTCTGCCAATCCCCGGTAATCCTTGGTGCGCACGAGAGGCGAGCTGGCCAGAGCCGTGCGCACCGGAGTCGGGAGTTGACGCAGGAACAGCTGCACAAAAATAAACGTAGCGTCACCTGAACCAAGCAGTGCTAGCATGTTCTCCATCAGTTCTGTTGGTTTACTGTCCCCCAATCCGTTGAGGGACAATAGGCGCTCCGCGCGCTCTGCATCTGACAGCTGGAAAATGCGCAACAGCTGTTCTCTGAGCGCGTCGTATTTGCCGGCTGCTGGCGGCTCTCTCAGGCATCCCATCAGCCGGCGTGTAGTGGAGGAATCCAATGCCGCCACAACATGGTAATATTTCGTCTCATCCGACGTTATTCCGCGGAGGTGAAATTGTGCCTCGATGTGCTGAAACCACGGGTCCGGGACTGCGGTCAAGTGAGCCGTCTTTTGCTTTTGCGTGGTCAAGTGAGCCGCTCTTGTTTTTCGAGTGCGCGATTAGTTCCAGGTTTACGGTAATGCATTAAAACAAGCCTGGGACGCTGTTGTAATGAACCGACGTGACTTTTGAACACAGTCTCACAAGTAGATCTTACAGAAATACTTAATATGACATTGAATGCGCATCGAATCAATAGGACGTTTAGTCTAATCAATAGGACGTTTCGTATGTGCAGTATTATTGAACATCGAATCAATAGGACGCGCAGTATATTCGATCACTAAACTAAAGCTACAGACAATTCCACAGAGGAACACTTCCGGTGAGGATTTCAAAGTAAAGGATGGCATGTGGTTCATTTCTATTATTTCATAAGTAGTTTATTACACTGCCATGTTTGTACTTAATACTTCTCAAGACTACTTGCACAAATAATATTAACTACTTTTACTGTGTACTTTGAGTAATTTGAGTTTCAAAGTCCTTTTTATAGAACAATGAGTATTTTCGACTAACTTTGATGTGGGATAAAAAAAGATTTTCCCATAAGCACTTTATGAAACTGCCATGGTTGTACTTAGTACCTCTTAGACTACTTGTACAAATTATATGAAATATTTTTACTGTGTACTTTTTGAGTAATTTGAGTTTCAAAGTCCTCAGAATCAGCATTTTCGACTAACTTTGATGTGGTATAAAAAAAGATTTTCCCATAAGCACTTTATGAAACTTCCATGGTTGTACTTAGTACCTCTTAGACTACTTGTACAAATTATATGAAATATTTTTACTGTGTACTTTTTGAGTAATTTCAGTTTTAAAGTCCTCAGAATCAGCATTTTCGACTAACTTTGATGTTGGATAAAAACAATTCTTCCCATAAGCACTTTATGAAACTGCCATGGTTGTACTTAGTACCTCTTAGACTACCTGTACAAATTATATGAAATATTTTTACTGTGTACTTTTTGAGTAATTTCAGTTTTAAAGTCCCCAGAATCAGCATTTTCGACTAACTTTGATGTGGGATAAAAAAAGATTTTCCCATAAGCACCTTATGAAACTGCCATGGTTGTACTTAGTACCTCTTAGACTACCTGTACAAATTATATTAAATATTTTTACTGTGTACTTTTTGAGTAATTTCAGTTTCAAAGTCCCCAGAATCAGCATTTTCGACTAACTTTGATGTGGGATAAAAAAAGATTTTCCCATAAGCACCTTATGAAACTGCCATGGTTGTACTTAGTACCTCTTAGACTACGTGTACAAATTATATGAAATATTTTTACTGTGTACTTTTTTAGTAATTTGAGTTTCAAAGTCCCCAGAATCAGCATTTTCGACTAACTTTGATGTGGGATAAAAAAAGATTTTCCCATAAGCACCTTATGAAACTGCCATGGTTGTACTTAGTACCTCTTAGACTACCTGTACAAATTATATGAAATATTTTTACTGTGTACTTTTTGAGTAATTTCAGTTTCAAAGTCCCCAGAATCAGCATTTTCGACTAACTTTGATGTGGGATAAAAAAAGATTTTCCCATAAGCACCTTATGAAACTGCCATGGTTGTACTTAGTACCTCTTAGACTACCTGTACAAATTATATGAAATATTTTTACTGTGTACTTTTTGAGTAATTTCAGTTTCAAAGTCCCCAGAATCAGCATTTTCGACTAACTTTGATGTGGGATAAAAAAAGATTTTCCCATAAGCACCTTATGAAACTGCCATGGTTGTACTTAGTACCTCTTAGACTACCTGTACAAATTATATGAAATATTTTTACTGTGTACTTTTTGAGTAATTTCAGTTTCAAAGTCCCCAGAATCAGCATTTTCGACTAACTTTGATGTGGGATAAAAAAAGATTTTCCCATAAGCACCTTATGAAACTGCCATGGTTGTACTTAGTACCTCTTAGACTACGTGTACAAATTATATGAAATATTTTTACTGTGTACTTTTTGAGTAATTTGAGTTTCAAAGTCCCCAGAATCAGCATTTTCGACTAACTTTGATGTGGGATAAAAAAAGATTTTCCCATAAGCACCTTATGAAACTGCCATGGTTGTACTTAGTACCTCTTAGACTACCTGTACAAATTATATGAAATATTTTTACTGTGTACTTTTTGAGTAATTTGAGTTTCAAAGTCCTCAGAATCAGCATTTTCGACTAACTTTGATGTTGGATAAAAACAATTCTTCCCATAAGCACTTTATGAAACTGCCATGGTTGTACTTAGTACCTCTTAGACTACCTGTACAAATTATATGAAATATTTTTACTGTGTACTTTTTGAGTAATTTCAGTTTCAAAGTCCCCAGAATCAGCATTTTCGACTAACTTTGATGTGGGATAAAAAAAGATTTTCCCATAAGCACTTGATGAAACTGCCATGGTTGTACTTAGTACCTCTTAGACTACCTGTACAAATTATATGAAATATTTTTACTGTGTACTTTTTGAGTAATTTCAGTTTCAAAGTCCACAGAATCAGCATTTTCGACTAACTTTGATGTGGGATAAAAAAAGATTTTCCCATAAGCACCTTATGAAACTGCCATGGTTGTACTTAGTACCTCTTAGACTACGTGTACAAATTATATGAAATATTTTTACTGTGTACTTTTTGAGTAATTTGAGTTTCAAAGTCCCCAGAATCAGCATTTTCGACTAACTTTGATGTGGGATAAAAAAAGATTTTCCCATAAGCACCTTATGAAACTGCCATGGTTGTACTTAGTACCTCTTAGACTACCTGTACAAATTATATGAAATATTTTTACTGTGTACTTTTTGAGTAATTTCAGTTTCAAAGTCCCCAGAATCAGCATTTTCGACTAACTTTGATGTGGGATAAAAAAAGATTTTCCCATAAGCACCTTATGAAACTGCCATGGTTGTACTTAGTACCTCTTAGACTACTTGTACAAATTATATGAAATATTTTTACTGTGTACTTTTTGAGTAATTTCAGTTTTAAAGTCCCCAGAATCAGCATTTTCGACTAACTTTGATGTGGGATAAAAAAAGATTTTCCCATAAGCACCTTATGAACCTGCCATGGTTGTACTTAGTACCTCTTAGACTACTTGTACAAATTATATGAAATATTTTTACTGTGTACTTTTTGAGTAATTTCAGTTTTAAAGTCCCCAGAATCAGCATTTTCGACTAACTTTGATGTGGGATAAAAAAAGATTTTCCCATAAGCACTTGATGAAACTGCCATGGTTGTACTTAGTACCTCTTAGACTACCTGTACAAATTATATGAAATATTTTTACTGTGTACTTTTTGAGTAATTTGAGTTTCAAAGTCCCCAGAATCAGCATTTTCGACTAACTTTGATGTGGGATAAAAAAAGATTTTCCCATAAGCACCTTATGAAACTGCCATGGTTGTACTTAGTACCTCTTAGACTACCTGTACAAATTATATGAAATATTTTTACTGTGTACTTTTTGAGTAATTTCAGTTTCAAAGTCCCCAGAATCAGCATTTTCGACTAACTTTGATGTGGGATAAAAAAAGATTTTCCCATAAGCACCTTATGAAACTGCCATGGTTGTACTTAGTACCTCTTAGACTACCTGTACAAATTATATGAAATATTTTTACTGTGTACTTTTTGAGTAATTTCAGTTTCAAAGTCCCCAGAATCAGCATTTTCGACTAACTTTGATGTGGGATAAAAAAAGATTTTCCCATAAGCACCTTATGAAACTGCCATGGTTGTACTTAGTACCTCTTAGACTACGTGTACAAATTATATGAAATATTTTTACTGTGTACTTTTTGAGTAATTTGAGTTTCAAAGTCCCCAGAATCAGCATTTTCGACTAACTTTGATGTGGGATAAAAAAAGATTTTCCCATAAGCACCTTATGAAACTGCCATGGTTGTACTTAGTACCTCTTAGACTACCTGTACAAATTATATGAAATATTTTTACTGTGTACTTTTTGAGTAATTTGAGTTTCAAAGTCCTCAGAATCAGCATTTTCGACTAACTTTGATGTTGGATAAAAACAATTCTTCCCATAAGCACTTTATGAAACTGCCATGGTTGTACTTAGTACCTCTTAGACTACCTGTACAAATTATATGAAATATTTTTACTGTGTACTTTTTGAGTAATTTCAGTTTCAAAGTCCCCAGAATCAGCATTTTCGACTAACTTTGATGTGGGATAAAAAAAGATTTTCCCATAAGCACCTTATGAAACTGCCATGGTTGTACTTAGTACCTCTTAGACTACCTGTACAAATTATATGAAATATTTTTACTGTGTACTTTTTGAGTAATTTGAGATTCAAAGTCCCCAGAATCAGCATTTTCGACTAACTTTGATGTGGGATAAAAAAAGATTTTCACATAAGCACCTTATGAAACTGCCATGGTTGTACTTAGTACCTCTTAGACTACGTGTACAAATTATATGAAATATTTTTACTGTGTACTTTTTGAGTAATTTGAGTTTCAAAGTCCCCAGAATCAGCATTTTCGACTAACTTTGATGTGGGATAAAAAAAGATTTTCCCATAAGCACCTTATGAAACTGCCATGGTTGTACTTAGTACCTCTAGTACCTGATTCTGGGGACTTTGAAACTCAAATTACTCAAAAAGTACACAGTAAAAATATTTCATATAATTTGTACACGTAGTCTAAGAGGTACTAAGTACAACCATGGCAGTTTCATAAGGTGCTTATGGGAAAATCTTTTTTTATCCCACATCAAAGTTAGTCGAAAATGCTGATTCTGGGGACTTTGAAACTGAAATTACTCAAAAAGTACACAGTAAAAATATTTCATATAATTTGTACAGGTAGTCTAAGAGGTACTAAGTACAACCATGGCAGTTTCATAAGGTGCTTATGGGAAAATCTTTTTTTTATCCCACATCAAAGTTAGTCGAAAATGCTGATTCTGGGGACTTTGAAACTGAAATTACTCAAAAAGTACACAGTAAAAATATTTCATATAATTTGTACAGGTAGTCTAAGAGGTACTAAGTACAACCATGGCAGTTTCATAAAGTGCTTATGGGAAGAATTGTTTTTATCCAACATCAAAGTTAGTCGAAAATGCTGATTCTGAGGACTTTGAAACTCAAATTACTCAAAAAGTACACAGTAAAAATATTTCATATAATTTGTACAGGTAGTCTAAGAGGTACTAAGTACAACCATGGCAGTTTCATAAGGTGCTTATGGGAAAATCTTTTTTTATCCCACATCAAAGTTAGTCGAAAATGCTGATTCTGGGGACTTTGAAACTGAAATTACTCAAAAAGTACACAGTAAAAATATTTCATATAATTTGTACAGGTAGTCTAAGAGGTACTAAGTACAACCATGGCAGTTTCATAAGGTGCTTATGGGGAAATCTTTTTTTATCCCACATCAAAGTTAGTCGAAAATGCTGATTCTGGGGACTTTGAAACTCAAATTACTCAAAAAGTACACAGTAAAAATATTTCATATAATTTGTACACGTAGTCTAAGAGGTACTAAGTACAACCATGGCAGTTTCATAAGGTGCTTATGGGAAAATCTTTTTTTATCCCACATCAAAGTTAGTCGAAAATGCTGATTCTGGGGACTTTGAAACTGAAATTACTCAAAAAGTACACAGTAAAAATATTTCATATAATTTGTACAGGTAGTCTAAGAGGTACTAAGTACAACCATGGCAGTTTCATAAGGTGCTTATGGGAAAATCTTTTTTTTATCCCACATCAAAGTTAGTCGAAAATGCTGATTCTGGGGACTTTGAAACTGAAATTACTCAAAAAGTACACAGTAAAAATATTTCATATAATTTGTACAGGTAGTCTAAGAGGTACTAAGTACAACCATGGCAGTTTCATAAAGTGCTTATGGGAAGAATTGTTTTTATCCAACATCAAAGTTAGTCGAAAATGCTGATTCTGAGGACTTTGAAACTCAAATTACTCAAAAAGTACACAGTAAAAATATTTCATATAATTTGTACAGGTAGTCTAAGAGGTACTAAGTACAACCATGGCAGTTTCATAAGGTGCTTATGGGAAATTCTTTTTTTATCCCACATCAAAGTTAGTCGAAAATGCTGATTCTGGGGACTTTGAAACTGAAATTACTCAAAAAGTACACAGTAAAAATATTTCATATAATTTGTACAGGTAGTCTAAGAGGTACTAAGTACAACCATGGCAGTTTCATAAGGTGCTTATGGGGAAATCTTTTTTTATCCCACATCAAAGTTAGTCGAAAATGCTGATTCTGGGGACTTTGAAACTGAAATTACTCAAAAAGTACACAGTAAAAATATTTCATATAATTTGTACAGGTAGTCTAAGAGGTACTAAGTACAACCATGGCAGTTTCATAAGGTGCTTATGGGAAAATCTTTTTTTATCCCACATCAAAGTTAGTCGAAAATGCTGATTCTGGGGACTTTGAAACTCAAATTACTCAAAAAGTACACAGTAAAAATATTTCATATAATTTGTACACGTAGTCTAAGAGGTACTAAGTACAACCATGGCAGTTTCATAAGGTGCTTATGGGAAAATCTTTTTTTATCCCACATCAAAGTTAGTCGAAAATGCTGATTCTGGGGACTTTGAAACTGAAATTACTCAAAAAGTACACAGTAAAAATATTTCATATAATTTGTACAGGTAGTCTAAGAGGTACTAAGTACAACCATGGCAGTTTCATAAGGTGCTTATGGGGAAATCTTTTTTTATCCCACATCAAAGTTAGTCGAAAATGCTGATTCTGGGGACTTTGAAACTGAAATTACTCAAAAAGTACACAGTAAAAATATTTCATATAATTTGTACAGGTAGTCTAAGAGGTACTAAGTACAACCATGGCAGTTTCATAAGGTGCTTATGGGGAAATCTTTTTTTATCCCACATCAAAGTTAGTCGAAAATGCTGATTCTGGGGACTTTGAAACTGAAATTACTCAAAAAGTACACAGTAAAAATATTTCATATAATTTGTACAAGTAGTCTAAGAGGTACTAAGTACAACCATGGCAGTTTCATAAAGTGCTTATGGGAAGAATTGTTTTTATCCAACATCAAAGTTAGTCGAAAATGCTGATTCTGAGGACTTTGAAACTCAAATTACTCAAAAAGTACACAGTAAAAATATTTCATATAATTTGTACAGGTAGTCTAAGAGGTACTAAGTACAACCATGGCAGTTTCATAGGGTGCTTATGGGGAAATCTTTTTTTATCCCACATCAAAGTTAGTCGAAAATGCTGATTCTGGGGACTTTGAAACTCAAATTACTCAAAAAGTACACAGTAAAAATATTTCATATAATTTGTACAAGTAGTCTAAGAGGTACTAAGTACAACCATGGCAGTTTCATAAGGTGCTTATGGGAAAATCTTTTTTTATCCCACATCAAAGTTAGTCGAAAATGCTGATTCTGGGGACTTTAAAACTGAAATTACTCAAAAAGTACACAGTAAAAATATTTCATATAATTTGTACAAGTAGTCTAAGAGGTACTAAGTACAACCATGGCAGTTTCATAAGGTGCTTATGGGAAAATCTTTTTTTATCCCACATCAAAGTTAGTCGAAAATGCTGATTCTGGGGACTTTAAAACTGAAATTACTCAAAAAGTACACAGTAAAAATATTTCATATAATTTGTACAAGTAGTCTAAGAGGTACTAAGTACAACCATGGCAGTTTCATAAGGTGCTTATGGGAAAATCTTTTTTTATCCCACATCAAAGTTAGTCGAAAATGCTGATTCTGGGGACTTTAAAACTGAAATTACTCAAAAAGTACACAGTAAAAATATTTCATATAATTTGTACAAGTAGTCTAAGAGGTACTAAGTACAACCATGGCAGTTTCATAAGGTGCTTATGGGAAAATCTTTTTTTATCCCACATCAAAGTTAGTCGAAAATGCTGATTCTGGGGACTTTGAAACTGAAATTACTCAAAAAGTACACAGTAAAAATATTTCATATAATTTGTACAGGTAGTCTAAGAGGTACTAAGTACAACCATGGCAGTTTCATAAGGTGCTTATGGGAAAATCTTTTTTTATCCCACATCAAAGTTAGTCGAAAATGCTGATTCTGGGGACTTTGAAACTCAAATTACTCAAAAAGTACACAGTAAAAATATTTCATATAATTTGTACACGTAGTCTAAGAGGTACTAAGTACAACCATGGCAGTTTCATAAGGTGCTTATGGGAAAATCTTTTTTTTATCCCACATCAAAGTTAGTCGAAAATGCTGATTCTGGGGACTTTGAAACTGAAATTACTCAAAAAGTACACAGTAAAAATATTTCATATAATTTGTACAGGTAGTCTAAGAGGTACTAAGTACAACCATGGCAGTTTCATAGGGTGCTTATGGGGAAATCTTTTTTTATCCCACATCAAAGTTAGTCGAAAATGCTGATTCTGGGGACTTTGAAACTCAAATTACTCAAAAAGTACACAGTAAAAATATTTCATATAATTTGTACAAGTAGTCTAAGAGGTACTAAGTACAACCATGGCAGTTTCATAAGGTGCTTATGGGAAAATCTTTTTTTATCCCACATCAAAGTTAGTCGAAAATGCTGATTCTGGGGACTTTAAAACTGAAATTACTCAAAAAGTACACAGTAAAAATATTTCATATAATTTGTACAAGTAGTCTAAGAGGTACTAAGTACAACCATGGCAGTTTCATAAGGTGCTTATGGGAAAATCTTTTTTTATCCCACATCAAAGTTAGTCGAAAATGCTGATTCTGGGGACTTTAAAACTGAAATTACTCAAAAAGTACACAGTAAAAATATTTCATATAATTTGTACAAGTAGTCTAAGAGGTACTAAGTACAACCATGGCAGTTTCATAAGGTGCTTATGGGAAAATCTTTTTTTATCCCACATCAAAGTTAGTCGAAAATGCTGATTCTGGGGACTTTAAAACTGAAATTACTCAAAAAGTACACAGTAAAAATATTTCATATAATTTGTACAAGTAGTCTAAGAGGTACTAAGTACAACCATGGCAGTTTCATAAGGTGCTTATGGGAAAATCTTTTTTTATCCCACATCAAAGTTAGTCGAAAATGCTGATTCTGGGGACTTTGAAACTGAAATTACTCAAAAAGTACACAGTAAAAATATTTCATATAATTTGTACAGGTAGTCTAAGAGGTACTAAGTACAACCATGGCAGTTTCATAAGGTGCTTATGGGAAAATCTTTTTTTATCCCACATCAAAGTTAGTCGAAAATGCTGATTCTGGGGACTTTGAAACTCAAATTACTCAAAAAGTACACAGTAAAAATATTTCATATAATTTGTACACGTAGTCTAAGAGGTACTAAGTACAACCATGGCAGTTTCATAAGGTGCTTATGGGAAAATCTTTTTTTATCCCACATCAAAGTTAGTCGAAAATGCTGATTCTGTGGACTTTGAAACTGAAATTACTCAAAAAGTACACAGTAAAAATATTTCATATAATTTGTACAGGTAGTCTAAGAGGTACTAAGTACAACCATGGCAGTTTCATCAAGTGCTTATGGGAAAATCTTTTTTTATCCCACATCAAAGTTAGTCGAAAATGCTGATTCTGGGGACTTTGAAACTGAAATTACTCAAAAAGTACACAGTAAAAATATTTCATATAATTTGTACAGGTAGTCTAAGAGGTACTAAGTACAACCATGGCAGTTTCATAAAGTGCTTATGGGAAGAATTGTTTTTATCCAACATCAAAGTTAGTCGAAAATGCTGATTCTGAGGACTTTGAAACTCAAATTACTCAAAAAGTACACAGTAAAAATATTTCATATAATTTGTACAGGTAGTCTAAGAGGTACTAAGTACAACCATGGCAGTTTCATAAGGTGCTTATGGGAAAATCTTTTTTTATCCCACATCAAAGTTAGTCGAAAATGCTGATTCTGGGGACTTTGAAACTCAAATTACTCAAAAAGTACACAGTAAAAATATTTCATATAATTTGTACACGTAGTCTAAGAGGTACTAAGTACAACCATGGCAGTTTCATAAGGTACTTATGGGAAAATCTTTTTTTATCCCACATCAAAGTTAGTCGAAAATGCTGATTCTGGGGACTTTGAAACTGAAATTACTCAAAAAGTACACAGTAAAAATATTTCATATAATTTGTACACGTAGTCTAAGCGGTACTAAGTACAACCATGGCAGTTTCATAAGGTGCTTATGGGAAAATCTTTTTTTATCCCACATCAAAGTTAGTCGAAAATGCTGATTCTGGGGACTTTGAAACTGAAATTACTCAAAAAGTACACAGTAAAAATATTTCATATAATTTGTACAGGTAGTCTAAGAGGTACTAAGTACAACCATGGCAGTTTCATCAAGTGCTTATGGGAAAATCTTTTTTTATCCCACATCAAAGTTAGTCGAAAATGCTGATTCTGGGGACTTTAAAACTGAAATTACTCAAAAAGTACACAGTAAAAATATTTCATATAATTTGTACAAGTAGTCTAAGAGGTACTAAGTACAACCATGGCAGTTTCATAAGGTGCTTATGGGAAAATCTTTTTTTATCCCACATCAAAGTTAGTCGAAAATGCTGATTCTGAGGACTTTGAAACTCAAATTACTCAAAAAGTACACAGTAAAAATATTTCATATAATTTGTACAGGTAGTCTAAGAGGTACTAAGTACAACCATGGCAGTTTCATAAGGTGCTTATGGGAAAATCTTTTTTTATCCCACATCAAAGTTAGTCGAAAATGCTGATTCTGGGGACTTTGAAACTGAAATTACTCAAAAAGTACACAGTAAAAATATTTCATATAATTTGTACAGGTAGTCTAAGAGGTACTAAGTACAACCATGGCAGTTTCATAAGGTGCTTATGGGAAAATCTTTTTTTATCCCACATCAAAGTTAGTCGAAAATGCTGATTCTGGGGACTTTGAAACTGAAATTACTCAAAAAGTACACAGTAAAAATATTTCATATAATTTGTACACGTATTCTAAGAGGTACTAAGTACAACCATGGCAGTTTCATAAGGTGCTTATGGGAAAATCTTTTTTTATCCCACATCAAAGTTAGTCGAAAATGCTGATTCTGGGGACTTTGAAACTGAAATTACTCAAAAAGTACACAGTAAAAATATTTCATATAATTTGTACAGGTAGTCTAAGAGGTACTAAGTACAACCATGGCAGTTTCATCAAGTGCTTATGGGAAAATCTTTTTTTATCCCACATCAAAGTTAGTCGAAAATGCTGATTCTGGGGACTTTAAAACTGAAATTACTCAAAAAGTACACAGTAAAAATATTTCATATAATTTGTACAAGTAGTCTAAGAGGTACTAAGTACAACCATGGCAGTTTCATAAGGTGCTTATGGGAAAATCTTTTTTTATCCCACATCAAAGTTAGTCGAAAATGCTGATTCTGAGGACTTTGAAACTCAAATTACTCAAAAAGTACACAGTAAAAATATTTCATATAATTTGTACACGTATTCTAAGAGGTACTAAGTACAACCATGGCAGTTTCATAAGGTGCTTATGGGAAAATCTTTTTTTATCCCACATCAAAGTTAGTCGAAAATGCTGATTCTGGGGACTTTGAAACTGAAATTACTCAAAAAGTACACAGTAAAAATATTTCATATAATTTGTACAGGTAGTCTAAGAGGTACTAAGTACAACCATGGCAGTTTCATAAGGTGCTTATGGGAAAATCTTTTTTTATCCCACATCAAAGTTAGTTGAAAATGCTGATTCTGAGGACTTTAAAACTGAAATTACTCAAAAAGTACACAGTAAAAATATTTCATATAATTTGTACAAGTAGTCTAAGGGGTACTAAGTACAACCATGGCAGTTTCATAAAGTGCTTATGGGAAAATCTTTTTTTTTATCCCACATCAAAGTTAGTCGAAAATACTCATTGTTCTATAAAAAGGACTTTGAAACTCAAATTACTCAAAGTACACAGTAAAAGTAGTTAATATTATTTGTGCAAGTAGTCTTGAGAAGTATTAAGTACAAACATGGCAGTGTAATAAACTACTTATGAAATAATAGAAATGAACCACATGCCATCCTTTACTTTGAAATCCTCACCGGAAGTGTTCCTCTGTGGAATTGTCTGTAGCTTTAGTTTAGTGATCGAATATACTGCGCGTCCTATTGATTCGATGTTCAATAATACTGCACATACGAAACGTCCTATTGATTAGACTAAACGTCCTATTGATTCGATGCGCATTCAATGTCATATTAAGTATTTCTGTAAGATCTACTTGCGAGACTGTGTTCAAAAGTCACGTCGGTTCATTACAACAGCCTCCCAGGGTTGTTTGAATGCATTACCGTAAACCTGGAACTAATCGCGCACTCGAAAAACAAGAGCGGCTCACTTGACCACGCAAAAGCAAAAGACGGCTCACTTGACCGCAGTGGGCCGGGTCATGCTGCCAAAACTCTGGCAACTTGACTGTAGCTGCATACACTGCGGGAACCACAGCCGGTGGATTCTCGTTATTGCTCATATTTCACACGTTTAGGGTCACCACTGTGGAAGTGGATCAATGAGACGAGCAGACGGAGTATCGAGTCTCTGAACTTTACTTCCAAACAAATCCAACAGAACCAAGGTACAGCCACACCCTTAAGTCAACTCCCTCCTGTCACTCAATCAGTGTCCATTCTGAAGTGAGACACCTCCCTCTAGTGTCCACCACAATCCTTCTATATCTGCAACTAATATTTTGACATTTCAAAATAAATAAATCTAACAAGGGCAAGATGCACCATTATTTACTTTGGGGGGGGGGGGGGTGAAGCTTGCCTAGGGCACCGCATGTGCTAGGTCCGGCCTTGTGTCACCTATGATCAAATGAAACATTTCTCTTAATAATGATGGCTCTGGCGCCAAAGTTCTACTGATATATTTGTGATCCTCATCCCATACGTAGTTTGTCTCTAGCTGTGTTCTTAATGTGTGTCTCCTGGAGTTATATCACTTCTGCTTTCAGGCTTTTCAAATGTGCCATTATCTTCTCCCTTTTAACTGGGTGAGTTAATCGTAAATGGTGCATTTATATAGTTATTTTATCCAAAGCGCTTTACAATTTGTTCCTCACATTTTACACATTCACTCACACATTCACACACTGACGGTGGAGGCAACCATGCAAGGTGTCAACCTGCTCATCGGGAGCAGTTGGGGGTTACATGTAAGTGTTTTGCTCATGGACACTTCGACACGCTGCCCGGGAGGAGCAGGGACTCTAACCGGGAACCCCCGGATTACCAGACAACTGCTCTACCTCCTGAGCCACCGTCGCCCCCAGGTCCTAACAGTGTTAAAGTGATTTTTCCCTTCAGTAGTAGAACATGTCAAGTTTCAGCAGTCTTACCTCTATCTGAAGTAATCTACTACCAGTTGTCTGCTGTCAACACCACCATTCCTCCCAGGTGACAGGCTCCTCATTCACTTCCATTCATTTTTGGGAGCTAGTCTAAATATCATACTTCTGAAGTCAAAGAAAGATACGTTGGGGAGTGGGTACCATGGTTACCTGCTGCCTTGATGGAAGAAAGATTCTAAACATTCTGTGAAAAGTTGACAGATGGTCAAACTACACTGTGATGGACCAAGCAGCCAGAAGACGAGGACACAGTGGTGCAGGCAAAAATAAGAGTTTTTATTTACCCAAACAAAGGGTTGACAAATACATAATTTTAAAACAGAATATAAATGGGCCGAAAAAATAGAAGGCAGAACAAAACAGACCTGAACTGAAAGGAAGCCAACTCACAAATGTTAACTCAAGCTATAGGTCCTGGCCTGGCACATTAACATGAAGGGTAATTAAGGCAAGACACCCCAGGTGAATAGGCAAATATAATTGTTTTGGTTGATTTTGAGATTTTGTTATATTTTGCTTCCTAAACATGTCTTCTATGAAACTAGTGACAATAAAACGTCAATAACACACATTTAGTTGTTTATTTTACTTCATTTTGCCTGATTGCATCCATAAATGTGCACATTTAATGGGGAAGTGCCTCATTTGCATATATAAACATACAATTCAGAAAACTTGCAATATATTTTTTCTTAGTTTATATGTACATAACAAACTGGGAAAGTTTCATAGTGATATCTATTCAAATATTTGTTTAGCCTATTAGGGGGTACTACACTGTGTAGTTCTGTTCAGTTCAATAACATCATTATTATTATTCAGTTATCAGGCATGTGTTTAGGTTGTCTATTACTAATGGTTTGATTAGGTATTGTGTTTATAAATGATTAAAAAAGATTTATGGCATTTTTCAATACAGAACTTTGAAGGCGTTTTCCCAAAAAGGAGTTTTTATGCGTTTTTCTTACACGTTTGGGTATAAATCTACCATAGCACCTACACACACCATTGTTTCCACATTTCTTCCTATATATACCCTCCATCTTTCTCCAGAGGGGTTTGTTGATATATCATTCATAGCCTGATTTATAGTACATTTAGACAAAAAAAAAGCGAAAATAGATTTTCTTATGACCGTAGACAGCATTTCCTGATTTATGGGGTGATAAAAAGACATGTCCACAATCCCCCTTGGACTAAGTTCACTGTGTTATGTGTCAACATAATGAAATTTTTTTTTGATCTGGCATCATCCAATGTTGGTATTTATACCCAAACGTCATATGCAAATTAGTGCATATTTAATTAGGTAACACCTATTTTGCATATATAAACATAAGATCTCAGAAAACTTGCAATACATTTTTTCTTAGTTGTTATGTACATAACAAACTGGGAAAGTTTCATAGTAATATCTATTCAAATATTCTTTTTGCCTATTCACCTGGGGTGTCTCACCTTAATACAATTCATATTTTACTAAATAATATCTTAAATTCAGATTAATCTAATAAACAATAAACATACAACATCTCTACTAAACTGAACAACCAATAATCTTAAGTAATAAAGAAATACATACAGTATAACAAACTAAATCACAAGACAATGAACCCCCCCCTGACATCTCCTGCGACTTGGTTCAATCCACCACCCCCATCCGGCTATTTAGGATGGACCGGTTGCAGCTGCTCTGTTTGCCCGGAGGACGGAGTGGCTGCAGACTCGAAGAAACAAACAAATAATTCATGTGAGAACTAAAGCAAACAATAAGGGTGAGGGAACAACTTAACTATGTGAGGCGCGCAGACGCAGCCATCACATACACCTAGTAAAAAATATTAGCTTAGAAAAACAAGTACCTTTGAGTCAGAAAAATATATTACACGGAATAATGTATAGTTGTTTATATTTCAGAAGTATTATAATATAATATTTGAACTTGGTCCTCAAAATGAATGGAAGTGAATGAGGAGCCTGACACCTGGGAGAAATGGTGGTGTTGACAGCAGATGACAGGGACAGCAGTGGTCACTAGTAGATAACTATAGACAGAGGTAAGACTGCTGATTTCTACTAAAGTGAAATATCCCTTTGAAACTGTTCCCAGGTCAGTGGGTCATTGTAAGTGACCGTATCGTGATTACAGTAATGACCATACTCTCACATGCAAACTGATTAAATAATCTGGTGTAATCAAAAATAACACGAGGCCTTTAAAAAAGGTCCAAGTAGTTCTCAAGAATGTATGTGAATATACTACCAAAATAACACAGATTATTTTGGTAGTATATTCACATACATTCTTCAGAACTACTTGGACCTTTTTTAAAGGCCTCGTGTTATTTACCAAAATAACACAGATTAGATTCCCTATATGGGAAGAGCAAGGCATACACTCATTAGGGGATGTTTTTAACAAACAGGGTTTTTGTAGTTTTACATACAGTTACGGCTATGTTTGAAGTCTCACGGTGTTCCATTAGACATACCAATTGAACACCACAGATACCACAAATTCTTCTATGAAAGAGAGACATCGAGAGGTTTTGTTTCAGATTTTTATCATCAATTACTAACGTCCTCGTATGAAACCCTCCAACTAGACTCTGTCTGGAGGAGGGATATACCAGACCTGGAAAGTGACTTTGATTGGCAAGAAGCCTGGGCAAATGTCCGACTTACATCAAGGAACCCGGACCATCAACAAATCAATCTTAACTATATTCACAGGACATACTTGACTCCTATAAGACTGAACAGAATGGGTCTTAAACAAGACTCCAAATGCTCCCAATGTACAAATGGGGATGAAGGGACATTTATGCACATGTACTGGGACTGCCCACCAGTTAAGATATTCTGGAAAGATGTGACCCAACAATTATCAAAACTCGTATCTTGGAATATACCTGTACACTCCTCTGTATTACTATTGAATGATGTTTTTGAGTTTGCAGTACATCCACAGCTAAAGAGATTGGTTTTATCAGGTATCACAGTAGCTAAAAAGCTGATCGCATCACGCTGGTTTCAACCGGAAAAAATGTGCCGGAAAGTTTGGTTTCTTACATATCTCGATGTGATTTATCAAGAAATATCTACAGCAAGAATTCTGGGTCTCAATGAATCCAAAATGACAATGTGGTTAGAAGTGGTGGAGAGAATAAAAGCTAGCTTATAATGGTAGTGTCTGGTTAGGAGCGAGGGATAATGGAGGTACTATCCAAAGAGGGGTCCGGGAGGGGGGGGGTTCGAGCTGGAGCATATGTGTGTAGGTTTTTAGATAACAGGTATTAGGGGTATATCCTGTATAAGACATTGGTATAAATGGTAATTTCGTTGGATATACACTGTGTATTAATGCTTGTGTATCTTATCATGTGTTGTCATGTTTGTTTATATGTGTGTTTAAAAAATAATAAAAAAATAAAATACAAAATAACACAGATTAGCCTTTAAACTCTAAAGATCTAATTTAACAACACCCAAAAACCAGAGCACAGCAGCAGTAGGCTAGGTGTGATGGATAAGGAGGAGGAAGGAGTCTTGTTGGAGACATTGTGAGGCAGAAATACATCATACTCCGTCCAGGACTGGTTATAATCTTCACCATACTGTATCAGGTCATAATAATACATTTTATTTGGTGGCACCTGTTGTGTTCTCTCACATTACACGTTGAAGATGTACTCCCAAGAGTCTCCACTATGGGGCGCAGTTAATACAATGCCCTGTTATGCCTACAGCTGAAGTGTGCAGAAGAAGAGTACACGCAGAATCATAATAGAACAGAATGTACCCTGCTGTAACCTACCATGCTAACCTGCTTAACTAAAAGGCTAAAGAGTAATCCTGTATCCTGAGTCTTATTACTACACCTCTACATACATAATAAATACTACGGACGTACAACATAACAGCGCCTTTCACGACACCCAAGGTCACCTTACAGATCATAAAAACAAAGCAATTAAGGCAGGTAAAAGTCGAGGTTAAAAACAAAACAAACAACAGGAAGTATAAAACAGGTGAAGTTAAAATAACAAAACAAACAAACAGCAGAGGGTATAGAACAGTGACACACGCTATAGTGAATATGCAAGTTTAAACAGATGGGTTTTCAGTTGTGATTTAAATGATGATAGGGAGTCGGACATGTGGGGGCAGGGAGTTCCAGAGTCTGGGAGCCGAGCAGCTGAAAGCTTGGGCACCCATGGTGCTGAGGCGTGAGCTGGGGATGGATAGGAGTCCAGTAGAGGATGAGCGGAGGGTGCACCCATGGTGCTGAAGCGTGAGCTGGGGATGGATAGGAGTCCAGTAGAGGATGAGCGGAGGGTGCACCCATGGTGCTGAGGCGTGAGCTGAGGATGGATAGGAGTCCAGTAGAGGATGAGCGGAGGGTGTGGGAGGCGGTGTATTCCTGGAGGAGGTCAGTGATGTAGATGGCGGCTAGATTGTGGAGGGCTTTGAAGGTGAGTAGGAGGTTTTTGAAGTCGATCCGGTAGTGCAGTGGTTCTCAAACGGTGGTACGCGTACCACTAGTGGTACTTGGTGGTACTTGAAAACATTTCCAAAAAAGCACAAAAAAAAACAGGCCAGTGTTTCTGGTTGCGGCGGCGCGATAGTTAGATAACCTAAGTGGGGAACAACCAGGAGATCACTGTGACAGAGAGTAATGCAGTCTAAACAGTCATACATCTTTAATTCAACTTCAGCCCTGATCATAACCATTTATTTTTAGATTTTTTGTAATGTCAGATAAAAAATGAAGTACTCCCACTTTTCTGAAAAGAGTTGGTGTTAAATCTGACATTACAAAAAATCCATCAAAATCTGTGTTGCTGCTAATCATTGACACATGCCTAGCCTGTAATAATCCCCCCCAGAAAAATGTACTTTGCATTTGATATATTGAAAATATTTTACTTTTTTGTGTTTTTTTAACAATAATTTGTGATGCCATCACTGGCATTTAAAGGGTAAACATTCAAAAATGTATTGAATATGTGTTTTCTTTTCTTTTTTACAATAATTTGTGATGCCCATCACAAACACTGGCAGTTAAAGGGTAAAAATTCAAAAATTCCTGCACCAGAATGCAGGAAATAAAGTTTTTGTAACAAAATAAATAATGTGTGTGTGTGTGTGTGTGTGTGTGTGTGTGTGTGTGTGTGTGTGTGTGTGTGTGTGTGTGTGTGTGTGTGTGTGTGTGTGTGTGTGTGTGTGTGTGTGTGTGTGTGTGTGTGTGTGTGTGTGTGTGTGTGTGTGTGTGTGTGTGTGTGTGTGTGTGTGTGTGTGTGTGTGTGTGTGTGTGTGTGTGTGTGTGTGTGTGTGTGTGTGTGTGTGTGTGTGTGTGTGTGTGTGTGTGTGTGTGTGTGTGTGTGTGTGTGTGTGTGTGTGTGAGAATGACGGACAATTGCTTGCTGTGTGTGAGAGAGAGAGAGAGATAGAGATAGAGAGAGGATTAAGTACATTTGCTGAAATACAGTTGTTCTTAATTTTTTTATTATGTTCTCAATGCCCCTTGCATTGTATGAGTTGTGTGGAAGCGTTTGCTAGTTCTAGTGCTATCCCTTTGTACATTGTGGCTGTGTCTGACAAAAGTTACCAATAAATAATGGTATTAGGAATACATTTGCCTCCTGCGTGAACTGTGCATAGCTGAATAGACTGTATTTTAACGCCGGTCATATGGTGGTACCTGGAGAGCCAGCTACGTTCTCAGGTGGTACTTGGTGTAAAAAGTTTGAGAACCACTGCGGTAGTGCACAGGAAGCCAGTGTAATTGAATGAGGATGGGGTGATGTGGTCGGATGAGTCTGTGCCGGTGATGATCCTGGCAGCAGAGTTTTGGATAATTTGGAGTCTGTTGAGGAGTTTGGTGGGAAGGCCGGTGAGGAGAGCGTTGCAGTAGTTGATCCGGGATGTGACGAATGAGTGGACCAGGGTTTCAGTGTTTGATTGGGACAGAGGTGAGTCTGGAGATATTACGGAGGTGAAAGAAAGCAGACCGGGTGATGTTTTTGATGTGTGGTGCAAAGGAGAGGGAGCCGTCCAGAATGACACTGAGGGCGGAATCCACAAAGAATGGATTGCGCGAAGCTAATTGCATCCGCGGAGTCTGCTCTGTGTTTGGGAGCTATCCATGAAAGCACATTGCGCAATGAGATACGAGCGCAGACACGCCCAATATGTGTGGCTCGCGAGCAGTCTGCACTCTGCACCCCTGACAGCGCTCTTGGCAGAAATGTGTGTGTCAAAATGTAGAGCGCTGTCAAGTTTAGCGCGCTGTCCAAAAAAAGAAAAGAAACATTACAAGCAAACTAGAAATCAAGATGGAAAGCAGTAAAAAGAAACCTGCAGTTAAAACCAAGAACGGCAAACGACACATGCCGTTCCTTCTCAAACCCCAAAATGATAGCCAGACGGACAAAGCCACTGCCGCTAAGATAACAAGCGTAACACGCTGGCTGCCAGTGCCAAGACGAATGTGGAGAGATCTAATTCTGTATTTTAATCTGTATTTAATCTTTATATGAAGACCAGTTATTCTAATTAAATAATTTACATTATCTATCTGTCCCACTTTGTCCCACCAAGATCTTACTGTTGCCCCCCCCCCCTCCATCCATTAACTCAACTGGACTGTCACTGTACTATTTATTTGCACTAGCACTATTGCACTATTGCACTTGGGAAATTGATATTATTATAATTTTTTTTTTATTCTCTTTTTCCTCCTTCTTTTTTCCGTTTTTCTCCCATCCCAATGTTAGTCGTTATGCCAATTCCCAATCCCCTTCCTGGTCGTTGCGCACTCTACCCCCTACCGTCGGTCCGGGAGGGCGGAGACTATCACATGCTTCCTCCGACACATGTGTACCCACTACCCAGCCCACCACTTCTTTTCACCTGGCAGCGCGGACTCTCACTGGGAGAGTGTAACGTGTGGAAGGTCACACTACCTCTCTTAGATCCTTCCCTTGCTGTGCAGGCGCCCCGACCGAACTGTAGGAGTCGCTGTTTACAACGACCAGGATCCACCCTCGCCGAGTTTCCCACCCTCTAACACTGCCAATTGTGTTAGTAATAATAATAATAATAATGGATTGGATTTATATAGCGCTCTTCTCTGACTCAGAGCGCTTCACAGAGTCCATTATTCGTTCATACACAGTCATACCGGTGGTGGTAAGCTACAATTGCAGCCAGAGCTGCCCTGAGGCAGACTCACGGAAGCGTGGCGAATAATCATCGCCTACGGCCCCTCCGACCACCACCAACATTCATTCACATGCATACACATTCATACGAGGCAAGTAGGTTAAGTGTCTTGCCCAAGGACACAACGGCAATGGGATGGAAATGGGCTTGAGCGGGATTCGAACCACCAACCCTTCGATCATTGGACGCCCCGCTCTACCCCTGAGCCATAGCCGCCCTATGGACGGTCTGCCAACCTGGAAGCACCACAGCTGGATTTGATCCCACTGTCTCTGTGGTGGTGGGCAGACGCTTAGTCCGCTGCGCCACCTGGCCGATATTATTATTTTGTACATGCTATATTCAGTATGTTTGTATGCCAGTGGTGATGCTCTAAACTTAATTCTGTTCTACCAACAATGACAATAAAGATTATATTCTTTTGCACTCCTCTATACATTACAAAGTAAACGAAATACAATACAAAATGAACGGAATACTAAAGAAAATAGATCTTATGAGTTATGAACAGTATCTAACTTGTTCGAGAACGCAACGCGTGATTTAGAAAAAGCCAGCACTGACATTCCAAATGCTTGGTTCTGAGATGATCAATACAGTAAACATTTATTTCTGATATAGGTGCTGATCAGCAGTAATGCAATGTCATGATTATTATTATTCTGACGTTATTATTATTATTATTAAATTTAAAATGTATTAATAATTAATTAATAAGAACTCCTCTCCTTCACTATAATCTAATTATGAAATCAGATATAGGCCAGGGCTTTACACCTTAATAAAGAGATTGAATATATATTAAATGGGATAGAAACCAAATAAAATGTATACCATATACAATAGAATATAGTGCTATAATTATATTGTGCTATATTTAATTTAGTTTATATCCCATTTAATTGTTAAAAAGGGGAACAGATAAAAATAACAGACACAACTTTCAAACTTAAGTAACAGATTAGATCTATTTTCTGGTGTTCCACAAAATGTCAATGAACGAAATCCGTCCATAGATTCTGGCTGTGGGGGTGCCATCATGCCACTATAGCGATATATGGCATGTGGCTTTATATTTGTCGAACAAATTAGATTCTGTTTATATACGAGCATAACGCCAAGGCCCACAACGTTATATAACGATATTTAAATAATAAGTACGATTGCATGGGATCGCTGCTCAATATCCTTGATTTGATAATGTCCTTCGAGATATTCTTTTTTTTTGTCTACTTTTTCTCCCCATTTTTCAATTTTTCTCCCGTCCCCAATTTCGTATTGTCCAACTTCTACCCTCCCCTGTCTCGAACGCTGTTAGGCCATGCCTCCCACAAGCCGGCTGCAATGTGGACGAAGCCTTGCATCACGTGTCGATACTCGAGGAGGCAGCCGTCGCATCTTTTCACCTGCACAGCGTGATCTCTCAGTGGCGAGGGTCTGCGTGGAAGGGACACGCCGCCCTCGTCGCTTCCTGATTCTACTGCGCAGGCGCACCAACCAACCTGTAGGAGTCGCTGTCCACAACGTCCGATCCCCACCCACCAGCTTCCCACCCCCTAATACTGCCAATTGTATTAGTATGAACGTAGGCGGCGGGTAATGAAGGCTAGGCTAGGCCTACCCAAATCAAATATTATGCTGGGAATTTTGAAATGTATATATAATATATGTGCGCAGGCTGCAGCGCAGCATTATATAGGCTACTATATTGTGTGTGTCTTGTGCTGCAGCCCGCTGGCCGGCCAATGTGTCAACGGCGAAGGTGTCAATCGGCTAGGTGGCGGCGTTTAACATTCCAAGTACAGGCAGTAACCAATCACGCGTAGGGTTAAATAATGTAGCCAATCACATGATCAGCCTGATCCCGCAGGCCGCAGCAAAGCAAACATCTGCGTTCCGAATTTCCGCCCGCCAATCGCTTTGTAGCGAACACCAGCGCGCTAATTTGAGTAAAATTTCAAAAAGCAAAATGGATATACGGTATTTTTCATATAAACAAAGTAATTTAGAAGCTGCACCGGGCTGCCCCTGGGCATAACTACGGATCACCTGAGGGTGAGGCTGTATGTTGCTTTATCTTGGCATACAAGGGCTTGCTCTAAGAGGACATGATGAGAGTCAGAGTTCATAAAATCGTGGAAACTTTTTAGAGCTACTGTATGTAAAAAAATTTCAAAGCATGAGATCCAAATGACAAAAAAATTTCCCTTCATTGCTGTCAGCACCGCAACTTGTGATTCAAGTTGTGAACAGTCTTTCTCAGCAATGAGGCACATCACATCCGAAACTGGCTAAGAACAACAATGCGCCAGGAGAGACCGACAAAGCAGAAAAGATCATTGATGCCAAGACGAAACGTCGCATTTTGCTGCATTAAGGTAAGACAATGGTTAATCTATTATTGGATGCCTTCATTTGAACACTTAATTTGCACTATATATTAAATGAGTGGGGCTCGCCTCGCATAGCCTAGTGGGTGTGTGTATTGACAAAAAAGGAAAAAATTTGCACGCAATATAGCCTCCGCTAATGTTCGGCTTGCGTGCCGCCTATTGGGGGAGAAGGGTACAGGCCGTCGATGGTGATGTTCGGAACTGGGGTGTTTTGTGATTTGGTGGGGGTGAATTTGGAGCCGATGAGCAGGGCCTCAATTTTGCTGGCATTTAACTTCAAGAAGTTTCTGCTCATCCAGCTCCTGATGTCCTCAAGGCAGGTGGTGAGGGAGGTGGGGGGAAGGGGCAGTGGTGGGTTTGGAGGAGATGTAGACCTGTGTATCGTCTGCATAGCAGTGGAAATGGACCCCATGGTGAAGGAGGATTGTGCCCAGGGGAAGGAGATAGATGGTGAATAGGAGGGGACCCAATATTGACCCCTGGGGGACACCCAGTGAAACAGCTGAACACCCTGACTTGTGAGTCCTGAGTTGTACAAACTGTTGTCTGTCATAGCCCTTTCACACGCCAGGGTTCCGGTTCAAGCTCCAGCTCCGTTCTGGAGCCTCTGAACCTTGGTGCTCTCTGGCGAACCAGCCCGCGTTTACGCAAGCGCACACACAAAAGCACACACACACACACACACGCACTGTATACGTTGTACGTAAATTAATCGTTCCAGCAAAGTAGGCTTCTATTATTCGAATTACTTGTTTTAATGGGTATCATAGTAGTAACTCCTACTGTAGAACATGACATATTAGCATGACATCTGATTTATTAATGCCAATACTGGACAACAAGTGCAATTGCCAAGTGTAAATTATGGATTAGTCAGTAACAGTTCACATCGGACTGATTAGCTCATCCTGTCGTCCCAGGTTAAAATCTCTCGGTTACATTTTCTTTTTTTTTGTAACGTTAATTCATTTATCCATTCAATACATTTTAATCTGATCTCGTTTTGAGATCAGTCACAAATCGCTTCCTGTTGAATGGATCGACAATGCAATGCCGACTTTCTACTTTCCCCCGTTCTCGTCTTCACAGCCTAGAATATGACACGCCCACTGATGATGTCACGGTTTGCGAGGAGGAACCAGCTATTTTTCTGTGCCAGTTGAGCACTGATTTGTCACGTTCTCAACCAATTAATCTCGGTGTGAACGCGCCGGCCGGTGCGAGATTACGTTCGGGAACCGGCTCCAGCATGGAGCCTGGCCAGTGTGAAAGCCCTATCAGTAAGGAAAGATGTGAACCAGGAGAGTGTGACACCAGTGATCCCAATGCCAGCCAGGCGGTCCAGGAGTAGTGGCTGGGAGATGGTGTCAAATGCCGCGCTGAGGTCAAGGAGGATGAGGATGGTAAGAAGCCCATAGTCAGCTGCACAGAGGAGGTTGTTGGTTATTTTGACAAGGGCTGTTTCGGTACTGTGTTGTGGGCGGAAACCGGATTGAAAGCGTTCATGGAGGTTGTTTGTGTCGAGGTGGGATTGAAGCTGTGCAGCAACCACCCTCTCAAGGGTTTCTGATATGAAGGGAAGGTTGGAGATGGGCCTATAGTGGTTAAGTCAGCTGGGTCAGCACCAGGTTTTTTGTATGGGAGTGATTGCAGCCAGTTTGAGAGTGGGGGGTACAGTTTCAGAGGCGAGGGAGGAATTAATTATGTCCGTGATCATGGGTGAAATTGATGGCAGACAGGAGTGAGAGAGAATAGGATTAAGGCATGGAGAGAGAGATTCTCCATTTAAAAATGCAATTTAGTCCAGGACTAGGCTGTGAGATAGCCTCCTATGGCTGTTTTCATGGACACAATTAAGACCCTGTCCACACGAACGCGGGGTGTTATATAACCGAGCCTTAACTCTTCTAAAGCACCCAACGCGGTACCGTCCAATGGCGCACTGTCTTTTCTTTTCGGCACTATTTTCTAATTTTTTGGCGGAGGGACACCATTTTTTGTGGCCATATTACGAACACCGGCCCCCACACACACAGCAAGTATCACTCCGCAGATCTCACCAGAAGTCTATAAAAAAAAAACGTCAACCGCAGCTCCCGTTTTCCAGACTTTCCCCCAGAGCGAGCGGTCGCACAATGAATTTTCTCCGGGGAATCCGCGCCTGCCTGTACATTTCGAAACGACCGTGTAAGTACTGTGTTTACTAATCTGTTGGACTTCTTATAGCATTCGTTAACTTTTATGACCGTCTATAGTGTTTGTGAGATGTTTTTACAGAGATTCTGGTCATATTTTCCATCAAAAATCTTGTTTTGAAATCTACCGTGTGCGACTAGCAATTTCCCCCCAGGGAGAGTTACCTGTGAGTTGGCTAACATTCAGCGCTAGTTGCAGGATAGCTGCAGGCTAACGGCAACACAGTTGTCGTATTTATTTCGCAAATGCAGTGTTTTCAAATAAGCCACATTGCTGTATTTAGTGTATTCATTAGTGGGTCATATTCCTATATGTAACATATCTCATTTTATCAACTTAGAATTGACGGCAGTGTCTAGATGCTGGAACTAGCTCCCATGCTAACAGCACCGGCTGAGATCCAGGAACAGCGCCGTCATTCCCCTACCCAGGACAAAACGTTCAAGAAGGGCGAGGTTCTAGAAGGAAGACAAGGCTCTATGAAGATAATGGGGTAAGTTTGAAGAAAAATTTTAACACACACATGAACGTTTTATAATTATCATCACAATATGTAAATAAAAAAAATATATAATTTTTTTTATCAAATCTAGTTTCATTAATTAATTAATAACTTTTGAACAATAGATGCTATTTCTAATCTGTCAGCTGTTCTATATTGCCAACAAGATTGTCTACATTCCATTCAATATACATAAATCTGATTTAAGCAAGGAAAGTGTAATTTAATACATTTCTATCTTCCAAGTTTAATTTCAACAAGTTCAAGTGCAACTACATATGATATGAACCATAATAATAAAAATTATGATGATAATCATACACTTATTTTATATCATTGGAAAGCCCTAGTTGTTAGCTTTAAAATGGCACCAAATATGAGGTACTTTGAAATACCCAGTAACTAATAATCTATCACAAACCAATGCAATATCATGTTCAGGGATTTCCTAAATACAAGAAAGCCCTGGAAGAGTTTGTGCGCGGTTGCACTGTTCGTCCACACGCAACCGGGTTTTTGGAACACTGCAACCGTGTTCTTTTACAACCGGAGTACAGGGTGAAGTTTTGCGCGCATCCCGGTTGCAGTGGTTGCGTGTGGACATAGTAACCGAGATTATTTCCTGTGTTTTTTGGTCTGTGTGATATATGGTACTCGGGTTCGATTAAGAGTACTGTGTTGAAGAGTGTTGTGATTGACTGATGATGTCTGTTGTCGCATTCCTGACCTGATGTTCAGAGTAAACCTGAAGCTGCGGCTACCAACTAAGCTCATGTGTGTTGTCAAGTTATTGTTATAAGGAACTCAGTCCAAACTACAACAGTCTGCATCCCCTTAACAATTGTTTGTATTGAGCCGTATTGTATTGTACCCATTCTGCAATCTGTTAAATAACGTTTTCATCCATTTATTCTACTAGCGTTAACGTTACTACGTTAATGCGCTAGTCTCAATGCTAACTATATAAATGTAAAATGCCAATCACATTAGCATGTAGCTAACGACATCAGAGATCTTTTTGTGAGACTAAACTCTCCGCTCTTGGTGGTAAATTGTGTTGATGTTGGTTTTGTTTCATCAACAAATGAGGCAGAACACACAGGGAATGTATCCTTTTTTGTTTATTGCACTTTTATTGCAAGTGGAGTGACTCGTTCAACCCTTCTGATTGGTTGAAAATGGCCTTCCTGTTTGAGCTACATCGCCACCTACTGCTTTGGCATTGTACTACATGTATATACATCACTCGGTGGGGAGTTTAAACCAGTCATGTAGACAGATTTTTTTTTTATAATAAAAAAAATAACCAGTGTCAAAAATACCCATGATCGTGTGGACTGGGCCTAAGTCTATTGACTTTGAATGGAGAATCGCCATCCCTGTCTATGAGACCGGCCCCTAGCGCTGTATTCAGTTCGGTTTTTTTTCTCCCTGCAACAATGAGGACTCCATTTAATGAATCTTGCATTTGACACTTTTACCTGCACTTTACATTTCTGATGTTGGAATGTTACACACCATGTTGATTCAATTGTGTCAAACCCACAGGATTGTCCAGAATGTTGTCCCTAAAAGTACCTGTGCACTAGATTTTACACTGTTAGGGAAAACCATCATTCCACCACGAATTTCTTGAAATCTTCCATGGGAAGTTAAGCTTGGGAATTTTGAATTTTTTTACAATAAAGAACTTTACTTATAATTTTTTTTGGGTGAAATACACTACACATAATAAGACAATATTAGGTTTTGTTTTAGTTAAAATATTCCCATTTAATGGAAATTCAGTTGAATTGCAATTCACCTCAAGTCCTGTGTGTTATGGTTTGACACCGACCCCAAACGCACGACACAAGAGAGTAGGAATTCAGAGTTGCCAAATACAAGGGCTTGTTTATTTGAATACTAAATATAAAGAGTACAGGATAGGCAAGTCAACAAGACAGGTACATAGGCCAGGGGGCAAAAGTTCTGCTGCTCTGCAGCTTCTCCCGTGGTGGTAGTTTGGGAATAGCAGATGTTGACGTCAGAACCGCTCTGCAGAATTATCTCGGCAGAATCTCCGATGTGTTGCGAGACCGAGAGAGGGAGAGAGGGAACGAGTCAACAACAGTGCAGGTTGAACGAGCAGGAGAACAGGGTGAACTAATCTTCGTGTAATTAAACACAGTGAGCACAATTCCAAAACAAATCCCAAGTGAATCTCTTCGTGTAATACACACAGTGAGCAAAATTCCAAACACAGTCCCAAGTGAATATCTTCGTGTAATATACACACAGTAGTGAAGTCCAAAAACAATCCAAATGTGAAATAATATCTTCGGTGTGAGCAACACACAGAGGGAGATGAAAAGTCCCAAAAATATTATCCCAGAGGGAACAAACAAAAGGGAACGCTGGGTGAGTGACTGTCTGACAAAAAGGTGGTAATCTTCAGTGTAATAGTAACACACGAAAAACGGAATAGATCAAGACAGTCAATAAAAACTCACCCAGACGTAATGCGTAAAGGTGCTGGAACAACAGCGGAGCGAGCGCGCGCCACGGGAACAGGTGTCCAAGAGGAAGGCTTTTTGGAAAATCCTGGAGATAGCACAGAGAGCAAAAGCAGCAGCAGAAGCAAAACGGAGAATGCAACCAGAGAAAAATCAAGACGATCCAACAAACTTAGAGTGGAGAAACGGGGTATAAATAATAAGGGATTGATTGATTGACAAGCAGTGACAGCTGGGGAATGTGATTGAAAAGCGTGCGGACCTGAGAGAACCAATCAGCGACGTCTCTGATGACGTCACTGGGGAGAAGCGTGTGAATGAGGGAAATGAAATAATTAACAGAAAAAACAAATGAAAACAGAGCGAGGTGGTTAAAGGAACAGAACGAGTGAGAGAGCAAGGACAGAAACCTCACAGTACCCCCCCCTCCACGGGAGCCACCCGGCGACCAGGCCGACCCGGCTCGTCAGGATGGGCTCGATGGAAGTCGGTGATCAAGCCGGGATCCACGATGAGCTGCCGGGAGACCCAGCTACGCTCCTCAGGGCCGTAACCCTCCCAGTCCACCAGGTATTGGAACCCCCGGCCCCGCCGACGAACGCCCATCAACCGGCAGACCTGCCACTGGGGGTGACCATCCACCAACACGGGAGGCGGCGGATCAGGAGCTGGAGGCATAAGGGGACTGAGGGAGACGGGCTTAACCCGGGAGACATGGAACACGGGGTGGATGTGCATGGATGCAGGAAGCTTCAGGCGCAGGGCCGCCGGACTGAGTACCTTCAAGACCTCGAAAGGCCCGACGAAACGGGGGTTGAGCTTCTTGGCCGAGGACCGTAGCGGGAGGTCCTTCGCGGAGAGCCACACCCTCTGCCCAGGGCGGTAAGTCGGCGCAGGAACCCGGCGCCGGTCGGCACCACGACAGGCGCGCTCAGATGTCCGGAGCAGCGCGGTCCTGGTGATCTCCCAAACTCGTCGGCAGCGGTCGAGGTGGACCTGCACGGAGGGAACTGCCACTTCCGTCTCCTGTGCGGGGAAAAGAGGGGGCTGGTAGCCCAGGGAGACCTCAAAAGGGGAGAGGCTGGTGGCGGAACTGACCATTGAATTGATGGAGTATTCAACCCAGGGAAGGAAACGGCTCCAGGATGCTGGTCTCTCGGCTGCCACACACCGAAGAGCAGACTCTACGCTCTGGTTCATCCTCTCCGTCTGCCCGTTAGTCTGGGGATGATAACCAGAGGAGAGACTGACCGTTGCCCCCAATCCCTTGCAAAAGGCCCGCCATACCTGGGAGGTGAACTGGGGCCCCCGGTCAGAGACGATATCCTGGGGAAAGCCATGAAGGCGGAACACGTGGTGCGTCAGGAGGTCCGCCGTCTCGGCCGCCGAGGGAAGCTTGGAGAGGGCCACGAGGTGGACCCCCTTGCTGAATCGATCCACCACGGTCAGAAGGCAGGTGTTCCCCTGGGAGGAGGGCAGACCAGTGACGAAGTCGAGCGCCACATGTGACCACGGACGGCTCGGAATGGGAAGTGGCTGCAAGAGCCCGGAGGGTGCCTGGTGAGAGGCCTTGCTGCGGGCACAGACCGCGCAGGCCAATACGAACTCCTTGACGTCGTTCCGCATGGTGGGCCACCAGAAACGACGAGCCAGGAAGGAGAACGTGCGATGGACGCCAGGGTGGCAGGCGAACCGGCTGGTATGGCCCCACAGCAGTACCTGGGACCGGACAGAGTCGGGGACGAAGAGACGACTCCTAGGGACGTTGCTTGGAGCACGTTGGAAGCGTAGGGCACGCCTCACCACACCCTCGATGCCCAAGGTGATGGCTCCAACCACTCGGGCCTCCGGGAGGATGGGAGAAGGGTCCTCAGAGGGTGGAGCCCCCTTGGAGTGCATCCGGGACAGGGAGTCGGCCTTCGTGTTGCGGGAACCGGGGCGGAAGGTCAGCGAGAAGTCGAACCGGCTGAGGAAACTGGCCCATCTCGCCTGCCGACCGTTGAGGCGCCTGGAAGCGCGGATGAACGTCAGGTTCTTGTGGTCCGTCCAGATGGTAAAAGGCTCCTCGGCACCCTCTAGCCAATGACGCCACTCTTCCAGCGCAGCCACGACCGCCAGCAGCTCCCGATTGCCGGTGTCGTAGTTCCTCTCGGCGGGGAGAAAGCGACGCGAGTAGAAGGCGCAAGGATGCACCTTCTGGTCTGAAAGAGATCGCTGGGATAGGACAGCGCCCAGGCCAGAATCCGAGGCGTCCACCTCCACGATGAACTGTCTCTTGGGGTCAGGGTGGAGCAGGATAGGGGCAGAAGTGAACCTTCTCTTAAGGGAGCGGAACGCAGCGCATGCCGCTGGGGACCAGTCGAACGGCAGAGCGGGGGAGGTTAGCTTGGTAAGTGGCTCCGCCACTTGACTGTAGTTCCGGATGAACCTTCGGTAGAAGTTGGCGAACCCGAGGAAACTCTGTAACTCCTTCCGAGTGGTGGGTTCTGGCCAATCCTCCACAGCCTGGATCTTGCGAGGATCCGCTCGGGTCAAGCCCTTCTCAACGATGAAGCCCAGGTAGTCGACGGAGTTGGAGTGAAAACGGCACTTCTCCGCCTTGACGAAGAGCCGATTGTGGAGGAGGCGCTCCAGCACACGGCGGACATGCAGGATGTGTTCCTCGAGGGTCCTGGAAAAGATGAGAATGTCGTCCAGGTACACCACCACGAACACCTCCAGCATGTCACGAAGGACGTCGTTCATGAGTGCCTGGAATACCGCCGGGGCGTTGGTGAGGCCGAACGGCATTACAAGGTACTCGTAGTGGCCCCTGGGGGTCTTGAAGGCGGTCTTCCATTCATCGCCCTCACGGATACGGACAAGATGGTAGGCACTTCGGAGGTCCAGCTTGGTGAAGAACGAGGCCTGGGTCAGTGGCTCGAAGGTGGAGCTCATGAGAGGTAGGGGGTATTTGTTCTTGATGGTGATCTCGTTGAGCTGACGATAGTCGATGCAGGGTCGCAGGTCCCCATCCTTCTTACCAACAAAGAAGAACCCGGCCGCCACCGGGGAGGAGGAAGGCCGAATGAGTCCTGCTTCCAATGACTCAGAGATGTAGAGATCCATCGCCTTCTTCTCCGGGACAGTCAGACTGTAGAGGCGGCTGCCGGGAAGGGGAGCCCCTTGATGGAGGTCGATGGCGCAGTCATAGGGGCGGTGAGGTGGAAGGGCCTGAGCCCTGGTCTTACTGAATACCTCCATGAGGTCGTGGTACTCGGGAGGTATGGACGAGGGGTCCGGGGGCAACTCACCAGCGGGCCTCCGGGGCGGGGGACAGGACGCCGCCTGCAGACAGCGGGCGTGACAGGAGGAGCTCCAGCCCCTGATGGTACCGGAGGACCAGGCGATGTGGGGCTCGTGCAGCGCGAGCCAGGGCCTACCCAGGACCACCGGGACAAGGGGGGATTGGGTAATGAGTAGGGATGGGTATCGTTAGGATTTTATCGATACTACTACTCTTATCGATACTGCTTAACGGTTCGGTACTTTATCGATACTCTTATCGGTTCTTTTTGGTTCTTTTTTTGCAAGAAAAAAAGACAATTAATTAAGAACAGAATCAACATTGCTTTATTATTTATAAATACAACTTTATAAATAAGTATTATAAATAAATATAATTTCTTCAGCAACAGCAGCAGCAATGTTCTTTTATATAACTTTATAAATAAATATAATAAATTAATATAATTTCTTCAGCAACAGCAGCAACAATGTTTTAAATGTGTCTGACTCTGAATTATAGACTTTTTATAATAAACAACAAATGCAAAAGGCTAACAGAACTGTGACACTCGTTCACCCTATCCTCTGTCATCCTTCCTCTAGCTGCTAGGGAGAAAGGACTTTGGGTGGTGGAGGGAGGTAGAGGGAGGATGGGCTCACTGGGCTGGGACATAGTGGCTGACGCCTCAGCTAGACGATCTATAAAAAGTTTAGATTGTAGTATTTGTAGCTAAACAATTGTTTTGTTTATTAGCCTATTTGTAATAATTCGTTATTAGCCTAGGCAACTCCGTATCTTGGCTTACGGTTACGGCTGCAGTGGATGCAGATGGAACACTGCGCGCAAGGCAGTCGAATACGCGCATTTCTGCACACTAATATCATGTTTTGCCAACAGATGTTTTGATAAATTGATTTGCTCGTATTGCCACCCTTACTGGCAAATGTTTTGTTGCACTTGTGGCAACGTGCATTGTCGGCATTGACCCTTGTAAAGTATATCCATACTTTAGAACGCTTCGCTCTATCCGCCATGATCACGACTCAGTGCATGCAGAGCTGCTGTCTGTGTGCAGAGCGCTATAGCACGGGGCGTCGGACAGAACTTTCATTAAGGAGTACCCGTATGTAGTACCCGGATGTCTATGTGTAGCACTAGCGAGCGACTCGCGAGGAGTGTGTGTAATAATTGACTCGCTGGCTGCGGCTCGCTTCTCGTGCAGAGACAGAGAGGATCGTTCGCAACTTTTAAATAATAATAATAATAATAATAATTTCTCTAGAGTATCGATAGCAGTACCGAGGACGTCAGAGCTTATAAATACTCCGGTATTTTCTAATATAGTACCGGTTCCCGTTTAAAACCGGGGTCCGGGGGGCATCCCTAGTAATGAGGAACTGGATTCTCTCGACGTGGTTCCCAGCGATGGTCAGCACGACTGGGCCGGTGCGTTGAGAGATGTCGGCCAGGCGGTGTTGGTCCAACGAAAAGATCTCCAAGGGCCTCACAAGGTCCTCAAGAGGTATGTTGGCTCGGGTGGCAAACTCGAAGTCGAGGAAGTTCTCGTCTGCCCCAGAGTCGATGAGGGCCTCCACCGTGGCACGTTGGTCCCCCCAGGCCAGGGTGACGCTCATCAGATGGTCAGGTGGTGCGCGGCGCTGGGAATGGGAAAAACGGCTCACCAGGATCTCCCGGGGTCTCGGTGAGCCTGATCTTTTGGCCGGGTGGGGCAGTCGGCGATACGGTGTCCCGCACCTCCGCAGTAGAGGCAGAGACCGGACCTGAGCCTTGCCTCACGCTCCGCCTGGCTCAGATGAGAGCGTCCCAGCTGCATGGGTTCCTCCTCGCGAACCGAACGGGGAGGCCTGTTACCACCAGTAGTGTTGGGGACGGGGCGTCCAGGAGTCCGGGGTGCTTCAGGAGGTAACAGTCGGGTCCTCTTGCGCCTTCTCTCCAGGAGGCGTCCGTCAATACGGATGACGAGGCTAAACAGATCCTCGAGGGAGTCGGGCAACTCCCGGGTAGCGAGCTGGTCCCGGACTGCGTCACTGAGCCCCCTTAAGAAGTTTAGGCGAAGAGCAGGTTCGTTCCATCCACTCTCCACCGCCGCCAGTCGAAACTCCATGACATAGTCCGTCACCCTGCCGCTCCCCTGTCGGAAGGTCCCCAACCGGGCTCCAGGGTCCAGACCTCGGGCTGGATGGTGGAACACTCTGCGGAGCTCCGCCACGAAGTCTGGATAGGAAAACAAAAAATCTGCTTCCATTGCCCAGGAGGAAGTGACCCACTGGGCAGCATGGCCTGAAAGTAAGTTCGTTATATAAGCCACTTGGGACCCACGAGCAGAAAAACGGCTTGGTTGATGACGGAAAACCAACTCACATTGCATGATGAATGTGGCACATTCCTCGGGATTACCGTCGAACAGCCGTGGGACGGAGAGACGGGGTTCCCGAGATGCGAGATCTGCTGGGGCTGCGGGGAATGCTCCTGAAGGGTGTGAGAGATGAAAGGTATTAACGGTGTCGCCCAGCGAGTGAAGCTGAGCGAGAATGTCGGACTGTTGTCCCGCCATAGCGGCCATTGAACCCTGCATAGGCAGGACCTGATCCCTGAGATTCTGCAGCGCAGCCGCAGCCCGCTCTAATTGGAGACTGTGATCCCTGGTCAACTCGACTTGATTTGCAAGTGCGGTTCTGACCCTCTCTGTGTCGGCTGGGGTCGTCATTTTGGTTGGATCGTAATGTTATGGTTTGACACCGACCCCAAACGCACGACACAAGAGAGTAGGAATTCAGAGTTGCCAAATACAAGGGCTTGTTTATTTGAATACTAAATATAAAGAGTACAGGATAGGCAAGTCAACAAGACAGGTACATAGGCCAGGGGGCAAAAGTTCTGCTGCTCTGCAGCTTCTCCCGTGGTGGTAGTTTGGGAATAGCAGATGTTGACGTCAGAACCGCTCTGCAGAATTCTCTCGGCAGAATCTCCGATGTGTTGCGAGACCGAGAGAGGGAGAGAGGGAACGAGTCAACAACAGTGCAGGTTGAACGAGCAGGAGAACAGGGTGAACTAATCTTTGTGTAATTAAACACAGTGAGCACAATTCCAAAACAAATCCCAAGTGAATCTCTTCGTGTAATACACACAGTGAGCAAAATTCCAAACACAGTCCCAAGTGAATATCTTCGTGTAATATACACACAGTAGTGAAGTCCAAAAACAATCCAAATGTGAAATAATATCTTCGGTGTGAGCAACACACAGAGGGAGATGAAAAGTCCCAAAAATATTATCCCAGAGGGAACAAACAAAAGGGAACGCTGGGTGAGTGACTGTCTGACAAAAAGGTGGTAATCTTCAGTGTAATAGTAACACACGAAAAACGGAATAGATCAAGACAGTCAATAAAAACTCACCCAGACGTAATGCGTAAAGGTGCTGGAACAACAGCGGAGCGAGCGCGCGCTAAGGGAACAGGTGTCCAAGAGGAAGGCTTCTTGGAAAATCCTGGAGATAGCACAGAGAGCAAAAGCAGCAGCAGAAGCAAAACGGAGAATGCAACCAGAGAAAAATCAAGACGATCCAACAAACTTAGAGTGGAGAAACAGGGTATAAATAATAAGGGATTGATTGATTGACAAGCAGTGACAGCTGGGGAATGTGATTGAAAAGCGTGCGGACCTGAGAGAACCAATCAGCGACGTCTCTGATGACGTCACTGGGGAGAAGCGTGTGAATGAGGGAAATGAAATAATTAACAGAAAAAACAAATGAAAACAGAGCGAGGTGGTTAAAGGAACAGAACGAGTGAGAGAGCAAGGACAGAAACCTCACACTGTGCTTAGTGTAACTGAGGGGTACAATTCCCTGACTGTATTACTAGATATGATACTTACTACCACTACCTTTGTACTTAATATTCGGCCACCCAGTACACGGCATAAATATATTATCATAAACACTCTCACGTAGATGAAACGGATCCAACACAAATGTACGAAGTCGAAGTATGCGTTTATTACTACACAGCAATGGTGTGTAGAGCAAGCACTTAATCACTTAATTACATTTATGAATTGAAATAGTATGCACTTTTATGGCAAAGAGTATTCGTCGGTATATCAATAGAGAATGTCCAATCTCTGATGGCGCAGGTGGTAAATATACGACCTGGAATAGTTAAGGAATAACAGCAATGATACTTTAATGACTATAAGACTGGATACACTAAGGGGGGGGTTAATCCGGTCGCTTGTAAGCCGACAGGAGTAGGAGGGGGGGGGGGTAGAATCCGGCTGCCTCGTCCGGCCAAGGGTATCCCAGGTGAACCCACTGTAGTGCCGTTCAATGCGCCGGCGATCCTTGGACCACAGATGAAAGCAGGTGGACTCTTTGTGGGCCGGCTCTCTCCGGTCCACGGGGGAGAGACGTGAAGCGACCTCGTCTTGCAGAGCGTCTCCTCACCTTGCGTCCTCTCCAGGGGGGGGGGTTCCAACACACGGCAGTGTCGGGGGTCTTTATCCATGGAATAATCAAAGTATACAAAGCATAATCCGTGCCTGGGAAGGCGGGCTGTCGTCGGTAGAATAATCCGGTATACAGGTCCACTCGCTCGTCGGCTCTGGGGCTCCTCGGATGCAGCTTCACATGGGGTCAACCACCCTGGGTAAGCAGCCAGTTCTCTGCCCGAAACGATGGGGTACTGACTACGGTAGTATTCTCACCGCACGAAGCACTATATATTAACAGACTATTATTAGCTTAATAGACTACGTCCAACTCGACGATATAGTGCCAAATATGACTATTCAAATATTAATATACACGATGTCTCAATACCGATGGTAGGCGAACTTGGCCTTACTCCCACACGTGGCGTTGCGGGGAGGCTTTACGTCTGTGACTCTATTGGAGGGTAAGAAACTGGACTGAAAAGGAAGTCCTACTTTAGTAGCGCAGTATATATACGCACTATGAACAAATAGTCCCATTAGTGGTGCGGTAGCCAGATTCCTACGCGGAACTAGGACTTGTTCGTACATGTGGAGCGGTACGTTTGAACTGGGTCTGAGGGGTATGGCAGCCTGGCACCAAGGTCTCGACCAATAGTAGAATGGAGACTATTATGGGATGTTCAGTAGGCTAGAATGGATATTCAATGCATATTGTACAAGGAATATACAAGGGATATCAGGGAATATTAGAGAATATACAAATACAATTAAATATATATATATAAATAAATATATATATTCGGTTTAATCTGGCCCTTCACAACAGCCACCCCCTGAATAGGTCCCAGACCTAATCAGTTAAACAGAGACAGATTAATCGCGTTGTCTATTTACACATAAGGGTTTGCTGTAGGGGTCAGTCAACTTCACAAAGTCATAGGGTTGTAGGGTCATGGTCATCATCGATTGTGTCTGGGAGTCGAGGCAGTTCTATGAGCCTCGCCACGGGACGGGTGTAAGTGCGACCCTGGACGAGCACTTCAGCTGCTCGGACCTTGCCGTCGGCACCGGTGATCACTTTGCTTACGCGGCCGGCCGGCCACATAGCTCTGGGCAGTGATTGATCAATAATCATGACGACTGTTCCTTCTGTCAAATTGTCTCTCTCCTTTACCCACTTCTGGCGGGTCTGTAGAGACGGTAGGTAGTGCAGTAGGAAACTGTTCCAAAACTTGTCGGCTAATACTTGGCTGTACCTCCACATTCGTCGGCCGTTCGCTTCTTCAGGCCGGTACATTGTCTGGGGTAATGCAGGATCTAGCCGCCCCATCAGGAGTGTGTTGGGGGTAACCGGGTCGATATCCGCCACATCACTGGAGACATATCCGAGGGGCTTCGAGTTAAGTACTCCCTCAATCTCCGTGAGGACTGTCATTAGGACTTCTTCCGCCACAGTCTGGGCCCCAAGTACTGCGTACAGGGCTGTCTTTATGGAGCGCACTTCTCGTTCCCAAGTGCCACCGAAGTGGGGTGCGTTTGGGGGGTTGAATTGGAAATCAACCTGTGCTGGAGCGAGGTGGGTCTTAAGTTCTGGGCCCATAGCTTGGAAGCTCTCTCTCAGCTCTCTTTCGCCGCCTTTGAAGTTTGTCCCATGATCGGACAATAGGGTAGACGGTCTTCCTTTCCGTGATGTGAATCTACGGAAGGCCATAAGGAATGAGTCTGTGCTCATGGTCGGGAGAAGCTCGATGTGTATCGCTCTGGTGGTCATGCATTTGAATACAATACCCCACCGCTTCTCGGTTCCTCTTCCTTTCTTTATGTGCAGCGGGCCAAAGCAGTCCATACCCGTTGAGTGGAATGGCTTGTCACCGATTCGGAGGCGACATGGAGGAAGGTCAGCCATCCTTGGTATGCTGGGCTGCGCGCGCCACTTGCGGCAGTCTAGACATGTTCGCTGGAAGCGTCGTACCGCCTCTCTTCCTTGTAGGATCCAGTAACGACGTCTGATTTCCGCGAAGACTCTTTCTGCTCCTGCGTGATGTACATCCTCATCGTATTTCTTTATAATCAGCTCTGTGACCTTGTGTCGGCTGTTCAATACGATCGGGTATTTAATGTCATCCGGTAGATTGGGGGCTCTGCGTAGGCGACCACCCACTCTGATGAGGGTATGAGCGTCGCTCTCGGGGGCCAGATGAATTAATCTGCTGTCGGATGGGACGGGCTTTCCTCCCTGTAGACAGGCCAATTCATCGGGGAACGAGTCTCTCTGGGCTCGCTGCAGTAGAAGCAATTCTGCTTCCTCGTAGTTAGCTGCTGACATATCAGCGGGGGACTTGCACTCCGGGTGGTACCGCAGGAATGTTCTTTGTTGTGCACTCTCTATGGACGTGCAATCGTCTATGTTAGGGTCGGTGGAGGCTACGGTGCTCAATCCACAGAACACAGACTTCTTATTTTCCACCTCCTCTGGACTTGCTTCCCTCGGGATAGGCATGGGCCACTGTCCTTCCGGGAGTCTTAGGAATGCGGGGCCGTCACTGTAGACATTGCGACGGGTGAGGTCATCCAGGGGCATCCCCCGGGTGATGACGTCAGCTGGGTTCTGTTTTGTATCAACGTAGCGCCACTCTGTTTCTCCGGTTAACTCTTCGGTTAAGTCTTGAATCTCGGTGACTCTGACTCCCACGAAGACTTTGTACTTGCATGAGTCCGATTTGATCCAGGCGAGTACCGTCGTGGAATCTGACCACAGGATTGTTCTAGACACCGGTATGGTGAGCTCACGTTGGATGAGCGTGGCTAGGTGCGCTCCGGCTAGGGCTGCGCAGAGCTCTAGACGTGGGATAGATTGTTGCTTGCGTGGGGCTATTCTCGAGCGGGCGAGGACAAATGCTGTGTAGATCTCTCCCCCCTTCTCTTGGGCCCGTAAGTAGGCTACTGATCCGTATGCGACCTCTGAGGCGTCACTGAAGACGTGTAAGTCTATTTTACATGTCTCTGGCCTCACCGTGGGTGGGAAGTAGCTTCGGCGCATATTAACGCCTGGGAGTGAGTGGAGCTCCATCTCCCACTCTCTCCAGGTGGATGCAAGGTGTGCGGGAATGGGGTCGTCCCAGCCCTGGTCCTTGTCCCACAATGCTCGTACAATCATTTTTGCCCTGGTGGTGTACGGTAGAATACATCCTAGCGGGTCATATTGTCGGGCGAGTGTTGTGTACACACTCCGTCTGGTGGTCGGCGCCGCCGCCGGCCTTCCCTGCTCCGTAGTCAGGGGCTTGTGTCTGTAGTGAAGCGAATCTGTTTTGAATCGCCACACCAATCCCAGGGTCATCTCCTGGGCTTCTCCCGGGATTGTAGCCATCCAGGTCTCGCTGCTGGCTGCCTTGTCCTCGGAGGAGAGGCTGCGCAGTACTTGCGGATCGCTGCTGGCCCACTGCCTGAGATCAAAGCCGCCTTTGATCAATGAGGCGCGGAGTTTAATCAGGAGAGCCTCGGCTTCTTCCTGGGTTGAAAGGCTTTGTAGACAGTTGTCTACGTAGAAGCTGTTCTTTACGCTGTGTCGGACCTCTTCGTCCGCTGCTGGGTCCTCTGCTACATGTTTCTGTAGTGCAAATGTAGCACAGCAGGGGCTGCACGTCGTTCCGAAGGGGAGGACTTCCCATTGGTAGATGGCTGGGTGCTCATCTCCTGGCTTCTCTCTCCATAGGAACCGTAACAGGGGCTTGTCCGCCTCTACTAATCTCACCTGCAGGAACATTCCTTTAATGTCCCCGCTGATGGCCACCTTTTCCTGACGGAAGCGGAGTAGAACGCCGAGTAGGGAGGGGCCGAGTGTGGGACCGGGCAGTAACTCTTTATTTAGATTTTGGGATCCGATCTGGTAGCTGCAGTTAAATACTATGCGGTCTTTACCGTTGTGATGGACCTTGTGGTGGGGCACGTACCACGATTCAGTGGTCTGGTCAGCCTCTTTAATGTCCATCTTTGTGACGTGTCCCGCTGTGATGAGCTTCTCAATCTCAGCGCGGTATACACTCTCTTGGGCGGGGTTCTTGGCTAAGCGCCGCTCCGTGTTCAGCAGGTACCGTTCTGTGGCGTCTGTCTTGGCGTGGAAAGTAGGCATTCCTTCTCGCCGCAGGAGTGGCGTGGCGTATCTCAACACGCCGTTGACCGGGACTCTCTTGGTCCCTGTCTCGAGGAGGTGAATGGCGTAAATGTCATCTTTAGAGCGAATGTCTTTCTTTCCGTTCTTAAAGGGCATTTGTTCCAAGGTCCATAGCCGCTCTACGTGTTGCAGGAGTGCGGTTTCTCCCTCTGTGACTCGGGAGTGGAGACATCTAGTGGCTGTACTTCGGTTGAGAGATTTGGCGAGCGGGCCTTGGAGAGTCCATCCCAAACGGGTCTCGACTGCTGCAGGACAGCCTCGGGGTCCGGTATGAACCCGGTCTATCGGGACAATGAGGTCTGCATGGTCGGAGCCTATCAACAGGGTCGGCATAGCATTGTCTATGAGCGGGATCGGTAACTTGCGCAGATGTGCATATTTCTCCATCAGCTTGGCGACGGGGTATGTGTACCGCGACAGTCCTATTTCTTGGCTGGTGAAAGCGTCTGTAATCTGGTACCGTCGCTCAGGCTGGCCGCTTGCTGCGATAGAGAATGAGACATTCTCGCCCTTTATCGTCTTCAAATCTCGTCTTATTGTCCGAATTGTCATTTGGGTTTCGCTTCCCCGCAGCCCTAGCTGGGCCGCAGCGGAGGCGAGCAGCAGGGTCTTCTCTGACCCGTCATCGAGGACGGCGTAAGTGTCCAGGACTTTATTCTGGTAGCTTAGTGTCACACGCACTACCTTTAGGAGTACTCGGGCTCCACTGCTGCTGGCGGGATCGATGTACATGACGCTCGCTTTGCGGCTGGATGGTGCGGGTGAAGGGCGCCGTCTGTTACTGTCGTGAAGTATGTCCAGATGGGCTCCATCGCACTTGGTGCACCTTTTCTTTAAGCGGCATTCGGCTGCCATGTGTGAGCGCGCACAGCGAAAACAGCGCTTGTTGGACTTTATCCATTGACCTGCTTCCTCCGCGTTCAGCTTGGGGAAGGAGTCACATTGCGCTAGCCAGTGTTCTTTCTCACAGTAGGGGCACACTATCTTCCACTTCTCCGTTCTGGAGGGGGTACTGTGGCTCCTGCTGCTCGGTACTGACTCCGATTGGTGCATCACAGTCACCGATCTTCTTCCATCATTTAGTCGTCTGGTTCCTTCTCTGGAGCCAGGGGTGCTCCGTCCGAATGTATCTAGCCGTAGGCTGCTGACTTCTCTCGCCAGGAAGTCTGCTAGATCGAGGAGGTTCGGTTCGGGGCCATTCGGGTCTCTGTGGTCCCTCTGCCGCCTAAAGCGCTCCTGACGAGCGGGCGGCAGCTTCTCCAGAATCCTTTCCACATTTGAGTTGGCGTAAAGTTCATGCCTCCCCTTCTCTCTTTGCGCTCCCAACATCCCTACCAGGGACTGCACTCTGATGGACAGGTCGTCCAGTGCTCGATTGTCTATTGCTGGGGGTAAGCGGTCGATGTGTCGGATCTCCTGGATCACGTAATCCCATATGCGCCCATACCTCTGGTCCAGTGCTACCAGCGCTGCTGTGTATGGGGTGGTGGAAGTCGCGTAGGCGAGCGCTATATTATGTGCGCGGGGTACCTTTAAGTGCTTCAGTAGGATGGCGTATTTGTGGCGTTCATCCAATACATCCACCAACATGGTCTCCAGACACATGCGGAGTTCTGTATACTGGGCCCGGTTCTCTTGGGTGAAGTCGGGTACCATAGGCGTGCCAATGTATGACGCTGACTGTGGATACATCGGCGAGCGTTGGGGGAGAGGCCTCCTAGGCGAGTCTCCTCCCGCTCCTTGGTATGGGCTGGTACCGGCAGTGTACCATGGCCCGCTTGTCCAGGTGCTGTTCCTCGGTGCGGGTCGTGCGTCGTGCTCACCCGTGTATAGAGTCGGGGGTCTGTAGCGCAGCTCCGCGGGAGTATAGCCTGGGCTGTACCGGACCTCCTGGTCCGGTAGAGTACTGTGCTGTCTTCGGGCGTGGTTCTCCTCCTCTTCCTCTTCGTCTTCAGTTAGGTCATCCAGTGCTTGTAGTCTCTGGTTTAGCCTCTCCACAGGATATGCTGCTCCTTCCCGGTTGCTAGGTCTCGCTTGGACCGGTGGGGGGAGGTGGTCTGTGGGGGGTATAGACCTCGTCTGTTGGTCAAGTTCAGGGTTGTTTACTCGGCTAGGGGATGCCGCCCTGGAGGTGTGTCTAGACGAGTTCCTGGAGCCTCTGGCGGAGGGAGAGGGTGTTGTCCGTCTGATCAGCTGTTCTATTAGTTGCGACTGCTGTCTGTCGCGCGCTGCGTCCCGTTGAGCACCGGCTCGTTCTCGGGCCACATTCTCTTCCATCTGAATGCGTCTTATTTCTAGACGTATCTGCTCGTGTTCGCTTCGCTGCTGGATCTGCAGTCGGTCGCGTTCAGCAGCGGCGTTCAGGCTGATGAGGAAGGCCTGCTGTAGGGTCCTCTCTGCCTCGCTGGGAGAAGGCGGTTGTATAGGGGAGCCTTCCCTCGGGGTACTCCTTGCGGAGCCTTGGAGCTCTATCTCCACGGTGCTCTCCCCGTCTTCTTCCGTGCCGAGTTCTCTCTCGGTAGCGTTGTATTCCTCCCGGGACTCATCGGGGACTACTTCTTCAGTACTGGCGGGGTGTGAAGTCATGTCTGGTTCCCACTGGTCCCCACCGTGAACTTGGTCAGTTACATTAGAGCCCGTAGGGGCCTCTATGGTCGGGGTAGTCTGGGCGTTGGGGTTAGACATACTTTTACTTTCTAGTTTTACCGCGTTTACTGTTAGTAGAAGACTAGGTTGTTGACTGACAGCGTAAGCCTCTAAGTACTGAGGGAGCCGTCGTTCGCGCTGCGGGCGTTGGTTAGGAGGATCGTTTCGTGGAGTGTTCATCATAGGCCATTTCAATATTAATAACACTATATTAATATTACACTAATTACCCTCCGGCTCGAAGGACCAATTGTAACTGAGGGGTACAATTCCCTGACTGTATTACTAGATATGATAGTTACTACCACTACCTTTGTACTTAATATTCGGCCACCCAGTACACGGCATAAATATATTATCATAAACACTCTCACGTAGATGAAACGGATCCAACACAAATGTACGAAGTCGAAGTATGCGTTTATTACTACACAGCAATGGTGTGTAGAGCAAGCACTTAATCACTTAATTACATTTATGAATTGAAATAGTATGCACTTTTATGGCAAAGAGTATTCGTCGGTATATCAATAGAGAATGTCCAATCTCTGATGGCGCAGGTGGTAAATATACGACCTGGAATAGTTAAGGAATAACAGCAATGATACTTTAATGACTATAAGACTGGATACACTAAGGGGGGGGTTAATCCGGTCGCTTGTAAGCCGACAGGAGTAGGAGGGGGGGGGGGTAGAATCCGGCTGCCTCGTCCGGCCAAGGGTATCCCAGGTGAACCCACTGTAGTGCCGTTCAATGCGCCGGCGATCCTTGGACCACAGATGAAAGCAGGTGGACTCTTTGTGGGCCGGCTCTCTCCGGTCCACGGGGGAGAGACGTGAAGCGACCTCGTCTTGCAGAGCGTCTCCTCACCTTGCGTCCTCTCCAGGGGGGGGGGTTCCAACACACGGCAGTGTCGGGGGTCTTTATCCATGGAATAATCAAAGTATACAAAGCATAATCCGTGCCTGGGAAGGCGGGCTGTCGTCGGTAGAATAATCCGGTATACAGGTCCACTCGCTCGTCGGCTCTGGGGCTCCTCGGATGCAGCTTCACATGGGGTCAACCACCCTGGGTAAGCAGCCAGTTCTCTGCCCGAAACGATGGGGTACTGACTACGGTAGTATTCTCACCGCACGAAGCACTATATATTAACAGACTATTATTAGCTTAATAGACTACGTCCAACTCGACGATATAGTGCCAAATATGACTATTCAAATATTAATATACACGATGTCTCAATACCGATGGTAGGCGAACTTGGCCTTACTCCCACACGTGGCGTCGCGGGGAGGCTTTACGTCTGTGACTCTATTGGAGGGTAAGAAACTGGACTGAAAAGGAAGTCCTACTTTAGTAGCGCAGTATATATACGCACTATGAACAAATAGTCCCATTAGTGGTGCGGTAGCCAGATTCCTACGCGGAACTAGGACTTGTTTGTACATGTGGAGCGGTACGTTTGAACTGGGTCTGAGGGGTATGGCAGCCTGGCACCAAGGTCTCGACCAATAGTAGAATGGAGACTATTATGGGATGTTCAGTAGGCTAGAATGGATATTCAATGCATATTGTACAAGGAATATACAAGGGATATCAGGGAATATTAGAGAATATACAAATACAATTAAATATATATATATAAATAAATATATATATTCGGTTTAATCTGGCCCTTCACAACACTTAGGATGTATTAAAGTAATTCCTTCGGGTTAGGTGTTGTTGCACAGTCACCCTTAGCACTTGTAAATGTCTGTAAATTAGCATGAACGATGATTAGAAAGCTTGTCTGTTCACCTGGAGTCACCTCTCCAAAGCACCTCCTACAGTATATTCCTTCTTAAAGCCTGGACCAGAAGCACTGAAGCAGCTTCTCTCTCTGCCTCCACAGTCTATCTCCAAACATTCATGGAGTTCACGCTCATGAACCCACCACACAAGCACACTTATTACACACACACTGCTGCAAACTATTGTATAGTTTGCATAGATAGAATATACGTTGTGTATTATGTCTAGTTTATAGTTTTAGTTTATAGTTAGTTATAGCTTATTTAGTTCATAGTTATAGTTTATATTTATAGTTATAGCTTATAGTTCATAGATATAGCTTATAGAATATACGTTGTGTAATATGTTTACAAATCTACTACAGTTGAGGAGCCGGGAAAAACAAATCTCACGTTTTTCTGAATGTATGTACATTTAAAAAAGCTGTGACAATAAAATAATCTGAATCATTATTGTTTTACTATTTTCAAAATGCATTCCCTCACTGCTATTCTTGTGTGTGTGTGTGTGTGTGTGTGTGTGTGTGTGTGTGTGTGTGTGTGTGTGTGTGTGTGTGTGTGTGTGTGTGTGTGTGTGTGTGTGTGTGTGTGTGTGTGTGTGTGTGTGTGTGTGTGTGTGTGTGTGTGTGTGTGTGTGTGTGTGTGTGTGTGTGTGTGTGTGTGTGTGTGTGTGTGTGTGTGTGTGTGTGTGTGTGTGTGTGTGTGTGTGTGTGTGTGTGTGTGTGTGCATAGCCGCCTATTTATAGTTGAAAGTGGGGGTGCAAGATTAAATTTTTTTTATTATAATTTTTTTTGTAAATATTTTCGGACATGCAAGGGGTGGTTTGGAGGGGGTCCGCCACAACCCCCTCCACGGCAGATTTTTTTTTTTATTTAATTAACCTGTACGTGCAATTTCCTGCAATATAGAACCTTCAATCTTGACCAATAAAGCTGCTCTTTTCACTATAAAACTCAGTTTATATTGCAGTATGATAGCCAATTACTACACACACACACATGTGCACGCACAGTGGCGTTTTTATATGTAAAACATTGGTGGGGCAGCCGCTAACCAAGGCTACATACCAGGCAAACTACAGTAATCAAAATGACAGTAATCGTTTCGCACCACATATCAGGCATAGGCAATTAATCAGGAAAAGCAAATTAATCTGTCCACTTTGTCCCTCTATTTTCCTCAGACTTTCCTTTTTTTGGATTTATCCATGGTTAGCTTACTGAGGGGTCGGAAACTCAAGATTAGCCACTTGCAGACGGCAGGGAGAGGCACAGGGTGTGACGTACTGTATATTTTAGTTGATGAAATATTTTTGTTGACTAAATATTTTAGTTGATGAAATATTTTTTCATTTCAGTGTCACAGTATAACATCGATCTCCAAAACAAATAAATTAATAAAAAGAAAATAGTAAAAAAAAATTTTTTGGAGGACCCTCGTCACTAGAGGCCCACGGGCCGCGGCCGTCGTTAATCCGGCCCTGCTCGTCTGCCATATAGATAGTGAACGTTAACGTTTGCAAACGAAGTCAACGTCATCCAGCTGACAGCACATATCTAGATAATATGACAACGTTAGCTAGCTTCTAGCACTAAAGCTAACGCCAACCAGAGGGAAACGTTGTTATTATTATTATTATTATTAGAGGATTTACGGTATGACCAGATGGCATTTCGGGACCGTGAAACACTTTTATTGTATTGCGTGGTAGAAGTTCTACCACTCAATAGTAAAGACATGTCTAACATAATCCTTTGTTTGAACAACTTACTGGAAAATCCTGCCTGCCACCAATGACACACTCGGTGGCCTTTGATATTTACACTGACTCAGCCTACCTGCAGGCTGCAGCGCACGACGGTCTGCTGGGGGTGGGGAGGCACTGGATCAAACCATATGGGGCAGGGGGGGTCGCAATCTTTGGAAACTTAAAAACTTGCTATTAAGTGTCATTGCGTATTATTAATTTGATTGAAATTACGTAGTTATGGTTAGATTTATATATTGGGGGGGGGGGGGGGATATATCATATGGGGGAGCAAAAGCACAAGATTCGCCCCCCCTCCTGGTGCCCCCACGGTTGAAAAATGCGCACTAAAGTGCCCTTTTGAGTGGCGAAAAATTTGAGGGTGTGCCCTATTAGTGCTTTTCCAATGGTCTAAACTTGACCATGTGCCCCACGGTTAAATAATGTCATGCAAAAGTGCCCTTTTGAGTGGAAAGAATTAGAGGATGTGCCCTATTGGTGCCCCTCTAATGGTTAAATGTGACCATGTGCCCCCACATTTGAAAAACATCACGCAAAAGTGCCCCTTTGAGTGAAAAAACTAGAGGATGTGCCCCTCCAATGGTCTAAATTTGACCATGTGCCCCCACAGTTGAAAACATCACGCTAAACCTAAAGTGCCCTTTTGAGTGGAAAAAACAAGAGGACGTGCCCATTGGTGCCCTTCCAATGGTCTAAACTTGACCATGTGCCCCGACGGTTAAATAATGTCATGCAAAAGTGTTAGCTACAACCTACAACTCTGAGCAGCCCCATCTACAATATTCCATCCATTTAAGTTTTCAGTTTAGACACATCCCCTCTTGAATGTTCAGATGCCAGAGGGCTTAATGCAGTCTTAATGAGCTGTAACCCTGCATCCTACTGCTGTGTGTGAGGTAGGTAATACATCAAGCTTTCTTTGAAGTTGCAAAGATTGAGTTTGTTTTACCAATTATGCATTACTAAATACTAGTGATGTCAGGCGATTAAAAAAATGTATCTAATTAATTACAGGGTTTGTAATGAATTAATCTAATTAATCACATTTTAATTGCATAACCATTTTAGGCCTGATATTCTATATTCTATAATCATATTTCAAATGGCATGTGTCTGGATGGCAGAATTCAGTACTGTATCTACAAAACCTTCTGTTTAATCATCTTCCATTTATTAATTTGCTTAGATTTTTCAGGTCTGGTCAATTTTAGCATGGTGTTATTCACAGTCAAAGATAAAAAACATTTAATTGATATTCTCATTTGGTTCATTACAATTTACTCAAGCCTATAACAGACACAGTATTTCTGACACTGGGAATACATTCCCTGAGATCCTAGAATCAGATACCAAGAACATGCAAATGGACCATATTAAAAAAAATTTCTGTAAATGTGTATTCTACGTTCTTATGGAATGAATGAGATTTAAAAAAAGATAAAAAATATTTAATATTATAATTTCTTAAATTTTGAGTTCATTTTCATAACGCGATAATTTGCTGTGTAATTAATTAATCTAATTAACGCGATAAACTGACAGCCCTACTAAATACTAATGTATGTACACTGCAAGTGCTTTTATTGATGGCAGTGTGTTTTAGCCTAGGCTAATGTAGGCTAGCTGTATTACTACTGTAGCTATCTAACTAAACAGGTACCTTGCTTAGCTGATTCTATGCTAACCTGTGTTCTCAATTTAGAAATAAAGTGTACAAATTATTTTAGGACTATTTGCACGAAATATACCCATAGCTTTCACACTTTAAAGTTCAGTGTGAATTGCTTTTTAAAGCTAACTTAACTCAATCAGCGCCAGAGGGATATGTGTAATGTGTGGTTAAAAGGCCAGTGTTCTAAAGTATAGGAATACGTGGTGGTGTTTGCAGGGCTATAACTATATCTATGGATACAATACTATGGCCCATTTGACATAGAGTATCTATCGTTCAATATGTGAAAAATAAAAAAAGATTTCATCCATACATTCCCGTTTTATACCGTGGTGAATATAAGTATGGTTATATATTCGTACTTGGCTTATCGCGTCCCGCTCTTAAGCCCTATCGAGATACCCCTTATCTCATGTACCTATTGTACTCCATCACGAACAAAAAACGTACACCCACACCTGACCGGGTCCCGCCTCTATGGAGGCGTAGCCTATAAGACCGTAACCATGGTCACCAATACACCCTTCCTCTATTTTCGTTCCATCATGTCGGATGCAGTGCACCTTATGTAACTAGCGGTATGAAAAGATTGGAGGAATTGCGTAATGTTGAAAGTTACCGGAGGTTTGCTTACCCCTGGCATCTTCGAGGCATGTTTTCAGCGACACGTCGGGCCTGTGTTGATGTTCCTCGTCTGATGGCAGCAGACCAAGGATCAGCTGTGCAAGGTTGGCTATCGGGCCAGCTTGTACAACAGGTAGGCCCTGTGTCATCAGGCATGGGTATTAGTGTTAGTAATGCTGGTTTGTTTTTGTTACACAACCATGTTGTGTGTCGGCGCCGGGGGCGGGATGGTTTGGTGAACGTTTCACTGCAGTGAACGGGTTCCAAGCGGTCCTGGGCGTGCTGTTAAACAACTAATGCTAATGCTACATGCTAATGCTAATGCTACATGCTAACACTACTGCTACATGCTAACACTACTGCTACGCTGTTCTAATATCTCCGCCGTGAGATGTTGTCACTTCTCCCTCCTCTTGCCCGGTTCATCAATGAAGGTCAGTCGGTAGCTGTTGTAGGGGTTTTGCTGAGTCCTATTTACCTTTTTACGGGTAAATGGGTTGACAACAGGGTAGGCCGTGGCTAGGTAGCCTAGCCAGGTACGTTACCTCTGTGTTCCGGCGGGGTCTGTTGAACGGTGTCCCCATCTGGGAGCCGATGCTTGAGCTCGGCGGTGTAGCAGTAGAGCTATACTACTGCAGGATGGGACTTAACGGCGGCCAGTGTTATGGCTCAGCTGGCTAGTTCCTATCCACATTGGCGTCGGGTAGTGGGGCTATGGGTCCAGCCGACATTGTAAATGTTGCGTGTTTGTGCGCAGGCGGTTGTTGATCTGGGTCCCACATCGCCTCACGCTAGGCTATAGTAGTGTAGTGGGCTACTGTTTTGTTCTGTCACTCTGCTATGAGAAGGTCTGTCTATGCTACAGCTTTCTCTCCTCTTAACCATTCATGCTGACGGTCAATCGGTGTCTATTGAGGGAGTAGTGCGGGGGGGGGCTTTGTTTACCTTTTGGGTAAATGGGCTAAGCTGGGGCTGGTGTGCTGTTGTGAATATTTTGAATGACTGCGGGACTGGTTCGCTCTGGTCCGCCTCCCCTTAACATTGTGTATATGGGCTTGCTCATTCTACAGTATTTTGTGGTTTAGTTCTTTTATTCATTTAACCCCTTCATGGTGCACACCACAGTAGAGGTTGCTGTTTGCAACCACCAATGGTGCTCCGTGTTAACATCAGTCCTTTGCTTTTGACATATTGAAACAGTGCCCCGCCCGGCCGACGCCATGGGTGGGTCGGCCTGGCGAGTGGCTGGTGGGCTGCTAAAGCCTGTACCGCCACGGTATGGAATTGGCAGCGATTAGAACTGTTCGAATTGCTGTTTTTTCTATAAAAAAAATTGTGTTTGGTGGCGGGGCCTTGAGGGCCAGCCGACGTTGACACATCGCGCGAGGTTGTTGACGTTATTAGCTTTGACCTAGCCGCAAGCTATAACCGCTCAGGGTTCCCCTCTCCGCAGGGGATTTTGATCTTCTGCTGGAGCGCGGGCGGTATTGTCCTAGGCCCCACACCGCTTCACACCGCGCAGCCAGAAGAAGAGAGAGCACGGCCTCGTCAGCGGCGATGACGAGGCCCTCGACAGGCGGCCATGTTTTTCCCCCGCCAGAGGTATCCTGGGCGTTAAATCGACAGGTGTCCACAAGGCCGACAGCCTTGGCGGCCGAGGGATCGGCCATGTTGGATGGGTTCGGCTTGAACAACAAGCCGCCACCGTTCTGCCGCGAGCAGCCCGCTCTCCGATCACTCCCTCCCCCAACACCAGCGGAAAAAGTGGGCTCTGATTGTTTCCTTTGGCTGCGGGCCGCGTGCCTTCGCTTCTCATGGGGACAGGGGCTGACACCCAGTTGATGGCTGAGCCTGGGTCTGTCCGTGAGAATGTTGTGCTGTCAAGCGGCTCCCACACCATAAGCTGTGTTGGTTGAGCCTGGTGTTACGTCTGTCAACTATAAGTGTTGTCAGCAGGGGGGCTCGAAACCTTTTGAGGCACACAGTGCGGGCTTCCCCGGCCTCGCCTTCGCCAGGCCAGGTATCATGTTGGTGCCTCCCACTCCTGAAAGATTGGCAGTGGTCTCGCAGGCACGCGTGATTTGGGTGGTAGTAATATCACTGCAGGGCTACGGTGTGTAGGAACCCATGGGGTCCTCACACCTTGCATGTCCGGCTGCAGAACAACTCCTCAGCATGTTCTGGAGGGGTGTTCAGTGGGGGGGCTTTTTTCACCTAGAAAGCCCCCCGTATCAAACCGGCCCTTTCTGTCGTGGTCCCCCCTTGGGTGCGTTTGCCTCGTGGGTAGTGTCAGGGTCAGATGTCCCGACACGGAACGCTCTGCTTGCACGGGTCCAGGGTTGGCTACGCACAGCGGGTGGGACCGGGCCAACTATCTACAGTTCCTGGCGGACCTGCGCCACATGGCGGCGGGTGCGTTGGGTGTGTCATCACATATGACTACGGCAGTACCATATGTCGAGGTGGATGGAGAGAACGCTGAGGCGGGGACTTGTGTTTACACAACCCCACCCGTTTTCGGGTTTGGTACAGACCCTATTGTCAGGGTCTCCAGCAGTGACAGCTCTGTTCAACGAGATCCAATCTCTGTGGACGAAGCAAGCCATCGTCGTGGTGTTCTCCTCCCGGTGTTCTCTGGTGCCTGAGAAATCGGGAGGGGGGGTGTCAGACCCAGGCTGGACCTGTCCCATGGGAAGGTTCAGAATTTTTTGGATCGTCTCCTACCTGTTGAACACTGTCAGGTGGGGGTCTGGTTCTCCTCCATAGACCTGTAGGATGCGTATGCGCATCTCCGATCTTCCATCCTAGGGCTTACCTATGCTTCCTTTGCAGGGTTAGCGTATGAGTACCAGAGGCTGCCGTTCGGTTTTTCTCTGGCTCCCCGCATCTTCACCAAGTGCGTGGAGGCCGCACTGGGGCCTCTGCGTCGTCAGGGGTTACGGGGTGTATTCTGCCCTGACGACGTTCTGGTCCTTCGTGGTCAAGGTGGATCGTCAGGTCTCGTACCAGGCAGGTCCCTACCAGCCTGGGGTTTGCTGTAGACTGGAAGTAGAGTACTCCTCTTCCCAGTCAACGGTTGGAGGGCTATGGGCATCCCTCTCAGAGCGTGTTGTCAACACGCTCGGGAGGTTCCGTCCTAGGACGGTTACGACTGTCTCACGTCACGTTTTTCACCGACGCCTCCCTCGCTGGTGACGCGTCGGGCCAACCCCGTAGGGGGCAGCTGGCAAACCATGCTGCCCGGTCTGCGCTACGTTCAATGTGTTGGTATTGAAAGCGGTCCTTCTGGTCCTCACACGGTGTTGATCAGGACGGACAATGCGACGTCAGTGTCGTATATCGACAGACAGGGAGGAGTACGCTCCCCCTGTCTGCACCAGGCGGCGGGCGGCAGGCTATGGGCGTCCTCCATCTGCGCGGCCTGAGGGCTCCCCACATCCCCGGCAGGGTGACTGTGGGTACAGGTGTACTGTCGCAGGGCGGTCCTCATCCTGACGGGTGGGGATTACGTCCGGACATAGCCAGGCAGGTCTGGGACCAATGCCATGCCGCCTGGGATTCTTCCCCATACATCTGTTAGGTCAGTTGTTGGGACGGGTACGTTGAGGGGCGCAGGTTCTTGATCCTGATGGTGATACCATCCGGAATGCGCATGCTCCCTCCACTGTCGTGCTTTACGCGGGCAGAATGACGTATGTTCCAAGTGTGGTGTAAGGCGGGGGGCCGAGACCCAGTCTCCTGCCCCCTGGATGCTGTCCTTAGTTACCTCCAGTCTCTCCTTGATAGACTGTCGGCTTCGACGGTGAGGGTATATGCAGCAGCTATATCCTCCTATCATGAGGGATTTGAGGGGATGTCTTGTTCAGCCACCCTCTTGTGAAGCGTTTCCTGATTGTCGCTCGACGCGTTAAGCCGGTGCAACGCTCCTTGGCTCCGACTTGGGATCTTCAATTGGTCCTCGGTCGGTTGTCCTTGGCCCCGTTTGAGCCGCTCGAGCAGGCGCCGTTGGACCAGCTGTCTTTCAAGAGCGCGTTCCTGCTGGCTGTCACTTCCGCTAAACGCGTGAGTGAGCTCTGTGCTCTTTCGGTACGTCCAGAGTGCCTGTCTTTTCGGGCCGATTGCGGTGCCGCTCTGCAACCTAATCTTAGGCTTTCATGCCTAAGAATATCCAGAGTTCCTTCCGCTCCCGGGATATTGTGGTTCAGGCGTTTCGTCCTCCTCCTCACGCTAGTGAGTTAGATGCGGGCCTTCACCTGTCATGTCCGGTCCGTGCTTGGGAATTTACCCCAGCCGTACTCAGGACCTCAGGGTCACCGATCAGCCTTTTGTCTGTCACGGTGGTTCTCGTGCCGGTAAGGCACTGTCGAAACAGCGCCTGTCCCATTGGTTGTGCGAGGGCATTGCCCTCTGCTACACGTTGGCTGGGCAGGATCCCCCTGGGGGCATCAGGGCGCACTCCACTCGTGGGGTGGTGCCTCTGCCGCTCTCCTGGGTGGGGCCTCGGTGGAGGCCATCTGTGCTGCAGCTTCATGGTCCTCCCCGGGCCCCTGTGTAAGGTTTTACCTCATGGACATGACCGGGGGTTCTGTCTCCCAGGCGGTTCTGGGGTCTGTGGCCTTTCCTGCTTCCCGTCCTTTGGTAGGGTAGCAGGAGTGTGTGGGTATGGGCCACAGTGTGTTAGGTCACACTTGGTTCCGCCTGTGCTGTGTGTTCAAGGGGTTCTAGTTCCCTCTTGCTCGCACTCAGGTGGAGTTGACTGCGCCCCCCCTTCATTAGGAAGGATGGGGTGACGGGGCTCCCCAAACCCCTTGATGTGGGCTTACGGGTCCTCAGGGGGTACATCTGTCGGGCCTCGCGTCCGCTCTAACCCATATCTCGATAGGGCTTAAGAGCGGGACGCGATAAGCCAAGTACGAATATATAACGATGGGTTATGTATATAACCTAGTTATATGAGTACTGGCTGAGCGTACCGCTCTTAAGCGGCCCTGAGTCCCCTTGTGGGGTCTTTTACTGGAACGGGATGTTGGCGAGGAAGGGTGTATTGGTGACCATGGTTACGGTCTTATAGGCTACGCCTCCATAGAGGCGGGACCCGGTCAAGTGTGGGTGTACGTTTTTTGTTCGTGATGGAGTACAATAGGTACATGAGATAAGGGGTATCTCGATAGGGCTTAAGAGCGGGACGCTCAGCCAGTACTCATATAACTAGGTTATATACATAACCTATCGTTTTAGAGCAGTCTAGGGTCATTCCTGGGAAGCTGGTAATAGCCCGCAACATGTATTATACTAAATGCATTGGTGTTCCGTCCCTACACACGCTACAATAAAAAAATCAAATGCATATGATAGGTATTATGTTCCATCATGAATGCGTGAAAGGGTGGGGTTGTTTTTTGATGCTTTGATCGTCACCAATGGAATACGTTATGGATTAGCGTTACACACATACGCTCGGATCGCAATGAAGACATTCTTCGATCAACGCAAGATTGATATCATATAGCCCTTACCTTGACTAGGATGTACCCCAAAAAGAATATTCCAATTATCTGATCGCCATTCCAAGTATTGATGTCCATCGTATCGCCAACATAATCTACCACAGAACATGGATCGGGAGTACTCGATTATTCTCAATCCGAGCGTTATAACCGCTTCCCTTGCCCAGAGAAAAATAGCCGACCCGGGCCCATATAATCGACGCACAGACCAAGACAAAATGTTTCAAAGGGTGCTCGATACTGCCACCTGGTAGGATGCGGCCGGTATTGCACTTTTGCGATCTTAGACTCATTCCTTATGATAACACCAGGCTCCCTGGATGGATAATGAATGGAAGTCGGCGAATTAACCCGACTTATGAGTTAAGAGTGGTAGTAAACTTAAAAGTGGGTTTAGCATTGGCCTATATTCTATGATTAAGCAGCTGAAAAATGCTGCGAGAGGCAGCTTCTCTTAAAAAAATTGGGTCCAAAGCAACAATAGTAAGGGAGGAGATAAGGATACAGCAGTGGCGGCTGCTGACCAAATTTTTTGGTGAAGCACAAATTATTATATTATATTATATGTTAAATTATATTTTAAAAACATCACCCAATGTGTGTGTCAGTGGTGGCTGTGAGTAAAAAATATTGGGGAGGACAGGAGAGATTAAAAAAAAATTAATAAAGAAGTATAGACACACAGTGTGGTTATGAAGACAGCAGACAGACACTACAGTTAAAGACAACAGGCACTAGTAATAAATACCTTGGAGTAACTCTTGACACACACGCCTCACTTACAAACATCACATCAATAGCTTAGTCAAGAAGGCAAATCAAAAACTATTTGTTTACAGCCAGATCAGACCATTTCTCACCCTCACTGTTTCAAACTCATATCTACCTGCAATTTTTCTTTCACCAATATCTTACTGTCTCCCAATCTGGTCCCTCACAACAAAGGAAATTATAGGAAATTATATGGGTAGGCGGGGTGGGGGAAACTGTACAACTGTACAAGCAAAACTGTACATTGGAATATCGACGAAACCATACTTGGTAGAAGAGGGTCTCGTGTATTCTTGGGTTAGGTAATTTACTGTACATTGGAGGGGGTTGGGTTAGGACATTTACATTCACTCAGCACTATAGGAAATGAACGACACACACGCGCGTGCACACACACACACAAAAGGACGAGATAGGTTAGGCGCAGAGACTCAATCGCATTGGCGACTGAGAAAAAGACAATGCATGTGTGTGTGCATGGCCGCCTAGTTATAGTTGAAAGTGGGGGTGCAAGATTAAGTGACAGGCCAGGGGTGGTTTAGAGGGGGTCCGGCACAACCCCCTCCACGGCAGATTTTTTTATTTATTTAATGAACACCTGTATGTGCAATTTCCTGCAATATAGAGCCTTCAATCTTGACCAATAAAGCTGCTCTTTTCACTATAAAACTCAGTGCACAGGTTGCTAACCTAGTAGCTAGAATAGCTAATAGCTAACGTTAGCTACAACAAGTTAGCTTACAGTCAGTCCAATGCGGCACGTTCACGCCAACTACACTACTTCAACTGAGATAAAAATATATATATATATATCATCAAACTGTGGCGGACTACGCGATCGACTTCCGCATTGTAGCTTGAGAGGCGGCTTGGCAGGAAGTGCCCTGTTGTGTGTTGTTTGTACAGGGCCTCTCTGGGCGGATGCAGGATGAGCTGGCTTCACGGGAGCTGCCCGAACAACTGGATAATGTCATCAACTTGGCAATACGGATGGACAACCAACATCGGGAGAGGGAACGCGAGAGGGAGGCTTTGTCACAGGCAGAGCATGTGAGCGGAGCGGAGCGGTGGATTTTGAAGTGAGCGCGGAGTGGGCTTTAAAATGGGTCAGAGTGACTCCGGAGCGAGAGCTCTCCTCCGCTCCCAGCCGCTCCGAGCCGCTCAGTGCACATGATCACACAGTGGTTTAAACTGACGTAATATACATGTAGTACAATGCGAAAGCAATATGTAGTTCAAACATGAAGGCCATTTTCAACCAATCAGAAGGGTGAACGCGCTTACTACACATCCTGAACAGAAATGAAATCCGCCATCTTTAAATCACCTCGGGACTCGGGTGAACTAGTATTTAGCAACATTTATTTTCAGCAAGAAACAAACAAAGTGCAATAAAAAAAAGGATACATTCACTGTGTTCTGCCTCATTTATTGATGAAACGAAACCAACATCAACACAATGTACCACCAAGAGCGGAGAGTTTAGTCTCACAAAAAGAGCGCTGACGTTGTTAGCTTACATGCTAACGTGAATGGGATCTGCCGGTATAAAAGCTTAGCATTGCGGCTAGGCTAGCTACATTAGCATAGTGAAGCTAGTAGAATGGTTGCAAACGTTATTTAACAGATTTCAGAATGGGTACAATACAATACGGCTCGATACAAACAATTGTTAAGGGGATGCAGACTGTTGTAGTTTGGTCAAATCAAGCTAGAGCGGAGAGTTTAGTCTCACAAAAAGAGCGCTGACGTTGTTAGCTTACATGCTAACGTGAATGGGATCTGCCAGTATAAAAGCTTAGCATTGCGACTAGGCTAGCCACATTAGCATAGTGAAGCTAGTAGAATGGTTGCAAACGTTATTTAACAGATTTCAGAATGGGTACAATATAATACGGCTCAATACAAACAATTGTTAAGGGGCCCAGGGGGTGCTGACTGTTCTAGTTTGGTCAAATCAAGCTAATTTACATCATGCTCCAAAAAAAAAAAATTTTTCTGCTCAGCGGGGCAGAGCGCTGAACGCTTGATGCGCAAATGAAGATGAGCGGTGAGCGAGCGTGGAGCGGCTTGGGGGGGGGACAACATGAGCGAATGAGAGTGGAACTAAGCCATCCATAGCGAAGAGCGGATTTCTCGGCCGCTCCGCGCCGCTCACATGCTCTGGTCACAGGTACTCTTCCGCCCTTCTCTCGGTGTCGAGACAGCTGTGCAATATACAAGAGAGAGCTTGGGTGATGAACCAATACAAACTGGGGGCCTTGCGACTTTCGGATGCAGAAAGGCAGAACAGAAGCATTGTTTTCGTTGTGGTCGCACCGGACATCGCTTCGGTAATTGACCTGGCTTGTCGGGAAACGGGGGGGCTCGCTAAACTTGGGGGGAGTTATAGCGGGTGGGCATTCTACCTCTGTCACTAATGAGTCACGCACCTTTTTTAATGTCACTGTTGGGTGGGGGGATTCTCTCAAACAGACCAGGGCATTAATTGATTCGGGGGTGGCGGGTAATTTAATTCATGTAGGGTTAGCACACGAGTAAGGGGTTCCTCTAGAGACGCTGGAGGTGCCTATCCCGGTGCAGTCATTAGACGGTCGACCACTGGGTAGTGGGCTCATTACCCAGCGCACGGCGCAGCTGCGTCTCCAGGTGGCCGGGGGTGAGTGGGAATGGTTACAATTTTATGTTGTCATGTCTCCTCATTCATACATTGTGTTAGGCCATCCGTGGCTAGCAGAGCATAATCCTTGTATTAATTGAGCTACGGGTGAACTTTCAATGGAGAGCGGCGTTAAGTCGGTTTCCGGCAAGGGTTCACCCACCCATTTTTCTTCTTCTCTTTTGTCTCCCTCCAGGATGGTGGTAAGCGTTGCAGACTCTATTCCATCTCCTAATCCCGTTTTAGCAGGTGTACCTTTGATGTATTGGGACCTGGCGGAGGTCTTTAGTAAGACTCGTGCTAAACCACTACCGCCTCATAGATCTTACGACTGCCCCATTAATCTTCTACCTGGTACCTCTCCACCCTGTGGTTGTATGTTTTCTCTCTCTCGCCCTGAGACAGTGTCCATGAATACCTATATTCAGGAGGCACTGGCCGCGGGGGACATACGTCCGTCGTTATTTTTTGTAGCAAAAAAGGATGGTAGCCAGCGGCCGTGCATTGATTATAGGGGGTTGAACGACGTTTCCATCAAAAACCGTTACCCCCTGCCTCTCATGGACACCGCCTTTGAGCGTCTACAGCGGGCGCAGGTCTTCTCTAAGCTTGATTTACGTAATGCCTACAACTTAATCAGGATTAGAGAGGGAGACGAGTGGAAAACTGCATTTAATACACCTAACAGGCATTATGAATATTTGGTTATGCCTTTTGGCTTAGCTAATGCGCCTGCAGTCTGGAGGGGGCGGCACACCCTTTCATTGTTTGGACCGATCATAAGAACTTGGCTTACATCCAGGGGGCTAAACGCCTTAACGCTTGCCAGGCCGTGTCTATTTGAAGCCTAACCGGTTCATGCTTCCGCGTTCGCGTTTTGCGCTCTGATTGGCCACTGACGTACGCTAGTTACGCCCCCCCCCCCCCCGGTATGAGCATTGAAATAATGCGTCGACACTTTGAAATGGGTATCACAGTAGTAAGTACTACTGTAGAACATGACATATTAGCAATTGGCAAGTGTAAATAATGGATTAGTCACGCGGTTTTAACATCCAACTTAGCTCACCTTGTTTGTCTGCTGCCTGTAGATCCTATGGTCACAAGTTCACATCACTCTTGGTTAATTTTTTTTTTTTTTATGTTTAATTAATTTATCCCCTCTGGTTGGATGGTGTGTATGTGTATATGTATGTATTGTGCTGTATAATGACAATACATTTGAATCGAATCTCATTTTGAAATCAGTTGAACCCCCTGCCAGTTGAACCCCCTGCGCCGTCAGCGCCGTCCGGATTCCATCTGCTGGATCCATGTTGGTCAGTTCTTCTGTTACAGTTCAGGTAGGTGTGTTGGACCCAAACAGTGGTCTATGTTGTCGCCCGCGGAGCCCGATACGATCTGTCACACAGCCAGGTACCAATTAGCAATCAGGACAACCTAGAAGAAGGAACAGGGTGAAATACTCCAGGGTGGCGCTAGGACTTTTCCTCCTAAGGGAGAGAAAAAAGCCCAAACGTTACACTATATGACATATTATTTTATAATACAATTATAACATTGTAGGCTACAGTACGAATATTATATACAGTACAATTATTAAACTATTATAAAACAAATATTATTTGCTCCACCTTAGATAAAGACAGTACAGACAATGAAGATGGAGATATTCAAGAGGTGCACCACGCCTGTGGAACAGCCTCCCCATCCAGCTGAGGGCACCACAGAGCCTGGACTCTTTTAAAACTGGCCTGAAAACCTACCTATTCAAAAAGGCCTTTGACTGTTAGCTTTTTATTTTAATTTTATTGCGCTGTTGTTTTTAAATTGTCTGTTTATACTATGTTTTTAACTATGTTTTTAATTAACTATGTTCTATTTTTATCTTACTTTTATTCCGTATTTTATTTTATTTGTTTGACTAATAACTATTTTATTTCTATTTTTTTTTACTATGTTTTAACCCTGTAGTGTAGCACTTTGGGATCCCAGCGAACAAAAAGTGCATTACAAATCCAATCTATTATTATTATTTATTATTATTAAGAGGGAAATGATGATATCAGGAAGAGAGATGGTGAAGAAGTGAAGGAAAGAGAAAATGCAGATGATTCTATTGAGATAAATTATGAAGAAGTGGAGGAAAGAGAAAATGCAGATGATTCTATTGAGAGAAATTATGAAGAAGTGGAGGAAAGAGAAAATGCAGATGATTCTATTGAGAGAAATTATGAAGAAGTTGAGGAAAGAGATAATGTAGATGATGCTATGGAGAGAAATGATGATGAAGATGGTCATGGAGATGCTAAAGAAAGCGAGGATGAAAATTATGATAGGGAGAGAAATTATTCAAACGACACAACAAATAACTTGAATGCTCTCCTGTTGCCATTAAAATATCCCACTGATCCAGCCAGTATCTAGGTACAATATATTAAGTTTGTTATGTGTGTCATGTGCCCTGATCAGGCGTTCCTAGTGTGATGTGTCATGTCTAGATGTAGTCCTCTGTCCTAGTGTGTAGTCCCCATTGTTTTTCCCCAGGTGTATCCAATTACCATTAACCCAGGTGTGTGTCGTCTCGTCATCCCCTTGTGTATAAGTAGTCTGTCATCCCTTCCGTCTGGTGCTGATCCTGTCTGTATAGTCCTGTGTTTGTCTGTCTATTATTTGATGTTCATTTCAGTTACGAAAAACCATGGTAACTATTAATTAAAATATTCTTTATTTAGATACTTTGGCTGCCGTCTCCTTATTGTGTAACATTGACAAGTTAACGAGCCTTCCTGTAGTCAATGGTTACGTAATAAGTTTAATGGACAGAATGGGGAAGATAGAGAGGGGGAGGGAGAGAGAGAATAGAATAGAATAGAATAGAATAGAATAGAATAGAATAGAAATACTTTTATTATCCCGTGGGAAATTTTACACTGCAAATCGCTCAACATTTAAACATTTAGACAGAACAGGTCACGAATTAGAATAATAAAACGAATCAAATCAAGTTGCCTAGGATAAGAGTAGAGTAAAATAGAACAAAAGTGGAATAAAATATACAGTAAATAAATACAGTAGGTGTAATATTGCACAGTGCTGTTTCAAACTAAGTCCAGGAAGATGGTAACTGCCACTCTGTGCTCAGTGATGCAGTGAGGCACAGTGATGCATTGTATAGTCTGATGGCTGTTGGAATGAAGGACTTCCTGTGCTGTTCAGTGCTGCATTTGGGTAGTGTGAGCCTAGCACTGAACATGCTCCTCCTGTCAGCCAAGTCTGTGTATAGTGGGTGGGAGGGGTTTTCCCTGATGGCCTGGAGCTTAGCAAGGCTCCTCCTCTCCGCCACCCTCGCTAGGGAGTCCAGCTCCACCCCAACCACGCTACTGGCCTTCCTGACCAGCTTATCCAGCCTGTTTGTGTCCCCTGCTCTCAGTCCGCTGCCCCAGAAGGTCACAGCGTACAAGAAGGCGCCCGCCACCACCGACTCATAGAACATCCTCAACATCCTTGTACAGACATTGAAGGATCTCAGCCTTCTGAGGAAGTAGAGTTGGCTCTAGCCCTTCTTGTATATTGCCTCTGCGTGTTTTGACCCGTTCAGTTTGTTGTCGATGTGCACACCGAGATATTTGTACACCTCAACCATGTCCACATCAACTCCCCTGATGGAAACGGGGGTCACAGGTGCACTCCTCCTCCTCCCCAGCTCCACAACCAGTTCCTTGGTCTTCGCCACATTTAGCTGCAGGTGGTTTTTATCGCACCATGTGACGAAGTCCACTACCAGTTCCCGGTATTCCCTCTTGTCACCGTCCTTTATACATCCCACTATCGCAGAGTCATCAGAAAACTTCTGAAGGTGGCAGGACTCTGACCGATAGTGGAAGTCGTTGGTGTAGATGTCACCAGACCCCCACGGGAAGTATCCAGGTCTAAGGCTAAGGTGTGCAAATGCACGGATACTCTTCCCGAAGGGGTCAGCCGACCTACCACCACGAATTTCCCCAAGACCACAAACAGACACGGGAGAATGCGCCGAGAATCAGTAAGAAAAATAGTAGGAAATTGTAGGAAAAATAGATATCTAATACAATGGTTATACTTTACATAAATAATTAGTAGTTAGCCTATTTAAAAGACCCACACCTCCTAGGCCTAGGGTAGTTAAAAGGAGGAAGCGCTCAATGCCCTGTAAACCCACCCCCAGACTGTTGCTCCCACCCACGCTACCTATCCCCGCCCCTGAGGCACTACACACGTGAATAAAAAGGGTTTGCCCTGCACACGGGTCTATGACTATCATCACACACTAGTCTAGAATCACACCACACCTCAAAACACGGTTCACTGCAAATAGCCTAAAATAGGTATCGATATCACACCATCTCTCGGGGAGCCACGGCAAATGATTATAGGGAACATAGGTTATGTAAATACACCCTAAGTGTCACACAGCAACTAAGGGGGCTGGGATAAAATAGTGGGGGCTGCTCACCGCTAGGGGTAGTGTCTAGGCCTAGAATACTCCTCCTCTCATATCCTAACCTCGATGGTACACTGGTTGAAGAAACCTGGCTTGGCTTCAAAACCAAATTCTCAACAATACTAAACAACATGGCCCCCCTAAGAACCACCAGGGTAAAAAACCGCGCTGAGCCGTGGATGCACACTGAAATACTGACCGCTATGAAAGCCAGAGACAAAAAATTCTCTGAATTTCATAAAAGTCAGTCAAAGCTTACCAAAAGCACGAGCAGTGAACTCCAAGCCCACGTGACTGAACTCAAACTAGAAAGAAACAGACTAAGAAATGACGTAAACTCCATGATAAAAACCGGAAAAAAAATTTCATCAGTGACAAAACTGAGGAAAACAAAAATAAACCACGTGAACTTTGGAAATTACTCAATAATCAACTAGGCTGCAGTAAAAAACTTAAAACCAGGTTCTCAAACATAAACATAAAGACGGACAACACGCTCATCACAGACAAACTGGATGTAGCCAATTACTTAAACACTTTCTTCACAAACATAGCCAAAACACTGGTAAACAAACTACCCTCCCACTCAGGGCAGTATGGGGTAGAACACATAGTAGCATACTACAAGAACCTAGGCGTCCACAAAGACGATTTCAAACTGGAAATGGTAACTACAGATGAGGTACTCAATAAACTGAGCGCCCTCCAACCGAACAAGGCCACTGGCCATGACAACATCCCCTCCAAATTCCTCAGAGACTCAGCAGCCGCCATCACCCCAGTCATCACACACATAATAAACCTCTCCATAAAACAGGGACACGTCCCCAAGGACTTCAAAATAGCGAGAGTAACACCCCTGCACAAAAAGGGCAGCAAATTAGACCCAGGCAACTACCGCCCTGTTTCTATCCTTACATCCATCTCGAAAGTCATGGAAAAAATAGTATACGAACAGGTCGAAAAGTACCTTACGGATAAAAATCGAATCTACGAATTCCAATTTGGCTTCAGAACATCCCACTCCACTGACACATGCCTTCTCTATTTGAACGACCACATCAAGCAAGAGGTGGACGCGGGCAAATACTGCGGCATGGTCATGCTAGACCTACAAAAGGCCTTCGACTCTGTCAATCACACCATTCTGATTGACAAGCTAAAAGCAATTGGTTTTGATAGTTTATCAGTGAGCTGGATACAATCCTACCTGGAGGGGAGAGAACAGATGGTGGAGGTAAACGGTACCCTATCCCCCCCCCTCACAGTGAACTGTGGTGTTCCACAAGGAAGCATACTAGGACCACTACTGTTCCTAATTTATGCAAATGACATGTCGTCAGCTTGTGACTGCAACTTGTTCCTGTTTGCGGACGACTCAGCCCTGCTGGTCTCTGACAAGAACAAGTTACAGGTTGAAAAAACCCTCAGCTCGGAACTAGGCAAAATCTGCATATGGCTCGCCGACAACAAACTATCATTACACATGGGCAAAACAGAGTCCATTCTCTTCGGTTCAAATAACAAACTCAGCAAAACAGACGGCTTCTCAGTTACAGTGGGTGACAATATTGTCACAAGGAAAGATGAAATTACCTACCTGGGTTCCATCCTAGAGGCTAATCTTTCCTGTGACAAAATGGCATCCAATGTAATAAAAAAAGTCAATCAACGAACTCGATTCTTGTACCGGATCTCCTCCCTGGTAAACAAGAATACCCTGAAGACTCTGGCAGGAGCACTCATTCAAGGGTACTACGACTATGCTTGCACCTCATGGTACCAAAGCACCTCAAAGGCACTAAAAACCAAATTACAAACATCTCAAAACAAACTAGTCAGACTACTGCTTGACCTGACTCCTAGAACCCACCTCACCCCTGCACACTTTGCCAACCTAGGATGGCTTAGAGTAGATGACAGAGTACAGCAACTTGCAATGGGCCTGGTCTACAAGATACACTACACGACCAAGGTACCCATGTACATGTCAAAATACTTCCCAAAGGTCAGTGAATACCACGATCACAACACCAGAGGGAGCTCCACAAATCATGTAAAACCCAGATTCGGCTCAAACAAGGGACTAAACACGTTTCGCAATTATGCCACAACAATGTGGAACGCCCTACCCAAAGCTGTAAAGGAATGTAAATCACTACCCACCTTCAAAAACACTCTCAAAGAACACCTATGGGAGACTGCAATTCAAAACTGGCCCCTACAAATGTCCTAACCCAGTTGTACAATAAAGACCAAGCATGGCTATTCCAATGTACAGCCCCACCCCACCTACCCAACCTCCTCCAATGTACAGTTTCCATGTCAAATGTATGTCAGTATTCCAATGTACAGTGTGTCCCCCCCCTACCCCCCCCCCCCCCCCCCCCCCACCTCCAATGTACAGCCCCACCCCACCTACCCAACCTCCCCCAATGCACAGTTTCTATGTCAAATGTATATACTCTTCTTCTGGATTTTTTTAGTATCACAAACAGTACTGTATTTGAAAATCTGGTATGTCATAAATGTATAGATGTAGCAGTACTGTCTATCTGTATGTCATGTGTGTCATATGATGAATTGAAAATGGGGGACCCTGATGGAAACAAGACGAAAGCCTTTCTCAGGTCTGCATCCTCTTAACAATTGTATGTATTGAGCTGTACTGTACTGTACCCATTCTGCAATCTGTTAATAAACTTTTCAATCAATCAATCAATTCAACCTAGGTTTGGGCAGTGGAAGCGCTGAGTTTACAAACACCACAAAAAAAGGTTTAGTTATGACCGGGGCCCGAAGGTGAGGGCCGGAAGGACGCCACCCCCTTCCGCTCTCGTAGCCCCTCACGCCTTCGGGCTAAAACCGTTCTGTCCGTACTGGGGTGTTTTAGTATACTCCAAGCACCAGGCGTATAATAATGTCCTCCCGCCTGTAATGGAAGGTAAAGTCAGTAATAGCAAGGTCCCCCCGTTCCCGGGTTCGTCACAATGCACAAATTAGATATTCTCCATATGATACAACAAAGAGAGAGAGGTAGTTCACAGAGGATGGAGTGTCCAAAATACTGGGTTCAAATCTTCTACAGTTTTACTGGCTTACTGCATGCCGTTCTTATAATCTTCAGCTCCACGCTACTAATAATATTCCTACTTCCAATGCAGTCACTGTTCTTCTATTTCTTCATTTACCACTCGGGAAACAGTTCGCTTGTCAGGCGCGTATTCTGATATCTTGTATCCATTTACTCACGGCGTGCAGTGCGGCGACAATGTCTCTCCTGTCTGAGGCTCCACCCGTTCCACAGCGGGGGGAACACCGCAGTTGGCAATAGGAAACTGTTCCACTGGAGAAAAGCACAAGACAAAAAGAGTTGCGTGTCCTCGTACTCTTGCAGCTCCGCGTCCTCTGTTGTCGTCCTCTCGACTCCCGTTTCGTTCTGCTACTGTCCACCATTGATCCTCCTTTCAACAGCGCCAGTACTTCCGGGCACCGCCACGCCAGCCAGCCAATCCACTTCTCGCTCCCTCCAACGACGCTCCCCAGCTGCGTAAGAAAGAGGGCACACATGTGTAGACTGCATGACGTTAAGTAAGCTACCCCCCCCTGGTGGTCCTGCACTCGCCTGCTGTAGCTGTCTTCTGCACAAAATCACCATCCTCCCAAGACGGCTCTCCCCTCTCCCACCGGGACTTCCTGGACTCCGTCTAGACAAGAAAGCAGGGACAGCATGGTGCAGTACAGTGACGGTGATTCGAATACCCATCATAGGCCGATATACACTTGCCTGTTATATCAGCCAGGTAAGCCTTTAGGTCCTCTTCCAGACCATCCCGGGACACGTCCTCCTCTTGGGATCCCGCAGGTACATCCACACCCCCATACAGACACCCATATACCCCCACCCGCGACATAGACAGTGAAGAGGAAGGGAGAGAGGACTGTCCCCTGCGCGGCCCCGGTGTTGCTGACCAGTCTGTCTGACACACAGCTCCGTAGGCGCACATACTGTGGTCTGCCCATCAGATAGTCAAGAACCCAGGACACCAGGGGGGCCTCTACCTGCATCGCCTCCAACTTCTCACCCAGAGAGGGAGAGATAGAGGAAAGAAGGAGAGGACGGGGTGAGAGAAAGAGAGGAGGACATGAGGCGAGAAGGAGAGGACAGGAAGAGAGAAGGAGAGTACAGAAGGAGAGAAGGGGAGTACAGGAGGAGAGAAGGGGAGTACAGGAGGAGAGAAGGGGAGTACAGGGGGAGAGAATGGGAGTATAGGAGGACAGAAGGAGAGGGCAGGAGGAGAGGACATGAGGAGAGAAGGAGAGTTAGGAGAGAGAAAGGAAGAAGCTCAATAGCACTCGAATTAACTTTAACTGTTAAACTGTTTTATATCCTGTCGAATATATGTTGTAAATAGCTTTTAAAGAATAGGTTCACTATTTTTCAACCCAGACCATATTAAAATGCTTTTCCCCAAATATTTCTATTCCTCACTGATATCTTTAAGCATTGAGAAATGTACCACTGCAGCAATGGTTTAGGCCTTCAAACACCATGATAATCTACTTTTCAAACACCATGATAAATCTAAGTTTCAAACACTATGATAAATCCACTTTTCAAACACCATGATAATTTACTTTTCAAACACCATGATAATTTACTTTTCAAACACCATGATAAATCTACTTTTCAAACACCATGACAATGAGGTCAAATAAACATTTGAAAGGTGTATTGTTCCCTGTGTGTTTTTATCATAGAGGTGTGGTTATACTATTAATCTGGATTGTCTATGTTATTCTAATGTTAATCTTAATCAAGGATGAAGATTATTTCACCATACATGACGCATCATAGCTTTTTGCTCACTGATGGGGTCCCATGTTGTGCAGTAGGTGACCTTTTTCTTTTCGCCCCTGCCCTTCAAACAGCCTGAGTCCGCCACTGCCTGCCAGTGTATAAATTAATTACTTTGATATCACCATGATTATAGTTATGTATCACCATGGTACCGCTTTTGCACTTCCAATTCAAACCATGATACTGATGGTACCGTAGTGGTGTTTCACCACCATCGTCGTAGTGACCACAGAATGATGGAAATGCCATTATACTAGGGAGTAGAAGTTTGAAGTGAGCCGAACAGAGCAGCACAGTCATGAATCAATCCGCCAATCACTTTTTGGGGGGTGGCGACAATTTTCTCTTTCTCCTCTGGTCAGATTTATGCCCAATCAACTGGTCCCACTAGGGTTGGGCTGACAGCCATTGACGTCTGAGCCCAACATCGTGATTAAAAACAAAACAGACTAAAAACTCAATGTTATTCACTGGTATATTCTTCAGTTACATCACTATGACTAGTAGTGGCACGGTGGTGTAGTGGCTCACCAGAGGGGAGGGGGCAGGGGCTGACCTGCATGGGAAGACTATAAGAGGGTGTGGCACCTAGGGTGTGGCCTCTTGAGGCATGGGAAGTGGTAGCGATAAGGCAATGGAACCGAAGCTGTATCTGAGACCTGTGAATAAAGGACCAAAGTGAGAACTAACTTCTGCCTCGAGAGTCGTCAATAACGTAAAACGTTACAATACTTATACAATACAATACTACAATTTTATTTTATTTTTGAACAAATTAATTGAAAACTTTAATTTTACTTTAAAATGTTTACTTTAATTAACAGATTGCAGAATGGGTACAGTGAGTACAGTACAGCTCAATACACACAATTGTTAAGGGGATGCAGACCAGAGAAAGACTTTCGTCTTGTTTACATCAGGGTCCCCCATTTTCAATTCATAATGACATTTATGACATACACAACATAGGCCTACAGATGTACAGATATAAAAATCGAATCTAATCATCTAATCTAATCATGACATACATGACATACAGATATACAGTACTGTTGCATTTGTGACATACAAAATATGCAAATATACAGTACTGTTAAACAGAGATCATAACAGCAGATATATACATACGAGGGGGAGGGAAATGTACATTAGGAGGGGGTGGGTGGGTGGGAGGGTGTTCAGACATTTACGGGGGCCAGTTTCGAATTGCAGCCTCCCGTAGGTGCTCTTTGAGAGCGGTTTTGAAGGTGGGTAGGGATTCAAATTTTTTTTACGGCTGTGGCGTTCCACATTGTTGTGGCATAATTGCGAAACATGTTTAGTCCCTTGTTTGAGCCAAATCTGGGTTGCACATGATTTGTGGAACTCCCTCTGGTATTGTGGTTGTGGTATTCACTGACCTTTGGGAAGTACCTCGACATGTACATGGGTACCTTAGTGGTGTAGTGTATCTTGTAGACCAGGCCCATTGCAAGTTGCTGTACTCTGTCGTCTACTCTAAGCCATCCTAGGTTGTCAAAGTGGGCAGGGGTGAGGTGTGTTTTAGGAGTAAGGTCAAGCAGTAGTCTGATCAGTTTGTTTTGTGATGTTTCTGATCTTGTTTTTAGTGCCTTTGAGGTGCTTTGGTACCATGACGCCCCGAGCTCACTGCTAACGAATGAATTTCACGCGCGGCTCCCTCGTGGGATCGCGCGTCTGGTCAGGCACACTGGACCTACGACTTGAGCGCGCGGAAGCGCACCGAGGAAGGCACATTTACATTGGGACAGCTGTAAATGCCTAGTCTAAGTCAGTCATTTTAGAATGATGATCAGTGTGTGACTGTACTCGAAAGAGCAGCGTGGAGCCCCAGCAGCATCAAGAGCTCTCTCTCTCTCCCTCTCTCTCTCCCCCCTCTCTCTCTCTCCCCCCCTCTCTCTCTCTCTCCCTCTCGCTCTCTCTCTATCCCCCCCCCCTCTTCCCCCCCCCCTCTCTCTCTGTCTCTGTCGGGACAGACAGGCAACCAGATATAGACAGATAGACAAACAAACAAACAAACAAACAAACAAACAGACAGACAGACAGCCAGACAGACAGGCAACCAGATATGACAGATAGACAAACAAACAGACAGACAGGGCGGAGTACTAACTATAGTAATATTGTTTATTTGCATTGGGAAAGATAGACACATTAGCTGGCTGAACAACATCTATTGAAAGATAGAGAGAAAACGAGAGAGAAAGAGAGAAAGAAAGAGCTGTACTGTATTGTATACCCATTCTGCAATCTGTTAATAAAATATACACTGATATAAGCCTACTGGTTGCTGTTCAATCATAATAATAATAATCATAATTAGCTGTCAGGAAACAAATAAAACGTTTGTCATTATAGGTGACAAGGTGGATTGACTTAATGACTGCTATATCCTGCTATTATTATTATTATTATTATTATTATTATTATTATTATTATTATTATTATTATTATTATTATTATTAATTATTATTATTATTATTATTATTATTATTATTATTATTATTATTATTATTATGCAACATTGTAATAGTTATAGGTATAAACAAACATACAGACAGGGGGGTGGGAGTTTATTTGCAGATACAGACACAGCTGGTTGAACAACATCTATATCTGTGGTAATAATGCAGATATTCAATTGTATTTCTGTGACTATAATGCGCGTGGCGCACCGCCTCAAATAGGATCGAGGCGAAAAAATAGCTTGCCGCTCGCGAGCCGTTCGCGAGGCGCGCTCCCGCTCGCGGCCAGTGTGCATGCCTACTATCGTCCGTTAACATGGGAGCGGAAGTGAAGAGGCAGCCGCCCGTCCGTCCGTCCGTGTTCATTCGTCAGCAGTGAGCTCGGGGCGTGAAGCATAGTCGTAGTACCCTTACAAACACGGTACGTTTGTAAACAGCGAACAGGACTGTTAGCAGATGCTAAAGTTTAGAAGGTTTTCAAATGTAAACATTCTCACACAGTTGGACAACATTCCACTTGCTTTCCACTGTCAAACATTGTGTTTAGTGGTGGACCAATTAAAACATACTATATAGCCTGCTAAGATTAATATTATTATTATTAAGCACTTCGTGCTTGAAACCCTAATAATAATTGAAAATAAATACAAATAAAAACATTGAAACCATTCTGCACGCAGCGCCCCCATAGCCGCTCCCCGTCCCGGCGGATATGACGTCAGTGTCCGCGCTCTTTGTGTACTGAACCGACTGCGCTGCAGCGCTGAGGAGAAGCGTCCATTGGACTAAACGAGGCTAATGGTAGCAAGCTACGTGTTGTTAATCTGAAAGTGTCAGAAGTTGTTGTGCAGTCGGCTGTGATAAACGCAGTGAGCAAGGATTTGAATTATTTAGTATTCCAAGTTGATCTCATCCATTCAAAATAAACAGAAGAGGCTTCAATCCATAAAGAGAGCGGATTGGGGCAGTGATAGACCGAAGGGTTACGAGAGTTTGTGTGGAGTCCATTTCATATCCGGTAAGTAACATTAATCTTGCACGCTGTTTTGCTAACGTTAGCTGTGATTCGAGCTATGTTACAACTAAAGTTAACATCGGGCATGTGTTCAGTGTTCACTGATTGATTGATTGATTGAAAACGTTAACAGATTGCAGAATGGGTACAGTACAGCCCAACACAAATAATTTCGTCTTGTTTACATCAGGGTCCCCCATTTTCAATTCATAATGACATTTATGACACAATATATAGATCTAATAATCTAATAAGATAAGATATTCCTTTATTGATCCCCTTGGGGAAATTCAGGCATCATAGCAGCATGGGGGGAGGGGGGGAGGGGTACAGGTAGTAAACAACACAGTATACAGGTAGTAAAAGACAACACAGGCAGTGTAAACAATTTGATCAATATGGTCAATATAATTTACTATCTGACTAGCTGAGGAATATTCACATTATTCACAGTGTCACATGAGGTGCAGTATGCAAGAGGTAGTGTTATAATTTACTATCTACTGAGTATACATTAATCAAAGTACCAGGGTAGTCTACTTTGTCCCCCTTGGGTTCCTATAAGTCCCAGGTCAATGTCTGGTAGCAGTCGCTGTCGCTGCCCCCTGTTGTGGGGCCTGGAGGCTGCTAGTCGCTGCCCACTGTTGTGGAGCCTGATGGCCGCTGGTATGAAGGACTGTCCGAGGCGGTTAGTTGAGTGTCGGGGGGGGATGAGTCTGTGGCTGAACGAGCTTCTCATCTTGACTAGCTCGTCGTAGAGGGGGTGGTAGGGGTTCTCCATGATGGCATCCAGCTTCCTTATCATCCCCCTCTCTACCATCACCTCAAGTCTAGGTAGCTCGACTCCCACCACGGAGCTAGCCTTCCTCACCAGCTTGTTGAGCTTGTTGGTGTCCCTTGAGTTGATGTAGCCTCCCCAGCATGCCACAGCATAGAAGAGGATGCTGGCCACAACAGACTGGTAAAAAGACTGCAGCAGTTTGTTGCACACATTGAAGGACCTGAGTCTCCTCAGGAAGAACAGCCTGCTCTGTCCCTTCCTGTAGAGGGCCTCTGTGTTGTCCGACCAGTCCAGTTTATTGTTCAGGTGTACCCCAAGGAACTTGTATGAGTCCACCATCTCCACATCCACCCCTCGGATGGAGATGGGAATCGGGGGGGGCCTCTTCTTGCCCCTCCGGAAGTCCACCACCAGCTCCTTGGTCTTACTGGTGTTGAGTTGGAGGTGGTTGCTGTCGCTCCACCCCACGAAGCTCTCCACCAGGGCTCTGTACTCCTCCTCATCATCGTCGGTGATGTAGCTTACGATGGAGGAGTCGTCTGAGAACTTCTGCAGGTGGCACCCGCTGGAGTTGCGGCAGAAGTCTGAGGTGTAGAGGGTGAAGAGGAAGGGTGACAGCACAGTTCCCTGGGGGGCGCCGGTGTTGCTCACCAGTACGTCAGACTGACTGTCCTTTAGTCTGACGTACTGTGGCCTCTCAGTGAGGTAGTCCTTGATCCAGGCCACCAAGCCGTGCTCCAGCTGCATCGCAGAGAGCTTCTCCGCTAGCAGTGACGGCTGGATGGTGTTGAAGGCGCTGGAGAAATCAAAGAACATAATCCTCACTGAGCTGCGTGGCTTCTCCAGGTGCGTGTACGCTCTGTGGAGCATGTAGATGATGGCATCCTCCACCCCGATGTTTGCCTGGTATGCAAACTGCAGGGGGTCGAGGGAGTCACGCACCAGGGGCTTGAGGTGTTGCAGGACCAGTCTCTCAAACGTCTTCATGACGTGTGACGTCAGAGCGACTGGCCTGTAGTCGTTGGGGGTGCTGGGACGTCCCTTCTTGGGCACCGGGACAATGCAGGAGGTCTTCCAGAGCTGGGGCACCCTCTCCAGCCTCAGGGAGAGGTTGAAAAGATGCTGGAGCGGTGCTGCCAGCTGCTCTGCACATACCTTGAGCACCCTGGGATTGGTGTTGTCCGGTCCTCTGGCCTTGTTTACATTAATTTTGGAGAGCTGCCTACTGACCTGACTGGTTGTGATCGTCAGGGTTGGGGGTGGTGGGCAGTCTGCTGGTGTTGGGGGTGGGGTGCCGTTGCTGATGGGTGTGGGGGGTGGGGGGGCTGCTTTGTAGGTGTGATCTGGTGCTGGTGTCGATGGGTGGGGGGAGGGGTGTGGGGAGGCCACTCTGGTCAAAGCGGTTGAAAAACGAGTTGAACTCGTTTGCACGCTCTGGAGGGCCCTCCACAGCTGTGCCCTGCTGTTTGAAACCAGTGATCTTCCTGACCCCCGCCCACACCTCCCTGGTGTTGTTGGCCTGTAGTCTGCCCTCCAGCCTGTCCTTGTAGCTGACCTTGTCTGCCCTTAGCTCTTTTTTGAGCTCCCTTTGGACAGCCCTGGCCTGCTCAGTGTCCCCTGCCATGAAGGCCCTCTTTTTCCTGTTTAGCAGGTGTTTAATGTCCTTGCTAATCCAGGGTTTATTGTTTGAGAAGCAGCGTACCCTCTTTGTGGGTACGATGCTCTCCTCACAGAACCTGATGTAGTCTGTGATGCAGTGGGATAGTCCATCAATGTCATCACCGTAAGCCCTCTCAAACATATCCCAGTCTGTCGACCTGAAACACTCCTGTAGCTCCTCCTCGACGTCGTCAGACCACTGTGGGACAGACATGGTGGTCGGAGGCTGTCTCTTAATGAGAGGCGTGTATGTGGATACAAGCCTCACAAGGTTGTGGTCTGACTGGCCGAGGGGGGGCAGGGAAGTCGCACTGAAAGCCTCCTTCACGTTAGCATACAGGAGGTCCAGAGTTTTGTCTCCCCTGGTTTTGCAGGTGACATACTGGGTGAAGTTTGTCAGGGTCTTGTTCAGTCTGACATGGTTGAAGTCCCCATTGATAAAAATAAATGCATCCGGGTGTTTTGTCTGAAGCGCCGCGACGGTGGAGTGTATGACGTCACTCGCCTGCGCCGCCGCCGCGCTGGGTGGGATGTAAACAGTGAGAGCCAGGACGTGTGTTATTTCTCTCGGTAAATAGTATGGCCGCAGACTCAGTGCCAATAGTTCAATGTCGGGGGAACAGATACGTTCCTTAATGGTGATGTGCCCCGGGTGGCACCATTTGGAGTTTACAAAGACAACAAGCCCTCCGCCTCTCCGCTTGCCGCTCTGTTTACTCCGGTCGGCGCGCACCGCCGTGAAGCCCTCCTGTTCTATTGCACTGTCCGGGATGTTCTCGTTCAGCCAGGATTCGGTGAAGCACAGTAGGCTTGCCTCCTTGTACTCACGCTGGTTGATCATCAGGGCTGAGAGCTCGTCGGTCTTGTTGACCAGCGATCGCACGTTCCCCATGACGACAGCGGGCATTGAAGGCTTGAATCTCCTGCTGTCCTCTCTCCTGTCCTTCACGCTCGTGCCAGCTCGATTTCCCCGTCTGCGAATCCTTATTTCGGCTGGTAGATTCCTCGGTGGTTCTGCAACTCTGTTTCGAAAGCAGAGGAGAGCCTCCCTCGGGTAAACCAGCCCGCCGTTGTTGCTGTTGTTGTTGTTGTTGTTGTCCTGCCGCGGGTAAACCAGCCCGCCGCCGGTGTTGTTGTCCATTGTTCAGAGCTGTGCTCGACCGAACTTGCCTAACTCAGCTAACTTCACAGAAGTTTTTACAAATGCCTTAACTTGGTCTAAAGCAACGCACAGTCACTTATACACCTATTATGTAAGTATAATCACAAAAAGAATAATTAAGAAAGTAGTAAACGCGATAAGAAGTAAAGGGGGTGGGAGCTGCTATGAAAAGGCTGCCACTCTCCTCGGCGCCAACACACATCATGACATTTATGACATACATGACATACATGCAGTACTGTTACATTTGTGACATACAGGATATGCAAATATACAATACTTACTGTTAAACAGAGATCCTAACAGTAAATATATACATACGAGGGGGAGGGAACTGTACATTAGGTGGGGGTGGGAGGGGGGTTCAGACATTTACAGGGGCCAGTTTCTAATTGCAGCCTCCCGTACTGTGCTCTTTGAGAGTGGTTTTGAAGGTTGGTAGGGATTCACATTTTTTTTTACGGCTGTGGGTAGTGCGTTCCACATTGATGTGGCATAATTGCGAAACATGTTTAGTCGCTTGTTTGAGCCGAATCTGGGTTGAACATGATTTGTGGAGTGGAACTCCCTCTGGTGTCGTGGTATTCTTGTAGACCAGGCCCATTGCAAATTGCTGTACTCTGTCGTCTAAGCCATCCTAGGTTGTCAAGTTACACTCAATGCATAATGAATAGTCAATCGTTTCATAATTCCTTGCGTACGGTCACACCGACATTATCATTCTAGAATGCAGCTCCTCCTACTAGTTATGATGTCCAGTCAAATCAAAGTAATATTTTGTCTTTTCAGGAAAACCGTCAATAGACTGTGACAGCCCTGATTTCGTCCCCTCAAATATTTCCCCATGATCGAGGCACAGTCGAGAAACGTGAAAGCCTACAAGCAAGGTAACATTATGTAACTAGCTAAGTATTATATGTTTGGTTTGGTTAATCGTGTAGCTAAATGCATTAGCTAGCAACACAGTCAGCTGTCTGACTGGATACTCTTGTAACGTTAACTTGCAATAACTATTTATTGTGTACAGATCATTGAAATCTCAATTGACCTCTACTGTGGTTTCAGATATGCAAGAAGGAGACGCAGTGAAGCAAAGTTCTGTCACCAATGCAAGTTGTGGCACCGAGGTTGATGTCCCCCCTGAAGCCTCTGGTACACAAACCCTTTCTTGATCTATAACTTTGAAACATCATCCTTCCTTTTGGTGTGCGATATTGTGTGCTTGTGCAAGCATGCAGTATGTCACCTATAATCCATACATAATGTCACCTTTTTACCCCTTACTGCATGAATAGGTGGAGGGTCACATCCTTTTACAAGTATGTAAAGTCCTATTTGTGCCCAGTTGTTCCCCTGAACCCACAGGCATAGGCGGTGGGTGAGATTAAGATTTGGGTAGGCAATATCACGCAGACCGTGCAACATTTTTCCTTTTTTGTCAATACACACACACTAGGCTATGCGAGGCGAGCCTCACTCATTTAATATATAGTGCAAATTAAGTGTTCAAATGAAGGCATCCAATAATAGATTAACCATTGTCTTACCTTAATGCAGCAAAATTTGATGAACTCTGACTCTCTTCATGTCCTCTTGTTTGCCAAGATAAAGCAACATATAGCCCGGTGCGGCTTCTAAATTACTTTGTTTATATGCCTTGGAAAAATACCGTATATCCATTTAGCTTTTTGAAATTTGACTCAAAATAGCTCGCTGGTTCGCTACAAATGATTGGCGGGCGGAGATTCGGAACGCAGATGTTTGCTTTACTCGGCCTGCGGGATCAGGATGATCATGTGAATGATGTGATTGGCTACATTATTTAATCTGAGCCTATGCGTGATTGGCTACTGCCTGTACCTGGAATGTTAAACACCGCCACCTAGCCGATTGACACCTTCGTCGTTGACACCTTGGCCAGCGGGCTGCAGCACAAGACACACACAATAGCCAGCAGCCTGCGCACATATATTATATATACATTTCAAGATTCCCAGCATAACGATTTGGGTAGGCCTAGCCCTTTTAATTATTTGTTTTGCATCTACAAGCCCTGGAGGACCTTATAAAATAGACGGCATCATGAACACCCGTACTTACCAAGACATTAAAAAATTATGATAATCCGCCCCCTACCATGGACCTTCTAGCACAATGATCGACAAAATACATCCAAATCAACAAAGAAGTGGTTACTGACAACAAAACCAATGTTCTAAACTGGCCATCTCAATATCCAGACCTAATTCCATTTTTTATGATGACTGCCTAATAAGATAAGATATTCCTTTATTAATATAATTTCAGGCATCATAGCAGCATGGGGGAGGTACAGGTAGTAAACAACAGTGTAAACAATATAACAAATCAATATGCATAACATAACATAATTAACTCTGGACATGTGCATATTGGTCAACAAGGTGCGTGATGAGGGTATGTCTGCCCTCTGTTATATTTGCCCTACAACAGGGTTAGAAATAAAAAAAAAATTCAGGGCTATTTTTGCCCCCCTTAATTGATTTTCGGGTCTTTTTTGTATTTCGGGGGCACTGAATTTTTATGATGAAAATGTACATAAAAATGATAAAACATTGACCATATGCCATTTTGTGGCTGCGGCTGTCTTGGTGGCGCAAAGCGCTGTATTTTATTTTTACAGTCTTCGTCCCTATGTTTGATAACATAATGTTAATGTCTCCATAATATAGGGCTCTACGCTAACCTTTTTCCCAAGGAGCACATGTGCTCCTAAATAAAATTTTTTTTTTTTTTTAATTTTTTTTATTATTGCAAAACAAAACTTATTAAAAGTCAGTACTCAACACACAATGTATAATGAAACTTTCAGTAAAGGTGGTTAAAATATATGAAAGTACAGAAACAGGATAAAACAAAAATAGTCAATAATAACATTTTAACCGTATACCGTGTATATCCAGCGAAGTTACAATTATATAAATGTTAGTATATAATATACCCCGAATACCTATTTTCTAAAACCCTACACACATATGCTCCAGCTCAAATCCCCCCCTCCCGGACCCCCTCTTGGATAGTACCTCCATTATCCCTCACTCCTAACCAGACATCACCATTATAGGCTAGCTTTTATTCTCTCCACCACTTCTAACCACATTAACATTTTGGATTCATTGAGCCCTAGAATTCTTGCTGTTGATATTTCTTGATATATCACATCAAGATATGTAAGAAACCACACTTTCCGGCACATTTTTTCCGGTTGAAACCAACGTGATGCAATCAGTTTTTTAGCTACTGTGATACCCGATAAAACCAATCTTTTTAGTTGTGGGTTCACTGCAAACTCAAAAACATCATTCAATAGCAATACAGCGGGGTGTACAGGTATATTCCAAAATACGAGTATTGATAATTGTTGGGACACATCTTCCCAGAATGTCTTAACTGGTGGGCAGTCCCAATACATGTGCATAAATGTTCCTTCGTCCCCATTTGTACATTGGGAGCATTTGGAGTTTTGTATAAGCCCCATTTTGCACAGCCTTATAGGAGTCAAGTATGTACTGTGGCCTCTCAGTGAGGTAGTCCTTGATCCAGGCCACCAAGCCGTGCTCCAGCTGCATCGCAGAGAGCTTCTCCGCTAGCAGTGACGGCTGGATGGTGTTGAAGGCGCTGGAGAAATCAAAGAACATAATCCTCACTGAGCTGCGCGGCTTCTCCAGGTGCGTGTACGCTCTGTGGAGCATGTAGATGATGGCATCCTCCACCCCGATGTTTGCCTGGTATGCAAACTGCAGGGGGTCGAGGGAGTCACGCACCAGGGGCTTGAGGTGTTGCAGAACCTAGTCACCTTTTAGCCATGCGACTAAGAATTAATGCAAAATTTGCAGATATAACTGCCATTAGGAAACAACAAGCTCTAGTAACAGAACCCAAAATAATAAACGATACATTCAAAGAATTCTACTCCGATTTATATAACTCAGAAACGACCTTTGATCAAGACAAATTAGACACATATCTTAATCAAATTACTCTCCCTAAACTTACAGATGAAGACGCTAAACAGTTAGAAGTACCGATCACATTAGAAGAACTCAAGAAGGCCATATCCGGAATGAAAAACGGCAAAGCTCCGGGAATTGACGGTATCCCATCAGAAATGTACATTTCTTGCTGGGACATATTTGGACCCTTATTACTAAATATGATCTTATACTCAGTCAAAGAGGGAAGCTTCATCGAACACCAAAATACCGCACTCATTTCAGTTCTTCACAAAAAAGACAAAGACCCCACTGAATGCGGTAGTTACCGTCCTTTAAGCCTCCTCGGAACCGATGTCAAACTGTACTCTAAGATATTAGCCATCAGATTGCAAAAGCATATGACGTCTTTAGTTCATACGGACCAAACAGGCTTCATAAAAGGTCGCCTGATCAATGATAACATAAGGCGAATACTGCACGTACTAGATACAGACAAAGAGGACATCACACCTAAGGCGATACTATCCCTGGATGCTATGAAAGCATTTGACAGGTTGGAATGGTCGTTTCTATGGGCAGTATTGGAAAGGATGGGGTTAGGAAAAGGTTTCATTGATATGATTAAAGTACTATACAAGGACCCATCGGCCATGATTACAACAGGCACAATCATCTCCAAAATCTTTCCGGTATCACGCTCTGCCAGACAGGGTTGCCCTCTTAGTCCCGGACTATTCAATTTATCATTAGAGCCTTTAGCACAATATATAAGACAATCCCAATCCATAGAACCAATCGTAATCAAGGGCACACAACAAAAAATTAGTCTATATGCGGACGACGTAATATTGTTCATGCAAAACCCCAACACCACATTGCCTCATCTGCTCAAGTTGATTGAGAACTTTGGTGATTTATCGGGATTTAAGATAAATTGGCCGAAGTCGGCTTTCCTTCCACTTAACACCCCTGCAAAAAAAGATATAACCCTCCCAGGTGCGATACCGATGGTAAAACATTTCAGATGCTTGGGAGTGGAAATATTCCCCACCATAAGACAAACGGTGAAGCACAATTACACAAAAATACAGAACAAAATCAAGGACGACCTGGACAGGTGGGCAAAACTTAAAAACTCAGTACAGGCAAGGGTATCAATAGTTAAGATGGATGTATTACCAAGAATCAATTTCTTCAGCTCAATGCTTCCGTTACCTCCTCCAGAGGGCTACTGGAAAAGATTACAAACCTCCACATACAAATTTATTTGGAATAACAAACCACCTCGCATAAAAAGATCCACCGCACAGAGAAGTAAAGCAGACGGTGGCATGGCAGTCCCAGATTTTTTACAATATTTTAATGCCTTCACATTAAGACCATTGAAGAAGATATGGTTTGACCCCGAGGCTTTGGTATCTTGGAGAAAATTAGAAGAAAACATAGTAGCCCCACAGAGATTGAAAGACATAGCATACACTAAACTTTCAATCAAGCATTGTGAGCGAGAATTTGGCCCAATAATAACCCATGCAATCAGGACATGGCGGGAAACTCAAAGGAAATTTCCTAACAATCAAGTATGGCATAATCACACTCCCATATTCAATAACAATGCTCTCTTAATGGGAAAACGACCTATAAGATTCCCTGTATGGGAAGAAAGAGGCATACACTCATTAGGGGATATTTTTAATAACAAGGGCCTCTGTAGTTATGTCGAAATATGCATAAAGTTTAACCTCACCGAGTCCACATGGCTTTTTTACATACAGTTAAAACTTTGTATGAGATCCCACGGTGTTCCATTACACATACCAATTGAACACCACAGATACCACAAATTTTTCTATGACAGAAATACATTGGGAGGTTTTGTATCAGGTTTTTATTCACAATTACTAACGTCCTCGTACGAAACCCTTCAACTAGACAATGTCTGGAGGAGGGATATACCAGACCTGGAAAATGACTTTGATTGGCAAGGAGCCTGGGCAAATGTCCGACTTACATCAAGGAACCCGGATCATCAACAAATCAATCTGAACTATATTCACAGGACATACTTGACTCCTAAATAAAATTTAAATATATAAAATCTAAATAAAAATGTAGGAGCACACAAATAAATTTAGGAGCACAGTGCAAATTGTTCAAGTAACACAGTTTATTAACAAACTATTTATTACATGCATATTATACTGTGTGTGTGCATAGGGCCAAACATCTGTGCAAATAGCACATACCACCAAAATCACACATTGGCCCATGCCTATAGACACAAAGGATATCGGTTGTCAAGCTGCTTTTGTATGTTGTAGTGTTGTCACAATACCAACATTTTTACTTTGATACAGATAGGAAAGGTAATGGAATATATTATTAGATGACAGAACATGGAACATTCATTTATTAAATACATATTAGTAACTTATACATAATAAAAAAGACTATGTGCCATTTTAAATCGAATTGAGCTGAATTAAATGAATTTTAACCATTTTCATATCCATTACGAGTCGAAATTCTCCGCTCTTTCTAAAGCAATGCATGTCGACTGGAGCGTGTCTGTCTGTGTCTGACTCAGCCTCTGCTTTGGTCCAATCACATTCCCCCACCCACAGTCTGCGAATCAGAAGCAGAGTATAGGGCGGGTCTTCGCAGCAAGCTTGGTTGTCTCTCAGCGACCTACATGCTCTCACCTGGGGCAGTGTAGCGCATAATGTTTATATATATCTATGGTGTAGCGGGGCTCCGTCGTCTCGAGTCTATTACATTAACTTACTCTCATGCTTGCTCGCACACACACGCACGCTCTCTCTCACGCTCGAGTCGCACACACACACACACGCTCTCTCACACACTCGCTCTCCGCTCTCATTCCAACTCCGCTTCTCATGCTCGCTTGCACACACACACACACAGAAGCGAAAAAAGCACTACTGAGTTTGTAATCTTCACTCGTCTCGCACATTACACCCCTTCCTGACAGGGAGCGACGCGAGCGAGCGTGATTGCGAAAATGATCATGAATCAGACTATCCTGACCTGCCGCGAGCGACAGCGAACTGAGCAGCGATGTCGTCCACCCCTCAGATATTCGCTCGCTGGGTCTCTAGTTGAGCGATTACGCGGCCGAGTCCCGCCCCTAAACACTTTTTATTGGTCAAGAATCGCAGGCTGCCCCCACGTGTGCTTCCAGGTAACACACACAGACACACTCGGACACGCGCCGCCTCATATCAGGACAGTGTCGCGCGCGATTTCGTCTCCAGTTCGCTCGCTCGCTCGCTCCCTGTCAGGAACCGGTGTTATGCGAGTAAATTATTTTTCCTGTTCGCACACATATTTTTATGGGCAATGCGAGTGAAATGCTCACACTGTATATACTCTCACTGTAATATACCAATTATATATATAATTGGTAACCTGTCGGGGGCATTTTTTGCCCCCCTTAACTGATTTTCGAGGGCATTTGGTAAATTTTAGGGCATTTTGCCCCAAGCCCCCCTTAATTTCGAACCCTGCCCTACAATAATAGTTAAAATATATAATCTAATCCAATTTATAGTCTGAAAAAAACTAAATGCTAAATATATGCAATATATAATCTAATAATCTAAATCTAATCTAATATATAATAAAAAAAAATGCTAAATATATGATCTGATGAAGTATACAGTATTCACATATGGTGCGGTATGCATAAGGTAGTATATTGTCCTTTTAGGTTCCTAGTAACGCACTGCTCGCTGGCCTCCCGGCCACTGCCACCAAGCCTCTTCAACTCATTCAGAACGCAGCGGCCCGCCTGATCTCAAACCTACCGAAGTCGGCCCATCAGGGCTGTACGCTAAGCTTTTTCACTAGGGGCACACTTGCCCCTAAATGAGACATTTAGGGGCAAAAAAAAAATTTTAGGGGCAAATTTTTAAATAACAATTTTACCATTATTAAAAAAATATGTTCCTCCTGCCTCATTACTGTGGTCCTTTTATTTAACATTTAAGTGCGTTTGTTTTCAGGTTTGTATCTTTTATAATGAACCAACCGAGAAAGTGTGTAAATCACTAATAGAACAAAAACAACAAACTGTGTGTGTGTGTGTGTGTGCGCGCGCTTGTGTAGTGCTCCTTGAATGAGATCACCACAACACACACACACCATTGCATTAATCAGGAGGACAAGAAACTCTGCATACATTTGTTTCACAATGAAAAGTGCTTTAGAAATCAAATGAATTATTATTGTAAATAACCCCATGAAAGGTTTATTATTTGTATGGGTAATTACCTGCTTCATATTTGTGATGTTACTGGTTTCAGGGTGTGCCTAAAGTGATCAATGTGTTGGGCCGTTTATAGAGATCTATGCCAATTAATGTTTATGTATATCCGGGACTTTTTTTAGTAAGAATTGAGAGGTATTTGTATATGTGACCTTTATTTTGAAAACCGTGTTGCGACGCAACCTTATTTACATTTGCGCTTTTGACAGTGAAATGTTCAGTCCAACTTAGCTCGAAGGAAAGACTAATCAAAAAGGTTTAATTGACCCGTATGAGGCTCTTACGGTAGGACTTTGATTGTTTATAGAAGTGGAATGTAATACTATGCTAAACGAGAAATAAACAGTTTGTGACAGCCAGTAAAGTTGCAAGCCACTTTCATTTCATATACGGGGACACCGTGACAATTATTAGTATTATCTTATTTGCATATTGTCTCATTATTAGATAGATAGATAGGTTGATATTTTATAAATTTAAGTAGACAGTATTTCACGTCCTAATAGTGGGCTACTACTACTCACCTAATGCATCTCTGAACCTGAACGTTAGAAGTGTCCGTGTCCCCGTCAATCAATCATCACATCATCACGTCAATCATCATCATCTTATCATCTCTCCACATCGGACGTGGTTGTCATAAGATGGACTGATATCCACTCCGTTGTTCTTGCAGAGCAAAATTTGTATCTTAAATGTATTGAAATGAGGTGCTTCTTTGGCGATGCAATAGTCCATATTGAAAGGAAGAGAGGCCACATTCAGTTTCGTTTTGCTAGGAATTATGGGATTTGGTGTTGGATGTATAGACTACGCAGATAGGGACATGGTCTTTAATCGCACGATAGACTACAAGTACCAAGTATATAGCGTGACCTAGATTCACTCCACACGCAAATCTTTTTTTCACTCAGGCTATCTGTGATCGCAGTAAGTTCATTCATTGCCGACAGATTCTTTCATAGCACCACGACATTGTGTCGCACTGACAGCTCGCGTGAGTGGCGTCATCACACGCCTTGGATAATTTAGGAGTGAAATGCGAATGCAAGGCTTGAAAGCACTACTCGCAAGCCCGCCCCCAGATAATATTTACCAATCGCAACGGCCAATTAAAGGGGCAATTCGCGATCATATCATCGCAGTGTACAGGCCTGCCCATGTCGCCCCACTTCTTAGGGACCTGCACTGGCTCCCCATTGCTGCACGTATCCGCTTCAAGGCCCTCGACCTAGCATACCGTGCGGCAAAGGGAACCGCTCCCGCCTACCTCCGGTCAATGGTCTCTAACTACACACCCTCAAGACCCCTACGCTCTGCATCTTCTGGCCGCCTCAGACCTACTCCTATCCAAGCCCCGGGAGGGTCATCAAAGAGATGCCGCCTATTCTCAGTCCTTGCCCCACAATGGTGGAATGAACTACCCACCCCAGTTAGGACAGCCGAAACCCGTCCAATCTTCCGCCGTCGACTTAAGATGCACTTCTTCAACCATTATCTGAAATAATAATATAATAAAAAAAAAAACTCTAACACTAACTAACCTTACTGTCATGCACTTGTCCTAATAAACTAACCTACACTGTAACAGAGCCCCCTGCTGTACTCACTATACACACACGACTGTGTGGCCAAGTTCAGCTCCAACTCCATAGTGAAGTTTGTGGACGACACAGTGGTGGTGGGGCTGATCTCGGACAACGACGAGAAGGCCTACCGGGAGGAGGTTGAGGTACTGGAACGCTGGTGCCAGGACAACAGCCTGCTCCTGAACATTGGTAAAACCAAGGAGCTGATCGTGGATTTTAGGAGGAGACAGCAGGAGACACACACACCACTGAGGATAAACGGGGCTACCGTGGACAGGGTGAGCAGCTTCAAGTACCTGGGGGTCCACATCTCAGAGGACCTGACATGGACAACCCACATAGACTCAGTCGTAAAAAAGGCGAAGCAGCGCGTCTACCACCTGAGACAGTTAAGGAAGTTCAGAGTATCTGGGAAGATACTCCAGTCCTTCTACTCCGGAGCTGTAGAGAGCATCTTGACTGGAAACATCACTGCCTGGTATGGCAACAGCACGGCACAGGACAAGAAGGCCCTACAGAGAGTGGTGCGCTCAGCCGAGCATACCACGGGTATTGCACTACCAACCCTGCAGGTCCTATACAACAAGAGGTGCAAATCTAGAGCCTGCAGGATAATGAAAGACCCTCACCACCCCAACAACAGCCTGTTCATGCTGCTGCGGTCAGGCAAACGCCTGCGAGCACCAGTAACGAGGACAGAGAGACTTAGGCTCAGCTTCTTCCCCCAGGCCATCAGAGCCTTGAACACTGAACACTCCACGCACAAGCACACATGAGCACACACACAACACTAGCAGCCACTTTAACATGAGCACACACACACTCATGCTGCACACGCTCACACTATGGACACTTTACAGAAGGAAAGATCACTTTAAGAATAGTATAGCTTGAGATCGTATAATAATGGCATTGTATAGCAGTGTACATAAATAGTCCAGTCATTATAGGCCAGAATTAGGCTAAACCTAGGACAAATTGCAACATTAGCAAACTCAACTGATTTTGTATCCTCAATATGTCTTTAGTGAGAGAAAAAAAGTCCCAAGGAATCCCATCATGGGAAATGTGTTTTTTTTTCAATGTTTTGTTACCCCTATAGTCCAGTCATTATAGGCCAGAATTAGGCTAAACCTAGGACAAATTGCAACATTAGCAAACTCAACTGATTTTGTATCCTCAATATGTCTTTAGTGAGAGAAAAAAAGTCCCAAGGAATCCCATCATGGGAAATGTTTTTTTTTTCAATGTACTTGATTGCTGGCAGGATCACTGACGACACTGTCTTTCAGAGATTGTGATGCGTTCAAATTTTGAGGTAGCTCAAAAGTAAAGATATCATTTGATTCTAGACAACCTCGGGTTTCCAATGAGACCAACCATGTCATGTTACCTCATTGGAAAGGGGGCTACATACCTAATTATTCAAAGTTAAGACGATTTTTTGGGGAGGGAAATATGGCCATCACCATTTTTCAAATGGTCCCTTGGCCTTCTACCTCAATATATGTTAATGGAAATGGGTTACATGGGTACCTACAAGCCTCCCCTATACAGACATACCAAATTTATGTTAAGCCCATGTAGTTTTGTGCAAGAATCATGTAGTGTTTTGCATGCTGTACAAATATGTAGTTTCCGCCTATTATAAAAAAACCCATCTCCATGGACCTATCCCCACGGACATAAACCCTTGAGCCCCATCCTCGTGGACTGAGCTCCACAGAGCCTATCTACTAATATTCCAAGAAGAAAAAAAAGTCTTTATCAAATGTTTTGATTAGTTCTGGCGTGTATGCTAATTGGTGCATATCAAATAAGATAATGTGTGATTTGCATGAGTAAACAGAATAATTCAATGAAGTTGTGATTGACTTTTTTTCTTGTCTTTGTGTGTGTAATCAGCTTGTGAGTTTTTATAGTGATATCTAAAAGTAAAATTTTCACCACTGTTATAACAGGCATTTTTCGATATGAATATATATAGGTCGTTTTCAAAACTTTCCCATGATGGGATTCCTTGGGACTTTTTTTCCCTCACTAAGGACATAATGAGGATACAAAATCAGTTGAGTTTGCTACTGTTGCAATTTGTCCTAGGTTTTTTCATATAATGACTGGACTAAAAGACCCAATGCCTCATCCGTAGCTCATGTACATATACCGATATGCCTACTTTGTTTACTTGTTTACTTGTTTATTGCGCTATGTCGCTCTATTGGCTGGACTCTTATTATTATTACTTGTATTATGCACATCGTTGCGGGCGAGACCCCCCGCATTTCACTGTATACCTGTATGCGTGACAAATAAAACTCTTGTATCTTGTATCTCTTGTATCTAACACGCAACACTTTGATGAACATTGTTACTCAGCTGATAGAGTTGTACCCTTCCTGATGACTTGTCGTACAGAACTTGTAAGTCGCTTTGGATAAAAGCGTCAGCTAAATGTAAATGTACTAGTTGGATGTCTGGCAGCAGTCGCTGCCCACTGTTGTGGAGCCTGATGGCCGCTGGTATGAAGGACTGGCCGAGGTGGTTAGTTGAGTGTCGGGGGGGGGGGGGGGGGGTATGAGTCTGTGACCGAACGGGCTTCTCATCTTGACTAGCTCGTCGTAGAGGGGGTGGGAGGGATTCTCCAGGATAGCAGCCAGCTTGCTTCTCATCCCCCTCTCTGCCACCACCTCTAGTCTGACCAGCTCTACTCCCACCACAGAGCTAGCCTTCCTCACCAGCTTGCTCAGTGGGATTCTTATGCGTTACCTCCTTTTAAACTCCGGAACGGCTGATTTGATTCTGAAATAGATGGAATAGAATTACTTTATTCATCCAGAGGGAAATTGGCACTACAAATCGCTCACAGTAAACTGTAAACATTTAGGTAGACAGGTTAGGTATTTAGGTTGCTCAGCTGTTTAGTCACCTGGTCTGCAGAAAGCCACAATGTGGGGGGAGGGCCCGGTAGTCAAGCCGTGGGGGCAGACAGGCTGCACCAGAGAGGGAGGGGGTTGCTGGAGTTGGGAGGGGGGGGGGGGCAGAGACTAGCCGGGGCAGCTGTGTCATTAGCTCACATTAGCCCTATCCACGTCTCCATCCACTCCCCTTCCCCCGCCGGTTTAATGCTGGTTATGGTCTGCATTCCAGTCCTGATTTGATGTCATTATTCTCGAGTTTCCTCTCCAACTTCCTCCTGTAGTTGTCTTTTGCCTCTCTGAGGTTGGTTTTCAGAAGCCCCTGAATTATTTTGACCTCCCTGTTACCTGCATTGAAAGCCCTCTTCTTTTCATTGAGTAGGGCTTTGATGTCCCTAGTGACCCATGGCTTGTTGTTAGGGTAACAGTCCTTGAAGGGACATTGGAGTCCACACAAAAATGTATGTAGTCTGTGATGCACTCCCATCAATGTCCTCTCCATGGGGCTCATAGGGTGCCTGACAGCCTGTGACCTCAAAACAGCCCTGTAGTGCCTCTTGGGCTTCCTTCGACCACCTTCCAACAGTTGTCTTTTGACCAGAGGCACACAACAGGGGTTGAGGTGAACCAGGTTGTGATCCGACCGGCCCAGCTGTGGTAGTGGTGAGGACCTCCTTGATGTTGGCATACAGCAGGTCCAGGGTCCTATTTTCCCTGGTGTGGCCGCAGGGAACAAAATAAATACCCGCCAACCGCCAATGGTGGGCAGATTTAAGGTTTGGCGACTAACAATGAGAGGTCTGCCCGCCACCTGGCGTGTAGTTCATATCGATACTTTTATTTTGAAAATCCTGTGCGGGTCTCATTTCCGCCCCAAGCGCAGCTCCAGTCATAATATCTATGGCTCCAGCAGCTAGCAACGTTCGGTTCATATGATACTCTTATTTTGAAAAAACCCGTGGCAACTCCGCAAGTCATATCCGCCCCAGTCCGTGCTTCTGCTCGCATTAAAGCCGAGCAGCGCTACACAGCAGTGCCCCTATTTTGCGACCCGAAATACGTTTTTTTTTTTTTTTTTCACACAACGGGTCAAATGCATCTAACACGCTTTGCATCGTCGCCATTCCTTTATGCCCACATCGCCCGAAATGAACGTTACGTTAGCGTAAGCTAACAAGCTAATCCTGATCAGAGGCAGAGCCATAGAGAACAGCAGCGTTGTTTTTTTCCCGTAGCCGCATTTTGCGGAGACGCTCTCTGATTGGCCACTGACTGACGCTCTCTGATTGGCCACTGACATGTGCGCCCAATCGCGTGACGAGCTGTGTCTTTGCCCATTTCCGGGTCTAACAGCCTGCAAACTACCTAACGCCTAGTTTATCACTGGTTAAGCTTAGGCGACTCTTTCGAAGTTGGTTAAGGTTAGAGTTTGGAATCAGGGCTGGTGTTCTATCGCCCTGCTCTAAGACAAACTCTAACCTTAACCAACTTCGAAAGAGTGCCTACGCTTAACCGGTGTAGAAACAGGCGTCACACGATTGGGCGCACATGTCACATGAAGTGGCCAATCAGAGAGCGTCTCCGCAAAATGCGGCTACGGAAAAAAATAACGCAGAACAGCAGACAGTGTGGACTGGGGAAAGGGAAATGGGGGGGGGGGGGCACTCTCCCTTTCTCTGTGTGTGTGTGTGTGCGTGCGTTTGGAAAGATGATGAAGTCAGTCAGGAGTATATTATAGTAAACTGAGGATTACTGAGGATGGACAGTTAAGGAGTTTCGAGAGGAGTGGAAGTTTGAAGACAGACTAGACTACAATATGATGCGGGGGTGGTGAGTTGAAACAGTGTGTGTGTGTCCCTCCCGACCTCACTTCTATGTTTCAATAAATTATTTGCATTTAAAACTATTAACGCTGACTCATTCCTTCAGTCCACTCAAAATTATGCTAATATTCCTTATGTTGTTTATGATATTAATTGAAAATAGCATATGAGAGTATTATATAGTAATAATAACACATGGCGATATACTAAAAAGCTATTTATAATGTTTCAAGTTTCTTTAATAGTTGTCATACAGAAGTACAGAATACTTTCATACAAAATGCTTCTTATTGTTACGCTCCAGAGACTGTGCTAGACAAGGTAGTATCAAATAACATAGTATAGCATGTAAATTAGAAGTAGAAAATGAGGTCACAGTGTTCAGTATAGACATATGTACAATGTTCGATGCAGAATAGACGTAACTGAGTTACCATATAATATACAATACTATGCAGTGTACTAATGTACAATATTATATAGTGCAAAGCAGAAATGCAGAAATGGGATGAGGTACAATTTAGGTACAATTTACAGTAAGGTGTACGAGTTGTAGTGCAATCCTTCATCAATAAATATAAAGTGTGGGGAGTGGGTGCTACAGTGTGTTTGTTTAAAGTGAGTGTGTGCTATAAGGTGTGGGGAGTGGGTGCTACAGTGTGTTTGTTTAAAGTGAGTGTGTGCGTGTGGATGTGTGTGCTATGTGCGTTTGATGGTTGTTGTTGTGTAGTGTTCATTGTTCGTTAAGCAGCCTGATGGCCTGGGGATAGAAGCTTCTTCTGAGTCTTTCTGTGCTCGCCTTGAGACTCCGGTATCGCTTGCCTGACCGCAGCAGTTCAAAGAGGGAGTTGTTCGGGTGGCTCGAGTCCTTAATAATTATCTTAGCCTTCCCCCTGCACCGCTTGTTGTAAATGTTCTGGAGGGTGGGGAGCCCCCCTCCGATTGTGCGTTCGGCTGAACGTGTCACTCTTTGTAGTCTGCTTCGGTCTTGTGCAGTGCTATTCCCAAACCAGGAGGTGATGTTGCCAGTCAGGATGCTCTCTATTGTACATGAGTAGAAGTTCTTAAGGATCTTCTGACTGACTTGGAACTTCCTTAGGCGCCTGAGGAAGTAGAGGCGTTGTCGTGCCTTCTTCACAACACTGTCAATGTGTGTGGTCCATGTCAAGTCCTCGGATATGTAGGCTCCGAGGTACTTAAAGCTGTTCACTCTCTCAACCGGTGCCCCGTCGATGCTGAGGGGGGTGTAGTCCTTGACCCCCGACCTCCTGAAGTCCACAATCATCTCCTTTGTTTTGCTGACGTTCAGGGAGAGGCTGTTTTCCTGGCACCATCCCGCCAGGACCTTGACCTCTTCCAGGTAGGCCCTCTCGTCGTTGGCAGAGATCAGGCCCACCACCACTGTGTCGTCGGCAAATTTGATGATTGTGTTGCTACTCCGCTGAGCCACACAGTCGTGTGTGTACAGGGAGTAGAGGAGGGGACTCAGAACACAGCCCTGGGGGGCCCCTATGTTGAGGGTGATGGATGAGGAGGTGCAGTTGCCTGCTCTCACCACCTGGGGTCTGCCCGTCAGGAAGTCCAAGACCCACTGGCAGAGGTCATAGTTCAAGCCCAGGTCCCTGAGCTTGGCTATGAGTTTGGAGGGGACTATGGTATTGAATGCCGAGCTGTAGTCGATGAATAGCATTCTCACATAGTTCCCCTTCCTCTTGTCCAGGTGTGATGCTGCTGTGTGCAGCACATGGGCTATGGCGTCCTCCATGGACCTGTTGGGGCGGTATGCAAATTGCAGGGGGTCCATGTTGATGGGGAGGGAGGAGCAGTCAAGTCAAGAGTTTTAATTGTCACGGCATACAGGTATACAATGAAATGCGGGTGGTCTTGCCCGCAACGATGTGCAATACAGTGGTACAACATATAATAGAATCAAAAAATGAAAAAACAACATTGTGCAGTAAACAGGTAACTGGTAACATGGAGTGACATCTCGGTATCTGTACATAGTTATTTACAGAGCATATGGGACATGCTAGTTAGCTTTGGTAGTGCATACACTGTTCCTGTTATTCTAATTTAAAGTGTCCTTTCCTTTTGGCCATAAGTGTGCGTGTGTGCGACATGAGTGTGTGCCCGCTCATGTTAAAGTGTTAAGTGGCTGCTCGTGTGTGAGCGTGCACAGCGTGCGTGTCGTGTGTGTGTTCATGTGTGCTTGTGTGTGGATAGTTCAATGTTCTGAGCACTCAATGTTCATTGTTCAGGGCTCTGATGGCCTGGGGGAAGAAGCTGAGCCTAAGCCGCTCTGTCCTAGTAGCTGGGGTTCGCAGGCGTCTGCCTGACCTCAGCAGCTGAAACAGGCTGTTATTGGGGTGGTGAGGGTCTTTCATTATCCTGCAGGCTCTGGATTTGCACCTCTTGTTGTATAGAACCTGCAGGGCGGGTAGTGCAATACCCGTGGTACGCTCGGCTGAGCGCACCACTCTCTGTAGGGCCTTCTTGTCCTGTGCCGTGCTGTTTCCATACCAGGCAGTGATGTTTCCGGTCAGGATGCTCTCTACCGCTCCTGAGTAGAAGGACTGGAGTATCTTCCCCGATACTCTGAACTTCCTTAACTGTCTCAGGTGGTAGAGGCGCTGTTTCGCCTTCTTTACTACTGTGTCTATGTGTGTTGACCATGTCAGGTCCTCTGAGATGTGGACCCCCAGGTACTTAAAGCTGCTCACCCTGTCCACGGTAGCCCCGTTAATCATCAGTGGTGTGTGCGTCTCCTGCTGTCCTCTCCTATAATCCACGATCAGCTCCTTGGTTTTACCAATGTTCAGGAGCAGGCTGTTGTCCTGGCACCAGCGTTCCAGTACCTCAACCTCCTCCCGGTAGGCCTTCTCGTCGTTGTCCGAGATCAGCCCCACCACCACCGTGTCGTCTGCGAACTTCACTATGGAGTTGGAGCTGAACTTGGCCACACAATCGTGTGTGTAGAGTGAGTACAGCAGGGGGCTCAGAACACAGCCCTGGGGGGACCCGATGCTCAGGGTGATGGTGTTGGAGGTCTGACCCCCCACCCTGACCGCCTGGGGTCTTTCGCTCAGAAAGTCCAGTACCCAGGCGCTCAGGGCGGAGCTCAGACCTAGCTCGATCAGCTTGTCCACCAGTCTGGTGGGGACTATGGTGTTGAACGCTGAGCTGTAGTCAATGAACAACAGTCTCACATAGCCCCCCTTCTGACGGTCAAGGTGCGAGAGGGTGCTGTGCAGTACCTGGGAGACCGCGTCGTCGGTGGACCTGTTTGTCCTGTATGCAAATTGCATAGGGTCCATATCACTGGGGAGGGAGGCACAAATGTGGTCCTTGACCAGCCTCTCGAAACATTTCATGACCACAGAGGTGAGTGCCACCGGTCTGTAGTCATTTGGACATGTTGGGGAGGGTTTCTTCGGTACAGGGATGATGGTAGACATCTTGAAGCAGGCAGGGACCACTGACTCCGCCAGGGATTGATTAAATATGGCGGTGAACACTGGGGCCAGCTGGTTGGCACAGGACTTGAGTATGCGTCCTGTTATGCCATCTGGGCCAGCAGCCTTCCTGGTGTTCACTTGCATAAATGCTCTTCTCACACTGTGTTCCGACAACGAGAGAGCGTCCCCGCCCCCCCGCGGTTGCCCCCCCCCTCCACAACAGCCGGCGCGCCAGTGACGTCACTAGCCGGAGAGCCAGCAGCGCCACTGTCTACACCAAACCGAGTGTAGAAGATGTTGAGCTTGTCCGCGAGGGAGGCGTCGTCGCTCCCCATTGAGGGGGCGCTGACTTTAGTCAGTTATTGTCTTCAGTCCCTGCCATAATCCTCTTGTGTCGTTTTGTGCCATTTGTGTCTCCAGTTTGTCAGCATATGTCCTCTTAGCAAGTTTAACAGCCTTGCGTAGAGTATAGACTGAAGCCTTATACTCCTCCATGTTTCCTGACTCTACCCAGGTTGTAGGCGGTGGTACGAGAGTTCAGAGCTGCTCTAATGGTGCTGTCCACCCACGGTTTCTGGTTTGGGAAAACCCGCACCGTTTTTCTGGGGACAATACCATCAGCTATTGTTGTAATGTAGCTCACCACTGTGTCTGCGAGCTCGCTGACGTCACTGGCGCTTCCTTTGAACATATCCCAATCCGTATCTGTAAACACGTCCTGGAGCGTGGCCTCTGATTCGTCGGTCCACTTCTTTGTCTCACGTGACACGACGGCGTCACGTGATCTCTGTTGATATGCCGGAAATAGCAAGATGGAGTCGTGGTCGCTCGAGCTTGAGGACCCCGTTAATGGCGGAGCGGCTACTGCCTTGTAGCCGGCTCTGAACGGGGAATAACAGTGGTCGAGTGTGTTCTTCCCTCTGGTGGAGCAAGCGATGTGCTGAAAAAAGGACGGCATCACTTTCTTCAGGTTTGCCTGGTTGAAATCGCCGGCCACTACCATCGCTGCGTCTGGACGTTTGATCTGGTGTCTGTTGAGGTAATCGTGTAGTTCTCCCAGCGCTTTGCCCGTATTCGCGTGTGGGGGAATATATACGGCGGTCATGATGACCGCGGTGAACTCCCTCGGGAGGTGAAACGGACGACACAGGATAGAAATGTGTTCCATGTCCGGGGAACACGAGTTCGAGAGAACATGCACCCCTTCGGGATTAACCCAGGAATTGTTCGTGAGGAGGCAGACCCCGCCGCCCGCCCATGCTCTTTCCTGAGGCAGCGGTACGATCTGCACTTAATACTGTGAAGGCATCCGAGGGAGTGACGCTTTTGTCCGGAGTCGCCGACGTGAGCCATGTCTCCGTGAGACGCATGATGTTGATGTCTCATCTCCCGTTGGAACCGGACCCTCGCCCTTAGGTCATCCATCCTACCCTCCAACGAACGGGCATTCGCCAGAAAGATGGATGGAATTGCTGGGCGGTAAGCAGCTCTTTTTAGTCTCAGTCTAATACCTCCACGTCTCCCTCTGTGTCTCCTCCTGCCGTAGCCTTTGTAGATGATGTAGCCCTTTACTAGCTTCTCAAAGCACTTCATGGCTATGGAGGTGAGAGCTACAGGGCGGTAGTCGTTGAGGCAAGCAGGCTTGGATTTTTTGGGTACAGGGATAATAGTGGACTTCTTCAGGCAGGTGGGGATGACCGCCTGTTCTAAGGACAGGTTAAATATGTCAGTGAATACCGGGGCCAGTTGGTCGGCACAGACCTTTAGGACTTACCATTTGTGGTAAGTCAAATGGCTGGTAAGTCAAAAAGTTAATTTTGTTGCCTGTGTGGCCGCTGACATTTTGTGAGAAGTTTGGTAGTGATTTATCCAGTTTAACATGGTTGAAATACCCTGAGATGAGGATTAGAACCTTCGGGTGTTTCGTCTGGAGACGTGCAATAGCGCCGTGGATGACGTCACACGAGGCAGTCGGGTTTCCCGAGGGGGGGATGTAAACCGCCATCATGATAACGTGGGAGATCTCTCTTGGAAAATAATATGGTCTGAGTCCTACAGCTAACATCTCTATATCCGGGTCACAGTGTCGCTCTTTGATTGTAATATGACTGGGGTTACAAATAATCAGAATCACTACAGTTTAACACAGGTGGACTCCATTTAAGCTTTAGTGTGATCTCTCAGGGAAATTGGATGCAGCTGACTCTGCGCTTATTTTAAGATGTTACAGCAAAGTGGGTAAAAAGTTGTGTACATTTTTTTGGGGTATTGTGTGTAGATTGATAGCAACATTTTCTTTTAATCCATTTAGTTTGTTTTCATCATTCATAGAAAACAAACAGATTTTGGCAGCGGACTCATATTTTTGTACCCCACACTGTACATGTGTAAAATTGGGTCCAGTCATTATTTCAAGGGGATAGGTTACTGTGTGCTGAGGACAGAAATAACTACCTGATATGTTTTGGTGTGGCAGGGCTTTCTTGTGGTGTGGGGGCAACTCTGTGGTGTCGCTTTGGTCGGTTGAAGTTAATGTCCCCAAGTTTTTGGGGCTCAACTTCTACCCTGGACATGTCTTTCCATTTATTCACCTTTGATGTGCAGCAACCTCCTCCTCGCCAGTGTGACCCTGCCTCACTGACGGTTCAATATGGCACATAATGGCGGCAGCATGACGGCAGCACAAAGCAAGCCTGGAAGGAATGAATGAATGAAAAAAGTTTATTTTTGAAAAAAATTATATTTTTTGAACATGTAATTCTCCATATTCCTCCAAACAAATCACGATCTAGCTCCGTCAAACCAAACAATCATAGCATATATATATATATATATATATATATATATATATATATATATATATATATATATATATATATATATATATATATATATATATATTTTTTTTTAATAAAAAAAAAACATAAAAAATAAAAAACATTAAAAAAATTATTATAAACAAAAGGTCAAGAGCAATGTGTTTGGTTGGCAGACATGTCCAAAAAAGGAGTAGAGGGAAGCTAAGCTTATTGATCCCTACCCCCTTACATTTTTATTTGTTCTTCCATACATTTTACTAGATATAACATAATTTAGTATATTACAGTATAGAATATACTTTTACTTATAATACAATTTTTTTTTACATAAACTTGATTCACTTGACAGCAGTGAATATAGTACAGCACCACATAACACAATATAACATAACTTTGTTTATCCTCATTACTCATTTCTGTATTTCTCTAATGTGTATTTTTTTTGCTGCTTTTTAAATTGTGCCATATGTTTACTCAGTTTGATGTATTCAGGTGAATTATTCCACAACTTCACTCCACACACCGATATGCACATGCTTTTCAGCGTAGTGTGTACCATTGGTTGTTTAAGATTCCCTCTCCCTCTTAAGTTATATTCTCCTTCCCTGTCTCTGAACCATTTTTTAATGTTGCCTGGGATTAGTTTGTATCTGGCTTTGTATACAATGAGGGCAGTGGATGGATGGCCTACTTTAGTAAAGGAGATTGACTTCTAATTATGATTTTAGATTGCTATGATTAGTGCTAGGAGTTTTACACCACCCATCTTGAAGGACTGATTCTGGATCAGCTCTATGAAGCTACTACTAGGGGCAGGTGTTTCTCCTCACCTGAGCACCTGTACCTTTCTGTACAGATGTAAAACTCTTAGCCCAAACTACGATTCCTATTGTCCATATCTGTGGGAGGGCTGCTTGTGAAGGATTACATAATTACAATTCAAATAGGCCTACACTTGAACTTGAACTCACCCAGCCATGTAGGTGCAGTTAGCGGTAAGGATGTATGTACCAGGTCTCTTATGCAGTAAACCTGCATCATAGGGCGTGGTCTTCTGGGCTTGGTAGGACACCTGCTCTCAAGACGCAGAATTCTGACTCAATTGTAGGAACAATTGTAGGAATCTAAAGACTTGTATGCATGTAGATTTTCCTTAGTGTAAACACTAGGCCAGGGGTCGCCAATTAGATTTGCCCACGGGCCAAATTTTCCCCAAGCCATTGTGTGGCGGGCCAATGATAAGTGAAAATTTTTTAACTGTAAAAAAAAAAACGACATATACATGTTTGCACTGTCTTTTTTCTATTATAAAGTGCCTCTCAGACAGTGCATTACACATGAACAGATCAGTAATTTGATTTTAATGCAGGTGCTCGCATTATAAATCGAGATCAGTAGGGTGCATTTGATTTTAAGCACCACAGCGGGTGTATTATACATTGAATGTATTATTATTATTATTATTAAAACACAACACTCACCGGCATAATGCAGGCAGCCCTGCCCTGGACTTGATATTGTTTCTGCTTCGGTCCTCCAAAATCCATGTTAATAACATGTTAAATGTCCACTCGCGTTGAATGCCCACCCAACTTGAACACAGTTGCTTGCTCGTGTTGCCATGTCAACAAGCGAGAGTCACCGGTTGCTTATTGCAAGAGTTACCTGTTGCGATAAACCCGTATTTTAAGAATGACACCTGTTTATTAAAATAAGCTTTATAGGTTGTAGGCTCCTCTTCTGGCTCATCATATTTCCCCGTTGCATTGCAAAGAAGTTATTCAAAGACGTTTGTTTTGTTTTTGCAAACGTTCGCTCGCCGGCAGCCCGGCATCCCAAACGCGGAAGTGAAAGTGAAATTCCATTGGTTCTCCCAGTCCATGTGACCATTTCTAGCATTTCAATTGGCTATAGTGACAGCCATAGATATGATGAATAGATAGATACAGCTTCAAAAGACACTCTGGCGTCACAACGAGTGAATATTTCCTGCGCGTAAAATAAACATCATATTCTCAAAATAACCTGACGGGCCAGAAATTATTGCTGGCGGGCCCATTTCGGCCCGCGGGCCGCCTATTGCCGATCCCTGCACTAGGCTTTTCAATCAAATACGTAGATATGTCTGGCCAATGGATGGCTGTCCATTTCGACATGTCTAGCTTCCATTCAGGGTCCAGAATAGCGTAGGGGTCTGGCAAATGCTCACTGCTGCTGAGTTGTAGTTTATTCAGGTAATCAGCACGGTCTGATACAGTAAGGCTACCAGCATAATTGTTCGCATAGCTAGTCATTGTAGCATCTGACGTGTGTACAGTAATCCGTGTAAATGGAAAAAGGATCTAGCAGATGGAAATCAAATAATTGGAATATTTTTTCTCTAGTCTCATCGGCCACAGGTAAGAGGAATCTAACGTTAATTCCAGCTTGATTGTCCATTTATTTCATTGCAATCCATCTGATCAACGTATGATGTCGTACTAAAGAAAGCCGTTATTGACAATCAAGGAATCATAAACGACCCCCATCCCCCCCTTTCCTTCATGCATGATGGAGCATAATGTATACTGATCATATGCATTTGAATTTTTTATTGTAGCGTGTATAGGGACAAAATGCCAATCGATTAAGTATAATATGCATCAGGGCCTATAACTCGCGTTCTAGGAATGACTGCAGACCACTCTAAAAACATAGTTTATATTCACGACGGTTGTAGCATCCCTGGGAGAGTGATGGATGGACTCCTTTACTGGTGTTTCATGAATGTTTATTTTCATTTCACAACGTAAGAGCTGAAGTGAAAAGACAAAGAAAGACAGAGAAAAGATACTCGGATATATACATTATATATATACAGGTATACATAAGTGCCACATTCACATAACACTTGACACAAATGGCTTCCAATAACGGCGACATCCCAAATACATAAATGAATACAAATATAAAATAAACAGCCCATATCACTAAATAGGACAATTTGACATCCCAGTACCTTGTCCTCTCTCTCCAACAGGGGGCTTAACCATAAACCACATGACAGTCTTCTTTCCGGATCTATAAGCAAACAAAAACTCTTAAAATGCTGGTACTCTGGACCTTATTAAATGTGTAGACATGCTAGCAATTTGCAATGACCAAGTTAGCTAGAAAACAACGTATTTTCACAGTAGCAGGAATAACTTTAGGTTGTCAAAACACAAACAAACAAGTGAATTCAAACCAATATTAAAACCATAGAAAGTGCACAGCAGTTACCTTGTAAACCATTTCCAAATAACAAAAGAATAACGAAGATATTCACGGAGAACTCTCTTTCCTTGTAGCCGTAATCTAAACCTTCATTTGAACCGTCAAGCTGAGCTCATGCTTGCGGTAGCTGCTTCCGGTTTGGCGGTGCTTCAAAATAAAAGTTCCCTATCACACACAAACCGAATGACGCTACCTAGAGGGTCGTTTACAACGGTATTAAACGACAATGTATGAATGGAAAAATATAACGTTCCCACATCCTGAAAGATGGATACCCGATGTTGAATGGGCCATAGTAATGTAGATATAGCTATAATATAAAAAAAGTTATAGCCCTGCAAAGAAGGTGAGCGACTCCATAGGCTTCCATGGTGGCGTCAGAGCTATTCGATGGTCATATTGCGTGGCGTCCATTGTGTTAATGACCGCACATGCGAATGTTTTCAACAAACTTTATTTGTATGAAGTCGGACTGACATGACACAGGGCTGTACGCTAAGCTTTTTCACTAGGGGCACACTAGAAATGAGAAATTTAGGGGCACAGAATATTCTTTAGGGGCACATTTTTAAATAACAATTTTACCATTATAGTGCAAAAAAATATGTTCCTCCTGCCTCATTACTGTGGTCCTTTTATTTAACATTTAAGTGCGTTTGTTTTCAGGTTTGTATCTTTTATAATGAACCAACTGATAAAGTGTGTAAATCACTAATAGAACAAAAACAACAAACTGTGTGTGTGTGTGTGTGCGCGCTTGTGTAGTGCTCCTTGAATGAGATGACCACAAGAACACACACACACACACCATTGCATTAATCAGGAGGACAAGAAACTCTGCATACCTTTGTTTCACAATGAAAAGTTTTTTTTATAAATAAAATGAATTATTATTATTGTAAATAACCCCATGAAAGGTTTATTATTTTTTTGGGTAATTACCTGCTTCATATTTGTGATGTTACTGGTTTCAGGGTGTGCCTAAAGTGATCAATGTGTTGGGCCATTTATAGAGATCTATGCCAATTAATGTTTATGTATATCCGGGACTTTTTTTTATAAGAATTGAGAGGCCTACTACGTACGGTATGTGTATATGTGACCTTTTCTTTTTTAAACCGTGTTGCGACGCAACCTTGTTTACGTTTGTGCTTTTGACAGTGAAATGTTCAGTTCAACTTACCTCGAAGGAAAGACTAATCAAAAAGGTTTAATTGACCCTTATGAGGCTCTTACGGTAGGACTTTGATTGTTTATAGAAGAGGAATGTAATACTATGCAAAACGAGAAATAAACAGTGATTTTACCAGCAGTAAGTTGCAAGCCACTTTCATTTCATATACGGGGAACCGTGACAATTATTAGTATTATCTTATTTGCATATTGTCTCATTATTAGATAGATAGATAGGTTGATACTTTATTGATCCCCGGAGGGAAATTTAAGTAGACAAATAAAGTTAGACGGTATTGAAAAACGTCCTAATAGTGGGCTACTCACCTAACGTTAGAAGTGTCCGTGTCCCCACCAATCATCACTGCCAGATCGGACTTAATTTCACTGGCTATGGTCTCTTATCATCTATCCACATCGGACGTGGTTGTCATAAGATGGACTGATATCCGCTCTGTTCTTCTTGCAGAGCTAAATTAGCGGCTTAAACTTATTGAAATGAAGTTCTTCTTTGCCGATGCAATAGCCCACATTCAGTTTCGTTTAGATGGTTCGCTAGGAATTATGGCATTTGGTGTTTTGGATGTATGAACTCTACCAGACGGGGACATGGTATTTAATTGCACGATAGACTACAACTACCAAGTTGAATAGCGTGACCCAGATTCACTTCACACGCAAATATCTTCTTCACACAGGCTATCGCAGTAAATTCATTCATTGCAGACAGATTTTTTCATAGCACCGTGACATTATGTCTCACTGTACAGCCCTGGTTGTAGGCTAATGTTTTACTTATTTTTTTATCCAATTTGTATGGATTAATTTAGGAGTGAAATGCGAATGAAGGGTTGAAATCACTACTCGCAAGGTTGCCCCCAAATATTATTTTCAACTCTCACGGGCCAAATTAAGGGGCAATTTGCGATAATCTCGTCGCAGTGTACAGCCCTGATGACAGCTGTCAACACTTGGCTTATTAGCTGTTGAGCCAGAATTGTGGCGAGAAAGCTATGCCTATGTGTCTATTGGATGCAAGTCAGAAATAACTTAAGTTAGAAATAACCCAGTTGTAGGTTAGTTGTTATAGCAAGTTGTGTAACGTTGGTTATGGATATGGGACCGATATCGCTCTCAACTTTATTTGTGTCTATTAAAATATTTAAATCTAAGCAGCTTTATTACAACAATTAAATACAAACAAATGCTGCTTGTTTTAACAATATATTTTTATTCATGTATCGACAAACATTTGCAACATTACACGTTGATGAAAATCCACAAGACCCGGTATCATGTTTCTGCTTTCTGCCCCAAGGCTGCGCTCACATCCAGTTTGTTTGTATTCAGCGGACAGGTCTATAGGGCTGATGTAGAGCCATATAAAATCCGTTTTATTTTTTCCCAATTCCGGTTTTAATATTTCTGAATTCTGTATCTTGCTTTATACGCTCATTTTACAATCCGAAATAGTGTCTAATAAGTGGGAATGAATACATTTCCACAATTTAATACGATATAAAGGTCCATTTAATGTTTTTATGTGCTGCAACTCAGAAATACAGTTCAATTTTACACAATATTTTTCAAATATGTTTATTGTCAGTTTTAAGAACACAAGTTGACTTGGTAATACTCACATTTTGAGTAAAGAAAATGGCTTTTAACATGTGCAATGTTCAATGAAATAGAAAAATAAATAATAACATTTGTTGATTAATCCCACTGGTCACAATGGTGACCGTAATAATGTTTTTGTTATAAGGCTCTGCAAATGTTACTGAATGATGTAGCAATGTATTTCCAGCTAAATTGAAATAATAAACAAATGAAGGGTCTCAATTAAATATGTGGTAGTAAAAAGAACCTGTGGGAGGATTTCAACAAGATAAATGCGACAACAGTGCAAAATATTATTGTGTTATTTTTTCCGTGAAAACGATTGATTTTCAAAATGCTAGTAAACGGAAATGAAGCGATAAAAAAACAATCTGCTACGACAATGTTGACTGGAAAATGAGTCTTTGATAAGCGACAGGCAGATTAGACACATAGCCATAATTTAAAACAGAGATTAGGCGATATTAACGTTAACATTGGAGTGGATGGTGGCATTCAAGGGGGTAAAAAGGAAAACACGGCTGGCTCTCAAAGTGTTAATGACCCAATTGGTTTTAACAGAATGAATAGAATTTTTTTTATTTTTTATTATAATTTTTTAATAAAAAATTCGAATGTTGATTTAGAATTCGAATGCCAACGTAATGAACGAAGGTTCGAACGTTTGGGCTCAGCCCTACTAGTGTCACGTTTTAGACTCGGATACGTGAAAGTTGTGATAAGATATTTAAAGATAAAAGAGATTAAACACTTTTGAGGGTATTTATTATAAAAAGTGAATAAGCAAGGTACAATTGAAATCAAGTTGGTACAACCGGCCGGTCGTGTATAAAAGAAAATGCAGTCAAGTCATTGTCCCGTCAGTCCGCCCAGTCAGTGTAGCAGTGTCCAGTAGAAGTCAAAGCAGAGAAGTGCCCTCCTTCCCTGTGAGGGTGTTCTTTATTAGCTGCCCCAATAGTCCAGTGTGTATGTGGTCTCTGTCCTGAGTGCATGTCGTGTGTCTTGTGTATTGGTCAGCCTGTATACTGCTATGCATGATTGCGTGGTACGCACATTTACGTGCACATATGTGCACGTGTGTGTCTATGTGTCTTTATCGATAATGATCTGTGATTGATGGAGAGTGTGGTATTTGACCAGTATCTGACCAGGGTTTTATAATCCCTTGCACAGTTGTATATTTCGCTACTTGTAGCATTTTGTGACAATGAGTTGAATTATTTGATCTGGGCTAATCTGGTGATATCCCTCACAAAAGGTTCTAATGGACTTAAGTGGATACACTGATTGTGCCTCGCCTTTTGATCTGGTCTGGAGCTTTGCCAGATGCAGCAGTGTCCAGCGTGAAGTAGGGCTGGGCGAGTAATTCGAATTAATGATTTAGGATAGGGATGTCCGATATTATCGGCCGACCGATATTATCGGCCGATATCGGCAGTAAAATGTGATATCGGAAAATATCGGTATCGGCTTAAAAAAAGAAAAAAACAATAACAATATTTGTTATATATATATCCAGTGAAATGATTAGTTACCTGAAATTATTCCGTTTTTTGGGGTGGGAAACCCTGCATATATCGGTATCGGTTGATATCGGTATCGGAAATTAAGAGTTGGACAATATCGGAATATCGGTATCGGTAAAAAAGCCAATATCGAGCATCTCTAATTTAGGACGACTTTGAAAAATTTAAATCGATAAAAAAAAATATATATATATATATTATTTTTTCAAGAGTCACCTTTTATTTTACAAAAAGTGATGTTTGGTGAAAGTTAGATTTGCACTTTATTAATCCCAATAGGAAAATTCATTCTTGTTTGATGATCAAGAGGCACCTTTTATTTGTTTTAAGTGAAGTTTGGTGAAAAAGCAAGTTGCACTATTAATCCCAATAGGGACATTCATCTTTGTTTGATCAAGAGTAACCTTTTATATTATATATATATATATATATATATATATATATATATATATATATATATATATATATATATATATATATATATATATATATATATATATATATATATATATTTTAAGTGAAGATTGGTGAAAGTTAGGTTTGCACTTAAATCCCAATAGGGACATTCATCTTGGTTTGATAATATTTTTTTGTCAAATAAAAACAAAGGTTATTTGAATGATTTCCTTGGTGTTTAAAAAAAAAAAAAAAAAAATCTGGGATTTTATTTTTAGGCCATATCGCCCAGCCCTAGTGTGAAGTCAATGTGTGTGTGTGTGTGTGGAGTGAGAGAGAGAGAGTGAAGGGGGAGGACGAGGGAGCGGGAGAGGGAGAGAGGCTTGGGGCCTTGTGTGTGTGAGTGTGTCAGAAGGTCAGAGTGCATCTGTATGGGAGAGGAAGAGAGAGATCCCTTTGTGTGAGGAATGTCTGCTATATCATATTTCATTGTCATATTTCATCATACTAGCTACTACTGACATTATCACAATGTCAGTAGCCTAGCTATATCTATTATATTGTGATGAAATATAATAATGCATAATTTAGGCACCTTTAGTTTATTTCATTTATAAAGGACAGTGTGTACTGACTATCATTTGCATTAAACAAGTAGATGGGTGCACCAGATTTAGCAAGAAGCTATCATTTCCATCTATAGTCCTATGTACTGTAACGTTACATAGCTATTTAATCACAATAGTGTCAGTGATTATTAGCCTCGCCCTCTAGCTGTATCTATTGTGATCACCAGGGATCATCGTTAGAGAGCTGGTGTGTTTTGGGAAGCAGTGTTTTTCCGTGTTCCTGGCATGGCTTTTGAGGAGTGATCTTCGCACGTGTTTTTGCAGGTCCAGTCCACGGTACGTTGACAGAATTAGCAAAACACCTTATCGCCGGAGGCATACAAGTCATTAGGATACTGCTCTGCTCTGAATTTAGGGCTTAGTGCGGAATTTCTTAGCTTCTAGACGACGTTAACACAGAAGCGGCCAGCCGCTTGGACACTGCTGCATGTTGTGTGTAACATGCTGTAGCGTCCCGGTCATGTTTGCTTTGCACCAAACGTTCCATATTCTCCCGAAAATGGAATTTCAGTCCACATTAGGGCAAATTCTGCAATATTCCACGTTTTACAGTTGATTCCATTTTTATTGGTCAATTCCGCGATTCCGTGAACGGCTAGGGTGCATCAAATTGCAATCCAAAAATTCAATCTCAACATGTCTGGGGTTGCATTTTGTTCGGACACACATACAAATGATCTGTGCAAAGTTTGGGAAAGATTTGTTGAGATTTAGAGGTAGCACACAGCATGTGAAAAATATGCAAATGAACCTTTTTGGGCCTTTTACTAGATAACATGACAAGGCAATTTAAAAAACGGCAAGAAATTGTTTTTGAGAACAACATTTATTAACCCTAACATTTAAGAACAAAATGTTTGATAACAACATTGAAATAGTCTTTCAAACATGTCTCAAGCATCCTAGAGTCCTAGACCTGGTCCAGCTTGCGCTTGCAGCAACGAATATTTGGCTGTGTTGAGCGGTCATGCTCAACTGCCTGTAGCACATTCTCGCTCCTGGCTGCTGCCACTAAGTCTGACGTCAGTTTGACGCCACGCTCGGCACAGTCATTCACAACATTGATGGCACGTACATTCACTGCACCCATCTGAAATGCTGTACTGGTAGCTAGGGATGGATATCGTTAGGATTTTACTACTCTTATCGATACTGCTTAACTGTTCGGTACTTTATCGATACTCTTATCGGTTCTTTTAGATTATTATTATAATTTTTTTTTTTTATACATTTATTATTTGAACGGCTTAAGGACATATCTGTACTTGATGTTTGTTTGTTGTGTTGCATATTTGAAATAAACTTCAATCCAATCAAACCCACCCTCTTAACACTTTGGCTGCCAGGAGCCGTGTTAAAGCGTCATTCCCGGCCATGCTCAAGTTGCCGATGACGCTTTACAGCGTCTTTAATATCAATATTTCAAAAATCTGGAATCGGATTCATATTTCCCCTCCGCTGGCCTGAGATCCACCAGGAGGACCCACTGAGCTCTCTGGCGGTTCAGGAGCGCCATCTGGTGGCCGATCGGTGCAATCGCTTAACAGGAAGCGCAGTAGAGGTTTTGCTGGACGGCCGTATTGCTTCCGGGCACTCGGTACATGTCCCGGGACTCTGGCTCGTCACGCTACATAGCGATCGATTGCCAATAACTCGATAAACAACATGATTTGGACGTATATACCATTATACAAGCTGGAGATGGACCGGGTAAATCGCCATCCCATAATGATAAAATTTCTACTCTACGATGATCGCCCAACGGCGCGCAGAGACTGGGGTGAGTTCTAGCGTGTAACGTTACCGTCTTCGATACTAACTGCTATTATCAACATTTGATCCACATTAGATGATTGGTATAACGCTGCCCACGGAATTATAAACGCCCCCTCGCCCATCCGGTCAACATCAGATGACGTGTAGTAACTTCTAGAAGTACGTCTAGTTGGAATTTTTTATATCGCGCTGATTGCCATCAAACTGTATTTCATCATCAATATAATGCATTTGGGGCTATATATCACGTTCTGGAGAAAGCTGCAGAAAGAGATGAAAACATACTTATACATTAGACCATACTTTACTATGAATATGTGAATGAAAAAGTTTAACGTTGCTACACAATGAACAATACATATAGGACTTTGAATGGGCCCTAATAATGGCAATGTAGCAATAGAATTTAAAAAGTTATAGCCCTGCAAAGAAGGGGACTTTCTCCATAGACAAATAGAGCTGGCAATCTATGGTATATCATGAATTTAACCCATGGCAGCCAAAGTGTTAAAAACTAAAACCTGTGTTTAACCTAGCCATCTATAAAACATCATGCTAAAACTGTGAAACAAATGTCCTACTCCCCTAAAGAAAGAAATACATAGCAAACATGACTCAGTTATCCAATAGTGCTGCTGCTTTTTATTTTGTTAAAATATTTTAGTTAATAAGACTAAAAGACTACAATATGACTACAATGATTTCATGAAGGCTTCCTGTCCTCGCGTTTCCGGTGCTATGCACAGAGATTTTTAACGTAACATTTTCAACAACAGATTGCTGCTAATTAAACACTTCATGGAAACGAAGTAACGTTAACGTTATGTTGAGTTCATACGTGTAGTGTAGTATGAACTCGACATAGCGTTAACGTTACTCCGTTTCCAGTGTTGCTGGATGGTACACTTGGTTAGCTCCGTAGCTAATTAGCTCCTAGACTACCAATAGCAGTACCGATAACGTCAGAGCTTAAATATCAATACTCTGTTTCTTTCTAATTTAGTATCGGTTCCCGTTTAGAACCGGGTTTCGGGGGGCATCCCTAGTTAGCAGCTAACGTTAGTTAAGGTTTTTACCGTGATGAAGGGCATACAGGAATGGCGAGGATGTAAAGGATGTTAGACTAATAACAAATTATTAGACCCGTTGCTCGCAGAGTTTACATAGAAACAGCGCGACTCATGAGAGGAGTTGTCACAGGCTGTAGAACGCAGGGCTGAAGAGCCATAGATGTCATAGCTTCTAAAATTGAAGGTGGGGGTATCGGGCTCAGCCCCTCCCTTCCAGCTGGAGTTGACGTGAAACATGGAAGTTATCAAATGCGAGATAATGAGACTAATTAACTATTTTATTAAATAAATATAATTGTGGTTTGTACCAGTTTGTGTTTAGCCATCATTATAAAAGTTTGTTCATTATGCCTCGGAGTTGTGGGATATTTCCAATGTTTTAGCTAATTTTGATTTAAATTGTATAATTCCCATTTTAAAATGTTTTACCATGGTATGTTTGGTATCCTTTTTTTCAGCACAGCCTCACATATATGACCTGACAGTTAGTTTTCATATTGTATAATACTGTATATACTGTATACTGCATAATGTACAACACAAAACACAAAATCGGATTTAGAAAATGTGTTCTTTTTACTATGAACCAATGCAAACATATTCAATCAAGCATATAAAACAGTGGAAATGCCCCCTCAGGTAGCATATTTGCATAAACAAAAGAGAACAGGGCAGAATTCAATTCAAAAACAAGTATTTTCTTCATACACGGGTAATAAACCCAGACGAAATTTAGATTCTCAACTGGAAAATCTCACCATCATGCTTTTTTTAGAAATAGTCAGTAAAAAAGTAAGTAAAAGTAAAAAAAAAAATATAGCATCATTATGGAATGTAACTAAAGTAATGTGCAATAAAAATACTTGTAAAAAGTAAAAGTAAAGAGGAATATTCAATATACATATATACACTACTGTAGACTACTGTACACTGTGTGTGTGTGTGTGTGTGTGTGTGTGCGACATTGTACTGTGCTGTCCTGTGTGCTCAACTGTGCCACAATTCGAAACAGTTTCGGCCAATGACGAGACAGAGGGCTACATCACAGCGCTTGCATTTCCAGGGAGTCAGGGTCCTTTTCCCCCCTTTGTGACACTGCTGGCAGATCCTGCGGCCATGTGTGGCTTTCTGTCTGACGTCCTCTGTAGGTGCTGCGATGGCAACAGGGAGATGCTCTACCTTCCTGTCAAGAGGAGCTAGTGTGATGTCCACGCCACACAACTCACGCGCTATCTCGCACATGAAGTCCTTGTGAGTCATGTGTGCCTCCTGTTTTGCCTTACTGATTTCACAGTGGAGGATGTAGGCGTTGGTGCTCGCAATGTCCACAAAGTGGAAGAACATGGTCCGGTACCAGTGGGAAGTTCTGCGGTGTGTGGAGTAGTACTGGATCAGCTGTGTTGTGTACATTGTGTACAGTATATGTTGTGTACAGTGTATGTTGTGTACATTATGTACAGTATATGTTGTGTACAGTATGTGTTGTGTACAGTATATGTTGTGTACAGTGTATGTTGTGTACATTATGTACATTATATGTTGTGTACAGTATGTGTTGTGTACAGTGTGTACAGTATATGTTGTGTACAGTGTATGTTGTGTACATTATGTACATTATATGGTGTGTACAGTATGTGTTGTGTACAGTGTGTACAGTATATGTTGTGTACAGTGTATGTTGTGTACATTATGTACATTATATGTTGTGTACAGTATGTGTTGTGTACATTGTGTACAGTATATGTTGTGTACAGTGTATCTTGTGTACAGTATATGTTGTGTACAGTATGTACAGTATGTGTTGTGTACAGTGTGTACAGTATATGTTGTGTACAGTGTATGTTGTGTACATTATGTACAGTATATGTTGTGTACAGTATGCGTTGTGTACAGTATATGTTGTGTACAGTGTATGTTGTGTACATTATGTACATTATATGTTGTGTACAGTATGTGTTGTGTACAGTGTGTACAGTATATGTTGTGTACAGTGTATGTTGTGTACATTATGTACATTATATGTTGTGTACAGTATGTGTTGTGTACAGTGTGTACAGTATATGTTGTGTACAGTGTATGTTGTGTACATTATGTACATTATATGTTGTGTACAGTATGTGTTGTGTACATTGTGTACAGTATATGTTGTGTACAGTGTATCTTGTGTACAGTTTATGTTGTGTACAGTATGTACAGTATGTGTTGTGTACAGTGTGTACAGTATATGTTGTGTACAGTGTATGTTGTGTACATTATGTACAGTATATGTTGTGTACAGTATGTGTTGTGTACATTGTGTACAGTATATGTTGTGTACAGTGTATCTTGTGTACAGTATATGGTGTGTACAGTATGTACAGTATGTGTTGTGTACAGTGTGTACAGTATATGTTGTGTACAGTGTATGTTGTGTACATTATGTACAGTATATGTTGTGTACAGTATGTGTTGTGTACATTGTGTACAGTATATGTTGTGTACAGTGTATGTTGTGTACATTATGTACAGTATATGTTGTGTACAGTATGTGTTGTGTACAGTATATGTTGTGTACAGTATGTGTTGTGTACATTATGTACAGTATATGTTGTGTACAGTATGTGTTGTGTACAGTATATGTTGTGTACAGTGTATGTTGTGTACATTATGTACATTATATGTTGTGTACAGTATGTGTTGTGTACAGTGTGTACAGTATATGTTGTGTACAGTGTATGGTGTGTACATTATGTACATTATATGTTGTGTACAGTATGTGTTGTGTACAGTATATGTTGTGTACAGTGTATGTTGTGTACATTATGTACATTATATGTTGTGTACAGTATGTGTTGTGTACATTATGTACAGTATATGTTGTGTACAGTATGTGTTGTGTACATTGTGTACAGTATATGTTGTGTACAGTGTATGTTGTGTACATTATGTACAGTATATGTTGTGTACAGTATGTGTTGTGTACAGTATATGTTGTGTACAGTGTATGTTGTGTACATTATGTACATTATATGTTGTGTACAGTATGTGTTGTGTACAGTGTGTACAGTATATGTTGTGTACAGTATGTGTTGTGTACAGTATATGTTGTGTACAGTATGTGTTGTGTACATTATGTACAGTATATGTTGTGTACAGTATGTGTTGTGTACAGTATATGTTGTGTACAGTGTATGTTGTGTACATTATGTACATTATATGTTGTGTACAGTATGTGTTGTGTACAGTGTGTACAGTATATGTTGTGTACAGTGTATGGTGTGTACATTATGTACATTATATGTTGTGTACAGTATGTGTTGTGTACAGTGTGTACAGTATATGTTGTGTACAGTGTATGTTGTGTACATTATGTACATTATATGTTGTGTACAGTATGTGTTGTGTACATTATGTACAGTATATGTTGTGTACAGTATGTGTTGTGTACATTGTGTACAGTATATGTTGTGTAGTGTATGTTGTGTACATTATGTACAGTATATGTTGTGTACAGTATGTGTTGTGTACAGTATATGTTGTGTACAGTGTATGTTGTGTACATTATGTACATTATATGTTGTGTACAGTATGTGTTGTGTACAGTGTGTACAGTATATGTTGTGTACAGTGTATGTTGTGTACATTATGTACAGTATATGTTGTGTACAGTATGTGGTAATAAACCCAGACGAAATTTAGATTCTCAACTGGAAAATCTCACCATCATGCTTTTTTTTTTAGAAATAGTCAGTAAAAAAGTAAGTAAAAGTAAAAAAAAAATATAGCATCATTATGGAATGTAACTAAAGTAATGTGCAATAAAAATACTTGTAAAAAGTAAAAGTAAAGAGGAATATTCAATATACATATATACACTACTGTAGACTACTGTACACTGTGTGTGTGTGTGTGCGACATTGTACTGTGCTGTCCTGTGTGCTCAACTGTGCCACAATTCGAAACAGTTTCGGCCAATGACGAGACAGAGGGCTACATCACAGCGCTTGCATTTCCAGGGAGTCAGGGTCCTTTTCCCCCCTTTGTGACACTGCTGGCAGATCCTGCGGCCATGTGTGGCTTTCTGTCTGACGTCCTCTGTAGGTGCTGCGATGGCAACAGGGAGATGCTCTACCTTCCTGTCAAGAGGAGCTAGTGTGATGTCCACGCCACACAACTCACGCGCTATCTCGCACATGAAGTCCTTGTGAGTCATGTGTGCCTCCTGTTTTGCCTTACCGATTTCGCAGTGGAGGATGTAGGCGTTGGTGCTCGCAATGTCCACAAAGTGGAAGAACATGGTCCGGTACCAGTGGGAAGTTCTGCGGTGTGTGGAGTAGTACTGGATCAGCTGGTCTGAAAGGTCAACTCCGCCCATGAATTTGTTGTATTGAATCATGGTGGTGGGACAACGAAACAGCTTGCTCGTCCAGACCCCATGCACCTTCAAGATTCAAGAGATTCAAGAGATTCAAGAGTTTTATTCATCACATACATAACAGGCATACAGTGAAATGCGGGTGGCCATGCCCGCTTCGATTGTGCAATAATACAAAATAATAAGACATAATAAACAGGTATAAAAATACATAAAGCATATACCTTTACTCTCCTCTTGACCATTTCTGTAGGTTGAAGGACCGCTGGGTGGACAGTGGAGCACGCAGACACCTAGACAGAATAGAATAGAAATTAATCATCCACAGGGAAATTTTACACTACAAATCGCTCACAGTAGAGGGTACATGGTGTGTACAGTATATATTGTGTACAGTATATGTTGTGTACAGTATGTGTTGTGTACAGTGTGTACAGTATATGTTGTGTACAGTGTATGTTGTGTACATTATGTACAGTATATGTTGTGTACAGTATGTGTTGTGTACATTGTGTACAGTATATGTTGTGTACAGTGTATGTTGTGTACATTATGTACATTATATGTTGTGTACAGTATGTGTTGTGTACATTGTGTACAGTATATGTTGTGTACAGTGTATCTTGTGTACAGTATATGGTGTGTACAGTATGTACAGTATGTGTTGTGTACAGTATATGTTGTGTACAGTGTATCTTGTGTACAGTATATGGTGTGTACAGTATGTACAGTATGTGTTGTGTACAGTATATGTTGTGTACAGTGTATGTTGTGTACATTATGTACATTATATGTTGTGTACAGTATGTGTTGTGTACAGTGTGTACAGTATATGTTGTGTACAGTGTATGTTGTGTACATTATGTACATTATATGTTGTGTACAGTATGTGTTGTGTACAGTGTGTACAGTATATGTTGTGTACAGTGTATGTTGTGTACATTATGTACAGTATATGTTGTGTACAGTATGTGTTGTGTACATTGTGTACAGTATATGTTGTGTACAGTGTATGTTGTGTACATTATGTACATTATATGTTGTGTACAGTATGTGTTGTGTACAGTATATGTTGTGTACAGTGTATGTTGTGTACATTATGTACATTATATGTTGTGTACAGTATGTGTTGTGTACATTGTGTACAGTATATGTTGTGTACAGTGTATCTTGTGTACAGTATATGGTGTGTACAGTATGTACAGTATGTGTTGTGTACAGTATATGTTGTGTACAGTGTATCTTGTGTACAGTATATGGTGTGTACAGTATGTACAGTATGTGTTGTGTACAGTATATGTTGTGTACAGTGTATGTTGTGTACATTATGTACATTATATGTTGTGTACAGTATGTGTTGTGTACAGTGTGTACAGTATATGTTGTGTACAGTGTATGTTGTGTACATTATGTACATTATATGTTGTGTACAGTATGTGTTGTGTACAGTGTGTACAGTATATGTTGTGTACAGTGTATGTTGTGTACATTATGTACAGTATATGTTGTGTACAGTATATGTTGTGTACAGTATGTGTTGTGTACAGTGTGTACAGTATATGTTGTGTACAGTATGTGTTGTGTACAGTATGTACAGTATATGTACAGAATATAATAGAAATTAATCATCCACAGGGACATTTTACACTACAAATCGCTCACAGTAGAGGGTACATGGTGTGTACAGTGTGTGTTGTGTACAGTATGTACATTATATGTTGTGTACAGTGACCGTGGTCAGGTAGAGTACATACCTCCTTTGTATCCATCCACTTGGTGAAGACCAGGGGCCCCTCTCTGATCCATCTAATGGAGCCTCTCTCCGACTTCTGGGTGAGGGCATTTGGTCTGCCCTTGGGACACCCTTTCCGGAGGTCCCTGTATGTACCACAGGCTCCAAACTTCATGGCAAGCAAGTCCAGGAACAGCTTGGGACTGGAGTAGTAGTTGTCGGTGTAGATGTGGTATCCAGTCCCAAGGTACGCTGGCTGAATAATAATAATAACAACAATAATACATCAATTAGGTATAGCACTTTTCCAAATGCTCAAAGACACTTTACAGAGCAAAATAAACAATAGTTTTAGTAGAAAAAATATTATACCTGAATGAGATCGACAACGGCATCATAGGTCAGACCGTGTGCAGTTGTCGGCTTGTGTTTTTTGCCGAGGTAGATGTTGAAATTCAGCGTGTAGCCGTTATCGGAGTCGGCCAGCACAAACAGCTTGATCCCCCGTTTTATTGGCTTGTCCTTCATGTACTGGGTGGGTAGATAGATAGATAGATAGATAGATAGATAGATAGATAGAATAGTTTATTGATTTAGAATGGAATAACAATTATAACATATATACATTTGAACAGGTATACAGGTGGACGTGGTGTTTGTAGTGTCACGATGTGTGGTATAAAAAGAAAAAAATACCTGGGTCATGCCAGTATGCGCCTTTGTTGCCACCATCCGCTCATCCACTGCCAGGTTCCTCTTTGGGTGGTAATGGGCTTTGCAGGAATCAAGAATGTCGTCCATCAGAGGCTTGATCCTGGACAGAACAAAGTCACGAATAAGAATAACAAAACAAATTGCCTAAGAATAAAATAGGCCTAAGAATAAGATAATAATATAGTACGTACCGGCACAGCTTGTCATATTGCGGTGTTCCCTTCTTGGCGTCATTGGCGTCATCATCCACTGGATCGCTCATGTGGAGGTTCCATCGGATCGACCTGAAGTCAAAGTCAGCTTTATTGTCGCTTCTCATAACATAGGACACTATAAACATAAGTAACATATGGGACACGATGTACATACACTATACAAGACTATATATTATACCTGAATCGGTCCCGGACCATGACCAGCCTTGGAAATGGCACAGATAGCATGTGCTGTACTTTCCAGTAGTCCGGGATGGCAGGCAGATGGAGGAGCGCCGTGAACAACTCTAGGCCGATGAATTTGGACATCTCCGCCGCGTCGACATCCACCCACTTGTGCTTCTGGCCCCGAGCTGTCTTTCTCGCAGCATACTTGTTTGTGTTGTCAGCCACGGTCTTCATGGAATCTAGGGAGAAAAACAACAGAAACAGATCTTTCGGTGAGTATGCTGCGTGGGCATCCAGCTGGGGTCCCGGGGGCCTGCGAGGCATGAAACGGCTGACTGGCGGGGCTTGGTCAGGATCGTTTTCAGTGTTCCAGGGTGTCAGATCCGCCTGGGCTGCGGGTCTTTTCCTGGACCGGGACCTGGCAAGGGTGCTTCCGGTCGATGTTCCAGGTTCATCATCATCATCATCATCATCATCATCATCATCGCTGTGTAGACAATGACATGTAAATACTTTATTTTCAACTTTTATGAACAGTTTTATAAACAAAAGCACTAACTTCCATAATAAGTCTGTCTCACCTGTCTGGGTCATTTGACCTGGCCGGGCCCCTCCTGGCCGGGCCTTTTCCCCTTGTCCTTCCGGTCGTTGTTCCCCTCCTGGCCGGGCCTTTTCCCCTTGTCCTTCCGGTCCCAAGATGTTCTGGTATCTCATCGCTGTAGACAATGCCATGTAAATACTTTATTTTCAACTTTTATGAACAGTTTTATAAACAAAAGCACTAACTTCCATAATAAGTCTGTCTCACCTGTCTGGGTCATTTGACCTGGCCGGGCCCCTCCTGGCCGGGCCTTTTCCCCTTGTCCTTCCGGTCGTTGTTCCCCTCCTGGCCGGGCCTTTTCCCCTTGTCCTTCCCTTTTTCTCCCTCCTGGCCTCCTCTCCTCTCCTTCCTCTCCTAGTCCCAGGCTCATCGTCTCTGTGTACAATTCCATGTAGAAATACATTACTTTCAACTATACTAAGTGTTTTATTCAAACGTTGTACATGTGTGAGGTGTTTCCCAGACAGAACAGTGAGATAATATAGCTGTACAGTACCTGTCAGGGACGAACGTTGGGTCGGAGCCAGATTGTACGTCCGAGCCAGATTCTGAGCCAATTACTCCATCAGTTTCCAGGTCATCTTCAAAATACTCTTTGCGCACTACGACTCGCTTCTCCATGATCTCCATGATACCAAAAATTGTTCCTAAAAGTCAAATTTTATACACAAACTTGCTCCGACAATCTTCCGACTGCTAGCTTCCAAAACACGAGGTCTGAGCAATGGAAACGTCTAGAAAGCTATGGGAGGAGTTAGCCCTGGGTCTACAGCTTCCGTTTCCGTTTACAGTGCGACGATACGATAATCCCAGCCAAAGTTATTCAATAAATACAAAATACATGTGGCACATTTTACGCACGCGTAAAAGTTTTATAGCACGAATTTAAATGATCCTGGTTCAGTTATTTATTGTTTTATCATCACCAAATAAAAAGTAGCGTGTAGTTTGAAGGCCACGTCAAAATGCTACGTCGGAAAAAACCCGGAAATAGACTACATTTCCCAGGCAGATCACGTCAAACAATGACGTCATTCTATCGCGCAGGCGATATCAAAAACTTCTAAGAGTTAAAGATCGGTACGCAAGTCGCGGCACTTTGCCGTCTTTCGATCGTCACCCCACACAATCTATTGCGTGATTCCATTCTCGAGTTACAAGACAAAACATCCGGCGAGCGCCATTTGACAAGCCGTTCGGACGAGTGACCATGTCCGGTTGTGAACGGTCATGAACTGTCACCAGTCACCGCTGATGGCGAAAATGATTGACCACCCTTGTAGCCACGGAGCGTCTGTTCCGAGTGGGGGAAGGTGACACAAGAAGACGAAGAAGTCCTTTGTTTTGACTAGAGAGGTGAAATTAATTGACCGCCATTTTGGATAATCACGCTGAATTATTGACGGTACACATATTACAAAAACCTTTGTGAAACACTCATTCTCTGTGGGATTTTTATAAACTTTGGACCTGTATGACTAAGGTTTCAGGCTATGGAACCGTTATGTTTTCCAGCTCCTACCTCTCAGCTGGAACGTAAAAACAGACATCTGGCAACCACTAAACAGAAATCTGAGTACACAGAACTTTTACTTCAGTGCAGTGGTTCTCAAACTACGGGTTGCGACCCAAATTGGGGTCGCGGGTAGGTGACGAGTAGTGGCAATTATATATTTTTTTATGTTCTGGCAACATATCCTGGCTAAATATGCCTAGTTTTATAAATGTGTATTGGTAACATAGTGCTGTAATTACATTTTCTAATAAATATGCATGATCAAGTTCAACAACGTGTGCTTTTATTTTAATATTCCTTAATTCCGTGTTGAAATTACGCGATGTGGGGTACCCAAAAAATTTCCTAAATAAAATGGTGTCACAGTATGAAAAAGTTTGAGAACCCCTGCTTCAGTGTGTTCAAACCTTTGTTACTCTATTTCATTAGCACTCAACGTGATTTTTCAGAATGTTGCCTTTCAAAAGAGACCAGACTTGTGCATGTGCTATAAGTATAAAGTATAATAAATCGCAAATTACTTGCCAATTATGATATGGACCGATCATATCCCAAACGTGGCGTAATGTACAGAAGAAGTCTTGTGCTCAGGGAGCGAAATTAACTTTTTGACTCACCGGCCAGTGGCGGGTAGATGGGAAGAGTCTACCCGCCAAGCATATTTCTTACCCGCCAATATATATTTTATATATACAATTTTTTTTTAAATAAAATATATATTATATAATCATACTTGTAGTTGTATTATCTGCGAGACATCGCCACCACGCAATAAGTCAAAATGCTTGCTATCTGCAAACAGCTCCACTGTCTGTTTTGGCTGTGTTGCTCTTCTATTGAAATACTGTACACTTTCCTACTGTACACTTTCCTGATTAATTGAAATGGGGGACCCTGATGTAAACAAGACGAAAGTCTTTCTCTGGTCTGCATCCCCTTAACAATTGTGTGTATTGAGCTGTACTGTATTGTACCCATTCTGCAATCTGTTAATAAAGTTTTCAATCAATCAATCAATCACACCTCCAGTACAGAAACATTGTTTGAGTTTGCGTGTCAGGTAGACCATTGATTGACAGTCGAGTCTGCCAATTACATCACATCGCTTGCACTCCGGTGCTGCAGCTGGACCCATTGCCCACCTCTGCTGTTGATAACGCTAGCCAAGTTATTATACACACAGATACACAGTGGGCCAGTGACTTTGGTGTAGGGGTGTAACAATGCATCGATCCTAAGGGGGAAATTCAACTGCATCGATTTGAAAATGTTAGAATAGATTATCGCAATTTTAATGTGTACACGTTATGTTATTGTCATGTCCGTTACAGCCAACACACCGACATACGCTACTGCATCAACGTTATGATTAACAAAGCAAGGCATTCGTTTGGTTGCATTAACGTTATATTACTATTGCTATCGATAAATCTAGGTGTTCTAAAATCTATTGCTATTGGTAAGAGAGACTATAATAAGTTGGTGTCTCGGAAAACGAGAGCCCTGATCGCGGAGTTTCAGGAAATAAACAAGAAAAATGAGAGCTTCCGATTGGTCATTTGCTTTATTTCCCATGAAACCAGTCACTTCACTCTACTGTGATTGGACCGTTGGCTTGAGTGCAATGTGGGACTTGTAGTTTTTTAACGATCTCGCAGCGGAGGAAAAAAAAGACGAGAGAGGCTATAATCTGTATTCGCACAGCGTGCGCGTAATTGATTTTTACCGTTCGCATACAAATATTTTTAGGGGCCTGCTTATGAACTACACGTCTACACGCCACACGGCGGGCAGCCCTCTAAGTGTCATGCGCCAAAGGTAAAAACAGACCGCCCCTGGCGGGCGGCGGGCTTTAGTTTGGGTCCCTGCTTGTGCTGTTAAATGCCCATGGCACCTCGACTCTCCAATTTTTCATAAACAACAACTACTTGTTGGGCACAAACCTTTTAATATTCCTCAATGGGAGAGGAGGAGAGTTCATACTCTGGAGGATATATATGATAAAAACGGCCTTTCCAGCATTTCAGGACCTAAAAGAGTTTTATGATCTACCTGGCGAATCGTTCTTCCTCTATTTGCAACTAACCTCTTCTACCTGTGCGGTCCATCGGTGGACCGCAAATGACATCACGTCATAAATCAATCTCTCCAGACTGCTTGACAAAAGTATCGTTTTATTTTTCAAATGTAATCAAGTATAAACATAACCATGTCACAACAGCATTTATAATTTATATTATCATCAATACGTTAGTTTACCAATAGGTCAAAGTGTTATTACCGGTACATAGATTTTTGGTTTTGGGCTTGTTTAGTTCACGAAAGTCTACCATTTTGTAAAATTTGAACGTTGGGAATTGTAGTTTTTTTGCGGCTGTTTTGTAGAGGCCACAGGCAGCTTTCGATGAGCGTTGGAATTTTTCCGAACTACACTTCCCAAAAGCCCCTATGGGGTTTCAAGCTTCATACTTCTGTATGCATTTTTTTAATATCTCTTATTATTCGGGATAATAAACCACAACACTTAAGGTTAGTTTATCTTCCCTATTTTTAGCATGTACCAACAATTAGATTTGAAATTAGTTTCAAAACGGTTGCACCCTGATAAAAATTTAAAAGCTACTGTACATACAGTAGATTTCATTATCTGTTCTCATTCACGCCTGGTGATACTGAATCCAAATTGAACTCGGGCATTTGAAATATAAGATTTGGCACAATCCATAAATGTGCGAATTGGCTATAATAAGGTAATTTATAAGCCTGCTATTCTATATTCTATAATAATATTTCAAATTGCATTGGTCCGGATGGGAGAATTCAGTACTGTATCTACAAAACCTTCTGTTTAATCATCTTCCCTTTATTCATGTGCTTAGATTTTTTGTACACATGATCTCAAGAAGGTACAGAACGAGATCAGTGGCAGTTTTTCATGTCTGGTCATTATTAGCATGGTGTTAAGATGCAAAGAAAAATCATAATTCATATTCTCCTTTGTTTCATCACAATTTAAGCAAGCCTAGTAATACACAATATTTCTGACACTGGGAATATATTCACTGAGGTCCATAGATGTCCCTAGATACCAAGAATATGCAAATAGACCTTGTAGAAGTGGAGCAATATTCCATTTTCCGAAAATTTTCCGAAAATAGGGCTCCGGGCTTAAGAGGCTAAGGTCGGCGTTCAGGGCTCACGGCATGCCCTGGGCTCAAGCGTTGCACCCACACCCTTTTGTCGGGCTTATCGGAGACAGGACAACCACAAGAGGGTTTGTCTCAGATTTGTATACACTTTTAATCAAATCCACATATAAAAAAAGAACATTAAATACAATCTGGCGAGGGGACATCCCTGAGTTAGACCCTGAGTTTGACTGGGATGATGTTTGGACAAATGTTATATTAGCCTCTCGCAACCCACCAGCAAATACATTTGAATTATATTCATAGGACGTATCTCACATCTAGGAAGCTGTTTGCTATGGGACTGGTGACCGACTCTCTCTGCACTTTATGCTCTCTGAGGGCCACCGGCACTTATATGCACATGTTTTGGGATTTCCCACCAGTAGCCCGTTTTTGGAAATCCATAACAACTAAACGTTCAAACATACAGTATGTAACCTAATAATTCCACTCACGCCAGCAACACTACTTCTAATTGATATATCATTACTACCAGCATCCATACAACAAAAAATAATCATTCTGGCAGGCGTTACAGCAGCCAAGAAGCTGATAGCCATGAGGTGGAAAGAACCTGAGAAACTCGCAATGATTAATTGGTCTCTGACATTGCTGGATGTTATTTATTTGGAAATCTCTACTGCTCGTATAGTTGGAGTGGGGCAGGCCAGCATTGAGCTGTGGGTCGCAGCGGCCAAGAACACCATGCATCGGCAGAGTGGGGGTGGGGTGTTGATCCTGGGGGGTCCGGTGGTTTAAAAATTAAAATATCACAAATTACTTTCGGTATGCAATCGTAAAAAGAAAAAGCCCCATTAAGCCCAATCCTTAACACATTGGTCGCCAAGAACGACTACGCCGTTTTTGCCCGCCATGCGTTGAACGCCAATAACGACTTACGCCGTTTTTTGGGATCAATATTTAATTTCTTTGCCATGGCATTCATAATTCATCCAGCCAACCTCCGGACTGCAGCGGGACCCTGTATGAGATTGCAACGCCTCAATACCGCCACCTGGTGGATGGTCGGGCGAGTTACACTCTCGCCAAAACCGGAAGTGGCGCTGGTGCATCGAGGAAATCCCTCCGGCAGTAATATCTACGTGGATCCAGACAAACACTATAGTGCATTTGGATCGCTTTCTAAACGTAATAATCGATATGATTTCGGCGTTTATTGCGCCATACAAACCAGAAATGGATCTAGGAGATCGGCGTCAAATAATTGGGATCTTTTTCCTCCAGTCTCATCGGCGAACGGTAAGAGGACAGTAACGTTATTTTCAGCCCGATTGTTTATTAATTTCACTGCAAACCATCTGATCAATATATCAACCCATACTAAATAAAGCCGTTACTGACGATCAAGGAATTATAAACGACCCCCCCTTTCCTTCACGCATAATGTATACCGATCATATACATTTGAATTTGTTAATATAGCGTGTATAGGAAATAAACGCCAATCGATAATCTATCATATGCGTCAGGGCCTATAACTCTAGTTTTTGGAATTACAGCAGAAAACCTTAACATACTTATATTCTAAAAACAACAATGTATGAATGAAAAAATATAACGTTCCCACATCCTGAACGATAGATAATCGATGTTGAATGGGCCATAGTAATGTCAATATAGCAATAACATTTAAAAAGTTATAGCCCTGCAAAGAAGGTAAACATCTCCATAGGCTTTCAACGGTGGCAGACTGGGTACAATGATGGGCACAACCCCCGACGCCCAATGTGTTAAGTGGTCTTTAAACTACCTATTTATTTGTATTATTCATAATCCACTAATTGCACTAGAAAGCGCTCTTCTCAACTGTTTCCACAAGTAATTTGTTCCCCTCAGGTCAAAATGTTGCCCCCCTTCTCACAGAGGCTAAAATCACCTATGACTACTATTACCACTACCACTACTATTACTACTACTACTGTACTAATACTATCACCACTACTACTACTACTACTACTATCACTACTACTACTACTACCTGTGGTGTTCCACAAGGAAGCATACTAGGACCGCTACTGTTCCTAATTTATGCAAATGACATGTCGTCAGCTTGTGACTGCAACTTGTTCCTGTTTGCGGACGACTCAGCCCTGCTGGTCTCTGACAAGAACAAGTTACAGGTTGAAAAAACCCTCAGCTCGGAACTAGGCAGAATCTGCATATGGCTCGCTGATAACAAACTATCATTACACATGGGCAAAACAGAGTCCATTCTCTTCGGTTCAAATAACAAACTCAGCAAGACCGACGGCTTCTCAGTTACAGTGGGGGACAATATTGTCACAAGGAAAGATGAAATTACCTACCTGGGTTCCATCCTAGAGGCTAATCTCTCCTGTGACAAAATGGCATCCAATGTAATAAAAAAAAGTCAACCAACGAACTCGATTCTTGTACCGGATCTCCTCTCTGGTAAACAAGAATACCCTGAAGACTCTGGCAGGAGCACTCATTCAGGGGTACTACGACTATGCTTGCACCTCATGGTACCAAAGCACCTCAAAGGCGCTAAAAACAAAATGACAAACATCTCAAAACAAACTGGTCAGACTACTGCTTGACCTTACTCCTAGAACCCACCTCACCCCTGCCCACTTTGACAACCTAGGATGGCTTAGAGTAGACGACAGAGTACAGCAACTTGCAATGGGCCTGGTCTACAAGATACACTACACGACCAAGGTACCCATGTACATGTCAAAATACTTCCCAAAGGTCAGTGAATACCACGATCACAACACCAGAGGGAGCTCCACAAATCATGTTAAACCCAGATTCGGCTCAAATAAGGGACTAAACACGTTTCGCAATTATGCCACATCAATGTGGAACGCCCTACCCAAAGCTGTAAAGGAATGTGGATCACTACCCACTTTCAAAACCTCTCTCAAGGGACACCTACGGGAGACTGCAATTCAACACTGGCCCCTGTAAATATCCTAACCCAACCCCCTCCAATGTACAGTCATTTACCTAGTATGGTTTTGTCAATAGTCCAATGTACAATTTTGTTTGTTTGTACAGTGTCTCCTCCCCCCCCCCCCCCCCCCTCAATGTACAGTTTTACTCGTTTATACAGTGTGCCCCCCCCCCCCCCCCCCCAACCACCTCCAATGTAAATTACCCAGTATGGTTGTCAATATCCCAATGTACCCAACCCCCCCCCCACCCAACCTCCTCCAATGTACAGTTTCTACGTCAAATGTATATACTCCCTTTTCTTGACTCCTTCTGTATCACAAACAGTACTGTATTTGCAAATCTGGTATGTCATAAATGTATAGATGTAGCAGTACTGACTATCTGTATGTCATATATGTCCTGATGAATTGAAAATGGGGGACCCTGATGTAAACAAGACGAAAGTCTTTCTCTGGTCTGCATCCCCTTAACAATTGTGTGTATTGAGCTGTACTGTATTGTACCCATTCTGCAATCTGTTAATAAAGTTTTCAATCAATCAATCAATCAATCAATCAATCAATCAATCAAACCACTACTAATACTACTACTACTACTACCAATACTACTACCACTACTACTAATATTACTATCACTACTATTACCACTACCACCACTACTACTACTACTACTACTACTACTACTACTACTACTACTACTACCACCACTACTATTACTACTAGTACTATTACGACTATTACTATTACTACTACTATAACAGAGCTGCCATGGTAGTAAAATAGAACTAATGTAATAGAACAATAGAACCTTAATGAATGCACACCTCTAATGGCTGACAGTTTAATGTCCTTGTAACCCCATCTCTTATTTTTCAGAAATTAATCCTATATTTCCAGCTGATCAATTAGATTATATTGAAAACAGTCACTCATTTCAATAGGACAAATATCTCCTTATCTCCTTTCTATCAAAACCCTCCTCTTCCTTTCTAGACTCCCTTATAGAGGTGTACTTGTACACTTGTTACTGTATAGTCTTATGTAATAAGAATTCCAATATTTTCCAATATTTCCAAGTGGAATCGGATTCATTCTGGAGGGAAAGCTGGAAACATGTTCCTTCTTCTCAACCATGCGTTGCTCTGATGGTAGTGGAGGAGGACGCTTTATGACTTGGTAATGAATCAAACCACCTGTAGTCGATATGATCCATCAAATGTAGTTAGCGATAGTAAGTGGGTATAGGATCTGTCAATCCCTATATGGTTCAACATGTTACTTTCCTGGTAAGAGTGTAGTGTGAAATAGTGATCTGTCTGTTACTTTCAAAAACAATGGTTATAACAAATTACATTATGTTATGCCCTTCTTTCTAGACTCCCTTGCTTTACAGTGTATCTGTGAAGAGGAGGTTCCCCCTCAGCAGCAGGAGAGGAGCCCCAGTCTGGGCCAGGAGGACCCACAGCCCCTACAGATGAAAGAGGAACAGGAGGAACTCTTGAGCAGTCAGGAGGGAGAGCAGCTTCAAGGTCTGGAGGAGGCTGATGTCATAAAGTTCACATTCAGTCCTGTCCCTGTGAAGAGTGAACCTGATGAAGAGAAACCTCAGTCCTCATGGTTTAACCAAACCCAGGACTCAGAGTCCCTACAGATGAAAGAGGAACAGGAGGAACCATTTCAAGATCTAGAGGAGGCTGATGTCATAAAGTTCACATTCAATCCTGTCCCTGTGAAGAGTGAACCTGATGAAGCGAAACCTCAGTCCTCATGGTTTAACCAAACCCAGGACCCAGAGTCCCTACATATTAAAGAGGAACAGGAGGAACCATTTCAAGATCTAGAGGAGGCTGATGGCTCCAAGATGACCTCACACCCTGTGAAATATGAACATGATGGTGAAAATACTCTGTGCTCACAGCTCAGCCAAAACCAGGACCCAGAACTCCTACGGATTAAAGATGAACTCCATCAAGTACTGGAAGAAGCTGATGGCTCTAAGATCACAGTAGACCCAGTGAAATGTGAAGATGGTCAACAGAACACTCTGCCCTTCCAGCCTCTTCAAACCCTGAGGGAGAAAAACGGAGGAGCTCACTCTTTACCCAGCACCTCAACTGAACACATGAAAACAGAACCTGACGGAGAGGGCTGTGGAGTATCAGAACCAGCCAGTAACATAGATCCAGCTGAACTCACTAGAGATGGCCGGTTCCTCTCTTCGGACTGTTTTCTAAACGAGACTGAAGACGGTGATGATGACGGTTCTGGAAATGAGACTGATGATAGTGATGGATGGAAGAAAACATTTTGTTGTTCAGTTTGTGGTAAAGGGTTCAGTCAAAAACGATATCTGAAGAGACACACAAGAACTCATACAAGGGAGAAACCATTCAGTTGTTCATTTTGTGGGAAAGGGTTCAGTCTGAACGATCATTTGAAGAGGCACACAAGAACTCATACAAGAGAGAAGCCATTTAGTTGTTCAGTTTGTGGTAAAGGGTTCAGTCAAAAAGGAGAACTGAAGAGGCACACGAGAACTCATACAGGAGAGAAACCATTTAGTTGTTCAGTTTGTGGTAAAGGGTTTAGTCAGACTGGAACTCTGAAGGCACACACAAGAATTCATACCGGAGAGAAACCATTTAGTTGTTCAGTTTGTGGGAAAGGGTTCCGTCATAAAAAAAATCTGAAGACACACACAGGAACTCACACAGGAGAGAACACATTTAGTTGTTCAGTTTGTGGAAAAGGGTTCACTACGGAGGCACATCTGAATACACACACAAGAACTCATACAGGAGAGAAACCATTTAGTTGTTCAGTTTGTGGTAAAGGGTTCAGTCAGAATGGAGGTCTGAAGACGCACACAAGAATTCATACAGGGGAGAAACCATTTAGTTGTTCCGTTTGTGGGAAAGGGTTCAGTATGAAAGCAAATCTGAAGGCACACACAAGAACTCATACAGTAGAGAAAACATTTAGTTGTTCAATTTGTGGTATAGGTTTCAGTCAAATGGGAGATCTGAAGACACACATGATAACTCATACAGGAGAGAAACCATTTAGTTGTTCAGTTTGTGGGAAAGAGTTCAGTCATAAAAGAAATCTGAAGGCACACACAAGAACTCATACAGGAGAGAAAACATCTAGTTGTTCAGTTTGTGGTAAAGGGTTCAGTCAGAATGGAAGTCTGAAGAAACACATGAGAACTCATACAGGAGAGAAACCATTTAGTTGTTCAGTTTGTGGGAAATGGTTCACTGATGAGGAACATCTGAAGACGCACACAAGAACTCATACAGGAGAGAAACCATTTAGTTGTTCAGTTTGTGGTAAAGGGTTCAGTCAGAATGGAAGTCTGAAGAAACACACAAGAACTCATACAGGAGAGAAACCATTTAGTTGTTCAGTTTGTGGGAAAGGGTTCAGTCTGAACGATCATTTGAAGAGGCACACAATAACTCATACAGGAGAGAAACCATTTAGTTGTTCAGTTTGTGGTAAAGGATTCAGTCTCGATGGAAGTTTGAAGAGACATATGAGAACTCATACAGGAGAGCAACCCTATTCGGTTGTTAAGTCGTGACGTATCGACCTTCCAATAAACCGTTTCCGGGGACAAGCTTCCTGTGTCGGCTGAGGCTCTGGTATTTTCAACACGCCTCAGCGCTGAGTCCCTTGTTCTTTTTAATAGATCTGAGCCATAATAAACAGTTGGGGGTATGTGCTCCTAGTATCTCCCACTGTCTGAGGCAGAGCGTTTGGCCCCAGACATGAATACGTGGTACCAGACTTAACAACCAAATAGTTATGTTTGTGTGAAAAGGTTCAGTGATGAAGGAAATCTGAACACAGGAAAACTCATACAGGAGAGGAATCATGCAGTTGTTGAGTTCAGAGAGTGGGCTTGAAAAGAAGCGAGAACGGGGCCTAAAATACAAAACACTAAAATTCAAAACACTACTCCTCACCTTCAAAGCCCTCCATAGCCTGGCCCCCCCCTACCTGACTGATCTCCTTCTTCCCTACCGCCCCACCCGTTCCCTCCGGTCCTCCTCCACTGCCTCCCTCACTGTCCCGACATCCAAACTCTTTGGTGATCGGGCCTTCTCTCGCACTGCACCCCGACTCTGGAACTCCCTCCCTCAGTCCATTAGACTCGCCTACACTCTCCACCGTCAAAGCTCGCCTCAAAACCCACCTGTTCTCCCTTGCCTTCCACCCCCCCACCCATAACCCCCCCCCCTCCAACCCGATTGATGTCTGTTCCTGTCGCTCTGTCTTTTTGTGTTACCTCATGCTGTTTTCCCCCTGTTTCCCCCATGGTCTCATGTTCCTTTTTTGTTTCTTTGTTTTTACTATAACTACTGTCAGCGACTTCGGGTCATTGTAGAAGCGCTATATAAATAAATGAATTATTATTATTATTATTACAGTTTGCCGTATATTTAATAGTAAGTAATAAGTATAAATGTACTTATACTAAGCAGTATACTCAACAGGAACCCCATGTACTTATACGAAGCAGTATGATTACCAGTACCAGCATCATTATGAGATAGCTATCACCAGAATGAATATGAGGTAGCTATCACCAGTATTAATATGAGGTAGCTATCACCAGAATTAATATGAGGTAGCTATCACCAGAATTAATATGAGGTACCTGTCACCAGTATTAATATGAGGTAGCTATCACCAGAATTAATATGAGGTAGCTATCACCAGAATTAATATAAGGTAGCTATCACCAGAATTAATATGAGGTAGCTATCACCAGAATTAATATGAGGTAGCTATCACCAGTATTAATATGAGGTAGCTATCACCAGAATGAATGAGGTAGCCATCACCAGAATGAATATGAGGTAGCCATCACCAGAATGAATATGAGGTAGCCATCACCAGAATGAATATGAGGTAGCCATCACCAGAATGAATATAAGGTAGCCATCACCAGAGCCAGACCCTCTGCTAGTACCTGGAGCATCAAAACAAAGGATTCATGAACATGGGGCCCAATGAGAGAACAGTTTATACTGATTATCCTGATCATAGGTTTCACTTTCTACTGTTCTCTCAGCTACAGAATACTGGACTAGATCACATCCAACAACAAAAGTCTTCAGAGATGGGGGGACCCAGAGACAAACTAATCAAATTGGGGTCCAAAGCCCAGTCTTCAGTTTGGGGGTCCTTGACAAAAAAGGTCTAAGCCATTGTTTCCTATTTGAGGTTTGCCTGGTTTCAAGTTTCTTTATTAGTTGTCATATAGAAATACAGAATACTTTTATATGAAATGCTTCTTTCCGTTTTGCTCCTGAGTGTGCTATATAAAAGGAAAAGTATAATATAAGTATAGAATAGAAAGTCAAGTACATAAACAAGTGTAAACGAAACAAAGATTTTCAAATACATATATACAATGTACAATATACAGTGCAGAGTAAAGAAAGGTACCTGAGTTACCATATTCAGTACAATGCAGGAATGTGATGAGATACAACTTAGCTTAGCTTGTGGTGCCACCTTGTGGTGGTCAGGTGCAATGAGGTATGAAAAATATACCAGTATACCAATAAATATAAAGTGGGTGCTACAGTGAGTTGTTTATTAAAGTGAGTGTGGATGTGTGTGCTGTGAGTGTATTTCATGGTTTGTTACATGGTGTTATTTTCATTGATTGTCATTGAGCATCCTGATGGCCTGGGGATAGAAACTCCTTCTGAGTCTCTCTGTGCTTGCCATGAGACTCCGGTATCGCTTGCCTGACCGCAGCAGTTCACAGAGGCAGTTGTTTGGGTGGCTAGGGTCTTTGATTATTCTCTTAGCCTTACCCATGCAACGCTTGTTGTAAATGTCTTGGAGAGTTGGAAGCCCACCTACAATTGTGCGTTCGGCTGAGCGGGCCACTCTCTGTAGTCTGCTGCGGTCTTGTGCGGTGCTATTCCCAAACTAAGATTATTATTATTATTAAGAACTTCGTCCTTGAAACCCTAATAATAATGTAACGTTTCACAGACTCAGGGGGTTAGTTCTCACGTTATGGTTTATTTGCAGTTCACTCGGCACAGCATGCAATACTGGGTGCATCACCTCTCATTGCCCAAACTAGTCTGCACCTGACCTGCTAACGTCCACCTGTTCTACGTCAGCCCCTGCACTCTAGCCTCTGTAACCCTGCAGCTTGCGCGACCAATCGCTGCCAGCCCGAGATGGCGGAGTGCTGAGTGACAACTCGGCTGACCAATGACCCCCGACTCAGGCTCGTTACATTACCCCCCCACAACTAAGTCCCGCGCGGCACCCGTGTATTATCACCCGTATACTACCATCCACTCCCTGTTTAGGAATATAAAACTGATGGTAGTATAGGGCTTAGACTACCAGATAATTCAAAACCATGTATTATTTTGGCCATATAGTGGCGCTGTTGCGAGTTTGTGGATGCTGCGCTGCTGTATCCACATTTAGGAGAAGAAGAAGAAAAGAAGACCTTGTTTTGCAACTGGAGTCGCGTTTATTTTTCAAATGTAAACTAGTCAATAATATCTTAAACAATGTCACAACAGCAGTCAGTGTATATTTTCAACAATACGTTTGTTTACCAATAGGTTAAACTGTTTTTGGGTCTGTGTTGGCACTCTTTCAACATTTGGATTTAATCATGAATTGAAATTTTGAAACGCGAACGTGGAAGCATTAACCTGTTGCCTTTCGAATAGCAGCAAACTAACGTTTGAAGGTGAGTTTAAACTACTAAATACGATCCTAAACACTGTCACAACAGCAGTTAGTGTATATTTTCAACAATACGTTTGTTTACCAATAGGTTATTGGGTTTGTGTTGCCGCTGTTTAAAGAGACTCCAATTGAATTGATTTACCGAGTGACTGAGTTCGTTTTCTTTTTCAAATGTAAACTACAGTATAAGATCCCAAACAATGTCACAACAGCAGTCAGTGTATATTTTCAACAATACGTTTGTTTACCAATAGGTTAAACTGTCGTGTTTTGTTTCTGCACAGCAGATCTATCATATAATAACGTTAAGATTGGAGTTTGCAACGTTTACATTTGATTAAAGCTGTTACATTAATACATTGTGTCCTATCTATCTCACTATCTGCTATGCTTTTATTTTTTACTCCGTTTATTTGATCAGGGACAGTGCATATCAATCAACAGTTATACATTTATAAATGAATACAAATTAAAAACTGTAAATATGCCAACATTAGCAGGGTTGCTAGTTTTCAGTTTTATTTTTTTGTCCGTAGTGTACATTTAGAATGAATAAAGACACTGTATCTGCTACAGCAGATCTATCATATAACGTTACCATGTAAGATGGGAGTTTGCAAAGTTAAATTGTATTATATTATTAGCTGTTACATCAATACATTGTGTCCTCATATCTATCTATCTCACTATATCTGCTATGCTTTTATTTTTTACTCAGTTTATTTGATCAGGGACAGTGCATATCAATCAACATTTATAAATGAATAAAAATAACTGTAAATATGCCAACATTAGCAGGGTTGCTAGTTTTCAGTTGTAGTACCTGGGCTAGATGTTTAAGCCAGAAAGAAACAGAAAAATAGAAGGACATTAAAGCTAATCTAAAAACAATTTAAAACATATTCTGTACATTCACTTCACTAGGCATTCATGCATCTATATAATATAAAAAATAAAAACAGTGTACAGGGACAAATAAAAGCCCATACATGTATATACGCACTGTATAGGCAGGCACACGCATCATAATCATATCAGGACAGTCAGACTAGTGGGCAAGTGTACAGGGGCTGGACTGAGACGTGACATGATTTTAATTATAATATGTGTAACTGAGGGGTTACAAAACCCTGACTGTATTAAAGATTGTGATAGATTAAACCACTGCTAATTATGTACTTAGTATTACTTGCCAGACAGTACAACTAATTATGGCAGACACTCATAATAACACGGCACGGTGACAAAGAAATATCATTGAGGGTATTTATTATTATGCAGCAAATTTTACAGATATGAGAATTAAGGTTGCGCTTGTATGGCGAAGAATATGCATAAGTCAGTCAGTAGCAAAAGTCAGTGGGAATAGAATAATTCCTACGATGGGGTACTAGGCTAACGCCGCCTGGCGTAGGATGGCAATTATAGGGGGAAACGCTGGTACCGCTGGAGACAGGGGGTTTCCTCCCAGAGATGTAAGCTCTGGAGGAGAGAGGAATGTTCGGATACTCAGTCTGATCAATTGAAGAAGAAGGGGGTTCACGTACAGAATCCAGTCCTTGTAATCCAAATGCCCAGCGACAAAGCAATAACTGTAATCCAATTGCACGATAGCAATGATGATAGCCAGCTAGCCTCGGTCCACGAAGCCAGCCCGAAGTAGATCCTCACGGTGGTTAAATCCAAACGACAGTGGGTATTAACGATGCTCTTCTCCAAGGGTAGTACGTTCCACAATCACTATAATCCAACCAATACTGGTTCTGCAATTGCCGCCATCGGTTCCAATATGCACATGTTCAGTAGGTTCTCCGACTAGGCCTCCTCGTGTACTGGCACCAATGTATTTAGTCCACGCACACTGGCTAAGGTTCCACTAGCTAAACGAACAAACTGCTGGGTAATGCTGCACACGAACAAACTGCTGTTGGCACGATACACAATAATTAACGACTCTTTACTTCACATTAAGCTAAGTCGAACTTGACGTTACTGCATTAAATCTGACACTTTTACTATTCACTTCGCACGTGGTTCTCAATGCTCTGTTAGACGAACTGCTTCTCACTACATTAGAATCACACTGAACTTGATGAACAGCTACTGTTCGCACCTGCCGCCGTATATATACTTAAGTGGCTTTCTAGTGCCGAACCTCAGTTCTTGTCTCGAATCAATACGCCGTCTCCAGGCATGTTGCAACATGCCCGGACTCGCCTTTGAACCTGACTTTAGGGGCTCGCCGTCTGGCGCTGATAGCGTTATCCAATAAGGAAAGCGAATATTACTAGGATTCAAACGCAGGCTTAAAGGGATATAACGTGTATATATAAATAATATACAAGGTATATAAAACAATAAATGTAGATTCTCAGCTTTAATCTGGCCCTTCACAACAATATGCATGATGTTTTGCTTTGTACAGGCAATAATGAAGAAGTTCCCTGGAAGGAAGGAGGTCTCTTTCAGGAAGGGTCCATCTGGACATCTACGGCAGGACCCCGCTGAGGAAGCAAGGAGGATCAAAGATCTTCTCCTCTACTCTTCCTCCTCTGCACCAGCCCAGCCTGCCTCCGCTGCACCGCTACCTGCAGCCTCCTCTGAACAAGCCCTCATGAAGCTACAATGTGAGAGCAGAGTATTTAGCTTCATTATGATAAACAGCAACCTAATTATCTGCACCTCTACCTGTAGCCTCCTCTGAACAAGCCCCCAGGAAGCTACAATGTGAGAGCAGAGTATTTAGCTTCATATGTTTAGTTTATTTTATTTATTTAGCACATTATTTAAAAAAAACAGTGCTAGGAGGGAACGAAGCCCAAAGGGCATGTACAAAGTCCCACTCCCATCTCATTGTCCATAAACAATATGAACGAAATACATGTGTAGCAAGGTCTACACACTATAGCGAAAACATGGAAGATTGACACGAGTCAGTAACAAGAACAATTTTTTTTTTTTGATAAACGGCAATATAATATTATTAACTAATTATATACTTCAGGCTAAGTTTTGCCAATAATATTACTCACAATTCTTTACTAACTACTGTTTCTGAAATGTGCCTGCAGCCTCCTCTGCACCTGCCCAGCCTGCCTCTGCCCCCAGTTCTGACCAGGATGTCAGCCAATGGAACTGCTCTCTCCAACAGCGCATCTGGACAAAGACTGAGCTGGAAGCCTTGGGTCTATGGCCAGGGTCCCGACCGGTCCGGCATCTTATGAATATGGTGTCCTTGTGGCGTCATCCACCTCAGCCTGAACTCATTGATTCCACTTCTGAGCTGCCATCACCCAAATACTTCCAGCTCCATCCCTTCTTCATCTGGAGGCCTGAGCATGCCATAATGGAGCAACTCAGGAACAACTACATCCTGCTGTCTTTCTCCTCAGGTTCTCTCTGCAGGTGTAGGAAGGCCTCGGGTGTAGCACTCAACACTTTGGTCAACATTGTTACTCAGCTGATAGAGTTGAGCCCTTCCTGATGACTTGTCGAACAGAACTTGTAAGTCGCTTTGGATAAAAGTGTCAGCTATTTTCTTTTCTATTTTCTTTTTTATATCCTTTATTTATCCAGGAATGTCCCATTGAGATACAATATATCTTCTTCCAGGGAGTCCTGACCAACACGGCACACAACAAGTTTCAACATAAAAACAAGGGCATTAAACAAAAAACATACAAATCAAATACAAATACAGAAGGCCATTTGTGCAGTGGCAAGAAGCATAATCACATCAGCAATAATGCGTGATCCACAGAGTCAAACGCTTTAGACGGATCAACAAACAATGCTGCACAGTTTTTTCTTGTCTAGTGCTTCAATTATGTCATTTGAGACTAGCATAGTCACTGAAGTACTATGGATCTGAAGCCTGACTGAAACTCGTTAAGAATATTATGGTCAGCTAGAAACTTTTTCAGTTTGTTTACAAGAGATTCAAAGACTTTGGCCATTACAGACAATCTGGAAATAGGGCGATAACATTCTGCACTCGCACATACACAAACGCACTTTAAGAAAAGAACTTGTTGTGATTGTCCTTGTCTTCCGTCCGTATAATATGTAATGGGATCCTATTCCAGTATGTTATGGCTCTATACATTGCTATATAAATGAAGATTATTATTATTATTTACAAATATAGAGTAGAGACAACTTCCTTGGGGAATACCACACTGGAGTGTTACCATATTTGACATGGAACCATTAAATATAACACATTGTTGTCTATTAGACAAGTAGCTTCTCATCCATTCCATGGCAGTGTCTTCAAGCCCATATGTGTGTAATTTCAATAATAATAGGCCATGATCTATGATGTCGAAAGCCGCACTGAAATTCAAGAGCACTGTACCCACAACTAACTTCCTATCGATCAGTTGTAGCCAGCTATCTGTAAGAGATGTTAAAGCAGTTCCTGTAGAGTATCCTACTTTGTATGCATGCTGGAAATCAGAATTAATGTTGTTTTCGTTGAAATACTTTTGAATCTGCTTGAACACAATTCCTTCCAATAACTTACCTATTACTGGTAAAATACTAATGGGCCTACTGTTTGAACCTGTAAATGGCTATTTACAGTTCTTTGGTAGTGGAGTTACTTTGGCTATTTTCCAAGGCTGAGGAAAGACCCTCTCTTCAAAACATAAATTAAATATATGTGATAGTGGCTTAGCCACACATTTTGCAGAGATTTGTAGCAGTGTTCCATTCAGATTATCAACACCGCAAGGTTTATCTAGTTTAAGTGCTAGGAGGAGCTTTTCAATATCATTTGGACTTGTGCATTTAAATTTAAATCTGCATTTCTTGTCATACATTATATGTTTTTTAATTACAGAGTCTGACAGCTTACCATTCATTGGCAACATTTGATTTATAATTGTGTTTACCTTGGAAACAAAGTAATTGTTGAAATGGGTTGCAATGTCAAATGGTTTAGTGGTGAATATACCATCTGACTCAATAAATGATGGCGTTTCTACCCAGCTTCATTCAATGTTTTCCATAGTCTCTTACTATCCCCTTTACACTCCTCCAATCTGGTTTGATAATAATGTTTTTTCTTCTGTAATTGTATTCATTTATAAATGTATAACTGTTGATTGATATGCACTGTCCCTGATCAAATAAACTGAGTAAACTCAAACGAAACTATTGTTTTATTGCACAATCGTAGCGGGCATTGTAACATTTGGGGTTTTGCGAGAGAACCAGTGTTGCAGTCAAAGATTAAACAAGTGAGAGAGACAGATGGACAGAATGAATTAATGAAAACTTTATTTAACTGATTGCAGAATGGGTACAATACAGTACGGCTCAATACACACAAAATGTTTAAGGGGATGCAGAGCAGAGAAAGACGTTTGTCTTGTTTACATCAGGGTCCCCCACCGGGATTCGAACACGGCTGCACGAGAGCAGTTCAGCTCCTTGGACAGCGTGACAAATGCACCCATTTCATTGGCTGTCAGTCTGTTACACCTATACACGGCTGGCCACTCCTATGCATCTATTAACCCTGTTATGGGGAAGTGAGTTTAACTCGCAGCCCGCTTACTGCCATAGTCACTTGTCAACACCTCTGTTTCTGTGACTGTGGATATACTCACTGACCTCCGTTACATGAAGACACATCAAGTGCCAAACCAAACGCGTACTTTCTTTGACTTCAGAAGTATGATATTTAGACTAGCTCCCAAAAATGAATGGAAGTGAATGAGGAGCCTGTCACCTGGGAGGAATGGTGGTGTTGACAGCAGAAAACTGGTATAGCAGTGGTAACTAGCTTGAATGAATGAATGAATGAAAACTTTATTTAACAGATTGCAGAATGGGTACAATACAGTACGGCTCAATACACACAATTGTTAAGGGGATGCAGACCAGAGAAAGACTTTTGTCTGGTTTACATCAGGGTCCCCCATTTTCATTTCATATTGACATTTAAGACATACTCAACATACATGACATTTATGGCATAGGGACATATAGGTATTTAGTACTGATACATTTGTGACATATACGGTCAAATATACAGTACTGTTACTCATAGATCCTGACAGAGATATGATGGGGAGGGGACTATACATTAGGAGGGGGTGGGTGGGAGAGAAATATACATATACGGCGGGGAGAGAATATATACATGCGGTGGGGAGGAGACTGTCTATTAGGAGGGGGTGGGGGGTTTGGACATTTACGGTGGCCAGTTTCGAATTGCAGCCTCCCGTAGGTGCTCTTTAAGAGCGGTTTTAATGTGGGTAGGGATTCACATTCCTTTACAGCTTTGGGTAGGGCGTTCCACATTGCTTACTTGTAGCTTACTTCAGATAGAGGTAAGACTGCTGAAACTTGACAAGTTCTAGTGAAGCGAAAAATCACTTTAACACTGTTAGGACCTGGGGGCGACGGTGGCTCAGGAGGTAGAGCAGTTGTCTGGTGATCCGGGGGTTCCCGGTTAGATTCCCTGCTCCTCCCGGGCAGCGTGTGGAAGTGTCCATGAGCAAGACACTTAACCCCCAACTGCTCCCGATGAGCAGGTTGGCACCTTGCATGGTTGCTTCCACCGTGTGTGAATGTGTGAGTGAATGTGTCAAATGTGAGGAACAAATTGTAAAGCGCTTTGGATAAAATAACTATATAAATGCACCATTTACTATTAACTCACCCAGTTAAAAGAGAGAAGATAATGGCACATTTGAAAAGCCTGAAAGCAGAAGTGATATAACTCCAGGAGACACACATTAAGAACACAGCTAGAGACAAACTACATATGGGATGAGGATCACAAATATATCATAAACTTCAGGGCCAGAGGTAGAGGTATAGCCATCATTATTAAGAGAAATGTTTCATTTGATCATAGGTGACACAGGGCCGGTCCTAGCACATGCGGTGACCTAGGCAAGCTTCACCGCCCCCAAAAGTAAATAATGGTGCATCTTTTCCTTATGTTAGATTTATTTATTTTGAAATGTCAAAATATTGGTCAACGATATAGAAGGATATTTATTTATTATTGGGTGGCTCTCTAGGCAACCGCCTATGTCACCTATTTACATTTAGTTATTTAGCTGACACTTTTATCCAAAGCGACTTACAAGTTCTGTACGACAAGTCAGCAGGAAGGGTACAACTCTTACAGCTGAGTAACAATGTTCTATGCCTGTAGGAAGCTCCGCCCCTGGGTGTACAATCTGGGATCCAAACAGCAGATTTATAATTGTATCAGGGACACTCAGCTGCCAGTCACATTCATAAATGTCTATGGTCCAGATTTTGACAACCCGGCATTTCCCCTCTTTATTCTGTTGAAAAGTGTGTTTTGGCCTGGGGTTATACAGTACATGGAGTGATAACACAGACAGCTACCACCACTGCAAGGCTATCACACATCTTCTAGCACTAGGAGGTTATACCTTCCCAGAAATTACTGAGAATTATTCCCCCCAGATGGTACCGGTGACCCTCTTTTGAGTCCTGGCTCACAGACTCATTTGGATATTTTTGTAGCATGATATATAACATGGATATATAGTTGTTATTCCATTTGTACCAATTATATGTTTTTACAGTTTATGTACAAATAATACAAAGAATTGAAAATATATATTTACATTATTATTATTTATTTTACACATGTAGAATTGCATTGGCACATACAAAAAGCATGATAATAAAAGGTGCAGCCTTGTGGGATCTATTTGACAATCAACCCAAGACCAGCAGCATAATCACTGATTATTACACAATTAAACCAGGCAAACCTAAACAATAATGACTTAGACCTTTTTCATTTCAAGGACCCCCAAACTGATAGAAATTAGGCTTTGGACCCCAATTTGATTAGAGTTTGTCTCTGGGTCCCCCCATCTCTGAAGACTTTTGTTGTTGGATGTGATTTAGTCCAGAATTCTGTAGCTGAGATAACAGTAGAAAGTGAAACCTATGATCAGGATAATCAGTATAAACTGTTCTCTCATTGGGCTTTGGGCCCCATGTTCATGAATCGTTTGTTTTGATGCCCCAGGTACTAGCAGAGGGTCTGGCTCTGGTGATGGCTACCTACCTCATAATAATTCTGGTGATAGCTAACTCATTCATTCTGGTGATAGGTACCTCATATTAATTCTGGTGATAGCTACCTCATTAACTCCGGTAATAGCTACCTCATATTCATTCTGGTGATAGCTACCTCATATTAATTCTGGTGATAGCTACCTCATTAATTCTGGCGATAGCTGCCTCATATTAATTCTGGTGATAGCTACCTCTTAACTCATTCACAGCCAACCACGACTATAGTCGGGTTATCTCGCCATGCGTTGAGCGCCAAAACACGAGTATGGTCGGGTTTTCGATCGTTTTCATAGTTTTCTTTTATTGGATTTTTTTTATTCTATACAGTCTCACGGACCTCTGTGTATCATTGGGACTCATTCTGAGACGCCGAGATTGCAATGCCGGCCGAATCCTGCTAGGTGGCAGTATCGCCTACCCTTTGAAACCTTATTTCACACTGTGTGTTATATTATATATGGTCCGGGCGGAGAAATGGTACCCGGGCAAGTGAAAGGCTTCATTCGAGCCCATTGGAACGCGTCCAGCACACTTCATGCATAGTTTGTCCCATTTCATGTCAGGGACCCGATGGACATCAATACTGGAAATCGCGATCAGACAATTGGAATATTCTTTTTGCAATACCTCCTATCAAAGGTAAGGACTATATGACATCAATCCTACTTTTATCCTACAATGATTTCACATCGATCGCAACGATCAACGTATGTAGTATTCAAAACGTATGCCGTTGCTGACGATCAGAGCATCACAAAATGACCCCCCCCCCTTGATGCCTTCATGATGCATCCAGGCGAGAAACGCAAACGACTTTCGCAAAATGCACATAGCGCTCCATAACTCAGCTTCCAGGAATTAGCCCGGATCACTCTGAAACTATACAATATTCACCACAGGATAACGCGCAAACGTATACATGAAAAAACACTCTTTTTTACATGTTGGACGAGAGACAGTGACTGTCAAATGAGCCATAGTATTGTCTCCATAGCTATAATATAGCTCTGCAAACATCGTGACGCACAGTGAAATGCCTATCTTTTAAAGCGTGGCCCATTGACTACAAGGTTGGGGATAATAACTGGCGCTGAATGAGTTAATCATCCTGGTGATAGCTACCTCCAGTGTTTCCCCTGAAAAAAATTTAAACAGCAGTGCTGTGCTGCGCACGCTGCCGCCGGAATCCATATTAGCGCACGCTGACAGAGAAATAACTTAAAACTACATTCAATCTGTTTGAGATAGGGTTATTCATGTTCATGGAGTCATGTGCGTGTGAATTTGGTAAGATGTTTTTGGTGTGTCCGCTGACACTAGAAGTGCTCTGGAGGCCAAGGTAGCTGCATATTTGTACACTGCAAAAAATGAAATCTTATCAAGTGAAAATATCTTGTATTTGGTACAATAAGTCCAATATTGAGTAGAATTATCTTGAATTATCTTATTCCACTGGCAGATAATTTAGCTTATTTAAATTTTTTCTTCTTGATTTTGGTACATTTAATCTTGTTTTAAGAAAATGTTAATCTTGCTTGTTTTCTTATAATGATTAAATTGACCAAAATCAGGAAAGAAACTTGAAACAACTACATGGTTCCTCTCCTGTATGAGTTTTACTGTGTTCAGATTTCCTTCATCACTGAACCTTTTCCCACAAACATAACTATTTGGTTGTTAAGTCTGGTGCCACGTATTCATGTCTGGGGCCAAACGCTCCGCTTCAGACAGTGGGAGATACTAGGAACACATACCCCCGACTGTTTATTATGACTCAGATCCATTAACACTTTTAGTGCCAGCCACGAGAAATCTCGTTAGTTCATGCCATGCGTTGAGTGCCAAGAACGAGAAATCTCGTTATTTAATCGTTTATTTTTTTTATTTATTATCGATTTCCATTCATTTTTCATCAATCTAGCCTCACGTTACCAGTGGGGATCTATCTGAGCTCGAACAGGGAAGATACCGCCCCCTATCGTCTCTCCGGATGGTATTGCACCCATTGGAATGGACTGAATGAAATGGATGGGGAAAAAAAAGTCCGGAATCCACATTTTACTTGTCATGTAACCGGAGACGATCCCAGTCATTGCCCACCCTCAGAACAGCGTGGATTATGTGTTTCCAGTACCCAGCGTTGGATCAATAAATGCGATCGATATTTGGAATGGCGATCAGGAATTGGAATAATCTTTTTGGAGAACATCTGATCTGAGGTAAGGAATCTATTTTACCAGTCTTGGGATAATCAGAGTTTTTTTCACCTATATCTCATCGTGTCCCATGTGCGTGTGTGGCTGTGAGTGTGTGTGTGCTGATCAGGAAATAAGATAATCAATTTTTCAGCCCGCTTCTCTAGCGTGCATAAGTACACATATACTATCGATAATCTAGCGTTTATTTGAAAACTATTCATAAATAGGCAGAAAAATGACGACGTGTTTTGTGTATTCCAGTAAAGCGCGATTCCTGCAGAATCTTTTATTTTTTCTGGAAGTTTAAAAAAACAAGCGTTTTTCAAAATGGTATAAAACGGAAATGTAACGATTAAAAAACAATCCGTTTCGACAATGTTGACTGCAAACAAGTCATTGATAAGCGACGGGCGTATTAGACACATAAGCATAATTTAAGATATAGTTTATGCGTTCGCAAATGTGATCGCCCTCCCATTGACTACAGCGCTGGCACTCAAGCTCTATTTCTGGCACCCCCTGCTGGCACTCAGTGTTAAAAGAACAAGGGACTCAGCACTGAGGCGTGTTGAAAAGGCCAGAGCCTCAGCCGACGCAGGAAGCTTGTGGTTTATTGGAAGGTCGATATGTCATGACTTAACAACCGAATAGGGTTGCTCTCCTGTATGAGTTCTCATATGTCTCTTCAAACTTCCATCGTGACTGAATCCTTTCCCACAAACTGAACAACTAAATGGTTTCTCTCCTGTATGAGTTGTTCTGTGTGTCTTCAGATTTCCTTTTTGACTGAACCCTTTACCACAAACTGAACTAAATAGTTTCTCTCCATTATGAGCTGCTGTGTGTATCTTCAGACGTGCTTTCAGACAGAACCCTTTACCACAAACTGAACAACTAAATGGTTTCACTCCTGTATGAGTTCTCATGTGTTTCTTCAGATGTCCTTTTTGACTGAACCCTTTACCACAAACTGAACAACTAAATGGTTTCTCTCCTGTATGTGTGCTTGTGTGATTCTTCAAACCAGATTTCTGACTGAATCCTTTACCACAAACTGAACAACTAAATGGTTTCTCTCCTGTATGTGTGCTTGTGTGATTCTTCAAACTACATTTCTGACTGAACTCTTTACCACAAACTGAACAGCTAAATGGTTTCTCTCCTGTATGAGTTCTTGTGTGTGTATTCAGATTTATCTCCGTAGTGAACCCCTTTCCACAAACTGAACAACTAAATGGTTTTTCTCCTGTATGAGTTATTGTGTGCCTCTTCAGATGTGCCTCCCTGGAAAACCCTTTACCACAAACTGAACAACTAAATGGTTTCTCTCCTGTATGAGTTCTCATGTGTTTCTTCAGATGTCCTTTTTGACTGAACCCTTTACCACAAACTGAACAACTAAATGGTTTCTCTCCTGTATGTGTGCTTGTGTGATTCTTCAAACGAGATTGCAGACTGAACCCTTTACCACAAACTGAACAAATAAATGGTTTCTCTCCTGTGTGAATTCTTGTGTGTGCCTTTAGATAGATTTTCTGACTGAACCCATTACCACAAACTGAACAACTAAATGGTTTCTCTCCTGTATGTGTGCTTCTGTGATTCTTCAAACCAGATTTCCGACTGAACCCTTTACCACAAACTGAACAACTAAATGGTTTCTCTCCTGTATGTGTACCTGTGTGATACTTCAACCCAGATTTATGACTGAACCCTTTCCCACAAACTGAACAACTAAATGGTTTCTCTCCTGTATGAGTTATTGTGTGCGTCTTCAGATCTCCTTTACGACTGAACCCTTTCCCACAAACTGAACAACTAAATGGTTTCTCTCCTGTATGAATTCTTGTGTGTGCCTTCAGATTCATTTTCTGACTGAACCCATTACCACAAACTGAACAAATAAATGGTTTCTCTCCTGTATGTGTGCTTGTGTGATTCTTCAAACCAGATTCACGACTGAACCCTTTCCCACAAACTGAACAACTAAATGGTTTCTCTCCTGTATGAGTTCTTGTGTGTCTCTTCAGATTTATTTTATGACGGAACCCTTTGCCACAAACCGAACAACTAAATGTTTTCTCTCTGGTATACCTTTCTATGTGTATCTTCAGATCTCCCTTCTTGCTGAACCCAGGCCTACTGTTAGACAAACATTGTATTTTCTCTGTCTTCTCTGGTCTCAGAGTCATCAAACCTGGTCCTCCACTCTCCTTCCAGTCACCACTATCATCAGTCTCAGTTCCAGAACCGTCATCATCTCCGTCTTCAGTCTCAGTTAGAGAACAGTCCGAAGAGAGGGACTGGCCATCTCTAGTGAGTTCAGCTGGATCTATGTTACTGGCTGGTTCTGATACTCCACAGTCCTCTCCGTCAGGTTCTGTTTTCATGTGTTCAGTTGAGGTGCTGGGTAAAGAGTGAGCTTCTCTGTTTTTCTCCCTCAGGGTTTGAAGCGGCTGGAAGGGCAAAGCGTTCTCTTGACCATCTTCACATTTCACTGTGATCTTAGAGCCATCAGCTTCTTCCAATCCTTGATGGAGTTCATCTTTAATCCGTAGGAGTTCTGGGTCCTGGTTTTGGCTGAGCTGTGAGGACAGAGTATTTTTACCATCATGTTCATATTTCACAGGGTGTGAGGTCATTTTGGAGCCATCGTCCTCCTCTAGATCTTGAAATGGTGCCTCCTGTTCTTCTTTCATCTGTAGGGACTCTGAGTCCTGGGTTTGGTTAAACCATGAGGACTGAGGTTTCTCTTCATCATGTTCACTCTTCACATGGACAGGACTATATGTCAACTTTATGATATCAGCCTCATCTAGATCTTGAAATGGTTCCTCCTGTTCCTCTTTCATCTGTAGGGACTCTGGGTCCTGGGTTTGGTTAAACCATGAGGACTGAGGTTTCTCTTCATCATGTTCACTCTTTACAGGGACAGGATTGAATGTGAACTTTATGACATCAGCCTCCTCCAGACCTTGAAGCTGCTCTCCCTCCTGACTGCTCCAGAGTTCCTCCTGTTCCTCTTTCATCTGTAGGGGCTCTGGCTCCACCTGGCCCAGACTGGGGCTCCTCTCCTGTTGCTCAGCGGGAACCTCCTCTTCACAGATAAACAACTGTAAAGCAAGGGAGTCTAGAAAGAGGGGCATACCATAATGTCATAATAATGTTGGTGGATCATATCGACTACAGGTGGTCATATTCATTACCAAGTCATAAAGCGTCCTCCTCCACTACCATCAGAGCAACACATGGTTGAGAATAGGGCTGGGCGATATGGCCTAAATATGATATCACGATATTTTCTGACCTTTCGGCGATACACGATACACATCACGATGTTTTTCTTTTTTACCCCAAACAATTCATTATGAGGCTTACCAAGACAGTATTTGATTTTGCAAGCTAACATTAAAGACAAAATAAAATACCCATGCATTTAGCATTTTTATATTATATATTAGATTTAGATTATTAGATTATATATTGCATATATTTAGCAATGAGATATTATATGATTTAGATATGAAATATGATGAATTGAAAATGGGGGACCCTGATGTAAACAAGACTAAAGTCTTTCTCTGGTCTGCATCCCCTTAACAATTGTATGTATTGAGCTGTACTGTACCCATTCTGCAATATGTTAATAAAGTTTTAAATCAATCAATCAATCAATAGCATTTTAATGAAACTACTGTATATATGTATGTCTCTAAATGTTTTGATGAATTGAAAATGGAGGACCCTTATGTAAAAAAGTCGAAAGTCTTTTTCTGGTCTTCATCCTCCTGTACTGTATTGTACCCATTATGCAACCCTTTAACAAAGTCTTCACTCATTCATTCTGACGGAAACATATAATTTTGATTGACAGTCGAGTCTGCCAATTACGTCACAGCGCTTGCACCCGCCCTGCTGTTCTTAGCACCAATCGGCAAGCTCCTAGTTTTTTACTTCCTGAATGTCCTGTGGCTGAACAACGTCAACAAAGCTACTATCGTTAGCTCCCCGCGGCCGTCGAGTAGGAGACCAGTGCTCAACAGGATGACTAAATGAGGCATAATGATTTTACTACAACGAATGTTATAATAAAAGCCTTTCCATACATCTGTCTGATTGAAAACTTTATTAACAGGCCGCGGAATGGGCATATCTCAGCACGGGCTGAGATATGAACGAGTAACGTGTGGACAGATTGACGCGACACAATCCTCTTGGGCAAAACATCACGATATCCACGATACGTTGAAAAAGTGTATCGTTAATGAACTGTACCCGATATTTATATAATATCGTCATATCGCCCAGCCCTAGTTGAGAAGAAGGAACATGTTCATAGCTTTCCCTCCAGGATTAATCCGATTCCACTTGGGAGATATTGGAAAATATTGGAATTCTTATTACACAAGACTATAAAGCAGGGGTCCCCAAACTTTTTCCTGTGAGGGCCACATAACTTTTCCCTTCTCTGGTGGGGGCCGGGGTCAGTTTGTAACAGAAAAAGTGTGACGATCACAGGGGTGCCTAAACGTAAACATTTGTTTTCCAGAAAGCCACACATAACCTAATATTAATAACCCTTTCCGGGATCTTCACAGAAAAAAAATTCAGGAAATAAATAATAACACTATTAATGAAATAAATAACACTATTTATGAAATAAATATACAGTACCTACAAACCACCTAGCTCTAGCTCTGTACTATTTAAAAGCACAGTGCAGGACACACTCAAAGGTTATCACACCTCAGAGATGGCAGTGGACATGTATGACAGGACAAAGGCCATATGTAATGGCCTTGGGATTGAGGAACATACTACCAGCCAAAGGAGGAAGCAGAAAAGGATGGACGAGTATGTAGTTGAGTCATCTTGTGGCACAAGCTCAGACCTCAGCTCAGGAGATCAGCTGAGACAGAGACTGTTCTATCCAGTCCTCGACAGAATTCTGCAAGAGCATGAGAGCAGGTTCTCATGAGTTGGAGAACAACTTATGAGAGGCATACAGGCATGTTATCCAGCCTCAGACCAGTTTCTCTCAGTGGAATTGCTGCAACCCCTCGCCACACATTACAATATCCAACTACTGCCAGAGGAGATCACAGTTGCAAAGTGTTTCCTGACCAGGACAGGCAGAGATGCAGTCCCTACTATCCAAAGTGTATTTTCCCTCCTGGATGATGATAATAATAATGCATTTTATTTATAAGGCGCCTTTTCAGGACACAAAAAAAATTCCACAAATCGGTGAATGAAACTATGAAAGTAAAAAAGTAAGTAAGAAAGTACTAAAAACCAACAAAAAATATCAAACACTAACAAACATTCAGCACAGACAATGGGGATGCTGCCATCTTAAAAAATAAAAATAAAAAATTAGTTTGGGGACCACTGCTATAAAGTAACAAGTGTACAAGTACACCTCCATGACTGTACATGTACACACAACTACAGCTACAAAAAGGCAAGGGAGTCTAGAAAGGAAGAGGAGGGTTTTGATAGAAAGGAGATATTTGTCCTATTGAAATGAGTGACTGTTTTCAATATAATCGATCAGCTGGAAATATAGGATTCATTTCTGAAAAATAAGAGAAGGGTTACAAGGACATTGAACTGTCAGCCATGAGGTGTGCATTCATTAAGGTTCTATTGTTCTATTACATTAGTTCTATTTTACTACCATAGCAGCTCTGTTATAGTAGTAGTAATGGTAATAGTCGTAATAGTACTAGTTGTAGTAGCAGTAGTGATAGTGGTAATAGTAGTGATAGTAGTATTAGTAGTGGTAGTAGTAGTAGTAGTGATAGTAGTAGTAGTAGTGATAGTAGTAGTGATAGTAGTAGTATGAATGAATGAATGAATGAATGAATGAATGAAAACTTTATTTAACAGATTGCAGAATGGGTACAATACAGTACGGCTCAATACATACAATTGTTAAGGGGATGCAGACCTGAGAAAGACGTTTGTCTTGTTTCCATCAGGGTCCCCCATTTTCAATTCATATAGACATTTATGACATACACAACATACATGACATTTATGGCATAGGGACATATAGGTATTTAGTACTGATACATTTGTGACATAAACGGTATTCAAATATACAGTACTGTTACCCCTAGATCCTGACAGAGTATATATGATGGGGAGGGGACTGTACATTAGGAGGGGGTGGGTGGGTGGGAGAGAAATATACATACGGCGGGGAGGGAATATATACATGCGGTGGGGAGGAGACTGTCTATTAGGAGGTGGTGGGGGTTTTGGGCATTTACGGTGGCCAGTTTCGAATTGCAGCCTCCCGTAGGTGCTCTTTAAGAGCGGTTTTGAATGTGGCTAGTGATTCACATTCCTTTACAGCTTTGGGTAGGGCGTTCCACATTGTTGTGGCATAATTGCGAAACGTGTTTAGTCCCTTGTTTGAGCCGAATCTGGGTTTTACATGATTTGTTGAGCTTCCTCTGGTGTAGTGGTTGTGGTATTCACTGACCTTTGGGAAGTATTTTGACATGTACATGGGTACCCCGGTCGTATAGTGTATCTTGTAGACCAGGCCCATTGCAAGTTGCTGTACTCTGTCGTCTACTCTAAGCCATCCTAGGTTGTCAAAGTGGGCAGGGGTGAGGTGGGTTCTGGGGTTCAGGTCAAGTAGTAGTCTGACCAGTTTGTTTTGTGATGTTTGTAATTTTGTTTTAAGTGCCTTTGAGGTGCTTTGGTACCATGAGGTGCACGCATAGTCGTAGTACCCTTGAATGAGTGCTCCTGCCAGAGTCTTCAGGGTATTCTTGTTTACCAGAGAGGAGATCCGGTACAAGAATCTAGTTCGTTGGTTGACTTTTTTTATTACATTGGATGCCATTTTGTCACAGGAAAGATTTGCCTCTAGGATGGAACCCAGGTAGGTAATTTCGTCTTTCCTTGTGACAATATTGTCACCCACTGTAACTGAGAAGCCGTCGGTCTTGCTGAGTTTGTTATTTGAACCGAAGAGAATGGACTCTGTTTTGCCCATGTGTAATGATAGTTTGTTATCAGCGAGCCATATGCAGATTTTGCCTAGTTCCGTGCTGAGGGTTTTTTCAACCTGCAACTTGTTCTTGTCAGAGACCAGCAGTAGTAGTACAGTAGTAAACGTGTTTAGTAATAGTGGTGGTAGTAGTAGTGGTAGTAGTAATAGTAGTCATAGGTGATTTTAGCCTCTGCAAGAAGGGGGGGCAACATTTTGACCTGAGGGGAACAAATTACTTGTGGAAACAGTTGAGAAGAGTCAGTGAGCGCCAGCACCACGCTGTTCTATTGCAATTGGTGGATTATGAATAATACAAATAAATAGGTAGTTTAAAGACCACTTAAGGATTGCTCATAATTGGTATTTTTTTTTTTTTTTAACAATTGCATACCCAAAGTAATTCTTGATAATTTATTCTTATTTTCTGAAAATCCGCCTAAAATACATACCTAAGTAAATGGAATATTGCTCCACTTCTACAAGGGCTATTTGCATATTCTTGGTATCTAGGGACATCTATGGACCTCAGTGAATGTATTCCCAGTGTCAGAAATATTGTCTATTACTAGGCTTGCTTAAATTGTGATGAAACAAAGGAGAATATGAATTATGATTTTTCTTTGCATCTTTGACAGTGAATAACACCATGCTAATAATGACCAGACATGAAGAACTGCCACTTATCTGGTTCAGTACCTTCTTGAGATCATGTGTACAACAAATCTAAGGAAATGAATAAAGGGAAGATGATTAAAAAGAAGGTTCTGTAGATATAGTACTGAATTCTCCCATCCAGACCAATGCAATTTGAAATATTATTATAGAATATATAATAGCAGGCTTATAAATAACCTTATTATAGCCAATTCGCACATTTATATATATACATATATTATCTTTCAAATGGCCAAGTTCAATTTGGATTTAGTATCACCAGGAGTGCATAAGAACAGATAATGAAATCGACTGTACTTTTTTATTTTGATCAGGGTGCAACCGTTTTATTTTTATCCACTTTTTCTCCTTATTTTCTATTTTTCTCCCATCCCAATTTCGTGTTTCCAATGGACCTATCTCAAACCCTGCCCTCTTTTCTTGATCCTCCAATCACAACTGTCGCTTACCTCGGACAAACCTTTTTGTCCGAGGTAAGCGACAGTTGTGATTGGAGGATCAAGAAAAGAGGGCAGGGTTTGAGATAGGTCTATTCTCCCCTCCCCTGTCTTGAACGTTGCTCGACTATGCCCCCCACTGGTCGGTTGTAGGGAGGATAGAAGCCTTGCATCACGTGTCCCCTCCGGTACATGAGGAGGCAGCGTGTCACATCTTTTCACCTGCCAGCGCGGACTCTCAGTGGCGAGGTGTAACACATAGGAGGCTCACACTACCCCCACTACTTCCTGTCTCTGCTGTGCAGGCGTCCCCCAACTGACCTGTAGGAGTCGCTGTCCACAACGTCCAAATCCCCACCCATCGACTTCCACCCTCTAACTCTGCCAATTGAGTTAGAGGCTGGCACAAGCCGGAGGCAATGCTGACACCCGGATTCGAGACCGGAGTCTCTTGCATTGGTGACTAGCGCAATCTCCGCTGTGCCACCTAACCGCCTAGGGTACAACCGTTTTGAAACTAATTTCAAATCTAATTGTTGCTGCATGCAAAAAATAGGGAAGAGAAACTAACTGTGCTTCAATATATGTCTATAACGTTAGTGTTGTGGTTTATTATCCCGAATAATAAGAGATATTAAAAAAATGCATACAGAAGTATGACGTTTGAAACCCCATAGAGGCTTTCAGGAAATGTAGTTGTGAAGAATTCCAACACTGATCGACAGCTAGCGATGTCTATTACAAAATGGCGGCAAAAAACTACAATTCCCATGGTTAAAAATGTGCAAAATGGTCACCTCTCGCAAAATAAAGCTGACCAAAACTAAATGAAAATCTATCTAATAACACTTTAACCTATTGTTAAACTAACATATTGATGATAATATACATTATAACTGCTGTTGTGACATGGTTATGATGTTTATACTTGAATACGTTTGAAAAAACTGTATTTTTGTCAAACAGTCTGGAGATATTGACCGTGCGGGTGGAAGAGGTTAAAGGTCCCATGCATTATAAATGTCATTTTTCAGTCTCTAGCATTGTATTATAGTAATAGGAGTTCGTATCAATGTGTTTTAGGGTCTAAATACCATATTGGCGAATTGCTCCGTTTCAGCCCACCCCCTCTGTGCCTCTAGTAAATCGGGTCATTTTGATTTGAAGTCCCTGAGCACGTCACTGGGCGCTGTGGATAGACACAGTGATGCAATTGGCTCTGTGGTTGGAGCTAATGCCCGCCCCCATTCTACCTAGACTAGACAGCGAGTGGGGCTGCGGGGCCGAGAGGAAGAGAGAGCCGAGAGGGAGCCGAGAGAAAGGAAGAGAGGGAGGGAGGGAGAGAGAGGGGGCACTTGGGGGGGGGGGGGACCTGCCGCACGGAGGTCCGCGCGACACACACCTCCGAACGGGAGAGTGATAGAAAGAAAAAAAGGAAGAGAGAGGGAGGGAGGGAGAGAGAGGGGGCACTTGGGGGGGGGGGGGGGACCTGCCGCACGGAGGTCCGCGCGACACACACCTCCGAACGGGAGAGTGATAGAAAGAAAAAAAGGAAGAGAGAGGGAGGGAGGGAGAGAGAGGGGGCACTTGGGGGGGGGGGGGGGACCTGCCGCACGGAGGTCCGCGCGACACACACCTCCGAACGGGAGAGTGATAGAAAGAAAAAAAGAGGGAGGGGCTTCTCTCTCTCTCTCTCATGGTATAAATGATTATTTGTGTAAATAAGGTTATACGCCGACCATTAAGAAAATACATGTTAGTTTAGGAATAAGGGGCAGGTAACTATATAACTATAAGATGTATTCTTCTTCCTGCTCCTTTTGTCCATGGAATGACTATTTATGATTTTTTAATGAAGAAACTATGATTGTATTATTCCATGTGGCAAATAAAAACTCTGAACTGAACTCTCTCTCTCTTCCCCCCCCTCCCTCCCTCCCTCTACCAGTGGTCTGACTGTCACTCAAAGTGCTTATGGGCGGAGCCAGGCCATAACAGCCTGATTTCTCGAGGCTGAAAAATGATGGTTTCGAGTACTTGATTAGAAATATAAAACAATGAATTTTTTTGAAAAAAAAATTACAAATGTCTTCAATAGACTAACAGGAATTGTGTAAAGTTGCCCAAATAGTGCTAGGAATAGCAGTGCATAGCCCCTTTAAACAAAACACAACATAATACAGTGACAACAATAATACACAGGGCATCACAGGACAGTACTTCAACAATAATAATCATAATAATGACAAGACAATTAGAAATAATAAATACAGAATATAATAAATAATAATAATTTAGGACCTGCTCAGAGGTCATTAATCGGCATGCATGCGATGCATGTATGCGATTCGTCTCTGCGATTAACCCATCCAGTCGTCCTTCCCCCCCAAGGGCAGCCGGGAGCAGACAGGCGTCAACGTGAGCTGCGCCAGGGGACCAATCCAAGTGCTCCTGTCCGTCTTCGTCAAGGACGCCACAGCGTTAGCAATCTTGTTGTGCATGTTTTTTCATTGGGTTTATCTTATCAGGGGGAACCCTTGCAAGCACGGGGAGAACATGCAAACTCCACACAGAAAGGCCTGGGAGATACCCCACCTGGGTAACTGGCATCATGGAAACCTGGTCCCCAAGCGGGAATCGAACCCTGGACCTTCTTGCTGTGAGGCGACAGTGTTTAACCACTACACCACCGTGCCATATAATATATAAAAATTTAACTAATATTAACTAATAAATACAACATTTTGTAAAAAATTTAAACACCACAAAAGACATTAGACATTTCCTCCCCCCCCTCCCCCCCAGGACCGCCAGACCCCCCAGGCTCAACACCCCACCCCCACTCTGCCGATGCATAGTGTTTGTGGCCACTGTGACCCACAGCTCAATGCTGGCCTGCCCCACTCCAACTATACGAGCAGTAGATATTTCCAAATAAATAACATCCAGCAATGTCGGAGACCAATTAATCATTGTGAGTTTCTCAGGTTCTTTCCACCTCATGGCTATCAGCTTCTTGGCTGCTGTAACGCCTGCCAGAATGATTATTTTTTGTTGTATGGATGCTGGTAGTAATGATATATCAATTAGAAGTAGTGTTGCTGGCGTGAGTGGAATTGTTAGGTTACATACTGTATGTTTGAAAGTTTAGTTGTTATGGATTTCCAAAAACGGGCTACTGGTGTGGGAAATCCCAAAACATGTGCATATAAGTGCCGGTGGCCCTCAGAGAGCATAAAGTGCAGAGAGTCGGTCACCAGTCCCATAGCAAACAGCTTCCTAGATGTGAGATACGTCCTATGAATACAATTAAAATGTATTTGCTGGTGATTAAGGTTGCGAGAGGCTAATATAACATTTGTCCATCCCAGTCAAACTCAGGGAGGACTCCCCTCGCCAGATTGAATTTAATGTAAATTTTTTATATGTGGATTTGATTAAAAGTGTATACAAATCTGAGACAAACCCTCTTGTGGTTGTCCCGTCTCCAATAAGCCTGACAAAAGAGTGTGGGTGCAATGCTTGAGTCCAGGGCACGCCGTGAGCCCTGACCTTAGTTGCAAATAGAGGAAGAATGATTCGCCAGGTAGATCATAAAACTCTTTTAGGTCCTGAAACGCTCGAAGGCCGTTTTTATCATATATATCCTCCAGAGTATGAACTCTCCTCCTCTCCCATTGAGGAATATCATTGAGAGTCAAGGTGCCATTGGCATTTAACAGCACAAGACTTCTTCTGTACATTACGCCACGTTTGAATCACGTGGGATATGATCGGTCCATATCATAATTGGCAAGTAATTTGCGATTTATTATACTTTATACCTATAGCACATGCATGAGTCTGGTCTCTTTTGAAAGGCAACATTCTGAAAAATCACATTGAGTGCTAATGAAATAGAGTAACAGAGGTTTGAACACACTGAAGTAAAAGTTGTGTGTACCAGTGTTAATTTTGGCAGCTATTTTCATTTTAGTCTTAGTCATGTGTCAAGTGCTCCTTTTTCGTTGATCATATTTAGTCATCTGCATTTATTTTTAGTTTAGTCAGTTTGTCAACTAAATGTCGGAGAATTTTTGTCTTAGTCAGTGTTGGTCTCGATTTTGTCTTTTTAGATTTTGTCTAGATTTAGTCACAGGAAACTGATGATTTTTGTCTAGTTTTTGCTAATGAAAAAAAAGGCATTTTATATTTTTATATTGTAAATAATGCAATTCTATTTATTAAGTATAGTCTAGCCAAAACCCTATCAGCTGATTCACAATAAGTTCAGTAGAAGGCTAGAAGCCCAATAGTAACCAAACATTCCTTGAAATAGATTCAGAAATAGTCAGACATGGAATCGAACATATTCGGATTTAAATTGCTTTCTTTTTTTAACCAACAAAGCAACATTAGGATAGTGTAAATACACAGTACACACTGATTGCAATTCTCACTGGGACCTACTGTACAAATTTCACACACGTCACAGACACATTCCCTTTTTTCCGTCGAGTCGTACTGTAGATCGCTGACGTCACTTTAAACTTAAAACTTAAAATGGCGGCCGCCATCAGAGAATTTGTTGTTTCTCAAGTTTCAAGTTTCTTTATTAGTCGTGTACAGAATACTTTTATATAAAATGCTTCTTTCTGTTTTGCTCCAGAGATTGTGCTAGATAAAAATAGATAAGTATAAAAAGTATAGTAAGTATAAAATTAGGGATGCCCCGATCATGTTTTTTGCCACCGATACCGATCACCGATCGTCTTGAGCAATATCGGCCGATACCGATACCGATCGTTTTTGGTTTTATATAAAAAAGATTTTTTTTAAATATATACTTTTCCTTAAATTTTTTTTTATAAAATATATATATTATATAATTAATACTTGTAGTTGTCTTATCTGCGAGACATCGCCACCATGCAACAAGTCAAAATGCTCGCTATCTGCAAATAGCTCCACTGTCTGTGTATACTCGAGTAGCCTCCAGCAAGGATTCTCCGGCGCTGCAGCTGGACCCTATACTCTGCGTCGGTCAAATCACATTCAGCATGCCCTCATGCGATGGAAGCCAGGGGCTCAAATACGCATTGAATCAATGTTATAAGACATTGATATCAGGAGCTATCTGTAGCTACTGCTAGCCGGCTAGATAACGTTAAGACAACGCCTCAGTGAACTATTTAGTTTACTGGAACATTTCATTTTGAACAGTGAGCACTTCAAAGAGCACTTCAAAGATGCAGATCCTTTACATCCTCGCCATTCCTGTATGCCCTTCATCGCGGCAAAAACCTTAACTAACGTTAGCTGCTAACGCTAACTAAGCTACACTAAATAGCACAGGCACAGGGGAAATCGGTTTTGTGGAGTTCCAATAGTGAGGAAAGGGGTGGGCGCGGGAGGCTGAGCCCTTCTCCCTCTCTGTACGTTCAATGATGATGATCAATGAAGTAGCCAAAAGTTACACTATAAAAACTAACTGGATAGTTGATCAAATATTTCAATTCAAATATTGTAAAATCATAAAGTCTGCTATAAGCTATTCTCCCTCTCTTTTGTGTGTTTATACATTTACTATAGGCTACTCTTTTTGACATGGATTAGGCCAATTAGCTTTAACAACCCTGATTCCTGAGCCTATTTTATTCAAAATTAAGATATTGATTTAAATATGTATATAGCCTATATAAAAAATACATTTAAATGGATTCTCTCCTGTATGAGTTATTGTGTGAGTCTTCAGGGGAAAAAAACATTTTAATCGTATCTCCTGTGCCGTCACAAGCACTACCATAGCTTGGAGAGATAACGCACAGTATATAATAATTCATTATATATTATGTTTATTATCATTATTATGTTGTTGATTTTTCTGGTAAATTAATCATTTAGATTAATCAACTAATCGATAAAATAATCAACAGATTAATCTATAACTAAATAATCGTTAGTGACAGCCCTAGATAGTAGTAGTAGTCATAGAAGTAGTAGTAGCCTAGTTGTATTAGTAGATGTAGTAGTAGTGGTGGTAGTGGTAGTGGTAGTGGTAGTAGTAGTAGTAGCCTAGTTGTAGTAGTAGTAGAGGTAGTAGTAATAGTAGAAGTGTTTTTTTTTATTTGATGTTTTTTTTTCCCGTGTCTTACATACAGGTGTATGGCCAGCCCATATGGGCTTACAAGACACATAACAATAAGTATATAATAATATACTTAACAAATAACATATAGACCAAGATGGCCACAAGAACAAGAAAATACAAGAAAATACAATAAAACGTAATATAACACAAGCTGTACGCAATGTATATAAACAAAGAAAGAAACAAGGGGAATTCAAATACAATTATATAGGATATAGTGTGTTTTGTCTCAAGTGCCATGCTTTCTCCAAAAATCCTGCAAAACTGAAGATGTCCTCCACAAAAAAACAACTCAACATACAACTCTCAGACTGCCAAAACAAATCCGGATTTACAATTTGAATTTTCTCAAATAAAGCCCTCCTCAAAGCGGTGTACAAAGGGCAATAAAAAACAAAATGATATTCATCCTCCACCAATCCCAGATCACATAGAACACACAACCGCTCCTTCTCAGGTTTACCTTGGAATCTACCCACTTCCACAGCCAATGGCAAGGTGCCATACCTCAACTGGGCACACAGAGACCTCCGTCTTCTCTTTAAGTTTAACATTACATAAGGTTCAGTAAAATACTAATTTTTAATAACATATTTTCTAAGTTTAGGTTTTTTCCAAATCTCCACCTTCCACTTATCCCGATGGATTGTTGATAATTTTGTTTAAATTATGTGAACCTTACACTGCAGATGGTTCATAAAAATCATACTTAAGTCAGTAGAAGAAAAAATCATGGACATCTCTCTTGACCAGGGATGACCGTGTGCCCTGTCCCAATTTAAAATCTTTTTTGTCACCCTGTCATTTGGCAGCTGGACCAGGCGGTTCCATAACCTCACCATTTCACCTTTTTGCTTGACCAAGCAAGAGTCCCACCCCATGTCCCCTTCTATAGCCCCTTTTGGTGTGTATTTATGGACTCCTAAAAAGTATCTTATGGCCCGGTTCTGGATAGCATTACATTCAGGTGCATCATCAAAACCCCATACTCCAGCAGCATAAAATAAAACAGAACCCACCATTGAATCAAATAATTGTGTAAATGTTGTGAAACCCAAGGTCAGTGCACACTTTAATTTAACTCAACAGTCAACACACCCCCTAGGGCCCTTCCTGCTGACTCAGACATTATTGTCCTTCCTTCTATGAAGCTCATGTACTCATTAAAGGTAAAACCAAGTAGTGGTAGTAGTGATAGTAGTAGTAATAGTAGTAGTAATGGTAGTAGTGGTAGTATTGGTAGTAGTAGTGATGTAGTAGTGGTGGTTGTGGTAATAGTAATAGTAGAAGTAGTAGTAGAGGTAGTGGTAGTAGTAATAGTAGTAGTGATAGTAGTAATGGTAGTAGTGGAAGTAGTGATGTAGTAGTAATAGTAGAAGTAGTAGTGATAGTAGTAGTAGTGGTGGTAGTAATAGTAGTAGTGGTAGTGTTAGTAGTAGTAGTGGTAGTAATAGTAGTAGTAGTAGGGCTGTCGCGGTATGAATGAATGAATGAAAACTTTATTTAACAGATTGCAGAATGGGTACAATACAGTACGGCTCAATACATACAATTGTTAAGGGGATGCAGACCTGAGAAAGACGTTTGTCTTGTTTCCATCAGGGTCCCCCATTTTCAATTCATATAGACATTTATAACATACACAACATACATGACATTTATGGCATAGGGACATATAGGTATTTAGTACTGATACATTTGTGACATAACGGTATTCAAATATACAGTACTGTTACCCCTAGATCCTGACAGAGTATATACATATGATGGGGAGGGGACTGTACATTAGGAGGGGGTGGGAGGGAAATATACATACGGCGGGGAGGGAATATATACATGCGGTGGTGAGGAGACTGTCTATTAGGAGGTGGTGGGGGTTTTGGGCATTTACGGTGGCCAGTTTCGAATTGCAGCCTCCCGTAGGTGCTCTTTAAGAGCGGTTTTGAATGTGGGCAGGGATTCACATTCCTTTACAGCTTTGGGTAGGGCGTTCCACATTGTTGTGGCATAATTGCGAAACGTGTTTAGTCCCTTGTTTGAGCCGAATCTGGGTTTAACATGATTTGTTGAGCTTCCTCTGGTGTAGTGGTTGTGGTATTCACTGACCTTTGGGAAGTATTTTGACATGTACATGGGCACCCCGGTCGTATAGTGTATCTTGTAGACCAGGCCCATTGCAAGTTGCTGTACTCTGTCGTCTACTCTAAGCCATCCTAGGTTGTCAAAGTGGGCAGGGGTGAGGTGGGTTCTGGGGTTCAGGTCAAGTAGTAGTCTGACCAGTTTGTTTTGTGATGTTTGTAATTTTGTTTTAAGCGCCTTTGAGGTGCTTTGGTACCATGAGGTGCACGCATAGTCGTAGTACCCTTGAATGAGTGCTCCTGCCAGAGTCTTCAGGGTATTCTTGTTTACCAGAGAGGAGATCCGGTACAAGAATCTAGTTCGTTGGTTGACTTTTTTTATTACATTGGATGCCATTTTGTCACAGGAAAGATTTGCCTCTAGGATGGAACCCAGGTAGGTAATTTCGTCTTTCCTTGTGACAATATTGTCACCCACTGTAACTGAGAATCCGTCGGTCTTGCTGAGTTTGTTATTTGAACCGAAGAGAATGGACTCTGTTTTGCCCATGTGTAATGATAGTTTGTTATCAGCGAGCCATATGCAGATTTTGCCTAGTTCCGTGCTGAGGGTTTTTTCAACCTGCAATTTGTTCTTGTCAGAGACCAGCAGGGCTGAGTCGTCCGCAAACAGGAACAAGTTGCAGTCACAGGCTGACAACATGTCATTTGCATAAATTAGGAAGAGTAGCGGTCCTAGTATGCTTCCTTGTGGAACACCACAGCTCACTGTGAGGGGGGGGGGATAGAGTACCGTTTACCTCTACCATCTGTTCTCTCCCCTCCAGGTAGGATTGCATCCAGCTCACTGATAAGCTATCAAAACCAATTGCTTTTAGCTTGTCCATTAGAATGGAGTGATTGACAGTGTCGAAGGCCTTTTGTAGGTCCAGCATGACCATGCCGCAGTATTTGCCCGCGTCCACCTCTTGTTTGATGTGGTCGTTCAAATAGAGGAGGCATGTGTCAGTGGAGTGGGACGTTCTGAAGCCAGATTGGAATTCGTAGATTAGATTTTTTTCCGCCAAGTACTTTTCTACCTGTTCATAGACTATTTTCTCCATGACTTTCGAGATGGAGGTAAGAATAGAAACAGGGCGGTAGTTGCCTGGGTCTAATTTGCTGCCCTTTTTGTGTAGAGGGGTCACTCTCGCAATTTTGAAGTCCTTGGGGACGTGCCCCTGTTTTATAGAGAGGTTTATTATGTGTGTGATGACTGGGGTGATGGCGGCTGCTGCGTCTCTGAGGAATTTGGAGGGGATGTTGTCATGGCCAGTGGCCTTGTTAGGTTGGAGGGCGCTCAATTTTTTGAGTACCTCATCGGTTGTTACCATTTCAAGTTTGAAGTCGTCTTTGTGGACCCCTAGGTTTTTGTAGTATGCTACTATGTGTTCTACCCCATAATGCCCTGAGTGGGAGGGTAGTTTGTTTACCAGTGTTGTGGCTATGTTTGTGAAGAAGATGTTTAAGTAATTGGCTACATCCAGCTTGTATGACATTTTCCCACCGCGGTTGTGTGTGTGGCTAATCACTGCGGGATGCGGTGGTACCGCACTTCTATAAAAATTTATTTTTAATTTTTTATATATATACACCTGTATATATTTGTTTTATTATTAAGACATGAGAGTTTACCCGCGATCATGATTAGACAACAATTCTAAGGTCGTAGGAGTCCCGAAACTATTTTAAACATGTTTGATAATCTATCCATTTGTCCCTCAACGTTCTGAAATGTGATAATAGATTTGCCTGCTCCTTTAACACTTTGAATGCCAGCAGGGGGCGCACGATTTAGCGCTTGAGTGCCAGTGCTTAAGTCAATGAGAGGGCGAGCACATTTCCGTTTTATACCATTTTGAAAAACGCTTGTTTTTGGAAATGTCCATAAAAAAAAGAGATTCTGCAGTAATCGCCCTTTAGTGTAATACACAAAACACGTTGTCATTTTTCGGCCTATTTATGAATCGTTTTCAAATAAACGCTAGATTATCGATAGTATATATGTACTTATGCACGCTAGAGAAGCAGGCTGAAAAATCGATTATCTATTTCCTGATCAGCACACACACACACACGTTGAGATATGTGAAAAAAACTCTGGGAGACGATTGGGGTGCGGTATTTTCCATGTTCGAGGCCAGATACAGTCCCAATGGTAACGTGAGGCTAGATTGATAAAAAATAAATGGAAATCGTTAATAAAAGAAATAACGATTAAATAACAAGATTTCTCGTCATTGGCACTCAACGCATGGCATGAACTAATGAGATTTCTCATGGCTGGCACTCAAAGTGTTAAAACTAACGTTATTTGAGCGCACATTTAACGTTATTATAACACTATTTTAACGTTAGTGAATGTGAATGCACATACATAGCTAGTTAAATATCACAACTCGTGCCATTGTTCATCATTGGGGGAAACTAGCCAATAGCTAATGTTATAAATTGAAAACAAAGCCAACGTTAATATCCAGTTGACATTACAGATCATAATATCTATGATAACGTTAACGAAGTGAGAGTAGGGGTTAGGGAAACGTTGATGTAGTCAGAGTGTAGCGGGGATGGTAGACAGAGGCAGCACTTTGCGTGTAATGTTAGCATAACATTGAGCAAGCTACATGACCAGCACTTCGGCCCGGGAGTGTTGGGAGAATGCTCCCAGCTCCCCTGTACTCTACTGTTGTTCAGATTAATACAGGAAAATGTATACATTGGGGGCTTGAGTCCGGGATATGAAAATAAATCCTGATTTCATCTGTGAGTTGTAAACTGTATGGAAACGTGAAGTTAGCTCATGCTACTAGAAAACGGACGCCTCGTCATTAAATGAAGTTAAAAATGATGACGCCCCTTTTATTTTACCACGGATCTCGCGGTTGTCTGTTCCCCAACCGTGGGTTACTTGACACACCGCGGGATTGCGGTGATGCGGTTATCGCGACAGCCCTAAGTAGTAGTAGTAGTAGTATTGGTAGTAGTGGCATCAGGAGACCTAAACAGATCACATCTTCAATCTCTGGATTTTAAGATTTCCAGGTACTGGTTCTACCGGCTAGTGTAACGTTAGCTACGATGGCTAGCGTTAATCAGTTAGGTAATCTACATAAAATCGTCACATTACACACTGGCAATAATGTTACAAAATATTTTGTGGCATGCAATCTTTTAGGAAAATTTTGGAAATGGGCTCTGGAATCCAAGTAGGTCTAACAATAGCAATGGCTGTAACATTAGCAACAAACTGACACATACGGGAGCATCACCCTCATTCACGGAATTGCGGAATTGACCAATACAAATTTAATCAACTGTAAAACGTGGAATATTGCAGAATTTGCCCTAATGTGGACAAAAAATTCTAGTTTTGGGGAGAATATGGAACGTTTGGTGCAAAGCAAACATGACCGGGGACGCTACAGCGTGTTACACACAACACACAGCCGTGTCCAAGCATCTGGCTGCTTCGGTGTTAACGTCATCAAGAAGCTAAGAAATTCCACCCTAAGCCTTAAATTCAGAGCAGAGCAGTATCCTAATGACTTTTATGCCTCCGGCGATAAGCTGTTTTGCTAATTCTGTCAACATACCGTGGACCGGACCCGCAAAAACATGTGCGAAGATCACTCTCCAAAAGCCATGTCAGGAACACGGAAACACACTGCTTCCCAAAACACACCAGCTCTCTAACGATGATCCCTGGTGATCACAATAGATACAGCTAGAGGGCGAGGCTAATAATCACTGACACTATTGTGATTAAATACCTATGTAACATTACAGTACATAGGACTATAGATGGAAATGATAGCTTCTTACTAAATCTGGTGCACCCATCTAATGCAAATGATTGTCAGTGCACACTGTCCTTTATAAACGAAATAAACTAAAGGTGCCTAAATTATGCATTAATATATTTCATCACAATATAATAGATATAGCTAGGCTACTGACATTGTGATAATGTCAGTAGTAGCTAGCTGTATCTATTGTTTACACTTAAAATGTGTATTTTTATTTTGTCACAATATTATTTGAAAAATATTGTGTAAAATGTAACTATTTCTGAGTTGCAGCACTTAAAAACATTAAATGGACTGTTATATCTTATTACATTGTGGACATTTATTAATTCCCACTTATTAGACACTATATCTTATGGTAAAATGAGCGTAAAAAACAAAATACAGGGGCGGCTAAGTGGCGCAGTGGGCAAGGCGCTCGCCACTAATGCAGGAGATGCTGGGTTCGAGCCCAGCTCTCGGCATTGCTACCAGCTTGGCTGGTCGTTCATACTAATACAAATTGGCAGTGTTAGGGGTGGGAAGCTGGTGGGTGAGGATTGGACATTGTGGACAGCAACTCCTACAGGTCGGTTGGTGCGCCTGCGCAGTAAAATCAGGAACCAACGGGGGCGGGGTGTCCCTCCCATGCAGACCCTCGCCGCTGAGAGATCGCGCTGTGCAGGTGAAAAGATGCGACAGCTGCCTCCTCGTGTACCGGAGGGGACACGTGATGCAAGGCTTGGTCCACATTGCAGCCGACCTGTGGGAGGCATGGCCTAACAGCGTTCGAGACAGGGGAGGGTAGAATTGGACAATATGAAATTGGGATGGGAGAAAAATAGAAAATGGGAGAAAAAGTAGATACAAAAAAATAAAAAATAAAAAACACAGAATTCTGAAATATTTAAACGGAAAAAACAGAATTTGGGGAAAAATAAAACCGATTTTATATGGCTCTACATCACCCCTATAGACCTGTCCGCTGAATACAAACAAACTGGATGTGAGCGCAGCCTTGGGGCAGAAAGCAGAAACATGATACCGGGTCTTGTGGATTTTCATCAACATGTAATGTTGCAAATGTTTGTCGATACATGAATAAAAATATATTGTTAAAACGAGCAGCATTTGTTTGTATTTAATTGTTGTAATAAAGCTGCTTAGATAAAAATATTTTAATAGACACGAATAAAGTTGAGAGCTATCGATCCCATATCCATAACCAACGTTACACAACTTGCTATAACAACTAACCTACAACGGTGTGACTGTTATTTCTGACTTGCATCCAATAGACACATAGGCATAGCTTTCTCGCCACAATTCTGGCTCAACAGCTAATAAGCCAAGTACTGTACGCACTGGGTGTTGACAGCTGTCATGTCAGTCCGACTTCATACAAATAAAGTTTGTTGAAAACATTCGCATGTGCTGTCATTAACCAAATCATTAGCTCCAACACACAGATTACTGTACACACGTCAGATGCTACAATGACTAGCTATGCGAACAATTATGCTAGAAGCCTTACTGTGTCAGACCGCACCGATTACCTGAATAAACTACAACTCCGCAGCGGTGAGCATTTGCCAGACCCCTACGTTATTCTGGACCCTGAATGGAAGCTAGACATGTCGAAATGACCAGCCATCCATTGGCCAGACATATCTACGTATTTGATTGAAAAGCCTAGTGTTTACACTAAGGAAAATCTACATGCATACAAGTCTTTAGATTCCTACAATTGTGTATTATGTGGTAATGTACAGGAGATTAAGTTTTTTTGACAGTCAGAATTCTGCGTCTTGAGAGCAGGTGTCCTACCAAGCCAAAGACAAGGCCAAAAGACCAAGCCCTATGATGCAGGGTTTATAGAGCTGATCCAGAATCAGTCCTCCTTACCAAGCCCTATGATGCAGGTTTACTGCATAAGAGACCTGGTACATCCTTACCGCTAACTGCACCTGCATGGCTGGGTGAGTTCAAGTTCAAGTGTAGGCCTATTTGAATTGTAATTATGTAATCCTTCACAAGCAGCCATCCCACAGATAGGGACAATAGGAATCATAGCTTGGGCTAAGAGTTTTACATCTGTACAGAAAGGTACAGGTGCTCAGGTGAGAAGAAACACCTGCTCCTAGTAGTAGCTTTACAGAGCTGATCCAGAATCAGTCCTTCAAGATGGGTGGTGTAAAACTCCTAGCACTAATCATAGCAATCTAAAATCATAATTAGAAGTCAATCTCCTTTACTAAAGTAGGCCATCCATCCTTCCAGGCTTGCTTCGTGCTGCAGTCATGCTGCCTCCATTATGTGCCAGATGGAACTGGCAGTAAGGCAGGGTCACACTGGCGAGGAGGAGGCTGCTGCACATCAAAGGTGAATAAATGGAAAGATATGTCCAGGGAAGAAGTTGAGCCCCAAACACTTGGGGACATTAACTTCAGCCGACCAAAGCGACACCACAAGAAAGCCCCACCACCCCAAAATATATCAGGTAGTTATTTCTATCCCATTGAAATAGTTTACCCATGACTGGACCCAATTTTACATATGTACAGTGGGGTTCAAAAGTCTGAGTTCACTACCAAGATCTGTTTGTTTTCATCATTCCTAGAAAATTAACAAATGGAAAGAAATAAGAAAATAGCTATCAATCTACACACAACACCCATAGTCTTAAAATTGTAATTAGGTCTGCAGATTGATTGCCAGTTTAGAACATTGGTTTTGTTGTCAGTAACCACTTATTTTGTTGATTTGGATGTATTTTATGGATCATTGTGCTGGAAGGTCCATTTTCATCTCAGCCTGATCTCCTTGGTAGGGGCGGATGATTTTTCTTTATATGTCTTGGTAAGTACGGGTGTTCGTGATGCTGTCTATTTTAAAAGGTCCTCCAGGGCTTGTAGATGCCATTATTTCAGTTCTCAAGTTTCTTTAATAGTTGTCATACAGGCGGTTAGGTGGTCGAGCGGAGATTGCGTTCGTCACCAGCCCCGGAGCTGAGTTGGATTTGCCTGTTCGAATCCAGCTCACAGCTCCGGGGTTGTCACCAGCTTGGCTGGCCGTCTGCACTGATACGATTGGCTGTATCAGAGGGTGGGAGAAGCTGGCGGGGTGGGTCCGGGTCGTTGTAAACAGCGACTCCTACAGTTCGGTCGGGGCGCCTGCTAAGCGCGGATTGGACGTGAGGGGGATAGTGTGGTCCTCCCACACGCTACGCCCTCTCAGTGAGAATCCGCGCTGCCAGGTGAAAAGAAGCGGTGATTGGCTGGACGTGTGTCGGAGGAAGCACGTGGTAGCCTCCACTCTCCCATATGATCTGACTGTAGGGGGTAAAGCGCAGCGACCAGGAAGGGACTGGGAATTGGCATACGACTAACATTGGGATGGGGAGAAAATCGGAGGAAAATGGAGGGGGAAAAAGACCAATAAAAAAAAAAAAAAAAAATAGTTGTCATACAGAAGTACAGAATACTTTTATACAAAATGCTTCTTACTGTTACGCTCCAGAGACTGTGCAAGACAAGATAAGTATGAAATAAAATAACATAGTATAGCATGTAAATTAGAAGTAAAAAAAATGAGGTCACAGTGTTCAGTATAGACATATGTACAATGTTCGATGCAGAGTAGACGTAACTGAGTTACCATATAATATACAATACTGTGTAGTGTACTTAGGCATGGGTTCTATTTCAACATCAGTTACACCCCATTGGCATGAAATAGATCCCATGCCTATAAGGAAATATGGTTGGTGTTCATTTTTTTTGGATACAGGTCCTGTGGGACCTTTTAAGATAGATGGCATCATGAACACCAGTACTACTTACCAATACATTTAAAAAAGGAATAATCCAACCCCCTCCCAGGGATAACAGGAGGCTGGGATAACAATAGACCTTCCAGCACAATGATCCACAAAATACATCCTTCTTTGGAACAACATTATTTTCATCTGCAACACAGCATAAGCAAACATTTCATAGATTGAATAATAACTTGTTTACACATAATAGAAAACATACAGTGCCCTCTCCAATTATGAAATGTCACCTTTTTGCCTTTACTAGCCGGTATGTGTATGTGGAGACAGAGTGCCAGTTAGCCCCTGTGGGTTCAGGGGAACAACTGGGCACAAATAGGACTTTACATACTTGGAAAAGGATGTGACCCTCCACCTATTCATGCAGTAAGGGGTAAAAAGGTGACATTATGTATGGATTATAGGCAGTGGTGCAGTGGCAAATTGACAGTAGGTCAAACGCTCCACGCGCGTGCGCGCGCATGCACAGTTTTTTTTGGCTGCTCTCGTCCTGCAGCTGGATACTATTGCCTCACAGCGCGGCCGTCAGCGCGCGGCCCAGAGAGCGCCGCTGGCTCTGCGGCTCTGCAGCTGCATGCTTCTCCGGGAGTCCGGTTGGATAATGCCATGTAAAAAGCGATTGCGCGTACTTCAGCATCAGTGACCGAGGTATAACGCCGTTATACCGAGTTATACCAGCACTGCACCACTGATTATAGGTGACATACTGCATGCTTGCACAAGCACACAATATCGCACACCAAAAGGAAGGGTGATGTTTCAAAGTTATAAATCAAGAAAAGGGTTTGTGTACCAGAGGCTTCAGGGGGGACATCAACCTCGGTGCCACAACTTGCATTGGTGACAGAACTGCTGCTAGACTTTGCTTCACTGTGTCTCCTTCTTGCACATCTGAAACCACAGTAGAGGTCAATTGAGATTTCAATGATCTGTATCTGTACACAATAAATAGTTATGTAAGGGATAATGTATAGCTACGAGGTCATTGTCGCAAAATAATTGACCGACACAGAGTTTAGAACACAGAGGCGCCGCGCAGAGGTGTTCTAAACACAGTGAAGGTCAATTATTTTGCAACAATGACCGAGTATAGCTATACATTATCCCGCTTATTACATGGCTAACTTACTAACAATATACCTAATTCATTTTACACCATCGACAAGATGAGATCAAATGCAGACACAGTTGTTCTGTGGCTCCTCTGTCATCGCCCCCCCCTCAATGTACAGTGTTACTTGTTTATACAGTGTGCCCCCCGCCCCCCCCCCCCCCCCCCCAACCACCTCCAATGTAAATTACCCAGTATGGTTGTCAATATCCCAATGTACCCAACCCCCCCACCCAACCTCCTCCAATGTACAGTTTCTACGTCAAATGTATATACTCCCTTTTCTTGACTCCTTCTGTATCACAAACAGTACTGTATTTGCAAATCTGGTATGTCATAAATGTATAGATGTAGCAGTACTGACTATCTGTATGTCATGTATGTCATATATGTCTATATGAATTGAAAATGGGGGACCCTGATGGAAACAAGACAAACGTCTTTCTCAGGTCTGCATCCCCTTAACAATTGTATGTATTGAGCCGTACTGTATTGTACCCATTCTGCAATCTGTTAAATAAAGTTTTCATTCATTCATTCATCGCCGGCAGCCGACAGGTGTGTGGTCTGATTACCTGATGAGTGCAGCTGTGCATATGCTGAGTTTAGCTTTCGTGACTGTCTGCGACCAAAATTCTTGATTGTGATTGGTCAATAGCGCTGTGTTAACCCCGTATCAGCGGTCATTATTGCGCGTTGCCCATAGCAGCGGTCCGTTATCGAGAAATTACTGACCGCTGTCAGGGGCAACCGAGCACTATTGACCAATCACAATCAAGCATTTTGGCGAATGTTAAAACGCCATGTAATAATGCAAGTTAACGTAGAGTATCCAGTCGGACAGCTAACTGGGTTGCTAGCTAATGCATTTAGCTACACGATAAACAAACCCAAACACTTTGCATAATACTTAGCTAGTTACATAAATAATGTTACCTTTACCTTGCTTGTAGGCTTTCACGTTTCTCGTCTGTGCCTCGATGAATGAATGAATGAATGAAAACTTTATTTAACAGATTGCAGAATGGGTACAATACAGTACGGCTCAATACATACAATTGTTAAGGGGATGCAGACCTGAGAAAGACGTTTGTCTTGTTTCCATCAGGGTCCCCCATTTTCAATTCATATAGACATATATGACATACATGACATACAGATAGTCAGTACTGCTACATCTATACATTTATGACATACCAGATTTGCAAATACAGTACTGTTTGTGATACAGAAGGAGTCAAGAAAAGGGAGTATATACATTTGACGTAGAAACTGTACATTGGAGGTTGGGTGGGGGGGGTTGGGTACATTGGGATATTGACAACCATACTGGGTAATTTACATTGGAGGTGGTTGGGGGGGGGGGGGGGGCGGGGGGCATACTGTATAAACAAGTAACACTGTACATTGAGGGGGGGGGGGAGGAGACACTGTACAAACAAACACAATTGTACATTGAACTATTGACAAAACCATACTAGGTAAATGGCTGTACATTGGAGGGGGTTGGAATGATTGGGTTAGGATATTTACAGGGGCCAGTGTTGAATTGCAGTCTCCCGTAGGTGTCCCTTGAGAGAGGTTTTGAAAGTGGGTAGTGATCCACATTCCTTTACAGCTTTGGGTAGGGCGTTCCACATTGATGTGGCATAATTGCGAAACGTGTTTAGTCCCTTATTTGAGCCGAATCTGGGTTTGACATGATTTGTGGAGCTCCCTCTGGTGTTGTGATCGTGGTATTCACTGACCTTTGGGAAGTATTTTGACATGTACATGGGTACCTTGGTCGTGTAGTGTATCTTGTAGACCAGGCCCATTGCAAGTTGTTGTACTCTGTCGTCTACTCTAAGCCATCCTAGGTTGTCGAAGTGGGCAGGGGTGAGGTGGGTTCTAGGAGTAAGGTCAAGCAGTAGTCTGACCAGTTTGTTTTGAGATGTTTGTAATTTTGTTTTTAGCGCCTTTGAGGTGCTTTGGTACCATGAGGTGCAAGCATAGTCGTAGTACCCCTGAATGAGTGCTCCTGCCAGAGTCTTCAGGGTGTTCTTGTTTACCAGAGAGGAGATCCGGTACAAGAATCGAGTTCGTTGGTTGACTTTTTTTATTACATTGGATGCCATTTTGTCACAGGAGAGATTAGCCTCTAGGATGGACCCCAGGTAGGTAATTTCATCTTTCCTTGTGACAATATTGTCACCCACTGTAACTGAGAAGCCGTCGGTCTTGCTGAGTTTGTTATTTGAACCGAAGAGAATGGACTCTGTTTTGCCCATGTGTAATGATAGTTTGTTATCAGCGAGCCATATGCAGATTCTGCCTAGTTCCGAGCTGAGGGTTTTTTCAACCTGTAACTTGTTCTTGTCAGAGACCAGCAGGGCTGAGTCGTCCGCAAACAGGAACAAGTTGCAGTCACAAGCTGACGACATGTCATTTGCATAAATTAGGAACAGTAGCGGTCCTAGTATGCTTCCTTGTGGAACACCACAGCTCACTGTGAGGGGGGGGGATAGGGTACCGTTTACCTCCACCATCTGTTCCCTCCCCTCAAGGTAGGATTGCATCCAGCTCACTGATAGACTATCAAAACCAATTGCTTTTAGCTTGTCAATCAGAATGGAGTGATTGACCGTGTCAAAGGCCTTTTGTAGGTCCAGCATGACCATGCCGCAGTATTTGCCTGCGTCCACCTCTTGTTTGATGTGGTCATTCAAATAGAGAAGGCATGTGTCAGTGGAGTGGGATGTTCTGAAGCCAGATTGGAATTCGTAGATTAGATTTTTTTCCGCTAGGTACTTTTCGACCTGTTCGTAGACTATTTTTTCCATGACTTTCGAGATGGAGGTGAGAATAGAAACAGGGCGGTAGTTGCCTGGGTCTAATTTGCTGCCCTTTTTGTGCAGAGGGGTCACCCTCGCAATTTTGATGGGGGAATATTGAGGGGACGAAATCAGGGCTGTCACAGTCTATTGACGGTTTTCCTAAAAAGACAAAATATTACTTTGATTTGACTGAACATCACGATTAGTTGTAACATAGCTCGAATCATAGCTAACGTTAGCAAAACAGCGTGCAAGATTAATGTTACTTACCGGATATGAAATGGGCTCCACACAAACTCTCGTAACCCTTCGGTCCATCACTGCCCCAATCCGCTCTCTTTATGGCTTGAAGCCACAGCCTTCTTCTGTTTATTTTGAATGGATGAGATCCACTTGGAATACTAAAGAATTCAAATCCTTGCTCACTGCGATTATCACAGCCGACTGCACAACAACTTCTGCCACTTTCAGATTAACAACACGTAGCTTGCTACGTTAGCCTCGTTTAGTCCAATGGACGCTTCTCCTCAGCGCTGCAGCTGCAGGTTAGTCCGTTCAGTACACAAAGAGCGCGGACACAGACGTCATATCCGCCGGGACGGGGAGCGACAGCAAAATCATCCGGGTGGCCTATTGCTTAATAACAGCGCAGCAGTGCTGCTTTTGCTTCCGCGTTTTCCCTGATTGGCTGCGCCATGCCCCGCGGCAGGCGCGGCAACCGCAGAGCGGAGCGGCAGAGCGAGCGGAGCGGCAGAGCTTGCGGAATTATGTAACCGCCCTCCGCCATGATTTTCATTCGGCGCTTCAGCTCACCTGGCAGAGCAGCGGTCCTGCGGTCCGTTGTTGACGAGTTCGAATCCCATCAAAAAAAAATTTTTAACGTGATTTTTTTTTTTTTAACATGTATTCTTTCGCCGGTTAAGGTTAGGCATGGTTAAGGTTAAGGTTAAGGTTAGGCATTGTTTCGGAGTTGGTTAAGGTTAGAACGGTTAAGTTTAGGCGCTGTTAAGGAGCTGGTTAAGGTTAGAGTTTGTCTTAGAGAATGGCAATATTCTTTCTATGGTTAAGGTTAGGCATGGTTAAGGTTAAGGTTAAGGTTAGGCATTGTTTCGGAGTTGGTTAAGGTTAGAACGGTTAAGTTTAGGCGCTGTTAAGGAGCTGGTTAAGGTTAGAGTTTGTCTTAGAGACAGCCTATTTCCGCACTGCCGCTCTCCCGCGTTGCCGCGGTCACATGGTCAAATTGTCACATTCTTGCACTGCTGCGCTGTTAAAAAGCAACACGCATCCGGGTGCGCTCCGTGCAGAATGGTTTAAATGTTTTTACCGTATTTGTATTTCTTTTAAATTATTATTAGTTTTTCAAGGACGAAGTTCTTAATAATAATAATAATAATAATAATAATAATAATAATAATAATAATAATAATAATAATAATAATAATAATAATAATAATAATAATAATATATTATTAATCTTAGCAGGCTTGATTGATTGATTGAAAAGTTTATTAACAGATTGCAGAATGGGTACAGACACAGTACAGTACAACTCAATACATACAATTGTTAAGAGGATGCAGACCTGAGAAAGACTTTTGTCTTGTTTCCATCAGGGTCCCCCATTTTCAATTCATCATATGACACACACGACATACAGGTAGACAGTACTGCTACATCTATACATTTATGACATACCAGATTTGCAAATACAGTACTGTTTGTGATACTAAAAAAATCCAGAAAAAGAGTGTATATACATTTGACATAGAAACTGTGCATTGGAGGAGGTTGGGTAGGTGGGGTGGGGCTGTACATTGGAGGTGGGGGGGGGGGGGGTTGGGTAGGGGGGGGGGTTGGGTAGGGGGGGGGGACTGTACATTGGAATACTGACATATTTTGACATAGAAACTGTACATTGGAGGAGGTTGGGTAGGTGGGGTGGGGTTGGGTGGGGTTGTACATTGGAGGTGGGGGGGGGGGGGGGGGGGGGGGGGCACTGTACATTGGAATACTGACAAAGCCATGCTTGGTCTTTATTGTACAACTGGGTTAGGACATTTGTAGGGGCCAGTTTCGAATTGCAGTCTCCCGTAGGTGTTCTTTGAGAGTGTTTTTGAAGGTGGGTAGTGATTCACATTCCTTTACAGCTTTGGGTAGGGCGTTCCACATTGATGTGGCATAATTGCGAAACGTGTTTAGTCCCTTGTTTGAGCCGAGGCATACAATCTATTTTGATGTCAGTATTGGGTAGCCTATATAAACAATAATACGAGAGCATATACAAGAACAATGAATCTCACTGCCATGTAGCCTATACGCCATGTGTAGCCTGCCTATATGTGATCAATACAAACTTGAACTTGAATTCCATCATGTCTGTGTGCGGGTCACTGCGGGAACTCACAAGGCTGTTGTCACAATGTAAATAAGAACGTGCACTGAAAAGTTACAGTATGTAGTTGGTTGATTATTTGTATGACAGTCAGTAAACCCTTGCAAAAAGTATCCGTTTTATTTAATGAATTGAAAACATTCAGCATCGCCTTCCTCCCGGCATGCAGCAACATGTATCAGGCAAATGCGCATCGCAACATTGACTGAGTGGAATCCCTTTCTATTCACATAACTGCATTTGTGATGGAGCTTTGACAGCTACAGTAACAGTCTATTGCTCGATCCATCTCCAATATCACGATGGACCGTGTCGGTGGCAAAGACCCGAGGGTGGAGAGGACTTGAATGAATTCCATCATCATATTTATATGTTGTGTCTGTCCACTATGTTTGTTACTTTGTTATTCCCCCCCCCCCCCTATCTATGTAAAGCGACCTTGGGTCTCTTGAAAGGCGCTATATAAAATGAAGCTATTATTATTATTATTATTATTATTATTATTATTATTATTATTATTGTTATTATTATTATTAGTTATTATTATTATTATCACATCTGTGCGGGAGCTCACAAATAGACTGTTAGTCTCAGTGAAGTTTCAACGGAGGTCATCTATTCTAACCAACAAATTGAAGTAGAACGCATTTCGTGACCAATCTTATTTGGAAACATGACACACAAAATAATTCGCTTTTTATTTGAAACAATATTTAATCGCGTTTGGAGGTTGGTGTTCTGCGTCTGCCCCCCCGTGCCAAACAAGCAGGCCAACCTCTTGTTCGCGTGTGAGCCCGTTATAATTACACTACTGTCGCTATTTTACAATGAACTATAATGAATTACGGGTCATACAGAAGTTGAACACGCCAGTGTTGGAACTAAGTAATGCACGGAAGCTTATTTCCGCGTTGAAACTAATGCAGAACTGAGGAGCGATTATGCCGTAGTAACGATGTTCTACCACTGGGCGTCAGCTACGCATGCTCCGAGCTGTGCGTAAATATAAGCACGAAGTCAAGTTCAAGTTGAAATTGATGAATCCCACACTTTGCTTAGAAATGGTCGTACGCACAGGTTAAGCACATATCTGTGCGTAAGTCACATTGATGAATGAGGGCCCAGGTGTTTCTGTTCTCATAATTCCCTTGTGCATAGGTGTTCTGTTCTCCCCCTGTGTGTGGTGGCTGATCCTGTCTGTACAGTCCTGTCCAAATCAAAGTGGCATATCAACATAAAATAACACTTATCACTACATTTTCAATGGCATATCAACATAAAATAACACAATTATCACTACATTTTCAGTGACATATCAACATAAAATGACAATAGACTGCTGCTAGTTCATCCCATCTTGTCGATCCATCTGAGCTCCTTCCCTCTGCTGCTCACCTCTGGCCTCTAACTCTTCTGTCTCCTATGGGTCTCACCACATCCCCCCCGTCTTTCACGAGATGCCTTTGAGGACAGAGGAAGCTGCATCTGAAAGTGGCCAAGGCACAAAGCCAGGCTGAGGAGCAGATGACAATTACAATGGCCTTTTAATTTAGTATTTCATTGAAAGAAGTGTCTACGTATAGTAGCTTAATTCATGTCTCACTCAGGTAATGATTTATGTACAGATTCTTATTATGTATGTTACACTCCAGTGACTCACCCAGTCACCCATCCACTGTAGAACATTTGCTTTAGAAAGAAATGTATGTATTGATTGTACATTACTTTTTAATGGTGTTAAATCTTATCCTGAGCCATTAAGTGGTGATCAAGTCAGTATTTTGATACACTGGGTGTATATACCATGCACATAGGTGTTAACAAATAAAAACATAGATCAGTTATTGGGTTGTATGCGTAAAATGTGTCTAATCTAATGGCATTACATAACTATTTACAGCTTGTAGGTAACATAGGTGTTATTGTTCTAAGAGAGTTATTTCAACATGTAAATGCAATAATAAACTGCAGAAGAAATCAGTCAACACCAGTGTAATCCAATAAAAAAAAAAATTGCAGTCAGGCCACTGAACTTAGAAGCAGGCCAGGACAGTGTTTCTAGTTGCAGCAGCGCAATAGTTAGATAACCTATGTGGGGAACAACCAGGAGATCACTGCAACTCACAAGTTGGAGAACTATCTCTCTCTCTCTCTCTCTTGCTCTCACTCTCACTCTCACTCTCACTCTCACTCTCACTCTCACTCTCACTCTCACACACACACACACACACACACACACACACACACACACACACACACACACACACACACACACACACACACACACACACACACACACACACACACACACACACACACACACACACACACACACACACACACACACACACACACACACACACACACACACACACACACACACACACACACACACACACACACACACACACAAAAGGAGCCACATGTGATTGGTGGAGGCGGGACCCTTACAAAAAACTGTTGTTGCTAATCATTGACACATGCTAGCCTGTAATAATCCCCCCAGATAAATCTACTTTGCATTTGATATATTGCAAATATATGCCATCACACACACTGGCATTTAAAGGGTTAGAATTATAAAATGAATATGTGGTGTTATGATCAGGGCTGAAGTTGAATAAAAGATTGTATTATTTTCAATCTGACATTACAAAAAAACTGAAAATCCATCAAAATCAGTGTTGTTGCTAATCATACATAACCTGTTTTTTAACAATAATTTGTGATGCCATAACAAACACTGGCATTTAAAGGGTACAAATAAAAAAATGCCTGCACCAGAATGCAGGAAATGAAGTCTTTGTAACAAGAAATGTCCTGGTGGGGGACCCCCAGACCCCCTGCTTAAAAAGTGGCCTGACTGGGGCTATATTTTGCACTATAATTTCCTGGCCTGAATGATTTCCCCAGTCCGGCCCTGGTTAAAAGCCTCCAATGCTTATTAGTGTGTGTGCGTTTGAACGTGTGCATGTTTCAACCATACATTTCCATTTATAATTTTTTTTTATACCTCCTATAATAGTGGGGGTCGCGGCTCTCTGACCCCGTTATTTTTGGGTCACAGCCTGAAAAGTTTGGGAACCCCTGCTTTAGGATAGTGCAGGAGCAAGAACACACATACAAACATGACATTTTTAGGCCTACCTCCGGGAATAGCACATTGAGTTGCTACATAAAATGCATTACGACAGGGGGCCTTAGCAAGCCAGGGGCTTCTTCAGGTACATTAGAGGTTGAGCAAGCCAGGGGCTTCTTCAGTTACATTAGAGGCTTATCAAGCCAGGGGCTTCTTCCGGTATGTTAGATTAGAGGCTTATCAAGCCAGGGGCTTCTTCCGGTACATTAGAGGCTTATCAAGCCAGGGGCTTCTTCCGGTATGTTAGATTAGAGGCTTATCAAGCCAGGGGCTTCTTCCGGTACATTAGATTAGAGGCTGATCAAGCCAGGGGCTTCTTCCGGTACATTAGATTAGAGGCTGATCAAGCCAGGGGCTGCTTCCGGTACATTAGATTAGAGGCTGATCAAGCCAGATGCTTCTTCCGGTACATTAGAGGCTGAGCAAGCCAGGGGCTTCTTCCGGTACATTAGATTAGAGGCTGATCAAGCCAGGGGCTTCTTCCGGTACATTAGAGGCTTATCAAGCCAGGGGCTTCTTCAGGTACATTAGAGGCTGAGCATGCCAGGGGCTTTGGCTCCGAGCCTGCAGGTTCACCCTACTCGAGTCTCGACTGCTTCCTCCACAAAATACTTCCTTATTTAACCAAACAAAAGAAAACCAATTGTGGGTGATTTTAAATACACGTTGACTGGTCCGTTGTTCCGGATCGAAACAGAATAATATAAATCATAATTTAGACACTGGAAAATAGTTCAAACCATTATGTCTTGGAGTTATTACATTAATTATGGGTGGTCCGTGGATCAACTGACATCAACAGGACAGCGGACAGGATAACAGAGAAATGGAGGAAAAGGAAAAAAAGCTGCTTAAGTTCGTCCCAATCTTCATTTTATACTTCTTCCTTGTCCATAGGCTGGTGTATACCATAGGCTGGTGTATATAGCATAGGCTGGTGTATATACCATAGGCTGGTGGGCCAATCTTATATACGGCAACTGTGCATTTCCCCACAAATCTAGTTTTGAAATCCGTTACCTAAGTGTTTGTTGGACGTGTACATTTAGTGACACGTCCCCAGCGATAACAAGGAAATGCACATGTGCCCTGGCCGTGACCAAAAACGCCACTGGACTGAGGAGAGGCCTGAGTTGTGTCCTAATTCACACTCAATATTCTATATACCGCGGTCATCATGACCGCCGTATATATTCCCCCACAGGCGAATACTGGCAAAGCGCTGGGGGAACTACATGATCACCTGAACAGACACCAGATAAAACATCCGGACGCGGCGATGATAGTGGCTGGCGATTTCAACCAGGCGAACCTGAAGAAAGTGATGCCGTCCTTTTTTCAGCACATCGCCTGCTCCACGAGAGGGAGGAACACGCTAGACCACTGTTATTCCCCGTTCAGAGCCGGCTACAAGGCAGTAGCCGCTCCGCCATTAACGGGGTCTTCAAGCTCGAGTGATCACGACTCCATCTTGTTATTCCCCGCCTACCAACAAAGATCACGTGACGCCGTCGTGTCACGTGAGACAAAGAAGTGGACTGACGAATCAGAGGCCACGCTCCAGGAAGTGTTAGCAGACACGGATTGGGATATGTTCCAAGGCAGCGCCAGTGACGTCAGCGAGCTCGCAGACACAGTGGTGAGCTATATAACAACAATAGCTGATAGTATTGTCCTCACGAAAAAGGTGCGGGTTTTCCCAAACCAGAAACCGTGGGTGGACAGTACTATTAGAGCAGCTCTGAACTCTCGCACCACCGCTTACAACCTGGGTAGAGAGTCAGGAAACATGGAGTATAAGCAGGGTTCCCACGCTTGCCTTGAAATCTTTTTCCATACTACCTCCTGATTTTCCAGGTACCATATTAAGTGATGATCTATAGGCCCCTGAAGTTTTCCACCCTCATCCGCGCCCCCCTCCCCCTCACACACACAACCCCCTAGGACACCTGACTACTTACTTGATTTAAAAGATGTGCCAGTCAAGTCTACATTGTAAATTCTTAGAGATTATGTCTTATTGATAATATCAATGCAACAAGCTGTAGATGAACAACAATTTATTGAACTGGAACACATGAGCACTGGGATTGATATATGTTCTCTCTTCCACTCCTCTCCTATCTCATCCTGTCCTCTTCTCTCCACACCTCCCCTCGTGTCCGCTCCTGTCTTCTCTTCCTACTCTTCTCAACTCCTCTCCACTGTTCTCCCTTTTCCTCTGTCATCCTCCTCTTCCATCTTCGCGGCCTCTTCTCTTCCTGGCTAACTGGCTCGTTATGAGAGCTAACGTTGGCTAGCTACTGTACCCGGTGCTGGCTAACTGGCTATCGTTATGAGAGTTAACGTTGGTAGCTACTGTACCTGGTGCTGGCTAACTGGCTCGTTATGAGAGCTAACGTTGGCTAGCTACTGTACCTGGCGCTGGCTAACTGGCTCGTTATGAGAGCTAACGTTGGCTAGCTACTGTACCTGGCGATGGCTAACTGGCTCGTTATGAGAGCTAACATTGGCTAGCTACTGTGCCTGGCGCTGGCTAACTGGCTCGTTATGAGAGCTAACGTTGGCTAGCTACTGTACCTGGTGCTGGCTAACTGGCTCGTTATGAGAGCTAACGTTGGCTAGCTACTGTACCTGGCGCTGGCTAACTGGCTCGTTATGAGAGCTAACGTTGGCTAGCTACTGTACCTGGCGCTGGCTAACTGGCTCGTTATGAGAGCTAACGTTGGCTAGCTACTATACCTGGCGCTGGCTAACTGGCTCGTTATGAGAGCCAACGTTGGCTAGCCAGTTTTAAAAAAAAAAATTTAATCTTTTTCCCCCTCCTTTTTCCGATTTTTCTCCCATCCCACCCTTCCTGGTTGTTGCGCACTTTCCCCTACTGTTGGTCCGAGAGACCGGAGACTGTCACATGCTTTCCTCCGACGCATGTGCAGCCAGCCGGCAGGCCAGCCTGGCCGTGCAGATTCTCACTGGGAGAGTGTAATGTGTGGGAGGCTGCACTACCTCTCTCCAGATCCTACCCTCGCTGAGCAGGCGCCCCGACCGAACTGTAGGGGTCGCTGTCCACAACGCCCAGGACCCACCCGCCAGCTTTCCCACCCTCTAATACTGCCAATTGTATTAGTGTGAACGGCCAGCCAAGCTGGTGACAACGCCGGGAGCTGGATTCGAACACGCGAATCCAGCATCTCCGGCGTTGGTGACGAACGCAATCTTGGCTAGCTAGTTAGCAAGATTGCACTGCTTACTAACCAATGTTGATAAACCCAGGTTTACCACACAGTTAAAACACAGCTACTTACATTTGAGGATAAACTTTCATAAGAAGTTTCACTCAAGTTTCACTGTAGATGCCAAGGCTCCCTTGGCTCACCAAGTTGCCTGCATCAAATTCCAACATCCAATATACCATATAGGATGCCAAGAGCATGCTCTACAACATGGGATCATCCATTTCTATCTACAGTAAAAGCGGTTCACATATAAAGGGTTTTTATAAATTTTATAAAGTTTATTTTATAAACTTTTCCAGGACAACTGTTTCTATTTCCATGTAATTGGTCACTTTTGCTCAGTTTCCATGCCTTTCCATACCTGGAAAATGAAAAAATGAATCCCATGTTTTCAATGTTTTCCAGGTACCGTGGGAACCCTGATAAGGCTTCAGTCTATACTCTACGCAAGGCTGTTAAACTTGCTAAGAGGACATATGCTGACAAACTGGAGACACAAATGGCACAAAACGACACAAGAGGATTATGGCAGGGACTGAAGACAATAACTGACTACAAAGTCAGCGCCCCCTCAATGGGGAGCGACGACGCCTCCCTCGCGGACAAGCTCAACTCTTTCTACGCTCGGTTTGGTGTAGACAGTGGCGCTGCTGGCTCTCCGGCTAGTGACGTCACTGGCGCGCCGGCTGTTGTGGAGGGGGGGGGGCAACCGCGGGGGGGCGGGGATGCTCTCTCGTTGTCGGAACACAGCATTTATGCAGGTGAACACCAGAAAGGCTGCTGGCCCAGATGGTATAACAGGACGCATACTTAAGTCCTGTGCCAACCAGCTGGCCCCGGTGTTCACCGCCATATTTAATCAATCCCTGGCGGAGTCAGTGGTCCCTGCCTGCTTCAAGATGTTTACCATCATCCCTGTACCGAAGATGTGTCCAAATGACTACAGACCGGTGGCACTCACCTCTGTGGTCATGAAATGTTTCGAGAGGCTGGTCAAGGACCACATTTGTGCCTCCCTCCCCAGTGATATGGACCATATGCAATTTGCATACAGGACAAACAGGTCCACTGACGACGCAGTCTCCCAGGTACTGCACAGCACCCTCTCTCACCTTGACCGTCAGAAGGGGGGCTATGTGAGACTGTTGTTCATTGACTACAGCTCAGCGTTCAACACCATAGTCCCCACCAGACTGGTGGACAAGCTGATCGAGCTGGGTCTGAGCTCCGCCCTGAGCGCCTGGGTACTGGACTTTCTGAGTGAAAGACCCCAGGCGGTCAGGGTGGGGGGGTCAGACCTCCAACACCATCACCCTGAGCATCGGGTCCCCCCAGGGCTGTGTTCTGAGCCCCCTGCTGTACTCACTCTACACACATGATTGTGTGGCCAAGTTCAGCTCCAACTCCATAGTGAAGTTCGCAGACGACACGGTGGTGGTGGGGCTGATCTCGGACAACAACGAGAAGGCCTACCGGGAGGAGGTTGAGGTACTGGAACGCTGGTGCCAGGACAACAGCCTGCTCCTGAACATTGGTAAAACCAAGGAGCTGATCGTGGATTATAGGAGAGGACAGCGGGAGACACACACACCACTGATGATTAACGGGGCTACCGTGGACAGGGTGAGCAGCTTTAAGTACCTGGGGGTCCATATCTCAGAGGATCTGACATGGTCAACACACATAGACACAGTAGTAAAGAAGGCGAAACAGCGCCTCTACCACCTGAGACAGTTAAGGAAGTTCAGAGTATCGGGGAAGATACTCCAGTCCTTCTACTCAGGAGCTGTAGAGAGCATCTTGACCGGAAACATCACTGCCTGGTATGGAAACAGCACGGCACAGGACAAGAAGGCCCTACAGAGAGTGGTGCGCTCAGCCGAGCGTACCACGGGTATTGCACTACCTCCCCTGCAGGTTCTATACAACAAGAGGTGCAAATCCAGAGCCCGCAGAATAATGAAAGACCCCCACCACCCCAATAACAGCCTGTTTCAGCTGCTGAGGTCAGGCAGACGCCTGCGAACCCCAGCTACTAGGACAGAGAGGCTTAGGCTCAGCTTCTTCCCCCAGGCCATCAGAGTCTTGAACAATGAACATTGAGTACCACAGAACACTGAACTATCCACACATAAGCACACACACGACACGCACGCTGTGCACGCTCACACACTAGCAGCCACTTTAACACTTTAACATGAGCGGGCACACACTCATGCCGCACACACCCACACTTATTGCCAAAAGGAAAGGCCACTTTAAATTAGTATTAGCAACAGTAACAGTGTATTGCACTACCAAAGCTACCTAGCATGTCCTATATGCTCTGTAAATAACTATGTACAAATACCGAGATGTCACACCATGTTACCTGTTACCTGTTATTGCACAATGTTTTTTGTATTGGATTCTATTATATGTTGTACCACTGTATTGCACATCGTTGCGGGCAAGACCACCCGCATTTCATTGTATACTCGTATGCCGTGACAAATAAAACTCTTGACTTGACTTGACATCAATAACCTAATACCATTTAACAATATCTTCTATCTCAGATCAATGTCCCCAATTAAATAAAGTGAATATAAAGTAAACACAAAGTCAACTAAATGTTCTCAAGCCTGAGCCAATTTCCCACAGAATCCCTCCTGGCTGTAAAACCCCAGACACATAATTCATACATCCATAATTTATCATCTGTAAAACCTTTATATCCCCATTATACCTTAGCAAAGAACTACCAGTCATTTACCCACAATTGCAATACTAAAAGAAACATTATCATGTTATATTTAAATGTATTAGTTAATTTAACAACAATATGTCAGAGTATGAACAGTGTCCACATTACTCCCACCTCTTGCAGAGACAAGTCGCATTTCTTTCCTCTCTCCCTAGGCCTTCAAGGCCGTTCCTACCGCCGCCTCTACTGCTCCATGGAGCCCGACGCTGCTATGCTCTGCTTCGTGCCGGTGGCCGGACTATACTCAAATCAACTCTAAATGGATCTAATCAGTGGATTGCATATTTTCTTCAAGAAGCAGAATAAGGCTAACCCTCTCTGCCTATTGGGACATCATAATCAGGCTACCAACTTGAAAACGTGGTCATTTTTGGATTATCGAAGCTTTTGGACTGCAATAAGAAGATTTTGGATCTGTTTACCGCGCACAGGATCTACCAAAATGAACTGATAAGACACTTGGACACTTGGACTAATAATGCATTCAGTCATTTGGACGGAGTTGTTAAAACTCACTCCACTCAAATCAATAGAGTTATATTTCACTCTATTCAAATCAAATTTAAAGTGACGTGGCTGGAATAAATGGGCCAGTCAGTCAGCCAAAACAAATTCCTGGACCAAGGTCGAAACGGGGAGCTGCTGGAGTCGAAGGCCCTCTGGGAGATAAGAGTGGCGAGCGGCTTCCCACCCGCAATCCCTACCTCCCCCACCCAGGACTTGGCTTGTGCACACCCCCCCACCTTCCCCCCCCCCCCCCTTCCTCTGCATTGGCGCTGCACTGTCGGCTGCCTCGTGTGAGGGATCACTCCCCCCCCCCCTACAGCCCTGTAACAACCCCAACCCACCCCCCCTCCTTCCGTAAATGGCGCTGCCTATGACGGCTGCCAGTCTGTTTGCGGTGGTGAATATGCATATGTTTGTCTCAAAGCTCTGTACCATTATTACTATCTAAAATGTAATAATTGTGGAATATTACTGTAATGAGCTGTATGTGTATGATCCAAGCGTCCTATGATCCTCATAGGAGCATAACAGAAAAAAGCATTCCATGTGAAGATATTCTGTATCTTTGCATGTCAACTAATAAAGAAACTTGAAACTTGAAACTAGCAAGTTGAGGAGAAAACCCAGATGATTATCATCAACATAATTCCTCAACGGCTCTATTTGAATTTTGAGCCAAATTACCTGTTTGCAAACAGGCTTCACACTCTCAATTAAAGACCATGCATGTGAAACAAGAAGTAGCCTAACTAAATATTGCATTTTCTTGTGGCCTTTATGACCTAGAATTATAGCAAACAAAAAAAACATATTACATTTGGATCCACCCCAACAATGTCAACAGATATCAAGAAGACAATCATAATGATTTAATTATATTAAAATGTTTCAACAGTTCATCGTCTTCTTTGGCGCGCAAACATGAGAAATTAGTCTTCATGTAGGATTTTGTGTCGCAAATCTTCATCCTGGTCGATTCCCCCACATAATCTTCCCTGCCTGTGTGTACAACTCACTTCCCTGGGGGAATGCCTATTTAAGAGGTTATGCATCCAGAGTGACTTCTAAAGAACGCAATGCACTCTGGACGTGAACATACGCCTAGTGACAGTGTAACACAACTAAAGATGTGTAGTCCTCTGGAATGTGTGGTTGTGGACCTATGTCAGCATATGCCTAGTGACAGTGTAACACAGGGGTCAGGAACCTTTTTGACTGGGAGAGCCCATAAAAGCCAAACATTTCTAAATATATTTCATTGAGAGCCATATAGTATTTTTAACGTATAATAAATTAAATATGTCTTACTTTTAATGCGACTTTTAATGCGACTGCATGGTTTTGCTGATGGCCTTGTAATCTGGTTCATACGTGGTGAGGTTGAGCTTCATGCAGGCGTTGAGGCTTCCATCAGTTAAACGTGAGCGTAGGTTGGTCTTAATGTTCCTCATATGCGAGAATGACTGCCCACATGCATATGTAGAGCCAAACATGGTCAATACGGCAATACTCACGCTGCATTGTGTGGTATGTCACAGGAAGCTCGTTCCAAGTTTTAAGAATCAGCTGGTCTTCAGGTTGAAGATTTTTAATTTCTGTCCACTTGTGTTCCCTCGCCAGCTCTGCTCGCTATATCTTCAGCTACAGATACTATTAGCTGCATCTTCAAAACTAATTTCTGTTTACTTTAAAATGACACAGTATTATTAAGAAATATCACAAGCATTAAAAAAAAAAAAAAAAAAAAATGTTACTCAAATTTCTGGGAGCCATATGCTGTCACCAGAAGAGCCATATATGGCTCGCGAGCCATAGGTTCCCGACCCCTGGTGTAACACAACTACAGATGTCCTCTGGAATGTGTGGTAGTGGACCTATATCAACATACGCCTGCATGTCTACCTGTGGATGTGATCCTCCGTGGTCTGGGGGCTGAAGTCGACACATGTCCAGCAGGATCCAAACCAGGCCTCTGGAAATTGCTACCATCCTGGTGTTGCAGCGCCTCCAAGGACATCACCAGAGCCCTGGGAAGGGTCGACCAAACCCTAACCTAATTTAAAATTCACTACCTTTACTATATCTATATACATATCCTACTAGTTATGCTGCTGGTCAGTAGTAGTCATACTGTCTCCATTTATATAATACAACTCTGTACATACATCTGATTAGCACTACACTTGTATATTTTGTAACCAAATGAATCCCCTGTACATTGTATATTACTGTTGCACTTTACTGTTACATTTGCACTCTGGTTGGATGCCAAACTTCTTTCCGTTGTACCATTCACACACATTCACTCACACATGGCAGAGGCAACCATGCAAGTTGCCAACCTGCTCATCGGGAGCAGTTAGGGATTAAGTGTCTTGCTCAAGGACAGTTCGACACGCTGCCCAGGAGTGGGAATCGAACCGGGAACCTAGAGAAGATGACTGCCCTACCTCCCGAGCCACTGTCGCCCCTAACTAACATCATGTTGGATTTCCGCACAAAGTAGGCAACACAAGATATTAACATTATAACTCAGCTCACTATAAACTCCCAGTAGTCGAGAACAGAGAATCTTAAATTATGATCTCCTATAACATCAGAACATTGACACTCATGAATTAATTTTGTATAGTGATAATAATATGAAATACTAACGTTCATGCATCAAATACATTTCTAAAGGTTACAGCCTTTTCATGAAACTTTGTGCCCATGCTGTTTTTGTCATATTGTGAACATTTCCCCATTGGCAATAATTGCATAATTAAAAGAAAACAGGTGCAACGTGATCTCATGTCTCCTGTGTGTCTTCTCACTCATACAGTAGCATACTGTACGTGGGTCTGCTGAGGTTAGCCTGATCACCACACACTCCAATACAGTTAATAAATGATTTATTAAACTGGAACATCCATGTTGTCCAGATTGGTGAAGACGCCGGCGAAAGTCCAAAACAAACGACCGGGAGTCAAACTAACAGTGATTGTGGTCACTTCAGATACATCTCTAACATGTCGCCTACTAAACTAGTATCATCCTAATATGTCACATTATGGTCATTTTTACTCCTCAGCATTTTGGAGACAGGGTAAGGGAGAATTCTGCTGTAAGATCCGATTCCAGGCCAGAAGGGGTACGTATGTGGCTCCAGAGGGTGGGGGCACCACTGGGCATTTCACATCTAGACCATCTCTGAATCTACCACCAGTAACTACAGTACATTAAGTCAAAACAGGTCAACACTGACATTGTACACTTCTCACCACTAGAGGGCACAATCGCACACTGAACACACTTTTCTTTTTTTATTGTAGACTTAGAATCCTGTGAAATAAACATTGTTAGATATAGACACTAAATATAGCCTCATCGTAAAGTCACATTTAAATAATTAAAAAGGGGTCAATCAAGTGTTGCAGCTTCTGATGCAGAGTACAAAACACAGACGGATATCTTGATGCAGAGTACAACACACAGAAATATTTATTGATGCAGAGGACAAAACACTGACAGATTTCTTGATGCAGAGTACAAACACAGACACATTCCTTGATGCAGAGTACAAAACCCTGGCCGATTTCTTGTTTTTAAACTGGATGATCACACCCACAACAAATCCTATGTCCTAAAAAAATTAAAAATTACACTCCACCGCATATACATTTATTTGGAACAACAACCCTCCACGAATAAAAAGATCCACCGCACAGAGAAACAAAGCCGACGGAGGTTTAGCATTTCCAGACTTCTACCACTATTTTAAAGCGTTCTCTTTAAGACCACTGGTCACCTGGTTTGATTCTCAAGCATCTGTATCCTGGAGAACATTAGAAGAAAACATAGTGGCACCACATAGACTGCAGGATATAGTATACACCAAATTATCAATTAAGCAATGCGACGTGAAATTTGGCCCTCTTATTACACATGTGATTCGGATATGGCGTGACACACAGAAAAAATATACTAACCAACATAAATGGCATAGCCATTCTCCCCTATTCAATAACAATGCACTCCTTATTGCACAACGACCTATCAGATATCCCAAATGGGAAAAGCAGGGCATACATACATTGGGAGATATCTTCAATGAACGGGGTTTCTGTAGCTATCAAGATATTCATAACAAATTTAACCTCACCAGCTCCACTTATTATTTCTATATGCAGTTATTAGCAAATTTGAAGGCTCATGGAGTCCCATTAAAGATACCACTTGAGCACCATAGATATCACAAATTCTTTTATGAAAGGGAGACACAGAGAGGCTTTGTATCTGACTTTTATCATCACTTACTTACATCTTCGTATGGAATCCTTCCCCTAGACTCAGTTTGGAGGAGGGATATACCAGACTTGGAAGTCGATTTTGATTGGCATGAAGTCTGGGCAAACGTTCGACTAGCGTCACGCAACCCGGATCATCAACAGATTAATCTTAATTTTATTCATAGGACTTACCTGACTCCTATAAGATTGAACCGAATGGGGCTTAAACAAGACTCTTTGCTCCTTATGTCCAAGGGGTGATATCGGTACATTTATGCATATGTATTGGGAATGCCCCCCTGTTAAGATATTCTGGGAAGAAGTAACCACGCAATTATCAGAATTTTTATTTCTGACCATACCTGTACTGCCTTCTGTATTGTTGTTGAATGATGTCTCTCAGTTAGCAGCCTCTATACAGCTAAAGAGACTAATTTTGTCCGGTCTTACGGCTGCTAAAAAGCTGATAGCATCACGCTGGATTCAACCGGATAAAATGTGCCGGAAGGTATGGGTTCTTACCTATCTCGATGTGATTTATCTAGAGATATCTACCGCAAGAATTTTAGGTGTCAATGAAGCCAGCATTGCAATCTGGTTAGAGGTGGTGGAGAGAATAAAGGTTAGCATATGAATTGTAATCCTTGGTTAGAAACAAAATAATGGATGGATTATCCAAGGGGGGTCCTGAGGGGGGGGAAGAAGAACGAGCAAGAGCATAAGTATGTATTGTATTGTATTGTAAGTATTATGTATATATCTCGTAACCTACATTTATATTGATTCAAATACTGGACTGTATAGTCCTGTGATTTATTGTGGATATTTACTGTTAATGTTTGTGTGTCTAGTTTTGTCATGTTAAAAAAATTATAAAAAAAAGTGTTCACAAAAATAAAAAAAATCCTATGTCCTCAATAATAAGCCCAAAACAATTCAAGTCTACCAAAAAATTTACATGATTTAGGGCTGATCTAATTAATTACATGCTTTGCATCTAAATTAATCACATATTAATCACATCAATATTTGATGTGAGAAGGGCAGAAAGAAGCAGGATTTTCTTGAATTCCGTTTTATTCTCAAATTCTTTCCAGGTTATTTTACCTGTTTAAACCCACTTAAAGGGTACAATATACACATGAAAACACTTTGGACAAACAAGCATATTAAAGCAAGTACAAGCAACATCTAACATCAGTGTTCAAAATGTTTAAATCCTCTAACGAAAGTAACTGTTCTGACTTCAAAGTTTTCTGTTAGTTCAGTCCATTTGTACGGGACATAATATCTAAAACCAGTTCAGTATTTACAGCGCTGGTGTATCTTTTAAATCTCCAGAGTTACTGAAGCTCTTCTCACACTGGTCACAGTGGTAGGGCTTCTCTCCTGTATGAATGAATGAATGAATTATTTTATTTAAAATGGACACCACGGCTACATTGGACCAGTCACAGTGGACAGACCAGGTGTGTTGTTTGTGTGTTTATAGCACAAGTGCTAGTTTTCAACACCAGTCCATTGAGGCTTTTCTAAAAGATAGAATAAAATGAACAGTATAATACAGAATTAAAATCACAAATCAGAACAAATAGTTACCAGAACAAGAGTCCATGATCAAAACAACAAAACCAGTCCGTGTCTGCACATGTGAGCACTGCTGCTTTGATTTCAACCATACTTTGAGTCCTCTGTTGAAGACGTTGACATTGGACTCCAGGTTTAAGCCAGTAGGCAGAGTTCCATAAGTTTGTTGTGACGTATGCGTCTGCGCCCCACACCCGCACATAGTTAAGTTGCTCCCTCACCCTTATTGTTTGGTTTAGTGTTCCCTAGGCCTGCCACGATAACAAATTTTGCTGGGCGATTAATTGCCCCCGAAAATATCGCGATAAGCGATATTATTGCGACCGGTTAGAGAATTTTTTTTTGAGAAATTTATTTCCCAAAACTTTTATTTTGAAGCCCACCGCTCCGTCTTTTCCGGTGTTTTAGACTTTTATTTTGAAGCCCACCGACCGGACCGGAAGTATTGTTGTGATTATCCTAGCTTGCTGATGCTGCTGGTGGACTGGGGCCAGCTAACGTTAGCTTGCTGATGCTACTACTACTTCGACATGCTGCTAATGGGCTGGGGCCAGCTAACGTTAGCTTGCTGATGCTGCTGGTAGATCGACATGCTGCTAGTGGACTGGGGCCAGCTAACGTTAGCTTGCTGATGCTACTAGTAGATCGACATGAGCTAATGATAAAACAAATGTTGAGATTGTTGGTGAACAACTAACTTTAAGTTAGTTTTAACGTTAGCTACTAACGTTAAAACGCTAACGTTACACTACAAATAACGCTACTTGGTTAAAAGGAGCAACACTATTGAGAAATGTAGTTAAGCTATGTGGTGTTGCCCCACGGAGCTCCTGTGCTGTGCTCTCTGCTCTGTAGTAAAGCCAGCGGCCCGCCTCCCAACACGGACAGTGACTGACAAGGGGCACTGGTTCCGCCTCATTAAAACAAACGCGCAAATAGCAATTAATCGCGCCCGTCAAAATCATTGCATTAATTTTAATTATCGCGGCAATTAATCGTTTTATTGCTTATCGCGGCAGGCCTAGTGTTCCCCTTTAGTTGGGTAATGTTTGGACACGTTTACATTCATGATGCACATACATGATTTCTATTTCACATAATGACACACGACACAGACTTGCGTACTGATATCACATCCCTTCTTTATTTGCTGATCTGACTTACCGGTACATGTTTTATGTTTGAGAGTGCACGCGTCTCGTTCTCATGTTTGTATTGTTTATTCGAGTCTGCAGCCACGGCGTCCTCCGGGCAAACAGAGCAGCTGCGAACCAAGTCGCGGGAGATGTCGGGGGAGGGGGGGGTTCATTGTCTTGTGATTTAGTTTGTTATATGTATTTCCTTATTACTTAAGAGTATTGGTTGTTCAGTTTAGTAGAGATGTTGTATGTTTATTAGATTAATTAAAGATATTATTTAGTAAAATATTAATGACCTTGCATGTTAATGTGCCTGGCCAGGACCCATATATTTATTTATATATTTTTATTTATTTAACCTTTATTTACCCAGGCAAGCAATTAAGAACAAATTATTTTATACAAAAGCAGCCCGTCCATATATATATATATATATATATATATATATATATATATATATATAGCTTGAGTTATCATTTGTGGGTTGGCTTCCTTTCAGTTCAGGTCTGTTTTATCCTGCCTTCTATTATTTGGGTCCATTTATATTCCTTTGGAAATGATTTGTTAACTCTTTGTGTGGGCAAATAAAACCCCTTATTTTTGCCTACACCACTGTGTCCTCATCTTCTGGCTGCTTGGTCCATCACACCGCTTTAACGGAGAAGGCAGACTGTCCAAACGAACTCTTGCACATGGGAACAGTACAGTCACTATTATTGGAAGCTCGTGTTTGCTCTGCTAGAGCTCCAATGTCTAACCACCAGCCCAGAAAATAAAGATGAGACATGATTGTGTAAACATTTAAAAACGAGTCTAATATTACAGAAACATTTTAAAATGTCAAACGTGAAAAGATTGTGCTTACTCAAAATACCACAGTGATGCGATCGCATTGGTTTACGGCCCATGGTTTTTATAGCCTGTTTGTATATTATAGTTATTGGTTTTAGTATGGTTTGTGACCATGATGTGATACGGTAAGACAAGTGGGAAAGAATTATAGCGTGCATATAAAGTTGAGCAGCTTTAGTTGACAGATCCCTTCTAATAAAACGAAAACAGTTTAAATTAGGCTTGACCTTCTTACATACATAATGTTCCCGTTTATCAAATGTTTGGTTCTTGTCTAATATGATTCCTAGGTACTTGACCTCATTCACATTTTTTATTTGCACCTCAAACAAATCATTTGTAGGCCTTTTGCGTATGGAGATACACAGACAGTTTTCTTGACATTCAACGACACAAGCCAGTCGGAGATGTTATGTAACACCTGGGTCAGGTGCTCAGCTGTCATTGTAGCTGTTTTAGCAGATACATAGATGATGGTATCGTCAGCGTACATCTGGTAGCTGACACCTTGAAAACCTTTCGCAGTAGGTCATTGATGTACATGGTGAATAACAGTGGCCCAAGTACAGACCCTTGCGGTACTACCATGGTGTTGGCAAGCAGTTTGTTGTCTCCCCTCCAGGTATGACTTAAACCACTGTGTTGATTCTGTGGACATGTTTTAACTTAAACAAAATAACATTGTGATTAACTGTGTCAAATGCTTTTTTTAGGTCCAGAAACACTGTCCCTACACTAATAGACCCTTGTTTCTCAATAAAATCAGCAGATCATTTATCAATATCCTTTGCCGTTGAGTTACTCATGTTCACTATTATCTTTTTACCTGTATCACTGGATAGTACCTCTTTGATGTAAAAATCATCTGAAAGAACATTACGATGTTCCACAGAAGATAACTCAGTTGGTTTAAAATAAGTTGCTAGTTCATATACAGACTCAATAAAGAAACGTTGAGAACATTGGCCATAGACTCATCACTATCAATTAGGTTATTATCTACTTTAAGACCCCTTAAATGAATGTATGAATGTGCTGGTGTGTCTCCAGAGTTACTGAAGCTCTTCTCACACTGGTCACATTGGTAGGGCTTCTCTCATGTATGAATGCGCTGGTGTGTCTTTAATTTTCCAGATTGACTGAAGCTCTTCTCACACTGGTCACAGTGGTAGGGCTTCTCTCCTGTATGAATGTGCTGGTGTTTCTTCAAGTGGTCATATCTACTGAAGCTCTTCTCACACTGGTCACAGTGGTAGGGCTTCTCACCTGTATGAATACGCTGGTGTGTCTTTAATTTTCCAGATTGACTGAAGCGCTTCTCACACTGGTCACAGTGGTAAGGCTTCTCTCCTGTATGAATGCGCTGGTGTTTCTTTAAGTCTCCAGAGGTATTGAAGCTCTTCTCACACTGGTCACAGTGGTAGGGCTTCTCTCCTGTATGAATGCGCTGGTGTGTCTTTAAGTGTCCAGACTTACTGAAGCTCTTCTCACATTGGTCACAGTGGTAAGGCTTCTGTCCTATATGAATGCGCTGGTGTATCTTTAAGTTGCAAAATATACTGAAGCTTTTCTTACACTGGTCACAGTGGTAGGGCTTCTCTCCTGTATGAATGCGCTGGTGTTTCTTTAAGTCTCCAGAGTTACTGAAGCTCTTCTCACACTGGTCACAGTGGTAGGGCTTATCGCCTGTATGAATGCGCTGGTGTGTCTTTAAGTTGTCAAATCTACTGAAACTCTTCTTACACTGGTCACAGTGGTAAGGCTTCTCCCCTGTATGAATGCGCTGGTGTTTCTTTAATCCTCCAGAGTTCCTGAAACACGTTCCACATTGGTCACAGTAGTAAGGCTTCTCTCCTGTATGAATTCGCTGGTGACTCTTTAAACCTTCAGAGGTACTGAAGTGCGTTCCACATTGGTCACAGTGGTAAGGCTTCTCTCCTGTATGAATGCGCTGGTGTATTAGAAAAGTACCCTTTTTGATGAAGCGCTTTCCACACTTGTCACAGCAGTGAGGTCTTGACTCATCCCTATCTCTGCTTGTTGTTGGGGAGCAATGCAGCAATTGTACCTGGAGAAGAGAGAAGGACACCAATGCAGAGTTCAGATTTTGTGTTTTGCATTTGTTCAGTTTGTATTTCTCAAGTTCTAAAAATGTTTTATGCTCAAAATGTAAGGGTGGTTATTGAAAACTGGCCAACATTAATACAATATTGAGATAAAAACCCAACAGGCCTGTGTAATGTTTAGGGATGCCTTGATCACGTTTTTTGCCACCGAACATTTTAATTTTATATACATTTTTTTAATTTAATTTTTTTATAAAATATATATATTATATAATTATGTAGTTGTATTGTCTGCGAGACATCGCCACCACGCAACAAGTCAAAATGCTCGCTATCTGCAAACAGCTCCACTGTCTGTGTGTATACTCTGCTTTGGTCAAATCACATTCAGCGTGGGGCCTGAGAGTGCTGGGGCTGACGTTCTGCAGATGGATACTATTGAGTCAGAGCGATAGTTCAACAGGGTCTGAAACGTGTTATGAAGCATGATAGCTAATTAGCCAATGTTCAGCTGCAAAAACGAATAATGTCAATTATGTTATAAGACATTGATATCAGGAGCTATCTGTAGCTACTGCTAGCCGGCTAGATGATGTTAGACAATGCATCATGTATTAAAATAAAGTGAACTATTTAGTTTACTGGGTCATTTCGCCTAGCTAACGGAGGTCTCATGCTGGCGCATCCGTATCATTCTTAAACAGAAATGCGCATTTGTTGATATCAGGAGATAGCAGTAGCGAGCCAGTTAGACAATGCATCATGTATTAAACTAAAGTGAATAGTTGACTGTGTAGTTTTGTTTAAACAGTAACGTTAGCTTGGTGGCTAATGTTAGCTCACGAGCGATAGCTAGTTAGCCAAGGCTAGCCAGCCCAGCACTTGCGAAAACGAATACCAAACTGATGATATCAGATGTTGATATCAGGAGCTATCAGTAGCTAGATAACATTAGACAACGCCTCATGTATTAAACAAAAATGAATAGATGACTGGGCCATTTTATTTAATGCTCGTTATGTTGAAAGAGGAGCTCTGCGGTGCTCATGGAGTCGAGTCTTGCCGAGGGGTTTGTTGACATGAGATGGGTCTGGGAGGAGGAGGAGGAGGAGGAGGAGGGGCCTGCAGGCAGCTATGTGTGTCTGAGAGAGCGAGTGAGATCTCCGCTATGAATTGGATCATATTTTTCGATCGGTTTTAACGATCGGCGAAAATAAAGCATTATCACCGATCTCATATTTATACGGATTATTGGCCGATAACGATCGGTGGCCGATCGATCGGGGCATCCCTAGAAATGTTATCGATGTCCATCTGTGTTTAAATCTCTGTACAGCTTGACTAGTTTAATATAGGTCAACTAGTATAATAGCTCAGACACTAGGAGACAGTCCGACCAAGGTTGGGGAGAGATTACATTTGGCCCATCTCTTTCATTTACATTTAATCATTTAGCTGACGCTCTTATCCAAAGCGACAAGTTCTGTACGACAAGTCCTCAGGAGCGGCACAACTCTATCAGCTGAGTAACCATGTTCATCAAAGTGTTGAGTGCTACAGTGTAGGCTAGTTTATTAGGACAAGTGCATGCCAGTAAGGTTAGTTAGGGTTAGAATCATTTTTTATTTATTTTTTCTAGTGTGAGCCATAGCAAGGCCATAGCCAATCTTGTTATTCATTCCCTAACTGGGGAATATTTTGTTTACCTTTCTGTCATATCTGGATGTCTAATGTTAATGTTAATGTCAATTCAATTATGTATTTAATCTGTGTCTGACCAGACCTCTTGGTCACTTTCTGGTCAGACACTTGTGTGTCTCTCTATAAACTGATCTCTGTGGAAGCACAGATATTAAACTATGTTCTATGTTTTTATATACAACTGACTATCTAATTTCTACAGTGTATCTGTCCTTGTAACAATATCAATGTTGTTCCTAGTTTGTGTTGTTCTGGGGAGCAATTAGGAGTAGGCTACACAGACCACTAGTACAGATAATTCAGTCTGAAATAATATCTTCAATGGAATGGATGTTATATTAGCAATCACTTTTTGCCTGTTTCTTTCAACAGTCTTATAGTATCCAGCATATTGCCACCCTATAACCTCTCAGTCTGCCCAGCACCAAGACAACTGTTGGCATTGCAGCCTTGCTACTGCTTGGTAACCTCTTAAGATGCAGCAGGTGAGGCAGGCGGCTTAGTGAAGATACTGTGTGTATGTACAGTATACAATACCTACTGCGTTAATCTATTCTAAATCTATTCAATATATCCGTGCAATTGGTTATAGTTCCTATTAATTTAATTTGTAGTGTGTGTGTATTGCTCACGATGCCTCATTGAGTCAAATGCAAAATGTAATTGTTAATGATACAAATATTATTATCATTATAATTATTTAATTCCGATGATGTCTATAGAATCGACTTGAACGCAATCACCAACTATTTATCCCAAATGAAGCCTTTTACCAGTTTCATCACCTGTGCATTGTATGTTACTATTGCACTTTACAGTTACATTTGCACTCTGGTTGGATGTTGTATTGTACTTGTGCTCTATGATGACAATACATTTGAATCTAATCTAATTGTGATCAGTCGCAAATCGCTTCCACACTACTTGTTGAATACAACGGTCAGCACAGCAGAGATGCAATGCAGACACTCTAGCCTCTGTTTTGCACACAGCCCTGGCCTTATAAGGAGCTGGCAGGGCATGTCTGCATGCAAATTCAGGTGTATGGGAACACGCTTCCAGTTTAAGAATGAGTGATGTTTTTCATTCATGGGAACCCAGCTGCATTGATTCTGGCCACCTATGAAGACAGAATAACGTTGCTGCAGATGCTAACAGTTAGTTGACTATGGAGATGGTAAAATACTACTAATGTAAAACATTTTAGCTGAGAGGGAATATGTCCACATTCATGAAAATCGTTCACTTTGTGACAAGTTTTAGCAATTTTGCATGGTGTTAGGTTCAAGTTCAAGTTTCAAGTTTCTTTAATAGTTGTCATACAGAAGTACAGAATACTTTTATACAAAATGCTTCTTACTGTTACGCTCCAGAGACTGTGCAAGACAAGATAGTATGAAATAAAATAACATAGTAAAATTAGAAGTAAAAAAAAATGAGGTCACAGTGTTCAGTTTAGACATATGTACAATGTTCGATGCAGAATAGACATAACTGAGTTACCATATAATATACAATACTGTGCAGTGTACTAATATACAATACTATATAGTGCAAGGCAGAAATGGGATGAGGTGCAATTTAGGTACAATTTACAGTAGGTGTACGAGTTGTAGTGCAAATCCTTTATCAATAAATATAAAGTGTAAAGTGTGTTTGTGTGATCTAAAGTGTGGAGAGTGGGTGCTGCAGTGTGTTGTTTGTTTGAGTGAGTGTGGGTGTGTGTGCTGTGTGCATTTGATGGTTGTTGCATAGTGTTTATTGTTCGTTTAGCAGCCTGATGGCCTGGGGATAGAAGCTTCTTCTGAGTCTTTCTGTGCTCGCCTTAAGACTCCGGTATCGCTTGCCTGACCGCAGCAGTTCCTGGGCATATGGGCATAAGGTTTTTAAAAAATCACTGCATACAAGTTGGGGTAGCCGCCTGGTGGCCTGTATGCATAAAATCAAATATGGCAGCCGTCGGAAAGAGAACATTTCATATCTCAGCTCCTATTAGAACTAGATCCTTGTATAATATCACTTTTTCTGTGTTTTAAGATAAGATAATTTATTGATCCCCTTGGGGAAATTCAGGCATCATAGGAGCATGGGGGATGGGGGGTAAAAATAACACAAGCAGTGTAAACAAATAAGTCAATATAAAGATGGGGAGACCAGATCATCCTGCAAAGTGATAACATGTGGGGTACCGCAAGGATCCATTTTAGGACAGAAATTATTCATATTGTATATAAATTATATCATTGATGTTTCTGATAAACTTAAATTTGTCATTTTTGCAGATGATACTAAATCTTTTTGTTCAGGTGCAGACCTTCAACAGTTGCTAACAAATATTACAGGTGAACTGGGGAAGCTGAAATGTTGGCTTGATACTAACAAACTCTCCTTAAATAGAAGTAAGTCTAAATTTATTTTGTTTGGAAATAAAAAAAATACATCCGGATACTCGAGTAGAGATATGCATAGATAATGTTCATCTTGAAAGAGTAAATTAATATACTTTTTTGGGTGTCGTGATAGACCAAAACCTCAGCTGGAAAACTCATATCAACTATGTAAAGAAAAAAACATCACATAGCTTAGGTATCTTAAGAAAAACCAGACACATATTAAACTTGAGATCATTATACACAATTTATTGTACTCTTTTATTACCATATCTAACTTACTGTATAGAAACTTGGGGAAACACATAGAAAACTAATCTGAATCCTATTATTATCTTACAGAAAAAGGCAATAAGGGTTGTGAACAATGTTAGTTATCTCCATCCTACAAACGCACAGTTGTTTTTAACTAAGGGCATTAAAGTTCCTTGACTTAGTTGACCTTAAAACAGCAGAGATAGTTTTTAAAGCTAGAAGTGATCAACTGCCAAGTAACTAAATTCTATCAAACAGGTAATTCAAGCTCTGGTTTTGTCAAATCTTGACTATTGTCCTGCAGTATGGTCGAATGTAACGACGAATAAACTGAAAAAATTACAAATGGTACAAAACAAAGCAGCACGTATAGCGGTTCGCTGTGAGTACAGAACTAATGTTGCAGCGATGCACAGTTGTTTAACTTGGTTACTTGTCAAACATAAATTACTCTGCTCACTCCTTGTATTCCCCTCAATTTTATATAACAATTTATCAATAAGTCTTGACAGACAACCATTCCACCAGACATGCTTCTGCACAAGGTTTTACACTTCCAAAAGTGAGGTCGAATGCAATGAAGCGAACTGTCATGTTCCGTGGTATGCAGGAATGGAACTCTCTTCCCAGACATGTTAAGCAGGAGAATAGTAAATGTCGTTTCAAAATCGTGGTAAAACAACATTTTCAACCAAAGAAATTGACATTCCCTAATAGATAGTGTGTACGTAAATGAAAATGTATGTGTCTGATAAAGAGATAGGTATATATGGATGAAAAGGCATGTGTCTGATAGGGTTATATTATTAAAATATTGTATAATTGGCTGATATGAACATAGATAATGTATGTAAAAGCTAAATAGTATATTATGCTGTATTGTATTATGAATTAATTATGAGTAGGTATTATTGTATTGTATTATGAATTCATTCATAAGGAGTATATATTTTTATATTGTATTATGAATTTGATTAGGGTTTTTATTGTTGTTTTAATTGTCTGTATGACATGTACATGTTGTGAGTGTATAAGGGTTTTTATTGTTGTTTTAATTGTCTGTATGACATGTAAATGTTGTGAGTGTATAAGTCTGTAACTGTATTTTATGTGTTATGGACCCCAGGAAGAATAGCCCCAGCACTGCTGTGGCTAATGGGGATCCAAATAAACTTAAACTTAAACAATTTGTTTAAAGAACGAGATGTGAGGTATAATTTAAGAAGAGCACTCAATTTGAAACAGGCTAGAGCTCGAACCACACTTAAAAGTATGTCTGTGTCAGTTAAAGGAGTGAAACTCTGGAACAATCTATCGGATGAAATAAAAAACAGCAGGAGTATTTTTAAGTTTAAAAATATGTTTAAAAACAGGGTTCTAGAATCTTATAGTAAAATTTAACGTACATGTATAATCTGTTTTTTCTCTACCATGAAACTCGGGTATTTCAGATTAACTTTTGATTGTCCTATGTTGGCTTATGTTCTTTTCGGGAACAGTTTTTGTTGATTGTTGATTTTTTGTTTGTTTGTTTTATCTTGCAAACTTTTAACTTTCTTTTCGGGATAGATTTTTGTTGATTTTAGATTTTTTGTTTGTTTTTTATTTTCTGAAAACTTTAACTTTTTTAATTTGTTTTCGATTTAGGGGTAGGTTGCTCTATAAGCCTTCGGCTTCAAACCTATCCTTTTCGTTTGTTTATTTTGTAAAACATTTGTTTGTTTATTTATTTGTATTTGTAAACATTCTAAATAAAATTATTCATTCATTCATTCATAATTACTATCTAACTAACTGAAATATATAGTATTCACAGTGTCACATAAGGTGCAGTATGCATAAGGTAGTGTTATAATTTACTATCTAACTAACTGAAATATGCAGTATTCACAGTATCACAGTATTCACAGTATGCATAAGGTAGTGCTATTGTTAGGGATGGGTATCTTTCACATTTGAACAGATACCGGTACCTTTTAATCGATACCGGTACCCAACGGTACCTTTTTTCGGTACTTTAGTCTCTAAAAATTGTATCTACCTACCTCAGTTGTAAAAAGAAAATCCAAACTTAATATTTAATAAATAAATAATGTATTATTTACATCTTACTGATGTAACTGATTAAACAAACAAACAATCTAGCATAACAATTGAGTATTCAAGCAGTTATTTTTGCTCCACACTCACTGTGCTTCTCCCCCGCTTTGGAGAAGACCCGCTCTGCGGTGTGTGTGTGGCTTGTTTACCGATGTCACATCCTCTCTACTCTTCTGTCCTGAGTTGTGCCGGCTTGCACTGTAGCCCTAGGAGCTAACGTTATGTCCGACTGTTATCTAACGTCAGCTTAAGTCTAAGAACGTTCAACGGGTTACAAATATGTGAAACGATCAAAGGAGTTCCGACCGCTAAAAATAAAAGAGAGAGAGAGAGAGAGAGAGAGAGAGACACACACACTAAGGCTGAGCCCGAACGTTCGAACATTCGTTCGTTACGCTGACATTCAGACTTTAATTAAAGGGTTTGAATGTTTGGTGAAACAAAAAAAAGGAGGCGAGCGGGGTTAGGGCGATGTGAAGAGGCGCGTCCCCCGCGGCGCTCGGCTCAACCAGTATGGTCTGCTGGGCTGCAGCGGGATACTATTGTCTCAACCAGAGCTCTCAACCAATGCAATAGAACAATTTGGATCGACAGGCGATTCTGCCAATTACGTCACACCGCTTGCACCCGCCTCTGCTGTTACCACCAATCGGCAAGCGTTTATTCGTTTTTTACTTCCGGCAATGCCGCCATTGATCTGCTTGCTTGCGAGAAGCACAACAGACTTACCGTAGCTAATACGTTAGCTCCCCGCCGAGAACGTAGATGAGGATGACCAAACGAGGCATAATGATTTTACTGCAACGAATGTTATAATAAAACAAAGCCTTTCTATACATGTGTCTGATTGAAAACTTTATTAACAGACTGCAGAATGGGTACAACTCAGGGCTGAGCAACGGAAGGACAAGTAATGCCAGCTACTTGCTATGTTCGGGTAAATAATATGTTGATGTTATTGAACGTGTAACACTAACTATATAACGTTAATGCCACAAAACGAATGCCTTTGTTTATCTAGCCCCTTACGTGACTGCGGTGTGCAAGGGCTATTGTTTATCATAAGTAGTAACTTTGATGCAGTAGCTTGTTTATTTTCTTCTGAGTGCTTTGTTTAATTACATGTTTACATGAACAGCCACCACTAACATGTTTTTCACCAATAGACTATGCAATGCCACCCTCCATAGGATCTATAATAATACAATAAAAAAAAAATTATTATCATTTTTTTTTTTAAATGTAATTAAAAAAAAAAAACGTTCGATAAACCCTGGCGAACGTTCAAACCCTAAAAACAGGGTTCGGGGACAGCCTTAACAAACACAAACACACACACACACACATGTTTGTATGTTGCACGGTACTTCCTGGCTTACCGACTAGTAAACAACAGTCAACGTGATCATCACACGCTCTCTGTCTCTTATTATATGTGAACTAAAAGAGTACAAGGTTTACACAACAGCCCCCATCCCCTTTTTTATTGTATTTGTACCTGTACTACCTGCTGTCAGCTGTTTATCTCTCTCTGTGAGCTTGATTAGCTAGCGTTAGCTCACGTTAGCTCCACGGCTAATCTTAGCTTACCCTGAACTAAATCAATGACTAGGTTCTAAAACATTAGAGTAGTTTTCACTGCACATAGAAGCAGCCAAACAGCGGGAGCAATTCGGGAGCATATGACCAAAACCCAGGCAATTTCGAGCCCTTAAGGAATCAAATAGTCTGCCATGGCTACATGCGTGGCGCTAACGTTATGCACAACTGTAGGAAAAACCTGGCAGCGATAAGGGAATCGATTTTCACAAAGGCATGCGAATCCAGGAATCGGATAATTAGGAACCGGCTCCCAACGGGAACCAGTTTTCGATTCCCATCCCTACTGGGCTGTAATGAACTAATGATCAGTTGTTCCGTGTGGCGCAAGTATGTAAAATAGAAAAACAGAAACAACACGTTTGTCATCTGTAGTAAATAAATTAAGCTGGAATCCATTCGTGACCATGAACAGAGCCAGTGTCCCATTGTGTCCCGGATTCAATCTCCTCTCCTCTAAAGATGCTCCGTGGCTAGGCTAACAGCCATGTCAGATAGAGCAGATGTGGAAACTGAGCTACACTTTCCAACAACCTGCCCAATACCAAGATAGATATCAGAGACATATACTCCCCAGTCCCCATGAATTGCAAACACCCAAAGAGAGTTTGAATACATGTATTGTGCCTTAACGTGCGGTTTTGTTTTTGCGGTCAACAAAACGTGACGTCATCGGACTTTTTTTATTTTTTGCGCATTGTACCGAAAGTTGGCACCGGCGGATCTCACGTGAATCGATACTCTGTAGTACCAACATGTTTCGGTAGGTACCTTTAAAAGTACCGAATTCGATACCCATCCCTAGTTATTGTCCTCCTTGGGTTCCTATTAGTTCTAGTTGGATGTCTGGCAGCAGTCCCTGCCCACTGTTGTGGAGCCTGATGGCCGCTGCAGGGCTGTACAGTGCGACGAGGTAATCGCAAATTGCTCTTAAATATAGCCTGTGCGAATTGAAAATAATATTTGGGGGCACGAGTACTGATTCAATCATTTCATTCGCATTTCACTCCTAAATTAAGCGCGAAATGCTTTCCTCTCCCTCTCGCCTCTCCTCTCGCAGAAAAAAAGTCAGTCACACACACACACACTCATCCAAATTACGTCATCTACACGCACATACACGCACGCAAGCGCAAACACCTAGCCAGAGACAGAGAGGGGTGGCTCGGTGTGTGGCGAAAACGAAAGCGAGGACTCCGTAGAATTAATTCCAAAAAAAGGGTTCTACGTCAGTGATATGGACCTGGTTCGGCTACACGCGAACAGACGGTAGTCAAAGCACCATTCTGTTCAAACTTTGTAAAGTTAAAGTCGGGGCAACGGGAGGAAAGGAAACACCCAAAAGAATATGCCTAAAGCATTAAGTTGCGCTGTAGCCCTACTACCTCGAGTGTTTTAAAACCACAGCCAAAACAGACGATGCTAACTACATTTTCATCGCCCGCCGTGTGCGGCTCACTTTATGACAAGAAGAGCAAGCGATGGGGGGAGATCACAGATGCGGTAATGTTCCTCATAGCCATAGGAAAGGACATGGTTCAATTGACAATCATGGAAAAGACAGCACAGTCAATGTTGTCAAAGCCTTGGCTTTGAACAAGTGGACTCGACTCCAGTGTTTGGGCACAGGCTTCATTCACCTGGCCATTGGTAAGTGGAATAGTTCATATAAATGTATGCAAAAGCATTCGATTACCAGTTATAAGCTACTAGTTTGTAGATTTACATAACAAATATCAGTATTTATATCTAATGTAACAATTAAAGAAAATAAATTAGTCATCATGTGTGTGGTTCATTTATTTTTAAACAGTCAAACGTTTCAGTAAACAATAAACATTACAAGTCAAGTCAAGAGTTTTATTTGTCACGGCATACAAGTATACAATGAAATGCGGGTGGTCTTGCCCGCACCGATGTGCAATACAGTAGTAACAACATATAATAGAATCCAATAAAACATTGTGCAATAAACAAGTAACATAGTAGGGCATATCGGTATTTGTACATAGTTATTTAAATTTTTTTATACAATCTCAGGTTATGCTATACTATTTTTAAAGTGACCTTTCCTTAGTGGCCATAAGTGTGGGCGTGTGCAGCATGAGTGTGTGCTTGCTCATGTTAAAGTAGCTGCTAGTGTGTGAGCGTGTACGGTGTGTGTGCTCATGTGTGCTTGTGTGTGTAGAGTTCAGTGTTCAGGGCTCTGATGGCCTGGGGGAAGAAGCTGAGCCGAAGCCTCTCTGTCCTAGTAGCTGGGGTTCGCAGGCGTCTGCCTGACCTCAGCAGCTGGAACAGGCTGTTATTGGGGTGGTGAGGGTCTTTCATTATTCTGCAGGCTCTGCAGGCCCCTCCCTGTGCGCGCAAGCGAGAGAGAGAGAGCGAGAGAGAGGCGGGGCCGGCCGGCCATAGATTGATCTATGGGCCGGCCCCGCCTCTCTCTCTCTCTCGCTTGCGCGCACAGGGAGGGGCAGGGGGAGGAGGAAGGAGGGGGAAGGACACGTGGCACAGCAGGAGACAGGACATTGGACGAGAGGCCAGGGGGAGGGATTTGCAAGGGTGAGGGACAGGACTTCTGCATGAGGCTAGTTAAGGCTTCATTACTTGGATAAAATTGTGAAGTTGATTTATGTGTGTACGCCCTCTGACGTAGATCTTGCCTCTCTCTCTCTCTCTGTCTCTGTTTCTCTTGTGCACAGGGAGGACAGTCAGACACTAGAGCTAGAGGACTGACAGGTCAGACACTAGAGCTAGAATACCCGACAGGTCAGACACTAGAGCTAGAGGACTGACAGGTCAGACACTAGAGCTAGAGGACTGACAGGTCAAACACTAGAGCTAGAATATCTGACAGGTCAGACACTAGAGCTAGAGGACTGACAGGTCAGACACTAGAGCTAGAGGACTGACAGGTCAGACACTAGAGCTAGAGGACTGACAGGTCAGACACTAGAGCTAGAATATCTGACGGGTCAGACACTAGAGCTAGAGGACTGACAGGTCAGACACTAGAGCTAGAGGACTGACAGATCAGACACTAGAGCTAGAGGACTGACAGGTCAGACATTAGAGCTAGAGGACTGACAGGTCAGACAATAGAGCTAGAATATCTGACGGGTCAGACACTAGAGCTAGAGGACTGACAGGTCAGACACTAGAGCTAGAGGACTGACAGGTCAAACACTAGAGCTAGAATATCTGACAGGTCAGACACTAGAGCTAGAGGACTGACAGGTCAGACACTAGAGCTAGTCATTTAATAAGACCATGTCAGCATGTCAAAGAGGTCATATTAGAAGACATCTGCCATCTTCCATAAACTAACCATAGACTGTCTTCAGGAGTGGTGCAATGTACCCATCTGCCTGAGCCTTATATAGATGGAAGGCATTGAGCCACAACCTCCAACACCACACACACACACATGCAAAGACAGAGACAGAGACAGAGAGAGAGAGAGAGGATCTACGTCAGAGGGCGTACACCCATAAATCAACTTCACAATTTTATCCAAGTAATGAAGCCTTAACTAGCCTCATGCAGAAGTCCTGTCCCTCACCCTTGCAAATCCCTCCCCCTGGCCTCTCGTCCAATGTCCTGTCTCCTGCTGTGCCACGTGTCCTTCCTCCTCCCCCTGCCCCTCCCTGTGCGCGCAAGCGAGAGAGAGAGAGCGAGCGAGAGAGAGGCGGGGCCGGCCCCGCCTCTCTCTCTCTCTCTCTCTCTCTCTCGCTCTCTCTCTCTCGCTTGCGCGCACAGGGACGGACAGGGGGAGGAGGAAGGAGGGGGGAAGGACACGTGGCACAGCAGGAGACAGGACATTGGACGAGAGGCCAGGGGGAGGGATTTGCAAGGGTGAGGGACAGGACTTCTGCATGAGGCTAGTTAAGGCTTCATTACTTGGATAAAATTGTGAAGTTGATTTATGTGTGTACGCCCTCTGACGTAGATCTTGCCTCTCTCTCTCTCTCTGTCTCTGTTTCTCTTGTGCACAGGGAGGACAGTCAGACACTAGAGCTAGAGGACTGACAGGTCAGACACTAGAGCTAGAATACCCGACAGGTCAGACACTAGAGCTAGAGGACTGACAGGTCAGACACTAGAGCTAGAGGACTGACAGGTCAAACACTAGAGCTAGAATATCTGACAGGTCAGACACTAGAGCTAGAGGACTGACAGGTCAGACACTAGAGCTAGAGGACTGACAGGTCAGACACTAGAGCTAGAATATCTGACGGGTCAGACACTAGAGCTAGAGGACTGACAGGTCAGACACTAGAGCTAGAGGACTGACAGATCAGACACTAGAGCTAGAGGACTGACAGGTCAGACACTAGAGCTAGAGGACTGACAGGTCAGACAATAGAGCTAGAATATCTGACGGGTCAGACACTAGAGCTAGAGGACTGACAGGTCAGACACTAGAGCTAGAGGACTGACAGGTCAAACACTAGAGCTAGAATATCTGACAGGTCAGACACTAGAGCTAGAGGACTGACAGGTCAGACACTAGAGCTAGTCATTTAATAAGACCATGTCAGCATGTCAAAGAGGTCATATTAGAAGACATCTGCCATCTTCCATAAACTAACCATAGACTGTCTTCAGGAGTGGTGCAATGTACCCATCTGCCTGAGCCTTATATAGATGGAAGGCATTGAGCCACAACCTCCAACACCACACACACACACATGCAAAGACAGAGACAGAGACAGAGAGAGAGAGAGAGGATCTACGTCAGAGGGCGTACACCCATAAATCAACTTCACAATTTTATCCAAGTAATGAAGCCTTAACTAGCCTCATGCAGAAGTCCTGTCCCTCACCCTTGCAAATCCCTCCCCCTGGCCTCTCGTCCAATGTCCTGTCTCCTGCTGTGCCACGTGTCCTTCCTCCTCCCCCTGCCCCTCCCTGTGCGCGCAAGCGAGAGAGAGAGAGCGAGCGAGAGAGAGGCGGGGCCGGCCCCGCCTCTCTCTCTCTCTCTCTCTCTCTCTCGCTCTCTCTCTCTCGCTTGCGCGCACAGGGACGGACAGGGGGAGGAGGAAGGAGGGGGGAAGGACACGTGGCACAGCAGGAGACAGGACATTGGACGAGAGGCCAGGGGGAGGGATTTGCAAGGGTGAGGGACAGGACTTCTGCATGAGGCTAGTTAAGGCTTCATTACTTGGATAAAATTGTGAAGTTGATTTATGTGTGTACGCCCTCTGACGTAGATCCTCTCTGTAATGTTTTTCTTTGACTGTGTGATTAGTGGTGTTGGAGGGTGTGGCTCACTGCCTTCCATCTATATAAGGCTCAGGCAGATGGGTACATTGCACCACTCCTGAAGACAGTCTATGGTTAGTTTATGGAAGATGGCAGATATCTTCTAATATGACCTCGTTGACATGCTGACGTGGTCTTATTAAATGACTGTTATTGTGAATAGGATACAGACGAATACCTTTGCGTTAATGCTTCTTAATTGAAGGACAATGACATATTTATACAGCCCATTACGTTGCTCGTGCTTCCATAACACCCTCGGCCCTAACGTTGAACTCAATAGTATGGCTGACGGTCAAAGACACTACATACTCTGACGGGTCAAAGATAAGGCCTACACCGGGAGGGAAGATAACCATATGATGTGGAAATGGGACTAATCCATACTGTTGTCATTATCTTCTTTCTCATGTATATGTGATACCGGCTGCTGTGATGACACCTACAAGTTCTGTTGACATGGGCGTGATATATATCGAGATAATGGATCAAATGATATTGAATATTAGTTCCCACCCATTATTCCAGCTGTCATTATAACTATGATGAGGAATGTAAGGCTTATACTTTATTTATTGTCATAATAAAATACAGACAATACCATTTGTTTTGATGTGTCTTTATTACGATATAATTATATCAGACTGTTACATTCATCATCAATAGTGTACTGTTTTTAAATATCATGGTACTCTGTTGGTTGATCGTTTTTCAGAGAGTTTAGAAGTCATGATACATTCCACCGGCCGTCCCCCTGTACAGGATAGGCCAATCGCAGGGAGGAACCGTATAAAGATAGGAGTTGCGGGGATACTCCCTTTAGTGTCAGGGAATTTAGAAGACACGATACATTCCACCGGCCATCCCACTGTACAGGATAGGCCAATCGGAGGAGGGGAGAAGAGGAGGATCCCACCAAAAACACCGGACATCCTACGAAACGGATACGCGGTGAGACGGTAGGACATGAAGAAACGGCAATATCTCAGACCCCTCAGTCGAATGATGGTGTAATCGAAATGGATATTACTCAGGTCGATACCGGGCCCGAGGGTACGGATGTTGTTGATGTTGCCCCGTATCCGGCAGGGGGACCGGTAGGTGAACCGGCAGGAGGTGGAGGCGCGATACCACCTCCGGTCCTGATTGTAAATCGGGCTATATGGAATGAGAGAGACGGACATGTGATCACAACATCCACAAGGAGGTTCTTCTTCCACAATGAAAGAGTCTTAAATGAAAGCACGATGCAGTCATGGAAATCAAACACCGTCCCCAAACAGCCCAATGGAGCCGTACAACATACACAGGGATCTGTGAAGTATGACTGGTACTATGCAGACTATAACAGCATGAAGGGACAGTGGCAGCCCAATGATCTACAAAGGCTATTAATGGACTATGACTGTTACAAGCCTATGATAGTGGAAGCCGAGTATGCAAACTTCCAGTGCGTAACGGAGACCGTCATAGGTGGAACCAAGGTTACAACCCCTATGCCTACGGGGTCTCATCGCCGTTGCCAGGAGGACTAATGACGAATTCCCCTTTGTCATGACAGGATATCAGATGGAATATGACTCTCGTAACAAGGAATGGGACAAGAGAACGAACTGGCCCGATAACATCATACAAGCGCCACACCAAAGGATGTTCAACGTGTGGTGGAATTCGCCCATAACATCTATGAAGGCCGGCCAGATGGACTGTAGTGTGCCAGTGATAGAGGCAGGTGTAGTGGAGGCTATCAACCAGCAGGGGAACATCAAGGTGCGGTACGGTCTGGAATGTGAATGGGTTCAGAATAACATTTATACCATACCACCATGGCAGCCTGATTACGCCTACAAATGTAATAGTGACGACCTCAATAAAATCATGACAGAGGATCCTCAGAAGCTATGCTCCTTTCTACCGGGAAGGGCTAATCCCTCAGAGTGCATTGGCATGATGGGCACAGGGACCGCTGTAGTCGGAGAGTTAGACGCAGAGAACACGTTCCCCATGCTATTCGAGAACAGAACGCTTCTGATGAATGCACGTAACAACGACAGTACGAGCGCACTATACAAATTAGATCCAACATTCTCGGGACGTATCTCACATCACGCAGGGCTCACCCAAGCAATTAGGGTACAAAAGGTGGCCGGTAAGGACGAGGTAAAGACGTATGGGTCAGTGGATAGCGACGGTGCAAGAGGTAGAGTGGGCAATACCGATACCAGAGAGATAGACCTGAACAGACCTATATTCAAACCGGCGCCTGCCAACAGTGACGTAACATGTTCCAATCTGGGGGTTCCAGTATGTAGACGCCCGCCTCCACAGGTATTCTTTCGGGTTCTCCCCACCTTAGGTGTTGATGGTATGTCTGAGATGAAACAAACTGTCAGCTGCACAGTAAAGGTATCCATATTATGGAAGATTAAGAAGACGCCTCACACAAGACAGAACTGGGCAGGGTACATTTCCAATGCCCCGGGCCCGGGGGGTCTGAACCTAGTTGCAGGCGGTATCTCCCCCTCTGTCGTCTCCCAGAACGCACAATACTGGAAGAGGGAGCAAATTACAGGACCCAAGATGGCAACATATTAATGTAACATCACACAATGTAATGGGATGCATAAATATGTCATTGTCCTTCAATAAAGAATAATTAAACGCAAAGGTATTCGTCTGTATCCTATTCACAATAACAGTCATTTAATAAGACCACGTGAGCATGTCAAAGAGGTCATATTAGAAGACATCTGCCATATTCCATAAACTAACCATAGACTGTTTTCAGGAGTGGTGCAATGCACCCATCTGCCTGAGCCTTATATAGATGGAAGGCAGTGAGCCACACCCTCCAACACCACTAATCACACAGTCAAAGAAAAACATTACAGAGAGGATCTACGTCAGAGGGCGTACACACATAAATCAACTTCACAATTTTATCCAAGTAATGAAGCCTTAACTAGCCTCATGCAGAAGTCCTGTCCCTCACCCTTGCAAATCCCTCCCCCTGGCCTCTCGTCCAATGTCCTGTCTCCTGCTGTGCCACGTGTCCTTCCCCCCTCCTTCCTCCTCCCCCTGCCCCTCCCTGTGCGTGCAAGCGAGAGAGAGAGAGAGAGAGAGAGAGAGAGAGAGAGAGAGAGAGAGAGAGAGAGGCGGGGCCGGCCCGCCTCTCGCTCTCTCGCTTGCGCGCACAGGGAGGGGCAGGGGGAGGAGGAAGGAGTCATTTTGAAGGGACGGTTTATGGACTCAATTGACAATGAGAATGGACAGATAGCAATACTATAAAGTAGGGCTGGGCGATAAAACGATAACGATAACTATCGCGATAAATTATTTCCTCGAAATAAACATGAAACGTGGTCGCAAAGTTTTGATATATCGATTTTCCAAGCTTGGCTCCGTTCAGCCTCGGCTCAGCACACTCACTAACAACAACCAACGTTACGTGATGACGTGCTTACGCACAACAGCTAACAACCAATCAGTGAAGGAGATGGCCGAGAGCGAAGTAGACCCGGAAGGAGGTAGGACTCACTCAACAACAAGGCTTGCTAGGCTAATTAGCTTGCACGGCGATGTTTTATATATTTACGTGCCGAGTATGTGTGTGGCGTGAATTCTGAGGCCACGTTTATAGTAGTGGGGGTATACAGTGGACGTCGTTTCAATATATTGTGGTGGAAGAGAGTATTTTAGTGTCATATTTAGCACATTGTCATGGAATACACCGCTTAGATACAACAGGCTGGCTAGGATAACTAGCTTGCACGGCACTGTTTTATATATTTACGTGCCGAGTATGTTTGTGTTTTGAATTCTGAGGCCACGTTTATAGTAGTGTGGGGTATACAGTTCGTTTCAATATATTGTGGCGGAAGAGAGTATTTTAGTGTCATATTTATTGTCATGAGATACTCCGCTTGTCGGCTAACTGCTAACGTGCGCGGACTGATGACGACATCAACTCGACTTGAGACATTCGCAGCAGCATAAGAAGTTAATTAAACTTGACAGACATTATATCGACGATAATTATCGATATCGAATTATATGAAAATAATTTTATAATTTTATCGCGATAACGTTTTTAGTCATATCGCCCAGCCCTACTATAAAGTATAGATTTAGCTCTACAAAACGTCTGTTTACATTTTCCGGTCCTCTAGAGATTTATTAGACGCATCCCAATGGCCCCGAATGTGTTACCGTACTTTTCGCACTATAAGCCTCACCTGAATATAAGCCGCAGCAGCTAAATTGAATGATGTGTACATATATAAGCCGCACTGGACTATAAGCTGCAGGTGTTTTAATGTTTAATTACCATAATGTAAGGGTTCGTGCACAGAGGGGATTGTCGGGAAAGAGATGGCTGTTTGAGGAAGCTCCCATTTATTAACATTTGTTTAAACAGTAACGGTAGCTAGCTACTAACGATAGCTACTTAGCCAACACTAGGTAGCTACTAACGTTAGCTCACAGAACGATAGAGCCAACACTAGGTAGCAATCGTCCCGGGAGCTGTACCTGGCTGGTTGCTGGCTAACTAACGTGGCTACTCGTCCCGGGAGCGTGAATACTTTACCCACGGCAGTTGTCCTTCCACATTCGGTTTGCGCGCCCTGATTGGCCTCTCAGCGCCCAATCGTGTTGCGCCTAGCTTTCAGTTCCACAGCCCAAGTCCTCACCTATTTCCTCGTAGTTTTCACATCAATCGACATCACATCAATATAAATAACGTAGTGTTTTCATCTCTCTATATTAACGTAACGCGTTATTCATATCAATTGGCATAACATCAATAACGTAGTGTTTTCATCTCTTCATATCAATCGGCATCACATCAATATAAATAACGTAGTGTTTTCATCTCATATATTAACGTAACGCGCTATTCATATCAATCGGCATCACATCAATATAAATAACGTCGTGTTTTCATCTCTTCATATCAATCGGCATCACATCAATATAAATAATAGGGATGCCCCGATCACGTTTTTTGCCACCGATACCGATCACCGATCGTCGTGAGCTATATCGGCCGATACCGATCCGATACCGATCGTTTTTGATTACATTTTTTTTTAATTTATTTTATATATATTTTTTTTATATATAAAATATATATATTATATAATTAGACTTATACTTGTATTATCTGCGAGACATCGCCACCACGCAACAAGCTCCACTGTCTGTGTGTACTCTAGTAGCCTCCAGCTACGGCCAGGATTCTCCGGAGCTGCAGCTGGACCTATACTGGAGTAGCCTCGAGATACGGCCAGGATTCTCCTGCGCTGCAGCTGGACCCTAATGGTATAACGTTACTGTAGTCATATCACATTCAACATGCCCTCAGCTCGAATACGCATCGAATCAGTGTTATAAGACATTGATATCAGGAGCTATCTGTAGCTACTGCTAGCCGGATATATAACGTTAATACAACGCCTCATTTAGTTTTGAACAGTGAACTAACTTGCGCTAACGTGAGCTAACAGCTAACAGGTATCATACATGTCTCTACTAGACTTGATGGAGCGTTTGTTGATGTCAGGAGCTATCGGTAGCTGGCCGGCTAGATACCGTTCGGTTAGACAATGCCTCATCATGTATTAAACTAAAAGTGAATAGTTGACTGGGTCATTTTGTAACGGTAGCTAAGCTAACGTTAGCTCAGGGAGACGCCGTCCTCCCGTGTCCCGTCCCACTAGACTAGAGTTGACCCGTGTTTACATGCGTGCGGGAGGGGCTGGAGGGATGAGCAGACGCCGCACCACCCGGTGTCTGAGACAGAATTCAGCGACAGCGAGTGAGATCGGTTTTGACGATCGGCAAAAATAAAGCATTATCACCGATCACCGATCGCATATTTATACCGATTATCGGCCGATAACGATCAGTGGCTGATCGATCGGGGCATCCCTAATAAATAACGTAGTGTTTTCATCTCAGATATTAACGTAACGCGCTATTCATATCAATCGGCATCACATCAATATAAATAACGTAGTGTTTTCATCTCAGATATTAACGTAACGCGCTATTCATATCAATCGGCATCACATCAATATAAATAACATAGTGTTTTCATCTCAGATATTAACGTAACGCGCTATTCATATCAATCAGCATCACATCAATATAAATAACATAGTGTTTTCATCTCTCTATATTAACGTAACGCGCTATTCATATCAATCGGCATCACATCAATATAAATAACGTATTGTTTTCATCTCTATATTAACGTTAGGCTGTAAAAATCTGTTCTATAGGCTATATTTAGTCTAGTTTATTAGACATAAACGGCGGTAGCAGTATATTGATGCACGGCGGTAGCACTGCAGTATATTGATGCACGGAGGTAGTAGTTAGTGCATTGATGTGCTAGTTAGTTAGTATATTGATGCACGGCGGTAGCGAGTTAGTTGATAGTTAGTAGTATATTGATGCAGGTAGGTAGCTGATGTGATGGACTTGTGGAACTGAGAGAAGTTCTGAAAGTTAGGAGCGAGCATTAGGAGTAACGTGATTGGGCGCTGAGAGGCCAATCAGGGCACGCAAACCGAACGCGGAAGGACAACTGCCTTGGGTAAAGTATTCACGCATCCCGGGAGCTAACGTCTCTGCCTGGCTGGTTGCTGGCTAACTACTGTGGCTATTCGTCCCGGGAGCAAACAGCGCTGCCTGGCTGGTTGCTGGCTAACTAACGTGGCTAATCGTCCTGGGAGCAAACGGCGCTGCCTGGCTGGTTGCTGGCTAACTAACGTGGCTACTCGTCCCAGGAGCTAACGTCTCTGCCTGGCTGGTTGCTGGCTAACTACCGTGGCTATTCGTCCCGGGAGCAAACGGCGCTGCCTGGCTGGTTGCTGGCTAACTAACGTGGCTACTCGTCCCGGGAGCAAACGGCGCTGCCTGGCTGCACAAAGTGCTGTACAAGTCCCACAACCTTCAAAAGATTTTTAATATATATATATTTTTTATAATTTAATTTTCTTTTTATCTCGAAGCTTCGAATTAAAATCGAATCTCGGCCCTGAAACGTTGAAGTAAAAAAAAATGAAGGTCAGCCCTAGTGAAAACGCTGAATGAACTAGGCGATAGAGGCCGACTCAGGGTGAGCAAATGCAGATGCTTTCTTTGGGCAAGATATTTCACCACTGGGCAAGAGAGCACTGACATGGGAATAAAGGCCAAAAGAATAACATAGAGTTTGAAATTACACAGCAGGATGTACCAGCTACACTAGGCGAAGCCACTAAACTAGGCTTAGTAAAGAGAATGCATGCCATTTCCAAGGAAAGTGACATTCTTAAGGATTATTAATCTGTTCAGTGGACTGGGCTGCTTACCTGGTCAGCATCATATTCAGCAGCATTGCTCACTGTGGAAGAAGTAGTTTCCCGTATGCCAAATGCCAAGTTCTTCTCAATGTTAGACGCTAATCAGGGTTTTTGGCAAATAAAGCTTGACGAAGAAATCTCAAAGCTATGCACCTTTAACACTCCCATAGGTAGGTAGGTACAGATTCTTATGTCTACCGTTAGGTATTTCATCTGCACCAGAGGTGTTTCAAAGGGCAATAGCGCAGATGATTGAAGGTCTACTCTAGAAGGTGTCGTAAACATCATAGATGACATGCTCGTATGGGGAGACACCAAGGAAGAGCACGACTAGTGTTGTCAAAAATATCGATTTTTCTATACATATCGATTCTGAATATTTAAAACGGTTTCAATACTCATTTCCCGCAATATCGTCGATATTTAATTATTCATAATTTTTATTTTATTTTAGGGAAGTTGCATTGTTCATTTCAATACCTGTAATAGTACAGTAGTACACACACACACGTGCATTCAGTTAAGTTGGAATATGACTGTAATACAAACAGTTCAGTTTGTCAGGTACATGCAACACAGATTACAGTGTTTACATCTGTCTGCTTGAGAAAATACCATGTTCTGCAATAAAAATTATTGAAGTGAGATGAACAGACTGAAAACTTTATTTTATTAGATAAAACATGTTGACAAAGTTTTACTTTGCAGTTGAAAAAAGGTAATAAATTAAATTTGATTAAAAAAAGATTTCATATATGTTATGATGAATGTACCCTGATGTAAACAAGACAAAAGTATTTCTCTGGTCTGCATCCCCTTAACAATTGTGTGTATTGAGCTGTACTGTATTGTACCCATTCTGCAATCTGTTAATACAATTAGCAATCAATCAATCTGTTATGCTTAACACGCAAGATTATATCATTTAGTTATTTTTATATGTGTGATCTAAAGATAAACAAAGGGTTTTAAAAGTGTTATATTTATATTCTCTTATAGTACCAGAGAAGCTGAGGAGAATCAACCAGCAACAAAAGCAAAATGTAGAGCTGCCGCGGTATCGGTATTACCGCGGTATCGCTGTTACATCATGCCCACCGCAGCGTTGGGCTGAATACCGGCATCACCGCTGTTTTTTATTATATTATTATTATTATTATTATTACGCTCTCGTTGGGCTTGCGGCTCTGCAGATATACCCTACTTCTCTGTCGAGATTCCAAGCGACCCTATTGGGTACCAGAAAAGTCACATGAAACACTGCAGACCACTGATTGGTCAGAAGAGATACGCGTCACATGCTTGGAGCATCTTGCAGTGCGTTTACTTCCTGAATCTCAGCCATCACAACACGGCTAATAGTACGTTAGCTCCCACCGGAGACCGGAGTGGATTACCGACGCCGTCGCTCCTCATAATGATTTTACTGCAACGAAATGTTATAATAAAAGCCCTTCGTTCTATACACTTGTCTGATTGAAAACTTTATTAACAGACCGCAGAATGGGTACAACTCGGCACGCTCTGAGCAAAGAAAGGAACTTAGATATTAATTGAGTAACGCTTGCCTTGCTATGTGGTCCGGTAAATACGAACGTGTAACTATACTAACGTTAATGCCACAAATCGAATACCTTTGTAATCATAAGTAGTAACGTTATAATAATAAGAAGAAGAAAGGGTCGGGGGGGTAACCGGCGGGCGCGACACCGAGGGGAGACTTCGAATCCGTGTTTCACTTTTAATAACGAATGCGTGCATGCCGAATCCCAAACAATATTCATGCTGCAAAGTCATCCTCTAAAGATAGACATTTAGACTAGAGGCAGGCTATATGCTATATAAAGAGTAGACTACAAAAAAAATGCATTCAAACTTTTTTTTTTTGTGTGTGTGTGTGCGGTAATACCGCGGCGGTAGGAAATATTTTGCAAATGTGTGCGGTAAGGAAAACATCAATACCGCGGCAGCTCTAGCAAAATGTATTAAAAATATATATATATATATATATATTTATCTTTTTTCTTCTTTTTTCCCCCCCTTTTTTTTATTGATCTTTTTCCCCCTCCTTTTTTCTCCGATTTTCTCCCATCCCAATGTTAGTCGTTATGCCAATTCCCAATCCCCTTCCTGGTCGCTGCGCACTTACCCCCCACAGTCGGTCTGGGAGAGTGGAGGCTATCACGTGCTTCCTCCGACACACGTCTAGCCAATCAACCACTTCTTTTCATCTGGCAGCGCGGACTCTCACTGAGAGGGTGTAACTCGTGGAAGGATCACACTACCCCCCTTAGATCCTATCCGCGATGAGCAGGCGCCCCGACCAAACTGTAGGAGTCGCTGTTTACAACAACCCGGACCCACCCCGCCAGCTTTCCCACCCTCTAATACAGCCAATTGTATTAGTGTGAACGGCCAGCCAAGCTGGTGACAACGCCGGAGCTGTGAGCTGGATTCGAACAGGCGAATCCAGCGTCTCCAGTGTTGGTGACGAACGCAATCTCCGCTACGCCACCTGACCGCACTTTTTTTTAATTTTAAGATTGAACCTTTTTCCCCGTGGTATCGAAAATGGTATCGAATATCGATACTTTTCAAGGTATCGTATCGAAGTTCGAAATTCCAGTATCGTGACAACACTAAGCACGACCACAGGCTGCAGAAACTGTTAGACAGAGCAAGGGAATACAACTTGAAACTGAACAGGAACAAGTGCGCTGGTAGGACAAGTGAAATAAGAGACATAGGACATAGGGGTGGGAATCACCAGAAGCCTCACGATACGATATTATCACGATTCAAAATATATTGCGATATGCTGAGTATTGCGATATTAATATTGCGATTTATTAGCTTTTTTCTTTTTTTTGTATCCACTTTTTCTCCCAATTTTCGATTTTTCTCCCATCCCAATCTCATATTATCCAATTCTTCCCTCCCCTGTCTTGAACGTTGCTAGACTATGCCTCTCACTGGTCGGTTGTAGTGAGGACAGAAGCCTTGCATCACGTGTCCCCTCCGATACACGAGGAGGCAGCCTGTCGCATCTTTTCACCGCAGCAGCTCGAACTCTGTGGCGAGGAGTAACGCGTGGGAGGCTCACGCTGCCCCCGCTACTTCCTGCTTCCGCCGCACCGGCGTCACCAAACCGACCTGTAGGAGTCGCTGTCCACAACGTCCAATCCCCACCCACCGGCTTTCCCACCCTCTACACTTGCCAATTATGTTAGTATGACGGCCGGCCAGCTGGTAGCAACGCCGAGAGCTGGGCTCGAACCCAGCGTCTCCTGCATTAGTGGCGATCGCCTTGCCCACTGCGCCAATCAGCCGCTCGATTTATTAGCTTTTTTTCAACTGCAAAGTAAAACTTTATCAACATGTTTTATCTAATAAAATAAAGTTTTCAGTCTGTTCATCTCACTTCAATCATTTATATTGCAGCAAATGGGATTTTCTCAAGCAGACAGATGTCAACACTGTAATCTGTGTTGCATGTACCTAACAAACTGAACAGTTTGTATTACAGTCATATTCCAACTTAACTGAATGCACACAGTGCGTGGACTACTAATACTTTCTTTTTTGCATAATTAAATATCGATACTTGGCATCCTTGTATCGATACAGTATCACCACGCAAAGTATCACGATACTATACTGTATCGATATTTTCCCCCACCACTAATAGGACACATACTCAGCGCCAGTGGGCTGAAAAAAACAGATGTGGAAAAGGTGAGAGCAGTGACACAAATACCTCCACCACAGAACAAACAGGACCTGCTGAGGTTCAATGGTATGGTTCAATATCTCGCCAAGTTCATACCAAATTTGTCAAATGTCAGTGCACCGTTAAGGAAGCTGGTTGAAAATGAGTGTTTTGAACAAATCAAACAGCTGGTCACTAATGCTCCAACCCTGAAGTTTTATGACGTCAACAAACCAGTGACACTATGTCAGTAGATGCCAGCTCAGAAGGCCTCGGAGCGGTCCTGCTACAAGATGAGCAACCTGTAGCTTTTGGGTCTAGGGCTCTCACTGACTGTCAGCGCAGGTATGCCCAGATAGAAAAATATCTAATTGCTATAGTCTATGGATGTGAAAAATTCCACCAGTATGTTTATGGAAAAAGCATACACGTTGAGAGCAACCAAAAGTCTTTGGAGAGCATCTTTAAAAAGCCTTTACACCAAGCTCCTATGAGGCTACAGTCAATGCTGCTTATGTTGCAAAGGTACAGCCTAAAAGTCACCTACAGGCCAGGCAAGGAACTTCATATTGCAGATGCTTTAAGTCGAGCGTTCCTGAAAAGAGCAGAAAGAAGATCTATTAGAGAAAGACTTGGAAGTGAATATGATCACACTGCAGCTGCCGATATCAGAGAAAAAACTGCACACATTCAGAACAGCAATGGCAGAAGACCCCAAAATGCAGCTACTAAAAGAAACCACACTCAAGGGATGGCCGAAAGAAAGAAGTGCTGTACAAAATTAAATTCAACCCTATTGGACATTTAAGGACGAAATCTCACACGCAGATGGTCTGATGTTCAAGGGAGCGACGCTCATTGTTCCGCAGCCATTGAGACAAGAAATTATTAACAAAATCCATGAGTCACACTTAGGAATTGTTAAGTGCAAGGAAAGAGTCAGAGACATTTTATATTGGCCATGCATGTCTTCACAAATTGGGGAGATGGTATCTCAGTGTGCCATATGTAATGAGAACAGGAACAACCATCAGAGAGAACCATTGCTCCCACACCCAGTACCAGACAGACCGTGGTCAAAAGTAGGGACTGATCTCTTTTATTATAAGGGATCAGAGTTCCTGCTGTGTGTGGACTTAGACTATTTATCAAAGTTCCCGGAAATCACAAAACTGAGAGACACTACCAGTGTCGGACTAAAATCAATATTTGCCAGACATGGCATTCCTGGTGTTGTCTACTCTTCTCGGATAATGGTCCTCAGTATTCCAGTGCTGAGTTCAAGGACTTTGCAGAAAGCTGGGAATTCATCCACACCACGTCATGTCCCGGTCACGCCCAGTCAAATGGGCAAGCAGAAAGAACAGTACAGACTATAGAAAATATGCTGAAGAAATCAGAAGGAAGTAATGGCGACCCCTACATATCGCTATTGGAGTATTGCAATTTGCAACACACCACTGGAAGGTGTAAGACTATCACCGGCACAGTTGCTCATGGGACGGCGGCTAAAAGGAAAACTGCCCACCTCGACATCACTGTTCACTCCAGAAGGAACTGCATGTGCACAGGCAGTTGAGTGACAAGCAGGAGAAACAAAAACTATACTTCAACAGGAAAACAAAAAGACTGTCTGACCTACAAGCAGGAGAAAACGTCAGGGTTCAAAGAGGTGAAACATGGCAGCCGGCCGTGGTCCTGCACAAACATGACCAACCGCGTTCATATGTGGTTTGCACACCGGATGGGAGACAGTACAGGAGAAACAGAAAATACCTGAGACAAACGGATGAGAGAACTTTTCCATCTACAAATGAACAGGATGCTTACCAGAACATGGACCGTGACACGAGAGAAAATCTGGCAACACACGTACACGTTCAGCAGAGAACACAGGTGTTGCAGACCAAACAGAGACACATGATGGACAATCTGAAACGCAGCCGTATCAGACTAGGTATGGTAGCCTCCTACCTCCTCCTAGATACAGAGAGTAACTGGAGTATTTTCATATGCATATTTTGAGTATTTTCATATTCATGTTCATATAAACTTCATTAATTCATTCATTCATGTTTTCGCATTAAGTGCTTTGCATTGTCACGTACAGGATCCTCTAAAGTGAAAGATGTCTGTGACTAACATTGTTATTTCATTTACAGCAGCTGGATGCTCTGAGTAAACATTTAAGTTGGGACATGTTTGTTAAGTTTGTTTTGGGAAATAGGATGTGTTAGCAAGAGTTCAAGCTAAACAAAGGTAGAATACTAAGTTCTGTTTGAAAAAAATTTTTAAAGAGAAGGATGCGATGTATTAGGTTTGAGTTTGAGCTTCTTGGTTGTCGTAGTTATTGTGATGTCACACCAGAAAGTCGACACACGAGTTGTAACGTAAGCGGCATGCATGAATAGAGATGATAAAACAAACAAGTCAATAAATGGATGTTATTGAACCTCGGGTCAAGCCTCAATATAGATTTAGTGGGGAAATGATCCGTCCCTAAATCGTATCTAGTCATTTAAAATCACATAATGATAATATTTTTGTTTGTCAATTTCAGAGTGTCAAGATTCAAGATGTGAAAAACCCACACGTATTGAATCATTTGTTTCATCGTGAGTGACGAAAATCCTTTCATTACAAGGAAAGACACTGATTGGGCATTTTGTTGCTTGTGCCAAGAAAAATCTAACAAAGATTTGCGATAATCCATATAAGAAGGAGTATATCATAATGCATATCAAAGTTTCATATGGATGTTGCGGAAGCTTCTGCTCACATTTCGTGCAGCGAGCACTGGATAAAGTCTCGACCATGAAAATCTGCAGTGTACCTACTGCGAGACATTTCAAGACTATAGTGATGAGCCAATCTACAGAGCTGGGAGTGAAAACTGTGGTTATCCAAGCACTGGGTGGTTCATGCACAGTTGAACACTGCTAAACACCATACCTAACAAACACCATACATAATACAAATCAAATCTAATCAAATCTATTTGTAAGGCCCGACAAGTAAGGGATAATGTATAGCTACAAGGTCATTGTCGCAAAATAATTGACCGACACAGAGTTTAGAATACAGAGGCGCCTCGCCGAGGTGTTTTAAACGTAGTGAAGGTCAATTATTTTGCGACAATGACAGAGTATAGCTAATTATTACATGGCTAACTTACTAACAATTAGGGGTGCACCGATATGAAAATTGGCCACCGATACCGATACCGATTGTTCAACTAACACAATCGGCCGATACCGATACTGATACCGATAATTGTGGCAAAAAATAAGTATTTTAAATTTTTTTTAATTTTTTTTAATTTTTTTAATGAAACTACTGTATATTTGTATGTGTGTTTGTATTTGTAGGCCTCTTTACTTACTTAAAAAAGGAAACATCAAGAAATATGTTTATGGTATCACTGATCCCTCTCCCAGTATCGTCTGGCGGCCTGCAGAGGGATACTATTTTCTCAACCAGAGCTTTCAACCAATGCAATGGAACCATTCTGGCGGCCTGCAGCGGGATACTATTCTCTCAACCAGAGCTTTCAACCAATGCAATGGAACCATTTTGATTGACAGTCGATTCGGCCAATTACGCCACACCGCTAGCACCCACCTCCTGCTTACCACCAAGCGTTTATTCATTTTTCTACTTCGGGGCATGCCGCCATTGATCTGCGAGAATGCGAGTCAAACTTAGAACCACAACAAGCTAATACGTTAGCTGCCCGGCAGTGCCCGCCGACCAGCGCGCTCCACAGGATGGCCAAACGAGACACAATGATTTTACTGCAACAAATTTTATAATAAAACAAAGCCTTTCTATACATTTGTCTGGTTGAAAACTTTATTAACAGATTGCAGAATGTGTAGTTGGGTACGGAATGAGCAACGGAATGTAACCGAGCTATGCACGGCTTGCTTGCTATCTTCGGGTAAATACTATGCTGATGTAATTGAACGTGTAACTAACTATAATAACGTTAATGCCACAAAACGAATGTTTGTGTCATTTTAACAGCAGATACTTTCTTAAATGCCATCCTCCCGACAGAGCGGTGTTGATGGGGAGCTCTGATGGATTCGCTTGGTTGTGTTATTAACATTGAACAGCTAACCGAAAGCTAGGGTTAACTAATGTTAAAGGTTTAGCCATAACGTTACGTTGGCTAAAGTTGGGGCTATTCTTAATCCAGTAATAATGGCTGCAGACCTGCAAGCAAAGTACAGCAAGTTGGCAAAGGAGTATTCCAACGTAAATCACATTTTCACCAGTAACGTTAGTCTTCTGCCTCCCGGCTATGAACGGACTCGGAGTAATGCCTTGCTGCTATGGGTAATAATAATATGCTGATGTTATTGTCCGTGTAACACTAACTATATAACGTTAATGCCACAAAACGAATGCCTTGTTAATCATAAATAGTAACTTTGATGCAGTAGCTTGTGTGTGTGTGGGGGGGACGGCGGGCGTTGTGCAGGTAGGTCGCGAGTGAATTATTTTTTTTTGCCTTTTGACGCTACACAAATGGATGGCGACTGCTATCGGCACATTTGAGCTTATCGGCCGATAGGCCGATAGCAGTCAACAAGGCACTTATCGGCCGATACCGATACCCGACCGATATATCGGTGCACCCCTACTAACAATATACCTAATTCATTTTACACCATCGACAAGACAGAGATCAAATGCAGACGCAGTTGTTCTGTGGCTCCGTCCACTGTCAGCCCAAATAAAGTTATTATTATCGCCGGCAGCCGGCAGGTGTGTGGACTGATTGCACTGCTGCAGTGTGTGTCAGTGGGCTTGATTGCAAACAGCTGCGAACAGCGGTCATTATTGCTAGGCAGAGGTCCGTTATCGAGTAATAACGGACCTCTGACAAGCGCTATTGACCAATCACAATCAAGCATTTCGGCTAATGTTAAAAGGCCATGTAATAACACACGTTAATGTCCCCATGCCCCGGACACGTCTTCTTTAAAACAAGTCAAGAAGAAACATAACAATAAGTCAAGAACAAAACAAGAACACCATAAGGTCCAACAAATTTAAAATAAATGCAAAATAAATGAATGAATGCAAACACACGGGCAGTGTGGAGGAGAGAAACCTTAGAACAACAAGTTGAAAAAAAAAACTCAGCTCGGAACTAGGCAAAATCTGCATATGGCTCGCTGATAACAAACTATCATTACACATGGGCAAAACAGAGTCCATTCTCTTCGGTTAAAATAACAAACTCGGCAAGACCGACGGCTTCTCAGTTACAGTGGGTGACAATATTGTCACAAGGAAAGATGAAATTACCTACCTGGGTTCCATCCTAGAGGCAAATCTTTCCTGTGACAAAATGGCATCCAATGTAATAAAAAAAGTCAACCAACGAACTAGATCCTTGTACCGGATCTCCTCTCTGGTAAACAAGAATACCATGAAGACTCTGGCAGGAGCACTCATTCAAGGGTACTACGACTATGCTTGCACCTCATGGTACCAAAGCACCTCAAAGGCGCTAAAAACAAGATTACAAACATCACAAAACAAACTGGTCAGACTACTACTTGACCTAACCCCTAGAACCCACCTCACCCCTGCCCACTTTGACAACCTAGGATGGCTTAGAGTAGACGACAGAGTATACAGCAACTTGCAATGGGCCTGGTCTACAAGATACACTATACGACTAAGGTACCCATGTACATGGCAAAATACTTCCCAAAGGTCAGTGAATACCACAACCACAACACCAGAGGGAGCTCCACAAATCATGTTAAACCCAGATTTGGCTCAAACAAGGGACTAAACACGTTTCGCAATTATGCCACATCAATGTGGAACGCCCTACCCAAAGATGTAAAGGAATGTGAATCCCTACCCACATTCAAAACCGCTCTTAAAGAGCACCTACGGGAGGCTGCAATTCGAAACTGTCCACCGTAAATGTCCAAACCCCCCACCCCCTCCTAATAGACAGTCTCCTCCCCACCGTATGTATATTTCTCTCCCACCCACCCACCCCCACCGCATGTATATATTCTCTCCCCACCGTATGTATATTTCTCTCCCGCCCACCCACCCCCTCCAAATGTACAGTCTCCTCCCCACCATATGTATATTTCTCTCCCACCCACCCACCCCCTCCTAATGTACAGTCCCCTCCCCATCATATGTATATACTCTGTCAGGATCTATGGGTAACAGTACTGTATATTTGAATACCGTTTATGTCACAAATGTATCAGTACTAAATACCTGTATGTCCCTATGCCATAAATGTCATGTATGTTGTGTATGTCATAAATGTCAATATGAATTGAAAATGGGGAACCCTGATGTAAACAAGACAAACATCTTTCTCTGGTCAGCATCCCCTTAACAATTGTGTGTATTGAGCCGTACTGTATATTGTACCCATTCTGCAATCTGTTAAATAAAGTTTTCATTCATTCATTCATTCATTCAGGGCCATTCAAGGGGGGATCTCCCTTCTTAGATTTCGGTGATCGTAGTGTTGCAGACGGACAGTTGGTAAGCATGCACTCATGTGTGTAGTGAAACATAGATGAGTGCATGGAATAGCAACTGAACATTTTGAAAGATTAAAGATAGAGCTGATAGCAACTGAACATTTTGAAAGATTAAAGATAGAGCTGATAGCGGATCTATTTGAGAAACAGGAGCGTTGCAAACACCTAGCCCCTTACGTGACTGCGATGTGCAAGCCTGGGGCTTTAGAAGCCCCAGGCTTGCACATCGCAGTCACGTAAGGGATTAGCAAACACCATGCTAAACACCATACATAAAAACATGCTAACCATGTAAACATAGTTGTACTTACAGGTGTTGTGGTGTCCACAGGCTGATCTCTGTTTCCACAAGAAGAACGTTTTGATCCAGATGTGAAGTCTTGGTCCAGTACAGTTCTGCCACAGAGCATTTTGCTCCGGGGACGTGGAGTATCTTCCTCTACTGTTCAGACCTTTCTGGCTACCGAGGGACTTCCCCACTGTTGTCGCGACGCTGACTGTGTTACCTTCCACCGAGTGGGGGCCCGGACAAAGCACTCAGGGGACATAACAAACAGCAACACAGGAAGTAAACACCCAGAGGCCGCTTTCGTCGTGTTGGAGATTTATACCAAGCATCTCTGCGTGAAGTATTACCTAAATACGTTCAGCACATCGACGTGAAAACACGGGAAAACAACATCCGGGATCATTGTTACAGCCATTCAGGAAGTCATACAAGTCCCTCCTCCGCCTGCCGTTCGGCCAATCAGACCATTCTTCTATCTATAGGCAGACACTGAAGCAAGCACCGCCCACCGTGGAGGAAGTACAATCGGACGAGGCACTAATTACTCAATTATACGGCTCTGGGCTAATTAAAGGGCTCTGGGCACTACGAGACTGTTTTGATCACGTGGAGCGGGACATGTTCCGTGATTCGTCGGACAATAACATTGTGAAAAACACGGAGGCATCACTGGTTTCATTCTACAGAAATTAGGACGTTGAGGAAAACAAACCGTGTGTTTCAAATCAGAAGCGATGGCCTTAATATGGGCCATAATACCTAATACTGAGCCATAATATGGCTCAGTATTAGGATCCGAACTGAGTATTTCATACACAACGAAAGAAAGATTACGTCTTATGAATGAGATAGTGGATGAGTTTAACAACGTTTTTGTTGAAGTGGGCCCTAGATTAGCTAAATAAATATGCAGTACTGGGAAGAGCTTGGATGTTCATATGTATGGGCCTCGGGGAATGTATAATATTATTATTTTGACGGTGAATAACACCATGCTAACATTGACCAAAAGTGTTACTGTGTAGTAACAAAAACAAGTAGGCCTACTCAGAAAACCTGTGGATGTCCAGGGGAATACAGAATGCATGCAAGAAAAAGAATACCGTATTTAGGATATTTATAAAAGACAGACCAAAAGAGGCAGAGTTAAGATACAAGAAAATACTAAAACAAACGAATTAGTATTATGAGAATTGCAAAAAGGAATACTATACCAAATGAATAGACAAGAATAAAAACAATAGGAATATATTAATTAAACAGTATCATCAGAAACAGACAAACAAACTCAGGTTTCCCGGAGTATTTCATACATAAGGAAAGAAAGATGACTCTTATGAATGAGATAGTGGATGAGTTTAACAACGTTTTTGTTGAAGTGGGCCCTAGATTAGCTAAAGAAATATGCAGTACTGGAAAAAGCTTGGATGTAGAGGTATGTGGGGAAAGAAACACTAATGCAAGGTACCCATGTACATGTCAAAATACTTCCCAAAGGTCAGTGAATACCACAACCACAACACCAGAGGGAGCTCCACAAATCATGTTAAACCCAGATTCGGCTCAAACAAGGGACTAAACACGTTTAGCAATTATGCCACATCAATGTGGAACGCCCTACCCACAGCTGTAAAGGAATGTGAATCACTACCCATTTTCAAAACCACTCTCAAAGAGCACCTACGGGAGACTGCAATTTGAAACTGGCCCCTGTAAATGCCTAAACCCAACCCCCTCCAATGTACAGTTCCCCCCCCCCACTCCACCCACCCAACCACCTCCAATGTACAGTTTCCCACCACACGGTACTCAGGACTGCCTGGGAGACAGAGCCCCCAGTCATGTCCATGAGGTAAAACCTGACAAAAGAGCCCGGGGAGGACCAAGAGGCCGCAGAGCAGATGTCCTCCACCGAGACCCCCCCAAGCAGGGCAGCAGAGGCTGTGCCCTGACGCCTGCGGGGGGAACCTGTCTGGCCAAAGTGTAGCAGAGGGCAATGCCCTTGCACAACCAATGTGACAGGCGTTGCTTGGACAGCGCCTTACCCGTGTTGGGGCCACAGTAACAGAAAAGTAGTTGACTGGTAGCCCTGAGGTCCTGTGTGCGTCTAGGGTACACCGCCAGCGCACGGACAGGACACAACAGGTGAAGGCTCCTCTCCGCCTCACCTGTGTGAGGGGGAGGGTGAAAAGCCTGTAGCACAATATCCCTGGAGCGATAAGAACTCCGGATATTTTTTGGCACAAAGGCTGGATTGGGCCTCAGAGTAACGCTGCTATTACCCTGTATAGACAGACACTCAGGCCGAACCGAAAGAGCGCATAGCTCACCCACACGTTTAGTGGAGGTGATGGCCAGAAGGAACACCGTCTTGAAAGACAGCCAATCCAACGGCACATGCTCAAGAGGTTCAAACGGGGCCCCCAACAGCCCCACCAGGACTAGTTGGAGGTCCCAGCTTGGAGACAGAGCACGTTCAACAGGCTTGAGGCGCCATGCGCCCAGCAAAAAACGTCTCACGAGAGGGTGGCTGAATAACGTTTTGCCCTCAAAACCCACATGACAAAAAGATATAGCCGCAGCATATACTTTCACTGTCGAGGCCGAGAGCCTATCCAGGATAGACTGGAGGAAGGACATAACCGAGTTCAGGGGACATGATACCGGGTCCAGGCCCTCAGCCTCACACCACTCTCGAAACATACACCACTTCCCTGCGTAAACCGCGGTAGTGGACGGAGCGTGCGCGTTCTGGATGGTGTTAATCACAGCAGTGTTAAGACGCATACCCTCCAAATTCAACCTCTCAGCAGCCAAGCTATTAGGGGCCTGTGGCGACCATGGGATAGGCCACGGTGGGGCCACCAGGAGTTGAATTAGGGCTGGGAACCACAAGGCTGTGCCCCAGTCCGGCGCGACCAGGATCAAAGTCCCCTGACGTACCCGCTCCAACAGCTGGTTTATCAGATGTATGAGGGGGAACGCATATAGAATCCCGGGCGGCCACAGGTACGTCGAGAAGGCATCCACTCCCAGAGGGGGGTTGTCCTTCCAACTGACCGAGAACCACAGGGGGCACTGGACGGACTGACTGCTCGCAAACAGGTCCACAGCGGCCTCCCCGAATCGGTTCCAGATCAGTCTGACTATGTCTGGGTCCAGACCCCACTCGTCTGGGTGGGGACCTCCCTGTGACATCATAAAAAAGTCAACCAACGAACAAGATTCTTGTACCGGATCTCCTCTCTGGTAAACAAAAATACCCTTAAGACTCTAGCAGGAGCACTCATTCAAGGGTACTACGACTATGCTTGCACCTCATGGTACCATAGCACCTCAAACATTACAAACATCACAAAACAAACTGGTCAGACTACTGCTTGACCTTACTCCTAGAACCCACCTCACCCCTGCCCATTTTGCAACTTGCAATGGGCCTGTTCTTCAAGATACACTACACCAGTGGTTCTCAACCTTTTTACACCAAGTACCACCTGAGAACGTAGCTGGCTCTCCAAGTACCACCATTCGACCGATGTTAAAATACAGTCTATTCAGCTATGCACAGTTCACGCAGGAGGCAAATGTATTCCTAATAACATTATTTGTTAACTTTTGTCAGACACAGCCACAATGTACAAAGGGGTAGTACTAGAACTAGCAAACTCTTCCACACAATGCTCATACAGTACAATGCAAGCGGCATTGAGAACATAATAACTAACATTCTCACATAGCAAAGAAAATTAAGAACTGTATTTCAGCAAATGTACTTAATTCTCACACACACACACACACACACACACACACACACACACACACACACACACACACACACACACACACACACACACACACACACACACACACACACACACACACACACACACACACACACACACACACACACACACACACACACACACACACACACACACACACACACACACACACACACACACACACACACACACACACACACACACACACACACACACACACACACACACACACACACACACACACACACACACACACACACACACACACACACACACACACACACACACACACACACACACACACACACACACACACACACACACACACACACACACACACACACACACACACACACACACACACACACACACACACACACACACACACACACACACACACACACACACACACACACACACACACACACACACACACACACACACACACACACACACACACACACACACACACACACACACACACACACACACACACACACACACACACACACACACACACACACACACACACACACACACACACACACACACACACACACACACACACACACACACACACACACACACACACACACACACACACACACACACACACACACACACACACACACACACACACACACACACACACACACACACACACACACACACACACACACACACACACACACACACACACACACACACACACACACACACACACACACACACACACACACACACACACACACACACACACACACACACACACACACACACACACACACACACACACACACACACACACACACACACACACACACACACACACACACACACACACACACACACACACACACACACACACACACACACACACACACACACACACACACACACACACACACACACACACACACACACACACACACACACACACACACACACACACACACACACACACACACACACACACACACACACACACACACACACACACACACACACACACACACACACACACACACACACACACACACACACACACACACACACACACACACACACACACACACACACACACACACACACACACACACACACACACACACACACACACACACACACACACACACACACACACACACACACACACACACACACACACACACACACACACACACACACACACACACACACACACACACACACACACACACACACACACACACACACACACACACACACACACACACACACACACACACACACACACACACACACACACACACACACACACACACACACACACACACACACACACACACACACACACACACACACACACAATGTTGTTGTCCATTGACAACTCACATAAGCAGGGCCGGACTGGGGAATAGGCTGGGAAATATAGCCCCAGTCAGGCCACTTTTTAAGCTGGGGGTCTGGGGGTCCCCCACCAGGAATTTGTTTGTTACAAAGACTTAATTTCCTGCATTCTGGTGCATAAACATTTGAAATGTTACCCTTTAAATGCCAGTGTTTGTGATAACAAATTATTGTAAAAAAAACCACACACACACAAAAAGGTAAATATCTTCAATATATCAAATGCAAAGTGAATTCTTCTGGGGGGGATTATTACAGCCTAGCATAATGTCAACGATTAGCAACAACACTGATTTCGATGGATTATTTGTTTTATTGTAATGTCAGATTGAAAAAAATACTCACTCTTACCATTAGGGAACTAAATTGTCCTCTTCAAAAACACCATAGAAATATTATATGCTGAAATTCTTTTCCACTTTTTCTTCCATACATCTTTTATTAAACTTCAGCCCATGATCATAACCACCACATATTCAATACATTTTCGAATTGTAACCCTTTAAATGCCAGTTTGTGTGATGTCATCACAAATTATTGTTAAAAAAACACAAAAAGTGAAATATTTTCAATATATCAAATGCAAAGTAAATTTTTCTGGGGGGGGTTATTACAGGCTAGCATGGGTCAATGATTAGCAACAACACTGATTTTGAAGGATTTTTTTCTTTTCAGAAAAGTGGGAGTATTTCATTTATTATATGACATTACAAAAAAACGAAAACTAAAAATGGTTATGATCAGGGCTGAAGTTCAATAAAATATGTATGACTGTTTAGACTGCATTACTCTCTGTCACAGTGATCTCCTGGTTGTTCCCCACCTAGGTTATCTAACTATTGCGCTGCCGCAACTAGAAACACTGGCTTGGCCTGCTTCTAAATTCAGTGGCCTGACTGCAAAAAAAAGAAATAATAAATAAATAAATTATAATATATATATTTTCTTTTGTTTTGTTTTTTAAGTACCACCGGTGGTAGCGTACCACAGGTTGAAAAACACTGCACTACACCACTAAGGTACCCATGTTGTACATGTCGAAATACTTCCCAAAGGTCAGTGAATACCATGACCACAACACCAGAGGGAGTTCCGCAAATCATGTCCAACCCAGATTAGATGATTAGATTAGATTATTATATCTGTATATCTGTATGTTGTGTATGTCATAAATGTCATTATGAATTGAAAATGGGGGACCCTGATGTAAACAAGACGAAAGTCTTTCTCTGGTCTGCATCCCCTTAACAATTGTGTGTATTGCTATACTGTACTGTACCCATTCTGCAATCTATTAATTAAAGTCTTCAATCAATCAATCAGGTGGGGAGGGGTGCAAGTGTTGATGGGGGGGGGGGGGGGTCATTCCTGAGTTGTAGGAATCTGAAGAAATATCTCCCATGTAGATCATACTTCGCAGTAAGCTCTTTTAATGATTCCAAGACCCCTTCCTTGTATAAATCCTCTGTGTTGATTGATGCCCTTCTTCCCAAACCGTGCTCCAGTCTCTTACAGCCTCAGGCCAGAGAGGGTTTTGCACGGAAAGCATAGATGGGTTGACTACGCCCAGTTCTCTTTTCACATATTTCAGACCATATTTATAAGTGTGTTTTATGAATGGGTTCGTTGTCAAGTGTTTGTAGTCGACTGTTTGAATGAAGCTATATATGAGATTCGAAATACTTCCCAAAGGTCAGTGAATACCACGACCACAACACCAGAGGGAGCTCCACAAATCATGTTCAACCCAGATTCGGCTCAAACAAGGGACTAAACACGTTTGACGTTTAGCAATTATGCCACAATGTGGAACGCCCTACCCACAGCCGTAAAATAATGTGAATCCCTAGTCCCTACCCACCTTCAAAACCGCTCTAAAAGAGCACCTACAGTGGCTGCAATTCGAAACTGGCCCTGGTAAATGTCCAACCCCCATGCCCCCACCCAACCCCCTCCAATGTAGTTTGCTCCCCCTCCAATGTAGTTTGCTCCCCCTCAAATGTATATATTCTCTTTTAGAAACTCTGTCTGTAAATAAATTGATTGATTGATTGAAAAGTTTATTAACAGATTGCAGAATGGGTACAGTACAGTACAGCTCAATACATACAATTGTTAAGAGGATGCAGACCTGAGAAAGACTTTCGTCTTGTTTCCATCAGGGTCCCCCATTTTCAATTCATCATATGACACACACGACATACAGATAGACAGTACTGCTACATCTATACATTTATGACATACCAGATTTTCAAATACAGTACTGTTTGTGATACTAAAAAAATCCAGAAAAAGAGTGTATATACATTTGACATAGAAACTGTGCATTGGGGGAGGTTGGGTAGGTGGGGTGGGGCTGTACATTGGAGGTGGGGGGGGGGGGGGGGGGGGGGGTTGGGTAGGGACACTGTACATTGGAATACTGACATAAATTTGACATAGAAACTGTACATTGGAGGAGGTTGGGTAGGTGGGGTGGGGTTGGGTGGGGCTGTACATTGGAATACTGACAAAGCCATGCTTGGTCTTTATTGTACAACTGGGTTAGGACATTTGTAGGGGCCAGTTTTGAATTGCAGTCTCCCGTAGGTGTTCTTTGAGAGTGTTTTTGAAGGTGGGTAGTGATTCACATTCCTTTACAGCTTTGGGTAGGGCGTTCCACATTGTTGTGGCATAATTGCTAAACGTGTTTAGTCCCTTGTTTGAGCCGAATCTGGGTTTTACATGATTTGTGGAGCTCCCTCTGGTGTTGTGATCGTGGTATTCACTGACCTTTGGGAAGTATTTTGACATGTACATGGGTACCTTGGTCGTGTAGTGTATCTTGTAGACCAGGCCCATTGCAAGTTGCTGTACTCTGTCGTCTACTCTAAGCCATCCTAGGTTGGCTAATTGTGCAGAGGTGAGGTGGGTTCTAGGAGTCAGGTCAAGCAGTAGTCTGACTAGTTTGTTTTGAGATGTTTGTAATTTGGTTTTTAGTGCCTTTGAGGTGCTTTGGTACCATGAGGTGCAAGCATAGTCGTAGTACCCTTGAATGAGTGCTCCTGCCAGAGTCTTCAGGGTATTCTTGTTTACCAGGGAGGAGATCCGGTACAAGAATCGAGTTCGTTGATTGACTTTTTTTATTACATTGGATGCCATTTTGTCACAGGAAAGATTAGCCTCTAGGATGGAACCCAGGTAGGTAATTTCATCTTTCCTTGTGACAATATTGTCACCCACTGTAACTGAGAAGCCGTCGGTTTTGCTGAGTTTGTTATTTGAACCGAAGAGAATGGACTCTGTTTTGCCCATGTGTAATGATAGTTTGTTGTCGGCGAGCCATATGCAGATTTTGCCTAGTTCCGAGCTGAGGGTTTTTTCAACCTGTAACTTGTTCTTGTCAGAGACCAGCAGGGCTGAGTCGTCCGCAAACAGGAACAAGTTGCAGTCACAAGCTGACGACATGTCATTTGCATAAATTAGGAACAGTAGTGGTCCTAGTATGGACAAACATTACATGTATGTCATATATGTTATGATGAATTGAAAATGGGGGACCCTGATGTAAACAAGACGAAAGTCTCTCTCTGGTCTGCATCCCCTTAACAATTGTGTGTATTGTACCCATTTTGCGCTCTGTTAATGTTCATTCAATCAATCAATCAATTGAAGCAAAAGTGAAGATCATGCTGTTCCATTTGCAACCAGGAGGGGGGGCTGTCTTATGACATGTAGTTATCCTTCAGGAAATAACAACCCAAATACCTAAGTCCAAAGGTATAGTTATTGCTGGCCAAAGTAAAACATGGGGCAATAAATCAACTATTCAACAATATGATGCATTATTTAACATAATGTAGGAACTGACAAATAAAGGTCATGAATTGTGCTGTTTTATCATGAACTCTGCAGGTTGCCCTCATGGTGCTGTAAGTCCTCCATTTAAACGTGTGCTTAAGTACATTCAATATCAACTATTTCTCCACCTTTAAGAATCAAAAGCAAAAGTACACCTTGTACAGGTGCATCTCAATAAATTAGAATATTGAGGAAATATCGGTTAACTCCATGCCACGCCGCAGTGATTCATGTAAAAGGTGCCCCGACCAAGTAGAGTGCATATACCTTTCAGTAGGCAGACATTTCTGTAATAATATATTACATATATTACAACCAACAGTCTGTCGATCACCAGTCTAAACACAACGCAGAGCGAAATCACACCGGTCACACTTGGTGCCGCGACATCCGTGACTACGGACAATGCTCGTCTGGTCCCCCGGGGATGCTACACTCCGTCTGCCTGGACTCACGCCTCTTCACCCAACTGGCCGTGCTGAGTAACGTTACAGCTTCAAGGAATGATTAGTGTGTGCGCATAGGATAAGCGCACATGGGATGTTGGTTGTTTGATATGCTATAGATTGTAATTATAAATATTATTAGTAGAATACTATTATAATTATACATATTAATAATAGGATACGACACTAGTTGTACATGACCAATATATATTTACTCATCTGGTATATTGTGAATGGATAGCCTACATGTATGTGTAGTCTAATGTTCAAAGTCTGAGCAGTAACGAGTGTTGCTATTTAACACATGACCACTGTATAGATATAAATATAATTAGGAAGTAATTTGTTTATATGGTTGGCTGGTAATGATATATATATATATATATATATATATATATATATATATATATATATATATATATATATATATATATATATATATATATATATATATATATATATATATATATATATATATATATTTTTTTCTCATCTGTTCTGGTATATTGTGAATGGGTAGCCTACATGTATTTGTGTGTAGTCTAGTGTTCAAAGTCTGAGCAGTAACATGAGTGTTGCTATTTAACACATTCACACATCACTTTTTTAGTTTATGGCCCTCTAAAGCATTTTTTATTATTCTTAGACATGTCTGGGGCAGATGCAGTCAGTAGTAGTGATGCTGTCAGATAAATACCATTTGTTCTACGCTCCGCGCTCGTGCACGATTTTAAGTATTTGCATATAGAACCGCCCGTAATTAACTGTAGCAGGGTGGATTATCCCTGCTTTATGGGAGTGGATGTATTGTACACTGCCACCTGGTAGTGGGAACGCAGCAGATCTGGGTCCGGCTGAGTCCCCGACTGTAGGCCAGGAGTATTGGAGTGGAGGTTTAGCAGAGGGAGCGGATGGGGCCTAGGATTCACTAACCTAGGGGTGGTGCGCTGGTCCTTCTTGCCTTCCAGGGCGATTCGCAGTAGTTCCCCACACACACACACTTCCCCCAATACTTCCTGTGCCCTCCCACACCCGATGACAGTAATGATGGATGATATACTTTCTCCCCAAAGCAGTACCCTTCCTGATTGGCGAGTAGAGACCTGTCCCAATGATGCATAGGCAGGGGGTGGGGAAAGGGTTAAACAATAATGAGCATTACCCGGAAAGGAAAGGGTTAGACAGAATGCACATTAACAGACACGCACACAGTGTTCCCATTTAGCTCTCTTTTACTGAAAGACTTATCTCTTTGACATGTATTTACACAAGGCACAAGAATCAAAACTCTTTCCACACTGGGCACCTAGTGCTCTCACTCTACGGCAATGACTAAAGTTCTTCCCACACTGGTCAAGACACAGTAATAAAACCTGTCCCTTTAAGGGTTTAAATACTTGTTCGTTCCCCCGTAGGTGGGGAGAGAGGGGAGGAAGAGGGAGAGGGATACAGGAGCTACTCAATGGGAATTTTATAAAAGAACACACGTTATCACACCACATTCAACCAAAAGACAGTGGGCCCACGTTGAAAACAAAAGTCCTATCTATAGCCGGCTTCCCCAAAATAATAAATGTCGGGGCGCCCCTAATCACTGTTACCAGTGTCAGTTCAAAGTACTGCTTCTCTTCGCCCTTAAAGGGCCCGCTCCGCACAAAGAGAATGTCTACCGATAAAGTCCCAGCACTCTGAGCGCTCACTGTAACTGGCTTGAGTGTACTTAACCAAGGACGGGCCTGCTCTCACCACCGAACGTCCGTGTGGTGAGATGGCCGTCGAGAAGTTCCGTGATAGCAGGAGGCGGGGTTGGGTAGACGTTAGGCAGGTGACTGCTGGGGGGCAACGGCTCGGAGGGGCTGGAGGTGCGTGCAGTGCAGTGACGTCCGCTGCTGGGCTGGAGAGGTGGGGCGACACGCGGGCTAAACTGTGGTGCTAGGCCTAACTGAAACTAAGCTGTGGGTCGGGACGACCCCCTGTCCTGACGCCTATACTTTAGCTAAAACGCAACGTGTGCAATATCTACCAGACTCTTCAGCAGTAGCACGTCTGCTTCTTCGTTCACAATGTCTCTTTAGCATTAACTGGAAGCTAAGCTATCGCATATTCCATTACTAACCCGCCTCGTAACTGGGTTTATATTCCACGTGCTTGATGTCCGGAGCTCCAGCTCCAATTGACCTCTTGCTTCTCTGGAAAACGATGAAGAGGAAGTTCCGCCACGCCCTGAGCCCATCCTTCTTCACCTGTGTCCCCCTGCCCAACATCGCCACCAGCTCCCCCTGGCGGTAGCTGTATCATGTCCCACTATTAAGTGTCAATGTTAGGATATGGAGGATCAAGAGGGGTCAGCAAGTTACACAACGTCATCGCGAACACAGAGAATGCAAGGAATTAACGTTAGATACATTGAATTATTGTTAGACATATTATTCAGGTGTCTACATAACCATATACGGTAATGGAACACCGCCATGAAATGTGGAAAAGTGGACTAAGCCGAGTGAAGCGTATTATGGGAGATATACGCGACAGGCTGACAGAGACGTGTACACGTACGGTGATGTCGGATATGATATCTATTAACCATTGCTGCCTGGGCAGCGCAAACACTAATAAAGACCGTTTTGTTCGATTAATACCCAGGGATTAAAGTTCTCCTCAATTTTATTCCAAATCGCGATGGATTTTGTACCTGCATATGATTTGTAGAGGCATACAATCTATTTTGATGTCGGTATTAGGTAGCCTATATAAACAATAATACGAGAGCATATACAAGAACAATGAATCTCACTGCCATGTATGATGTAGCCTACTACGCCATGTGTAGCCTGCCTATATGTGATCAATACAAACTTGAACTTGAATTCCATCATCATATTTATATATATATGTCCACTATGTTTGTTACTTTATTCCCCCCCCCCCTATCGATTATTATTATTATTATTATTATTATTATTATTATTATTATTATTATTATTATTATTATTATTATTATTATTATTATTATTATTATTATTATTATTATTATTATTATTATTATTATTATTATTATTATTATTATTATTATTATTATTATTATTATTATTATTATTATTATTATTATTATTATCACGTCTGTGCGGGAGCTCACAAATAGACTGTTAGTCTCAGTGAAGTTTCAATGGAGGTCATCTATTCTAACCAACAAATTGAAGTAGAAAGCATTTCGTTGTGACCAATGTTATTTGGAAACATGACACAAAATAATAGTATTTAGCTTTTTATTTGAAACAATATTTAATCGCATTTGGAGGTGGGTGTTCTGCGTCTGCCCCCCTGTGCCAAACAAGCAGGCCAACCTCTTGTTCGTGCGTGAGCACGTTATAATTACACTACTGTCGCTATTTTACAATGAACTATAATGAATTACAGTTCATACACAGAACACGCGCCAGTGTTGAAACTAATGCACGGAAGCTTATTTCCGCGTTGCAATAATAATATTCTACCACCGGGCGCCAGGTACGCACGGTCGGAGCTGTGCGTAAATATACGCACAAAGTCAAGCACACGTTCAAATTGATAAGTCCCACACTTTGCTTAGAAATTATCGTACGCACGGGTTATGCACATATCTGTGCGTACGCACCATTGATAAATGAGGGCCCAGGTCTGGAGATGGTGGGTATAACTCCTGTATACGGCAGGGGTCGGTCAGCTTTTGTGTGTGAGAGGGGAAGACCAGTGGGTCCTGCAGAACTGGGTCAGTCAGCTTTTATGTATGGGAGGGGAAGGCCAGTGGGTCCTGCAGAACTGAGTCAGTTCACAGTTCGCCAGTCAGTGTTAGATGCAGTTGGGTCAGTGGCTATCTACTCCCATCACGCATGGCGATGACGCAGCCCCGCAGCCCGCTAGGTCAGAGGATTTAGGCAGCCTCGTCACAGACCTTGCTATACAGATAGGAGAACAAATTACATCTACTCTACATGCCATACACCAGTCCAGTTATCAGCCCCAGGCCCCCGCCCCTCAGCCCCCCGCACCTCAGCCCCAATGTGTTTCTGGGTGTGCAGACATGTCGAGGATGAAAGTAATAGTGCAGGCGGAGACAAAACCTCCTCCGTTCTTCAGAGGTGATCGCACTGAGCCATTCTCCATACATGAGTGGGAAGACATGATGCTGGTGTATCTGAATAGGACGAGTTGTAAAACCGACAGAGAATTGTGTGATCTAGTGATGGGCAGGTTGACTGGTAAAGCTAGAGACATAGTGAAGGTGTCATGCGTAGCCGGCCTGAGTTGCTTACCAATATGACCCCTGCAGCTGTGTTTGATATTTTAAAGCGTAACTTCAGCGAGCTGACATACTCCAGTATGCCCATGGTCGACTTCTATGCCATGGTTCCCAGGCCTAGTGAGGGAGTGATGGATTACTGGGTCCGGCTGAATAAAGCAATCGATTGCAGATGAGTGTTTATGTCGCCGGGGTCGGTGTGTTGATGATTTGAGCGCCGAGGTCGTGATGATGTTGATTACACACTGCCCAGATCCCAGTCTAGCCATGTCCTTCCAGCTGAAGCCTGTAGAGCAGTGGTCCAGGAGCGTCTAAATGGTTACCATGGAGACCAAAGGAGATCCAGTTCACGGGCGCAGCAGGTTGTTAACATCTCTACAGAGGCCCATGGCTGGTGGCCCATCCCCTCCTGTCCCGTATGGTGGGGCCCAGCAGTCTACGGTTGTCATGCAGTCACCGCAGCCTCCCTCCTTTGGCTCTTCTCATGAACGGCTTGGTGAGCCCCACAGGGTCTTAGCTGCAGCGCAGGCCCTCAGCCCTCCTACACCCATCTTGATGACTCCTTCTCTTTCTTATACTCCTGCGAGTCCCTCCTCTGTAGACCCTGGCCTTCATCAGGTGGTTGACTTGTTAGACCGTGTGCTCTCACTGTGTTCGGCCTCTCTGGACCCAGCAGTGCAAGCTCAGCCTGGTCAGCTGTCTCGCCCCCACAACCAGCCAAGTAGTGGGCAGACATACCACTCGCGCAACCAGGCCAGACCGAATGAGCAGAGTTACCCGCGCAACAAGCATAGTCCCGGTCGGCAGTCTTACCAGCGCGACCCATGCGGAGTGTGTCAAGACGGCAGTCATAGCACTCATCATCACATTATGCTCCATCGGCTGTGCCGCCGCTGTTTCCGCCCTGGTCACTATGGGGACTCATGCCCTGGCATCTCCGAGCCATCAGCTGGATCAGCATCTCCCTCCAAAAGGCCCGCTCAAACCCATCCTGTCAATGCTGTCCCTTTAAACTAGCCAGCCCATGCAGTGAGAGGGATATTATGGGCAAAGTGAATGTAACCCTCGTGAGAGAAGCAGACTTAGAAGCCATCTATGTAAACAGCTGCAGATTACTTCCAGAAGACAAATCAGCCATCTTTGTTGAGTCACAGAGAGTGAACGGAGCTAGTGAACTGTTTTATGCTCCAGTATTAGTCTGTGACAAGTATACATTGAAAGGGATGTTGGATTCTGGTAGTATGTCTTGCACGCTCAGTGAGGAAGGTGAACAGAAGTTACAAACCGCTGGTGTTCTCCCTCGTGTCCAGCCGGCACCTGCAAATGTGGTGCTAGTTGGTTGTGGTGGCTTAACTACTCGACCAAAGTGTGTGTATGACTTGGAGATTGAAGTTTGTGGGTCAAAATGTGTAGTTCCTACACTGGTTGTGCCAGGTCAGAGAGACAAGTTTATAATTGGCACTAATATAATCAAGTCTGTTCTCCAGAGGCTGAAGTCGATTGAAAAGTACTGGGAGCTTGTGTCCTGCAGAAACAGTGACCCTGAGTGTGAGCAGTTCCTTGAGCTGTTAAGCTGCACCTCCCGCTGGTCGGGCCCAGACCCGCCCGGGGTGATAGGCACAGTGAAACTATGTCAGGCGGTTACCCTCCTCCCTCAGCAGGAGTATCTTGTGTGGGGGAAGCTACCAGCCAGTGCACATGTGTCTCCTGGGAGTACGGTCATTGTGGAGCCCACCTTAGCGAGGTCGGCCCCTCGAAACATTATAGTGGGGAGAGTAGTGACTCCCATGTGGGGCGACCGCTGGGTCCCCATGAAGGTCTTGAACCCGACACAGAGCCCCATCATGCTCCGTCGTAATGCCAAACTGGCTGATGTCTCACCTTGTCTTGCTGTTGAAGACCTGTCCATCACTCAGGGCCTGTGTCAGCAGTAGTCTAGTGTCTCCAGCTCCTCCGCCTCCCCTCCTGGCTCCTCCGCCTCCTCTCCTGGCTCCTCATTAGATGCTGAGCAGATGTTGGTCGACTGTGGACTGGAGGACGTGAACATCAAGTCGTGTGAGGTGTCTCCTGATGGGAAGAAGGGGCTAGCTGACCTACTAGTGACGTATCAGGATGTCTTCTCCAAGGACAAGCTGGACTGTGGAGAAGTCAAAGACTTTGTTCACCGTATCCACCTCTCAGACGACCGTCCATTCCGCGTGCCCTTTAGGTGTGTGTCCCCGGCTGACTATCGCAAACTGAGAGAGGTGTTGACTGAGATGGAGGTAAAGGGGTTAATCTCCAAGTCGATGAGCGAGTATACCTCACCTCTGGTCATGGTGTGGAAGAAAAATGGAGACCTCAGGATCTGTATAGATTTCCACTGGCTCAACGCAAATACCATCAAAGATGCTCATCCATTGCCCCATCAATCCGACTGCCTTGCTGCCCTTGGTGGGAACGCTTTCTTTAGCACCATGGATCTGACCTCAGGGTTCTACAATGTCCCTCTCCATGTGTCTGACCCATGGTACACTGCCTTCACAACACCACTGGGCTTATACGAGTACAACAGACTCCCACAAGGCCTGTGCAACAGTCCGGCATCTTTCATGTTGTCGTGAAATATATTATCATGTCCTTATAGATCTGTGTTGAGATATCATGTTATACAGCGTGACTTTCAGTGTGACCAGCTTGACTGGTTAATGTGTGTATGTCTCTTTAAGAAGACTCCGACATCTCCCCAGCCATAACTTCTTTGTTGTTGCTTCCAGTGACTGAGAACCATTTTTGTTTACCTTCATCATCATATCTGATATTATATTATGTCTGACAACTGTGTATTTAACATATGTCTGAACAGAACTCTTGGTCAGTCTATGGCCAGACGCTAATGTGTTAACATATTGTCTCTGACTATAAACTGTCCTTTCATTTGTGGCCACGGTGAAATAAACTTTCTTATTATTATTAATAATGACTCAGAATGATTTGTAAACGGCTCATCGTTTAGTCCTTTAATATTTCCCATTACAGATGGCGACGAGTGATGTTTATGGGATATTTTTTTAACTAGTTTTATTAGATTTTAAAGCGATGGGTGTCGAGGTGGCCGCGGGACGGACTCTGCAGACAGGGTGAATCTTGGGATTCCAGGGAAGCGCTGCCCTGTCTCGACCTCCTCCGCGCACTGGGGGGGAGAGGACCGCCTGCGCCGTCCGTTTGGCTGTCACCTCCGGCTTGAACCTTGGGAACGCGTGGGGAACATTCGGTGAGCTGTTGACATTCTGTTTAAAGCGTTTTTGTTTTTGAATCTATAAGTAGTTATGTTACAATTAGATTAGGGTGTCTAGATTGACCAGACAGCGAATGACACAGAGTGGTGCATTGTCGACGAGCAATCCGGGGGAGTACCATTTTCCCTCGCCTCAAAACCTCCGTGAAAAGGACAGGAGAGAGAGGACCCCTGTCTACCGACTGTCTTGTCAACTCTGGCAGATTTTCCCGTGTGGATGCGTGCGGGAGTTTGATTTGGGCGGAGAGCTGTTGAGTTTCTGGGTCTAGATGGTGTCTAACACTAGAACATAGTATTGTTAGAGTTGTTGAGTCTCTGGGTCCAGGTGGGGACGAACACTAAAACATGGTGTTGTTTTTCTTTTTGTGTGTTACCCTCTCGGTTTTCCTCTGAACACTTGGGATTTAAAAGTACGTTCCGAAAGTAACTGCGAGAATTACATTTGTATCCGAAATAATAGGCGTGTGCAAAGTGTACTATGAGTATGTTGGAAATTACTGCAATAGTCATGCAATAGTCCAGAAATTATGGGTGGGCTAGGTTTTAATGTCTTTTAGGCACTGATCTGTTTTTATTTATTTTTTCTCACAAGGAGGCGGGAAGATGACCGTGCGTGAGAAATGCCATAGAGAGAGGACAGTAGTTTTTCTCGTGTGACTTAGTTTCTAAACACCTTATCTGGTCAAACTGCAGTTGTTTCTAGATGAAACTAAGATAAGGGCGTCTGTGCGTGTATGCTGCTATAGAGCTTTTTCCCCAAGTGATTAGAGGAAACTATTTCTTTTGTTTACCGCGTGTTTTATCTTTTTTGTTTTTGTCTGTTAAGAAAAAGGAAGCGTGTTAAAATGGAGGTTGTGGGCAACCTGACACTTTGTTTTATTTCTTTTTCCCCCCACGGCGGTGTGTTTGGGGCTTGCAGTGGACTCTGGCCTCGATGCTTTCCCGTGTGTGTGTGGCCGGCCCTCCCGCCACGTCAACTGCCTCGCAGACGACCACCAACTTCGAAGCGAGGAGGTTGGCCTCGTATACCACCACCACCATCCGCTGGTGCTTGTTTTGAAAGCGGAAAAAGGTGCAATGGAGGGCAGAGTTGCAAGGCGGGATGGAACCATCAGCGCATTTGACTAGACGGCACTGCAGGGAGGCATCGACCGGAGGACATGAGGATTGGCAGGCAGAGTATATGACACACACACACACACACACACACACACACACACACACATGTTTACATGCATGCACGCTATGAAAGGGGATAAACAATTCGCTATTTTATCTGCATCATTTGTATGTGATGACATTGGCGTGGGTGAATTTACATCATTCTAGTATCTTGTTATTGAACTAAAGAGCTGGACTGTTTTTGCTCATCATCACATTGTACCAGCCACCAAAATACTCATCAATATTTCAGTGAGAGAGTCTATAGTGAGTCTATAGAGAGAGGTCTATAGTGAGAGGTCTCTCTCTCTCTCTCTCTCTCTCTCTCTCTCTCTCTCTCTCTCTCTCTCTCTCTCTCTCTCTCTCTCTCTCTCTCTCTCTCTCTCTCTCTCTCTCTCTCTCTCTCTCTCTCTACCAGTGCAGACTGTGTGGACTGACTGTCACTCAAAGTGCTTATGGGCGGAGCCAGGCCATAACAGCCTGAAATCTTGAGGCTGAAAAATTATGGTTTTGAGTACTTGATTAGAAATATAAAACAATGCATTTTTGGGAAAAAAACCTTACAAATGTCTTCAATAGACTAACAGGAATTGTGTAAAGTTGCCCAAATAGTGCTAGGAATAGCAGTACATAGCCCCTTTAAGGATGATAATATTTTTTGTTGTCTTTATGAAGTGATAATGATTGTGATTAATTATCAGAGGGGGGAGTTGTCGTGGAATATATTATCATGTCCTTATAGATCTGTGTTGAGATATCATGTTATACAGCGTGACTTTCAGTGTGACCAGCTTGACTGGTTAATGTGTGTATGTCTCTTTAAGAAGACTCCGACATCTCCCCAGCCATAACTTCTTTGTTGTTGCTTCCAGTGACTGAGAACCGTTTTTGTTTACCTTCATCATCATATCTGATATTATGTTATGTCTGACAACCGTGTATTTAACATATGTCTGAACAGAACTCTTGGTCAGTCTATGGCCAGACGCTAATGTGTTAACATATTGTCTCTGACTATAAACTGTCCTTTCATTTGTGGCCACGGTGAAATAAACTTTCTTATTATTATTAATAATGACTCAGAATGATTTGTAAACGGCTCATCGTTTAGTCCTTTAATATTTCCCATTACATTTACATTTACATTTACATTTAGTCATTTAGCTGACGCTTTTATCCAAAGCGACTTACAAGTTCTGTACGACAAGCCATCAGGAAGGGCACAACTCTATCAGCTGAGCAACAATGTTCATCAAAGTGTTGAGTGCTACAGTGTAGGTTAGTTTATTAGGACAAGTGCATGACAGTACGGTTAGTTAGGGTTAGATTTTTTTTTTTTTTTTTTTTTTTTTTTTTTATTCAGATAATGGTTGAAGAAGTGCGTCTTTAGTCGACGGCGAAAGATTGGACGTGATTCGGCTGTCCTAACTGGGGTGGGTAGTTCATTCCACCATTGTGGGGCAAGGACTGAGAATAGGCGACTTCTCTTTGATGACCCTCCCGGAGCTTGGATAGGAGTAGGTCTGAGGCGGCCAGAAGATGCAGAGCGTAGGGGTCTTGAGGGTGTGTAGTTAGAGACCATTGACCGGAGGTAGGCGGGAGCGGTTCCCTTTGCCGCACGGTATGCTAGGTCGAGGGCCTTGAAGCGGATTCGTGCAGCAATGGGGAGCCAGTGCAGGTCCCTAAGAAGTGGGGTGACATGGGCCGACTTCGGTAGGTTTGAGATCAGGCGGGCCGCTGCGTTCTGAATGAGTTGAAGAGGCTTAGTGGCAGTGGCCGGGAGGCCAGCGAGCAGTGCATTGCAGTAGTCGAGGCGGGAGATGACTGTTGATTGGACGAGGAGTTGGGTGGCTTCTTTTGTCAGGAAGGGGCGTATCCTTCTGACGTTGCTCAGGAGGAATCGGCAGGTTCTGGTCGTCGCTGCGATGTGAGCAGAGAAGTTCAACTGGTCGTCGAGGACAACACCAAGGTTCTTGGCGGTCGGGGACGCAGTCACAGCTGCATTCTCGACTGTGATTGAAAGGTCGGTTAGGGGGGAGGATTTGGCCGGCAGGTGGAGCAATTCTGTTTTGCTTAGGTTCAGTTTGAGGTGGTTGGACGTCATCCAGGCTGAGATGTCGGACAGACAGGCCGAGATCCGCACAGAGACGTGGATATCTGAGGGAGGGAAGGAGAGGAAGAGTTGAGTATCGTCGGCATAACAATGGTAGGAGAAGCCATGAGACGTGATAATGTTACCCAGTGATTTAGTGTAGAGGGAGAAGAGAAGGGGTCCTAAAACCGAGCCCTGGGGGACACCCGTCCGCAGGGGGCGGGTGGCCGACAGGGTCCCTCTCCATGACACTTGGTAGGAGCGGTCATTGAGGTATGATGACAGCCATGTCAGCGCAGAGCCAGCCACTCCCATTCCTGCGAGGGCCGCAAGGAGGATCTGGTGGTTGACTGTGTCGAAGGCTGCAGATAGATCTAGGAGAATCAGGACAGAGGAGAGGCCTTTCGCTTTTGCTAAGTGAAGTGCCTCTGTGACCGCAATGAGGGCTGTCTCTGTGGAGTGACCAGTCCTGAAGCCTGACTGATTAGGGTCTAGGAGGTCATTCTGTAAGAGATAAGTAGTAAGTTGGTTGGATACAGCACGTTCAAGTGTTTTAGAAAGGAAGGAGAGAAGAGAGACAGGACGGTAGTTGCCTATGACAGTAGGGTTCAGGGTTGGTTTTTTTATGAGCGGCGTGACTCTGGCTTGTTTTAGGGAGGTGGGGACCACCCCCGAGTTGAGTGAGGAGTTGATGGTTGCAGTTAGGAATGGGAGGATGTCTGGTGCTATGGTCTGGAGGAGTGGGGAGGGTAGCTGGTCCAGCTGGCAAGTAGTCGGACGGTTTGACGTTACCAGTGTCAGGGTCTCTGCTTCTGTAATGGGAGAGAAAGATGACAGAGTGAAGGATGAGGTTCTCGATTCAGCATTTGGAATGGGTGGGGGTTGGGAGAAGGAGCTGCGGATGTTCTCCACTTTTTCCTCAAAGAAGATCGCAAAGTCTTCGGCAGAGAAAGATGAGGGAGGGGGGGGTGGGGGGGGAGTGAGGAGGGAGGACATGGTAGCATGCAGTTTGCGAAGATTCTTGGCAGAGGCCTCGATCCTATGGTGGAAGAAAGAAGCTTTGGCATTAGTGATGGTTTTGGAGAATGTTAACAAGAGGTTGTGATATGTGTCGATGTCAGCAGTGAGGCGTGACTTTCTATACTTCCTTTCAGCTGCTCTCAGGACCTGTCTTTGTTCTCTCACTGGATCTGTCAGCCATGGACTGGGTGGGGAACGGCGGGCAGGTTTCTCAACGAGGGGACAGAGCTTGTCGAAGGAGGTTGCCAGGGCTGAAAGGAGGGTGGAGGTTGCCATCTCTGTGGAGAGAGCAGAGAAGGTGTCACTCAAAGGTAGAGCGGATAGTATGTCAGAGGAGAGGGTGGAGGGGGATAGGGAGGGCAGGTTGCGTCTGAGTGAGACTGTTTGAGTTGGGGTGAAGACCTTTCGGTTAAGCATGAGAGTTAGTGAGAAGGATATGAAGGAATGGTCAGATACATGTAGGGGAGTTACCGTGGTGTTAATGATGCTGGAGTTACGGGAAAATATGAGATCCAAGGAGTTGCCTGCTTTGTGGGTGGGAGGCATGGCAGTGGGAGTCAGGTCAAACGATTGTAGAAGGGAGACTACTATGACTGACTGAGATGAGTCAGGCAGGTTGAAGTCGCCCAGTAGAAGGAGAGGGGTACCATCTTCCGGTAAGGAGCTAAGAAGCATGTCCAGCTCATCTGTGAAGTGATCGAGCGGACCTGGAGGGCGGTAGAGTGTAACAATGGTGAGATTGAAAGGATTAGAGACAGATACTGCATGATATTCGAGAGAGGAGAGTGACAGTTCTGGGAGTGGTGTTACGTTTGTAGCCCATGAAGGAGATGTCATGAGGGCAGTGCCTCCACCCCGTCTGGAAGGTCGAGGTGTGTGAGTGAAGTTATAGTTTGTAGATAATGCTGCAGGTGTTGATGAGTTATTGGGGGTTATCCAGGTCTCAGTTAGAGCCAGGAGCTGCAGATTTAGACTATGGGCGTAGGCAGTAATGAAGTCAGCTTTCTTGACTGCTGATTGACAGTTCCATAAGCCTCCCCGTACTGTGACAGGTGTATTAGTGGCTGTAGGAGGGTAGGAGAGATTAGCCGGGTTACTAGCAAACTGTCGTGGATGGGTAGAGTCAGTTCTGGAGGAGCAGATTGTGGATATAGGTATGAGACACATTGTATTGTCGAGAGTGGCAGGGAGGAAGTAGAGAAATAGCAGTGTGGGAGGGAAATATAGGATTATGGTGTACTTAGCACTGGGTGGATCGGTGGATCCCTCGGCGGTGAACTCCAGGATAACTCCTCCTCTTTGTCCCTCTTCGTTTCTCGACGCTTCGCTGACGCTACACCAGCAAGCCTTTAAATCACTATCACTAATTAGTGCTGTCTTAACACCTGGCCCTTAATGGGGGCACTTAACAAAACAAAATGGCCGTTTTAAACACGCCCCTTTAATCAAGTCAGCTGGTTCCTCACTTTTAAGATTCACTAATAAACTTAAAATGGCTTACCCTAGTTTTCAGTATAAAGCAATGTTTCTCAGTGAGAGTGTCCTGTCCTTCCTTAACAGAGCCCAGTACAGAGTGACTTCAACACAGTGTGGACCTCTGCTTTTAAACAGGGCAGGCTCTTAATGGCTCACTCAGCAAATCAGATGCTACTAGTAAACAGGAAACAGTCCCTTAATGGGGGCACTTAACTAAACAAAATGGCCGTTTTAAACACGCCCCTTTAATCAAGTCAGCTGGTTCCTCACTTTTAAGATTCACTAATAAACTTAAAATGGCTTACCCTAGTTTTCAGTATAAAGCAATGTTTCTCAGTGAGAGTGTCCTGTCCTTCCTTAACAGAGCCCAGTACAGAGTGACTTCAACACAGTGTGGACCTCTGCTTTTAAACAGGGCAGGCTCTTAATGGCTCACTCAGCAAATCAGATGCTACTAGTAAACAGGAAACAGTCCCTTAATGGGGGCACTTAACTAAACAAAATGGCCGTTTTAAACACGCCCCTTTAATCAAGTCAGCTGGTTCCTCACTTTTAAGATTCACTAATAAACTTAAAATGGCTTACCCTAGTTTTCAGTATAAAGCAATGTTTCTCAGTGAGAGTGTCCTGTCCTTCCTTAACAGAGCCCAGTACAGAGTGACTTCAACACAGTGTGGACCTCTGCTTTTAAACAGGGCAGGCTCTTAATGGCTCACTCAGCAAATCAGATGCTACTAGTAAACAGGAAACAGTCCCTTAATGGGGGCACTTAACTAAACAAAATGGCCGTTTTAAACACGCCCCTTTAATCAAGTCAGCTGGTTCCTCACTTTTAAGATTCACTAATAAACTTAAAATGGCTTACCCTAGTTTTCAGTATAAAGCAATGTTTCTCAGTGAGAGTGTCCTGTCCTTCCTTAACAGAGCCCAGTACAGAGTGACTTCAACACAGTGTGGACCTCTGCTTTCAAACAGGGCAGGCTCTTAATGGCTCACTCAGCAAATCAGATGCTACTAGTAAACAGGAAACAGTCCCTTAATGGGGGCACTTAACTAAACAAAATGGCCGTTTTAAACACGCCCCTTTAATCAAGTCAGCTGGTTCCTCACTTTTAAGATTCACTAATAAACTTAAAATGGCTTACCCTAGTTTTCAGTATAAAGCAATGTTTCTCAGTGAGAGTGTCCTGTCCTTCCTTAACAGAGCCCAGTACAGAGTGACTTCAACACAGTGTGGACCTCTGCTTTTAAACAGGGCAGGCTCTTAATGGCTCACTCAGCAAATCAGATGCTACTAGTTGTGTATGATGCTTGGCATCTTTGGCGACCTCAACTACTCCAGCCTCTGAAGCGATTGGAGGTGGTCTTCTCCAGACTCAGAGCAAACAACCTCAAGCTCTCACAGAAGAAATGCAACTTCTTACAAAGGTCGGTCAGGTTCCTGGGTCATGTGGTCGATGCCAGTGGAGTCTCTGTCGACCAAGAGAATGTCTCTGTCATCTCTGGCTTCCAGAGAGAGGATCTGATGGGGTGTGATGGCCGCACTCCCTCTCAGAAGAGAGTAAGATCCTTCCTTGGCATGGTGTTATATTACCAGAATTTCATCCATGGCTGCTCCAGTATAGCCAAGCCCCTCTTCGCCTTGGCAGCTGGCCAGAAGAGAAAAGGGAAGGCCAGTGGTGGTCGTACGAGAGCTAGTACGTTCCGGAAGCTGACTCCTGAGGACTGGACTCCCGCCTGTGAGACTGCGTTTGAGGAGCTCAAGAGGGCGCTCGTCAACTGTGTAGTGCTGGCTCACCCGGACTTTGAGAGGCCGTTCATCCTCTCCACTGACCAGTCGCTGGACGGTATTGGAGCAGTGCTCAAGTCCCTGTCGGGGAGGAGAAGGCCAGACCAATTGCCTTTATGAGCAAGTCGCTCAGCCGCAGTCAAGCAAACTATCCTGCCCACAGATTGGAGTTCCTGGCCCTCATGTGGTCAGTGTGTGACAAATTCAGTCACTGGCTCAAAGGTCACAAGTTCACTGTGTGGACTGATAATAATCCGCTCACATACATCATGACCAAGCCTAAACTTGACACATGCGAGCAGCGCTGGGTGTCCAAGCTGGCCCCTTACTGCTTTGACATCAAGCATGTGCCTGGAAGACTGAATACAGTGGCCGATGCACTGAGCAGAGATCCCTTCATGAGGCCGCTCAGCTGGCGTCTCTTGACCGAGCCTTACTCTGCTCTGCTGGAGCAAGTGTGTGATGTGGAGAATGGAGGGGTGCAGGATATCTTTCGTCTAACATGCCAGCCCCAAGCTCTAGAGACCCCTTCTGTGTGTGCAGTTGCTGGTATGTCCATGTCAGCAGATGAGACCTCCACAGTGCTTTCCTCCCAGGAGGACTGGGACTCTGCACCAAGACACAGGGCTGTATCTATGGCGGGCCACCTGTCCACTAATGCCACTGCCGACCACGACACAGTCTCCTCCTTGTCATTGGCCGATCTTCAGGCCCGCCAGCGAAAAGACGCCACCATCTCCAGAGTCATCTTTTACGTCGAGAGGGGCCGTAGACCCTCCAGACGCGAGTGCAGCCATGAAAATCAGCCGGCCTTGAGGATGCTGAAACAGTGGGAGAGGCTCGCTATGCAAAACGGCATCTTGTACAGGGTTACGAAGGACCACATGACCAGGCGCAAGGGGTTCCAGTATGTTCTACCTGAGTCCTTTAAGTCAGAGGCGCTGACTGGAGTGCATGACTTGGCTGGTCACCAAGGTCAACCTAGAACACTGTCTCTCGTACGTCAGCGTTTTTACTGGTATGACATGGAGAAGGATGTGCGGGGCCACGTGAGGAACTGTCCCAGATGCGTACTCAGCAAGACTCCAGAGCCGGCAGCCAGAGCCCCTCTGGAGAGCATAACAACCTCTGCACCGCTGGAGCTGGTGTGCATCGACTTTTGGTCAGCTGAAGATAATAACAACAAGTCGGTGGATGTCCTGGTCATAACTGACCACTTTTCAAAGCTGGCCCACGCCTTCCCCTGCAAAGACCAAACCGCGAAGAAGGTTGCTAAAAAGCTGTGGGACAACTTCTTCTGCGTGTATGGCTTACCGCAGCGCCTGCACTCTGACCAGGGAGCAAACTTCCAGAGTGAGTTGATGGTGGAACTGCTGGAGTTAGCAGGGGTCATGCAGTCCCGGACCACTTTGTATCACCCTATGGGGAATGGTGGCACTGAGAGATTCAATTGGACCCTGGGTGGAATGCTGCGCTCCCTGCCACCAAAGTCTAAGCACAGATGGCCCCAGATGGTCCAGAGCCTGACCTTCGTCTACAATTGTACACAGCATGAAACGACTGGCTTTGCCCCCTTTTACCTGAAGTTCGGGAGGGTCCCACGTCTGCCAGTTGATCTGCTGTTTGAGAATGTGCTTCAGGACGAGGTGGTCTGTGACTATGATGCCTACGTGAAGTCCCTGGCGGCCGATCTCCAGTCTGCTATGCTGTTGTCCCAGAGGCACACCTCAGTAGAGCAGGGGCATCAGGCCGACAAGTACAACAAGAAGACCAAGGGCTTGCTCCTCTCCGTGGGTGATCGGGTCCTGGTGGCGAACAAGGGTGGCAGAGGGAAGCGGAAGCTGGCCGACAAATGGGAGCCGGACGTCTACACCGTCATCGCTTCCAGACCACAGTGCCACATATATTGGATCAGAGACCGGACTGGACAGGAGAAAACAGTCCACAGAAACCTTCTGCTTCAGGTCAACTTCCTCCCCTTGGACGGGTCGTTCGATGATGCTGGTCTGGCCTCGGACAGCGACACCTGTGCGCCTGGTGAGGCCTCCCTCTCAGTCATGCCTGAAGCTAGCGCCTCAGACATGGACAGTGTGGCAGCAGAGCCTTCCATGGGAGATGAACCTTCCATGGGAGATGGACCTGATGGGGGTCGCACCACATCATGGGTGCAAGAGCAGTCTTCAGTAGAGAGTGAGGATGACGGGCTATGTCTGTATTCTCCTCAGGGAATGTCCCCTGCTCTGAGTGAGCTTCCAGTGGTGATTGCTGGCAGTCCCCCAATATCGCTTGCTCCACCAAGTTCCCCCCCTGCTGTGGTCCAACATGAGGACAGTGTTGTGTCCACACAACTTGGGCGTACACCTGAACTAATGGGTGTCAGTGTGCCAGGTCAGAGCCAGGGTCCACAAACCACTGAACACAACATGTCCAGATTTGGTAGGGTCATCAAGCCAGTTTTTCGGCTGATAGAGACAATGGTCCAGCTTGAGAGTATGATGGGCTTTGAGCCACAAGCCTCTATCAAGCATGTGTAGATGTCAGCTACAGTACTGTGTATAGCACTTACAGCCTGATACAGTGTCCTTTGTGTGCAAAGGAGTATCGTTTTTATTTTTGTGTATGTGCCCTCGTCAAGGGATAGTCAAGTTATAGCTGGATGGTGTATAAGGCACCGTCGTTATCCCTGGAGGCAGGGCCGCCTGGGAGAAATGCGAGGCCCTGTGCGAGATTTAACGCGAGGCCCCCCCCCCCCCCCCCCCAAAAGGTTAAAAAAAAATATATATATATATATATATATTTTTATTTTTTATTTTTTTTTATACAGTCAACATATCCTTAAATAATAGCGCTGCCCGAGGCGGGGCATGATACAGTCAACATATAGCAAAAGAGAGAGCGAGAGAGAGCTCCCGTTCTACAGTCAATATACAGTGTACAGAGAGAGAGAGAGAGAGACACATTGGAAAGAAATTGAAATGCTATTTGGCCCTAAACAGAGAGTACACAGTGGCAGAATACCTGAGCACTGTGACTGAAGATCCTTGAGCACAGCCTAGCCATCGAGAAAGGCCGCCATAGGCAGACTGTGTGTGTTAGAAAGAGAGAGAGAGAGAGAGAGAACATGTGTGTTTGTCATTTGTGTGTGTGTTAGAGAGAGACTAGAGCATGTATGAGAGATTCAAAAGGACAAAGATCAACACTTAAATCCAAGAGAGAGAGAGAGAGAGAGAGAGAGAGAGAGAGAGACACATTGGAAAGAAATTGAAATGCTATTTGGCCCTAAACAGAGAGTACACAGTGGCAGAATACCTGAGCACTGTGACTGAAGATCCTTGAGCACAGCCTAGCCATCGAGAAAGGCCGCCATAGGCAGACTGTGTGTGTTAGAAAGAGAGAGAGAGAGAGAGAGAACATGTGTGTTTGTCATGTGTGTGTGTGTTAGAGAGAGACTAGAGCATGTATGAGAGATCCAAAAAGACAAAGATCAACACTTAAATCCAACAAGAAGAGGGTCTATACCAGAGAAACCAAAGCAGCAAGGAGCCAATGGCCGACATCAGCTAAATAGGCTAGCCAGGTACTGTGACACCAGGCCACACACAGCTTTGGCCAACGGCCCAACGCTACCCAAGCTACACAAACGACCATTCACACACAGCACATGTCGTATCTCCAAATGTTGTGAAGTAGCATATGTTTTGCCTGGAAAAAAACATTGTTATTAACAAAACATTCAGGAGGGGAAGGAAGGAAGAGTGGGGTAATGTCATGACATCTTACCTGCACGAGGAACGCAGGGCGAAAGGCCGCAACACAGGTCTCCACGTTGACGAAAGGCCTCTCGCTGTCGGGACAAATAAGCTATGGCCAGAGCCTTGTCATGGTGCAGGCCCGACTACATCTTCTGTCAAAGATGATGTCGTAGTCAGAGTGCCAGGGCCTGCTATTCTCAAGGCTAACTGATAGCATCAAACGAACGTTCCCAGCTGACGCTAAACAGCTAACTGGCTAACAGTTAGCTCAATCAGGCACCTGGCTGTATGTAGCCGCATAGCTTGCTTCTGCGTTCTGCAAGCTATGCGGCTACATACAGCCAGGTGCTCTCACCAGGCACACACCGTTAGCTACTAGTAGTACTATATTAGCTAGTCGACCAGTTTGGCTCCAGAGAGAGAGAAAGATAGATAGGTCCACGGCGGGTATATAATCATAGGTTGACTCACCATAACGCAGTATCAATGAATGCGGCGCCAATGGTAAAGTTGGAAGGAGACTTTCTTGGCCCACGGTGTAATTTCTTCTTCTTCTTCTTCGAGTACTTTCCGGCAGACTGGACACCTTTCGGCGTATTGCTGCCTAACAGATTTATCTGCTCACAAGTTCTCTTCTCCTTCTTTTGAAAAGACATCCACTCGCCTCGCCTCGCTCCTCTGAATAGGTTAGCTAACGCTAGTTAGCCTTTAGCTAAGCTAGCTACTAGCCGACATCATCATGGCTATACCATGACAAGGCTCCGGCCATTTGTCCCGCTAGCGAGAGGCCTTTCGTCAACGTTCCTTGGTGACCGACCGACTGATAATGACCGACCTCTTTCTTCGTCTTGGCTGGCATAACTAAGCATAATAGTCAAAAGCTGCACGCGCAAAATAGTCAAACGCAGCTGACTCACGCCGGCGTACTACACATGATGTAAGTAAAACCACTCCCTTCGTTGAAACCAATAGTATGTCTGCTGCAGAACCCCAGAGGCTGAGCTCCAATAGTGAGTATGTCTGCAGGACTGCAGACCCAGGAACAAGTCAGACACATTCTACAAACGTGTCTAATGTGAAATATATAAGCATATAAGCAAAACTAGATTTTAGGTCTGTGATGAAAAAGGGCCTCGCGGGAAGGGGGGCCTCGCAAAAAAAATAAAAATAAATAAAAAATAAATAAATAAAAAATAAATAAAAAATATTTTTTTTTTATTTTTATTTTGCGAGGCCCCCCTTCCCGCGAGGCCCTGTGCGACCGCACTGCTCGCACACCCCCTGAGGCGGCCCTGCCTGGAGGTATGGTGGGAGTTGGCCACTCCTAGTGCCCTCCTGGCCTTTTATTAGGTAACAGGTATCGTTGGATTGTTCCGCAGTGTGTGGTTCTCATAGTAAGCATGTAACTAGTGTGACACGAGGCAGGCACAGTTTTTTTTCAATGTGGCTGTAATTCTGGGGGGTGAATGTAACAAATGCCTTGTTGCTTTGTAGGGATAATTACACCCCATCACAAAATACACTTTAATACATTCCACCAACATCCTTAACGTTTTATTTTATTGCTTTGTTTTAATTTTATTGCTTTGTTATTATTTATTGGCACTTTTGGGAGCCAAGTCTTTTATTTTGAAATCGGCACTTCCTCCCGCAGCACGTATTCGATCTGTTTTTTGATAAGTACGTTAGTGTCTCCGTGGTATGAGACAGCTCGTGCTGCAGACGCCATCACTACCCCTAATGCTGCTGCATTGTTTCTGTCTTTATAACCTAACAGACCTGCAATAAATACATCACCATTCGGCTAAAGACAACCAACAGTCTCCCTGTCTGTCGATCACCAGTCTAAACACAATGCAGAGCGAAATCACACCGGTCACATAAGTACATTGTGAGATATCATTAGAATAAGCACACAGACACCATCCTTACAATACAATCTGACTGGAAAATTGCATGCATTCCATTGGTGTTGTCTGCATAATTGTAAGACATTATGAATGTGGTGTGACTGTGTGATCATAACAGTGGCAGGATTGGCCTCGAGGTAGAGGTTGGATCCCCAGGGCAGGAGGGTGAGCTGGTAGAACGGCTATGGTGACTACTGACTGCAACCTCAGACAGAGTGCCCTTGAGCAAGACACTGAACCCCCAAACTGCTCCACAATGAGTTACTGTCATAATCTGGACTTTTTTAACATTCATCCTCTGGCACCCTCGTGTGCTCATCGGCGGTACTACGCCGTTTTGGACCAATTGTTATTGTCATCGTTCATTTTTGTTCTATCACATGTCATAGCCTCAGCCTGGTCTCATGTCATCTGTAATGTCCCTGCCTGTGTCCTTGTCCTGTTGTATTCATTGTGTACATTCTTATGTCCTAGTCGTATTCATATTCATGTTAGTCTACTCCTCATGTATTCTTTGTGTTAGTGTTCTGTGTCCTAGCCTGTCAGCCCAGCTGTTTCTTGTCAGTCTAATTAGTCCTCTATATATTCATGCCGCCCCCTGTATACCAGTGTCGCGCCATTGTTTTGTCTCCTGTGCCAGTACCTTCCCGTGCTGTTCTGCCTACCTTGTGTTCCCCTCGTGAAAACCCTTGTTATCCTGTATTTCCTTGTGAGTCCGTTCCCGTATTTCTAGTTCATGTTTTCCAGCTTTGCTGATGTTTGGTTTCCTGTGTTTTCAAGTTCGGTTTTGTTTTCCCCTGTAATGTTCCCGGTTTACTGCTACTCCAGTAAAACTTGCCAATTACAACGTCGACTCGTGCCTCGTCTCTCTCACCCTCCACTGTCCAGCATTTGGGTTCTACACATCTCCCCTAGCCACAAACCCCAACAGTTGCAAAGAAAATGTTCCAATTGTATTAAATTGACAGTAATGTTGTGATATTAATAGACAGTAATGTTGTGATATTATTGAACAGTAATATTGTGATATGAATGAACAGTAAGCGATATTAACTAACAGTAATGTTGTGGTATTAATCAACAGTAATGTTGTAATATTAACAGTAATATAATTATTATTATTAATTATCAGCTCTGCAGTCACCCTAGAACTAACAGTGTTGTATTACAAGTTACAACACATCACTTATTCCAATTAGGATACTAATTAGAATATGCCTACATTCTAATTAGAGACCGTAGGGTTTAAACTTAATGGTTGACAATAAAGGTGCTACTATTTAGCTACTAAGGTGCTACTATTTTTTTCCCCTTTTCTTGTTGCTTTTCATGTGACTATTTTCTCTTCTTAAAAGGTTACTTATTGACAAAAGGAGTTGTACATAAAGACGTTATTAATGGGCAGGTCCAAAGCGGTTACTGTAGTATTGTGTTTAGCCTACTGGGTTTACTGAAAAAGGCAGACAGGGAAGGGAGAGAGAGAGAGAGAGGGAGAGAGACAGAGATATATATTAGGGGTGTAACGGTACATATCTGGAGCCCAGATTGAAGGTCCAGAATTTCACCAGCGACGGTGAGTTTCAGTATAACTGTAAAGATTCAGCCCAGAGATGTATCTTATCCTAGTGTGGAAATAAATGTACCATAGTATCTTATAAATGTACCATAGTATCATATAAATGTACCATAGTATCTTATAAATGTACCATAGTACCAAAAGATGCTCTGAAATAAATTTACCATAGTACCAAAAGATTCTCTGAAATAAATGTACCATAGTATCTTATAAATGTACCATAGTATCTCATAAATGTACCATAGTACCAAAAGATGCTCTGAAATAAATGTACCATAGTACCAAACGATGCTCTGAAATAAATGTACCATAGGACCAAAATTGGGATTCTACATGGGGGAAATACCCTGAAATCAATAATAGAAAATGAGGTGGTCAGTCTCTCCACTTATTGGGCCTCTTTTATCAAGCAACATACACAAATAAAATTACTTAAAGGGGAACTATCTTATAAATGGCCTTTTTGAGTGTTTAGCATTGTTTCCTAGCTATGTGAACTTATATTAATATGATCTATGTCTAAAAATTCTCATATTGGCGCATTCTTCCAATTCTCCTCTCACAATATTCACCCTCACTGAACTGAGTCGTTTGAAAATGTGCCTATATGTGATGTCATATAGTCACTGCTGCATGTTAATGTGGCTCCTCAGGCACCAGCACCTGCACCCCAGTCCACATCAGCTCAAAACGGCTCGAGATCTTGAGGTAGAAAAATGCTGTTTTTGAGGACTTGATTAGAAATACAAAACAATGAATAAAAAAAATATATATATTACAGAGGTGTTCCATAGACTCACAGGAATTGTGTAAAAGTGCCCAAATAGTGAAAGAAATAGTAAAATAGTTCCCCTTTAAATTTACACTCGCAATCATTTCCACCTTTTAAATTAGATTGTAATAAGTTGGTTACAGTTGACATATTTCTTGTGTGTTTAGGGACAATATTTTATAAACCATCTGACATTGATGAATGAGGCCTGTTGTATAGTGTCCTGCTTCTTATACTAACATGAGACTCTGTCTTATAGACGTTAGAAACAAACCTTCATGCCCAGAGTCAGTCTTAAGTGAAGATGATTCTACCTGCCCCCTGGTTCTACTTGCTCTTCAAGACTCCATCCACGCTGGTCAATTCATAACCTCACACATCTACAGTCAGACCTGAACAGACTATGTTGCAGGGTCTGCAATCTCTGGACCTAAAGATGTCCCTGACTGACTCCCAGGGACTGATCAGGAGAGTCTCTACTCCTTCCACCGCCCAGCAGCACGAACACCCAACTGGCTACGAGGCTCACACTGAATTAACATTCAGTCTTATCTATTGGGGGGGGGGGGGGTGCCTTCCCCCTTCATCGGGCGATGCCATAGCTAGCATACTCGTCGTCATCATAGTCATCATCACAATAGGCCCATCAATCGTCCTTATTGATCACCAACACTACACAGAGAATTGCAATAACAATCGCTTGCCTACCTTTCTGTTCATTTGTCTGAAACAGCCATGTTCTCCCTCTTCTCCGTCCTCCAAGGGTCTTCACCACTGATCTATATTCTGCAGTCCTGCTGTATTCCATTTGATAATCCTTAACCTATCGCTGTATACAAACATACCGTGTTCGAGCCAATCGGCAATACCAACTGAGTCACGTGACTAAGTTGCCCACTACCTGCGCGAGCTGCTGCGCTAAAAGAATACAATACAAGAATACATACTCCCCTGACTAAAAGTATAACAGGGCTCTATGGAGAAACCATGACACTCTCCTGACTAAAAGTATAACGGAGCTCTATGGAGAAACCATGACACCCCCCTGACTAAAAGTATAATGGGGCTCTATGGAGAAACCATGACACTCCCCTGACTAAAAGTATAATGGGGCTCTATGGAGAAACCATGACACTCCCCTGACTAAAAGTATAACGGGGCTCTATGGAGAAACCATGACACTCTCCTGACTAAAAGTATAACTGGGCTCTATGGAGAAACCATGACACTCTCCTGACTAAAAGTATATGGAGAAACCATGACACTCCCCTGACTAAAAGTATAACGTGGCTCTATGGAGAAACCATGACACTCCCCTGACTAAAAGTATAACAGGGCTCTATGGAGAAACCATGACACTCCCCTGACTAAAAGTATAACAGGGCTCTATGGAGAAACCATGACACTCCCCTGACTAAAAGTATAATGGGGCACTATGGAGAAACCATGACACTCCCCTGACTAAAAGTATAATTCGGCTCTATGGAGAAACCATGACACTCCCCTGACTAAAAGTATAACGTGGCTCTATGGAGAAACCATGACACTCCCCTGACTAAAAGTATAACAGGGCTCTATGGAGAAACCATGACACTCTCCTGACTAAAAGTATAACGGAGCTCTATGGAGAAACCATGACACCCCCCTGACTAAAAGTATAATGGGGCTCTATGGAGAAACCATGACACTCCCCTGACTAAAAGTATAATGGGGCTCTATGGAGAAACCATGACACTCCCCTGACTAAAAGTATAACAGGGCTCTATGGAGAAACCATGACACTCTCCTGACTAAAAGTATAACTGGGCTCTATGGAGAAATCATGACACTCCCCTGAATAAAAGTATATGGAGAAACCATGACACTCCCCTGACTAAAAGTATAATGGGGCTCTATGGAGAAACCATGACACTCCCGACTAAAAGTATAACAGGGCTCTATGGAGAAACCATGACACTCTCCCTGACTAAAAGTATAACGGGGCTCTATGGAGAAACCATGACACCCCCCTGACTAAAAGTATAACAGGGCTCTATGGAGAAACCATGACACTCCCCTGACTAAAAGTATAACAGGGCTCTATGGAGAAACCATGACACTCCCCTGACTAAAAGTATAACAGGGCTCTATGGAGAAACCATGACACTCCCCTGACTAAAAGTATAACAGGGCTCTATGGAGAAACCATGACACTCCCCTGACTAAAAGTATAACGGGGCTCTATGGAGAAACCATGACACTCCCCTGACTAAAAGTAGTTTCAAACTAAAACGGCTGGATGTCATTTAGCCAAATCAGCACGGCTGTGAGTCTTTCAACTTTTACATAATCTAGCTTTGGCATGGATTGATTGTTTAGATCACTAGCGTGGCTAACAAATGCAAATATATTGTAGTTCGCCCCGTTGTTCTGACCAGGATTACGTTCCTCTGCCTTCTTGATGCGTGCGCACACTGCAGTCTGACGTGGACAGCGAACAGGTCTATGGTCAGCCTTGATTCTCTGAAACCACTTTGGCTACAGTCCCACTGGTTTTCTTGCCTACTTCACACAGTCAGCACTGCAGTAGTTCACATCTCAATCTCTGTGTTCAGGTCACCGTCTGCCTGACTCCTATTGTTTTCTTCATCTGATTTATATATATGCCACATTTACCCAAAATTAGTCTTCCATGCCTCCTTAAAACAAGCGATTTATGCATAACTTCTAATAACTCTTACATGGTCTTACACAACATATAAACACACTATTATAGTGACAGATTATTACAGTGAGCATCCTGTTAAATGAAACTCTGGGAACACCGTTGTTGACATGATAACAGGATTAGTATCCGACTCTCCAGGTATCCAGGTCCTGCTGACTTGGTCTTGTTTTCAGGAACCGTTTGAAAGACGTTCACCAGGAGGAACACTATGTTCTATTTTGAAATCTATTAATAAAAAAAATATGCCAGTCGTATGGACCGTTTCATCTTCACAACATAAACGTTCTGAATGGACCCGAGTCCATTTCCTGTTGCAATGGAACTGACAGGAAATACACAAACTCTTCCCTAGCAACAGGATTCCAGTGAAAGTCTATAAAAAACCATGGGGGGGGGGGGTGATCATCTTGACGCTGGGCTGTGGTGGTGATTAGTGTAATTGGGCAGTGTGGTAACCATGACAACACAAGTGTGTGTGGCTGAGAAACTCCAAACAAAAACAGGAAGTTGAATAGTATCTCTCTTACAGAAGGGGGATCCATCGTCCAAATCTAGAATCGCTTTGGGATTTTCTTTTTTAATGTGTATTTATTTAGAGGCAAAGAAAATGTGACACACTAGAAGAATGGATCCAGAAATCAAGCTGCTTCAGCTCAATGGAAGTCAATGTGATGCCAGTTGTACTAAATGTGCCACACACATCTGTCTCTCCCTCTGTCTGTATTAATAATTTCTGATGGGCCTATGTCAAACTGCCAGAGTGAGTTATCAGCCTTAGGTCTCTTGCTCAGTGCTACTAAAGTACTTTCACTTTACGTTCAGTTGGACCACTAGCAAACCACTGTCCTGATTTGTATTATTATCATTATTTTAGTCCTGGCGTTTGTCACTCTGTGCAGATTAACTGAATGTGTGTGGTACCTCTTAAATTTTTTATGCCTGGGCAGATTCCGCTGCATTGTGCATCATTTGATGGATGGATGGATGAGTGATCTACAAAAAGGGAACAATTGTGGCGTAGAGCTGGGTTTTGTGCAATGTTGTAATTCAATGACCGATAGGATACTTGACTTTGTTTAGCTATTGAACAAAAGGTTAATTCACCACCAATGTGAAAAAAACAATCCCATTCCAATAAATCAGATGTTTTTGTACCGACTTTGTGTTTTGTTACATCTTTAGATTAGACTACTGAGTAATAATCAGATGTATGTACAGAGTTGTCTGTTGTACAGACTGTGGTAGTAAGTCATCCGTGACAATAAGATAAGATATTCCTTTATTGATCCTGTTGGGGAAATTCAGGCATCATAGCAGGATGGGGGAGGTGCAGGTAGTAAAAACAAGCAGTGTAAACAATATAACAAGTGAATATAATTAACTATCTAACTAACTGAAATATACAGTATAACCCTAACACAGTACATAAGGTGCAGTATTGCTAAGGACACTTCAACACGCTGCCCGGGAGGAGCGGGATTCTAACCGGAAACCTCCGGATTACCAGACGACTGCTCTACCTCCCGAGCCACTGTCGCCCCATATTATTAGCATATCATACATTCTAATGAGAATGTTTCAAAGTTTGGATCAATTCACTTTTTAATTCAAGATGTAGATTTTATTTAAAATATTGTACAAGTTCCATCATGAAAAGGTTTTACTATCCAACCTAATGACAAGTACGTGTGAATGGATGTTCTATCATCATAATTATGAATTAGATGATTAGAATTATATTTAATATTTATTAACTTGACCTTCTCTCCCCAGCAACCTCCTGCAAAGCCTCACCTTCCCTCCTTTTTCTACCTTTTTTACCCTACCCTCCAATCTCCCCCCAATCCCATTCAATCTTGTTTGCTGCATCTCAAATGTATCCCCTTGCCCCACTTTGCCTTTTATGTCTCTGTCTGTGTTTGTCTATTGTATGTTTGTTTTTGTTTTGCTGCCATTTTGGCCAGGTCTTGCTCGAAAAAGAGATCATTGATCTCAAGTGACTACCTGGTAAAATAAAGGTTAAATAAATGTGTGTTCACTCTTATACCATGACATATTGTCCCAGGAACATCCACACCATCTGTCTCACTCCTCAGAGCGACAGAAACGCAACAGTTGTCAATGAAAACCATGTCTATGCTAGTACTGCTTCTCTCTCACAGAGGCTTCTGTGCAGGTCAAAAGCTCTTGGTAGTAGTTTTTCATTTCAAAAGAACTACCAAATATTACTACCGCTATTATTGTTGATGGACTGATAGCTGTAATGACGTACTGAAGCGTTTCCCACACTGGTCACAATAGTAGACCTTCTTCCCTGTGTTGTGTATCATCAGTTTGGATGGTTTTAAATTCCTGCTACATTAGTTTAACACTTTAAGGACCAGCCACGAGTTTATACGTGTTACGGTGCCATGCGTTGTGGACCAGAGCCACGAGTTAACTCGTGGCGAGTTATTGTTTTATTCCATATTAATAACGCTATTAATGTCCCTGATCGACTTGCAGGACCTACCTGCATATTTGATTTTCGAAAAACATGCAATACCGGCCAGATCCGCTTAGGGGCGCCATCGCTCCACTGCAGTATCATCGCTCCACTGCAGTATCACTTCATGTGAAGTTTTCCCCACAGTGGTATAGTTTCTCTCCTGTGTGAATGACGTTGATATAATTTCAGGAGCATCATTATGAGTGTAACTCTTCTAATACTGGTCACAGCAGTAGGGTTTATCTCATAAGAATGTGTGGTGAATTGACACCGTGAATTGACAGGTTTGACATTTCCCTGAATCTTCTCTCCCAAGTGAATTTTCTCATGTTTACTCAAATATGCGAATGTTCTGAATCTCTTATCACACTAACCACAATGAATTCTATGGTGTGTTTTCAGACTACTCTGTTGTCTAAAGCTCTTCCCACACTGGTGACAGAAGTAGGGCTTTTCTCCTGTGTGAATTCTCTGGTGTGTTTTCAGATTATGTTGAAGACTAAAGCTCTTCCCACACTGGTCACAGAAGTAGAGCTTTTCTCCTGTGTGAATTATGTGGTGTGATTGCAGATTATCCAGCCGACTAAAGCTCTTCTCACACTGGTCACAGGAGTAGGGCTTCTCTCCTGTGTGAATTATCTGGTGTCTTTTTAGATGAGACAGTCGAATAAAGCTCTTCTCACACTGGTGACAGAAGTAGGGCTTTTGTCCTGTGTGAATTCTCTGATGTGTTTTCAGACTACACGGTCGACTAAAGCTCTTCTCACACTGGTGACAGAAGTAGGGCTTTTGTCCTGTGTGAATTATCTGGTGTCTTTGCAGAGTATGTTGAAGACTAAAGCTCTTCCCACACTGGTCACAGGAGTAGGGATTTTCTCCTGTGTGAATTATCTGGTGTGATTGCAGATTATGTTGTTGTCTAAAGCTCTTCCCACACTGGTCACAGGAGTAGGGCTTCTCTCCTGTGTGAATTATCTGGTGTCTTTTCAGACTAGACAGTTGACTAAAGCTCTTCCCACACTGGTCACAGGCGTAGGGCTTTTCTTCTGTGTGAATTCTCTGGTGTGTTTTTAGATGAGACAGTTGACTAAAGCTCTTTCCACACTGGTCACAGGAGTAGGGCTTCTCTCCTGTGTGAACTCTCTGGTGCCTTTTCAGATCACGTGGCTGACGAAAGCTCTTCCCACACTGGTAGTGGTCACAGGAATAGAGTTTCTTTCCTGTGTGAATGTGCTGGTGTTTATTGAGATTCATCTTTGAACTGAAGCTTTTTCCACACTGGTCACAGCAGAGACCTTTTCTTCCATTCAAGCCTCTTGGTTTCTTCCCAGGCCTGACAGGACAGCTATCTGGATGGAGATAGTGATGGAGAAGAGTGTCAGAGAAAGGAGAGATTTGGTGATTTTATTCAGCTTAATTTCCATGTAAGAGGTTTATAATGGTATGTAGCTGGGTATTATAGTTTAAGAACAGTGTAGTCCAGAGTCGTCTACAGTTCTAGACTCAACGCCCACTTTGAAGTCCCCAACACCAACCAACAGAGAGGGGTTCTGACCACGGAGCGCACGCAGGACTCACTACTCACTGTGACAACGGCAGAGGCACGTGCGGTTCTGAGCAGAACAAACCCATGGAAGGCAGCCGGCCCAGACAACATCCCCGGCCGTGCCCTCAGGGTCTATTCATCAGAACTGGCTGACGCACTTGCTGACAAAGCCAACTTGTCACTAGGACAAGCTATTGTGCCCACCTGCTTCAAGACCACCACCCTCGTGCCCCTGCCAAAGAAAAACACTGTAACCTGTCTGAATGACTATCGTCCCATTGCACTCACCCCAATAGTGATGAAGTGTTTCGAGAGGATAGTCATGTCACACATCAAGGAGACCATCCCAGACACACTGGACCCTCTGCAGTTTGCGTACCGTCAGAACCGGTCCACGGAGGATAAGGGCTGCACGATTTTGGGAAATAATCTAATTACGATTTCGATTAAATTAGCAAAATAATAATAATGAAAGCAGCCAAACATTTTCTTTTTACCTGGGAATCGATACCGGCAGGGCTCGAGACTAACAACATCCCGTCGTCCCCTGGACTATCAAATATTTATTTGTGACAAACACAAATCCTCTCCGGGACGCAGTGGGGACGAATAGGATTTATTTGGAAAATGTCAACTGCGCCGACTGTCAGTGCGCATATCACTGCACTGGCAAACGGTGCGCGTCTTCTGAGTGCTCGCTTTGACAGTGCCACGAGACCACTGCACAAGACCCACGGACATATAGAATGTTTAATAAAAGTTCCCGCGGTAGGCTACTGCCTATCAGTCAAGGGAGCACTCGCAAACAGATAACGTTAAACACAGCAGAAGATGGAAAACAGACGGACCAACCAACGGGGAACTGCATCCAACCCTAGTACAACCCTCGAGTCTAAGGTAAGGACACATTTAAATCACAGAGGAGTATGTTAGTCTATTGGAACTGTATACAGTAGTTAGCGTTTATAGCTGCTTGCTAGCTAACGTTAGCCCTGTGTGTGCTCAAAGCTAGCGTTTTAGCCATATAGCTGCTTGCTAGCTAACGTTAGCCCCGTGTGTGTGTGCTCAAAGCAGCCCGCCCCATATAGGGGTATCTGTTATATTGACAAGGCTTGACAACCGAGGTTCAAAGTTAACTTCAAATTTATTGGCTGTTGGTTTACATGTCGGACTCTAGCTCATATCTATGCTCTAGCTTACAACTGTGTGTCTTGACTTCCTGCCTGGTGTGACATCATCACACAACTACGGAATGCACTAGGCTCAAAATCTATGCTGCCACCGAAAATGTTCAGTTTGGAATAAATATGGCTGAATGAACACACTTGTATTCCTTTCAGTATCCATGAAATTGGACACTTAGATATGTCAGATGATTTCTGTACTTTTCACTACATGTTTTATTACTTCTTAAACTATCCTATCAGTCCTTAAAATAATAGAGTTGCAAATATCCATAATAATCTACAAGACATCATTAACTTAACACTAACAATATATATATACTATATTTGATTCTTGCTCTCATTCATCACACACACACACACACACACACACACACACACACACACACACACACACATACAATAAAATAAGAAAGGTGTTTCAAAATGTGTTGTTTTGTTGTTACCTGTTGATATAATGTGCCTATTGTTCAAATAAATAATTATTTCAAATAAATCTTTTTATTTCCTAATCATTTGTATGGTGTCTTTATGGCAATAATAACTATAGACGGAAAAACCAAAGTAAAGATACGACATTTAGATTTTTTTGGGCGGTTTACATTCACTTTGGGACGGTAACAATTGTATTTTGGGACGGTTCCCGGACGACGGTGGTGAAAAAAGTTAGTCTGGAGCCCTGGATACCGGTACCCAATATATCGATCTATTATCAATGATCCAATAGGATCGATGCAACGTAAAAAGAGTGGTTCATATTGCGATACTCTTAATTATTTTTTAAATGCCGTGGCCAGTCGTATCCGCCCAGCAGCACAGCAGTAGCATGTGAAATGCCGTGAAGAGGGCTACAGTGTGCCTATTTTGGGACCCGAAATAAGTCAATGCTGTTTTTTCCCGCCATGGGTTAAATGCATCTAACATGCGTTGCATCCTCGCCATTCCTTTATGCCCACGTCGTGTTAACACTTTGAATGCCCAAACCGAGTTTTCTCTGGTTTACCCCCCGTGGGTTGAATGCCCATAACGAGAACAATCGTTTTTTTTTTAATTAGCTATTTTGAATTCATATTTCATCAACCGAGTCTACCGTTGGTAAATCAGCCACCCCAGGCGCTCAGATGTGAAAAAAGCGCCCCCTATCGTCTCCCAGATGGTAATTCACCCTTTTGGATTGGACTCAATGAAAAAGCATGAGAAAAAAATACCCGGACTCCACATTTTACTTCTCACGCATGTAACCGGGGTCGATCAGCTTCATGCTGGACCCTCAGCACGGCGTGGTTACTGTGTTTTACAGTACGTAGCATTGGATCAATAAAAGGATCGATTTTCGGAATGGCGATCAGGAATTGGAATAATCCATTTGGATACCATCTGATCTCAGGTAAGGAATCTATTTTACCAGTCTTAGGATAATCAGACCCGTTTTCACGGAGATATAAGCTTTTCCCCTATAATGTTCCCCATTATCTGAAATGATTATTAATAAAAAAAAAAAAAAAAAAAAAAAAAGATCTAACCCTGACTAACCTTACTGTCATGCACTTGTCCTAATAAACTAACCTACACTGTAACACGCAACACTTTGATGAACATTGTTACTCAGCTGATAGAGTTGTACCCTTCTTGCTGTCTTGTCGTACAGAACTTGTAAGTTGCTTTGGATAAAAGCGTCAGCTAAATGACTAAATGTAAAATGTAAATGTAATGTGATATGGCTGTTTGACTCTAAGAGCGATCAGGAACTGAGAGAATCGATTTTCAGCGTGCGGCACCAGCGTGCACACGTACACATATACTATCGATAATCTAGTATTTTTTAAACGATTCATAAATAGGCCGAAAAATGACAACGTTCTAGAATATTACAGTACATGGCGATTATCATGGAATCTCTTATTTTTTCCATGAAAACGAGGGCTTTTCAAAATGCTATCAAACGGAAATGAACCGATAAAAAAACAATCCGCTTCGACAATGTTGACTGGAAATGGGTCATTGATAATGCGACGGGCAGATTAGACACATAGCCATAATTTAAAACATAGATTAGGCGATATTAACGTTAACATTGGAGTGGATGGTGGGCATTCAAGCACTAAATGAGCGCCCCCTGCTGGGCACTGAAAGTGTTAAAGACCGAAATTAACGTTACGTTAGCGTAAGCTAACTAAGCTAACTCTGATCAGAGCCATATAGAGAACAGCAAAGGTCCATTAGTGGGGACTGGGGATGGGGCATTCTCCCTTTCTGTGTGTGTGTGTGCGCGTTTGGAAAGACCAGATGAAGTCAGGAGCATATTATATTGATAGTAAATTTACTGAGGATGGACAGATAATGTTGATATTTAAACATAAAAAATACAATACATAAGACATGTATTCATGATCATCATGCAACATAAAACAATTGTAGGAATGGTTTGGGAGAGGAAGATTGATTGATTGATTGATTGATTGAAAACTTTATTAACAGATTTTAGAATGGGTACAATACAGTACGGCTCAATACACACAATTGTTAAGGGGATGCAGACCAGAGGAAAAATGTGCGCAACAACCAGTAAGGGAATTGGCATAACGACAAAATTGGGGATGGGAGAAAAATACGGAAAATAGGGGGAGAAAAAATGTATAAAAATACCTGAATATGCATGGTTAGATTTACATAATACTGCTCTATGATCCCATGGGTTGTGCGTTCCTCCCGGCCACCAGCAATGACTTATCAGCCAAATGCAACAATAAATAACATGCATTCATTCGGAAAGACCTCATTCGGAAAGAACTATTCCAAATGCTATTTATAATGAATTACACTAATGTCTTACACTAATGTCGCTATTTTACAATTAACTATAATGAATTACGGGTCATACCATAACCGAACACGTCAGTGTTGAAACTAATGCACGAAAGCTTATTTCCGTGTGCAGTTTTCTTATTCTACCGCTCGGCGCCATGTATGCACGGTCTGAGCTGTCTCAAGCACACGTTCAAATTGATAAGTCGCACACTTTGCTTAGAAATGATCGTATGCACGGTTTACGCACATATCTGTGCATACGCACCATTGATAAATGAGGGCCCAGGACTTTTTTTAAACTGTGACCCCCCCCCCCCCCCTGCTGCTGTGACCCATTGTCACCTCCATATTTATATTTGTAAACACTACTGGATCCTACACTGTGAATCGGAACATAACCATTCTTGACCATTGTTATTGTACAATTCGGCAGGCCTACCATTCTGTCCCCCGTGCTGCGTGGGCAACAGTGATCACCATCTTATCCACCTGATCCCTCGCTACAGGCAGAGATTAAAACTGTAGTGCGGAGTGTGGTCCAGTGAGGCATGCAAGTGTCTCCACGCCTGGCTGGAGAGGGCAGGCTGTGACCAGGACTTTGTTGAGTGGGCGGGGCCTGAGGCTGGAAACAACCTGGATGAATACACGGACACTGTGACATCATTCATCAGCCTCGGTGAGGTGGTGTGTGTCCCCCTCTGCACTAGGAAGATCTTTAACAACAAGCCCTGGTTTTCAGCCCAACTCAGGTGGCTGAGGTCGGAGAAGGAGGTGGCCAGGCTCAGTGGTGATGCTCATCGGTTCAGGCAGGCCAAGTACAAGTTCACCAAAGAGGTGAGGGAGGCGAAACTTCGCTTCTCAGATAAACTGCGGCAGCAGCTCTCTGAGGGGAATTCCTCCTCCGTATGGAAAGGCCTCAAGACCATTACAAACTATAAGCCGAAGTCACCACAGGCGCCTGATAGCCTCCCCCTTGCGAACGAGCTTAATGAATTTTATTGTAGGTTTGAGAAAGAGGTTCCCCCCCGCCCTCTTCCTTCACCCACTCAGCCACAATCTCCATCCCCCCACCCCAGTGCCCCCCCCCCCCTCCCCTCTCTCTGTCAGTCTGAGAGAGGTGAAACGGCTGTTTTCTAGTCAGAATCCCCGGAAGGCGGCCGGCCCGGACTCTGTCTCCCCCTCTGCCCTGAAGCACTGCGCTGACCAGCTCGCACCGGTGTTTACCACCATTTTTAATGCCTCGCTGGAGCTGTGTCACGTCCCAGCATGCTTCAAGGCCTCAACCATCATCCCCGTCCCCAAGAAGGCCAAGGTCACAGGCCTTAATGACTACAGACCTGTCGCCCTGACCTCTGTGGTCATGAAGGTCCTGGAGCGCTTTGTCCTGGCCCACCTGAAGCTCATCACAGATCCTGTGCTGGACCCGCTGCAGTTTGTGTACAGAGCCAATAGATCCACAGAGGATGCTGTGAACATGGCTCTGCACTATACGCTGGAACATCTGGACTGCACAGGCAACTATGTCAGGATCTTGTATGTGGACTTCAGCTCGGCCTTTAACACTATCCTTCCACCCATCCTGGAGCACCAGCTATCCCTGCTGCAGGTGCCGGCCTCCACTTGCAGGTGGATTACCGACTTCCTGTCCAAAAGGTCTCAGCGGGTGAGGCTGGGGAAGAGCATTTCCAGCTCTAGGTCCACCAGCACCGGTTCCCCGCAGGGCTGCGTCCTGTCCCCACTACTGTTCTCCCTGTACACCAACAGCTGTGCCTCTCTCCACCCCTCGGTGAAACTCCTGAAATTCGCTGACGACACCACCCTGGTGGGTCTCATCTCCAGGGGGGACGAGTCGGCCTACAGGAGGGAGATCGAGAGGCTGCAGAGCTGGTGCAGCTGCAACAACCTGGAGCTCAATGCTCAAAAGACAGTGGAGATGGTAGTGGACTTCAGGAGGAAAGCAGCCCTGCCCCCTTCCATCATACTGGGAGGCACCCAGGTGGCCTCCGTGGAGTCATGCCAATTCCTTGGCATGACCATCTCCCGGGACTTGAAATGGGTGCTTAACACCACGGGCCTGCTCAAAAAGGCCCAGGGGAGGATGTTCTTCCCCCGGCAGTTGAATAAATACAAACTGCCGAGGACCATGATGGCCCAATTTTACACAGCCATCATTGAGTCCATCCTCACCCACTCCATCATCTCCTGGTTCCCCGCTGCAGCGGCAAAAGATCTCGCCAAGCTGCAGCGGGTGATTTGCTCCGCGGAGAGGGTGATCGGCTGTCCCCTACCCTCCCTCAGGTCCCTGCATGACTCCAGGGCGCTGAAGAGGGCGAGGAAGATCATGGCCGACCCCTCCCACCCCGGACACAGCCTCTTCACCCTGCTCCCCTCTGGGAGAAGGCTGAGGATCCCAAAGGCCGTGAAAGCTCGTCACAGACTGAGCTTCTTCCCCTCAGCCGCCAGGCTGATCAATGCCTCAGCCCCCCCCCCAAGTGACACTGGCACAATGCCACTGCACTGCACTAGTCTTTACTGGAACTCTGCACTTTATATATATATATATATATATATATTTAAATTATTAATCCTCCACTGCACTGTTTTTGTCCTGTGTCTGTGTTGGTGTTGTTGTTACTGTGAAAAAAGAAATGAAAAATGCATACACTGTAATGCCGCAACAATTACCAATGTGTTTTTACACAAATGGCTTAATAAAGGAATGTGAATCTGAATCTGAATAACTGCAATGTATTGTGTGATTTTGTGCGAAGGGCAGACTAGCAAAGTACGATTTTCATTGTACGGCAAACTGTCTGTTCTCTAATCTTTAAGCCAGAGCGGTCCGGTACAAAATGTATTTCAGATTATTCTGATTATTAATATGATATTCAATATACATTATTCATTAATTTCCAATTAATACAATCTGTATGAATTAACCTCTTAACACATTGACTGCCACGCTGTTTTCGGGCCCCATCTATGAACTGCCACGCTTTAAAAGATAGGAGTCCGTCCCCTTGTTTGTAGAGCTATAACTATATTATAGCTATGGATACAATACTATGGTCATTTGACAGTGGCTTTCTTCCGGTCAAGATGCAAAAATGAGATCATTTTTCCATGCATACATTCACGCGTTATACCGTGGTGAATATAAGTATGTTTTTAGATCTGTCTGGCCCCTGGGGTAATTCCCGAAATGCTGAGGAATAGCCTTTGCGTGTATTATACTATAACCGTTGCCGTTTCTTGCCTGGACCCGCTATTATTCTCAAATCAAATCTATATCATAGGTATTACATGGTATATGGTATTCGTGAATGCATGAAAGGGGGGGGGGGGGGGGGGGGGTTGTTTTTTGATGATTTGATCGTCACCAACGGCATACGTTGTGGACTAACGTTACACACACATGTTCGGATCGCAGTGAAGACATGCTTGGATCAACGCAAGATTGATATCATATAGCCCTTACCTTGACTAGGTTGTACCCCAAAAAGAATATTCCAATTATCTGATCGCGATTCCAAGTATTGATGTCCATCGTGTCGCCAACATAATCCACCACACAACATGCATCGGGAGCATTGGATTCTTCTCAATCCGACCGTTATAACCGCTCGTCTTGTCCGGGGGAAAAAAGCCGACCCGGAGACATATAATCAACGCACAGGCCAAGATACAAGGTTTCAAAGGGTGCTCGATACCGCCGTCTGGCTGGATGTGGCCGGTATTGCACTTTGGCGATCTCAGACTCATTCCCTATGGCAACACCAGGCTCCCTGGATGGATAATGAATAAAAATATCGACCCAGAAACGTAAAAAGCCATTTTTGGCAAAGAATGTGTTAAGCCGTAGCCATATTTTCAGAAAATCTGCCTAAAAGTACATACCCAAGTAAATGGAAGATTGCTCCACTTCTACAAGGTCCATTTGAATGTTCCTGGTATCTAGGGACATAGATGGACCTCAGGGAATGTATTCCCAGTGTCAGAAATATTGTGTCTGTTACTATGCTCAAGTCAATTGTAATGAACCAAAGGAGAATATACATTATTTTATAAAAAAATTTAATTCACTTTGAAGGTGAATAACACCATGCTAACATTGACCAGACGTGAAAAATGCAGGTGCTCATTCAGCACCTTCTTGAGAGCAAGTGTACAAAAAATAAATAAAAAAGTAAATGAATGAATGAAGGGAAGATGATTTACAGTTTATTTTGTAGATACAGTACTGGATTGTGCATGCAATTTGGAATATGAATATAGAATATCAGGCCTATGAATGACCTTATTATGGCCAAGTCATACATCAAATCTCCTCTTTCCAATGGCAGAGTTCAATCTGAATTTAGTACCACCAGGCGCCCTTTACAGGGCAGCAAAGACCGTGAATGAAATCTACTGTAAGTACAGTTACTTTTTTGTAATGAAAAATGCTCCTCCATTTTTCATCAGATTTTTCAAGACATTCACAGACGTGGTATTCTATATTCACATTTCAAATAGCATGTGTCATCAAATCATCTGCCCTTTATTCATTTGCTTAGATTTGTTGTACACTTGATATCAAGAAGGTGGCAATTTTTCAAGTCTGGTTAATGTTAGCATGGTGTTATTCACCTTCAAAGTGAATTAAACATTTTTATAAAATAATGTATATTCTCCTTTGGTTCATTACAATTGACTCAAGCATAGTAACGGACACAATATTTCGGACACTGGGAATACATTCCCTGAGGTCCATAGATACCAAGAACATGCAAATGTACCTTGTAGAAGTGGAGCAATCTTCCTTTTACTCTGGTATGTACTTTTAGGCGAATTTAGAGTCTGGCTTAAAGGAAAACTCCAACATTTTGGGAAATTAGCTTATTTACCATCTTCCCTGGAGTTAGACCAGAAGATACATACCTTTTTTGTCTATCTGCATGCATTAGGCTTAGGGAACGCCCGCACCATTAGCGTAGCTTAGCTTCATCACTGGAAGTGGGTCAGACTTTTACCCTGAAGTTCCCTACAGTCCCCTACAGTCACGAAATACACTCCAAAACGTTCCTGTAAACATGTTGTGACCTGTGTATTTACCACGTGGAGAAATAAAAAATTATTGAATTCGACATTTACGTTTTCTAAGCAAATATACTCGGAACTATTTTTTGCCTAACCACTCCTCTCTGGGCGCAGTGATTTCACGCAACGCAGTGCTACTTTCTAACGTGAGGCCAGTGTTTGTTTACATTTTCATTTCATTCAAAGGATCCGAACCGATTGAAGGATACACAGGATACCATGACTGTGGTAAGTTTTAAGGGGCTAGCGTTACACAATAAATTAGTTATAATAATACCACAAGTGTGGATTCACTCGCCCAAACCCTGTAGCCGTGCATCGCAGTCATGAAAGGGGCTAACTAAGTCGATAGTCCAGCAACGTTGTGACTAGGGCTGTCTTAAATACTTCGAAGCCTTGCGCCTCCATTCCAATGAAACGAAAGTAAGCGGCGCCTTCCCGCCTCCATTCCAATGAAACGAAAGTAAGCGGCGCCTTCCCGCCTCCATTCCAATGAAACGAAAGTAAGCAGCGCCTTCCCGCCTCCATTCCAATGAAATGAAAGTAAGCGGCGCCTCGACTCCACCTCTCTACAACAAGCACGTGGAGATTATCGGTGTTGAAAACAACAAGGACATGTGCAGCAGACATGTCGACGAAGAAGTCATCAGACGTGTGGTTACACTTTAAAATATGCAAAGACAATGCCCAAAAAGCTGAGTGCCAGAAGAAAATAGCATATCACAACTCTACAACAACTTTGTCAAATCACCTAAAAAACGTAAGTATCGTCATAAATGTATAGATGTAGCAGTACTGTCTATCTGTATGTCATATGTCCTGATTAATTGAAAATGTGGGACCCTGATGTAAACAAGACGAAAGTCTTTCTCTGGTCTGCATCCCCTTAACAATTGTGTGTATTGAGCTGTACTGTACCCATTCTGCAATCTGTTAACAAAGTTTTCAATCAATCAATCAATCAATCGTTGTACACGACGGCGACGCCACACAAAACATTAATAAGGCTATGCCTATGCTGCTATGACTAATGTGTTACCAAGTTGGCTAATTTAATTGTAATCATCTGCTTTTGTAGGTGCATTGTCTGATATAATTATAAATTATAAATTAAATATAATATAATTGTTTGCTTGATAGACGAAGGTTGTAACATAATTATGTAATGTCATGTCGTTGGCTGTGAGAGCAGCCCCACTGCACCCAGGTAGCGCAGCCGAGTGAAACCTTGTTGGCTGCGTCAGTCATGAAAGGGGCTACTTAATTAATTAATCCAATCCACTTTATTTATAGAGCACATTTAAAAACAACAACGTTTACCAAAGTGCTGTACAAGTCCCACAACATAAGATAAAAAAATTAAAAAATATTATATATTTTTTTCTCAAAGCTTCGAATTAAAATCGAAGCTCGGCCCCGAAGCTTCAATTGCCAAAAAAAGCTTCGAAGGTCAGCCCTAGTTGTGACTGTCCTATTCATCAATCACAATATTAGCTAACGTTAGACAGATGGAATACAGCCTTCCATCTAAAAACATAAATGAAAACTTACCACAGTCATGGTATCCATAAACTTCAATCGGTTAGGCAAAAAATAGTTCAAAACTTAGAAAATGTAAAAGGTCGAATTCATTTATTTTTTATTTCTCCACGTGGTAAATACACAGGTCACAACATGTTTACAGGAACGTTTTGGAGTGTATTTCGTGACTGTAGGGGACTGTAGGGAACTTCAGGGTAAAAGTCTGACCCACTTCCAGTAAGCTACACTAACGGTACAGGCGTTCCCTAAGCCTAATGCATGCAGATAGACAGAAAAGGTATGTATCTTCTTGTCTAACTCCAGGGAAGATGTTAAATAAGCTAATTTCCCAAAATGTTGGAGTTTTCCTTTAACACTTTGTATGCCACTCACGGCTTTTCTCGGGTTTACGCCCCGACCGTTGAATGCCATGTCACGAGTATTCTCGTTTTTTTTCTTCTTTTTTTTCTTTTTTAGCGATCTGAATTCATATTGCATCACGCAAGCCTACCGTTGGAGATCCAGGGACCGCCGCCGCTCAGATCTGAAAAAAGCGCCCCCTATCGTCTCCCAGGTGGTAAATCACCCTTTTGGAATATACTCAATAAAAGTGAATGGGAGAACGGATTTCTGACTCCACATTTTACTTTTCACTGATGCAGCCGGGGTTACCAGAGTTCATCCTGGAGCCTCTGAGCCGTGCGGATCATGAGTTCCTACTGTATCACGTTGGATCTATACACTTATCGATTTTTTCGAATGGTGATCAGGAATTGGAATATACCATTTGGATACCATCTGATGTCAGGTAAGGAATCTATGTTATCAGTGTTAGGATAATCAGACTCGTTTTCACAGAGATAAAAGCTTTTTTGTGATATGTGCTCTAGCTGTTTTCACTGTAAAAGCCATGAGGAAATGAGAGCAGCTATTATCAGCACGCGGCTCGAACGTGCGTGCGTGCACATATACTATCGATCATCTAGCATTTATTTGAAACCGATTCATAAATAGGCCGACAAATATCAACATTCTGGAATATTCCAGTAAAAGGCGATTATCATAGAATGTGTTGTTTTTCACCTGAAAACGGGTGCTTTTCAAAATGCTATCAAACGGAAATGAAGCGATAAAAAACCAATCTGCCTTGACAACATTGACTGGAAAATGATTCTTTGATAAGCGACGGGCAGATTAGACACATAGCCATAATTTAAAACATAGATTAGGCGATATTAACGTTAACATTGGCGCCGATGGTGGCATTCAAGGGACTAAATGGGAATTAACCTCCGGCGCTCAAAGTGTTAAGAGGTTAAAGTCAACACTTATAAAGTCATAATGTTTACAGATTAAAGTCAACATTTCCATACTTGTTTCCATGCAGTCCAAACAGCTCTGCTCCTGGTCCAGCTGTGGCGGTTTCATGCAGTCCACCAAACAGACAGACAGTTCTCTCAAACCAAGGTGTGAGAGGCTATGAGGGGCGGTCATATTCAGACCAATCTTGGGGAAAAGTAAGGAAAGAAATATCAGTACATTGTACATTCATCCTAACAAACAAAGGTCTAACTTTTCAGTTGAAATTCATCAGGAACACAGAAAGCCAAGAAAGAACCATCAGTCCTTAACCAGCTATACAGGTAGCTCTCTTTTCCTATGCTAACAAATTGGAAAGGAAGGAAAATCCTGACAGGAAGATTTCATAAGAACTGAAAAACACATGGGTGTATATATAGACAGATGCAGGGTTCGAAATTAACGGGGGCTCGGGGCTAAATGCCCTTGAAAATGGACAAAATGCCCTTGAAAATAATTTAAGGGGGGCACCAAATGCCCCCGACAGTTTACTAATTATATATATATTATATTATTATATATTATATGGAGACATTAACATTACGTTTTGTTTCATTTACGTGAATAGTTTATTTTTATTTACAAGTGAACCAAACTTCTCCTCCATTGCAAACACGCAAGTTGACGCAACGCTCCGAGTCCCAGCTGTGACACCCAAGTTCACCCCTGTGCCGTGCGCACACTAGCTTTTGATCCGAGGCCGATGTCGACGTCACTCCCCCCCCTCTCATCTTTGGCAGGTGAGAAGCTGGCATTTTGAAGAGACAGACAAGATGGAGCGTTTTTTATTAAACTATAAAAACAAGGAAACAGAGTCTGAGAAGCAGATTCCCGGGGCCCAGGTCCTCAAATTAAAAAATGTAAAGCGGAGTACGGTGGAGTCGTGGGGATTAGACTGGTTAGGGGTTGAGGAGGATGCTACAGGCCAACATATTATTTATTGTAAAGCGTGTCGTGAGACTCCAGCTGCAAACACGGCTAATGTCCGAGGTGCGTGTGTTGATCTTTTTGTCCGCGGGACTACGACAGTCAAGAAATACAGCGCTTTGCGCCACCAAGACAGCCGCGGTCACAACATGGCATATGGTAAGTGTCGACAATTTTTATAATTTGTATGTTAATTTGCTTGAACGTTAACGTTAGCGGGTTTCTTTGCTAACTTAGGTAACGTCATTGCAATAGGCCACGTTTAGTACCACGTTTTGGACAGGCCGCAGGCAGCAGGCCGCAGGCGTAATTGTGCTTTATACAGTTTTTGATGATTGTTTTCCGTGTTTATGTTGTTCACAGAAGCGTGGACGAACAAACTGAAACGCAACGAGCCCATCGTCCAGTCAGTTCTGAAAATGAATGCTGACCTGTTAAGCAAAATGGTCAAGTTATTTGACATAACGTACCACCTAGCAAAACAAGAGCTGCCGTTCACGTACTTCCCATCCCTGATCACCCTTGAGAAAAGGCATGGAGTAGATTTGGGGGGAACTTATGCAAACGACAAACAGGCACGAGTCTTCACGCAATTCCTGGCTGAGGACATACAAAGTCAGATGACCGAGGAGATCACATCAGCCAGATATGTCAGCATTCTGGTGGATGGCAGCACAGACAGACGAGCCTGTGAAAAGGAGGTGGTGTATGCCAAGTTCATGGATAAAGGAATTCCATCAATGAAATTTCTCGGGTAAGAAAAATATTCAAGACAAATGTCTAAACTCGGATACTAAGTTACTGTATATTAGGTATTTTTAAGCGAGCGACGGCAGGCAACACACTGTAAAAACTGAGCGAGCGTCATCTGGTCATTTTATATCAGGCTGTCAGCTAATTTTATTCAACCAAAACTGTATAAAATGCAATTCATAAATGGTTCAAATTAATTGAATTCAGCTCAATTCGATTTCAAATAGCAGTCTTTTTTATTATGTAGCCTATAGGTTACTAATAATTATTTAATTTAATTTATCTCTCTCTCTCTCTCTCTCTCTCCCCCTCTCAGCGGGAATGAGAATGAAACACGCAGACGCGGGCTCCCTCCTCTCTCCTCTCTCTCTCTCTCTCTATCTCTATCTCTCTCGCCCTCGAGATAAAGCTGGGAACGAGGTTACTCTCTCTCTCTCTCTCTCTCTCTCTCTCTCTCTCTCTCTCTCTCTCTCTCTCTCTCTCTCTCAGCGGGAATGAGAATGAAACACGCAGACGCGGGCTCTCTCCTCTCTCTCTCTCTCTCTCTCTCTCTCTCTCTCTCTCTCTCTCTCAGCGGGAATGAGAATGAAACACGCAGACGCGGGCTCTCCTCTCTCCTCTCTCTCTCTATCTCTCTCGCCCTCGAGATAAAGCTGGGAACGAGGTTACTCTCTCGCTCTCTCTCTCCTCTCGCTCTCTCTCGATAGACTCATTCATTGGTTGCGCGGTATTTGGGAAAATAATACGTTCAATAATAAGTAAGAACACTGGGATTGGGGTTCATTCATATTTATTAAATAAGTATTAACATATACATAATAAAAACGACAGTTTTGAAATCGAATCGAGCTGAATTCAATGAATTTGAACCATTTATTAATTGCATTTTACACAGTTTTAGTTTAATACAATTAGCTGATAGTTTAAAAGTGACCAGATGACGCTCAGTTTTTACAGTGTGGGTCATATGTCTTGTCCCTTTTTGATAGAATTGCAGAAGCAGCGAACACAACAGCAAGCGGAATCCTTGATTGCATAAACTCCGTCATGGTGTCGAAAGGCATTCCAAGATGGAAGGAAAATCTAATTGGATTTGGTGCCGATGGAGCTGCGACAAACTTTGGAAAACATCATGGTGTCTTCGCTCAACTTTCCTGTGACATGCCTTGGCTGATGGGAATCCATTGCGTTGCACATCGTCTAGAATTGGCCTGCAAGGATGCATTTAAAGACAGTTACTTCAACGAGGTTTGTAGTAGTTATAAACGTTATTTTAATAATAATATAACAATATAATAATTTAAATTTAAATCATTATTAATTTAGTATATGGAATTTGGCATTACATTAATTTAGTATATTTTTGGCATCAATTTCATTTAATTTTGTTCAACAAATGTAATGGTTTCTTTATGACTGTAACTGCAACCAGAGTAAATAAAAAATCTTTCTGGAGACTCGGACAAAAATAAAGTGAATGATTTTCTTGTTTTTCAGATTGATGGCTTTTTGTCATCATATGCCACATTCTATCGAACGTCTCCAAAACGTGTTCGTGAACTTGGTGAAATGGCTGCCATACTGGAAGAGTCCATTCTAATGCCAGCCAAAGTAGAGGGCACTCGATGGGTGGACCACCGACGCAGAGCGCTTGTGGCACTCGAAAGAAACTATCCAACAGTGGTGGCACATCTCAGTGAAATTGGAAGCGAACACCGTCAAGACATCAAGAAACCTGATGCAGCAAAAGCCAGAGGTTGGCTGAAGAAGATCACTTCTTTCAAGTTCATCCTTCACGTGGGCCTTTACTTGGACATATTAGAAGAGCTATCACGCCTTTCCCTCTTGTTCCAGAGAGACAATGTGACACTGACAGAAGTAGTCAATGCAGTCATGGCATCTTCTGAAATATTGAAAGACATGCCAAAGTCCAATGGCCACAGGCTGAGATCAGTGAGAGGGGAGTGCAGAATGGGAGCATACAGGGGAGTTAAATTAACTAACCCAGAACAAAAAGTTGCATTTGATAACTCCCTTGAGGCGCTGATCAAGCCAGTCCTATGTCATCTGGAGGAAAGGTTTGCCACATTCTCAGGCAAGGTACTGAGTGCCATGTGCACAGTGGATCCCAGCAACTGGCCAGAGGACCAGGACCTAGCTGGCTATGGAGATGATGAAGTATGGCTTTTACTCCAGCATTTCAAAGATATCGTAACCCCGAAAGGCTGTGAGATCAACACAGCGATGGCTGAGTGGGCACGGCTAAAAAAAATGCTGAAAAAATATGCACAGGTCAACTGGCGGTCAAGGTTGTTTGGAACCTGGAAAGATGAGTTCAAAAATATCATTCACCTCTTTGAAATAATCGAGGTTCTTCCACTGGCAACAGCCAAAGTGGAGAGATCTTTTTCCCTCATGAACCGGGTTAAAAATGACTGGCGAAACAGGCTGGAGACATCCACACTAGACCATTTGATGGTCATTTACCTTGAGGGCCCACCTGAGGGGGAGATGAACTTGGAGCCTGCCATTGCGAAGTGGTTCAAGGCAGGAGATAGGGCGAGGAGGCCCAACATTAAGCCTTATGGCCCCCAAGATGCCTCATGCTCTTGATTTGATTTATTAATTATGTAAGGCTGTTACCTCTCTGTTGTTCAGGCTGTTACATCTGTTTAATTTAATTTAACCAAATTTCAGATTTTTACTTTTAACAAAAACAATTGGTATGATCTCAGCAAGCATGATGTACAACCCTTATAGCAAATCTTTTTTTTGCAGTATGCTTATCTTTTGTATAGGTTGGTTTTATATGTATCCACAACATGAGCTGTGTTGTGAATGTGAATAAAATAATCAAATGAAGTTAACTGTTTGAGGTCATTAATTGAGTTGTATTTTTTAAATGATAAGGATGTTTAATAACCGTTTTCATCATAAAAATTAAGTGCCCCCGAAACACACAAAAAAGCCCCCGAAAAGCAATTAAGGGGGGCAAAAAAAGCCCTTGAAAAAAAATGTTAATTTCTAACCCTGGACAGATGCACTGCTATAGTTCTGATCTATGAATTGCATTTCATTTGATGGCCAAAACATCTGATTGGTTATTGATGCAGGAAGCTGTTTTTTTTGGCCAATCAGATGTTTTTGTCTTCCAAGTGGTGTTTCCAGGGTCGCATTGGAAAAACTAAGACCACGTCCTCGTCAGAAAGTAAACCAAATTAAATGAAAATACAACTAAATGCAATATCGTGGACATCTACAGAAGTTTGAAAAATAATTGTTTGGTAAACTGTAAATCATACAACTTTACCATGGACTCCTAAACCAAGCTAAACTAGGATAATGTATGTCAGATAAACAGATGAGAAACACTGCTAAGCTAACCAACGTTAGTTCTGGCTTTTGCTAATGAAGGGCTTATATCCGAGGCTGCCGCGGCTAATAATAACACTAATAATAATATAAAAGTAGGGATGCCCCAATCACGTTTTTTGCCACCGATACCGATCACCGATTGTCTATGAGCCATATCGGCCGATACACTGCCGATACCGATCGTTTTTGGTTTTATAAATATATATTTTTTTAAATATATAATTTTTTATATTTTTTTTTATAAAATATATATATTATATAATTATATTTGTAGTTGTATTATCTGCAAGACATCACCGTCAAAATGCTAGCTATCTGCAAACAGCTCCACTGTCTGTATGTATACTCTGCTTTGGTCAAATCACATTCAGCATGCCCTCATCCACGCGCAGCCTATGCAACATTATAACCCGGATGTAGCTAGGTTCCCTAGATCAGGGGTTCCCAAAGCGGGGGGGTCGCCAGATGATTAAAAAAAAATTATAAAAACTATTTAATTTTTTTTATGCAGTCAGGCCACTGAACTTAGAAGCAGGCCAGGCCAGTGTTTCTAGTTGCAGCAGCGCAATAGTTAGATAACCTAGGTGGGGAACAACCAGGAGATCACTGCAACTCACACAAGTTGGAGAATTATCTCTCTCTCTCTCTTGCTCTCACACACACAATCAATCAATCAATCAATCAAATGTATTTGTATAGCACGTTTAAACATGACGCTTGTCAACCAAAGTGCTTCACATGGCTAAGCTAAGTACAAAGAAAAGTATAAAATAAACAGAGAAATAAAATAAAATCAACGGATAGACAAAGGAAAAACAGAACAACACGTCAACAAGTACGGCAAGAGTCAAAGTGAGTCAGGGAAGGCCAGGCGATATAGGTGGGTTTTGAGTTTTGATTTAAAAGACTCGATGGAGGGGGCAGATTTGATGGACATGGGGATGCTGTTCCAGAGGTCAGGGGCTGCGACCGCAAAAGCACGTCCCCCCCTAGACTTGAAGTTGGACCTACGAGTGGTAGGGAGCCACATGTGATTGGTGGAGGCGGGACCCTTACAAAAAACTGTTGTTGCTAATCATTGACACATGCTAGCCTGTAATAATCCCCCCCAGAAATCTACTTTGCATTTGATATATTGAAAATATATGCCATCACACACACTGGCAGGGACCGAAACTAGAGAGCGCCACCCGCCATTTGCGCTCAGTTTTTACGTTTGGCGCCTCCCACTGAGACGTCTGAGCGCCGTGTGACGGGCAATCAAATAGTCATGTGAAAACCGAAAATCATGATCCAATTCTTTAGCGGAGTTCTCACTCGCTGTCTCAGCAGACATGAAGCGCGCACCGCGCACTGCTGCTGCTACCCCCTCCCCACCTGAGTCACCGTGACGTTAGTTAGCACTGCTGCTCCTACCCCTGTATGCCTGCATGTAAACAGAGGCTATTGCCTCACCGTGACGTTAGTCTAGTCAGTGTGGGACCTTCGTGAGATAACGTTAGCTACCGTTACAAAATGACCCAGTCAACTATTCACTTAGTTTAATACACGAGGCATTGTGTAACGTTATCCAGCCGGCTAGCTACGGATAGCTCCCGACATCAACAAATCCTCCAGCAATAGCCCAGTGCATAATACCTCCGTTGGCTAGGTAACTAGTCACTACGAAATGTCGCAGTAAACTAAATAGTTCACTGAGGCGTTGTCCCAACGCCATCCAGCAGTAGCTACAGATAGCTCTTGGCATCAATGTCCTACAACAACATGCGTATTCGAGTCCCTGGTTTACATCGCATGAGTGAGGGCTGCTGACTAGGGTCCAGGTGCAGCGCCAGAGAATTATTTTGCATGCTGAATGTAGCGTTTAGGGTCCAGCTGCACCCCCGGAGAATCCTTGCTGGAGCTGGAGGCCACTCGAGTATACACACAGACAGTGGAGCTGTTTGCAGACAGCGAGGTGGCGATGTCTCGCAGATAACACAATCACAAGTATGATTATATAATATATATATTTTATTAAAAAAAAATCCATATAAAATAATAATAAAAAAAAAATTTATCAAAAAAAAGTTGGCGGGTAAGAAATATGCTTGGCGGGTAGATTCTTCCCATCTACCCGCCACTGGCCGGTGAGTCAAAAAGTTAATTTCGCTCCCTGCACACTGGCATTTAAATGGTTAGAATTATAAAATTAATATGTGGTGTTGAATAAAAGATTGTATTTTTTTCAATCTGACATTACAAACATTAACAATAATTTGTGATGCAATCACAAACACTGGCATTTAAAGGGTACACATTTAAAAAATCCTGCACCAGAATGCAGGAAATTAAGTCTTTGTAACAAAAGATTTCCTGGTGGGGTACCCCCAGACCCCTGCTTGAAAAGTGGCCTGACTGGGGCTATATTTTGCACTATATTTCCTGGCCTGAATGATTTCCCCAGTCCGGCCCTGGTTAAAAGCCTCCAATGCTTATTAGTGTGTGTGCGTTTGAACGTTTGCATGTTTCAACCATACATTTCAATTTATAAAAAATAAAAATAAAATGTTCAAAAATTATAATTTATTTTTTTTAATTATTATTTTTTAACCTCCTATAATAGTGGGGGTTGCGGCTCTCTGACACCGTTATTTGGGGGTCGCGGCCTGAAAAGTTTGGGAACCCCTGCCCTAGATAGATGAAACTTCCCTTCTCAACCAACCCATTGATAACAACTAGGGGTGCACGATATTGATTTTTTTCATGTATATTCCTATAGTTTTGACCTAACAAGATTTATCATGACATGAGCGTTACTACTATGAACAAAACAAAGCCAAGAGAACAGTTTTGACTCTTCAAATAAAGTGACTATTTATTTTTCCAAATAAATATAATTTGAGTCAATCACAAAATTCACAATCCGTCAATGTCATTAACAATGTGTTTCCCTGAACAATGAGTGAACTAAAAACCAACAGGTATTGTGCTTCGTCAGCAGATAAAACATTTGACGCTATAGGAGAGGAGACTGTTGTGGTCTTGGTCCATGAAACAACTATTACTTAGCATTTATAGGACAGCACGCCTCAAAAATAATTAAATAAACCAAACAAAGTTAACATCACAGGTGCATATGTCCGTGGTGAAACTTATGTGCCATGCATACTTGGCTTGTAAACACTCCTCTGCAAAGTGACGGCGGCTTGGAATTATGAACCTGGGCTCTAAATGACGAAGTAGCCGACAGAATCCTTTGTCTTCGACGAGGGAAAAGGGCTGGTCGTCAAGTGCCATCATTCATTTCTGTGATCAAGTTAGAGATCGCTTGAGCCCTTCTCTGTCAAACTTCTTTAATTTAGCAAACGCCTCGTCAATAGGTACAAGCCTTTGCAGCTGGCTTTGGATTTGCAGCAGCTTTAGCTACTCGCGCATCGTCGTAGGCTTTAACACTCTTCCTAAACCACACGCTATCAGTCGTACCACAGTACTGGCAAAACGGGAGGAGCCTACAGTAAAAACAAACGCCCTTCGTCCCAATCCACCCACACCGCATTTTTTTAACCAAAAAATATTAGTGCTGTCAATGGATTAAAATATTTAACTCGATTAATCGCATGATTGTCCATAGTTAACTTGTGATTAATCGCAAATTAATCGCATTAAAAGAAAAATCTAAAATTCTACCTTAAACAGATCTTTTTCAAGTTCCAAGTTTTAATACTACATGCGAGTCAACAAATGCTTGCTTTATGCAGCCATTTAACACAAAAGGATGACCCTCATGCATTGCAAATTTGCATCAAATTCAAAACAGAGTGATGCACAAAATAACTTAAAAGAAAATAATAATTTAAAACAATGAATAAAGTGTGCATGAAATAATAGGGGAAAGAAAACGTTAGGAACTTGTTACATTCACCCACACAAGGGCTGATTAATCACACCCCCCCCTCTCTCTCACACACACACTCTCCCAGCTCTTTCTCTCTTGCCCCTTCCTCATCTCTCTCACCCCCCTCTCTCTCTATATCACACACACACACACACACACTTCAGAAACAAACATAGTATCAATGAGAGCATCAATAATACACCTGAGTGAAGTCTAGTAATTAAATTAATTGATTGCTGTTTAACTTGTCCGTGTCCAGTCCTTTCGATTAGCCCCACCGTTCATTGTAAACAATGATGCATGTAATTATATTAACGTTACTGTGTTGTTGTAGCTATGTTAATAAATTATGAATGGCATTAACGTTAGCTGGCTGGCTACAACGAATTCTCACAAGCTGGCATCGTAAAATATCAACACCAGCCATGGATGGGTATACTGTTTTCTAAATTGTGGAGGCTTTTAATCGTCAAGGTAAGAGGATTTGAAGGCGTATTGTGGCAACCCCAAGCCACCACTGGGCTTGGTGATTGAAGGACGCTATGTAGCGACACAATGGCTGGGCGCTGCCCATATTTGGGCGTCCGCTTCCGGACGCACCTGTCGCTAGAAGGTCATCAAGAGTGTATGGCGACTATCCAAACATTTATAGAGTATGACTTCCCCGTTTCACCCCCTCATCATTTCAATACCTGAAACCCCCCGGTGAACAGCTGACTTTTACTCATACTACAACACCACGTGACCCCTTAGTGAATGACGTAACCATAACAACCCGTCTTATCTATACCTGTCACCAACAAAGAGCGGATTATCGAATCACGGCGAGGTGCGCTTGTTGAGGAGGGGGAACTTAATGGAGCTGAAGAGCACCCTCTCACTCTCTCGTAGCAGCGCAAGGAGACAGGCCACGGAGCGGAGACGCCACCCGGCCGACAGATTAATGGCTATAAAGCCAGTGAGATGTGTGAAACGTTTATTGTTTATTAGAAAATAAAGAAGAGTATGATTTTGGGAACTGCAACCTGTCTGTGTGTTGTTTATTCTGCCACCCCTACACCTGGAATTGCCACAGTATGCTATGGAAGTCCCCTGCGGCTCCACTTTGTTGAAATGTACATAATATGGGCTATAGGATACCACCGCTTAATTCGCGATTTTTTATTGGTTTGTCATGACAAACCAATTACATAATCCAACATGTGTAAGAAACTAACAACCATCAACTCCTCACTCAACTCGGGGGTGGTCCCCACCTCCCTAAAACAAGCCAGAGTCACGCCGCTCATAAAAAAACCAACCCTAAACCCCACCGTCATAGGCAACTACCGTCCTGTCTCTTCTCTCCTTCCTTTCTAAAACACTTGAATGTGCTGTATCCAACCAACTTACTGCTTATCTCTTACAGAATGACCTCCTAGACCCTAATCAGTCTGGCTTCCGGACTGGCCACTCCACAGAAACGGCCCTCATTGCGGTCACAGAGGCACTTCACTTAGCAAAAACGAAAGGCCTCTCCTCTGTCCTGATTCTCCTAGATCTATCTGCAGCCTTCGACCATCAGTCAACCATCAGATCCTCCTCGCGGCCCTCGCAGGAATGGGAGTGGCTGGCTCTGCGCTGACATGGCTGACATCATACCTCAATGACCGCTCCTACCAAGTGTCATGGAGAGGGACCCTGTCGGCCACCCGCCCCCTGCGGACGGGTGTCCCCCAGGGCTCGGTTCTAGGACCCCTTCTCTTCTCCCTCTACACTAAATCACTGGGTAACATTATCACGTCTCATGGCTTCTCCTATCATTGTTATGCCGACGATACTCAACTCTTCCTCTCCTTCCCTCCCTCAGATATCCACGTCTCTGAGCGGATCTTGGCCTGTCTGTCCGACATCTCCGCCTGGATGACGACCAACCACCTCAAACTGAACCTAAGCAAAACAGAATTGCTTCACTTGCCGGCCAAATCCTCCCCCCTGACAGACCTTTCCATCACAGTCGAGAATGCAGCTGTGGCCGCGTCCCCGACCGCCAAGAACCTTGGTGTTGTCCTCGACGACCAGTTGAACTTCTCTGCTCACATCGCAGCGACAACCAGAACCTGCAGATTCCTCCTGAGCAACGTCAGAAGGATCCGCCCCTTCCTGACAAAAGAAGCCATCCAACTCCTCGTCCAATCAACAGTCATCTCCCGCCTCGACTACTGCAACGCACTGCTCGCTGGCCTCGCGGCCACTGCCACCAGGGAGCGAAATTAACTTTTTGACTCACCGGCCAGTGGCGGGTAGATGGGAAGAATCTACCCGCCAAGCATATTTCTTACCTGCCAATTTTTTTCTGATTAAAAAAAAGTATATATATATTTTATATACATTTTTTTTTTAATAAAATATATATTATATAATCATACTTGTAGTTGTATTATCTGCGAGACATCGCCACCACGCAATAAGTCAAAATGCTCGCTATCTGCAAACAGCTCCACTGTCTGTGTGTATACTTGAGTAGCCTCCAGCTCCAGCAAGGATTCTCCGGCCCTGCAGCTAGACCCTATATTCAGCTAGACCCTACATTCAGCATGCAAGGATTCTCCGGCGATGCAGCTGGACCCTATTGGTAACGTTACGGTTCTTTTGTCAAATCACATTCAACATGCCCTCAGCTAGAATACGCATTCAATCAATGTTATAAGACATTGATATCAGGAGCTATCTGTAGCTACTGCTAGCCCGGTAGATAACGTTAAGACAATTTAGTTTACTGGGACAGATCGATCTAACGTGCGCTAGCTAACGTGAGCTAGCTAACGAGGGAACGGAGGTATTATGCACTCGAGTCGACTATTGCTGGAGCATTTGTTGATATCAGCAGCTATCAGTAGCTAGCCAGCTAGATACCGTTAGACAATGCCTCGTCATGTATTAAACTAAAAGTGAATAGTTGACTGGGTCATTGTTTAAACAGAAACGGTAGCTCATGGAGGTCCGATATAGACTAGAGCAGACTGCCCGCATATCGCAATGGTGGCGTTTCAGGAAGTAAACAAGCCAAATGAGAGCTTCCGATTGGTCATTTGCTTTCTTTCTCATGAAACCAGTCACGTCACTCTACTGTGATTGGACCGTTGACTTGAGTGCAATGTGGGACTTGTAGTTTTTTAACGATCTCGCGGCGGAGAAAAAAAAGACGAGAGGCTATAATCTGTACTCGCACAATCAAAATAAGAGTATCGTTATGAACTACACGTCTACACGCCACACGGCGGGCAGCCCTCTAAGTGTCAAGCGCCAAAGGTAAAAACTGAGCGCCCCTGGCGGGCGGCGGGCTTTAGTATCGGTCCCTGACTGCCACTAAGCCTCTTCAACTCATTCAGAACGCAGCGGCCCGCCTGATCTCAAACCTACCGAAGTCGGCCCATGTCACCCCACTTCTTAGGGACCTGCACTGGCTCCCCATTGCTGCACGAATCCGCTTCAAGGCCCTCGACCTGGCATACCGTGCGGCAAAGGGAACCGCTCCCGCCTACCTCCGGTCAATGGTCTCTAACTACACACCCGCAAGACCCCTACGCTCTGCATCTTCTGGCCGCCTCAGACCTACTCCTATCCAAGCTCCGGGAGGGTCATCAAAGAGAAGTCGCCTATTCTCAGTCCTTGCCCCACAATGGTGGAATGAACTACCCACCCCAGTTAGGACAGCCGAAACCCGTCCAATCTTTCGCCGTCGACTAAAGACGCACTTCTTCAACCATTATCTGAATTAATTTTTTTTTTTAAATAAATCTAACCCTAACTAACCTTACTGTCATGCACTTGTCCTAATAAACTAACCTACACTGTAGCACTCAACACTTTATGAACATTGTTACTCAGCTGATAGAGTTGTGCCCTTCCTGATGACTTGTCGTACAGAACTTGTAAGTCGCTTTGGATAAAAGCGTCAGCTAAATGACTAAATGTAAATGTATTCCAGTTAACGGTATATTTTTTTAATGATTCGTTACGGCGAAATCAATACTTCCATTTAGGGATGCCCTGATCACGTTTTTTGCCACCGATACCGATCACCGATCGTCTTGAGCCATATCGGCCGATACTGATCCAATATCGATCGTTTTTGATTCAAAAATAAAAAATAAAAAATTATTTTATATAAAGTATTTTTTATTTTTATAAATATATATATTATATAATCATACTTGTAGTTGTATTATCTGCGAGACATTCGCCACCACGCAACAAGTCAAAATGCTCGCTATCTGCAAACAGCTCCACTGTGTGTACTCGAGTAGCCTCCAGCTACGGCCAGGATTCTCCGGAGCTGCAGCTGGACCCTATTGATCACATTCAACATGCCCTCAGCTCGAATACGCATCGAATCAGTATTATAAGACATTGATATCAGGAGCTATCTGTAGCTACTGCTAGCCGGCTAGATAACGTTAAGACAACGCCTCAGTGAACTATTTAGTTTAATGGGACGTTTCGTTTTGAACAGTGAGCTAACGTGAGCTATCATGCACTACTAGACTTGTTAACAATGCCTCATGTATTAAACTAAAAGTGAATAGTTGACTGGGTCATTTTGTAACGGTAGCTAACGTTAGCTCACGGAGGTCCTAGACTAGACTAGACCTGTGTTTACATGGGTGCGGGAGGGGCTGGAGGAGGAGGAGGAGCAGACGCAGCAGTTCCGTGTGTCTGAGACAGAACTCAGCGAGTGAGATCTCCGCTAAGAATTGGATTGTGTTTTTCGATCGGTTTTGACGATCGGCGAAAATAAAGCATTATCACCGATCGCATATTTATACTGATTATCGGCCGATAACCAAACTTGATATGCATGACCTTGGTGGGCTCTAGGTCAACTCCTGCAAAGGGGGTCAATGTCAGACTTTGCAATCAAAAGTTAGGGGGCTAATAACCCTTGCCATAATTTCAGTGCGCCCCCTAACTTTTGATTGCAAGGTCTGACATTGACCCCCTTTTCAGGAGTTGACCTAGAGCCCACCAAGGTCATGCATATCAAATTTGGTCAATGTCAGACCTTGCAATACACTGTAAGGCACTGTAAGGCTACTGTCCTGCCTCACTTCCAGTGATGAAGCTAAGCTATGCTAACGGAGCGTCTATTCCCAAAGCTAAAATGCACGCACAGAGACAAAAAAGGTATGTATCTTCTTGTCTAACTCCAGGGAAGATGTTAAATAAGCTAATTTCCCAAAATAGTGGAGTTCCCCTTTAAGCTCCAGAGAGAGGCTGAAAACCCACAGTTCTTGCCCGACGGATGGGAGCCGAATCGCGGATCCGAGTTTTCTGATGAATAGCCCCAAAACATGGAGGTCGCGAACGGCGCCGGCTTCGCTGACCAGAGCTCTCTCAGATTCAAAGTTTTAATTGCAGCCTGGAACATACAATAATGATGAAAAATAAACAGGACTAGGGATGGGTATCGTTAGGATTTTATCGATACTACTACTCCTATCGATACTGCTTAACGGTTCGGTACTTTATCGATACTCTTATCGGTTCTTTTTGATAATTTTTTTATGATTTTTATATTTGCAGTTGAGAGCATTGGTCATCTCCCTACAGTAAAGATTAGAAATGATTGAATTATTGTAAATTTGTGTGGAGTGGTGGGAATAGCTGCTTCAATAATAACTTATAACAACAACAGACAAGTTAGACAACTATGTATACAAAAAAAACGATATACACTGAATGATTAGTTGTTACCTAAAGTCCTTGGACTCCACTGTAGAGAACGGGTGCAGGCCTTTGACAACAAACTTTGTCACAGCCCTGTTACACTCGTTCACCCTATCCTCTGTCATCTTTCCTCTAGCTGCTAGGGAGAAAGGACTTTGGGTGGTGGAGGTAGATGGAGGATGTGTGGTGGGCTCACTGGGACACATTGGTGGCTGACCTCAGCTTGACGATCTATAAAAAGTTTTTAGATTGTAGTATTTGTAGCTAAACAATTATTTTGTTTATTAGCCTATTTGTAATAATTCGTTATTAGCCTAGGAAACTCCGTATCTTGGCTTACCGGCTGCAGTGGACGTGGATGCAGATGGACCACTGCGCGCAAGGCAGTCGAATACGGCGCATTTCTGCAAACTAATATAGTGTTTTGCAAACAAATGTTTTGATAGATTGCTCGTATTGCCACCCTTACTGGCAAATGTTTTGTTGCACTTGTGAACGCTTCGCTCTATCCGCCATCACGACTCAGTCCATGCAGAGCTGTCTGTGTCTGTGTGCAGCGCGCGTCAGCACGGAGACAGCGCTGAGATGCTTCCAGCTGCAGCACATCAGGTGTGCAGGGCTTGTATGTGCGGGGCTTGTAAGCGCTGCGGTCTGACGTGCTGCAGCTGCATACTATTGACAGCGCTTTCATTAAGGAGTACCCGTATGTATGTGTAGCGCGACTCGCGAGGAGTGTGTGTATTGACTCGCTGCGACTCGCTTCTCGTGCAGAGACAGAGAGAGGAGAGATCGTTCGCAACTTTTAAATAATAATAATAATAATAATAATAATAATTTCTCTAGAGTATCGATAGCAGTACCGAGGACGTCGGAGCTTATAAATACTCCGGTATTTTCTAATATAGTACCGGTTCCCGTTTAAAACCGGGGTCCGGGGGGCATCCCTAAACAGGACACACAACAAGGTGCACTACATATAACCTCATCTCATGCACCTTGTTGACGTGTATCCTGTTTAGTTTTCGTCATTATTATATTCAGAGTTAATTATATTGTTTACACTGTCTTTCTTCTATTATAACCCTGCCCATTCCCAAATCATATTCAGAAAGTATCACAGAGACTTCTATTGACCAAGGAATTAGTTATTATTAGTAAGACACAACATTTCCGTAGTAATTGACCACCAGACTCTCTCTTAAGGCATTAACTGGGTTAATTAATATAAATGTTATATTGTAACTGTCTAGTTACACATTGGTTCCGAAACATGTATGTTCCAGGCTGCAATTAAAACTTTGAATCTGAGAGAGCTCTGGTCAGCGAAGCCGGCGCCGTTCGCGACCTCCATGTTTTGGGGCTATTCATCAGAAAACTCGGATCCGCGATTCGGCTCCCATCCGTCGGGCAAGAACTGTGGGTTTTCAGCCTCTCTCTCTGGAGCTTAACGGAGTTTCGAGTTTGTGATTAACCGTGTTGAATGGGGCGTCTGAACTAAGCGAGGACCTCATGCGCATGCGCGGCGAAGAATGCGGAAGCGCTCTTGCACTCTTCGGCTGGGATTAATATAGACACGATCGGGACATCCCTAACTATAATGCATATTATGACCGATAGGTACAGACCATCATCTGCACCTTTGTGTATACTGTTTACTTTTAGTCATATTTTATATTGTCTATATTTATTGTAATTTATATTATGACCAATAGGGTATACAGACTCATCTGCACCTCTGTGTATACGGTTTAATTTATAAAAATTGTATATTCAGATTACATTTGTTTCTCCAGCTGGCCCCAGGTGTGTTCCATCGGGATGCTTGGAGAATCCTTGTTGACGGCCTATGCCCCAAACGGGGTAAAACTAAAAGGCGTAAGTAATTACTAGAGCTGGCCCATTAACACTTTGGTTGCCTAAGGTTAAATTAATGATATACCATAGATTGCCAGCGCTATTTGTCTATGGAGAAAGTCCCCTTCTTTGCAGGGCTATAACTTTTTAAATTCTATTGCTACATTGCCATTATTAGGGCCCATTCAAAGTCCTATATGTATTGTTCATTGTGTAGCAACGTTAAACTTTTTCATTTCATTTAGTAAAGTATGGTCTAATGTATAAGTATGTTTTCATCTCTTTCTGCAGCTTTCTCCAGAACGTGATATATAGCCCCAAATGCATTATATTGATGATGAAATACAGTTTGATGGCAATCAGCGCGATATAAAAAATTCCAACTAGACGTACTTCTAGAAGTTACTACACGTCATCTGATGTTGACCGGATGGGCGAGGGGGCGTTTATAATTCCGTGGGCAGCGTTATACCAATCATCTAATGTGGGTCAAATGTTGATAATATCAGTTATTATCGAAGACGGTAACGTTACACGCTGAAACTCACCCCAGTCTCCGCGCGCCGTTGGGCGATCATCGTCGAGTAGAAATTTTATCATTATGGGATATATTATTACCCGGTCCATCTCCAGCTTGTATAATGGTATATACGTCCAAATCATGTTGTTTATCGAGTTATTGGCAATCGATCGCTATGTAGTGTGACGAGCTAGAGTCACGGGACATGTACCGAGTGGCCGGAAGCAATACGGACGTCTAGCAAAACCTCTACTGCGCTTCCTGTTAAGCGGTTGCGCCGATCGGCCACCAGATGGCGCTCCTGAACCGCCAGAGAGCTCAGTGGGTCCTGCTGGTGGATCTCAGGCCAGCGGAGGGACATTATGAATCCGATCGCAGATTTTTGAAATATTGATATAAGGACGCTGTACAGCGTCCCCCGGCAACTTTAGCATGGCCAGCAAAGACGTGAGAAGACGTGTCCCGGCACCCAAAGTGTTAACGGCGTTAACGTGCTGCGTTAACGCCGGACTGTTATCGCGCGATAATACAATTGACGCCGTTAATCTATTTCTCAAACTTGGGTCTCCTCTCCTCTATCTGTCTGCATGAGAAGCGAGCCGCTCACTGACTCACACATACACATACGGGTACTTAAGGGCGGGGCCTATCTGTGGCTCAGTGTTGAAGCGCTGAGGACACAGACCGAGCTCTGCGCTCATTATTATTATTATTATCATGGCGGAGAGAACAAAACGAAAGTCTGGGTACACTTTACGAAAGTCGATGCCGACAACGCACGTTGTCGTGCAATAAAACATTTGCAAGTATGGGTGGCAATACAAGCAATTTGTCAAAACATAACATTAGTCTGGAGAAATGCGCCGTTTTCGACTGCTTTGCTCGCAGTGTTCCATCTCCATGCACGTCCACTGCAGGTAAGCCAAGATAATAATTACGGAGTTAGCTAGGCTAATAACGAATTATTACGAATAGGCTAATAAATGAAATATAATTGTTTAGCTACAAATATATTTGAAAGATGACAGCCCACGCCTCCTCCCTCTCCCTCCACCACCGAATACAGGCATCCCAGCCAAGCCAGGTCCCTTCACCCTAGCAGCTAGGAAGGATGACAGAGGTAGGGGGGGGGGGGGGGGACACACGAGTGTCACAGGGCTGTGACCCAGTTTGTTGTCAAAGGCCTGCACCCCTTCTCTACAGTGGAGTCCAAGGGCTTTAGGTAACAACTAATCATTCAGTGTATATATATATTTTTTTATCTTACATTTGTTGTTTATTATAAAAAGTCTATAATTCAGACACATTTAAAACATTGTTGCTGAAGAAATTATATTTATTTATTATATTTATTTATAAAGTTATATAAAAGAACATTGCTGCTGCTGTTACTGAAGAAATAATATTTATTTATAAAGTTATAAATAATAAAGCAATGGCAATAAAGTACCGAACCGTTAAGCAGTATCGATAAGAGTAGTAGTATCGATAAAATCCTAACGATACCCATCCCTAGGTAGAACACATATTTTGAATGCCTTCGGCAGACTTCAAATGAGCCATTTTTTTTTTTAATCTTTTCCCCCCTCCATTTTCCTCCGATTTTTCTCCCATCCCAATGTTAGTCGTTATGCCAATTCCCAATCCCCTTCCTGGTCGCTGCGCACTTACCCCCCACAGTCGGTCTGGGAGAGTGGAGGCCAGGGTTAGAAATTAACATTTTTTTTCAAGGGCTTTTTTTGCCCCCCTTAATTGATTTTCGGGGGCTTTTTTTTGTATTTCGGGGGCACTGAATTTTTATGATGAAAATTAACATAAGGATTATAAAACATTGTTGACACTTTTTTTTACAGTCTTCGTCCCTATGTTTGATAATGTAATGTTAATGTCTCCATATATAGGGCTCTACGCTAACCTTTTTCCCAAGGAGCACATGTGCTCCTAAATAAAATGTTAATAAATAAAATCTAAATAAAAATTTAGGAGCACACAAAGAAATTTAGGAGCACAGTGAAAATTGTTCAAGTAACACAGAGTTTATTAACTATTTATCTCATGCATTATTATACTGTGCGTGTGCACACTATGAATTGAAAATGGGGGACCCTGATGTAAACAAGACGAAAGTCTTTCTCTGGTCTGCATCCCCTTAACTTGTGTGTATTGAGCTGTACTGTATTGTACCCATTCTGCAATCTGTTAATAAAGTTTTCAATCAATCAAACGCAAAGGATATCGGTTGTCAAGCTGCTTTTGTATGTTGTAGTGTTGTTATGATACCAACATTTTGACTTTGATACAGATAGGAAAGGTAATGGAATATATTATTAGATGACAGAACATTGAAAATTCTTTATACAATTATTTAATTCATTATGAAATAGAAATTCCGTTTTTGGGTGGAACGTTTGTTGCAAGGAGGGAGGAGGCGGGGACCGCTGCGTGTTACACACAACACGGAGAAATGGTCTAGCTGCTTCGGTGCGTCGTTAACGTTAACGTCGGAAGAAATTCCCCACTAAGCCCTAAATTCAGAGCAGAGCAGTATCCTAATGACTTTTATGCTTCAGTCGATAAGGTGTTTTGCGAATTCTGTCAACATACCGTGGGGACTGGACCCGCAAAAACACGTGCGAATATCACTTCAAAAGCCATGTCAGCCGGATTCCTCTCTTTCTCCTCGTCTCTCTTTTGCTCAAAATAAAAATGAATGGGCTTCATGGCTGGCTGATTTTTTTGCGTTGTCTGATTCTGAATGTATAACTTGCCTAAGCCGGTACCGTGACTTTGTTTTCGGGCGCTACTGTGATTGGACGTTTATGCGCCTTGTGTAATGTGGGACTATTATAACAGCGGAGCTGTTTTGTAATCGTCACTCGTCTCGAGTAAATAATTTTTCCGGGTGGCGCACACACACATATTATTAGGGCCAAATACAAGGGAAATGCTCGCACTGTAGATCATATATATAATTATATATATAATTAGTAAACTGTCGGGGGCATTTTCTGCCCCCCTTAACTGATATTCGGGGGCATTTTGTCCATTTTCAAGGGCATTTTGCCCCGAGCCCCCGTTAATTTCGAACCCTGGTGGAGGCTATCACGTGCTTCCTCCGACACACGTCCAGCCAATCAACCGCTTCTTTTCACCTGGCAGCGCGGATTCTCATTGAAAGGGCGTAGCGTGTGGAAGGATCACACTATCCCACTCAAGTCCTATCCGCGCTTAGCAGGCGCCCCGACCGAACTGTAGGAGTCGCTGTTTACAACGACCCGGACCCACCCCGCCAGCTTCTCCCACCCTCTAATACTGCCAATTGTATTAGTGTGAACGGCCAGCCAAGCTGGTGACAACCCCGGAGCTGTGAGCTGGACTCGAACAGGCGAATCCAAATGAGCCATTTTAATCTAGATTAACTCCAGGATTGCAGATAGATTAATCTAGATAAAAAAAAATTATCTATGCCCACCTCTAGTAATTACCCTGACCATACCTGTACCCCCCACGTGAACACTTAAGGTAACTAACTTGCGTGCAGCGCTTCGTTCAGCGTTTCTCTGATTGGCCACGACGCCCACGTGACCGCGCGCTAGCACGCCCCAGCGGCAGAGGCGCCCTCCTTCGTGAATACGCTAGTTCAGAACGCTCTCCAGAAAAACACAAAGCCGCCCTCTTTAATGTGTCACATAGGTCGCATAGGTAATCTTAATAGGTTGCCGCGGCATTATGCATTCGTAATCCCCCCTACATAATAACCACGCAGGTTAATCAAGCAACGCTCGCACAATACCTAGCTTAATAATAAGTAGGCAATTGGCACAAGTGTAAATTATACATTCGTCACTCAGTTTTAACATCAACGGTTAGCTCAACTCGTTCGTCAGCTTGCTGTGGAGCCTATGGTCAGTTGGTGACAAGTTCGAATCACTTAAATTTTCTTTTTTTTTTACGTTTAATTAATTTATCATCTCTCTATATAAACGTAACTAGCTATTCATATCAATCGAAATAACGTTCATCTCCGATATTTAAACATGGTCCCCAAAATGAATGGAAGCTAATGAGGAGCCTGACACCTGGGAGGAATGGGGGTGTTGCAGCGTTGGGGATGTTTAAAAAATATAATTTAATATATAATATAATAATTTGTGCTTCACCTAAAAATTTGGTCAGCAGCCTCCACTGATGTACAGTGATTCAAACCCCCTCAATGTGCAGTTTCTGACAGCTGTGCTGTGTTGTCACGCGAAATAACGTTATGAATAAAAACGCGAAATAACATAACGTTACAATGTACAGTTTCTAGTGAATCAGTCAGCAGCCTCCACTGATGTACAGTGATTCAAACCCCCTCAATGTGCAGTTTCTGACAGCTGTGCTGTGTTGTCACTAGGGATGGGTACCGAATTCGGTACTTTTAAAGGTACCTACCGAAACACATCGGTACTACCGAGTATCGATTCACGTGAGATCCACCGGTGCCAACTTTCGGTACTATGCGCAAAAAAAAAATCCGATGACGTCACGTATTGTTGAAACGAAAAAAACGAAACCGCACGTTAAGGCACAATACATGTTTTCAAACTCTCTTTGGGTGTTTGCAATTCATGGGGACTGGGGAGTATATGTCTCTGATATCTATCTTGGTAGTGGGCAGGTTGTTAGAAAGTGTAGCTCAGTTTCCACATCTGCTCTGTCTGACATGGCTGTTAGCCTAGCCACGGAGCGTCTTTAGAGGAGAGATTGAATCCGGGACACAATGGGACACTGGCTCTGTTCATAGTCACAAAATGGATTCCAGCTTCATTTATTTACTACAGATGACAAACGTGTTGTTTCTGTTTTTCTTTTTTACATACTTGCGCCACACGGAACAACTGATCACTACAGCCCAGCATCATATTACTGTAGCCAGTCTCTTGAAACACCACTATCTCCAAACGTTCTTTTGCTATGTGCTCGCGCTGCCACGGTGGGTTTTATTTTTAGCTGTCGGCTTACTCCTTCCATAGTTTCACATATTTGTAACCCATTTGACGTTCTTAAACTGACGTTAGCTAAGCTAACCGTCGGACATAACGTTAGCTCCTAGGGCTACAGTGCAAGCCGGCACAACTCGGGAAGAGTAGAGGATGTGACGTCGGTAAACAAGCCACACACACCGCAGAGCGGGTCTACTCTTCTCCAAAGCGGGGGTGGAGCAAAAAGAACTGCTAGAATACTCAATCAGCGGAAGAGTAGTTCATTGCTGCTAGATTGTTTGTTTGTTTAATCAGTTGTAAAATACTTTACATTAGTAAGATGTAAATAATAATAAAGTAATAATAATACATAATTTATTTATTAAATATTAAGTTTGGATTTTTTTTTTACAACCGAGGTAGGTAGATAAAATGTTTAGAGACTAAACCGAAAAAAGGTACCGTTGGGTACCGGTATCGATTCACAGGTACCGGTATCGGTTCAAATGTGAAAGGTACCCATCCCTAGTTGTCACGCGAAATAACGAGACCTTGTAGACCTCTTCCAATGTACAGTTTATATGTCTGAGGAGAAGACTGGTACTCATCATCTTTGTCTCCACAAAGTAGGCTACTGGGGGGTCTACTGTATGTGAGACATATTTCCTTTAGAGTGAAAGAAAAATGACATGTGAACAAGTATGTTGTGTGCCAGGTTAATGTACTCTACTATTTTTGTATCACAAACAGTGCTGTATATGTACAGTACAGTTTATTCCCCCTCAAATGTATATACTCTATTATTACTATATGCGAGAGAGCCCCCCCCCCACTCATCCGCACTCCAACAAATACTTTTCGTAAACGAGAGAGCGAGCGAGAGAGCCCCCCCCCCCCCCCCCCCCCATCTGCATGCGCACTCCAACAAATACTTGTCCAGGCCGCGTGTATCACTTCCGCAACGGAATTCGGTTTCCGGGTTCCTCTGATTGGCCGCGACCCCCACGTGACCCGCCCCCCTATCCACCGCTCTGCCGCTGCCACGCGCGGCAGTCGGCAGAGCTCGCTCACTTCCTCAATTTATACGCGCGGAAGTATTGACTGAATGAATGAATGAATGAATGAAAACTTTATTTAACAGATTGCAGAATGGGTACAATACAGTACGGCTCAATACACACAATTGTTAAGGGGATGCAGACCTGAGAAAGACGTTTGTCTTGTTTACATCAGGGTCCCCCATTTTCAACTCATATAGAACGACTACGCCGTAACAAATCATTAAAAAAATATATACCGTTAACTGGAATATGTTGTGCCTTTACACAAATGTTGGATTATGTAATTGGTTTGTCATGACAAACAAATAAAAAAATCGCGATTTACCCGCTGGCTACAGCAACACAACACTCAGTGACTGCATGTAGTCAGAGCCAGAGCTCAGCGATGCCGCTCTCTGCAGCACATTCTCGCCGCGGGCTGAGCTCTGGTGTCCGCTGGAGCAAGCCAGAGACAGCCGGCGGATGCGATATTTTATTTGTTTGTCATGACAAACCAATTACATAATCCAACATATGTGTAAAGGCACAACATATTCCAGTTAACGGTATCTTTTTTTAATGATTTGTTACGGCGCAATCAATACTCCATGCATTCGGGACCTCCATGTTTGGGGGTATTCATCAGACAAATCGGATGCGGGGATTCGGCTCCCATCAGGCGGGCAAGAACTGCAGGTTTTCAGCCTCTCCCCTCTCTCCTGGAGCTTAAGGGGGAGCTTAGTATTCCTGCCGCGGAGGAGGTGGCTACAACATCAACCCAACCCCCTCCAATGTACAGTCATTTACCTAGTATGGTTTTGTCAATAGTTCAATGTACAATTGTGTTTGTTTGTACAGTGTCTCCTCCCCCCCCCCCTCAATGTACAGTGTTACTTGTTTATACAGTGTGCCCCCCCCCCCCCCCCCCCCAACCACCTCCAATGTAAATTACCCAGTATGGTTGTCAATATCCCAATGTACCCAACCCCCCCCACCCAACCTCCTCCAATGTACAGTTTCTACGTCAAATGTATATACTCCCTTTTCTTGACTCCTTCTGTATCACAAAAAGTACTGTATTTGCAAATCTGGTATGTCATAAATGTATAGATGTAGCAGTACTGACTATCTGTATGTCATGTATGTCATATATGTCTATATGAATTGAAAATGGGGGACCCTGATGGAAACAAGACAAACGTCTTTCTCAGGTCTGCATCCCCTTAACAATTGTATGTATTGAGCCGTACTGTATTGTACCCATTCTGCAATCTGTTAAATAAAGTTTTCATTCATTCACATGTTGTAGCCAGCTGGTAAATCGCGATTTTTTATTTGTTTGTCATGACAAACCAATTACATAATCCAACATATGTGTAAAGGCACAACATATTCCAGTTAACGGTGTATATTTTTTTAATGATTTGTTACGGCGTAGTCGTTCTATATGAATTGAACATGGGGGACCCTGATGTAAACAACCACGCTGCCGCGGCAGCGTCAGGGCGGTGGATAGGGGGGCGGTCACGTGGGGGTCGCGGCCAATCAGAGGAACCCGGAAACCGAATTCCGTTGCGGAAGTGATACACGCATCCAGGCCACAATACTTGTCCACATAGATATCTATAGAACAAGTGATGAAGTGTTCTATATATATCTATGCTTGTCCACGCCACGACGCCCCGCCTCAAACCCGTCCACGCCACCAAGCCCCGCCCAGACGTTGGGCTCTGTGGCTCTGCAGATATACCATACTCCTCTGCGTGGGCGAGACCGGTTTGCTGCTATCTCCTCCATCCCAACCTCATCCTAGAAGAATAGCATAGCCTCTCAAGTAAAGCCGAAACAGTGGCTGAAATGCTCAACAGTTGAGATATTCGGTGATTATTAGTAACGAGCTGAATAAACGCACATTTCTCTCTATACACGCACCAGTTTCTGACCTAACGTGTTCTCCAGAACTCAGAACGTGTTAGTAGCGTAGTGTTAGCATTAGCATAGCAGCTTAGCTGTGTTAGCTGGTCCAGCTACCTCTGGTCACTCAAGGCCCAGTCTGTATGGAAAAGTGGCAGAAACGCCCTACAGGCTACAGATAAGATACGTGCGGTCAGTAGATGAATAAAAGCAGAGTTTACTGTAACAAAACGGAGAGGTCTACATGAACCATGTACCTTTGTTTACCAGAACGACGAGACTCCAGAAATGACGCTGCAATCCTGGAGCGAGCCTCACACGGGGCAAGCCTGTGGCAGCGACAGACCGCGCGCTGATTGGAGGAGAGGGGACGTCACTCCACATTGGGCCTAGCCCCTCCCCCCCCTTGACCAGGCTCGGTTGAGACGTGCGGTTGGAGAGAGTGCGAGAGAGAGGGTTTTGATTGATTGATTGATTGAAATCTTTATTAACAGATTGCAGAATGGGTACAATACAGTACAGCTCAATACACACAATTGTTAAGGGGATGCAGACCAGAGAAAGACTTTCATCTTGTTTACATCAGGGTCCCCCATTTTCAATTCATCAGGACATTATGACATACATGACATACAGATAGACAGTACTGCTACATCTATACATTTATGACATACCAGATTTGCAAATACAGTACTGTTTGTGATACAAAAAGAGTCCAGAAAAGGGAGTATATACATTTGACGTAAAAACTGTACATTGGAGGAGGTTGGGTGGGGGGGGGGGGGGGTTGGGTAGGAGGGGTTGGGGGGGGGGGGGGGAGAGAACACTGTACAACTGTACAAGCAAAACTGTACACTGGAATATTGACAACCATACTACTAGGTCGCGGCCGTGATGATCTGACAGATGAAATAGCGAAAAGAAAAGAAAAGAGAGAAGGCGGGTGTCCTCCCACACAGAATAATGTTTCCCAAAGGCAAAGGCACTCCCGCACGTCTGGACAATTTTAAGGAATTGATTGATTGATTGAAAACTTTATTAACAGGGTACAATACAGTAAAAGACTTTCGTCTTGTTTACCAATGTACAGTTTCTTCCCCTTCGGATTTATATATTTTGTATGATCTCTTTTTACTACACAGTTCTGTATATCTGTATGTCATAAATGTCCTGATGAATTGAAAATGGGGGACCCCGATGTAAACAAGACGAAAGTCTTTCTCTGGTCTGTATCCGTTTAACAATTGTTTGTATTGAGCCATACTGTATTGTACCCATTCTGCAATCTGTTAATACGTTTTCAATCAATCAATCAATTTGCGTTAGAAATGTTTTTGAACATTATTGCCATAAAACAGAACGCAGTTAGTTTCTCTAACTTTCTGTGAACGTCTAGCAAAAAAGCTTCCTTCCTCTCTCTCTATCTATTGGGTTCCAAACACAACCGTGATAATTAGATTATATTTAGACTATTGGATTATTAGATTATATATTACATATATTTAGCATTTCGGGTTTTTTAGATTATATAATTAGATTAGATTAAATTATTAGATTATACATTGCAACTATATTTATAGGGGGAAATAACTGAGAGGGCATACATACCCTCATCTCGCACCTTATTGCCCATATGCGCATGTCCAGAGTTGCATATTGTATATTGTTTACACTGCTTTTTTATTTTTACTTCTCCACTGTAATATAATTGTGACCTGTACCTGTATGTCTTTATACCTGTACCTCCCCTTCTCCCTCCCCATGCTGCTATACCTGAATTTCCCCAAGGGGACCAATAAAGGAATATCTTATCTTATCTTATCTTATACATTAATACAAGGTAATATAATAAGGCTTACCTTGTAATTGCGTTTCTCCATCTTTGATAAAAGTTGTTTGCTAAGGTAGAGGTAAACTGTGAACACCGAGGAACCATTTAACAACAATGTTAGATGGACATTTTTCTTTGATACATTTTAATTGTAGAAGCGTATATGCAAATGGTACCAAGATTAACGAATATCTGAAAACGCTGAAAGTTCAAAGTAATAGCACTTTCGGAAACATGGATTAATGAAGAGAGAGGTATTGATTTCTGCATTGAGGGCATAGGCGGCGTGTGAACCGGACAATAGGGTAGGCTATAGCGCGCATTTTTTCCTTTTTTGTCAATACGTCCCACTAGGACTAGGCTATGCGAGGCGAGCCCCACTCATTTAATATATAGTGCAAATTAAGTGTTCAAATGAAGGCATCCAATAATAGATTAACCATTGTCTTACCTTAATGCAGCAAAATGCGACATTTCGTCTTTCTTGGCATCAATGACCTTTTCTGCTTTAACTTTGTCTGTGAGATCACTTTCAATGTGAAGCACAACGTTTTTGTTGAAGTGGGCCATATTAGCTAAATAAATATGCAGTACTGGGAAGAGCTTGGATGTTCATATTATGTATGGCCCTCAGGGAATGTATAATATTATTATTTTGACGGTGAATAACACCGTGGATGCTAACATTGACCAAAAGTGTTACTGTGTAGTAACAAAAACAAGTACTCAGAAAATCCGTGGATGTCCAGGGGAATACAGAATGCATGCAAGAAAAAGAATACCGTATTTAGGATATTTATAAAAGACAGAACAAAAGAGGCAGAGTTAAGATACAAGAAATACTCAAACAAACAAATTAGTATTATGAGAATTGCAAGAAGGAATACTATACCAAAGGATTAGACAAGAATAAAAACAATAGGAATATATTAATTAAACAGTATCATAAACAGACAAACAAACTCAGGTTTCCCGGAGTATTTCATACATACGGAAAGAAAGATGACTCTTATGAATGAGATAGTGGATGAGTTTAACAACGTTTTTGTTGAAGTGGGCCCTAGATTAGCTAAAGAAATATGCAGTACTGGAAAGAGCTTGGATGTAGAGGAATGTGGGGAAAGAAACACTAATGCAAGGTACCCATGTACATGTCAAAATACTTCCCAAAGGTCAGTGAATACCACGACCACAACACCAGAGGGAGCTCCACAAATCATGTTAAACCCAGATTCGGCTCAAACAAGGGACTAAAAACGTTTAGCAATTATGCCACATCAATGTGGAACGCCCTACCCACAGCTGTAAAGGAATGTGAATCACTACCCATTTTCAAAACCACTCTCAAAGAGCACCTACGGGAGACTGCAATTTGAAACTGGCCCCTGTAAATGCCTAAACCCAACCCCCTCTAATGTACAGTCCCCCCCCCCCCCCCCCCCCCCCACTCCACCCACCCAACCACCTTCAATGTACAGTTTCCCACCACACAGTACTCAGGACTGCCTGGGAGACAGAGCCCCCAGTCATGTCCATGAGGTAAAACCTGACAAAAGAGCCCGGGGAGGACCAAGAGGCCGCAGAGCAGATGTCCTCCACCGAGATCCCCCCCAAGCAGGGCAGCAGAGGCTGGCACTCCACGAGTGGAGTGTGCCCTGACGCCTGCGGGGGGAACCTGTCCGGCCAAAGTGTAGCAGAGTGCAATGCCCTTGCACAACCAATGTGACAGTCGTTGCTTGGACAGCGCCTTACCCGTGTTGGGGCCACAGTAACAGATAGTTGACTGGTAGCCCTGAGGTCCTGTGTGCGTCTAGGGTACACCGCCAGCGCACGGACAGGACACAACAGGTGAAGGCTCCTCTCCGCCTCACATGCGTGAGGGGGAGGGTGAAAAGCCTGTAGCACAATATCCCTGGAGCGATAAGAACTCCGGATATTTTTTGGCACAAAGGCTGGATTGGGCCTCAGAGTAACACTGCTATTACCCTGTATAGACAGACACTCAGGCCGAACCGAAAGAGCGCATAGCTCACCCACGCGTTTAGCGGAGGTGATGGCCAGAAGGAACACCGTCTTGAAAGACAGCCGATCCAACGGCACCTGCTCAAGAGGTTCAAACGGGGCCCCCAACAGCCCCACCAGGACTAGTTGGAGGTCCCAGCTTGGAGACAGAGCACGTTCAACAGTCTTGAGGCGCCGTGCGCCCAGCAAGAAACGTCTCACGAGAGGGTGGCTGAATAATGTTTTGCCCTCAAAGCCCACATGACAAGAAGATATAGCCGCAGCATATACTACCGTGGTAGTGGACGGAGCGTGTGCGCGTTCTGGATGGTGTTAATCACAGCAGTGTTAAGATGCATCCCCTCCAAATTCAACCTCTCAGCAGCCAAGCTATTAGAGGCTGCCCTAGGACAGGTGGTAGAAACACAGAGCCGTGTGCCTGAGAGAGGGCCCGTGGCAACCATGGGATAGGCCACGGCGAGGCCACCAGGAGTTGAATTAGAGCTGGGAACCACAAGGCTGTGCCCTAGTCCGGCGCGACCAGGATCAAAGTCCTGCGCTCCTGACGTACCCGCTCCAACAGCTGGTTTATCAGATGTATGAGGGGGAACGCATATAGAATCAAACAGGTCCACAGTGGCCTCCCCGAATCGGTTCCAGATCAGTCTGACTATGTCTGGGTGCAGACCCCACTCGTCTGGGTGGGGACCTCCCTGTGACATCATAAAAAAAGTCAACCAACGAACAAGATTCTTGTACCGGATCTCCTCTCTGGTAAACAAAAATACCCTTAAGACTCTAGCAGGAGCACTCATTCAAGGGTACTACGACTATGGTTGCACCTCATGGTACCATAGCACCTCAAACATTACAAACATCACAAAACAAACTGGTCAGACTACTGCTTGACCTTACTCCTAGAACCCACTTCACCCCTGCCCATTTTGCAACTTGCAATGGGCCTGTTCTTCAAGATACACTACACCAGTGGTTTTCAACCTTTTTACACCAACTACCACCTGAGAACGTAGCTGGCTCTCCAAGTACCACCATTCGACCGATGTTAAAATACAGTCTATTCAGCTATGCACAGTTCACGCAGGAACCCCGTCCAACTCTCCGGGCGAATGTTCCGGCACACGGTGGTCCTCCAGGAGGTAGTTTGATTTGCAACCTGGTAATCGTACCCGGTGTCCGCGAGGACGTTCCAAGTATAAGGTCTTTGGGAGCGATGTAACTCAGTACTCTCTATGTCCCGTCCCTATCTGTCTCCAGGAGGGTAAGCCTCCCCTCCTCCCGCTACCGGAACCTGTGGACGCTGGCTAACTTATCTTCATCGCCGGTGGATAACTCTCCACGATCGACCCCACCCCCCGGGCCCTAACAGAGTCTGGTTACTGCTTGCATGCTCCAACCCCGATATCTGAGTCCCACTGGCTTATCAATAGTCTCAGCGTCTCATCCCCGCACACAATCAGCAACACCTGAGTTCAATAATGAAGCCACTTGAGTCCCTGCTCCTGACGTCATTACTTCGGCCCATTCACATCACAATACCACTCTGCTCTGACTGTTACCATTGCTTGTAGGCAGTAGTAGAGTTAGTGTACTGTATAGTGTTCTCAGTACCGAGTACTGTATAGTGTTCTCAGTACCGAGTACTGTATAGTGTTCTCAGTACAGAGTACTGTAGTGTTCTATAGTTATCATTCTGCAAACATAGCCTGCTCTAAATGACAGATGGTGCCTCTGACATTCTGACCAACTCTTTCAATGAAAACACCATCTTGTTCCAGAGTATGAACATCATGGAGCAAGTACAGCTGCATTTCCATACCTATGTAGGTATGTCACTATTAACAGTATTGCCAGCTGTATAGCGTGTAATGTGGATTGGTATTTTGGTGCCACATTGGCAGGACCCAATATACGGCACAAAGTTTGTGAATTTTACATGTGCCAAGCAGATTGACAATTTTCAGATAATCTATATACATTTTATTCTATGGTAATGTTTGGACTAATCTATGCACTACACTTCAGCTACCCCAAAGGACTTACCAACACTTTTGAATTCATTCAGAAAATTTTACTAGGTCTAGAAGCTAGTAAACTGTCGCCCAGGTTACAGTTAGAATTTTCTTAACCATCTATAGCATTATTGTAATTTCATCCAAGTAAGTTTTAGAGTTGAAAGAGTTTATCAGAATCTCAAAGGCAACATCCAAGTCCCAAAACGTTTGTTTCTCGAGGAACAATAGGAGGCAATGGGCATAAATGCCACTCGAGCTCTGACTGCTTCCATTGCTTGTAAGCAGTGTTAGAGTTAGTGTACTGTATAGTGTTCTCAGTACAGAGTACTGTAGTGTTCTATAGTGATCATTCTGCAAACATAGCCTGCTCTAAATGACAGATGGTGCCTCTGACATTCTGACCAACTCTTTCAATGAAAACACCATCTTGTTCCAGAGTATGAACATCATGGAGCAAGTACAGCTGCATTTCCATACCTATGTAGGTATGTCACTATTACCAGTATTGCCAGCTGTATAGCGTGTAATGTGGATTGGTATTTTGGTGCCACATTGGCAGGACCCAATATACAGCAAAAAGTTTGTGAATTTTACATGTGCCAAGCGGATTGACAATTTTCAGATAATCTATATAAATTTAATTCTATATAAACCAGAAACTGTTCACATTTGGGAGGCTAGAATAAGATAATTTTGACTTTTTATTCTTAATCTCTCAAAACAATTATTCCAAAATTTTTTACTGAATGATGTATCAATGTATTTTCAGCAAATATTGAAATAAGGGTAAATTAAATATGTGCAGTGTCACATGACCAGAGCTGTTTACATCCTCCCCGCCCTCTCCTTCCCACCATGTCTCTCTCTCTCCCTATCTCTTCCCAGCCATGACTTCCCAAGCAAATGGAATGCAACATTAGCATGTGTACTGTACATAGATACACTATGTTATCCCAATGGTCACAATAGTTGCCATACATTTGAGCTGCAGCAAACTAGATTGAATGGGATTGGGGGAGATTGGAGGGTATAGGGTAAAAAGGTAGAAAGAGGATGGAAGGTGAGACTTTGCAGGAGGTTGCTGGGGAGAGAAGGTCAAGTTAAAAATATAAAATATAACACTACATTATGCAGTGAAGCAGCGACCTTCTCCCATCTCATTCTTTAAAATGCCCTTAATTTGAACTTTAAAATCAGATATGGTAGTGAGGGCCATTATTATTTTAATATTTGCTGGAAATACATTGATACATCATTCAGTAACATTTTCAGAGCCTTATAACAAACATTATTACACTATTGTGACCAGTGGGATTAAATATGTAATATACATGACATTTTATGTATGTTATAACATGCATGTATTCTTTATTTTCTATATATTTATATATATATATTCTATATATATTTTGTCTATATCTATTTAATTTTAACATTGCCATAATGTTGGAGAGGGCAACACAATGTAGAAATAAATAAATAAGAGTTTTAAGTTGATATAATGTGCGTGTGTAGTTATTTTTCTGTTAACTTATTCACATGGATTTTTAAAAGTGAACCTTAAGTCATAGTACATCTCAGACCTCCTATCCCCCTATTCCAACACCAGGTCCCTCAGGTCAGCCGATCAGAGGCTCCTGACAGTCCGGAGGTCTAACCTCAAGCTCAGGGGGGGCCGTGCCTTTGCTATCGCAGCCCCTGAACTGTGGAACAGTCAGCATCCCCACCTCCATTAGGCTCGCCCCCTCGATAGATGCCTTCAAATCGAGGCTCAAAACCCACTTCTACCTACTAGCCTTTCCCATTCACTGACTCATGCCCTGTTTTCCTGTGTTTCATGTGTTTGCCTGTGTGCCCTCCCATAAAACGGAGTGTGATTGTTGTCAATATGTATCTATGTGTATCTACCGTCTGTACAGCACTTTGGTTGACACGCGTCATGTGAAATGTGCTATATAAATAAATCTGATTGATTGATTGATTGATAGTAACTGCAAATATATGAGTTGATTAACTTAAAAGAAATGAGGCATTAGAATGACTCAATTTCTTTGAGTTCTGTTAACTTAATATATCTCAAGTCATACATCTATCTACTGTCTGCAATCTATCTCAAGTCATACACCTACTGTATCTATTGTCTGCAATCTATCTCAAGTCATACATCTATCTACTGTATGCAATATATCTCAAGTCATACATCTATCTACTGTCTGCAATCTATCTCAAGTCATACATCTATCTACTGTCTGCAATATATCTCAAGTCATACATCTATCTACTGTCTGCAATCTATCTCAAGTCATACATCTATCTACTGTCTGCAATCTATCTCAAGTCATACATCTATCTACTGTCTGCAATCTATCTCAAGTCATACATATATCTACTGTCTGCAATCTATCTCAAGTCATACATATACTGTCTGCAATCTATCTCCAGTCATACATCTATCTACTGTCTGCAATCTATCTCAAGTCATACATCTATCTACTGTCTGCAATATATCTCAAGTCATACATCTATCTACTGTCTGCAATCTATCTCAAGTCATACATATATCTACTGTCTGCAATCTATCTCAAGTCATACATCTATCTACTGTCTGCAATCTATCTCAAGTCATACATATATCTACTGTCTGCAATCTATCTCAAGTCATACATATACTGTCTGCAATCTATCTCCAGTCATACATCTATCTACTGTCTGCAATCTATCTCAAGTCATACATACATACATGGCGTCGTTAGCCCTGGGCTTCCAGGGCTTTAGCCCCGGATGTTTTTCTCCAAGCCCCGGATCTAAAAAATAAAAAATAAAATTGTTTACATCTTTTTATTTATATTTTTTATGGCAGCATCCCCATTGTCTGTGCTGAATGTTTGTTAGTGTTTGGTATTCTTCTTTGGTTTTTAGTACTTTTAAACATCGAGTAGTAGTTTTCAATTGATCCTATATAATTTTTTCATTCACCGATTTGTGGATTTTTTTTAGTGTCTTGAAAGGCGCATTATAAATCAAATGCATTATTATTATTATTATCATCCAGGAGGGAAAATACACTTTGCAGTAGCAGTCCCGGCGCCATGGGCGGGCATTAGGGGGCCGGGCCCGCCCACTGAGTCAGCTGTGCCCACCCTGGTAACATTTTTATTATTATTTCTTTTTTTGTCAATCAAAGTCAACTATCCAAATCATTAGTCGGGGACAGCCCTAGTGGGCACTGATGTCAACAACAACACTACTGAAGCTAGCACGGCACTCTGTGAGAATTCGTTTTCTACCCTCAAGAACGTCTTTACAGAACATCGCCTTAGTATGCTTCATCAACGCAACTAAGGCCAATTTAATTCAGTTGGCATTTGAGAAGGACTTGGAGGGGCAGTGTTTTAAGAAGATTTCACTCTGTCCCCAAACAACGCTTGCCTCTCTACTTATGATGGTGAGTAGCCTGTGGAGGAATTTTGTTTGCTTTTTTATGCAACTTATTTTTGTCAGTTCAGTTCAGTTTGTCAGTGAAGTTTCAAGTTTCAAGTTTCTTTAATAGTTGTCATACAGAAGTACAGAATACTTTTATACAAAATGCTTCTTACTGTTACGCTCCAGAGACTGTGCTAGACAAGATAAGTATGAAATAAAATAGTATAGCATGTAATAGAAGTAAAAATAGAAGTCACAGTGTTCAGTATAGACATATGTACAATGTTCGATGCAGAATAGAAGTAACTGAGTTACCATACAATATACAATAATACTATGCAATTTACTAATATACAATACTATATAGTGCAAAGCAGAAATGGGATGAGGTACAATTTAGGTACAATTTACAGTAAGGTGTACGAGTTGTAGTGCAAATCCTTTACCAATAAATATAAAGTGTGTTTAGGTGATCTAAAGTGTGGAGAGTGGGTGCTGCAGTGTGTTGTTTGTTTAAAGTGAGTGTGCGCGTGTGGATGTGTGTGCTGTGTGCATTTGATGGTTGTTGCATAGTGTTTATTGTTCGTTGTGCAGCCTGATGGCCTGGGGATAGAAGCTTCTTCTGAGTCTTTCTGTGCTCGCCATGAGACTCCGGTATCGCTTGCCTGACCGCAGCAGTTCAAAGAGGCAGTTGTTTGGGTGGCTGGAGTCCTTGATGATTCTCTTAGCCTTACCCCTGCACCGCTTGTTGTAAATGTTCTGGAGGGTGGGAAGCCCCCCTCCAATTGTGCGTTCGGCTGAACGTGCCACTCTCTGTAGTCTGCTACGGTCTTGTGCGGTGCTATTCCCAAACCAGGAGGTGATATTGCCAGTCAGGATGCTCTCTATTGTACATGAGTAGAAGTTCTTAAGGATCTTCTGACTGACTTGGAACTTCCTTAGGCGCCTGAGGAAGTAGAGGCGTTGTCGTGCCTTCTTCACAACACTGTCAATGTGTGTGGTCCATGTCAAGTCCTCGGAAATGTGGACTCCGAGGTACTTAAAACTGTTCACTCTCTCAACCGGTGCCCCGTCGATGCTGAGGGGGCTGTAGTCCCTGACCCCCGACCTCCTAAAGTCCACAATCATCTCCTTTGTTTTGCTGACGTTCAGGGAGAGTCTGTTCTCCTGGCACCATCCCGCCAGGACCTTGACCTCTTCCAGGTAGGCCCTCTCGTCGTTTGCAGAGATCAGGCCCACCACTACTGTGTCGTCAGCAAATTTGATGATTGTGTTGTTGTTCCGCTGAGCCACACAGTCATGTGTGTACAGGGAGTAGAGGAGGGGACTCAGAACACAGCCCTGTGGGGCCCCTATGTTGAGGGTGATGGATGAGGAGGTGCGGTTGCCTTCTCTCACCACCTGGGGTCTGCCCGTCAGGAAGTCCAAGACCCACTGGCAGAAGTGTTGAATAAATGGAGACTTTTCAAAGATATAGAATAGAATAGAATAGAAATGTATTATCCTGAGGGAAATTTGACACTGCAAATCACTCAACATTAAACATTTAGACAGAACAAGTCACAAATAAGAATAACAAAACAAATGGCCTAAGAATAGAATAAAATGAAATAGAATAAAAATAGAATAAAAGATACAGTAAATAAATACAGTAAAAATATACTGAAGTCTACAGTAGGTGTAATAATGCACAGTGCTGTTTAAAAAGTAAGAGTCCAGGAAGATGGTAATTGTCACTCTGTGCTCAGTGATGCAGTGAGGCACAGTGATGCATTGTATAGTTTGATGGCTGTCGGAATGAAGGACTTCCTGTGCCGTTCAGTGCTGCATTTAGGTAGTGTGAGCCTATAACATGCTCCTCCTGTCAGCCAAGTCTGTGTATAGTGGGTGGGAGGGGTTTTCCCTGATGGCCTGGAGCTTAGCAAGGTTCCTCCTCTCCGCCACCCTCGCTAGAGTCCAGCTCCACCCCAACCACGCTACTGGCCTTCTTGACCATCTTATCCAGCCTGTTTGTGTCCCCTGCTCTCAGTCCGCTGCCCCAGCAGGTCTGTTATATATATCCGTTCAGTCTGTTTTTGTATAAGTGAAAGAGAAATTAGATTTTTCAATTGCCTCTCTGCTGTTTAGTTCAGCACCGTGGGCAGCGCCAAGCTAGCCACAGCGCCGCTGTCCCAGCTGAAACGTATAAAAGGGAACCTGTGTTGAAAAACCATTGTGCCCCCCCGAGAAAATGTTATGCCCCCCCACTAATTTGTTTCTGCAGCCTGGTCTGGATAGTAGGGACTGCATCTCTGCCTGTCCTGGCCAGGAAACACTTTGCAACTGTGATCTCCTCTGGCAGTAGTTGGATATTGTAATGTGTGGCGAGGGGTTGCAGCAATTCCACTGAGAGAAACTGGTCTGAGGCTGTATAACATGCCTGTATGCCTCTCATACGTTGTTCTCCAACTCATGAGAACCTGCTCTCTAGCTCTTGCAGCATTCTGTTGAGGACTGGATAAAACAGTCTCTGTCTCAGCTGATCTCCATGAGGTCTGAGCTTGTGCCACAAGATGACTCAACTACATACTCGTCCATCCTTTTCTGCTTCCTCCTTTGGCTGGTAGTATGTTCCTCAATCCCAAGGCCATTACATATGGCCTTTGTCCTGTCATACATGTCCACTGCCATCTCTGAGGTGCGATAACCTTTGAGTGTGTTCTGCACTGTGCTTTTAAATAGTACAGATAGGTATTGAAGATGTGCACTTTAACGCAGCAGCACCTGGAGCCATCCATACCCATGTCCAGTGTCTACTGACAAAGACATGCTCATGATACTGTGATAAGCTATAATAAGCTTTAATCGAACCCTGGTTCATTCCCTCGGATAGTCCGGTTGGTTTGGGGTGGTGTGAAAGCTCATTCACTCTTGCAAGTGAACCCTGCTGCGGTTCATTTGAGATGTGAATGCAAAGCAGACCAAAGGCAGAAAAAGACCCCAAAATCTAATCTTTTTTTATGAGAAGACTGAAACATTATGTATATAATTTTTTCGATTGCTTAACACTTTGAATGCCCAACCCGAGAATATTCGGGTTTACCCCCCGCGGGTTGAATGCCCATCACGAGAATATTCGTTTGTTCTCGTTTTTTTATTTTATTAGTGATCTGAATTCATATTGCATCAAGCGAGTCTACCGTTGGTGAATCAGCCACCCCAGGCGCTCAGATGTGAAAAAAGCGCCCCCTATCGTCTCCCAGATGGTAATTCACCCTTTTGGATTGGACTCAATGAAAATGAATGAGAAAAAAAAAACCAGACTCACCATTTTACTTCTCACCGTAACCGGTGAGAGCCGACCAGTTTCATTCTGGACCCTCAGAGCAGCGGGATTATGTGTCTTACAGTATACGCGTGGGATCAATAAAAGGATCGATTTTCGGAATGGCGATCAGAAATAATCCATTTGGATACCATCTGATCTCAGGTAAGGAATCTATTTTACCAGTCTTAGGATAATCAGACCCGTTTTCACGGAGATATAAGCGTTTCCCATATGTGTCCCCCAGGCTGTTTGACTGTGCGAGCGGTCAGGAACTAGGAGAATCGATTTTCAGCTCGCGGCACAAGCGTGCATGCGTACACATATACAATCGATAATCTAGCATTTATTTGAAAACGATTCATAAATAGGCCGAAAAATTACAACGTTCTAGAATATTCCAGTAAAGCGCGATTATCATCGAATGTCTTCTTTTTTCCGTGAAAACAAGTGCTTTTCAAAATGCTAGAAAACGGAAATGAACCGATAAAAAAACAATCTGCTTTGACAATGTTGACTAGAAAATGAGTCTTTGATAAGCGACGGGCAGATTAGACACATAGCCATAATTTAAAACATAGATTAGGCGATATTAACGTTAACATTGGAGTGGTGCTGGGCATTCAAGGGGGTAAAAAGGAAAACACGGCTGGCATTCAAAGTGTTAAGCATGATTTTGAAAACAGGGCCCGGTGTTTCAAAACACTACACACAATTAGCACAACCACACACACAATTATCAGAACACCTCAGATCCTTTGCTAAATTAAACACAAACTATACACTAATTTATAAAAACTACATTTTGTTACCATGAAACACACGTTTCATATGACTTAATTCTGTTTGAACCAGTTACACACTGCTGTGCTTAACCTAAAACACATTTAGCAATTCTACTTCTCAGTGATTAGAGTACTGTAAGTGAAGTACACAGAGAATGTGCAAATATACAATAAATTCACCAAACACTACACAAGACCAATGCTGTAGACTGATGAAAATATAATTTATTTATCTCCATATACCCAAATCAATGATGCAGACTGATGGAGAAAAAAAAATCAGTCAACATTTCAACATGGAGAATCACAACAAAACATGTCCCAGTTTTCATGCTACTACAGTGTGCATAACACAGTAAGCTCAGCAAATATCAGACAAACATAAAATACTGTATCCAGTACAGGTTAAAATGACAGTAAAACTAAAACAAAAATAGAAACAATTTAAATAGAGTACAGAAAATACTAGACATTATCTTTTTGCCTAGCTGGATCTGGCAAGAGATTATTTTGTTGTGATTCTCCATGTTGACATGTTGACTGATTTGGGTATATGGAGAGAAAATTAATATTTTCATCAGTCTGCATCATTGGTTGTCTTGTGTAGTGTTTGGTGAATGTATTGTATATTTTCACGTTCTCTGTGTACAGTACTTCACTCTCCTTCCATTTTGGTTGAAGGCAGGTGAACTCACCTGCTGCATTTTTATAGTGCTTAAACCTGATTGGTGTATCTACAATTAAGCAATGGTGTGTTTGTGCATCTGATTGCTGTGTTTAACCAATTGGCTCATATGTGTGGTAATTTGACATTCTATGTGTAATGTAATGCAAGTGTGTTTAGTGTTTTGCAAATCACTGTGTGTATTGTTTTGCAAAAAGTGTGAGGCTGACTTTGTGCTTATAGGGGTGCAAATCTGGGCCTATGTTTTGCTCCTTGAGTGTAAGGTTTTGATAATTGTGTAATACTTTTGATTTGAGTGTTTATGCAATCGAAGAAAACTGTAAAGACTAGAGATTAACTGTTTATTTCTTTTGTACATAGGCTGTGCATAATGTTTGTTTGTTTATTTGCTTATGTGTATGATTCTTAACTGTGTTTTTATTTTGTTATTGGTGTATATGTGTGTATGTATGTATATGTATATGTATATATATGTATGTATGTATGTATGTATGTATGTATGTATGTATGTATGTATGTATGTATGTATGTATGTATGTATGTATGTATGTATGTATGTATGTATGTATGTATGTATGTATGTATGTATGTATGTATGTATGTATGTATGTATGTATGTATGTATGTATGTATGTATGTGTGTATATATGTATATTTGTACCCTCGTTGGGGCCTCTTGGACCATATCAATGTTTTATCTGGCTAAATAAAGGTTAAATAAATAAATAAGAAACTGATGATTTGGTCCTGTTAACTTTGAATTTTCTATGGGGACTGCCCAGATCCCTCTCATGGACCTGGACCTCACTTTAAAAAACTCGAATCTAGTTCTTCAGTATTCGTCTCTAATTACTCTAAAATTGCGTATTTCTGTGTGCTGAAGCCCCCAATGTTTTCTAACCCTAAAAACGCCCCTGCGATCTACTGTCTGCAATCTATCTCAAGTCATACATCTAGCCACAAGAATCAATGTCAACCGGGACCAATCGGTCACGTCAAAGTGCATCCATCACTTTTTCACGGATTATGCTGAAAAATGCTCAAAAGCGGTCTCTGTAACGGTGGGCTTCAGCGACCACAATTGCTTTAGCTATAAGAACAAAGGTTTCTTAAGCGGGGCTGTGCCGTATAGGTGGGTTGGTCATTACTATTATCATTGTATTTGTAACACCATGTGAACATCAGGTTAGTATGGGTAAGTTGTTTATGGTATTTGTTTGGTATGTGTGTATGGTGGTGCCACCAGGTAATAATTCCCCTTTGTGTTTCGCACTCCCCCCCCCTCCTCAGGTACCGCCCGCCCTTTCCTGTAGAGTCTGCTGAGTGCCCAATGATGACTATACAGCTGAGGGCACAGCTGAACGTAGGGTTAATATGAATTGGTAAATAGCCTGTGGCGTATGTATTGTGTTACTGGGTGGGTTTTCCCGGTTGGCCAACCAAATCAAACAAGCGGAACGTAAACGCTGGGAGGCTTATTATAGCAATTTGCCTGCTATTGTCCAGGGATATTCATCAGTGTCCTGGCCCGGGAAATTCAACTTCAAATGGGGAAGTAATCAACTTAACGGATCTGCCGAGGAGCGACTACACCTCCCCGGATATCTGCGGGGAGCGCTACCTGTGACATCTTCACTGATCCGTCTCCACCTCTCTGCCTGGGAGCTGTTTTTCGAGGGCCGTGGGAGATGACACCGGGCGATCCAAGTGCGGAGTGTCGTGAGAAGGAGACGGTGAAGCAGGGAGCGACACCGGGTGGAGAGGCGACTTCGAGCGGATTGAGGAAGCGGGAGCCACCGTTAAATCGTTACCTGATGCAGACAGTGAAGAAAGACGGGCCGAGATAGTCGGGAGGATTCACATTGATCACCTCTCTGTGATGGTGAAGATACAGCGGGATCATCAAGCTTTACCATTGAAAATTTAACTATAAGTAATCTGGATTCTGATACACATAAACACTAGGAGTCTCCTCCCCGAACTTCGACTGCTTGCTAGTAAGAATAATCGCTCAATAATTTGCTGTAGTGAAACGTGGCTAGATCATAGGCGGCGCATTAACCGGACATTAGGGTAGACTATATCGCGCAGAGTGCGCAAAATGTTTCCTTTTTTGTCAATACACACAACCACTAGGCTATGCGAGGCGAGCCCCACTCATTTAATATATAGTGCAAATTAAGTGTTAAGTGAAGGCATCCAATAATAGATTAACCATTGTCTTACCTTAACACATTGACCGCCAAAAAAGGTTTACGACGTGTTTGCTGGCCATGCTAATTCTGCCAGACCACGCTGTACGACGTTATTGAGATCATATTTAATTTTTTCACCATGGCATTCATAATTAGGCCACCCAGCCTCTGCTGATACAGTGGGACTCTGCACAACAGTGCAACGCCTCAATACCGCCGCCTGGTGGATGATCGGGCAAGTTACAACCGGAAGTGGATCTGGTGATCTCGGTGCATCTGGGAAATCCGTCCGGCAGTCACATATCGTTGCGGGACTATAGACACACACTGGCGTGCATGGATCGCTGCCATAACTCAATAATCGATATGATTTGGGCGTTTATTGCGCCATACAAACCGAAAATGGATCTAGTCGATCGACGTCAAATAAGTGGGATCTTTTTCCTCCAGTCTCATCGGAGAACGGTAAGAGGACAGTAACGTTACTTTCAGCTTGATTGTTTATTCTTTTCACTGCAAACCACTCTGATCAATATATCACCCATACTACATAAAGCATTTACTGACGATCACGGAATTATAAACGACCCCCCCCCCTTTCATCCGCGCATGATGAATCATAACGTATACGATCATGTACAGTTGAAATGTTTAATATAGCGTGTATCGACAATAAACGGCAGTTGATAATCTATATATGCGTTTATGCCTATAACTCACGTTCTATGAATTACTGCAGAAAACGATAAAAACATATTTATATTCTATGAGGTATTTTTTGGAAGAATCTATGAATGAAAAAGTATAACGTTCCTACATCCTGAACGATAGATAATCGATGTTGAATGGGCCATAGTAATGTCAATTTAGCAATACAATTTAAAAAGTTATAGCCCTGCAAAGAAGGTGAACATCTCCATAGGCTTAGACTGGTGGCAGTGATCCTACATTGATGGATAGGAGCGTGGCAGTCAATGTGTTAATGCAGCAAAATGCGACGTTTCGTCTTGGCGTCAATGATCTTTTCTGCTTTAACTTTGTCTGTGAGATCACTTTCAATGTGAAGCAGACTGGCGCATTGTTGTTCTTAGCCAGTTTTGGATGTGATGTGCCTCATTGCTGAGAAAGACTGTTCACAACTTGAATCACAAGCAGTGACGAATCCTCCTGGAAGCCAAGGGAAGCCAGGCTTCCCCATTAAAATATGAATATGAAATATTAAATATGAAAAAAAAATATATATATATATATATATTTTTTTTATATAGTTTACAATCATAATCAAAAATCATTATTTTTCATCTCTGTGTTATAATTTTTTTTTTTTTAATTTTCTCACTCTCTCTACACTGTCAGACTCACTGAGGCAGGCTGGCAGTCACTGTGCTCAGTCAGTCACTGCAGCTCAGGCAGGAGGGGAGGAGGGAGGTGTCTTTCCCTAGCTTCCACCACATGATTCATCCAAAACCAATTATTAGCCAATAGGATTCGAGCTTAATAAAGCACTTTCCACATGATAACACGGGTCTCTCTGAAAGAAAAGTACTCTAGCATCCACATACTGGCATCTAACGTGAGTCACGTGACAACGTCTGAACGTCATCCCCTTGCGGGATTGATTGATTGAAATTTTTATTAACACAGCAGGCACGTTCGAATCCTCTATTAGTGTATCAAACATTTAGCACTTTATTAGTCATTTATTTTTCGCCGGCGGGACATTTACTGAGGACCAGCACAGCACACCACTGTGGATATTATGATTTAACAAATCTATCTGTCCAGGAGGAGCGAGGAGGACCAGTTTATTGGCCAGGTAAGAAGCAGTTTCTAGCTTGGATGCTAAGTTACTAACGTTATCAGGCTAGCTTGGATGCTAACTAACGTAAGCTGGTCATGGTTCATGGTGACTAACGTGAGCTGTTTGTGTTATAACGAGACAGCAAATTAATGAATGAATGAAAACTTTATTTAACAGATTGCAGAATGGGTACAATAGAGTACGACTCAATACAATCAATTGTTAAGGGGATGCAGACCAGAGAAAGACGTTTGTCTTGTTTACATCAGGGTCCCCCATTTTCAATTCATATTGACATTTATGACATACACAATATACATGACATTTATGGCATAGGGACATATAGGTATTTAGTACTGATACATTTGTGACATATGCGGTATCCAAATATACAGTACTGTTACTCATAGATCCTGACAGAGTACATATGATATGATGGGGAGGGGACTGTACATTAGGAGGGGGTGGGTGGGTGGGAAAGAAATATACATCCGGTGGTGAGGAGACTGTACATTTGGGGCCAGGGGCTCGAATACGCAGTCACTTATTCCTCCATAGTAGCCAGGTTAATTTGGACATATGTACCTGTGGTGTTTGTTTGGTTTATTTAATTCTTTTTGAGGCGTGCAGTCTTATAAATGCCAAGTAATAGTTGTTTCATGGACCAAGACCACAACAGTCTCCTCTCCTATAGCGTCAAATGTTTTATCTGCTGACAAAGCACAATACCTGTTGGTTTTTAGTTCACTCATTGTTCAGGGAAACACATTGTTAATGACATTGACGGATTGTGAATTTTGTGATTGACTCAAATTATATTTATTTGGAAAAATAAATATAGTCACTTTATTTGAAGAGTCAAAACTGTTCTCTTGGCTTTGTTTTGTTCATAGTAGTAACGCCGCCGAGCCATACTGACTGCTTGGTTTGACTGGCAGTGGCCGCCGAGCCATGCTGTACATTACCCTGTATTATACACTTTTACTATCATGTAGACTATTCTGCTTTGTGTTTTTGTGTTTACATGTGATGTATTGTATATTGTATACATGCCCATTTATTATGTTCTTGTGTGATGTATCGCACATTTTATTGCTGTGTGATGTATTGCAAATGTTATCGCTGTCATCTTGTCCAGGTCTCCCTTGCAAAGGAGATCTTGTATCTCAATGGGACTTCCTGGTTAAATAATTGCAATTAAATAAATAAATAATTGCAGGCCTGGCGATTTTTTATTGCATCCTTTCAAATCACGATTTCGATACAAAATCGATTAATCGTTCAGCCCTAATGCACATGCCCACCCAATCCAATGATGTGCATTACCATCCGGGAGACGATAGGCGGCGGTATTTGCCCTTTTCGAGCTCAGACCCATTCCCAATGATAACGTCAGGTTGGATGGATGAAAAATGAATGGATATAGCTAATAAAAGCAAAAACGAGAAAAAGACGAGAACTCGTCATTGGCACTCAACGCATGGCGAGTTAACCTTTTTCCCAAGGAGCACATGTGCTCCTAAATGAAAAAATTTAGGAGCACACAAAGAAATTTAGGAGCACACAAAAATATTTAGGAGCACAGTGAAAATATTTCAAGTAACAGAGTTTATTTATTTATTTATTTTTTTAAATAAATGTATATTTGTACTGTGCGTGCATGTGCAAACGGGAACAGGACACACATCTGTGCAATAGCACATATACCACCAAAGTCACTGGCCCACTGTGTGCGTGTGTGTGTATCTGCGTGTGCAAACGTGAATGGGACACAGACATTTGAACTATTAAGTGATTAATGCCTACTGTGGCAAAGTTGTAGCCAACAACTAGGCCTAATAAGAAAGGCAGTGACATTGAACAAGAAGGAGACACTGGCATTACCACCAGGGCCATCAGTAGAGGGGACTGTAAGGTGCCCTTTCGGTATACTACCTTTGCTAAAACTGTGTTCTCTGTTAAAGTTGGTAACTACTGGAATAGCCTACCAGTTGTGATTAGAGAGTGCCCCACATACTCCATGTTCAAGACCCATCTTAAACTGCATCTTAAGGCAAACCAGAACTGTGATAATTTTTCATCTGATTTAGTTTATGTAACTTGTTTCTTGTTTTTATTGTTGTTTTTATCATTGATTGTCACCATGCTTTTACCCTAAGCAGGCTATTTATTTATTGAAAGAGTTTTGCTGTCTCCTGGTGTAAATTAGCTCTTGCTACAACCCTGCATGTTTACATTTTGTATTTTGTACTTGATGTTCATTAACATGTGCTGTCCCTATCAAATAAACTATCAAATAAACTATCAAATCAAACTACTGCTACAAAAGTAACAGTCACTTAACTTTAGCTTTTGCCCCTTTTATGCATACAATGCCTATGTTTTGGCTAGTGTTGCTCTTCTAGAAAAATAATGCTTTCAGGGTTGCCTATTGAAATACTGTACACCTCCAGTACAGAAACATTGTTTATGAGTTTGCGTGTCAGGTAGACCATTGATTGACAGTCGATTCTGCCAATTACGTCACACCGCTTGCACTCCGGCCGTCCGGCGCTGCAGCTGGACCCTATTGCCCACCTCTGCTGTTGTTATATATCGTATTTGCTTATCGCGTCCCGCTCTGAGCCTTATGAGATACCCCTTATCTCCTATGATACCTACTGTATCCCCAACGAACAAACTACATGCACCCACACCTGAATGGGGCCCCGCCCCTAAGGAAGCGTAGCCTACATAACCATGACTCTGGTCACCAAACACTCGTCCTCTATTTTCGTTCCAGCGTATCGGCTGCGTGCACCGTACGTAAACTAGCAGGATGAAAAGATTAAGGAAGATTCGTAATGTTGAAGGCTTACCGGAGGATTGTTTTTCCCTGGATTCTCCGGAGCTTGTTTCGGCGACACATGAGACCTGTGCTGATGGTTCCTCGGCTGACGACGACGGATCGAGGGGCAGCGTGCAAGGTTTGACTAGCGGGTCGGCTTGTACAAAGGTGAGGTCTGTGTCAGTAGGCATCAATGTCGGTGTTGGTCGTGCTGTGGAGTATGTTTCGGCACGGCTTGGCGATCGTTCCACTGCAGTGGACGATGTCCTGGCGATCCTGGAACATGCTGTTAACGCTAATACTGCTACTGCTAATTCTGCTAACGCTGATGTTGACGCTGGAATGTCTAATAATCCCCGCCGCGGGATACCGCTTTTCCCTCCTCTTACCAGCTTCATTGATGAAGGTCAGTCGGTGGATGTGGGGGGGTTCGCTGAGCTCTATTTACCTTTTTTACGGGTGGAGGGGCTAACAACGGGGTGCAGGCCGGGGGTACCTTGGCTAAGCAGCCAGGTAGCTTCTTTTCTGTGCCCAGGCGGGGATGAACGACGTTCCGCCCGGCCGATGCTTGATAGCATATCGGCTCGGAGGGTGGCAGTATGGAATGATGAGTGGTATACTGCTGCAGGATGGCATTTAGCGGCGGCCAGTGTTATGGCTCAGCTGGCTACTTTCCTATCCACAATGGCGTCGGGTAGTAGGACTTTGGGGCCAACCGGCATTGTAAACGTGATTCATGTTTTTTTTTTTTTTTTATATTTTATTTTGATTTTCCATTATTCAAAACATACACAAATGACAATACTGAGACAATTACAGGACAGTAATAACAGCAACAATAACAACAACTATATGTGGGTGCCTATATACGCCTATGGTAAATGGTTGTAAATGTGCAAGATAAAGTGATAAAGGTCCCTACATATGTAAACAAACACAACAGGAAAACAGAAACAAACGACAACAACAAAAAAACAGAACAAAAAATTACAATATTTTCAGAGACATTGAGAGATACAGGATGTCCTCAACACATCTTTAACACATCTTTACCAGAATGGAGCTACTAGAGAGATCAATGAGAAGGTCATTCAGTCAAGTCGGGTGGGAGATCTCCAAGATAGTCCAGAAAAGGCTGCCAAATTTTATTGAAATGATCAACCCTGTTCCTTAGTGAATAAGTCACCTTTTCTAGAGGGATACAGCTCTTCACCTCTGAAAGCCACATCCCAAATGGCAAAGGGAGATCTGACTTCCATTTTGTTGCAATACATTTTTTGGCAATAACCAGGAGGAGTTCTGTAAGCTTGATGGAATGACTGCGTGTAAGGTTTGAGTTTGTAAAGTTACCAAGGAGGCATAATTCGGGATCAGTCGGAAATGTTATATTATGAATTTGTGATATGGCCTCACAGACCCGCTCCCAGAAACTTTGCAGTTTGATGCCATGCCAAGTGGAGTGAAGGAACGTGCCCTCCTCCTGGCCACACCTAAAACAGAGGGGCGAGATACTAGAGTTGAACCCATGTAATTTGGAGGGGGTAAAATAGACCTGATGCAGGAAATTGAATTGAATCAGTCTATATCTTGAATTTAGTGTGCATGTGACCCCATCTTTACACAGGTCCTCCCAGAGGCCTGGATCAATTTCTGTGTCCAAATCTCTCTCCCATCTAGTCCTGGACCTATCAGGTTCAGTGGTCGGCAGAGAGGGTAGTAAGGTGTTATAGACTTGAGAGATGGTTCTCACCATCCTTTGATCATTATGAAAAAGACTTTCAATGGGAGATTTTTCTGGTAGTTTCCATTGACCTTGAGTGTTAACCCTCACAAAATCTCTCAGTTGCAGGTATTTAAAGAAATCTCTTCCAGGAAGTTGATATTTCTCTTTCATTTGCTGGAAGGACATAAAAACCTCCTTTTCATAACAATGTTCCAGTCGAGTGATACCTTGTAAAGGCCAGGACTCAAAGTCTCTATTCTGGTATAAGATAGGTATAAGCCTATTTCCCCATAGGGGGGTTTTAGGTGATAGAGGGCTATTGTGTCCGAATTTTTTTTGTAATTTTAACCAGGTTTGGACTGAATGGATCATGAAGGGGTTCTGGGTGATGGTCTTAATTGATTTCACGTCCCATTCGTACAAGGTATCAGACGGGGCGGTCTCGTTGATGTCTAGACATTCAATGTTCAACCATGAGGCTGAGAGGTCCCCCTCAAACATTTGAGCCAAAAATCTGGCTTGTGCCGCCAAGTAATACAATCTAAAATTAGGAAGTTTCAGTCCTCCCTTTGTATAGTCTAAAGTAAGTTTAATTAAGGCGATCCTTGGGGATTTACCTCGCCATATAAACCGTCTGATCAATCCGTCAAAGGAGGAGAAAAATTTAGAAGGGACTTGGATTGGGAGGGACTGAAATATATAAAGAAACTTTGGCAGGACATTCATTTTTATAGCATTAATTCGGCCTAGTAAGGTGAGAGGGAGGTTCATCCATTTTTCCAAGTCCTCCCCTAGGATTTGTAACTGTCTTAACAGATTGAGCTTATATAGATTCCATGATGATGTTTTCTAGCAAGCCACTCATGCCACTCAATGACTTCCAGGTGGTCTTCAAGTGACTGCTCTGTGCGGTTCCCCCTGAGTCTCCACACCCTCTCCTTATATGTTCTCCAGGCCCTTTCAATGTGTTGGGTGTGGGCCCCTGTTTCTGCATCTACGTAAGCTATACTGTGGTTCACTGTGTAATGCCGGTAGCCAAGCTGAGGCAAAGCATTTCTATAGGCTCGCCACTCATCACTAATGATGCTCGACCCTCTCTTCGCATGGTGAGCAATTAGTGGCACCAGTTCCCTCCTTGTTCTTCGCTCCACCAAGCGGAGCACAGGTTTCCCTGGCCTTTTCCCTTCCCCCAGCATGCCAAAGACCCACTTCTTCCTCTTCCAACCCCCAGCCATCCTGCCCCTTCCATACTGTGTTTCAGGGAAAATGGCAAAAGAAGAAAGAAGAGATTGACATTGATTCAGAAACATTTATCATGTGAGCAGAGATTGGAGGTAATTCATTTTCATTAATCATGATTGAATATACTGCATCCATATTTTTCCAAAATGGTGATATGGTTATGATGACCAGCTTAATAATGTGCAATGGTTAATAGAAAGGTACAGGCTACTTGCCTTTCTTTTATGTCTGAAGTGACTCTCATCGATCACAACAAAGTGTCTTCTCCCCCCTATGCACTGTCCTCTTCTTCTTCTCACGCAGGCCTGTCTCAGTCTATTTGAAATTTTTTACAGGGTTGCTGAGGACCCGGCAATGTCATCCATGATGAGGTCAATCTGGCGTAACCTCAGTCCTTGGGAAAATCTAGAAATATATAGTAGAAAATGGGTACCACGCCGTCCTAGCAGTTTTCTGAGCAGAAGTACGCGCAGTCGCGCACGGATGTGTATGCGCAGTCGCGCACGGATGTGCACACGCGCGCACACAAAAATGCGCTCCACTCAGTACTAAGTACCCACCGTCTTATAACAATAGCGCAGATCGTCAGGTGTCTTCAACTACACTACCCGGCACTTATCTATCACCTAGACTTTGCATAATAATAGGATACCAATACTAACATAACAAAGAAAGAGAAGCGCAAAACCAAAATACAAGCCCTGTGTGGGGGTTTGCTTGATCTGTGGAACTCTCACTATGTGACAAATGGTCCCGACTGGAAGGATGAGGCATTAAGTTGTGCTTCAGAAGGAAACTGTCCTTCTATAAACTGTAAGTTACATTGTTAATTTAGTTTGTATATACTTGTCTAGTTTAAGTTAATTCAATTAAAGAAAATGTAACTACAATATTGTATCTACAATTACATTTAAAACATTGTTTGTTTTTCAACCATATCTGTTGACAATATAATTTCTTTATATATTGAAGGCTACATCCTGCTACCTTTTTCAGCTTCTCTATTTCAAGGCAATATTTACAAAAACTAAACTAAAACTAGTAATTTCCTATACAAACATGTTTCCTACTATTTATGCATAATAATCATCTGTTCTGTGCGACCGCGAGGGAACATGTATGCGCATTCGCACGTGCACGTGGCGTCCAGGCAGTTCTGATATTACGACTGCATCCCTGCCCCCAAGGGTAATCTGCATGCCATTGGTGTGCTCAATACCTGGCTACACACATACAAACATTAAAACAGGTATTATTAGTCTAACCTGTACACAAATCTCAGCCAATTAAACAGGGAGATTTTTGATCTTGAGAAAATCGACTTGTGTCGAATTGACTTCCTCACTTCTTTCCCCTTGTGGATGTCCCGCCGACACTTCCTGGATTATACAAAGATAAAAATAGGGTCATTAATGACATGGAGGCATTAATTAGCATGGCCAATACATGTACTACCCTATAGTACAGAGGACGTTAAGTTAAAAAATAAGCTGTTGAGGGCATGCCCTCTTAGAAATACAATACAACACATCAGAGTAGGCCTATGCCCGCTATGGACTACTAAAAGTTACCTGATTGATTGATTGATTGAAAACTTTATTAACAGATTGCAGAATGGGTACAGTACAGTACAGCTCAATACACACAATTGTTAAGGGGATGCAGACCAGAGAAAGACTTTCATCTTGTTTACATCAGGGTCCCCCATTTTCAATTCATAATGACATTTACCTACCACTCAAAACGGTCCACACAATGACTCCGTAGCTTCAGCTTCATTTTATGGTGACATGAACTGCATTTAACCTTGCGTCGTATTATTTTTTTCTTTTGCAGCCATTCAATCAGTTTGTAGTGTTTTTTGTTAGTTTTTTCCCCTCTATCAGCTCTCTTAATTTACTGGCTAAACCAGGCATTTTAACAGCTCACAAGAATCCTCTTCAAGTTAAATGGTACACCACCCCTCCATGCATGGATATAATAATGGACTGTCCCGCCAGAAAACTGCAAACTCCCACAAGGCACTGGCAGGGGTGCGTTCAAATGCAGGCAAGTTCGTTGCGAACATGTTTGCATTCAACATAAACAGATGGTCTGGACTCTGGATAATCATATTTTGGATGTTGTCCTGCTAACTAGTATATAACGTGCTGCAACCCAACTTAACGTTAGATGCAAGTGAAATGACCTCCGGTATTCAAATAATTAATTAAATCATACAATTCACAGTTTGAAATAGTTTGCTTAACATTTGCGAACTTGAACGCACCCCTGTTTGACGTGTCATAGACACGCCCGTCTTTATAGACTCTGATCTTAGCGCTTTTAACTTGTGGGCAAAGCATGAACACGATGGAAGCCAGAAAAAGGACATATTCTAAGCCTAGTACGCGATCCTCGACTGTCGAGGAGGCGGAAGGAGCTGGCAACAGTGCACTGAGCGCAAGTAAGATACAGTACACAGCAGGGTTGATTTTCGGGGGCTTTTTTTTGTATTTCGGGGGCACAACATTTTTATAATGAAAATTAACATAAAGATTATAAAACATTGTTGACACTTTTTTTTACAGTCTTCGTCCCTATGTTTGATAACGTAATGTTAATGTCTCCATATATAGGGCTCTACGCTAACCTTTTTCCCAAGGAGCACATGTGCTCCTAAATAAAATGTTAATAAATAAAATCTAAATACAAATTTAGGAGCACACAGAAATTTAGGAGCACAGTGACAATTGTTCAAGTAACACACACACACACGATGTGTGACATCATGGCTTGGTTTCATGTTTTGAGGTACCTTCAATTATCTGTAAATAATACATACATACTCTATCTAAATAGATTAAATATTATTGTCCCTGAGGGCAAGTTGTGTTGTTGTCTTGATATATCTACAAATAGCAGATGAATAACCGGTTGCCTCTGGATCAATGAATGTCTAATATTGAATAATATTATTAGCTATTTTATTTTTAACATCCCTAATTCCAACAGTCAAGAGGCTTGTTTCAAATTGATACATGAAAAACCCCACACACGCAACGTTTGTGAGTATAGGCTCTGGCCAGATCGATCAATAATGAAATACGTTGCGTGCTCAGCGCTGTGGAATGAAGGAAATGCGCATCGGGATCGGATTTGGATGTTATTCTTTGGAGTTACAAATGGAACGGTCTTTCCCCGCCGAACACAAGTTACTTAACGTTACACAGGTCGCGCTATGCAGATGCTTAGCTTGCTAACGTTAAGATAGCAGTGTAAATTATGTTACACTATGCATGCTTGATGAAAGCAGAGCTCTCCGTCTGTCTGCGTTCGCAGCACCTCTCAAGTACCCTGTAACACGCAGCGGGCCCCGCCTCCCTCCCTCCTTGGAACAAACATTCCACCCAAAAACTGAATTTCAGTCCAGTTTCTGAACTATTATCAGCGGAGCTGTTTTGTAATCTTCACTCGTCTGTCTCGCACACTGCAAGTAAATGATTTTTTCCGGTTCGCACACACACATATTATTAGGGGCAAATACGAGGGAAATGCTCGCACTGTAGAGCATATATATAATTATATATATAATTAGTAAACTGTCTGGGGCTTTTCTTGCCCCCCTTAACTGATTTTCGAGGGCATTTGGTAAATTTTCTAGGGCATTTTGCCCCAAGCCCCCGTTAATTTCGAACCCTGGTACACAGCACTAAATTCACGTTGGCTGGCCAACTTACTTATTCCTTACTTAAAATGTACCTTGCTAAATTTAGTACTAGCTAGCTATCAAGCACATGCAAACATCTGTTGTAGATAGTTAGCTAACGTTAGCTTAAAAAGCTATTAGCTATAGGCTATCAATCAATGTATGGCTATATAGCCATTATCAAGAGTTCAAGTTCAAGAGTTTTATTCATCACATACATACCAGGGCATACAGTGAAATGCGGTGCATTTATCAGTTATCAATACTGATACAAGTACAACACGGCATGATAGTTTTGCTAATCCAGGAAGTTTGACTTTCTGACCAGCGGGGGGGGGGGAGGGAACGAACATTCTATTGTGCTAGTCCAATGGTCTATTCTGTACAATTAAGATGCCAAACACAGTACCGTGCCCAGATTATGTTTACATTTTAACTACATTTAGATGTAGTGTTTACATTAGGCATGAAATTATCATAATTTTCCTTTTGGGATTGCAGTGACTTGAGCGTGTAATACAAATATAAATCATTCCAACACTCGTTTTTTAGGCTACTTCAAAAGAATGAGTGCAAAATCATAAAGAAATACAAACAAGAAATGTTCAAATAAAACACGGTAAAAAGCTCTGTCAAAAATGATGTTGCTCCATATTTGCAAAGCCCCTTCACCAACTAAAACTTAATAATAATAAAAAATTATATTCTCAGTAATAAAATAATATGTATAATTACATGCATTATAATAACCAAATTAAATATAGAAAATGTCTGGATTATGGCTTGCTCTTACAGCTTGTTTCTAAAACATTCAAGATAACATATATAGGGGATCTGTGCAAGATAGGTTTGCTCGCTCGATTCATTTTTCCAGGAAGGGACATATTCCCATTGGAAATAAAAATACACAGAAACAAATATTTAGATTTTCTCATTGTTTTATTTTATTATTTTTACTGGTCGCAGCTATCAATCAATGTCAAAATGTCCAGCTGTGTTATTAGGGCAAATTAACCACTAATAATAACAAATATGAAACATTGAAGAACATGTGCTTGTGCTATAGTAGTATTTTGTTATTGTATGGTATGTAGTTATTGTTAGCTATAGCTACACTAGCGTTATAACAACTTATAATAACAATCACTTTTTGTTAACTAGCTGGTTGTTTTCTGTGTAGTTTCAGGTAACGCTATACAACCGTGCCCCACAGCTGGGCTGTCTGCAATAAAATTCCGCACACAGCTGGGGAAGTTGTCAAAAGAGAGGGTGTTACGGACGGTGTCCTTATGTATATATATAGAGGGGGTAATGTATAATATTATGTTGTGTATATATAGGCATGTGTTGTTTGTTGTTCTTTTGTCTCCCTCTTGTGTCTACATATCCCCATTCTCAGGTGTCTCAGGCCATGTCCCCACGTATCTGGATCTTTTGCCAAACGCACATTTTATTCCACGATTGGGCCTTTCATCCACACGTAAAGGGTGTTTTCAGAGACATAAACGGAGATTTTCTCAAACGCATTTTAAAGTGAAGATTTTCCAAAATATCCGTTCAGTGGATCCGTGCAGCCACTGTAAACGCATAGTCTAGATAAACGATGACGCCACAGCTCACTACGCATGCTCAGACTGTGGCGGGCCGTAATAATATCTGGCCCGTCAGATTGTTTGTCGAATATTACTTTACTATTTCTCTAATATATATCAGACCGACTATAGACTAGCTAGGCTATATATTTCAGCTATAATGTCCTTACAGAGAAACTACCACCACCTAAAACATCCTTATTACACCTTGTTTTATCCATATAGGCAGTAGCGCTTTGAAGTAATAATAACTTCGGTGGACTTGGTGCTGAAATGTCATTCAAACTATCCTTACTTATGCGACGACGGCACCACACGTGAACAGTACAATGAAATTAATGAATGTCTTGTTGTAATTAGTATATATATAGTTTGCTTTGTGATAAGGACTCGCCATTTAGTTACAGAATCCGGAGATTGTTAGCCCCTTTCGTGACTGTGATGCACCGAGTGAATCCACAGTCACTTGCTCCTCAATAGGAAATCAACCTAGATTTACCCTGAAGGACTGGTTCTAACCGAACCGTTCGTTATACAAGTATCACAGAGAAATGTCAAAGGTACTCACAGTTGCACGAGGGTTTCGAACAGAGATACGGGATGGTTTGAAAGCTTGGCGTTGCTAATAAACATTTTAAATATTTTTTATAGACTGCTCAAAACGGTATTATTTCCGGCATTGGCTGCCTGGTGTGATCACAGCGCATGCGCATCATGCACCCAACGCCGGAAATAATGCCGTTTTGAGCAGTTTATAAAGAATATTTAAAATGTTTATTAGCAACGCCGAGATTTCAAACCATCCCGTATGTCTGTCCGAAACCCTCGTGCAACTGTGAGTACCTTTGAAACGTCTCTGTGATACTTGTATAACGAACGGTTCGGTTAGAACCAGTCCTTCAGGGTAAATCTAGGTTGGTTTCCTATTGAGGAGCAAGTGACTGTGGATTCACTCTGTGCATCTAGGAGATTGTGATCTCAACATTGACATTGTATCTCTCCGTCGCCCAGTACGCAGAAGTAAAGCATTGAATCGTGACATATCTAGATTGGTTGTTTCCTCTGGACTGCATAATCCTCCGCTATATCTATTTATTTATCATCTTGTATGTCAATATAGCCAATGGAAATGCTAGGAATGGTCAAGTGGGCTGGGTGAACCAATGAACAATTCCTATCGTTTCTCAGTCGTCCTGACCACTCGTACATCGCTTATCGCCACCTGCTGGCCCGCATGCTTGTTGGAGCAATTCATATGCGTTTATGTGTTTGTGTCTGGATGGAGTTTTTTTTTAAACACTGTGGTGTGGACGGGAATTTTATTTTAAACAGAGCCTGAGAATATCCGTTTGGCAAAAGATCCAGATACGTGAGGACATGGCCTCAGCAGCAGCAGCAGCAGCAGCGGCTCGTCAGGCAATCAAGCTCCACACTCCTTCATATACCCATTGTGTGCAGTGTTAGTTTAGCTCCCTGGTTCGTTTGGTTGTGGTAACTATTTTGTGTCTTTGTGGGAGAGCGGGTCTTTTGTAGAGCTGGTGAAGGCTCTGGCACTTTATGCTATTAGTTAGTTTAGGAGTTTAGTTTAGTTTTGTGCTGTTTGTGTGTTCTGTAGAGCTGTGGCCTTTTTGGCATTAGTTTGGTATAGAGCTGAGGCTCTTAGTTAGTTTTGTGTAACTCTCTGTCTTTGGTTATAGAGCTGTGGCCTTTTTGGCATTAGGCTGGTGTAGAGCTGGTACCTAAAGCTCTGGACCGTTTGAGTTGTTGTTTAATAGAGCCATTGTCTTTTTGAGTACATTTCTGTTGAACCCTAACCCTGTGTATATTTATTCCTCGTCACCCAGCATATGGTGATTGTCTTTCTTTTGTATTCATCTTTTGTTTCGCACACAGGGACAATTGAGGACAGGAAGATACCCTGGGGTCTACATTTTGCATCACGTAGGATGTTAAAGACATCAGCCTTAGAGTGAGCACCGCCACCTGTTCTTTTGGGCGTCCGCGCCTGTAAAGGGGAGGGGAGGGGTGGGCTTTTGATATTTCATTTGGTGCCACTGCTAGTCCTCCTTGCTCTGTGTTGCTGTGTTTTGGTTATTTTGTGAAATAAATACTATTATTTTGCAAATTGTTTCTTGGGTTTTGTGTCGCTGCACCCTCACCTACCCTGTTTGTGGCCTTGTGTTGCGTCTCCCCACTGGGGTACGTAACAGAGGGACAAATTGACAAAAGAGAGGGACTCCCTATTGACCGAATTGGCCAAACGTAAGTAACACATTAAGCAACATTTATATTAAATAACATATTATTCAATAGCGGTTTACGTAAACCCTCTGTCATGAGACAAACATGGGGTGACATCATGCATCAAATATTATTCAGGGGGCACAGATAAGCAACTCAATTTGACTTATTCAATTGCTTAATTATAACAGCGTTTTTCAAGGTAGACTTTCTTAAAGTCTACGCTTTACATGGAGAGCAACAACAATAACATATTTACAGTATAATAATAGAGGAAAACAGTAGGTCTAACAATAAACATTAAAGGAGGATATGGAGTTGGTGACTGGTCTATGGCGGTGCAGAATTATGCGAACACTACATGACCGATTTTCACAAACCTTGATGGAGGGGTGTAGCATGGGCAGGGCAACCCAGTACGTTTTGACCACGATTCGTCCATAGGTTGTGCTACAGTGTCCGTTTGTAAACAGGATTATATAAATTATAGATACCAGATTTTAAATGATATAAAAATAGATTTTCATAAAGTTCAGTGGAATTTCACCATCACCCATGCATGATTAGACCTGTTGCTCTATGCTTCTAGATTTCACATCCAATACTAATCTACTCTGCCACCTAGTGGTAACATTTATATAGTCTAAGAAGCGACATAAACACACAGACATACAGTACTATCAGTGCCGACCTTGTTTACCTTTTACCCCGTTGAATGCCATCATCCACTTCAATGTTAGCGTTAAAAACGCCTAATCTATGTTTTAAATTATGGCTATGTGTCTAATCTGCCCGTCGCTTATCAATGAATTGTTTGCAGTCAACATTGTCGAAACGGATTGTTTTTTAATCGGTTCATATCCTTTTTATAGCATTTCGAAAAGCTATCGTTCTCTAGAAAATTTTCGGAAAATGTAAAGATTCCCCCCATAAACGGCATTTATTGGAATATTCTCGAATACACTAGACACGTTGTCATTTGTCGGCCTATTTATGAATCGTTTTCAAATAAACGCTAGATTATCGATAGTATATGTGTACGTATGCACGCTATAGACGCGGGCTGAAAAATCTATTCTCTCGTTTCCGCAAGATCACACACACACACATAGGGACACGCTGTTATCTCAGTGAATACAGCTCCGACTACCCCAAGACTGGTAACATAGACTCCTTACCTTAGATCAGATGTTCTCCAAAAAGATTATTACAATTCCTGATCGCCATTCCAAATATCGATCGCATTGATTGATTGATTATTGGCTGCTGTAAATATATGATCCAGGCTGCTTTCCGTCCCGCGATCAGATCCCTCTTGAGCAGACGGCTCGCCAGCACAAGGAGCCAGTTGGCTCCACCTCTACAGATCCCAGGTCAGTCTCCTGCAGTTACACAGGGATAGACGATAGGGGGCGCTTTTTTCCAATCTGAGCTCCTGGAGGGGCTGTTGTACCAACGGGAGACTCGGTTGATGAAATATGAATTCAGATCGCTAATAAAAAATTAATACAACATTTGTCGTCGTCGGCACTCAACGGGGGGCATGATAAGACGACAATACACGTCGCCGGCACTCAAAGTGTTAATGGCTCCATACAAACTTCAATGCCTTAGATCAACATAATGCTACTGTAGAAACAATGTACATTTTATATGGTATTTGAACTTCAAGAAGGATTACACATTTGCTAATTAGGGATATCACGCTGTAGTATTATTACATTTCAAAGTAAACAAAAGCAATAACACGGTCTTCATCGGGTCATGGCAACACACAATTTACAGCCACAACTATGCTCTCTCTTTCGTGTACCGTGTCTACAAAATGTTTACAGTATGTCTGTCTTTATTTTTGTTCTGCATTAGACAAGAAGAAAAGCAGTGCCAAGGCAGTGGAGGAGGCCGCGATGGACCTGGAAGACTCATCGGAGTCATTCAAGGATTCCTCAGCCTCATCATCTTCTTCCTCGTCCTCATCATCTGAGGAAGAAACGCAAGAAGAACAAGAAAAACAAGAAGCAGAAGAGGAAGAAGGGAAAAAAATATAAGACCAGAGGGGAGGGAAAAAACTACGGACGCAGAGGTAAATATGGGCTGTGGAAATTATGTGTCTGGGAGCTGTGATTACAAAAACTGGGCTTGTATTACTGTTTAAAAGGGTTCATTTGGAATGATGGACATAGATTCGTATTGCCTAATTATCCAGAATGTTGATTCATGGATATATCCATTTCAGCTCAATCCATGCTGTTTTTGGTTTAGAACGTCCAGCTATTGCTAATGCTGTGTTGTAAACTCATCAAAAAAGTTTGGAGCTTTGTGTTTGGTCGATCATATCTCTGTTGTCACTGTATTAAATAGCATTGTACCTTATATAATTGGAAAGCCTGTTCATTTCCCTTTACAATGATGTTCCATCCGTACGGATCATGCATTTGTGGGATGAGTATGAGTAAGCACACACACACATCTCATCCCAGAAATGCATGATCCTTATGGATGGGACAACACACACACACAATCCCATAAATGCATGATCCTTATGGATGGGACAACACACACACACGCACACATACACACACAATCCCATAAATGCATGATCCTTATGGATGGGACATCATTGTTAAGGGAAATTAACTGGCTTTCAAATTACGTAAAATGCAATGCTATTTAATACAGTGACAACAGAGATATGATTGACTACTGCCAGCACATGTGCAACATATGAATGGAGACAGACAGGAAAGTGGAGTCAGAGATTGAGAGATGCTATCCTATGTTCCCATCAATTGACATTCCAGTTAATTCTGGAAGAGTTATGGTCTGTTTAATCATATTGGCACAGCTTAGAATGCCTCTTGGCCAATCTCAATGTATGGTTGGAACTAGCTGTTCTATACTTCATTTATCTTTTTGTTTTGACTTTTCCATTGTAGCAGTACATCCAGACCAGGTGGTCAAGAGGTACCAGAAGGTCCTGCAGCACTACAGGAGAGGGACGAATCTCGCCATGTCCTATAACCATGTTGGGGTGGATAGAAACACAGTAGTGACGAGTGCACCAATAACAGAGCTGGCCATTGCCTCACCAGATAGATATGGTGAACTACTGAAGGGATATTCGAGGCAGCAAAAGCTGCAGACATTTGCATTAAAGATGACCCTGTGCTGTCGGCTGAGGTCGAAGAATTTAAAAAGGCAAGGAAACTTCTCCCTTTCCTGAAAAGGAAATAAAGTACAGGAGTGGGTGAAATTCTATGTTACAACGTTTGTAGTTTGAGTAGTTATGTTATGTTATGGCAATTAAAAGGAACACGCCAACATTTTGGGAAATTAGCTTATCGTCTTCTCCAGAGAGAGACAAGAAGATAATAGATACCAGTTTCTCTTTGTGCGTTCAGTAGAAAGCTATCTGGCTGCACGTTAGCCTAGCTTAGCACAATGAATGGAAGCGGACATGGTCAGTTAGCCTAGGCATTGAACAACTAACACTTCTCCGAAGGATAACTGGTCATGTCCGTTTCCATTCATTGTGCTAAGCTAGGCTAACATGCAGCCGGACAGCTTTCTACTGAACGAACACACAGCGAGGAAACTGGTATCTATCTTCTTGTCTCTCTCTTCTTGTCTCTCTTCCCAAAATGTTGGTGTGTTCCTTTAAAGATCACCCTGTGCTGTCGGCTGAGGTCGATGAATAAAAAAGGCAAGGAAACTTCTCCCTTTCCTGTGCTGTTGGCTGAGGTCTTGAAGAGAGTATTTTTCTTTTTTATTATAAACCATGTTTATTGGTTGTTGCATTGTTTTTGTTAATAAAATTGCATTTATCTATAGTCATAATTCTGGCACTGTTTGATGTCACAAAGAAGGGTGGATCCGAAAGCTGTCTAGATTGATTGATTGATTGATTGAAAACTTTATTAACAGATTGCAGAATGGGTACAATACAGTACAGCTCAATACACACAATTGTTAAGGGGATGCAGACCAGAGAAAGACTTTCGTCTTGTTTACATCAGGGTCCCCCATTTTCAATTCATCAGGACATATATGACATACATGACATACAGATAGACAGTACTGCTACATCTATACATTTATGACATACCAGATTTGCAAATACAGTACTGTTTGTGATACAAAAAAAGTCCAGAAAAGGGAGTATATACATTTGACATAAAAACTGTACATTGGAGGAGGTTGGGGGGGGGGGGGTTGGGTAGGGAGGGGTTGGGGGGGGAAACACTGTACAACTATACAAGCAAAACTGTACATTGGGATATTGACAATCATACTAGGTAATTTACATTGGAGGGGGTTGGGGGGGAACACTGTACAAACAAGCAAACTGTACATTGGGGGGGGGGGGCACTGTACAAACAGGCAAAACTGTACATTGGAATATTGACAACCATACTAGGTAAATTACTGTACATTGCAGGGGGTTGGGTTAGGACATTTACAGGGGCCAGTTTCGAATTGCAGTCTCCCGTAGGTGTTCCTTGAGAGTGGTTTTTACAAGTGGGTAGTGATTCACATTCCTTTACAGCTTTGGGTAGGGGGTTCCACATTGATGTGGCATAATTGCGAAATGTGTTTAGTCCCTTGTTTGAGCCGAATCTGGGTTTAACATGATTTGTGGAGCTCCCTCTGGTGTTGTGATCGTGGTATTCACTGACCTTTGGGAAGTATTTTGACATGTACATTGACAGGTACCTTGGTCGTGTAGTGTATCTTGTAAACCAGGCCCATTGCAAGTTGCTGTACTCTGTCGTCTACTCTAAGCCATCCTAGGTTGTTCAAGTGGGCAGGGGTGAGGTGGGTTCTAGGAGTAAGGTCAAGCAGTAGTCTGACCAGTTTGTTTTGAGATGTTTGTAATTTTGTTTTTAGCGCCTTTGAGGTGCTTTGGTACCAAGAGGTGCAAGCATAGTCGTAGTACCCTTGAATGAGTGCTCCTGCCAGAGTCTTCAGGGTATTCTTGTTTACCAGAGAGGAGATCCGGTACAAGAATCGAGTTCGTTGGTTGACTTTTTTTATTACATTGGATGCCATTTTGTCACAGGAGAGATTAGCCTCTAGGATGGAACCCAGGTAGGTAATTTCATCTTTCCTTGTGACAATATTGTCACCCACTGTAACTGAGAAGCCGTCGGTCTTGCTGAGTTTGTTATTTGAACCGAAGAGAATGGACTCTGTTTTGCCCATGTGTAATGATAGTTTGTTATCAGCAAGCCATATGCAGATTTTGCCTAGTTCCGAGCTGAGGGTTTTTTCAACCTGTAACTTGTTCTTGTCAGAGACCAGCAGGGCTGAGTCGTCCGCAAACAGGAACAAGTTGCAGTCACAAGCGGACAACATGGCATTTGCATAAATTAGGAACAGTAATGGTCCTAGTATGCTTCCTTGTGGAACACCACAGCTCACTGTGAGGGGGGGGATAGGGTACCGTTTACCTCCACCATCTGTTCTCTCCCCTCAAGGTAGGATTGCATCCAGCTCACTGATAGACTATCAAAACCAATTGCTTTTAGCTTGTCAATCAGAATAGAGTGATTGACAGTGTAGAAGGCCTTTTGTAGGTCCAGCATGACCATGCCGCAGTATTTGCCCGCGTCCACCTCTTGTTTGATGTGGTCGTTCAAATAGAGAAGGCATGTGTCAGTGGAGTGGGATGTTCTGAAGCCAGATTGGAATTCGTAGATTCGATTTCTTTTTCCGCTAGGTACTTTGCGACCTGTTCGTAGAAATTTTTTTCCATGACTTTCAAGATGGAGGTGAGAATAGAAACAGGGCAGTAGTTGCCTGGGTCTAATTTGCTGCGCTTTTTGTGCAGAGGGGTCACCCTCGCAATTTTGAAGTCCTTGGGGATGTGTCCCTGTTTTATGGAGAGGTTTATTATGTGTGTGATGACTGGGGTGATGGCGGCTGCTGAGTCTCTGAGGAATTTGGAGGGGATGTTGTCATGGCCAGTTAGGTTGGAGGGCGCTCAGTTTTTTGAGTACCTCATCTGTTGTTACCATTTCCAGCTTGAAGTCGTCCTTGCGGACCCCTAGGTTTTTGTAGTAAGCTACTATGTGTTCTACCCCATAAAACCCTGAGTGGGAGGGTAGTTTGTTTACCAGTGTTGTGGCTATGTTTGTGAAGAAAATGTTTAAGTAATTGGCTACATCCAGCTTGTCTGTGATGAGCGTGTTGTCCGTTTTTATGTTTATGTTTGAGAATCTGGTTTTAAGTTTTTTTACTGCAGCCTAGTTGATTGAGTAATTTCCAAAGTTCACATGGTTTGTTTTTGTTTTCCTCGGTTTTGTCATTGATGAAATTCTTTTTTTCAGTTTTGATCATGGAGTTTACGTCGTTTCTTAGTCTGTTTCTTTCTAGTTTGAGTTCAGTCACGTGGGCTTGGAGTTCACTGCTTGTGCTTTTGGTAAGCTTTGACTGACTTTTACGAAACTCAGAGCATTTTTTGTCTCTGGTTTTCATAGCGGCCAGTATTTTGGAGTGCATCCATGGCTCAGCGCGATTTTTTACCCTGGTGGTTCTTAGGGGGGCCATGTCGTTTAGTATTGTTGAAAATTTGGTTTTGAAACCAAGCCATGTTTCTTCAACCAGTGTACCATTAAGTTCATCTGACCAGTCCAGACTCTCCAGTTCAAGGTTAAAGGCCTCGCTAGAGTAGGTTTTGAGGTCTCTAGATGTGACTGTTTTGTGGCAGCCAGCCTTTTGTTTTAGCTTTTTGCGGGTACAGAATATCATATAATGATCACTTAACCCGCATGCTATAACCCCTTTATTGGAGATCTTGGACTTGTCGGAGGTCAGAATGAGGTCAATGGTAGTCTGAGTTGATTCACATACATGTGTGGGTTGCAGTGGCGGCTGGCCACTAGGGGCGCTCGGGCGCCGCCCCTCCTGGTTAACCCTGGTTAAAAGAGAGCAGAATAAGAAATATTATTTTTTGTTTTTTAGCCCTATAAATAATATAAACATGTTTAAAATGAATAATATTTACTCATTTTAAGTATGTTTGTGTTTCCAATGCACAATATAATGTTAATATATCAAATATAAATAATCGTTTTCCTGAACAGGAAGTGACTCAACTGTCTGAGGGCGGCTACGTGGCGTAGTGGGCAAGGCGCTCGCCACGAAATGCTGGAAACGCTGGGCTCGTCAGTTCGAGCCCAGCGCTCCACATTTGCTTTCAGTTTAGCTGGTCGTCCGTACTAATACACATTGGCCGTATTAGGGGGTGGGAAACTGATGGGTGGGGATCGGGCGTTGTGGACAGCGACTCCTACAGGTCGGTTGGTGCGCCTGCGCAGTAGAATCAGGAAGTGTCGGGGGCAGCGTGAGCCTCCCACGCGTTACTCCTCGCCACTGAGAGATCGAGCTGCGCAGGTGAAAAGATGCGACTACTGTTACTTCAGGTACCGGAGGGGACTTGTGCTATGTATGACTTAGTCCACATTGCAGCCGGCTTGTGGGAGGCAAGAAACAGCGTCCGTGACAGGGGAGGGTTGAATTGGATGATACGAAAATTGGGATGGGAGAAAATATAGAAAATGGGAGAAAAAGTGGATAAAAAAAAAAAGGAAGTGACTCAACTGTCTGATAGAGAATACGTTCCGTTACCGTAGCCGCATTTCTCCTCGCCGCATTTCTCTCGGGCTAGACGCAATAGCGCTTTGAGTGCGCGTGCACGCCGTGCACTGTTTCATCGCTTTTTTTCCGATTCATATCGATAGTTTAATAGCTAGCCTTGGCTCGTTTAACAATATGCTAAATATGTGTACAGCCCTGTACTCATACTGAAGTTATTCTTGGTATATACTACTACACATACTAGGTCTGATTGTGTAACGAATCGATTCCACGTCGCGCTGTGTGTGAGAGAGAGAAAGAGAGATAGAGGGGGATACTAATTAATTCCGCCCCCCCCCCCCCCGTGAAGAATTCACGAGCCGCCACTGGTGGGTTGTGTGATTAGCTGGCTGAGGTCTAGAACATTTATAACGTGATGAAAAAGTATTACACATTTGTTAATGATGAATAGTGTTCACTTTAGATTAGGGCACACAATAGCATCTGCAAATGATTTATAGATCAAATCATTTGTTGAACATGAACAAATAAATGGAGGTATAGTAGTTTTTTCATATCCATTTTTCAAAGCATCTACAAATGTGTTACTACACATTAGATATCATTATTAAATGTTGCACTAATAATGAACAAATAAGGTTGATCATGTGGAAAAAAGTTACCAACAGATCGAATTTTAAACGAGTGCATTTACAAATGATGTACTAATCAGTTGTAAATGGTTTTGTTCATGATTAGTTCATTATCTACAAATACCATATAAATGTATTATAACAGGGTGTTATTATAAAGTGCTACCAATTAATCACATATTAATCACATCAATATTTGCTCTGAGAAGGTCAAAAAGAAGCAGGATTTTCTTGAATTCCGTTTTATTCTCAAATTCTTTCCAGGTTATTTTACCTGTTTAAACCCAACAAAACGGTCCAATTGACCAGGGGTTGTCAAAACCTTTTCTCAACCCCATTTTATTTAGGATTTCTTTTGGCGACCACACTTACTCATTGACTGCCACGCTGTTTTCCCATCTTTACTCCCTTGCGCCAGTGTTATTGACCATTTTCACAATGTTTGGAGACCCATCGTATATTCAATATTATAGCAATGGAGACAATAGTATTTCAAATATCATTTGACAGGCACTATTTATAGTACAACAGGGACAAAACAGTTCATTTCTACATCCCTGTTTGTACGCTATACCACGGTAAACATCGCCCTGTTTCAAAATAATCTAGGCTGGTTTTCTAGATTGTGAGATAAAGTGTTTTGTGCAGCGTATGCGCAAAGCCAGGGAGGGGGGGGGGGTCGTTTTCCGATGCTGCAATCATACAAACGCATGTTTTCGGATGGAGTTTCGGTAAAGTAGACGTAAAATAGACATGACCTTTGTTTTAGAGGTACTCCATTTCTCACTTAAGAGTCCAAGTGTCTTGAATCAGAACAGGATCAATACATATAACATTAGGAAACACACCTTATCATCCATATAATCCATTTAGTCTTTTTAATAATATCCAATAGTTCGCTCTAGTCTACGCGATCGCCATTGTCGTCCTGCTCACAGCTGCTCGCAACCTACTAGTAGAGTCCCTAGTTGTTTGGGGGCTGGGGCCACCCACACTAAGCTGGCCCATATGCATGTTCATAAGGCAGGCGATACTGCCACCTGGCGGGATTCAATCGTCATTGCAATTTCAAGGTCTCAGATGAGTCACAAAGGTCCGTGCGACTGTTTAGAATAAGAAAATCGAAAAAAAGAAAAAAGGATCTAAAAACGAGATATCTCGGGTTTGGCGCTCAGCGGTTGGATTTGAAATACGAGGGTGCCAGGGTGGCGCACCACATACAGCGCTGCGGTGCAACACGGCCGTCCTTGGTTTGACTTCCGGACCCGGCAACCTTTGCCGAATGTCTTCCCCCTCTATCTCGCATACTTCAGCTCTCTCTCTGCCAGACTGCCCGGAGAAAAAAACAATAAAAATCGTACCAAAAACATAATAAAAATAAAATAAAGGATTTGAAATACGAGAAATCTCGGGTTTGGCGCAGAATGAGTTAATAAAATCAGCAGATAATTTATCAATCATCACTATCATCAATTAGGTTATTCTCTACTTTAAGACCCTTTAAAAGAATGTATGAATGCGCTGGTGTGTCTTTAAGTCTCCAGAGTTACTGACGCTCTTCTCACACTGGTCGGCTTCTCTCCTGTATGAATGCGCTGGTGTATCTTTAATTTTCCAGATTGACTGAAGGTCTTCTCACACTGGTCACAGTGGTAGGGCTTCTCTCCTGTATGAATGCGCTGGTGTATCTTTAATTTTCCAGATTGACTGAAGCTCTTCTCACACTGGTCACAGTGGTAGGGCTTCTCTCCTGTATGAATGCGCTGGTGTATTTTTAATTTTCCAGATTGACTGAAGCTCTTCTCACACTGGTCACAGTGGTAGGGCTTCTCTCCTGTATGACTGCGCTGGTGTATCTTTAATTGTCCAGAATGACTGAAGCTCTTCTCACACTGGTCACAGTGGTAGGGCTTCTCTCCTGTATGACTGCGCTGGTGTAGCTGTAAGTTTCCAAATTCACTGAAGCTCTTCTCACATTGGTCACAGTGGTAAGGCTTCTCTCCTGTATGAATGCGCTGGTGTATCTTTAATTTTCCAGATTGACTGAAGCTCTTCTCACACTGGTCACAGTGGTAGGGCTTCTCTCCTGTATGAGAGCGCTGGTGTATCTTTAAGTCTCCAGAGGTATTGAAGCTCTTCTCACACTGGTCACAGTGGTAGGGCTTCTCTCCTGTATGAATGCGCTGGTGTTTCTTTAAGTGGTCATATCTACTGAAGCTCTTCTCACACTGGTCACAATGGTAGGGCTTCTCTCCTGTATGAATGCGCTGGTGTTTCTTTAACCTGTCAAAGGTAGTGAAGCTCTTCTCACACTGATCACAGTGGTAGGGCTTCTCTCCTGAATGATTGCGCTGGTGTATCTTTAATTCTCCAGAGGTCCTGAATCTCTTCTCACATTGATCACAGTGATAGGGCTTCTCTCCTGTATGAAGGCGCTGGTGTATCTTTAATTCTCCAGAGGTCCTGAAGCTCTTCTCACACTGATCACAGTGGTAGGGCTTCTCTCCTGTATGAATACGCTGGTGTATCGTTAAATCCCAAGAGGTCCTGAAGCTCTTCTCACACTGATCACAGTGGTAGGGCTTCTCTCCTGTATGAATGCGCTGGTGTTTCTTTAACTTTGCAAAGGTAGTGAAGCTTTTCTCACATTGGTCACAGTGGTAGGGCTTCTCTCCTGTATGAATGCGCTGGTGTATCTTTAATTCTCCAGAGGTCCTGAAGACCTTCTCACACTGATCACAGTGGTAGGGCTTCTCTCCTGTATGAATGCGCTGGTGTATCTTTAATTCTCCAGAGGTCCTGAAGCTCTTCGCACACTGGTCACAGTAGTATGGCTTCTTTCCTGTATGAATGTGCTGGTGTTTCTTTAAGGATCCAGATTGACTGAAGCTCTTCTCACACTGGTCACATTGGTAGGGCTTCTCTCCTGTATGAATGCGCTGGTGTATCTTTAAGACTTCAGAGGTACTGAAGCTCTTCTCACACTGGTCACAGTGGTAGGGCTTCTCGGGCTTCTCTCCTGTATGAATGCGCTGGTGTATCTTTAAGCCTTCAGAGGTCCTGAAGTGTGTTTCACATTGGTCACAGTGGTAGGGCTTGTCTCCTGTATGAATGTGCTTGTGTTTCTTTAAGGTGCTAAATTTACGGAAGCTCTTCTCACACTGGTCACAGTGGTAGGGCTTCTCTCCTGTATGAAGGCGCTGGTGTCTTAGAAAAGTGGACTTATTGATGAAGCGCTTTCCACACTGGTCACAGCAGTGAGGCCTTGACTCATTCATATCTCTGCTTGTTGTTGGGGAGCAATGCAGCATTTGTACCTGGAGATGAGAAAAGTACACCAATGAAGAGTTCAGATTTTGTGTGTCTTGCAGTTTGTATTTCTCAAGTAAAAAAAAATGTTATGCTCCAAATGTGATCTGCTCCAAGGGCGGTAATTGAAAACTGGCCAACATTAATACAATACTGAGATAAAAACCCAACAGGCAGTTGCCTGCAATATGACATTGTGGTTGTATCTGTCCTTGTAACAATATCATTGTTGTTCCTAGTTTGTGTTGTTCTGGGGAGCAATTAATACATTCATGGCCAACCACGTATATATACGCATTTGGGCGCCATGCTTAAAGGGCCAACCACGTATATAAACGTGGTAAACTCGTATTTGCTTTTATTGCATTTTAATATCCTACTCAATGTCACGGAGCAGCACTGCAGATGTACCCTACTCTTGGAATTCGGAAAAGTGCATTACCGGCCAGATCCTGGTAGTGGCGCTGTCTCGAGAATGGAATACTCCTTGTTTTCAGACCGGATGTAAATTTTTTTCATTCAGGCCTACTTTTTTTGTTAGCCTGAAGCTATGCCTTCATCAGATCGCATGGAATACCCTTTCAGTATGCAGTAAAGGAATATAGCATCAGCCAATGGACATATTGATCTACCAGATGGCGATCAATAACTGGGAAATCCTTTTTGGGATCCAACCGGCCACAGGTAAGAACGATTTCAAAATTGCTAATTTTGACTATGTTAGATCCCAATGGTCACTATTGTGACCAAGTATAAAACTAACATTTTCACCAACTTAACCATCATAAAATTTAAAAATAAATACAGATCATCTGTTAGGGAGGTCTAAGGAACAAAATGCAAGCACTTACATTGCATGAACAAATTTGGGATTAAATGGGTTAATGCCTACTGTGGCAAAGTTGTAGCCAACAACTAGGCCTACTAAAAAAGGCAGTGAATGAATGAATGAACAGATTGCAGAATGGGTACAATACAGTATGGCTCAACACACTCTCTCCCAGTGTCCAGCTGCAGCTCCGGAGTGCTCCCAGTGTCCAGCTGCAGCCCCGGAGTGATCCGCTCAAGATGCTACTCCAACTCTCCGCCCTCCAGCTACTACCAATTTTTAACCCACTCCTGCTCCTATCCTACACCCAACTTGGACTCCTGCTTCTCCTACCGGTTTCCCCTTCGATTCTCACTCCCCCCCCCTCCCCCCATTTTTCACTGCCCCCTCCCCCCCACCCCCCCGCCGCCTCTCATATACTCCTACTGATCTTCACTCGCTCAACAACAATTACCGTCTCCCTGCTGCCACTGCTGCCAGAAACGCTGGCATTCACTGTCGCCGTCGCAACATCCACAGAGGCCCCCGCCTAAATCGAAACCGGACTCTCCACCTCCCCGACGGCTCATACATCCCCTCTTCCTGGACTACCTCTCGCCCCCCTGCCACCCCCACAAGTGGTCTGCAAGGGCCTTGAAATAAAGCCTGTGCCCAGCCCGAGCCCGTGAACTTCAGGCCCTGCCCGAAAATAAGCCTGACTGTAAATAATATTTTAAGCCCTAGCCCGCGTGAAAACCCGGAAAAAAAATTATTATTATTATTAAAAAAAACTTTTTTTTGTATTTGTTTTAAATATTCGAAACATGGTTTTATATGAACTTAATAAATAAACAAAAACGAAAATGTCCAATAGGTCTAACTAAATAACACATATCACGCTGAAAACTAATAAACCATTCTATAGCCTGATTCGCAAATTCTATTATATAGTCCAATATAATTTTGTTTTTGTTTTAAATATTCTAGACACTTTATATATTAACTTAATAAATAAACAAAAACGAAAATGTCTAATAGGTCTGCCTAAATAACGCATATCACGCTGAAAACTAAGAAGCATTTACATAGCCTGTTTCGCTCTTATTAGAATGCCGTCCCAGTGCTTGCTTATTAGACAGCCTCGTAAAACGTATTGAAGGCTATAGAATCTTCTTTGACACACACACACACACACACACACACACACACACGACACAATAGCCTACTCAGTCACTATACAAACAAACCGAAAACAGAAATCAGATTTCGAGCAGAGCAACATAATGAAAGCACAACAAAACAGGGCAGCAGCACCCAGCAAATAATAAACATCAGACTCACCACTTCGCTGTTGACGTCAGCAACGCGTTGAACAACGTTAACAAAACTTCGCCAACCGGCTACATACATCCAAGAACAAATTAAAACGTTCGCCAACTGGCTATGTTCCAACACAACCAATGCCACTTCGGTCCGGTTCATTTGTTCATCAATCCACCTGAGGGTCATCACTGTTCTCCCTCGAGTTCTCCTCTGAGTTCTCCCTGCGCGCTGCGGTAATTACATCCAAATGTTTATCTGATGACAGCTTGCGCAAAAGAGAAAACGAATCTTAAGGAAAACGAAGGTTATCCTATAACCCTAGTTATATGAAAAAAAATAAAATAAAAAACGCAATAAAAAAATTAAAATAAATATAAAACAGCGGTGCCCGGCCCGGCCGAGCCCGAATTATTTATTTAAAAGTAAAGCCCTACCCAGCCCGAACCCGTCGGGTCGGGTAGGGCCCCGTCGGGCTTGGGCAGGGTTGCAGTGCACTAACCCCCACCCGCCGCACCGCTGACCTCGATAACCTTCGCTCCTTCCTCCCTGCTCCCCGATCCATCTCCCTTGCTCTCAACACTCTCACACAACCTTGACCTGCTCCTCCTCACTGAAACCTGGCAACAGCCCTCGGACTTCTACTCCCTCAACCAAGCTACCCCCCCAAACTACAGCTTCATCGCCAAGCCCCGCCTCTCTGGCCGAGGGGGGGGTCTTGCCGTTTTCCACAAACTCTCCCTATCCATCACTGAACTGCACCTAAACCTCCCTCCCATGCTATCCTTTGAATACCTTGCCTTCTCCCTCCCCAACTCTATCACTGCATTACTCCTCTACCGCCCTCCAAAGCCTCATCCCTCTTTTCTAACTGAACTTTCTGATCTCCTGACCATAGCCTCCACTCTCTCCACCCGCCTCCTACTCACCGGTGACCTCAACATCCATGTTGACCAACCTAACTCAAACCTCACTCCTGACTTCCTCTCCCTCCTTGACTGTTTTAGCCTCACCCAGCACATCAACTTTCCCACCCACAACAAAGGCCACACACTCGACCTTGTTTGCTCTGCCTCCCTACCCCAGGCCTGTACGTTAACTTTTTTTGCACATAGCACTGGTGCTACAGAGGTTGATCGTTTTGTAGCACTGGCCAAAATCTTGTAGCACAAGTATAAAACGTGTTATATTTGTAACAGTCACAAATGTGCCTATTGTATTTGTGTTATTTAGTTGCAGTCAGGGAACAAACTTAACTTTTTGACTTACCAGCCATTTGGCTGGTAGATTTTAAAAAGGCTGATTTTTTACCAGCCAAAAATTATAAATAGCTTTTTAGTATATCGCCATGTGTTATTATTACTATAATACTCTCATATGCTATTTTCAATTAATATCATAAACAACATAAGGAATATTAGCATAATTTTGAGTGGACTGAAGGAATGAGTCAGCGTTAATAGTTTTAAATGCAAATAATTTATTGAAACATAGAAGTGGGGTCGGTTGGGACACACACACACACAAAATGGGGGACCCTGATGTAAACAAGACGAAAGTCTTTCTCTGGTCTGCATCCCCTTAACAATTGTGTGTACTGAGCCGTACTGTATTGTACCCATTCTGCAATCTGTTAAATAAAGTTTTCATTCATTCACACTGTTTCAACTCACCACCCCTGCATCATATTGTAGACTAGTCTGTCTTCAAACTTCCACTCCTCTCGACACACACACACACCCTTTCCCCAGTCCACACTGTCTCTATGGCTCTGCCTCTGATCAGGATTAGCTTGTTAGTTTATGCTAATGTAACGTTCATTTCGGGCGATGTGGGCATAAAGGAATGGCGACGATGCAAAGCGTGTTAGATGCATTTGACCCGTTGTGAGAAGAGAAAAAAACACCACAGACTTATTTCGGATCGCAAAATAGCCGCACTGCTGTGCACTGCAGCCCCGCTCGGCTGAGAGCAGAAGGCAGAAGCACGGTCTGGGGCGGATATGACATTGCGGAGTTGCTATGGGTTTTTTCAAAATAAGAGTATCATATGAACCTGACCGTTGCTAGCTGCCGGAGCCCAGATATTATGACTGGAGCTGCGCTTAGGCGGAAATGAGACCTGTGACAGGATTTTCAAAATAAGAGTATCAATATGAACCGAATGCCTATCGCACCAGTGCTACTGAAGTAAATCCATTCATCGCACAGACCGCTGTTGCTGTAGCACGTGCGATATATATGTCGCACTGTACAGCCCTGCCCTACCCATATCCAATCCTCACCCCATCCCATTCCCACTCTCTGACCACTACTGCATCCTTTTCGCTGCTCCCCTTCCCCCACCACTTCAATAAACGCAATAATCTCTTTCCGTAACATAAAATCCATTGACCGTCTCACACTGTCTCATTCCATATCCTCTGCCTTTCCCCCTGATTCCGCCCCCTCTAACCCAGACGATTATGCCCTCCTCCTCAACTCTACTCTCTCTGACTCCCTTGACTCACTGGCACCCCTGAAAACCATCACTGTCTCATTCACCACCTCCTCCCCCTGGTACACTCCGGAACTCCGCTCTATGAAGCAGACCGGCCGTCAATTAGAACGCCTCTATAAAAAAACCCACCTCACCATCCACGCCGACCTCCACAAACAGCACGTCTCCTCCTACCGTGATGCACTCCAAGCTGCCAAATCTGCCCACTACTCCACCATCATCAAGAGCAGCAACCGCAACCCCCGGATCCTCTTCTCCACTGTCAAGAAACTCCTACAACCCCCGGACAATAACTCACTCTCCTCCCCTGACCTCTGCAACTCGTTTCTCCTCTTCTTCAATAATAAAATATCTCTAATCAACAGCTCACTGACTGCCCGCATCGCCAATTCCCCCACCCTCGCCCCCCCCCCCCCCCCCCCACTATCATTTTCCCCCCACCTGACTCCATCCCTCCCACCCCTTTTACTGCCTTCGCCCCAGTCGACTCCTTTTTCATCATGGACCTCATGACCACTACCTGCTCCCTTGACCCCCTCCCCACTACTCTCACCAAAGCCTGCCTCCCTGCTCTCATCCCCCACCTCACCGCCCTTTTCAACCAGTCACTATCCCTAGGCCACATCCCCTCCCCCTATAAACTCGCCGCTGTCATCCCTGTCCTCAAAAAACCCACTCTCGACCCATCCAACCTCTCCAACTACCGCCCCATATCCAATCTTCCTTTTTTCTCCAAAACACTGGAACGCATTGCTGCCTCCCAACTCCACTCCCATCTCCAGTCCAACACCCTCTATGAACCCCTTCAGTCTGGCTTCCGTCCCAGCACCGAAACTGCACTGGTTAAAGTCATCAACGACCTCCTCATCTCCGCTGATTCCGGTGCCCTCAACATCCTGATCCTACTCGATCTCAGTGCAGCCTTTGACACAGTGTGTCACTCCATCCTCCTCCAAAGGCTGCACCAACTGGGTGTTGAGGGCACAGCACTTGACTGGTTCTCCTCCTACATCACAGACCGACACCAATTCATCTCCCTCTCCGGCCACACCTCCTCCCCCTCACCAGTCACACAGGGGGTACCCCAAGGCTCAGTCCTTGGCCCCCTGCTCTTCATCTGCTACATTCTCCCCCTTGGTCACATCATCCGTAAATACCACCTCAACTTCCACTGCTACGCTGATGACACCCAAATCTACATCAGTACACAATCCCCCCACAGCCCACCCCTCAGTCACATCGAATCCTGCATTACCGAACTCCAAACTTGGATGACTCACAACTTCCTCAAATTGAACAGTGACAAGACTGAACTTCTCATTATTGGCACCAAAACCACCCTCACCAGATCCGGACCCATCACACTCACCATCAATGACTCCACCATCACCCCCCTCCCCCCTAGTCCGAAACCTTGGTGTCCTCCTTGACCCCACCCTCTCATTTGACCCCCACGTCCGCTCCATCGTAAAAATATCTTACTTTCACCTCCGCAACATTGCAAAAATCCGTCACTGCCTCTCCCTCCCTGCTGCTGAATCCCTCATTCACGCCTTCATCTCCTCCCGCCTGGACTATTGCAACTCCCTACTCACTGGTATCACCTCCTGCTCCCTCCATAAACTGCAAATGGTCCAAAATTCAGCCGCCCGCCTCCTCACTAACAACTGGTCCCGCAAACACATCACTCCTGTCCTCCACTCTCTCCACTGGCTCCCGATCAAACACAGCATAAACTTTAAAACACTACTCCTCATCTTCAAAGCCCTCCACAGCCTGGCCCCCCCCTTCCTGACTGATCTCCTTCTTCCCTACCGCCCCACCCGTTCCCTCCGGTCCTCCTCCACTGCCTCCCTCACTGTCCCGACATCCAAGCTTAAAAACTTTGGAGATCGGGCCTTCTCTCATACTGCACCCCGACTCTGGAACTCCCTCCCCCAGTCCATCAGAGACTCCCCTACACTCTCCACCTTCAAAGCTCGCCTCAAAACCCACCTGTTCTCCCTTGCCTTCAACCCCCCCACCCATAAACCCCCCCCCCTCCAACCTGATTGATGTCTGTCTCCAGTCTTTTTGTGCTATCATGCTGTCTTGTCTGTTCCCCCCATGGTCTCTTGTTCCTTTTGTTTTTGTTTCTTTGTTGTTTCTTTGTTTTTGTTTCTTTGCTTTTGTTTCTTTGTTTTTACTTTTGCTCCCGACTATTGTCAGCGACTTCGGGTTATTGAGAAGCGCTATATAAATTAAATGAATTATTATTATTATTATACAATTGTTAAGGGGATGCATACCAGAGAAAGACGTTTGTCTTGTTTACATCAGGGTCCCCCATTTTCAATTCATAGTGACATTTATGACATACACAACATAATGACATTTATGGCATAGGGACATACATGACATACAGGTATATAGTACTGTTACATTTGTGACATATATGATATGCAAATATACAGTACTGTTACCCATAGATCCTGACAGAGTATATACATATGATGGGGAGGAGACTGTACATTGTACTACTGTGACATTGAACTACTGCTACAAAAGTAACAGTCACTTAACTTTAGCTTTTGCCCCTTTTATGCATACAATGCCTATGTTTTGGCTAGTGTTGCTCTTCTAGAAAAATAATACTTTCAGGGTTGCCTATTGAAATACTGTACACCTCCAGTACAGAACCAGTGGTTCTCAAACTTTTTACACCAAGTACCACCTGAGAACTAGGGATGCACCGATATGAACATTTGCGGCCGATACCGATTGTTCAACTAACACAATCGGCCGATACCGATATTTGTGGCAAATATATATATTTTTTTATGAAACTACTGTATATTTTAATGTCTCTAAATGTTTTGATGAATTGAAAATGGAGGACCCTTATGTAAAAAAGCCGAAAGTCTTTTTCTGGTCTTCATCCTCCAGTCTTAGCACCGTTGTTGTATTGAGCTGTACTGTATTGTACCCATTAGGGCTGGGCGATATGGCCAAAAACGTTATCGCGATAAAATAATTAAATAATTTTCATATCACTCGATATCGATAATTATCGTCGATATACATGAAATAATTATTTCTGTCGAGTTTAATTAACTTCTTATGCCCGGCACCGGCGGGCTATTAATAGATAGACTCACTGTATCTCTCTCAAACAAAGCTCCATGTTCTCCAGTAATATCTCCATAATCTGAGTTTGCAATGCATGTGTCGTGTCAGGTACAACAGAACCATTTTGATTGACAGTTGATTCTGCCAATTACGTCACACCGCTAGCACCCACCTCCTGCTATTCTTACCACCAATCGGCAAGCGCTTATTCGTTTTTTACTTCCGCGAAGTCCGCCATTGATTTTGACGAGAGCTCAACAACAAAGCTAATAAAGTTAGCTCCCCGCGGCCCACGAGTAGATTACCAGCGCTCCGCAGGAGTACTAAACGAGGCATGATGATTTTACTGCAACGAATGTTATAATAAAAGCTTTTCTATAAATTTGTCTGATTGAAAACTTTATTAACAGATTGCAGAATGGGTACAATTCAGTACGGGCTCTCTGAGCAAAGGAAGGAACTGAGCTATGAATGATTTGATTTGATTTTATTACGGACCAACAACAATGCTATATGTTCGGGTAAATACGCTGATGTTATTGCACGTGTAACTATATAACGTTAATGCCACAAAACGAATGCCTTTGTTAATCATAAGTAACTTTGATGCAGTAGCGTGTGTGTGTGTGTGGGGGCGGCGTTGTGCAGGTCGCTTGACTGAAACTTTTTTCAAAGTTTGAACGTGTGGGCCAGATTGATGAGACACAAATTGATGGATATTTATCGGCTACTGCCATCGGCACATCTGAGCTTATCGGCCGATAGGCCGATGGCAGTCAACAAGGCACTTATCGGCCGATATATCGGTGCACCCCTACTGAGAACGTAGCTGGCTCTCCAAGTACCACCATATGACCGACGTTAAAATACAGTCTATTCAGCTATGCACAGTTCACGCACGAGGCAAATGTATTCCTAATACCATTATTTATTGTTATCTTTAGTCAGACACAGCCACAATGTACAAAGGGGTAGCACTAGAACTAGCAAACTCTTCCACACAACTCATACAATGCAAGGGGCATTGAGAACATAATAACTAACATTCTCACATAGCAAGTGAGAAAATTAAGAACAACTGTATTTCACCAAATGTACTTAATTCTCTCTCTCACACAGCAAGCAATTGTCCTTCATTCACACACACACACACACACACACACACACACACACACACACACACACACACACACACACACACACACACACACACACACACACACACACACACACACACACACACACACACACACAGTTGTTGTCCATTGACAACTCACATAAGCAGGGTCGGACTGGGGAAATAATTCAAGCTGGGAAATATAGTGTGAAATTTGGTTAGAGCGTCTCTCTCTCCACACCACTCTCGTTAAGAGACAGTAGGCTACAGACAGACACCCAGTCAAGCTCAACTCAGCCAGGAACAAGACTAGGCAAGTCTAGTTAAGCAAGACCCAGCCAAGAACAAGACTAGGCAAGCCTAGTTAAGCAAGACACTGACAAGAACAAGACTAGGCAAGCCTAGTTAAGCGAGACCCAGCCAAGAACAAGACTAGGCATTAGGCAAGCAATCATTTCTTCTTTTTTTTAAATACAGTATATCTATATTTTTATCATGTAACAGTTTTTATATCAAATCTGCAAATGGATTATGCAAAACAACTCCCAATGTAATATTTTCTTCCCCATCTTACCGCTGACAATCTCTTGAGCGGGATTTCCAGGAGTCTTGTCTGTAGTTTAGCTCCACTTTTCTCTCCAAGCTCCTCATAACCTTGGATTACAAACCAGTCTGTGTCCTTTTCTGAAACTGAGAGAACCGTCATATTTGTTTTTGTTTATTAAAAGGGATCCCCATTAGCTGATGCCAATGGCATCAGCTAGTCTTCCTGGGGTCTGAAGTCCCACATATCAATATATACACATCCAAATATACATGCACATATATACATATACAATAGGGGTGTAATGGTACACAGAAGCCACGGTTCGGTACATACCTCGGTATTGGGGTCACGGTTCGGTACAACAGAAAAAAATATATTTATAATTAAATTTATAATCTTTTTATTATTATAATAATAATTTTTTAAATAATAATTTATACTTATATATTTATGATAATAATAGAATAATTTTCTATAGGCTTGCTGGCAGTGTTAATTTTGGCAGCTATTTTTATTTTAGTTTTAGTCTTAGTCATGTGTCAAGTGCTCCTTTTTCGTTTTCATCATATTTAGTCATCTTCATTTATTTTTCGTTTAGTCAGTCAACTAAATGTCTGAGCATTTTAGTCTTAGTCAGTTTTTGTCTCCATTTTGTCTTTTTTGTTTTAGTCTAGATTTAGTCGACGAAAACGGATGACATTTTTGTCTATTTTTAGTTCATGGAAAATAATTTGTCAGAAGTCAGAAATAGTCAATATGGAACATTTTCTGATTTAAATTGCGTATTTATTTTTTAACCTAGGGGAATCTGAGTCGGCGGCACAAGTGATACACAGGAAGTATATATGTTGGTGTAGACATGGTCCAATGTATTGTTGCTCCTACAGCAGGGCTATTCAACTAAATTGTTCAGGGGGCCACATTGTCAGAAACCCAGGGGGCCAGGGGCCGGACTGCCACGGCGCCTCCCTGTGCTATGAATATAATATACACTTGACACAACACGCAACCACATTTTCACAACTTTTATTTAAAGGGGAACTATTTTACTATTTCTTTCACTATTTGGGCACTTTTACACAATTCCTGTGGGTTTATGGAACACCTCTGTAATTTTTTTTTTTAATTCATTGTTTTGTATTTCTAATCAAGTACTCAAAAACAGCATTTTTCTACCTCATGATCTTAAGCCGTTTTGAGCCTCATGGGCTCCAACCACTGTGGGAACTGTGTGGAAACTCAGCTGATTATCATGCAGCGGTGTCTCTCTGACATCACAAATCAGCACATTTTCAGATGACTCAGTTCAGTGAGGGTGAATATTGTGAGAGGAGAATTGGAAGAATGCGCCAATATGAGAATTAGAGACATAGATCATATTAATATAAGTCCACATAGCTAGGAAACAATGCTAAACACTGAAAAAGGCCATTTATAAGATAGTTCCCCTTTAACTACATTGCAAAAGTAGTATACTTTTCAAAAAAAAGTGCTTCATTTATGTGCCACATCTGCAACATCTCCTGCAAAAAGTGCTTCATTTATGACTGTGTAACAACTGCAACATCTCCTGTGCATCTGAACATTCTAACATCAACACTTGAACAAAAAAACACATTTATAGTGCAGCTGAGCTTATGAAAAAGTGCTTAATTTCTGTGCAACAACAGCAAATCACAGCATCTTATTAGCACTTATTGTCGACTCTTAACTCTCAAACATCAGGGGGGTGGGGGGCAGACAGGCCTAGCCTACATACACACATCTAATGAGAGCGATTGCACTTCTTTGACTGGGCAATGGCAGAGAAAGAGGGTTCATAGGAAGTGAGGGCTACCCGCAAACAGTGATGCAAATGCTCATTTGTCAAGGAGGCATGGTTGCTTGTTTTAATGGCATTCATGTGAGAGAAACTGGATTCACAGGTGTATGTTGAGCCAAACATTGTTAGCACAGATATTGCCAGCGTTTTTATTTTGGGGAATGTCTTGACATGAATACACTTTATCCAAAATGTTGTGGTGGATTCATTCTCAAGTGCCTGCTTCAGAGCAGATGATGCTTGCATGTCAATTATTTCAAGTTGCAGGAGACCTTCATCAATGTGAAGTGATGCAAGGAACTCTTGTCCTTTTGTGGAAATAGCAGCTACATTGGCAAATGGGTTGCTCACAAAATGCATCAATTCTCTGGACATGTCAAATTCATCAAATCGACTTGCAAAGTTTTCCCTCAATTTATCAATGAAATCTGTCATTAATTGAGTGACTTTTGGCTCAATTGTGCGTGTTAACGTTGACATGAAAAGAAAAAAGTTAAAAAAAAATAAAAAGAAATATAAAAAAATATATATATATATATATTTTTTTTTATTTTTTTTTATTATCATGTAATCTTTGGCGGGCCGGTCAGAATCATCCCGCGGGCCGGATCTGGCCAGCGGGCCGCCAGTTGAATAGCCCTGTCCTACAGTATATGTTGGTGTAGACATGGTCCAATGTATTGTTGCTCCTACAGTATATGTTGGTGTAGACATGGTCCAATGTATTGTTGCTCCTACAGTATATGTTGGTGTAGACATGGTCCAATGTATTGTTGCTCCTACAGTATATGTTGGTGTAGACATGGTCCAATGTATGCATCAAAGAGAGCATTACGGATGTGGTGACGTTGTTTCTGACCAGAGAGATGACGCTGAACTCTGTCTGTCTTCTGTTTGCTGTGTCTTTCCTTTCTCTCTGCCATGTCTGTCCTCTCTCTGCTGTGTCTGTCCTCTCTGTCATGTCTGTCCTCTCTCTCTCTGCTGTGTCTGGCAGCGGTTTATTCTATAACAGGATACTGTAAACTAAGTAAAGAGAACACACAGTAGTACTAGTAGTAGTACACACTGATTGCAATCTGCTTGCATAAAAACATTATATAAAATCACATTCTGAGGTCAGTGTTAAAGTGTCACATGGAAGAGGTCTGGTTAGTGGTTAGAGTTAGAGGTGGTCTAGGTCTGGTTAGGGTAACTTAGGGGTAGTTAAGCATTCATTATAATTTATTATTATTATTATTTAGATAGATGGATGTAAAGGGCTAGACTAGAGCCATATGAAATCCGCGTTCACGGAATTGTGGACGGAATCGCGGAATTAACCAATAAAAATGGAATCAACTGCAAAACATGGAATATTGCAGAAGTTGGCCTAATCTGGACTGAAATTCCGTTTTTGGGTGGAACGTTTGGTGCACACGAGACCGGGGAGGCGGACGCTAGAGCGGGTTACACACAACACAGCAGTCTCCAAGCGTCTCGCTGCTTCGGTGTTAACATAGTCAAGAAGCTAAGAAATTCCCCAATAAGCCCTCAATTCAGAGCAGAGCAGTATCCTAATGACTTTTATGCCTCAAGCAATAAGGTGTTTTGCAAATTCTGTCAACGTTCCGTGGACTGGAGCCACAAAAACACTTGCGACACTATTGTGATTAAATAGTTAAATTAAATCTAGTGCACCCATCCATTTGTTTAATCCAAACGATTGTCATTATACACTGCCCTTTATAATCTAAATAAACTTAAATAGCTATGAAACGTTACAGTACATAGGACTATAGATGGAAATGATAGCTTCTTGCTAAATCTGGTGCACTCATCCATTTGTTTAATGCAAACGATTGTCATTATACACTGTCCTTTATAAACGAAATAAACTAAACTAAAGGTGCCTAAATTATGCATTACTATATTTCATCACAATATAATAGATATAGCTAGGCTACTGACATTGTCATTGTGATAATGTCAGTAGTAGCTAGCTGTATCTATTGTTTACACTTGAAATGTGTATTTTTATTTTGTCACAATATTATTTGAAAAGTATTGTGTAAAATTGAACTGTATTTCTGAGTTGCAGCACTTAAAAACATTAAATGGACTGTTATGTCATATTCAATTGTGGACATTTATTCATTCCCACTTATTAGACACTATTTCTGATGGTAAAATGAGCATAAAAAGCTAAATACAGAATTCTAAAATATTAAAACAGAAAAAACTAGAATAAAATGGAATTTGGAAAATAATAAAACGGATTTCATATGGCTCTAGGCTAGGTTAAAGTTAGAGGTGGTCTAGGTCTGGTTAGGAGTTAGAGGTGGTCTAGGTCTGGTTATACTGATCCAATACGAGTGCATACATAAATAAAAATTATATTATATAAATTATAAAACTTTTTTACTTTTCTTTTTTACAGCTACTGTTTTATGTATACTGTTTTTTTAGTAATAACTAGAAAGTAATGGTATTTATTCAACAACAGGTGATTGTATAGATTAGTATTAGTATCATTAATTGACAACTAAGCTCAATGAGTTCACCCACGGAATGGTTGTTGGTACATTGGTTCCGCACGGACGTTACACGTTATTGCGCACTTCCTATCCAGGCTGCTCCGTTTAGGTTAGCTAGTAGTAACGTTTATGTATTTTTAATGCAAAATAAATATTCAACATTCTCTTTTGAGACTCCGCCTCAGACTCTTATCATTTGGCACAAAAAGCTAAACATTGTCACCGGTATGGCTGTCTGCATTATGTCATTAATTGTGTGCGAGAGGTCGATCAGTAACCACGTTAGCGTGAGCTAGCTTAGCCACTAGCTAACGCGAGCTAGATGGAAATACAAACAATGTAACGAAGTGATTTACCTTGGAATACTCCTTTGCCAACTTGCTGTACTTTGCTTGCAGGTCTGCAGCTGGATTATGAATAGTCCCAACTTTAGCCAAGGTAACGTTAAGATAAAACTAGCTTTTCAAATAGCTCTACAGCTAATGCTAATAACGGAGCTCCCCGTCACACTGCTCTGTCGGGACGATGGCATTAAGAAAAGTTATAATTATTTTGTCTCGTCTTGTTTTAGTCAACAATATCAATATACATGAAGAGAAATTTCGTCCTGGTTTTTGTAAATTACATTTTTGTGTCCTCAGTTGTGGTCAACGATATTTAATAAACTATTTAGTCTCGTTAGCGTGACATGGTCTTCAATAACGTGACGTCACGTCTCGTTGTCGTCATGAAAAAAAACCTTCGTTGACGAACATCTTTCGTCATCAATTTAGTCAACAAAATTAACACTGCTTGCCGTGGTAGTCAGTGATACTGGTGTCATTCTGTGTTCAGGCATCCACTGAATAAATTAATTGCCTAGTGCCCCTTTAACAACTTATCCTTGCTAAGTTTCAGTTTCACTTCTAGAGAGAATTTTACTTCACGAGACTGAATACTAGAGAACAGATGACATGTTACAACAATGGCAGATGATTATTTGGATTTAAACACAGTAGCAGTTCAACTGGAGAGGAGCTCAGTATGTACGTTTCTTTTTTTTATTTGATCAGCTCTGCCTGAGAGTCCGGCGGGGGAGAATGTTGGTGTGTGTGTGTCTTTCCATTGGCTTCATTTGGTTGACATTATTGGGCGAACAAGAAAACGAAAGAAAACTGTAAAATTGTAATGACCCTGCAGCTGTTCCAATGTAAATGTGCCTTTCTCCGTGCACTTTCGCCTGCTCTGAAGTCGGACTCGGTGTGCCACGCGCTGTTCTCACACGGACACGGAACCCGCGAGTGCCTGCATGCGCGACTGGTGTGTGTGCGCTGTGAGGCGTATTCTTCGTATGGCTGCGCGTACCGCACCGTGACGGCCGTACCGTAAATTTGCGCGACGAATACACGTACCGTTACACCCCTAATATACACGTATACATACACACACATACATACACACACACTATATACATACATATACAGCAGATCAGTACCCTATTCACGTCAGGAATACAGTCAAATCAGAACGGCTTAGTTGAGTGAGGGAAGATCTCGTGAACTCGAGACTAGACCGATGAGTCAATATGGTAATTAGAGACACAGACCCATTGATACTAACCCATATTGCTATAAAACAATGGTAAATACTGAAAAAAGCCATTTATAATGCATGTCCCCTTTAACGACCTGTCCCAGAATATGTGCTGGAACATAAGGATGGCATTTTCTTGCCATATAAATGCCATTACCCATTTTATATAAACCACTGTGTCAATGTGCTCTAGCCATGTTAGTCGACTATCTATTATGACTCCCAGTAATTTAACCTTATCAACCTGTTGTATGGGTTCACCAGACAAGTGCAGACTCAGTGTAGGATTGGCTAATAGTTTGTGACTGATTCCTAGGATAATGGATTTGGTCTTTGAGATGTTTAATAACACCAGCTTATTTTGTGTATCCAATTAGTTACTGCATATAACTCTGAAGATTTGTATACTTGCTTTACACAAAGCAGATGGTAAGTCATTTATGAATATGGAATACAGGAGTGGTCCAAGACAGCGGCCCTCCAACCTACAGATGCAGCTCTTAGAAATCCACCCTCTGCTGCAAGGGTGCTGTATCGTTAACGCCTCGTTAACGGCACTGCCAGGTTAATGGTATATTCAACCAGTAGGGGGGATCAAGTTACATGGGTGATTATATCCATCCGAGGCGCAGATCAGCTCGATTATAAGTTGGAAGTTGGAAGGCCAACTGGAGAACAATGACATCACACAAGTGTGGACTGGAATGCAGACCATAACCGGCATTAAACCGGTGGGGGGAAGGGGAGTGGATGGAGATGTAGACCGGGCTAATCTGTTTTACAACAGGTTTGATACGGCTGCCCCGGATAGTCCCCCCCCCCCCCCCCCGACACTACTCCAGTTGCCCCTCCCTCCCCCCAACTGCCCACCACCCGCCCTCTCTGGTGCAGCCTGTCTGCCCCCGTGGCTCGAAGAACCACCCCTCCCCCAAACACCTGAGAACCCCACAGTGTGGCTCTCTGCAGAACAGGCGAGTGTACAGATGAAACCTGAGCCCCCCACGATCACTTAATGGTTACAGAAGGTTGAACATGTATATACAATGGAACACATGACATTCCAGCTACAGTTGAAGATGCCTCTCTTTGAGAGGAGGTGGAGGTCAATTACTAGCTATCTTAAAGTGGCTTGGGACTAGGGTTGGGCATCGTTTGGATTTGAACGATTCCGGTTCCGATTCCGATTCTCCATTTCGATTCCTGTTCTAAACTATTCTCAATTCCGATTCTTTGAGGTGCAGGTAGAGCCATATGAAATCCATTTTATTATTTTCCAAATTCCATTTTATTTTACCAAATTCCGTTTTTTCCGTTTTAATATTTCAGAATTCTGTATTTAGCTTTTTATGCTCATTTTACCATCAGAAATAGTGTCTAATAAGTGGGAATGAATAAATGTCCACAATTGAATAAGATATAACAGTTAAATATAACATTTAATGTTTTTAAGTGCTGCAACTCAGAAATACAGTTCAATTTTACACAATATTTTTCAAATAATATTGTGACAAAATAAAAATGCACACAAAATAAAAATACACATTTCAAGGGTAAACAATAGATACAGTTACTACTGACATTATCACAATGACAATGTCAGTAGCCTAGCTATATCTATTTGGTTCATATCGATACTCTTATTTTGAAAATCCCGTGGCAACTCGGCGAGTCGTATCCGCCCAGTCCGTGCTAATGTCTGCTGGCATTAAGCAGAGCAGGGCTACACAGCAGTGCGCCTATTTTGCGACCCGAAATTCGTCTGTGCTGTTTTTTTTCTCACAATGGGTCAAATGCATCTAACATGCTTTGCATCGTCGCCATTCCTTTATGCCCACATCGCCCCGAAATTAACGTTACGTTAGCGTAAGCTAGCAAGCTAATCCTGATCAGAGGCAGAGCCATAGAGAGAACAGCAGAAAGTGGGGACTGAGGAAAGGGAAAGGGGGGGGGGGAGCGGCACTCTCCCTTTCTCTGTGTGTGTGTGCGCGCGTTTGGAAAGACGATGAAGTCAGGAGTATATTATAGTAAACTGAGGATTACTGAGGATGGACAGATAATGTTGATATTCAAATATAAAAAAAATTATAATAATAAATGAATTCATGATCAGCATGCAACATAAAACAATTGTAGAAACGGTTTGGGAGAGGAAGGGGTTTTAGGTTGCGTGTTGTGAGTTCCAAAATAATTTACTTGAAGTTTAAAGGGGAACTATCTTATAAATGGCCTTTTTGAGTGTTTAGCATTGTTTCCTAGCTATGTGAACTTATATTAATATGATCTATGTCTCAAAATTCTCATATTGGCGCATTCTTCCAATTCTCCTCTCACAATATTCACCCTCACTGAACTGAGTCGTTTGAAAATGTGCCTATATGTGATGTCATATAGTCACGGCTGCATGTTAATGTTCAGGGGGGCCGGCACGGTGCCGTGGTTTAGGAGCCCAGGCTCAAAACAGCTCGAGATCTTGAGGTAGAAAAATGCTGTTTTTGAGGACTTGATTAGAAATACAAAACAATGAATAAAAAAAATATATATATTACAGAGGTGTTCCATAGACTCACAGGAATTGTGTAAAAGTGCCCAAATAGTGAAAGAAATAGTAAAATAGTTCCCCTTTAAAGCTCAATATATCAAAATGTGGCACTTTACAGTGAACAGGAGGTCTATTTGTATTAAAAACAATAGATTGTTTTTTCATTTAAATGTCTGGAAGAGCTAAATAAATTTTTTTTTAATTATATTTTCATTACCTTTTTTGAGTTGCTCTAAATGTTACTGATTGTGTTAAATGGGCTTATGATATCATCTCATATCGATTGCAGGCACCTGCATCGTATCGTGGCAGATATTGGCAAATATCGTATCGTTGTCCAAAGAATCTATATCGTATCGTGATGAAACTGGTGATTCCCACCCCTAGTAGAGTCCATACATCCAACACCACATCCCATAATTCCTTACACGTAACGTGTCTGGCTGTGTGACGTCAACTTGTCAGCATGAAAATGACAGCCAAACATGGCACTGCAACTAAATAACACAAATACAATAGGCTTTGTGACTGTTACAAATATAACACGTTTTATACTTGTGTTACAAGATTTTGGCCTGTGCTACAAAACTATCAACCTCTGTAGCACCAGTGCTATGTGCAAAAAAAGTTAACGTACAGCCCTGGTTGCTAGCTGCCGGAGCCATAGATATTATAGCTGGAGCTGCGCTTGGGCGGAAATGAGACCCGCCACAGGATTTTCAAAATAAGAGTATCGATATGAACCGAATGCCTATCGCACCAGTGCTACTGAAGTAAATCCATTCATCACACAGACCGATGTTGCTGTAGCACGTGCGACATATATCTTGCACTGTACAGCCCTGTATTGTGATGAAATATAGTAATGCATAATTTAGGCACCTTTAGTTTAGTTTATTTCGTTTATAAAGGACAGTGTGTACTGACAATCATTTGCATTAAACAAATGGATGGGTGCACTAGATTTAGCAAGAAGCTATCATTTCCATCTATAGTCCTATGTACTGTAACGTTACATAGCTGTTTAAGTTTATTTCGTTTATAAAGGACAGTGTGTAATGACAATCGTTTGCCTTAAACAAATGGATGGGTGCACTAGATTTAGCCAGAAGCTATCATTTCCATCTATAGTCCTATGTACTGTAACGTTACATAGCTATTTAAGTTTATTTTGTTTATAAAGGACAGTGTGTAATGACAATCGTTTGCATTAAACAAATAGATAGGTGCACTAGATTTAGCAAGAAGCTATCATTTACATCTATAGTCGTATGTACTGTAACGTTACATAGCTATTTAATCACAATAGTGTCGCACATGTTTTTGCGGGTCCAGTCTGCGGTACGTTGACAGAATTTGCAAAACACCTTATCGCCGGAGGCATAAAAGTCATTAGGATACTGCTCTGCTCTGAATTTAGGGCTTATTGCGGAATTTCTTAGCTTCTTGACGACGTTAACACCGAAGCAGCGAGACGGCAGACGCTTGGACACCGCTGTGTTGTGTGTAACACACAGCAAACCCCGCCTCCCCGGTCATGTTTGCTTTGCAACAAACGTTCCACCCAAAAACGGAATTTCAGTCCAGATTAGGCCAAATTCTGCAATATTCCACGTTTTGCAGTTGATTCCATTTTTATTGGTCAATTCCGTGATTCCGTCCGCGATTCCGTGAACGCGGATTTCATATGGCTCTAGGTGCAGGTCAAAACAGGTCACAGCTTATTTCGCAGGAGATATATATATTTTTTTTTATCCTTTATTTTTTTCATACTATTCACATTGTCAATTGACTTGATACAGTTTAATTTGGTTGCTGTACTGTAACTAGGGTATTAATTAACAAAGTAATTTTTTTTTTTTTTTTTAAGAATCGAAATGCAAACATGTTACTTCCGGTTCCGGAACCGGAAGTTAGGAACTGGTTCCTATTAGAACCGGTTCTCTGTGCCCAACGCTACTTGGGACACACTGCTTTGAGACAGGATGGTACCGATATACCGATATTGTTCAACTCTTAATTTCCGATATCAACCGATACCGATATATGCAGGGTTTCCCCCCCCCAAAAAACGGAATAATTTCAGGTAATTAATATTACATATGTCTTGTTGTGTAATTAACATAACATTATGCATACTTTTGACAATAAATAAAATCAGAATTTGTTCTTACTTGCTTGCCTGGGTAAATAAAGGTTATAGAAATGTAAAAAAAATAAAATAAAAAATAAAAAATTTGAAAACCGATACAGATATTTTCTGATATCACATTTGAATGCCAATATCGGCCGATAATATCGGACATCCCTAGTTAAAACCTTTTAAACTAACGTTAGCATTAAGCTAGCTAACAACGCTTCCGGTCCTCTTTCACTCGTCTCTCGTAAGCTACGTCATCCCCCGCTAAGAGTCACGGGAAATGTAGTAAATACAACAGTCCTTCCATAATTCCATGAATTATGACAGTAGCCACTACAGTAACATCATTAAGTCTGCTATAAGCCATTATCCCTCTCATGTGTGTGTCTTTATGCAGATCTTTATGCAGTTTTAAAGAACCTCGGCTTTGTTCTGAATGCACTTTGTTGTAGTTATCCTACAGAGAAAAGAAAATGCACTTGACTTTAATGCACATTTTGTTGTATGCAAAGAGAAAATGTTTAAATTGTACAATCTTTCAGCATTCAGTCTGGAATTAATGTATGCATTCAAAAGTGCTGAATAAATGTTTTATGGGCCCATAATAGCAATTATTAATATTATTTAAGTTAAGTTTTGCCATAATCATGTCTTTTGCCATAATCAGATGGCTGAAAAAAAAATACATTATATATATATTTATATTAATCATTTTCGGCCTTTCGGCATTCGGTTTTCGGCCAACTGTTTCCTATTTTCGGTATCGGTTTCGGCCAAGAATTTCCCATTCGGTGCATCCCTAATCTTATCTTACCTCCTGAGCCACTGTTGCCCCGTATTGAATGTAAATGTATTTATTCATTATTTTAAATGTATTTATTTTCAATTCTGTATTGAGATGGTTATACGACTAATACAAATGTGCTGGAGCAGAGGATGGACAACAAGAGAAAATAAAGACAAGAACAAGAAAAGTAACATACCGATATCCTGATGGTCTGTGGGCTCCTCCTTCAGCCCAGTGGAAATATCCATGGTTGGTTCTAGTGTGTCCTGAGCCTCTTCTTTCTTCAGTCTCATCAGTAGGTTGCTGGGTGGATCTGTTGTCATACAAACAAGCAGCCCTTCAGTGACATGTTTATTTTTGGTAAGTCAATACAGGGGGTAAATTATAATAAGGGGAATGTCACCCATTGTAAGAATCCACATTATGTGAAAGAGATCTGAAACATCTGTGTGGCGAGGTTGATTGGTTTACTGTCTGGGACAACACATCTAAAAACCCTAACCACAAACATATGCACTTCAATTACTTACATAGACTTTACCTCACTCCTAGACAACATCACCTCGCGAAACACCCCTTTAGGCTAGTGCGTTTCTTATGTAATGACTATTGTTTTTCTCAATAAAAACAATTGATAACAACAAAAAATCTAAATAATTTGTGTATGTTCTTCCTGTGCCCCAGGACAGTTCAGTCAGTATTCGTGAACATGCACCGCTCTCTCCTAAAGCTAGAAATCATGGAGAGAACCCTCCGATCTGTGATGTCACTGGGATGTAAAGTCTGGGGCTGCTGCATAGACAATGAACAGGGCTATGACTTCATGAAGCCAGGCGTTTGTGTGAGCTCTTACACCCAAATGAGGGTTTCATTATGGTTCACACCTAGCAATGCTAGAATATAACCTGCATGTAGGTGTAAGAGCTCACACAAATATTAAAAAGCCATCACCTCATAAAGTCAGAGCCCCATTCATTGACAGGAGAGTGGTGCATGTTCACTGAGTGAGCTGTCCTGGGGCGCAGGAAGAACAGTGCTGATTGTAGGCAGGAATGAGTGATCGGCATGGGACGGCGATCTTCGCTTTGTCGTCTTTGCTCCACCGTTGGACACTTGAAAGAGGCTTGATCCCACAGGCATTGCTCAGGAGCGTGACACATTTGTTGTCATACCATTTGACTGCAAGTACCCCTTCAGCAGACTTGTAATCAAGAGATCCACATCCTCTCTGCATCAGCTCTTTGTCTTCTATCAAGCAAGCTCCACCGATGCAGTTTGGTCGGGCCCGCGCACACCGAGTCTGACGTATGCAGCGAACAGGTCTATAAGGCTGAGTTAAGTTCAACACATTTTTCAATGAGAGATAGTGACTCAAAATGTGCTCTTCCAAATCACTGAGCAGACTATTAAAGGGATTACGGGTATATTTCAGAATTTTGTTTGTAATGAATCAATCAATCAAGCAATCCATTCATCGACTTACTTCCATAACCTAGCTTTGGTGTTGCTGTCCCATGGCCATGATCCTCGTCATCTTCATCTGCATGTGGAACCACTTTGTCATCTGCATCAAAGAGTATGGGGTTGTTATGCAGTCAGAAAGGCTGTGAAGTGTTCTCCTCACTCAGCCCTGATGTTGTATCAAAGTAGTTTGCATTCTCACCATCTTCCTCCAATTTAACGTCAACACTTGCATCACTGTGTTTTTGTGATGTATCAAAGTAGTCTGCATCTTCCTCATCCTCTTCCAGTTTAACATCAACACTTGCATGGCTGTATTTTTGTGATGTTGTATCAAAGTAGTCTGCATCTTCCTCATCTTCTTCCAACTTAACTTCAACACTTGCATGGCTGTGTTTTTGTGTTCTGGAGGAGTCAGAGAGGCTGCTAGATGGTTCTCTCAAACCGAGGTGTGAGGGGTGACAAGGGGAGGCCATATTCACAGGAATCTCTGGGGACGATAAGAGGAACTGTCAGTTCATTTTACATTAATCCGAACATATAAAGAAGTGGTTCAAATGAAAATCCTGTAATAGATGTTATTTCTATGATCTTGGACAAATTAGATTTGATTAGATTCAAATGTACTGTCACAGCACAAGTCAATGGCAAGAATCTAACCAGAGTACAAATGTAACAGTAAAGTGCATTAACAATATACAATGTACAAGTGATTAAATGTGATATAAATATATAACAAGCTACTGGTAATATATGCTAGAGACTGATGTATGTACAGTAGGGGTGGACGGTATAAACGGTATACGGTATAAACGGTATGAATTTGCTCTACGGTATGGATTTTGACTATACCGAGTAACCGGTAGGGCAGCTCTAAAATAGCAATGACGTCATGTAACCACAGTGCGACTATTTCAATCGCATTTGCCCCTAAAAATAGATCGAATTAGTCATAGATAATAGATATGTGCAAACTGGAAAAAGTTATTTAGGAGGCTTCGCGCAGTGGGCGCACTGGGCGTGTCAACACGCAATTGTCATTTCATAATAAACATATCACCGCGGCGCACAGCAAGTTTCAATTTCAGTTCCTGGCATTTTTAACCAGTGGAGAAAGGTAAGAGATCTTACCTATCGTTTTTCTAATATGAATTATTCTACGTTAATAAAACATACCTGGTGATCAACTACAGTTTGCTGTAAACATTATGATATGTGTGTAGTGTTATGATAACGACGGGAGGACGGCTGCTGCAGCCAATAGTATCCAGCTGCAGCCGTTCAGACCAGCGCTTACAAGCCCCGCACATACAAGCCCCGCACATAGCAACCCCTCGCTTCCATTGGCTGATTTTGGTGACGTGATTTTGGGTCACGTTGCACGTTGCACTGCGGGATTGATTGATTGATTGATTGAAAACTTTATTAACAGATTGCCGTATGATTTGGGTCACGTTGCACTGCGGGATTGATTGATTGATTGATTCATTGATTCATTGATTGATTGATTGATTGATTGAAAACTTTATTAACAGATTGATTGATTGATTGAAAACTTTATTAACAGATTGCCGAATGGGTACACGTGACCACAGGCCCTGATTGATTGATTGAAAACTTTATTAACAGATTGTAGAATGGGTACACGTGACCTGACCGATTGATTGATTGATTGATTGAAAACTTTATTAACAGATTGCAGAATGGGTACAGTGACCGATTGATTGATTGATTGATTTATTGATTGATTGATTGATTGATTGATTGATTGAAAACTTTATTAACAGATTGCAGAATGCAGTACAGCTCAATACACACAATTGTTAAGGGGATGCAGACCATGCAGTACTGTTACATTTGTGACATACAGTAAATATATACAAGGGGGAGGGAACTGTACATTTATGATGAATTGAAAATGGGGGACCCTGATGTAAACAAGACGGAAGTCTTTCTCTGGTCTGCATCCCCTTAACAATTGTGTGTATTGAGCTGTACTGCAGATATATTTCAATTGCCTTACTTATTTACATAAGTATTATAGGCCTACAGCAGTATTGTACAGACAGTCTGTGTGAAGTCTGTGTGGTTATCCAGCTGCACAAAGGCAGAGCAAGAGGCTCTACAGAGGGTGGTGAAGGCGGCAGGCAGGATTGTCGGGACTCCTCTATCAAACATCACCTCCGTCTTCACCTCCCGCTGCCTCCACCGCTCCAAGTGTATCATCAAGGACCAGTCTCACCCAGCACATCACCTCTTTCAGCTCCTTCCCTCAGGGAGGAGATACCGGTACATACATGCCAAGAGTTAAATATTTAAGAACAGCTTTTTCCCCCAAGCAGTCAGACTGTTAAACGCTCATTGACTGTCCCCTCACGTGCACCATGCACTTACCTGGACTTGATAATCACTGTTACCACTCATCATGCACTTTATTTAAAATATTCTGTTATGTACAGTGTTATATGTGTTTCATGTATGTATATATTGTACTACGGTCTGTGGGAGCTCCCCTGAAATTTCACTCACGGTCATATAAGAGTTTTAATGTACCATGTACAGACATTGGATTTTCTACCCATAATTTGATTTAAAACATTCCATAGATTTTTACCATCATTTCTCACATCATATAACCATGGTTTAAAATATTCCCTTTTTCTCACCTTATTTAACTTTGTGACTTGATTACGTAAGGAACGGTACTTTTGTCTGTCATCTGCAGAACTGGAACACACTGATGCTTTTTTGGCTACAGTATGTCTCTCTCATTCATTAAAATTCATTAAAAGCTACTATCTATCCATGGGGCTGATTTGTTTCTGACATAAATAAGTCCAGTGCAACCTCTGGGTCATCCTCACAACATACCTCCTCCCAGTTTATACCCAACATTTCATTAATAAAACCTTCTACATTAAAACTCTTATATGACCGTGAGTGAAATTTCAGGGGAGCTCCCACAGACCGTAGTACAATATATACATACATGAAACACATATAACACTGTACATAACAGAATATTTTAAATAAAGTGCATGATGAGTGGTAACAGTGATTATCAAGTCCAGGTAAGTGCATGGTGCACGTGAGGGGACAGTCAATGAGCGTTTAACAGTCTGACTGCTTGGGGGAAAAAGCTGTTCTTAAATATTTAACTCTTGGCATGTATGGACCGGTATCTCCTCCCTGAGGGAAGGAGCTGAAAGAGGTGATGTGCTGGGTGAGACTGGTCCTTGATGATACACTTGGAGCGGTGGAGGCAGCGGGAGGTGAAGACGGAGGTGATGTTTGATAGAGGAGTCCCGACAATCCTGCCTGCCGCCTTCACCACCCTCTGTAGAGCCTCTTGCTCTGCCTTTGTGCAGCTGGATAACCACACAGACTTCACACAGACTGTCTGTACAATACTGCTGTAGGCCTATAATACTTATATAAATAAGTAAGGCAATTGAAATATATCTGCAGTACAGCTCAATACACACAATTGTTAAGGGGATGCAGACCAGAGAAAGACTTCCGTCTTGTTTACATCAGGGTCCCCCATTTTCAATTCATCATAAATGTACAGTTCCCTCCCCCTTGTATATATTTACTGTATGTCACAAATGTAACAGTACTGCATGGTCTGCATCCCCTTAACAATTGTGTGTATTGAGCTGTACTGCATTCTGCAATCTGTTAATAAAGTTTTCAATCAATCAATCAATCAATCAATCAATAAATCAATCAATCAATCAATCAATCGGTCACTGTACCCATTCTGCAATCTGTTAATAAAGTTTTCAATCAATCAATCAATCAATCGGTCAGGTCACGTGTACCCATTCTACAATCTGTTAATAAAGTTTTCAATCAATCAATCAGGGCCTGTGGTCACGTGTACCCATTCGGCAATCTGTTAATAAAGTTTTCAATCAATCAATCTGTTAATAAAGTTTTCAATCAATCAATCAATCAATCAATGAATCAATGAATCAATCAATCAATCAATCCCGCAGTGCAACGTGACCCAAATCATACGGCAATCTGTTAATAAAGTTTTCAATCAATCAATCAATCAATCCCGCAGTGCAACGTGCAACGTGACCCAAAATCACGTCACCAAAATCAGCCAATGGAAGCGAGGGGTTGCTATGTGCGGGGCTTGTATGTGCGGGGCTTGTAAGCGCTGGTCTGAACGGCTGCAGCTGGAAGCATCTCGCTGCAGCAGTGGATTTGCGAAATAGCATGCAGCTGCAGAGCCGCAGAGCCAGTGGCTCTTTCAGGTCTGGTCACAGGCCCGCTCAACAGCGCCCCCCCACCAAACGGCTGAACGACCTGAAAGAGCCACTGGCTCTGCGGCTCTGCAGCTACATATGCTTCTAGCAAAATCCAGCCCCGCTGTTTGCAATGGGAGCAGCACGGAGTCTCGACTCGGGACTTATTTTATTTGGAATATAATGACTTTATACGCAAAAGTAGCCTAGTTTTAAGTTAAAATATTATAAATCTACATGCCTTGAGGATGTCATTCTTTATATAGCCTGCCTATTAGGCAAAAAAAAATATTCTAACGGAAACACTGATACCGTGATATATACCGTTACCGTCTATGCTTCAAATTATACCGTGATATACATTTTAGACCATACCGTCCACCCCTAAGTACAGTATAATTATGCTATAGAGTGATAAAGGTATAAAAGGTGGAACAGATATAAATATACTATGGTAGTAACTAGTAAGTCATGCTTGTCTAAATATACTATATGGTAGTAAGTCTTGCTGGTAAAAATATACTATGGTAGTAAGTCATGCTTGTATAAATATACTATATGGTAGTAAGTCTTGCTGGTAAAAATATACTATGGTAGTAAGTCATGCTGGTATAAATATATACTATGGTAGTAAGTCATGCTTGTATAAATAATTGGTAGTAAGCCATGCTTGATAAATACTGTATACTATGGTAATAAGTCTTGCTGGTATAAATATAGTAACTAAGCCATGGTTGGCCAGTGCCCAGTGGTATGTAACCTATAGAGTCGATCCTTACTCTTTTACTCTTACTGTATTACTGTATGAAGCACAATCTCAGGAGGGTCATACAGAACCAAGCATTTCACTATAATGTGTATGTAGGCCTACCTATATGTGACAAATTAAACAAAACTTGAAACTTTAGTAGGTATGGGATATAAAATGAGTCTAAATTAGGAATGAATATAGTGAAATATATGTTATTTCTATGATCCTGGACAAATGGGTCTAGAATAGATTACTCCCCTAAGCTACAACCAAGAAAGTAGGGCTGGAGCATTCAGTTTTCTAAGGTTTACGACTTTACGCTGGTCATGGATCCATGCAAAGGCAGTGCTTTCCCTAAACAAGGTATAGGGGTGCAGCGCCACTATGACAGTGCATCAGCGCCACCATGTGTTAAAGAAATGAATACAAATAAGAAATCTGCCGTGAAAGCTTCTGGCCAGCTTAGAAACAGACGCATGTCGTAGGAAATATTATCATGTCATTATAGATCTGTGTTGAGGAGATATCATTTTATCTTTGTACAGCTTGACTGGTTCAATATGGCCAGCTAGTATAATGTGTGTGTCTCTTTAAAAGGTCAGAAAGTGGGTTAAGCGCAGAGACGAATCGCATCGGCGATCCTACAAAAAACAATGCATGCGTGTGTGTTCCGGTGTGTGTGTGTGCTAACCGTGTGTGCTAACCGCTAACATTGAGGATAATTACATGCCAATTAAAGACCTCTGAACAGGTCCTGCATTATTATTATTATTATTATTATTATTATTATTATTATTATTATTATTATTATTATTATTATTATTATAGTACCAAGGTTATCTTCCCAGCCAGCCAAAGCAAGGTTGTGCTATTACTTCCCGTAACTGGGAACCATTTTTATCTACTATTCATCATCATATCTGATGTATAATGTTACGTCTATTTCTGTGTATAATGTACGTTCTGACCAGAGCTCTTTGTCACTTTATGGTCAGACGCTAGTGTGTGAACATGATGTATCTGTCTGTAAACTGTCCTTTCATTGTGGCCACAGTGAAATAAACTTCTATTTTTTTAATAACGACTCAGAATGATTACAAAACGGCTCATCTTTTGTCCTTTAATATTTTCCATAACACGCATCATTGTCTAATATGTGATTTGCTTAGTCATCTGGTTCCACTGTGTGTGCGTGCGCTTTCGTGTGTCGTGTTAAACTATTGTGCAACCTTATACAACTAAATAACTACTTTGGAAATGACTGAACTTATTGAAATTATGTTTTTAAGTTGCAGGAAATTACAGCAAATGGCTTTTTTGCTTTTATTTGCACTGCCCCATCAGGATCACCCCCTAGTTGCAACTCAGTAACATCTTGAAAGGTATGGTTTTTACAATACCGTCATCAACAACACACTCATATGATGCCATATGATGTCAGTAAGTCTCAGTCCAGTGAAACATTTAGCTGTTTTGTCTCTGTACTCCAGCACATTGGATTTGAAATGGAACAATGACCTTGAGGTTAAAGTGCAGACATCATCCAAAGTTCACATCCATATCAGGTGAACCTTGTTGGAATTGTAGCCCCTTTATATACATACAGTAGTCCCCCCGTGTTAGGAGACTAAAAGTAATTGGATAAATTTACTTTATCTAAATAAAGTCATCATATTTAATATTTGGTTGCAAATACGTTTCACACAAATCATTGGGCTTCATGCAAGAACAGATATGATCCTAAATTGTTGTGAACAGTTTAACCCTCAAGAAACCTGTGGGGCGCCAATGCTACTGGCATCATATGAGACGAGACCACCTAAGGAATCCATTGGTACCAAGCATGATGAGGGAAGGGGGCTAAATAATGTTCCAAAGTTAGGACTTTGGTGAGGGGATAAACTGGCATTTACTGGTCCCTTGACCTCTCACCTCAAGATATAGGAATTGTGCTGAAGGGTCTGCAGTTATGTAGAAATCGACCTAAGATGTCCCCCTCTAAGTTCATTAGACCCGTTTGATATGTGAGAGTTCAGTAATTATTTTCCACATACTGTTTACTTATACCATCTGCCTGGTGATATTGCATCTCATGTTGTGTGACAGTGCTGCCATCTACTGGGCAGAGGTGGAAGTGTTTAGTTATCATGCGTCACTTCCTGTGTCGTTCAACTTGTCCAGACTTGTTGAGAGAGAGAAATATGCATCCAGCCGGGACGGTCACGGACATTTGACCACTGATGTAAAGTTGCCTATTTTGCGGACATTATTCCACCAGAGAGTGTGAGTTTTGAGTAGTTAGCTAGTTAGATGTTTAGGAAAAGTCAGTGATTCGCGGACTACAGCTAACTATCGTATTTCAAGTTATTGTTAGCAGTTAGCAGAAGCTAGCTAGCTCGGAGCTAATAGCTAACGTAGCCCGTTGCACATGAGTTGCTAGCTGCTCTGCACTGGACATATCGGACGATATAGCACAGACCGGAGAACATTTAGCTAGGTTCTGTGCCGAAGGGACTCTGTACAGAGGCACACAACCAATCATTTGCTAGCTCAGCAGCCGCTAGCACTAGCCTGTTGTACAGAGGCGGACCGCGTGTCTTCAGTCTGGCTGTCTGCATGCTCACTACTGAGCGGAGGAGACACTCGGATACCCAACAGCGGTGCATCTGGTCTGTAGGAGCAGACTGGTAGCGCCAATCGGACCGGGCAGCATCTTCATCGCCACGCAGCGGTCGACTACTCTTCGCCACAGAACAGAACCCCTCCGGGTTCTCACCACCAGGCTTACTAACTCTCTCTCCACCTCCCTCGTCCGGCAGAGGGAATTGTTCCTCTGCTGCTACAGTAACCGCGGCAACGTTGGCCAGAACACTTTAGTAGAACAATTTGGGCACCCATCTAAATTTAGCTATAGTATTTTAATTAGGAATGGTATAAAGTACTAAGAATATTTGTATGTATGTTTGTTCCCTGTGTTTATATAAAATGGCATTATGGTTCATCAGTTTCCTCGCTCTTTCTAGTCTAGGTGACTCCATTTAATTTAGTTTACTCAGTTGTGTAATTTGGTATCATTAGTTCGGCAGTTAAGGCATCCGACCAGTCCCTAAGGTGACAATTATATACAGTCCTTTAAGCTCCAGCACAGGAATAATATGAGTTATATGAGCCAATAGTCTTCTCTTTGCATACATGCCCACTTTATGCTAATCCCATATCGTTTGGGGCAAAAACTGCAGTTTGCATGCAGTACAAATGTGTTATTTTCACCTATTCAAAAAAGAATATATATATATATATATATATATATCCACTTTTTTCTCCTTATTTTCTATTTTTCTCCCATCCCAATTTCGTGTTTCCAATTCTCCCCTCCCCTGTCTTGAACGTTGCTCGACTATGCCCCCCACTGGTCGGTTGTAGGGAGGATAGAAGCCTTGCATCACGTGTCCCCTCCGGTACACGAGGAGGCAGCCTGTCACATCTTTTCACCTGCCAGCACGGACTCTCAGTGGCGAGGTGTAACGCATGGGAGGCTCACACTACCCCCGCTACTTCCTGTCTCTGCTGTGCAGGCGTCCCCCAACCAACCTGTAGGAGTCACTGTCCACAACGTCCAATCCCCACCCATCGACTTCCACCCTCTAACTCTGCCAATTGAGTTAGTATGACGGCTGGCCCAAGCCGGAGGCAATGCTGACACCCGGATTCGAGACCGGAGTCTCTTGCATTGGTGACGAGCGCAATCTCCGCTACGCCACCCAGCCGCCAAATATATATATATTTGACTATTCCTGCAGATTGTGTTCCCTAAACAGTCTTGGAATTGCATGAATTGAGTATGACTGGGAAGCTGCAATTATTGTGGATGCAATGAGTCCAACTGTGTGATGACGTTAGACCACACAGTAGCCATTTCATTGCAGTGAGACCATTTTATGAAACTTGACCCCACTGTATAAAAACAGCCTCATGAAACTTTACAACCACAAACTAAAGACCTGGGGCATTCATAAGATGTATGGCCATCCTAGGTATATTGACAATAAGGGGGGGGTCTGAGCAATTTCCCCAAAAATATCAATTCTTTAGTGGTAACACATGTTCATGTCTTTCACCAAATCTGTCTAACAATGGTATCAACCCCAAAATTGCTGCAGCAATTTTATGATACATAGCTGAGCATGGGAATGGCCATCATACATTTCCATCATAATGTTACATGCCCTTATACACTTTAAACATTTGAAGTGTCTGTACTAAACACAATGTTTAGTACAGATTTATGACTAGGGAATTGTGAATTTATGACTAGGATTACCATGGAATTATTTAAGTAGGCCTATACATAGTCTGATACCATGGCACAATTGCAAACAATCATAGCTGCCTACCACTATGGTATGTTTTCGTAAGGGATGTTAACACTTTGAGTGCCAGCCACGAGAAATCTTGTTAGTTCATGCCATGCGTTGAGTGCCAATGACGAGAAATCTCGTTTTTTTAATCGTCATTTCCTTTATTAGCGATTTCCATTCATTTTTCATCAATCTAGCCTCACGTTACCATTGGGACTGGCTCTGAGCTCGAACAGGGAAAATACCGTCCCCTATCGTCTCCCGGATGGTAATGCATGCATTGGACTGAATGAAAATGCATGAAAAAAAAAAATCCGGAATCCACATTTTACTTATCAGGCATGTAACCCGAGCCGATTGCATTCATTGCCGACCCTCAGAACAGCGTGGAATATGTGTTTCGAGTACCCAGCGTTGGATCAATAAACGCGATCGATATCTGGAATGGCGATGAGGAATTGGAATAATCTTTTTGCAGAACATCTGATGTGAGGTAAGGAATCTATTTTACCAGTCTTGGGGTAATCAGAGTTTTTTTTCACATATATCTCAACGTGTCCCCTAACTGTGTATGTGTGTGCTGCTGACCAGAAAATAGATAATCGATTTTTCAGCCCGCTTCTCTAGCGTGCATAAGTACACATATACTATCGATAATCTAGCGTTTATTTGAAAACGATTCATAAATAGGCCGAAAAATGACAACGTGTTTTGTGTATTCCATAGGGGTGGAACTATACGCATTCTAACTGTGTACCGTACGGTAGGGCTGCACGATTAATCGATTTTAAATCGAAATCGCGATTTGGAATGATGCAATTATCAAATCGCAAAAACCAGGAAGTCCCATTGAGATACAAGATCGGTTTGGGAGAGGGAGGTAAGGGGTTTTAGATTGTGTGTTGTGAAGTTTAGACTTCAGAGAGGGTGAGTAAAGTACAGAAAAAAAGGTACCATTGGGTACCGGTATCGATTCCGAGGTAAAAAGAAACATTTTCAGGCTCGGTGTCCCGAACAGACCCACCGCGTAGGCCAGATGCAAGCCGCATTTTACAATAAACCTCTGTGGGGCTGCTTTAAAAAAATATAGATTATCGCAAATTTTATCGCAATCGCAATATCTGTCAGAAAAATCGCAATTAGATTATTTCCCAAAATCGTGCAGCCCTAATGGAGGGCAGTATACATATGTGTATGTGCGTATTATCTGGGCATGTATTATATAGGTAGAAATATGTAGGTATAATTGTGTAGGTGGGAATGCTTTGGAGGAGGTACCCAATCTCAAGGTTATTTATTTTTAAGTGTTTACTTTATTTTATTTTGTCTGTACTGTCATATTGTATTGCTGTTGGCAATAAAGTAAAAAAAAAAAACGTTTAGACATGCTGCCATTGTAATACACTCTGTCTTCTATATTATAAATAATAATAGATGTCTCTGTTCAGAGAATATTGTACACCACTCTATACTGCACTCAAACTACAAAAAAAGCAAGCTTACAGAAACAAGTAGCTTATAATGATGTCATGATAATATTACTTAAGAGGGCTAGATGGTGTAGTCACTGTAGTGCAAGCAAGATGCGTGTGGCTGCAGGACTTCCATCCCAAGCTGTCTTAAGAATCTTATGTAGAAATGTATTTACCGGGTAAATGACTGTAAATGAGATCATCTTGGTTTTGTCCTTCAATCCCAGCAGTGGAAACACTGAGACAGTTGTCTTTATGCAAGACTCTATTTTCTTTTATTTTCTTATCTTTTAAACTATGTTTTGTATGGTGCTTTTATATGTAATTTATTCTATGTATTGTCTTTTATATGGACCCGAGTCCATGATAAAATGTAGATTGATTGACATCCATGAGGTGTTTAGGAATGATAGAAATTAAGAACAAAATTATTTTAAAGAATGTAAAGAATGTAAAGTGGTAAAATGATCACCTCTGGCAAGCTCGTCTATGTCCAGCAGACCATCCTTGTTGCCACGGGTGATGGGAAGCGTATGGACGTCTGGACAATCCATTAGGGTTTTCTAGAGGTTGACACAAAGATGCCCAAAACAAATTCATCATGGTGGACGCAGTGGATTATTTGCCAAAAAACGAAAGGCTAAATTACAGAAGGCTAAGAGAAAAAGATACCTTCATGTCATGGTTCATAATGTACCGACAATAGCCTAAATCTGCCAAACCTCTTTTTGTTGTACTGTACTTGTGCTGTATACTGACAGCTAATCGAATCTAAATTAGGGAAACCTCCTCTTCCTAACAAGTTGAAATAAAGGTTTGAAACGGAAAAAACAAAATGTTAGCTTTAGGCTAGAGCAGGGGTGGCCAACCCGCGGCTCGCGAGCCGCATGCAGCTCTTTGCCCGTCAATGTGCGGCTCTTCCATCCATAAAAAAAAATAAAAAAAAAATAAAAAAAAATAAAAAAAAAATATTTTTTTTTATACTTTTTTTTTTTTTACTTTTTTTTTTTTTATGTCACTCATTCCATAAGGACGTAGAATAAACATTTACAATTTTTTTTTAAATGGTCCATTTGCATGTTCTTGGTATCTGAATCTAGGGACATATATGGATCAGTGTCAGAAATAGTGTGTCTGTTACTAGGCTTGAGTAAATTGTAATGAACCAAAGGAGAATATCAATTCTATTTAAAAAAAAATTATCTTTGACTGTAAATAACACCATGCTAAAATTGACCAGACCTGAAAAATCTAAGCAAATGAATAAAGGGAAGATGATTAAACAGAAGGTTTTGTAGATACAGTACTGAATTCTGCCATCTTTTTTATAATGTAAATTTCTCCACCATTTTTCATCATATTGCAACACCGTTTTTTGCAAGACGTTCACAGAAAGGTAGAGAAACTAACTGCGTTCTGTTTTATGGCAATAACGTTCAGGTTTGTGGGAGATAATCCCAAAAAATAAGAGAAATTAAAAAGTAAATCCAGAAGTCAGATGATTGACAGGGGCTGGTGTGAGCTGGGTAGGGTAGTTTTTCGAAATTTGAAAGCCCTGAGTCTCTTCCTTCAAAAGACTACACTCACTTTTGGCTGTGCCACTTCCTCCTGTCAATATGCGCCGGTTTCCGACTCAATGCCCTGAGATTTCTATAATCTTATATTTCACTAATAACAGTTAAAATAATTGGTAAACAAACATAATGCTGAAAATATACACTTTTACTGTATATCTCGGGCTTAAGAGGTTAACCCTGTGAGGCCCAAATTAAAAAGAAATTAGCAACTTCAGAGGCCAGAGGGTGGGACATATAAACACATTTACTATCAAATAGCATTGTGAGGCTGAACAACAGGACCAATTGACTATACATGTGCTTAAAGGGGAACTATCTTATAAATGGCTTTTTTCAGTGTTTACCATTGTTTCTTAGCTATGTGGACTTATATTAATAGGATATATGTCTCTAATTCTCATATTGGCGAATTCTTCCAATTCTCCTCTCACAATATTCACCCTCACTGAACTGAGTCATCTGAAAATGTGCATATCTGTGATGTCAGAGATTTCTCAGCTGCATAATAATGTGGCAGTTGATGTGGCAGTTGGCACCAGGCCACACAGTGGTTGGAGCCCAGCCTCAAAACGGCTTAAGATCTTGAGGTAGAAAAATGTGGTTTTTAGTACTTGATTAGAAATACAAAACAATGCATTTTTTTTGAAAAAAACCTAGGTGTTCCATAGACTCACAGGAATTGTGTAAAAGTGCCCAAATAGTGAAAGAAATAGTAAAATAGTTCCCCTTTAACATTTTTTAAATAAACATTCTTTTTTTAAATGGCTAAAAGTGATTTTGTAATTTTGCAACCGTGGGTCTCACAGGGTACTTTTAACCCTGTGAGGCCCAAATAAAAAAGACATTAGCAACTTCAGAGGCCAGAGGGTGAGACCTATAAACACATGAAGGGTGCCGTGACTGAAAAAAAAGGTTGAGAAACGCTGGTATATGGTGTGGCTCTTTGTGGTACCACAGTAATTTTTTTGTGGCTCTTAGTCTCTGACTGGTTGGCCACCCCTGGGCTAGAGCATAAGGTAGCCTCCTAGCTTTCCAAACCATGCAACATAAAGTACTGATCACAGACAGCCAGGTATTCTAGTTCTATGTATTGATCACAGACATGTAGGATAGTTCTATGTACTGACCAGACACAGTAGGATAGTTCTATGTAGATTGATTGATTGATTGATTGATTGATTGATTGATTGATTGATTGATTGATTGATTGATTGATTGGAAACTGTATTAACAAATTGCAGAATGGGTACAATACAGTACGGCTCGTCGGCTCAATAGGATAGTTCTATGTAGATTGATTGAAAACTGTATTACACAGATAGCAGAATGGGTACAATACAGTACGGCTCAATACAAACAATTGTTAAGGGGATGCAGACGAGAAAAAGACTTTTGTCTTGTTTACATCAGGGTCCCCCTGTTTACATCAGGGTCCCAGGTACATTATGAATTGAAAATGTGGGACCCTGATGTAAACAAGACGAAAGTCGTTCTCTGGTCTGCATCCCCTTAACAATTGTGTGTATTGAGCCGTACTGTATTGTACTTATTCTGCAATCTGTTAATAAAGTTTTCAATCAATCAATCAATCAATCAATCCCCCTGATGTAAGGTTGCTTTTTGTATTGATCACAGACATGTAGAGCTGCTGCGGTATCGGTATTACCGCGGTATCGCTGTTACATCACGCCCACCGCAGAGTTAGGCTGAATACCGCATCACCGCTGTTTTTTATAATAATAATAAAGTACCCTGCTCTCGTTGGGCTTGCGGCTCTGCAGATATACCCTACTCCTCTGTCGAGGTTCCAAGCAACCCTATTGGGTACCAGAAAAGTCACGTGAAACACTGCAGACCACTGATTGGTCAGAAGAGAGACGCGTCACACGTTGGAGCGTCCTGCAGTGTGTTACCACCAATCGGCAAGCGCGTATTAGGTTTTTACTTCCTGAATGTCAGCCATTGATCACTCAGAGCTCACAACACGGCTAATACGTTAGCTCCCGCCGGAGTCGATTACCGTCGCTCCTCAGGAGTACTAAACGAGGCATAATGATTTTACTGCAACGAATGTTATAATAAAAGCCCTTCGTTCTATACACTTGTCTGATTGAAAACTTTATTAACAGACTGCAGAATGGGCACAACTCGGCACGCTCTGAGCAAAGAAAGGAACTGAGATATGAATTGAGTAATGCTTGCCTTGCTATGGTCCGGTAAATACGCTGATGTTATTGAACATGTAACTATATAACGTTAATGCCACAAAACGAATGCCTTTGTAATCATAAGTAGTAACGTTATAATAATAATAATAAGAAGAAAGGGTCGGGGGGGTAACCGCCGGGCGCGCCGCTACCACCCCTGCCCGCGACACAGAGTGAACGGCGCACGACCAGAGGGGAGACTTCGAATCCGTGTTTCACTTTCAATAACGAATGCGTGCTTGCCGAATCCCAAACAATATTCATGCTGCAAAGTCATCCTCTAAAGATAGACATTTAGACTAGAGGCAGGCTATATGCTATAAAGAGTAGACTACAAACTATTTTTTTGTAAATGTGTAAATGTATAAATGTCCTAACCCAACCCCCTCCAATGTACAGTAAATGACCTAACCCAAGAATACACGAGACACTCCTCTTGGAACCAAGTATGGTTTCGTCTAGCCCCTTTCGTGACTGCGATGTGCAAGCCAGGGGCTTTTGAATACGCAGTCACTCGCAGCTCCCTAGTAGCCAGGTTCATTTGGACCACCAAGCACTGCTTAAAAGCTCGGGGTGGGTCAGAAATATATCAGATATAAATTTCAAATGTACCCAGCGTTCAATTAGGGTTTCAGACACACACACAGCGGGGTTTGAAAGCTCGGCGTTGCTAATAAACAATTTAAATCATTTTTATAAACTGGTCAACACTGCATTATTTCCGGCGTTGGGTGCACCAGGCAGCCAAATACGGAAATACAGCAGTTTTGAAAAGTGTTGACCAGTTTATAAAAATGATTTAAAATGTTTATTAGCAACGCTGAGCTTTCAAACCCCACCGTTGGATCTGCCTTGGATCTCAACCTTTCTTTTATTGTAGAGCTGTCTTGGATCAAGGTCAAGGACTACAGCCCCCTCAGCATCGACGGGGCACCGGTTGAGAGAGTCAACAGCTTCAAGTACCTCGGAGCCTACATATCCGAGGACTTGACATGGACCACACACATTAACAGTGTGGTGAAGAAGGCACGACAACGCCTCTACTTCCTCAGGCGCCTAAGGAAGTTCCAAGTCAGCCAGAAGATCCTTAAGAACTTCTACTCATGTACAATAGAGAGCATCTTGACCGGCAACATCACCTCCTGGTTTGGGAATAGCACTGCAAAAGACCAAAGCAGACTACAAAGAGTGACACGTTCAGCCGAACGCACAATTGGAGGGGGGCTCCCCACCCTCCAGAACATTTACTACAAGCGTTGCAAGGGCAAGGCTAAGAGAATCATTAAAGACTCCAGTCACCCGAACAACTGCCTCTTCGAACTGCTGCGGTCAGGCAAGCGATACAGGAGTCTCAAGGCGAGCACAGAAAGACTCAGAAGTAGCTTCTATCCCCAGGCCATCAGGCTGCTAAACGAACAATGAATGAACACTACACAACAACAACCACCAAACGCACATAGCACACACATCCACACGCACACACTCACTTTAAACAAACACACTGTAGCACCCACTCCACACACTTTATAGCACACACCCACTTTAAACAAACACACTGTAGCACCCACTCCCCACACTTTATATTTATGGATGAAGGATTGCACTACAACTCGTACACCTTACTCTAAATTGTACCTAAAATTGTACCTCATCCCATTTCTGCTTTGCACTAGATAGTACTGTACATTAGTACACTGCATAGTATTGTGTATTGTATATTATATGGTAACTCAGAACATTGTACATATGTCTATACCGAACACTGTGACCTCATTTTCTTCTTCTAAATTCATGCTATATTATGTTATTATGTTATTTGATACTATCTTGTCTAGCACAGTCTCTGGAGCGTAACAGTAAGAAGCATTTTGTATGAAAGTATTCTGTACTTCTGTATGACAACTATTAAAGAACTTGAACTTGAACTTGATCTCAACCTCTCTTTTATTGTAGAGCTGCCTTGGATCTCAACCTTTCTTTTATTGTAGAGCTGCCTTGGATCTCAACCTTTCTTTTACCCACCGTGTGTGTGTCTGAAACCCTAATTGAACGGTGGGTATGGGTACCTTTGAAATTTATATCTGATATATTTCAGACCCACCCCGAGCTTTTAAGCAGTGCTTGGTGGTCCAAATTAACCTGGCTACTAGGGAGCTGCGAGTGACTGCGTATTCAAAAGCCCCTGGCTTGCACATCGCAGTCACGAAAGGGGCTAGGTTTCGTCAATATTCCAATGTACAGTTTTGCTTGTACAGTTGTACAGTTTCCCCCACCCACCCCGTAGACCCAACCCCCCCCCCCCCCACCTCCAATGTACAGTCGCCGTCCCCACATCCTCCAATGTACAGTTTCTAGGTCAAATGTATATACTTTTTTAGACTCGTTTTGTATCACAAACAGTACTGTATTTGCAAATCTGGTATGTCATAAATGTATAGATGTAGCAGTACTGTCTATCTGTATGATGTATGTCATATTCATATATGTTATGATGAATTGAAAATGGGGGACCCTGATGTAAACAAGACGAAAGTATTTTTCTGGTCTGCATCCCCTTAACAATTGTGTGTATTAAGCTGTACTGTGTACCCATTCTGCAATCTGTTAATACAGTTTTCAATCAATCAATCATGCTTCGTAACAAAGACCCGTGTCAAACTAGCGACAACAACAACCATAATGACTTTCTATCAGAATCTTTCAACATAAAAGCTGCAACATATGCGTCTTTTCAGCTGTGTATACCATCACCTGTAAAAGGTGTAAGACATTTTAAAACATAGCCTACCTGGAATTATCCAGATTCATAAAACAGAAGTGATTGTAAAGGAGTGTAGGTACAGGATCGGGTCCGAATCAGGCCAGGATCCTCGAGGAATAATGACGCACTTCCTTATATATTGTAGCGTTCCGTCATGCAGGAATACAGGGAATAATGAGGAGAGTTTCCTCTGGTGAAGGGTGCTTTATTTCATCTTAAATATGGGTCTTCACAGGTTAATACCTCGCCTCGTAATACACAGCCCAGCTATATGCTTCATCACAACAACGCCAACATCCGGTCCGTCACTCTTATATCTCCCGGGGGGAAACAGCACCCCAGCTCAACAGTAGTGCCCCTAAGACCATGCACTACTAGAGCGATACACAAAACCCAAAAAAAACAACATTACAATATGTGATTAGAATGCGCATTCTTACAGTCGTTCGGTTTATTGTAGTATCAGCTGTACTTAATAACATATCAAAAGTATACCAATATCTGACCACTAGAAAGGTCTAATTTTCAAGATGGCCACCGCCAATTACTTAAAAGTTATTACCCCTTCATTATTCATCATAGACAAGTACCTTTTGTGTCAAACCCCGTGTTTTGGTGATCTAGGAATCCAGTTAGCATATATAAATTAGTAAAGTGATTACAAGTAGGCCTACAATTATATACTCAAATCATTGGTTATATATTTATGTTAAGTGAAGAAGATTTTCCAATGTAATTGGACCTTTCCCCCTTTTTTTTCACGTGCCATAATACATAATGGTTATTTCACTTAGAATAACTTTTTTTTTGATACTGTCAGGAATCCAACCGTGCTCAGATCCTCTTGAAAAGAGGGGGATCCATCACAACAAATAATTTAGTTCTATTCAGACGTGAATTTATTTTATAGTTTAATTGTGCAAAAGTAGTAAGAATAAACCGAGCAGTTGATGTAGAAAAGAAAGACAGAGTATACTCTCGAGTCAATGCGTCCCTAGACTTCGTGCCACACAGACTGGAGGATCCAGTTAGTTTGCCTATAGGCCCTCCCTCGACAGAGAGAGAGAGAACTCTCAAGGTCGGCCTGCAAATGGAATGCTGATTACCATGGAACCTTGACAGCTTTAAAACAGTAAATATAGTACATTGTAGAGACTGTTTTATAGTTATTTTACAATAGATAGATAGATAGATAGATAGATAGATAGATAGATAGATAGATAGATAGATAGATAGATAGATAGATAGATAGATAGATAGATAGATAGATAGATAGATAGATAGATAGATAGATAGATAGATAGATAGATAGATAGATAGATAGATTTATAGATGTGTGATGTGAATGAGCTGCAGAGCAATGACGTCAGGAGCAGGGACTCCCTGATTGAATCAGCTGACGTAATTGAACGCAGGTGAGACTGATTGCGGGCGGGGATGAGACGCTGAAACATTCAAAAGAGAGTGGAACTCTCATGGCGGGGTCGGGGGGGGGGGGGCGTGAATACTTTACCCGAGGCAGTTGTCTTTCCGCGTTCGGTTTGCGCGCCCTGATTGGCCTCTCAGCGCCCAATCGCGTTAGCCCTACGGAGGAATACTATCCTCGAGTTAACGATAGGTTATGTATATAACCTAGTTATATGAGTACTGGCTGAGCGTCCCGCTCTATAAGCCTATCGAGATACCCCTTATCTCCTGTACCTATTGTACTCCATCACGAAAACAACTTGTACACCCACACCTGACCGGGTCCCGCCTCTATGGAGGTGCAGCCTATAAGACCATGACCATGGTCACCAACACACCCTTCCTCGCCAAAATCCCGTTTGAGTAAAAGATCCCTCAAAAGGGAACTCAGGGCCGCTTAAGAGCGGGACGCTCAGCCAGTACTCATATAACTAGGTTATATACATAACCTATCGTTATATATTCGTACTTGGCTTATCGCGTCCCGCTCTATAAGCCTATCGAGATATGGGTTAGAGCGGACGCGAGGCCCGACAGATGCATCCCCTGAGGACCCGTAAGCCCACATCAAGGGGTTCGGGGAGCCCTGTCACCCCATCCTTCCTAATGAAGGGGGGGCGCAGTCAACTCCACCTGAGTGTGAGCAAGAGGGAACTAGAACCCCTTGAACACACAGCACAGGCGGAACCAAGTGTGACCTAACACACTGTGGCCCATACCCACACACTCACACGGGAAGCAGGAAAGGCCACAGACCCCAGAACCGCCTGGGAGACAGAATCCCCGGTCATGTCCATGAGGTAAAACCTTACAAAGGGGCCCGGGGAGGACCATGAAGCTGCAGCACAGATGTCCTCCACCGAGGCCCCACCCAGGAGAGCGGCAGAGCCAGCCACCCCACAAGTGGAGTTTGCCCTGATGCCCCCAGGGGGATCCTGCCCAGCCAATGTGTAGCAGAGGGCAATGCCCTCGCACAACCAATGGTACAGGCGCTGCTTCGACAGTGCCTTACCGGCACGAGAACCACCGTAACAGACAAAAAGCTGATCGGTAACCCTGAGGTCCTGAGTACGGCTGAGGTAAATTCCCAAAGCGCGGACCGGACATGACTAGCGTGAGGAGGCCGACGAAACGCCTGAACCACAATATCCCGGGAGCAGAAGGAACTCCGGATATTCTTAGGCATGAAAGCAGGATTAGGTCGCAGAGTGGCACTGCAATCGGCCCGAAAAGACAGGCACTCTGAACGTACCGAGAGAGCACAGAGCTCACCCACGCGTTTAGCGGAAGTGACAGCCAGCAGGAACGCGGTCTTGAAAGACAGCCGTTCCAACGGCGCCTGCTCGAGCGGCTCAAACGGGGCCAAGGACAACCGACGAGGACCAATTGAAGATCCCAAGTCGGAGCCAAGGAGCGTTGCACCGGCTTAACGCGTCGAGCGCCAAGCAGGAAACGCTTCACAAGAGGGTGGCTGAACAAGACATCCCCTCAAATCCCTCATGATAGGAGGATATAGCTGCTGCATATACCCTCACCGTCGAAGCCGACAGTCTATCAAGGAGAGACTGGAGGTAACTAAGGACAGCATCCAGGGGGCAGGAGACTGGGTCCCGGCCCCCCGCCTTACACCACACTTGGAACATACGTCATCTGCCCGCGTAAAGCTCGACAGTGGAGGGAGCATGCGCATTCCGAGAACCTGCGCCCCTCAACGTACCCGTCCCAACAACCGACCTAACAGAAGTATGGGGAAGAATCCCAGGCGGCACGGCATCGGTCCCAGACCTGCCTGGCTATGTCCGGACGTAATCCCCACCCGTCAGGATGAGGACCGCCCCGCGACAGTACACCTGTACCCACATTCACCCTGCCGGGGATGTGGGGAGCCCTCAGGCCGCGCAGATGGAGGACGCCCATAGCCAGCCGCCCGCCGCCTGGTGCAGACGGGGGGAGCGTACTCCTCCCTGTCTGTCGATATACGACACTGACGTCGTATTGTCCGTCCTGATCAACACCGTTTGAGGACCAGAAGGACCGCTTTCAATACCAACACATTGAACGTAGCGCAGACCGGGCAGCATGGTTTGCCAGCTGCCCCCTACTGCGTTGGCCCGACGCGTCACCAGCGAGGGAGGCGTCGGTGAAAAACGTGACGTGAGACAGCGCCGTAACCGTCCTAGGACGGAACCTCCAGAGCGTGTTGACAACACGCTCTGAGAGGGATGCCCATAGCCCTCCAACCGTTGACTGGGAAGAGGAGTACTCTACTTCCAGTCTACAGCAAACCCCAGGCTGGTAGGGACCTGCCTGGTACGAGACCTGACGATCCACCTTGACCGCGAGGGACCAGAACGTTGTCAGGGCAGAATACACTCCGTAACCCCTGATGACGCAGAGGCCCCAGTGTGGCCTCCACGCACTTGGTGAAGATGCGGGGAGCCAGAGAAAACTGAATGGCAGCCTCTGGTACTCATACGCTAACCCTGCAAAGGAAGCGTAGGTAAGCCCTAGGATGGAAGATTGGAGATGCGCATACGCATCCTACAGGTCTATGGAGGAGAACCAGACCCCCACCTGACAGTGTTCAACAGGTAGGAGACTATCCAAAAAATGCTGAACCTTCCCATGGGACAGGTCCAGCCTGGGTCTGACACCCCCCCCCTCCCGATTTCTCAGGCACCAGAGAACACCGGGAGGAGAACGCCACGACGATGGCTTGCTTCGTCCACAGAGATTGGATCTCGTTGACCAGAGCTGTCACTGCTGGAGACCCTGACAATAGGGTCTGTACCAAACCCGAAAACGGGTGGGGTTGTGTAAACACAAGTCCCCGCCTCAGCGTTCTCTTCATCCACCTCGACATATGGTACTGCCGTAGTCATATGTGATGACACTCCCAACGCACCCGCCGCCATGTGGTGCAGGTCCGCCAGGAACTGTAGATAGTTGGCCCGGTCCCACCCGCTGTGCGTAGCCAACCCTGGAACCGTGAGAGCAGAGCGTTCCGTGTCGGGACATCTGACCCTGACACTACCCACGAGGCAATCGCACCCAAGGGGGGACCCCGACAGAAAGGGCCGGTTTGACGGCGGTTAGGTGGCCGAGCGGAGATTGCGTTCGTCACCAGCCCCGGAGCTGTGAGCTGGATTCGCCTGTTCGAATCCAGCTCACAGCTCCGGGGTTGTCACCAGCTTGGCTGGCCGTCTGCACTAATACAATTGGCTGTATTAGAGGGTGGGAGAAGCTGGCGGGGTGGGTCCGGGTCGTTGTAAACAGCGACTCCTACAGTTCGGTCGGGGCGCCTGCTAAGCGCGGATAGGACTCGAGGGGGATAGTGTGGTCCTCCCACACGCTACGCCCTCTCGATGAGAATCCGCGCTGCCAGGTGAAAAGAAGCGGTGATTGGCTGGACGTGTGTCGGAGGAAGCACGTGGTAGCCTCCACTCTCCCAGATGATCTGACTGTGGGGGTAAGTGCGCAGCGACCAGGAAGGGACTGGGAATTGGCATACGACTAACATTGGGATGGGAGAAAATCGGAGGAAAATGGAGGGGGAAAAAGACCAAAAAAAAAAAAAGAAAGGGCCGGTTTGATACGGGGGGCTTTCTAGGTGAAAAAAGCCCCCCCACTGAACACCCCTCCAGAACATGCTGAGGAGTTGTTCTGCAGCCGGACATGCAAGGTGTGAGGACCCCATGGGTTCCTACACACCGTAGCCCTGCAGTGATATTACTACCACCCAAATCACGCGTGCCTGCGAGACCACTGCCAATCTTTCAGGAGTGGGAGGCACCAACATGATACCTGGCCTGGCGAAGGCGAGGCCGGGGAAGCCCGCACTGTGTGCCTCAAAAGGTTTCGAGCCCCCCTGCTGACAACACTTATAGTTGACAGACGTAACACCAGGCTCAACCAACACAGCTTATGGTGTGGGAGCCGCTTGACAGCACAACATTCTCACGGACAGACCCAGGCTCAGCCATCAACTGGGTGTCAGCCCCTGTCCCCATGAGAAGCGAAAAGTGGAACATCAAGATGCAAACCCAAAAGAACCTCTCCACCCACACCACATACCATCCAAACCATGGCAGTCTATCGCTTCTGACCTATTTGAGGTCAAAGGTTGCCAGTTCCTTCTGACTGTGGACAGGTATTCCAAATATCCACTGGTGGATGAAATGCCTAATGTGTCTAGCCATGCAGTCGCACAAAAAATGCAGATGTACCTGTCACTGTTTGGCCGAGTAGACGAGATCCTAACAGATAATGGGCCACAGTACACAGGGCAGGCCTTCCAAAGGTTTGTAACAGACTGGGGAGTCAAACACATCACAAGCTCTCCCCATTACCCAAAGAGCAATGGGTTCATTGAAAGGCACGTGAGACACATCAAATCAATTGTGACCAAAACCCTGGAACAGGGAGGCAATCTACAGATGGCATTACTACAGGTCAGAGCGACGCCCATCGACAGTAAACTGCCATCACCAGCAGAATTGATATTTGGGAGACCTGTCACCACCCTGCTGCCAAGTCGGGCAGAGCCAGGCAGGGAGGAGCATAGGGTTCACATGGAACAGAGAACAGCGGACCTAAAAGAGCATCACGACCGCAGCTGCCGCAGAGAATTACCCCCACTCTGCCCCGGACAGCATGTGACTGTGCTGAACAAGGATAGAGGGACATGGCATCCAGCTATCATTGTACAAAAATGCATTGAGCCAAGAAGCTATGTTGTACAAACACCAAATGGCAACCAGGTCAGGCGGTGCAGGAGCCACCTGCGTGAGCTATACATCCCACAGATGCAGAGAAGTCCAACACAGACACACTTTGCTGTGCCACAGCTTCAAGAGGACACCCATGAGGGCCCACCGGAAACACCTACAATGCAGAGTGACCCACCGGAAACACCTACGATGTCACCCTGTACTACACAGGTGCCCAATAGCCCAGGACCAAGACGCACAAGATGTGGGAGGGTTGTGAACAGACCAGATTTTTACAAAGACTATGTGACCTGAGCACACATTATTGCACGGAAGGTGCCCACTACAGAGGGCCAGAACAACACCAGGAGCACAAGGCTGGGTCATCATGGGGACTCTGGTGCTTTGTTATCATTATGGTCTTGGGGGGTGAATGTAAACCTAAATGAGGGGGAGGATTTGCACTTGGTGATGTGATTTCAGTGGACTATTGACATAAGAGTGTTCCGCTAATTATATGGGGCGATGCTGCTAAACAGGGGGGATGTAGTGATATGCAGTAGGTACCATATAATGCCGGTGTGCAACCCGGACAATATATAAGAGTGCACCAGTATGTATGAGCGTCGCTAGGTCAACCAAGTAAACTTGAGTCCAGTCTGCAACTCGTTGTCTTCATTGTCTCGATAACACTTCAATGTGTATACAGAGGCGAGCTGCTCGCCTCAGGCGATTTCACGAGAGCGAAGCAGCGGCAATAACTGATTTTCTTCTGGTGCTAAAACAACAATTGCGTTCATCAACAAGGTGAGAAGCAGACCTCTCTATAGCCTTGTCCATTGTACTCATCTGTTGTTCATAAAGAGGGCAAATATCAGTTATAAAATCAGTGTCTGCTTATATTTGCATCTTAAGTCAGTACGTTACTGTAATGTCTTGCTTTCATTCGATCGACATCTGCAAAATATTGGTATGCCCTTATAATGACTGAAACAATCCATTTAGCTACTGTACTTGTATTAATCTCAACTAGATAACTGCACCTTGCACATATGTAACGGGTGTAAAACTCACTCCCCAGAGGCATCCAAACTGAGCGCTTAGGAGGGAATTCCTTTCTTGGCGCAGCGGTTTGTGATGTCGCCCGCAGTGCGGACGCCTGGGGTTCGACTCCCACTCAAGGCATGGTCGAATTCGTGGCAGGGGCGAGTTGCCTCTGTTACACTGGTGCCGTGACCCGGATGCCTTGGGTGGTGTGAGTTTAGGGGGGGTGAGTGTAACAGGTGTAAAACTCACTCCCCAGAGGCATCCAAACTGAGCGCTTAGGAGGGAATTCCTTTCTTGGCGCAGCGGTTTGTGATGTCGCCCGCAGCGCGGACGCCTGGGGTTCGACTCCCACTCAAGGCATGGTCGAATTCGTGGCAGGGGCGAGTTGCCTCTGTTACACATACATAACCCTAGGCTCTGTTACCATACTGTATACTTTGAACTCTGTTGCCTATACTCTATTTCTATACATATAACTCAATCAATTTATACCTCCTACCTCTCACTGTCTCACTGTCTACTACTGGCATGATGAACCTGTGATTTGACATTATATATTATTATTAGCTTTGTTGTTGTGTTCAATGTCACTCCAGGAAGCTACACAGACCCCCCCCCCTCCCCCTGAGGAATGCAGGAGAGACGTTTATATTTTTGAATATACTAATGTATACTAATGTACTTTCTATTCTACCTCAGGAGCGTATGGGTTCGACAGAGGCCTGGTGTGTGGTGGCAGCATGTCCTGGCTAGCTGGGGCGATCCGGAATGGCTACAAAATTTCCGGATGAGGAAAACTACATTCATGGAGTTGTGTGGTATACTTAGGCCACATCTACAACGAGACGCAACCAGGAGGAGTCCAGTGCCTGTGGAACAGCGTGTGGCTATATGCATCTGGAGATTGGCCACAAACGTGGAGTTTCGGTCCATTTCCCACTTATTTGGTATTGGTCTATCGACAGCTTGTGCTATAACCAACAATGTTGCCTCTGTAATTATGGACAAGATGCTCTCCCTCTATATTAGATCACCATCTGAACATGAATTGAAGAGCATCATTCAAGGGTACAGTGACCGGTGGGGTTTCCCAGAATGTGGTGGGGCTATTGATGGGACCCATATTGGCATTTTAGCGCCACCAGACGCCCCTGCAGAGTATTATAACCGTAAGGGGTTCTACTCCATCATTCTGCAAGGTGTGGTAGACAATCGACTGAGGTTCTGGGACATAAATGTGGGTTGGCCAGGCAGAGTGCATGACGCAAGAGTGTTTGGGAATTCCAATGTTTATGACCGGGGTCAGAGTGGCACACTGTTCCCCAATCTCACAAAGAGGATTGAGGGTGTAGATGTCCCTGTAGTGATTCTAGGTGATGCTGCCTACCCACTCCTCACATGGTTGATGAAACCATACCCAGAGGGCAATGCAACTCCTGCACAGAAAACATTCAACTACCGGCTCAACAAAGCACACATGACCGTTGAGCGTGCATTTGGCCGTCTCAAAGGAAGATGGCGGTGTTTGATGAAGAGATACGATTGCCACATTGCAAATATCAACACCACCGTGGCAGCTTGTTGCATACTTCACAATTTTTGTGAGGTACACAATGAGGAGTATGTTGACGACTGTGACGTTGGCATTGGCAGAGACAATGAAGAGCGGGATCCACGCGGGGCAAACGCCACTGCCACTGCCCACGCCACAAGAGATGTCTTGTGCACCTACTTCCATGATGCTTAAAGGCACATCAAACAGCATTAAATACAGTGACACTCTCAAGGGGCTTTTTTCTAGAATATCACATGTTGTTTTTCATTGTGGTATCTATTGTCAGTATTATGTTTTTTTCAATAAATGTATCCAATCCCAGATTATGTGGACCTCATCTTGACCCTAATACAAGGCAACACTTAACAGCCAAAATAAAACACATGCTTGGTCAGTTGGCTGCTGTCATTAATTACTGATAAAGTCTTGTCTCAGGGATCTCTGTTTCAGAAGATCCAAGCTAACAAGATTATGGCTAGCAGTGTCCATTGAATTGAATGCAGACATTATTAAGGCAGACATTATAATGTACTCGTCATTCACACACAAATCAAGCACTCCAGACATTATAATAATGTTGTTGCCAGACATTCAAGGTTAGATGGTATCCATTGTCTGCCTAATGGCGGGGAGGAACTACATTAATTCTAGTCATTCACACACAAATCTGCACATCTGCCTCAAGTCACATTCCATTCAGACACAAATCAAGCACTCCAGACATTATAATAATGTTGTTGCCAGAGATTCAAGGGTAGATGGTATCCATTGTCTGCCTAATGGCGGGGAGGAACTACATTAATTCTAGTCATTGACACACAAATCTGCACATCTGCCTCATAAGTCACATTCCATTCAGACACAAATCAAGCACCAATCAAGCACCAATGTGCTCTATAGTAATTGAAATGTATTATAATGTTTACCACTCCTGCCTAATGGCCGAATAGATGACAAGGGTAGATTAAAGCTGGTATGATTATTCAGAACAGAGGATGGTCTCTCACTTCACCAACTGTTTTAACTACAACACTCTGTAACTGTTTTATAGTGATACTATAATATTGAATCCTTCATTTGCCAGACTGGACCATTATCCCTTTCACTTCAGTTATATAACAGTGACATTAAACTATGTATCCCTTAAACGATTCCTATTTTTTTCAGTATCAGGGAAATTAAATCTAAAATGTACAAACTAGCAAACTCTTAACAGTGCATAGTAATAAGTCGATGCAAATCTTTCCAATGTGAGGTATCAAGAGGTTTATTTGTTAAAAAAAAATAGATACGACATATGCATGGTAAAAAAAAAGACATGCTAGGTTCCTATTATTGCAAAATAGAATAATAAAATAGAATACAATAGGCAGGCATTGAAAAAATATTAGATGACAAGATATGCATGGGGGGGGAAAAGACATGCTAGGTTCCTGAGAAACTGGTTCTTATGTACACTACTATGCTATATACAATTTACAGTGTCTGTCTATTATAGATGGTTGATGAAACCATACCCGGAGGGCAATGCAACTCCTGCACAGAAAACATTCAACTACCGGCTCAACAAAGCACACATGACCGTTGAGCGTGCATTTGGCCGTCTCAAAGGAAGATGGCGGTGTTTGATGAAGAGATACGATTGCCACATTGCAAATATCAACACCACCGTGGCAGCTTGTTGCATACTTCACAATTTTTGTGAGGTACACAATGAGGAGTATGTTGACGACTGTGACGTTGGCATTGGCAGAGACAATGAAGAGCGGGATCCACGCGGGGCAAACGCCACTGCCACTGCCCACGCCACAAGAGATGTCTTGTGCACCTACTTCCATGATGCTTAAAGGCACATCAAACAGCATTAAATACAGTGACACTCTCAAGGGGCTTTTTTCTAGAATATCACATGTTGTTTTTCAATTGTTTTTCATTGTGGTATCTATTGTCAGTATTATGTTTTTTTCAATAAATGTATCCAATCCCAGATTATGTGGACCTCATCTTGACCCTAATACAAGGCAACACTTAACAGCCAAAATAAAACACATGCTTGGTCAGTTGGCTGCTGTCATTAATTACTGATAAAGTCTTGTCTCAGGGATCTCTGTTTCAGAAGATCCAAGCTAACAAGATTATGGCTAGCAGTGTCCATTGAATTGAATGCAGACATTATTAAGGCAGACATTATAATGTACTCGTCATTCACACACAAATCAAGCACTCCAGACATTATAATAATGTTGTTGCCAGACATTCAAGGTTAGATGGTATCCATTGTCTGCCTAATGGCGGGGAGGAACTACATTAATTCTAGTCATTCACACACAAATCTGCACATCTGCCTCAAGTCACATTCCATTCAGACACAAATCAAGCACTCCAGACATTATAATAATGTTGTTGCCAGAGATTCAAGGGTAGATGGTATCCATTGTCTGCCTAATGGCGGGGAGGAACTACATTAATTCTAGTCATTGACACACAAATCTGCACATCTGCCTCATAAGTCACATTCCATTCAGACACAAATCAAGCACCAATCAAGCACCAATGTGCTCTATAGTAATTGAAATGTATTATAATGTTTACCACTCCTGCCTAATGGCCGAATAGATGACAAGGGTAGATTAAAGCTGGTATGATTATTCAGAACAGAGGATGGTCTCTCACTTCACCAACTGTTTTAACTACAACACTCTGTAACTGTTTTATAGTGATACTATAATATTGAATCCTTCATTTGCCAGACTGGACCATTATCCCTTTCACTTCAGTTATATAACAGTGACATTAAACTATGTATCCCTTAAACGATTCCTATTTTTTTCAGTATCAGGGAAATTAAATCTAAAATGTACAAACTAGCAAACTCTTAACAGTGCATAGTAATAAGTCGATGCAAATCTTTCCAATGTGAGGTATCAAGAGGTTTATTTGTTAAAAAAAAATAGATACGACATATGCATGGTAAAAAAAAAGACATGCTAGGTTCCTATTATTGCAAAATAGAATAATAAAATAGAATACAATAGGCAGGCATTGAAAAAATATTAGATGACAAGATATGCATGGGGGGGGAAAAGACATGCTAGGTTCCTGAGAAACTGGTTCTTATGTACACTACTATGCTATATACAATTTACAGTGTCTGTCTATTATAGTGTGCAAAATAGAATAACAAAATAGAATACAATAGGCATTGAAAAAATATGGATGACAAGATATGCATGGTAAAAAAAAAAGACATGCAAAATAAAACATAATATAACTGTTATGGCACCTAGTTTTACTCAAATGTACAGTTTAAAAAATGTGCAGAGGGATGGGGGAGAAAGAAGGGCAACACCTTTCCTTCTACAATCATTAGAGCCTGTGATAGGTAGATGGTTCTCCAAAGTTCTCATAATTTTGAGGGGCAGGAGGCTGTGGGTGTGCAGTGCGCTGCGATTCAAACATAGTGCACATCATCCTCATGAAGGCCACGTTCTCTCGCTCTGCTCTGCGTCCAGCAAGCTCGTTCTCTCGCTCTATTCTGCGGTCAGCCCGCTCGCTCTCTTGGGATGATCTGCGGTCTGCCTCCTCGTTCTCCGCTCTGCGCTCTCCCTCTCGTGCTCGCTCAGCGCGCTCGACCTCTCGCTTCCACAGGTCCTCGCGCTGCTGTGCCTCTCGCTCTGATCTCAAGTCCAAACTTCTCGCTTCTCGCTCTGAACGCAGATCCTCTGCTTGGGAGAAATCCAGGAATCTCTTGTTGGTCAGGTCTATAAAGGCACCCACAGTGTCTCTTTCATCAGCAGTCCTCTTCCGCCGGGTGTTGGGACTTGTGCCATCTGAAACTCCTGTATATATGCAAGCAAAAATATAAAATTAATTTTCAATTCATATAGAGTGTGAAAGCCCCCTTAGCGTGTGTGTGTTCCTGTGGGTCGCCCATTGCATGTTCCAATATTTGATCAGGAAATAATATTTTTTTGCAATTTCAGTTACTTTTCCCTGTTTGATTTATCCATTGCCTTCCATAGTAAAATTGCCTTTTTCATTTGTGATTTATATTTTCTCCCAAAGGGACTGGACTTAAATACCCAGAAGTCAACTACATATCCCATCTCTATTTGAGTTTTTTGTGTCCACTGTACACCTAGTCCAAAATGTATTGAGGGGTGTTGGAAGGGGCACAGTGTATTGTGTACATTTTATTGGCTGTTGTATTCTATTGTGGATGGTTGAAACCTTTGTTTGCATGTTGTGGTGTGGATTAAAACGTGTTTTGTTTCCGGACTTTGTGTACTACCTGGATGAAGCAGACCAGCTCGCTCAGAACACGGCCAGAACTTCGACCAGGGTCTAGGTAAGCCAGCTAACGGCTATACAAATTGTATATTTGTATAATACAATACATAGATTAAACTACTGCCATGGCATCATGTCATAAAATCAAAACGATCCCTTCAATGTAATCGTGTGAATGGATCTTTCGGGTTTTCTTTTCAATTCTTGAGTGGTCAGAAATGGTTTGATATAGCAACATAGCTGTAAATGGTATCAATTCAGAAATTGCTGGAGCATCTTATTACATATAATTATGAATAGGAATGGTCATTATTGACAAATTACATGATGCCCCAAGCCCCTCTATACTCAAAAAAAATTAATCATTTCAATAGGCAAGATTCAAAACATTATGAACTGAAATACATTGCTGAGCCTTCAGCACATTTCTTATAGAGATGGTATCAGATAATCTTGCATCAAATAGTGAATGCCACTGTATGCTGAATGTCTGCACAGTATTATATATATTTCCATAGCTCACCGTCAGTAAATATTGGACACTAAGTATTAGACTACAAGAGAGCTGTACGTCTGCAAAGGTAGTGATGTAATGCTTTGAATGGGTCAATTTCGTTCTGGGATTGTGCAGGGTTTGGATGGTGGGTGGAGCCCAATGTGATATATTTTCATGAGGCCTAAAATTCCTGGCAGTGCCCCTGGGTGTTGGTCTCTGCTTATTTATGCTAAATAACATAATCAAAAAGTAAAATCTGAATCAGAATATACAGTACACCTATCTAGATCTCGTTTAACACCAATCTCTTGGGTGCAACATTTATTTATTCTCTTTATTTTATTAGAGAATTGTGAATTGGTAAAATAATAATTTCTTGATACAAAAAATAAAGAAAATAGTGTAAAATCAAGCTGTATTAAAGAAAATCACAGCCCTTTTTGTTTGTTTACCTAGGGTGCCAACACTTTTGCAAGGAGCTCTTATCTCCAAAGGCTGACTCTGTGGTACTAATATAAAGCTTCATAAATTGACTTCCAACCACCAGTGAATTGTTTCCTCTTTTTATCATTGTCTTCTAACATTGCCCTCTTTATATTGTATTTTAAACAATGCAAATCATCTATCCCACAATGCAAAGCATATTTTGCTGTTAGCAAGCATTAGCACTAACATTTGCCACCAAACATTAGAGCTGCTATATGAAATGGTAGCTGACATTAGCTCTATTTCTGGTAGCTAATGTTTATAGATAATATTTTTATGTAATCCTTTTATTTTTATTTGTTTAATACATCCACTGAACCTTTAGAGAGGTGCAGAATAAAAGTATTGCTTTCCCCCCAATGAATTTGTCATTTAAAATATGTTGGCAACAAAATATGTTGTTGTTTACATGTTGCGTGCATGTATCCCCTCCCTTCTTCCAATTTCCCCACATGGAATGCACCTGATTGGATGAATGAAATGCTGGTGCTCTAGTGCGACGCTTAGTGGTCGAATGTTATGTATAGCACATTTAACTAAGCAAAAGAGGGTAGATGCTTTGCAGTGGGCTACATTGGGAGAGCCGGTCTCCTCGTTGTGAATGGGTGTGGTCCTCTGTTCTCCAGACACTTGTTCACAGCTGCTCTGCTGACAAATCAGTAGGCTAAATATTGTCATTTGTTGGTACAGTAGCAGTGAAATGTGTTATCATGTGTCAAATAACCCAACGATTTCAAAGATAAATCTTTATTCTGAGAGATAGAAAAATGGTTACAAAGCACTAAACAGGGTTAACAGACCCATCTTCTAAGAACACAAATGGTTAGGCCAATTATAAGCAATGAAGAAATTATACCATGTTATATCTCCCCCTAGTCACAAACACAAAATAGGCATATGCACTATTCTAGATTTCAAACTAATGTAAACACAATGTTACCAAAAACACAAAGCTTGTAAAATAATCAAATTATTTTATATAAAGATCCTATGAAAAAAATGTATGCAAGTGAATAACAAGATGGCCATGATTATTTAGGCCTAGTTTGAAAGGGAAAAGCCAATTGATACAAAAAAATAAAAAGAATAACATACACGTTATAATCTCAATTCAAATACCCAGGTTCTCATTCGTTCTTTCACTTTAACATAAAATATCATTGGGACTTTTGTTTCTTTCATAGACCATTTAAATGATATGCTGTATAGTATATTGTATTGACATTTCCATTGAACTGAAGCTAAAACCTAAGAGTCAACAAAAAGTTTAAGACATTAACCATGTATTTCCTTAAGACCCACCCAGCCTATTCTGCATTTCTGATACACTCTGACAAAAGTCCAAAGGGACCAAAACATTACTTTGTTAATCAACCAAGCGGCGCTAAGCAAGAGCAGTGTGCAATGCATGATCATGTCCTTTTAAATGTATAGTGGATTAGTAAGTGGACCTGGTGTTGTAGGTGGTGCGGGTGTAGCTGCTGGTTCTGACTTGGCTGCTGCTGCTGCTGAGTGAGGAAGCGGAGGAAGTCAGATCTACACTGCCCCTGCGAGAGCCCAGTCGTGAGCCAGTCGTGGAGCCAGGGGTGGAGCCAGGGTTAGAGTTGTAGGGGCTGGCGATACCTTTGGAGGACGTGAAGGAAGCCTGGATCATCCTTACACCAGTGTTTTCCTCCACTAGACAGCTATCCATAGCCTCTTTGTAGGAGATCTTAAGTTTGCTCTTGGGGCATGTTAGTATCTTTGCATGGCGTCTGGTATCTTGGAGCTTCTGGGCCGCTCTCCCGTCCAGCCAGCCTAATCTCAGGGCTTCCTCTAGGGTTCTTTTACAACCCATTTCCGGATCATACAGTCCCCCTGTCACAAACTGGTACTCCAAGAACCTCTGGCCTGCTTCATAAGGCAGCCACCTCTCCTTCATGGCCAGGGCAGCAGACATTTTCTTCTTGGTCTTGATATTCTCATAACCAATGTAGACCTTTTGGGCAGGCTTCAGCCTAGTAGCCATGTCCTCGTCTATGATGCCCTGGCGAGAGGCCTCCAGGATGCCCAGTCTTTGGCCATTAACAGGGTTAACAATGCCCCCAGTACAGGCCTGAGCCTCCAGCAGTCTCTGGGCAGTGATAGAGTCAACCAGGCCACGCATTTGTGCCTCTGTGATGGAAATCTTCTCCAGGGTCTGTAGGTCAAAGACTGCCCCCACAGGACTCAGCTCATTCACTGTTTCATCAGGGGGGGCAGGGTGATAGAAACACTGGACATGTGCCTCAGGGAGTCAGAGGAGGGTAGGTCTCCATCACTGATAATGGCACTGCGTTCTGTGACCATGCTAGTTTTTGTCGCGGTCAACTGGGAGAAATTTGATGACGAGACTGCTGATGACGAGGACATAGATGAAGCCCCCGTGGCTGCCGACATTCTTGTCGTAGTTGAAGATAATGCCGGAGACGCAGAAGATGATGATGATCTGTCTTTGGCCTTATTGGTGATGATATCTGCAAACTGAGTGAGAGTAATTCTTTGGGAGCGGTATTGATCATACATTGACTGATCAACCACACCCTGCTCCAGTAGTTCTTGGATGTCATACTGTTTTCCAGTCTTCCTGTCAATGATAACCGTCCGTGTGGATCCACCTGGAGCAGTTATGGTGATTTCTTCCCATTCATACTCTTGCTCTGACAGCTCCAATGATGACCTTGTGGCTGCTGATATTTTTGTTGAAGTTGTTTTTGACGATGAAGATAATGACGGTGATCGGGAAGATGATGATGATCTGGCTTTAGTCTCGCTGGTGATAATATCTGCAAACTGAGTGGGAGTAATTCTTTGGGAGTGGTATTTGTCATACGTTGACTGATCAATCACCCCCTGCTCCAGCAGTTCTTGGATGTCATACTGCTTTCCAGTCTTCCTGTCAATGATAACCATCCGTGTGGATCCATCTTGAGCAGTGATGGTGGTTTGCTCCCATTGATACTCTTGCTCTGACAGCTCCAGTGATGGCCTTGAGGTCAAAGAAGATGGCCCTGTGGCTGCTGGCGTTGTTGTTGAAGTTGTTGTTGTTGTTGTTGTTGTTGTTGTTGTTGTTGTTGAAGATAATGAAGGTGATGGGGAAGATGCTGATTATTCAGAACAGAGGATGGTCTCTCACTTCACCAACTGTTTTAACTACAACACTCTGTAACTGTTTTATAGTGATACTATAATATTGAATCCTTCATTTGCCAGACTGGACCATTATCCCTTTCACTTCAGTTATATAACAGTGACATTAAACTATGTATCCCTTAAACGATTCCTATTTTTTTCAGTATCAGGGAAATTAAATCTAAAATGTACAAACTAGCAAACTCTTAACAGTGCATAGTAATAAGTCGATGCAAATCTTTCCAATGTGAGGTATCAAGAGGTTTATTTGTTAAAAAAAATAGATACGACATATGCATGGTAAAAAAAAAGACATGCTAGGTTCCTATTATTGCAAAATAGAATAATAAAATAGAATACAATAGGCAGGCATTGAAAAAATATTAGATGACAAGATATGCATGGGGGGGGAAAAGACATGCTAGGTTCCTGAGAAACTGGTTCTTATGTACACTACTATGCTATATACAATTTACAGTGTCTGTCTATTATAGATGGTTGATGAAACCATACCCGGAGGGCAATGCAACTCCTGCACAGAAAACATTCAACTACCGGCTCAACAAAGCATACATGACCGTTGAGCGTGCATTTGGCCGTCTCAAAGGAAGATGGCGGTGTTTGATGAAGAGATACGATTGCCACATTGCAAATATCAACACCACCGTGGCAGCTTGTTGCATACTTCACAATTTTTGTGAGGTACACAATGAGGAGTATGTTGACGACTGTGACGTTGGCATTGGCAGAGACAATGAAGAGCGGGATCCACGCGGGGCAAACGCCACTGCCACTGCCCACGCCACAAGAGATGTCTTGTGCACCTACTTCCATGATGCTTAAAGGCACATCAAACAGCATTAAATACAGTGACACTCTCAAGGGGCTTTTTTCTAGAATATCACATGTTGTTTTTCAATTGTTTTTCATTGTGGTATCTATTGTCAGTATTATGTTTTTTTCAATAAATGTATCCAATCCCAGATTATGTGGACCTCATCTTGACCCTAATACAAGGCAACACTTAACAGCCAAAATAAAACACATGCTTGGTCAGTTGGCTGCTGTCATTAATTACTGATAAAGTCTTGTCTCAGGGATCTCTGTTTCAGAAGATCCAAGCTAACAAGATTATGGCTAGCAGTGTCCATTGAATTGAATGCAGACATTATTAAGGCAGACATTATAATGTACTCGTCATTCACACACAAATCAAGCACTCCAGACATTATAATAATGTTGTTGCCAGACATTCAAGGTTAGATGGTATCCATTGTCTGCCTAATGGCGGGGAGGAACTACATTAATTCTAGTCATTCACACACAAATCTGCACATCTGCCTCAAGTCACATTCCATTCAGACACAAATCAAGCACTCCAGACATTATAATAATGTTGTTGCCAGAGATTCAAGGGTAGATGGTATCCATTGTCTGCCTAATGGCGGGGAGGAACTACATTAATTCTAGTCATTGACACACAAATCTGCACATCTGCCTCATAAGTCACATTCCATTCAGACACAAATCAAGCACCAATCAAGCACCAATGTGCTCTATAGTAATTGAAATGTATTATAATGTTTACCACTCCTGCCTAATGGCCGAATAGATGACAAGGGTAGATTAAAGCTGGTATGATTATTCAGAACAGAGGATGGTCTCTCACTTCACCAACTGTTTTAACTACAACACTCTGTAACTGTTTTATAGTGATACTATAATATTGAATCCTTCATTTGCCAGACTGGACCATTATCCCTTTCACTTCAGTTATATAACAGTGACATTAAACTATGTATCCCTTAAACGATTCCTATTTTTTTCAGTATCAGGGAAATTAAATCTAAAATGTACAAACTAGCAAACTCTTAACAGTGCATAGTAATAAGTCGATGCAAATCTTTCCAATGTGAGGTATCAAGAGGTTTATTTGTTAAAAAAAAATAGATACGACATATGCATGGTAAAAAAAAAGACATGCTAGGTTCCTATTATTGCAAAATAGAATAATAAAATAGAATACAATAGGCAGGCATTGAAAAAATATTAGATGACAAGATATGCATGGGGGGGGAAAAGACATGCTAGGTTCCTGAGAAACTGGTTCTTATGTACACTACTATGCTATATACAATTTACAGTGTCTGTCTATTATAGATGGTTGATGAAACCATACCCGGAGGGCAATGCAACTCCTGCACAGAAAACATTCAACTACCGGCTCAACAAAGCACACATGACCGTTGAGCGTGCATTTGGCCGTCTCAAAGGAAGATGGCGGTGTTTGATGAAGAGATACGATTGCCACATTGCAAATATCAACACCACCGTGGCAGCTTGTTGCATACTTCACAATTTTTGTGAGGTACACAATGAGGAGTATGTTGACGACTGTGACGTTGGCATTGGCAGAGACAATGAAGAGCGGGATCCACGCGGGGCAAACGCCACTGCCACTGCCCACGCCACAAGAGATGTCTTGTGCACCTACTTCCATGATGCTTAAAGGCACATCAAACAGCATTAAATACAGTGACACTCTCAAGGGGCTTTTTTCTAGAATATCACATGTTGTTTTTCATTGTGGTATCTATTGTCAGTATTATGTTTTTTTCAATAAATGTATCCAATCCCAGATTATGTGGACCTCATCTTGACCCTAATACAAGGCAACACTTAACAGCCAAAATAAAACACATGCTTGGTCAGTTGGCTGCTGTCATTAATTACTGATAAAGTCTTGTCTCAGGGATCTCTGTTTCAGAAGATCCAAGCTAACAAGATTATGGCTAGCAGTGTCCATTGAATTGAATGCAGACATTATTAAGGCAGACATTATAATGTACTCGTCATTCACACACAAATCAAGCACTCCAGACATTATAATAATGTTGTTGCCAGACATTCAAGGTTAGATGGTATCCATTGTCTGCCTAATGGCGGGGAGGAACTACATTAATTCTAGTCATTCACACACAAATCTGCACATCTGCCTCAAGTCACATTCCATTCAGACACAAATCAAGCACTCCAGACATTATAATAATGTTGTTGCCAGAGATTCAAGGGTAGATGGTATCCATTGTCTGCCTAATGGCGGGGAGGAACTACATTAATTCTAGTCATTGACACACAAATCTGCACATCTGCCTCATAAGTCACATTCCATTCAGACACAAATCAAGCACCAATCAAGCACCAATGTGCTCTATAGTAATTGAAATGTATTATAATGTTTACCACTCCTGCCTAATGGCCGAATAGATGACAAGGGTAGATTAAAGCTGGTATGATTATTCAGAACAGAGGATGGTCTCTCACTTCACCAACTGTTTTAACTACAACACTCTGTAACTGTTTTATAGTGATACTATAATATTGAATCCTTCATTTGCCAGACTGGACCATTATCCCTTTCACTTCAGTTATATAACAGTGACATTAAACTATGTATCCCTTAAACGATTCCTATTTTTTTCAGTATCAGGGAAATTAAATCTAAAATGTACAAACTAGCAAACTCTTAACAGTGCATAGTAATAAGTCGATGCAAATCTTTCCAATGTGAGGTATCAAGAGGTTTATTTGTTAAAAAAAAATAGATACGACATATGCATGGTAAAAAAAAAGACATGCTAGGTTCCTATTATTGCAAAATAGAATAATAAAATAGAATACAATAGGCAGGCATTGAAAAAATATTAGATGACAAGATATGCATGGGGGGGGAAAAGACATGCTAGGTTCCTGAGAAACTGGTTCTTATGTACACTACTATGCTATATACAATTTACAGTGTCTGTCTATTATAGTGTGCAAAATAGAATAACAAAATAGAATACAATAGGCATTGAAAAAATATGGATGACAAGATATGCATGGTAAAAAAAAAGACATGCAAAATAAAACATAATATAACTGTTATGGCACCTAGTTTTACTCAAATGTACAGTTTAAAAAATGTGCAGAGGGATGGGGGAGAAAGAAGGGCAACACCTTTCCTTCTACAATCATTAGAGCCTGTGATAGGTAGATGGTTCTCCAAAGTTCTCATAATTTTGAGGGGCAGGAGGCTGTGGGTGTGCAGTGCGCTGCGATTCAAACATAGTGCACATCATCCTCATGAAGGCCACGTTCTCTCGCTCTGCTCTGCGTCCAGCAAGCTCGTTCTCTCGCTCTATTCTGCGGTCAGCCCGCTCGCTCTCTTGGGATGATCTGCGGTCTGCCTCCTCGTTCTCCGCTCTGCGCTCTCCCTCTCGTGCTCGCTCAGCGCGCTCGACCTCTCGCTTCCACAGGTCCTCGCGCTGCTGTGCCTCTCGCTCTGATCTCAAGTCCAAACTTCTCGCTTCTCGCTCTGAACGCAGATCCTCTGCTTGGGAGAAATCCAGGAATCTCTTGTTGGTCAGGTCTATAAAGGCACCCACAGTGTCTCTTTCATCAGCAGTCCTCTTCCGCCGGGTGTTGGGACTTGTGCCATCTGAAACTCCAATATTTGATCAGGAAATAATATTTTTTTGCAATTTCAGTTACTTTTCCCTGTTTGATTTATCCATTGCCTTCCATAGTAAAATTGCCTTTTTCATTTGTGATTTATATTTTCTCCCAAAGGGACTGGACTTAAATACCCAGAAGTCAACTACATATCCCATCTCTATTTGAGTTTTTTGTGTCCACTTAGTCTGTACACCTAGTCCAAAATGTATTGAGGGGTGTTGGAAGGGGCACAGTGTATTGTGTACATTTTATTGGCTGTTGTATTCTATTGTGGATGGTTGAAACCTTTGTTTGCATGTTGTGGTGTGGATTAAAACGTGTTTTGTTTCCGGACTTTGTGTACTACCTGGATGAAGCAGACCAGCTCGCTCAGAACACGGCCAGAACTTCGACCAGGGTCTAGGTAAGCCAGCTAACGGCTATACAAATTGTATATTTGTATAATACAATACATAGATTAAACTACTGCCATGGCATCATGTCATAAAATCAAAACGATCCCTTCAATGTAATCGTGTGAATGGATCTTTCGGGTTTTCTTTTCAATTCTTGAGTGGTCAGAAATGGTTTGATATAGCAACATAGCTGTAAATGGTATCAATTCAGAAATTGCTGGAGCATCTTATTACATATAATTATGAATAGGAATGGTCATTATTGACAAATTACATGATGCCCCAAGCCCCTCTATACTCAAAAAAAATTAATCATTTCAATAGGCAAGATTCAAAACATTATGAACTGAAATACATTGCTGAGCCTTCAGCACATTTCTTATAGAGATGGTATCAGATAATCTTGCATCAAATAGTGAATGCCACTGTATGCTGAATGTCTGCACAGTATTATATATATTTCCATAGCTCACCGTCAGTAAATATTGGACACTAAGTATTAGACTACAAGAGAGCTGTACGTCTGCAAAGGTAGTGATGTAATGCTTTGAATTGGTCAATTTCGTTCTGGGATTGTGCAGGGTTTGGATGGTGGGTGGAGCCCAATGTGATATATTTTCATGAGGCCTAAAATTCCTGGCAGTGCCCCTGGGTGTTGGTCTCTGCTTATTTATGCTAAATAACATAATCAAAAAGTAAAATCTGAATCAGAATATACAGTACACCTATCTAGATCTCGTTTAACACCAATCTCTTGGGTGCAACATTTATTTATTCTCTTTATTTTATTAGAGAATTGTGAATTGGTAAAATAATAATTTCTTGATACAAAAAATAAAGAAAATAGTGTAAAATCAAGCTGTATTAAAGAAAATCACATCCCTTTTTTGTTTGTTTACCTAGGGTGCCAACACTTTTGCAAGGAGCTCTTATCTCCAAAGGCTGACTCTGTGGTACTAATATAAAGCTTCATAAATTGACTTCCAACCACCAGTGAATTGTTTCCTCTTTTTATCATTGTCTTCTAACATTGCCCTCTTTATATTGTATTTTAAACAATGCAAATCATCTATCCCACAATGCAAAGCATATTTTGCTGTTAGCAAGCATTAGCACTAACATTTGCCACCAAACATTAGAGCTGCTATATGAAATGGTAGCTGACATTAGCTCTATTTCTGGTAGCTAATGTTTATAGATAATATTTTTATGTAATCCTTTTATTTTTATTTGTTTAATACATCCACTGAACCTTTAGAGAGGTGCAGAATAAAAGTATTGCTTTCCCCCCAATGAATTTGTCATTTAAAATATGTTGGCAACAAAATATGTTGTTGTTTACATGTTGCGTGCATGTATCCCCTCCCTTCTTCCAATTTCCCCACATGGAATGCACCTGATTGGATGAATGAAATGCTGGTGCTCTAGTGCGACGCTTAGTGGTCGAATGTTATGTATAGCACATTTAACTAAGCAAAAGAGGGTAGATGCTTTGCAGTGGGCTACATTGGGAGAGCCGGTCTCCTCGTTGTGAATGGGTGTGGTCCTCTGTTCTCCAGACACTTGTTCACAGCTGCTCTGCTGACAAATCAGTAGGCTAAATATTGTCATTTGTTGGTACAGTAGCAGTGAAATGTGTTATCATGTGTCAAATAACCCAACGATTTCAAAGATAAATCTTTATTCTGAGAGATAGAAAAATGGTTACAAAGCACTAAACAGGGTTAACAGACCCATCTTCTAAGAACACAAATGGTTAGGCCAATTATAAGCAATGAAGAAATTATACCATGTTATATCTCCCCCTAGTCACAAACACAAAATAGGCATATGCACTATTCTAGATTTCAAACTAATGTAAACACAATGTTACCAAAAACACAAAGCTTGTAAAATAATCAAATTATTTTATATAAAGATCCTATGAAAAAAATGTATGCAAGTGAATAACAAGATGGCCATGATTATTTAGGCCTAGTTTGAAAGGGAAAAGCCAATTGATACAAAAAAATAAAAAGAATAACATACACGTTATAATCTCAATTCAAATACCCAGGTTCTCATTCGTTCTTTCACTTTAACATAAAATATCATTGGGACTTTTGTTTCTTTCATAGACCATTTAAATGATATGCTGTATAGTATATTGTATTGACATTTCCATTGAACTGAAGCTAAAACCTAAGAGTCAACAAAAAGTTTAAGACATTAACCATGTATTTCCTTAAGACCCACCCAGCCTATTCTGCATTTCTGATACACTCTGACAAAAGTCCAAAGGGACCAAAACATTACTTTGTTAATCAACCAAGCGGCGCTAAGCAAGAGCAGTGTGCAATGCATGATCATGTCCTTTTAAATGTATAGTGGATTAGTAAGTGGACCTGGTGTTGTAGGTGGTGCGGGTGTAGCTGCTGGTTCTGACTTGGCTGCTGCTGCTGCTGAGTGAGGAAGCGGAGGAAGTCAGATCTACACTGCCCCTGCGAGAGCCCAGTCGTGAGCCAGTCGTGGAGCCAGGGGTGGAGCCAGGGTTAGAGTTGTAGGGGCTGGCGATACCTTTGGAGGACGTGAAGGAAGCCTGGATCATCCTTACACCAGTGTTTTCCTCCACTAGACAGCTATCCATAGCCTCTTTGTAGGAGATCTTAAGTTTGCTCTTGGGGCATGTTAGTATCTTTGCATGGCGTCTGGTATCTTGGAGCTTCTGGGCCGCTCTCCCGTCCAGCCAGCCTAATCTCAGGGCTTCCTCTAGGGTTCTTTTACAACCCATTTCCGGATCATACAGTCCCCCTGTCACAAACTGGTACTCCAAGAACCTCTGGCCTGCTTCATAAGGCAGCCACCTCTCCTTAATGGCCAGGGCAGCAGACATTTTCTTCTTGGTCTTGATATTCTCATAACCAATGTAGACCTTTTGGGCAGGCTTCAGCCTAGTAGCCATGTCCTCGTCTATGATGCCCTGGCGAGAGGCCTCCAGGATGCCCAGTCTTTGGCCATTAACAGGGTTAACAATGCCCCCAGTACAGGCCTGAGCCTCCAGCAGTCTCTGGGCAGTGATAGAGTCAACCAGGCCACGCATTTGTGCCTCTGCGATGGAAATCTTCTCCAGGGTCTGTAGGTCAAAGACTGCCCCCACAGGACTCAGCTCATTCACTGTTTCATCAGGGGGGGCAGGGTGATAGAAACACTGGACATGTGCCTCAGGGAGTCAGAGGAGGGTAGGTCTCCATCACTGATAATGGCACTGCGTTCTGTGACCATGCTAGTTTTTGTCGCGGTCAACTGGGAGAAATTTGATGACGAGACTGCTGATGACGAGGACATAGATGAAGCCCCCGTGGCTGCCGACATTCTTGTCGTAGTTGAAGATAATGCCGGAGACGCAGAAGATGATGATGATCTGTCTTTGGCCTTATTGGTGATGATATCTGCAAACTGAGTGAGAGTAATTCTTTGGGAGCGGTATTGATCATACATTGACTGATCAACCACACCCTGCTCCAGTAGTTCTTGGATGTCATACTGTTTTCCAGTCTTCCTGTCAATGATAACCGTCCGTGTGGATCCACCTGGAGCAGTTATGGTGATTTCTTCCCATTCATACTCTTGCTCTGACAGCTCCAATGATGACCTTGTGGCTGCTGATATTTTTGTTGAAGTTGTTTTTGACGATGAAGATAATGACGGTGATCGGGAAGATGATGATGATCTGGCTTTAGTCTCGCTGGTGATAATATCTGCAAACTGAGTGGGAGTAATTCTTTGGGAGTGGTATTTGTCATACGTTGACTGATCAATCACCCCCTGCTCCAGCAGTTCTTGGATGTCATACTGCTTTCCAGTCTTCCTGTCAATGATAACCATCCGTGTGGATCCATCTTGAGCAGTGATGGTGGTTTGCTCCCATTGATACTCTTGCTCTGACAGCTCCAGTGATGGCCTTGAGGTCAAAGAAGATGGCCCTGTGGCTGCTGGCGTTGTTGTTGAAGTTGTTGTTGTTGTTGTTGTTGTTGTTGTTGTTGTTGTTGAAGATAATGAAGGTGATGGGGAAGATGCTGATTATTCAGAACAGAGGATGGTCTCTCACTTCACCAACTGTTTTAACTACAACACTCTGTAACTGTTTTATAGTGATACTATAATATTGAATCCTTCATTTGCCAGACTGGACCATTATCCCTTTCACTTCAGTTATATAACAGTGACATTAAACTATGTATCCCTTAAACGATTCCTATTTTTTTCAGTATCAGGGAAATTAAATCTAAAATGTACAAACTAGCAAACTCTTAACAGTGCATAGTAATAAGTCGATGCAAATCTTTCCAATGTGAGGTATCAAGAGGTTTATTTGTTAAAAAAAATAGATACGACATATGCATGGTAAAAAAAAAGACATGCTAGGTTCCTATTATTGCAAAATAGAATAATAAAATAGAATACAATAGGCAGGCATTGAAAAAATATTAGATGACAAGATATGCATGGGGGGGGGGAAAAGACATGCTAGGTTCCTGAGAAACTGGTTCTTATGTACACTACTATGCTATATACAATTTACAGTGTCTGTCTATTATAGATGGTTGATGAAACCATACCCGGAGGGCAATGCAACTCCTGCACAGAAAACATTCAACTACCGGCTCAACAAAGCACACATGACCGTTGAGCGTGCATTTGGCCGTCTCAAAGGAAGATGGCGGTGTTTGATGAAGAGATACGATTGCCACATTGCAAATATCAACACCACCGTGGCAGCTTGTTGCATACTTCACAATTTTTGTGAGGTACACAATGAGGAGTATGTTGACGACTGTGACGTTGGCATTGGCAGAGACAATGAAGAGCGGGATCCACGCGGGGCAAACGCCACTGCCACTGCCCACGCCACAAGAGATGTCTTGTGCACCTACTTCCATGATGCTTAAAGGCACATCAAACAGCATTAAATACAGTGACACTCTCAAGGGGCTTTTTTCTAGAATATCACATGTTGTTTTTCAATTGTTTTTCATTGTGGTATCTATTGTCAGTATTATGTTTTTTTCAATAAATGTATCCAATCCCAGATTATGTGGACCTCATCTTGACCCTAATACAAGGCAACACTTAACAGCCAAAATAAAACACATGCTTGGTCAGTTGGCTGCTGTCATTAATTACTGATAAAGTCTTGTCTCAGGGATCTCTGTTTCAGAAGATCCAAGCTAACAAGATTATGGCTAGCAGTGTCCATTGAATTGAATGCAGACATTATTAAGGCAGACATTATAATGTACTCGTCATTCACACACAAATCAAGCACTCCAGACATTATAATAATGTTGTTGCCAGACATTCAAGGTTAGATGGTATCCATTGTCTGCCTAATGGCGGGGAGGAACTACATTAATTCTAGTCATTCACACACAAATCTGCACATCTGCCTCAAGTCACATTCCATTCAGACACAAATCAAGCACTCCAGACATTATAATAATGTTGTTGCCAGAGATTCAAGGGTAGATGGTATCCATTGTCTGCCTAATGGCGGGGAGGAACTACATTAATTCTAGTCATTGACACACAAATCTGCACATCTGCCTCATAAGTCACATTCCATTCAGACACAAATCAAGCACCAATCAAGCACCAATGTGCTCTATAGTAATTGAAATGTATTATAATGTTTACCACTCCTGCCTAATGGCCGAATAGATGACAAGGGTAGATTAAAGCTGGTATGATTATTCAGAACAGAGGATGGTCTCTCACTTCACCAACTGTTTTAACTACAACACTCTGTAACTGTTTTATAGTGATACTATAATATTGAATCCTTCATTTGCCAGACTGGACCATTATCCCTTTCACTTCAGTTATATAACAGTGACATTAAACTATGTATCCCTTAAACGATTCCTATTTTTTTCAGTATCAGGGAAATTAAATCTAAAATGTACAAACTAGCAAACTCTTAACAGTGCATAGTAATAAGTCGATGCAAATCTTTCCAATGTGAGGTATCAAGAGGTTTATTTGTTAAAAAAAAATAGATACGACATATGCATGGTAAACAAAAAGACATGCTAGGTTCCTATTATTGCAAAATAGAATAATAAAATAGAATACAATAGGCAGGCATTGAAAAAATATTAGATGACAAGATATGCATGGGGGGGGAAAAGACATGCTAGGTTCCTGAGAAACTGGTTCTTATGTACACTACTATGCTATATACAATTTACAGTGTCTGTCTATTATAGATGGTTGATGAAACCATACCCGGAGGGCAATGCAACTCCTGCACAGAAAACATTCAACTACCGGCTCAACAAAGCACACATGACCGTTGAGCGTGCATTTGGCCGTCTCAAAGGAAGATGGCGGTGTTTGATGAAGAGATACGATTGCCACATTGCAAATATCAACACCACCGTGGCAGCTTGTTGCATACTTCACAATTTTTGTGAGGTACACAATGAGGAGTATGTTGACGACTGTGACGTTGGCATTGGCAGAGACAATGAAGAGCGGGATCCACGCGGGGCAAACGCCACTGCCACTGCCCACGCCACAAGAGATGTCTTGTGCACCTACTTCCATGATGCTTAAAGGCACATCAAACAGCATTAAATACAGTGACACTCTCAAGGGGCTTTTTTCTAGAATATCACATGTTGTTTTTCAATTGTTTTTCATTGTGGTATCTATTGTCAGTATTATGTTTTTTTCAATAAATGTATCCAATCCCAGATTATGTGGACCTCATCTTGACCCTAATACAAGGCAACACTTAACAGCCAAAATAAAACACATGCTTGGTCAGTTGGCTGCTGTCATTAATTACTGATAAAGTCTTGTCTCAGGGATCTCTGTTTCAGAAGATCCAAGCTAACAAGATTATGGCTAGCAGTGTCCATTGAATTGAATGCAGACATTATTAAGGCAGACATTATAATGTACTCGTCATTCACACACAAATCAAGCACTCCAGACATTATAATAATGTTGTTGCCAGACATTCAAGGTTAGATGGTATCCATTGTCTGCCTAATGGCGGGGAGGAACTACATTAATTCTAGTCATTCACACACAAATCTGCACATCTGCCTCAAGTCACATTCCATTCAGACACAAATCAAGCACTCCAGACATTATAATAATGTTGTTGCCAGAGATTCAAGGGTAGATGGTATCCATTGTCTGCCTAATGGCGGGGAGGAACTACATTAATTCTAGTCATTGACACACAAATCTGCACATCTGCCTCATAAGTCACATTCCATTCAGACACAAATCAAGCACCAATCAAGCACCAATGTGCTCTATAGTAATTGAAATGTATTATAATGTTTACCACTCCTGCCTAATGGCCGAATAGATGACAAGGGTAGATTAAAGCTGGTATGATTATTCAGAACAGAGGATGGTCTCTCACTTCACCAACTGTTTTAACTACAACACTCTGTAACTGTTTTATAGTGATACTATAATATTGAATCCTTCATTTGCCAGACTGGACCATTATCCCTTTCACTTCAGTTATATAACAGTGACATTAAACTATGTATCCCTTAAACGATTCCTATTTTTTTCAGTATCAGGGAAATTAAATCTAAAATGTACAAACTAGCAAACTCTTAACAGTGCATAGTAATAAGTCGATGCAAATCTTTCCAATGTGAGGTATCAAGAGGTTTATTTGTTAAAAAAAAATAGATACGACATATGCATGGTAAAAAAAAAGACATGCTAGGTTCCTATTATTGCAAAATAGAATAATAAAATAGAATACAATAGGCAGGCATTGAAAAAATATTAGATGACAAGATATGCATGGGGGGGAAAAGACATGCTAGGTTCCTGAGAAACTGGTTCTTATGTACACTACTATGCTATATACAATTTACAGTGTCTGTCTATTATAGTGTGCAAAATAGAATAACAAAATAGAATACAATAGGCATTGAAAAAATATGGATGACAAGATATGCATGGTAAAAAAAAAGACATGCAAAATAAAACATAATATAACTGTTATGGCACCTAGTTTTACTCAAATGTACAGTTTAAAAAATGTGCAGAGGGATGGGGGAGAAAGAAGGGCAACACCTTTCCTTCTACAATCATTAGAGCCTGTGATAGGTAGATGGTTCTCCAAAGTTCTCATAATTTTGAGGGGCAGGAGGCTGTGGGTGTGCAGTGCGCTGCGATTCAAACATAGTGCACATCATCCTCATGAAGGCCACGTTCTCTCGCTCTGCTCTGCGTCCAGCAAGCTCGTTCTCTCGCTCTATTCTGCGGTCAGCCCGCTCGCTCTCTTGGGATGATCTGCGGTCTGCCTCCTCGTTCTCCGCTCTGCACTCTCCCTCTCGTGCTCGCTCAGCGCGCTCGACCTCTCGCTTCCACAGGTCCTCGCGCTGCTGTGCCTCTCGCTCTGATCTCAAGTCCAAACTTCTCGCTTCTCGCTCTGAACGCAGATCCTCTGCTTGGGAGAAATCCAGGAATCTCTTGTTGGTCAGGTCTATAAAGGCACCCACAGTGTCTCTTTCATCAGCAGTCCTCTTCCGCCGGGTGTTGGGACTTGTGCCATCTGAAACTCCTGTATATATGCAAGCAAAAATATAAAATTAATTGAAGGCAGGCTACAACCAAAATATCACTTTTTGTGTGGGCAGTTAGTGTATTTGTATAAAACCAACTACAGTAACTTTGCATAATGCTAAAACACAGACTGACCAGGCAGACACTGAAGGCATGAGAATATAGATGAATATAATTGCTAAAAACTTTGTACTTACCGATTAGCAGGTTGGCGGAACGTCTGACGTCTCTCTCACGTCGACTTCTCTTGCGTCGGTTGTCTGGACTAGGACCTGGGCCATCAGAAACACCTGTATGCAAAAAAATATATAAAATTAATTGAAGGCAGGCTACAACCAAAATATCACTTTGTTGACTATGTGGGCAGTTAGTGTATTTGTATAAAACCAACTACATAATATATGCCGTCTAATCACTGCCCTGTAGAACAGAATGAAATACAGTAACCTTGCATTGATTGAAAACTTGATTGAAAACGTTATTAACAGATTGCAGAATGGGTACAATACACACACAATTGTTAAGGGGATGCAGACCAGAGAAAAAACGTTCGTCTTGTTTACATCATGAAAATAGATGAATATAATTGCTAAACGTGTACTCACATGGACTCGATGGTATGTCGACCAAAGGTAGTGTGTTCTCCACCTCTTCTGACTGAACAACGGGGGGGTCACTGGACGGTTTGCTGTTGAGAATGTTGTCCACTGCCTCGTACCACTGAAATTTGTCCTTCTCATCAGACGAGCTGCCGGATTTACGCACCACATCTCGTACTCGTAAATATTGCAGCCGCAACTTCTTCACTTTGGCTCGACACTGCTCGACCGATCTGTTGAATCCGTGCACAGCCAGATGATCGGCGAATTTTCCATAAATGTCCGCATTTTTATGCGTCTTGTCCAGCTGTTGCTGAATGCTCTCAGCCCAAAACGCTAGCAAGCACTCAATTTCGGCAGTTGACCACAGTGAACCTTTGCTTGTCATGTTTGCTAAATCGATGTTGCTTGGTCGAATAGTTATGACGTTATGTCAGCACCAGGTGCCACGCCCGTGAATAGGTACAAGCTCGCAAGCCACACCCCCCGTTCTCCCCGGGGCCGAACCGGAGACCACCTCTGCCAGGTGATCCCGTTCAGCGGGGGGTGAAACGAATCAGCGCCGACTCGCACCCCGAAAGGGGTGAGTGAGAACACACCCCCCCGTGCTCCGGGACGGTGATTCGATACAAAAGGCTGAGTGTGAATGAATGAATGAATGAAAACTTTATTTAACAGATTGCAGAATGGGTACAATACAGTACGGCTCAATACATACAATTGTTAAGGGGATGCAGACCTGAGAAAGACGTTTGTCTTGTTTCCATCAGGGTCCCCCATTTTCAATTCATATAGAGTGTGAAAGCCCCCTTAGCGTGTGTGTGTTCCTGTGGGTCGCCCATTGCATGTTCCAATATTTGATCAGGAAATAATATTTTTTTGCAATTTCAGTTACTTTTCCCTGTTTGATTTATCCATTGCCTTCCATAGTAAAATTGCCTTTTTCATTTGTGATTTATATTTTCTCCCAAAGGGACTGGACTTAAATACCCAGAAGTCAACTACATATCCCATCTCTATTTGAGTTTTTTGTGTCCACTTAGTCTGTACACCTAGTCCAAAATGTATTGAGGGGTGTTGGAAGGGGCACAGTGTATTGTGTACATTTTATTGGCTGTTGTATTCTATTGTGGATGGTTGAAACCTTTGTTTGCATGTTGTGGTGTGGATTAAAACGTGTTTTGTTTCCGGACTTTGTGTACTACCTGGATGAAGCAGACCAGCTCGCTCAGAACACGGCCAGAACTTCGACCAGGGTCTAGGTAAGCCAGCTAACGGCTATACAAATTGTATATTTGTATAATACAATACATAGATTAAACTACTGCCATGGCATCATGTCATAAAATCAAAACGATCCCTTCAATGTAATCGTGTGAATGGATCTTTCGGGTTTTCTTTTCAATTCTTGAGTGGTCAGAAATGGTTTGATATAGCAACATAGCTGTAAATGGTATCAATTCAGAAATTGCTGGAGCATCTTATTACATATAATTATGAATAGGAATGGTCATTATTGACAAATTACATGATGCCCCAAGCCCCTCTATACTCAAAAAAAATTAATCATTTCAATAGGCAAGATTCAAAACATTATGAACTGAAATACATTGCTGAGCCTTCAGCACATTTCTTATAGAGATGGTATCAGATAATCTTGCATCAAATAGTGAATGCCACTGTATGCTGAATGTCTGCACAGTATTATATATATTTCCATAGCTCACCGTCAGTAAATATTGGACACTAAGTATTAGACTACAAGAGAGCTGTACGTCTGCAAAGGTAGTGATGTAATGCTTTGAATGGGTCAATTTCGTTCTGGGATTGTGCAGGGTTTGGATGGTGGGTGGAGCCCAATGTGATATATTTTCATGAGGCCTAAAATTCCTGGCAGTGCCCCTGGGTGTTGGTCTCTGCTTATTTATGCTAAATAACATAATCAAAAAGTAAAATCTGAATCAGAATATACAGTACACCTATCTAGATCTCGTTTAACACCAATCTCTTGGGTGCAACATTTATTTATTCTCTTTATTTTATTAGAGAATTGTGAATTGGTAAAATAATAATTTCTTGATACAAAAAATAAAGAAAATAGTGTAAAATCAAGCTGTATTAAAGAAAATCACAGCCCTTTTTTGTTTGTTTACCTAGGGTGCCAACACTTTTGCAAGGAGCTCTTATCTCCAAAGGCTGACTCTGTGGTACTAATATAAAGCTTCATAAATTGACTTCCAACCACCAGTGAATTGTTTCCTCTTTTTATCATTGTCTTCTAACATTGCCCTCTTTATATTGTATTTTAAACAATGCAAATCATCTATCCCACAATGCAAAGCATATTTTGCTGTTAGCAAGCATTAGCACTAACATTTGCCACCAAACATTAGAGCTGCTATATGAAATGGTAGCTGACATTAGCTCTATTTCTGGTAGCTAATGTTTATAGATAATATTTTTATGTAATCCTTTTATTTTTATTTGTTTAATACATCCACTGAACCTTTAGAGAGGTGCAGAATAAAAGTATTGCTTTCCCCCCAATGAATTTGTCATTTAAAATATGTTGGCAACAAAATATGTTGTTGTTTACATGTTGCGTGCATGTATCCCCTCCCTTCTTCCAATTTCCCCACATGGAATGCACCTGATTGGATGAATGAAATGCTGGTGCTCTAGTGCGACGCTTAGTGGTCGAATGTTATGTATAGCACATTTAACTAAGCAAAAGAGGGTAGATGCTTTGCAGTGGGCTACATTGGGAGAGCCGGTCTCCTCGTTGTGAATGGGTGTGGTCCTCTGTTCTCCAGACACTTGTTCACAGCTGCTCTGCTGACAAATCAGTAGGCTAAATATTGTCATTTGTTGGTACAGTAGCAGTGAAATGTGTTATCATGTGTCAAATAACCCAACGATTTCAAAGATAAATCTTTATTCTGAGAGCAAATACCCAGGTTCTCATTCGTTCTTTCACTTTAACATAAAATATCATTGGGACTTTTGTTTCTTTCATAGACCATTTAAATGATATGCTGTATAGTATATTGTATTGACATTTCCATTGAACTGAAGCTAAAACCTAAGAGTCAACAAAAAGTTTAAGACATTAACCATGTATTTCCTTAAGACCCACCCAGCCTATTCTGCATTTCTGATACACTCTGACAAAAGTCCAAAGGGACCAAAACATTACTTTGTTAATCAACCAAGCGGCGCTAAGCAAGAGCAGTGTGCAATGCATGATCATGTCCTTTTAAATGTATAGTGGATTAGTAAGTGGACCTGGTGTTGTAGGTGGTGCGGGTGTAGCTGCTGGTTCTGACTTGGCTGCTGCTGCTGCTGAGTGAGGAAGCGGAGGAAGTCAGATCTACACTGCCCCTGCGAGAGCCCAGTCGTGAGCCAGTCGTGGAGCCAGGGGTGGAGCCAGGGTTAGAGTTGTAGGGGCTGGCGATACCTTTGGAGGACGTGAAGGAAGCCTGGATCATCCTTACACCAGTGTTTTCCTCCACTAGACAGCTATCCATAGCCTCTTTGTAGGAGATCTTAAGTTTGCTCTTGGGGCATGTTAGTATCTTTGCATGGCGTCTGGTATCTTGGAGCTTCTGGGCCGCTCTCCCGTCCAGCCAGCCTAATCTCAGGGCTTCCTCTAGGGTTCTTTTACAACCCATTTCCGGATCATACAGTCCCCCTGTCACAAACTGGTACTCCAAGAACCTCTGGCCTGCTTCATAAGGCAGCCACCTCTCCTTCATGGCCAGGGCAGCAGACATTTTCTTCTTGGTCTTGATATTCTCATAACCAATGTAGACCTTTTGGGCAGGCTTCAGCCTAGTAGCCATGTCCTCATCTATGATGCCCTGGCGAGAGGCCTCCAGGATGCCCAGTCTTTGGCCATTAACAGGGTTAACAATGCCCCCAGTACAGGCCTGAGCCTCCAGCAGTCTCTGGGCAGTGATAGAGTCAACCAGGCCACGCATTTGTGCCTCTGCGATGGAAATCTTCTCCAGGGTCTGTAGGTCAAAGACTGCCCCCACAGGACTCAGCTCATTCACTGTTTCATCAGGGGGGGCAGGGTGATAGAAACACTGGACATGTGCCTCAGGGAGTCAGAGGAGGGTAGGTCTCCATCACTGATAATGGCACTGCGTTCTGTGACCATGCTAGTTTTTGTCGCGGTCAACTGGGAGAAATTTGATGACGAGACTGCTGATGACGAGGACATAGATGAAGCCCCCGTGGCTGCCGACATTCTTGTCGTAGTTGAAGATAATGCCGGAGACGCAGAAGATGATGATGATCTGTCTTTGGCCTTATTGGTGATGATATCTGCAAACTGAGTGAGAGTAATTCTTTGGGAGCGGTATTGATCATACATTGACTGATCAACCACACCCTGCTCCAGTAGTTCTTGGATGTCATACTGTTTTCCAGTCTTCCTGTCAATGATAACCGTCCGTGTGGATCCACCTGGAGCAGTTATGGTGATTTCTTCCCATTCATACTCTTGCTCTGACAGCTCCAATGATGACCTTGTGGCTGCTGATATTTTTGTTGAAGTTGTTTTTGACGATGAAGATAATGACGGTGATCGGGAAGATGATGATGATCTGGCTTTAGTCTCGCTGGTGATAATATCTGCAAACTGAGTGGGAGTAATTCTTTGGGAGTGGTATTTGTCATACGTTGACTGATCAATCACCCCCTGCTCCAGCAGTTCTTGGATGTCATACTGCTTTCCAGTCTTCCTGTCAATGATAACCATCCGTGTGGATCCATCTTGAGCAGTGATGGTGGTTTGCTCCCATTGATACTCTTGCTCTGACAGCTCCAGTGATGGCCTTGAGGTCAAAGAAGATGGCCCTGTGGCTGCTGGCGTTGTTGTTGAAGTTGTTGTTGTTGTTGTTGTTGTTGTTGTTGTTGTTGTTGTTGTTGTTGAAGATAATGAAGGTGATGGGGAAGATGCTGATAATCTGGCTTTAGTCCTGCTGGTGATAATATCTGCAAACTGAGTGGGAGTAATTCTTTGGGTGAGGTATTTGTCATACATTGACTGATCAATCACCCCCTGCTCCAGCAGTTCTCCAGTGTCATACTGCTTTCCAGTCTTCTTGTCAATGATAACCATCCGTGTGGATCCATCTTGAGCAGTGATGGTGGTTTGCTCCCATTGATACTCTTGCTCTGACAGCTCCAGTGATGGCTGTGTGGCTGCTGAAATCTTTGTTGTAGTTGATCTTCCAATTGAAGATCCCAAGTCGGAGCCAAGGAGCGTTGCACCGGCTTAACGCGTCGAGCGCCAAGCAGGAAACGCTTCACAAGAGGGTGGCTGAACAAGACATCCCCTCAAATCCCTCATGATAGGAGGATATAGCTGCTGCATATACCCTCACCGTCGAAGCCGACAGTCTATCAAGGAGAGACTGGAGGTAACTAAGGACAGCATCCAGGGGGCAGGAGACTGGGTCCCGGCCCCCCGCCTTACACCACACTTGGAACATACGTCATCTGCCCGCGTAAAGCTCGACAGTGGAGGGAGCATGCGCATTCCGAGAACCTGCGCCCCTCAACGTACCCGTCCCAACAACCGACCTAACAGAAGTATGGGGAAGAATCCCAGGCGGCACGGCATCGGTCCCAGACCTGCCTGGCTATGTCCGGACGTAATCCCCACCCGTCAGGATGAGGACCGCCCCGCGACAGTACACCTGTACCCACATTCACCCTGCCGGGGATGTGGGGAGCCCTCAGGCCGCGCAGATGGAGGACGCCCATAGCCAGCCGCCCGCCGCCTGGTGCAGACGGGGGGAGCGTACTCCTCCCTGTCTGTCGATATACGACACTGACGTCGTATTGTCCGTCCTGATCAACACCGTTTGAGGACCAGAAGGACCGCTTTCAATACCAACACATTGAACGTAGCGCAGACCGGGCAGCATGGTTTGCCAGCTGCCCCCTACTGCGTTGGCCCGACGCGTCACCAGCGAGGGAGGCGTCGGTGAAAAACGTGACGTGAGACAGCGCCGTAACCGTCCTAGGACGGAACCTCCAGAGCGTGTTGACAACACGCTCTGAGAGGGATGCCCATAGCCCTCCAACCGTTGACTGGGAAGAGGAGTACTCTACTTCCAGTCTACAGCAAACCCCAGGCTGGTAGGGACCTGCCTGGTACGAGACCTGACGATCCACCTTGACCGCGAGGGACCAGAACGTTGTCAGGGCAGAATACACTCCGTAACCCCTGACGACGCAGAGGCCCCAGTGTGGCCTCCACGCACTTGGTGAAGATGCGGGGAGCCAGAGAAAACTGAATGGCAGCCTCTGGTACTCATACGCTAACCCTGCAAAGGAAGCGTAGGTAAGCCCTAGGATGGAAGATCGGAGATGCGCATACGCATCCTACAGGTCTATGGAGGAGAACCAGACCCCCACCTGACAGTGTTCAACAGGTAGGAGACTATCCAAAAAATGCTGAACCTTCCCATGGGACAGGTCCAGCCTGGGTCTGACACCCCCCCCCCCTCCCGATTTCTCAGGCACCAGAGAACACCGGGAGGAGAACGCCACGACGATGGCTTGCTTCGTCCACAGAGATTGGATCTCGTTGACCAGAGCTGTCACTGCTGGAGACCCTGACAATAGGGTCTGTACCAAACCCGAAAACGGGTGGGGTTGTGTAAACACAAGTCCCCGCCTCAGCGTTCTCTTCATCCACCTCGACATATGGTACTGCCGTAGTCATATGTGATGACACTCCCAACGCACCCGCCGCCATGTGGTGCAGGTCCGCCAGGAACTGTAGATAGTTGGCCCGGTCCCACCCGCTGTGCGTAGCCAACCCTGGAACCGTGAGAGCAGAGCGTTCCGTGTCGGGACATCTGACCCTGACACTACCCACGAGGCAATCGCACCCAAGGGGGGACCCCGACAGAAAGGGCCGGTTTGACGGCGGTTAGGTGGCCGAGCGGAGATTGTGTTCGTCACCAGCCCCGGAGCTGTGAGCTGGATTCGCCTGTTCGAATCCAGCTCACAGCTCCGGGGTTGTCACCAGCTTGGCTGGCCGTCTGCACTAATACAATTGGCTGTATTAGAGGGTGGGAGAAGCTGGCGGGGTGGGTCCGGGTCGTTGTAAACAGCGACTCCTACAGTTCGGTCGGGGCGCCTGCTAAGCGCGGATAGGACTCGAGGGGGATAGTGTGGTCCTCCCACACGCTACGCCCTCTCGATGAGAATCCGCGCTGCCAGGTGAAAAGAAGCGGTGATTGGCTGGACGTGTGTCGGAGGAAGCACGTGGTAGCCTCCACTCTCCCAGATGATCTGACTGTGGGGGTAAGTGCGCAGCGACCAGGAAGGGACTGGGAATTGGCATACGACTAACATTGGGATGGGAGAAAATCGGAGGAAAATGGAGGGGGAAAAAGACAAAAAAAAAAAAAAGAAAGGGCCGGTTTGATACGGGGGGCTTTCTAGGTGAAAAAAGCCCCCCCACTGAACACCCCTCCAGAACATGCTGAGGAGTTGTTCTGCAGCCGGACATGCAAGGTGTGAGGACCCCATGGGTTCCTACACACCGTAGCCCTGCAGTGATATTACTACCACCCAAATCACGCGTGCCTGCGAGACCACTGCCAATCTTTCAGGAGTGGGAGGCACCAACATGATACCTGGCCTGGCGAAGGCGAGGCCGGGGAAGCCCGCACTGTGTGCCTCAAAAGGTTTCGAGCCCCCCTGCTGACAACACTTATAGTTGACAGACGTAACACCAGGCTCAACCAACACAGCTTATGGTGTGGGAGCCGCTTGACAGCACAACATTCTCACGGACAGACCCAGGCTCAGCCATCAACTGGGTGTCAGCCCCTGTCCCCATGAGAAGCGAAAAGTGGAACATCAAGATGCAAACCCAAAAGAACCTCTCCACCCACACCACATACCATCCAAACCATGGCAGTCTATCGCTTCTGACCTATTTGAGGTCAAAGGTTGCCAGTTCCTTCTGACTGTGGACAGGTATTCCAAATATCCACTGGTGGATGAAATGCCTAATGTGTCTAGCCATGCAGTCGCACAAAAAATGCAGATGTACCTGTCACTGTTTGGCCGAGTAGACGAGATCCTAACAGATAATGGGCCACAGTACACAGGGCAGGCCTTCCAAAGGTTTGTAACAGACTGGGGAGTCAAACACATCACAAGCTCTCCCCATTACCCAAAGAGCAATGGGTTCATTGAAAGGCACGTGAGACACATCAAATCAATTGTGACCAAAACCCTGGAACAGGGAGGCAATCTACAGATGGCATTACTACAGGTCAGAGCGACGCCCATCGACAGTAAACTGCCATCACCAGCAGAATTGATATTTGGGAGACCTGTCACCACCCTGCTGCCAAGTCGGGCAGAGCCAGGCAGGGAGGAGCATAGGGTTCACATGGAACAGAGAACAGCGGACCTAAAAGAGCATCACGACCGCAGCTGCCGCAGAGAATTACCCCCACTCTGCCCCGGACAGCATGTGACTGTGCTGAACAAGGATAGAGGGACATGGCATCCAGCTATCATTGTACAAAAATGCATTGAGCCAAGAAGCTATGTTGTACAAACACCAAATGGCAACCAGGTCAGGCGGTGCAGGAGCCACCTGCGTGAGCTATACATCCCACAGATGCAGAGAAGTCCAACACAGACACACTTTGCTGTGCCACAGCTTCAAGAGGACACCCATGAGGGCCCACCGGAAACACCTACAATGCAGAGTGACCCACCGGAAACACCTACGATGTCACCCTGTACTACACAGGTGCCCAATAGCCCAGGACCAAGACGCACAAGATGTGGGAGGGTTGTGAACAGACCAGATTTTTACAAAGACTATGTGACCTGAGCACACATTATTGCACGGAAGGTGCCCACTACAGAGGGCCAGAACAACACCAGGAGCACAAGGCTGGGTCATCATGGGGACTCTGGTGCTTTGTTATCATTATGGTCTTGGGGGGTGAATGTAAACCTAAATGAGGGGGAGGATTTGCACTTGGTGATGTGATTTCAGTGGACTATTGACATAAGAGTGTTCCGCTAATTATATGGGGCGATGCTGCTAAACAGGGGGGATGTAGTGATATGCAGTAGGTACCATATAATGCCGGTGTGCAACCCGGACAATATATAAGAGTGCACCAGTATGTATGAGCGTCGCTAGGTCAACCAAGTAAACTTGAGTCCAGTCTGCAACTCGTTGTCTTCATTGTCTCGATAACACTTCAATGTGTATACAGAGGCGAGCTGCTCGCCTCAGGCGATTTCACGAGAGCGAAGCAGCGGCAATAACTGATTTTCTTCTGGTGCTAAAACAACAATTGCGTTCATCAACAAGGTGAGAAGCAGACCTTTCTATAGCCTTGTCCATTGTACTCATCTGTTGTTCATAAAGAGGGCAAATATCAGTTATAAAATCAGTGTCTGCTTATATTTGCATCTTAAGTCAGTACGTTACTGTAATGTCTTGCTTTCATTCGATCGACATCTGCAAAATATTGGTATGCCCTTATAATGACTGAAACAATCCATTTAGCTACTGTACTTGTATTAATCTCAACTAGATAACTGCACCTTGCACATATGTAACGGGTGTAAAACTCACTCCCCAGAGGCATCCAAACTGAGCGCTTAGGAGGGAATTCCTTTCTTGGCGCAGCGGTTTGTGATGTCGCCCGCAGTGCGGACGCCTGGGGTTCGACTCCCACTCAAGGCATGGTCGAATTCGTGGCAGGGGCGAGTTGCCTCTGTTACACTGGTGCCGTGACCCGGATGCCTTGGGTGGTGTGAGTTTAGGGGGGGTGAGTGTAACAGGTGTAAAACTCACTCCCCAGAGGCATCCAAACTGAGCGCTTAGGAGGGAATTCCTTTCTTGGCGCAGCGGTTTGTGATGTCGCCCGCAGCGCGGACGCCTGGGGTTCGACTCCCACTCAAGGCATGGTCGAATTCGTGGCAGGGGCGAGTTGCCTCTGTTACACATACATAACCCTAGGCTCTGTTACCATACTGTATACTTTGAACTCTGTTGCCTATACTCTATTTCTATACATATAACTCAATCAATTTATACCTCCTACCTCTCACTGTCTCACTGTCTACTACTGGCATGATGAACCTGTGATTTGACATTATATATTATTATTAGCTTTGTTGTTGTGTTCAATGTCACTCCAGGAAGCTACACAGACCCCCCCCCCCCTCCCCCTGAGGAATGCAGGAGAGACGTTTATATTTTTGAATATACTAATGTATACTAATGTACTTTCTATTCTACCTCAGGAGCGTATGGGTTCGACAGAGGCCTGGTGTGTGGTGGCAGCATGTCCTGGCTAGCTGGGGCGATCCGGAATGGCTACAAAATTTCCGGATGAGGAAAACTACATTCATGGAGTTGTGTGGTATACTTAGGCCACATCTACAACGAGACGCAACCAGGAGGAGTCCAGTGCCTGTGGAACAGCGTGTGGCTATATGCATCTGGAGATTGGCCACAAACGTGGAGTTTCGGTCCATTTCCCACTTATTTGGTATTGGTCTATCGACAGCTTGTGCTATAACCAACAATGTTGCCTCTGTAATTATGGACAAGATGCTCTCCCTCTATATTAGATCACCATCTGAACATGAATTGAAGAGCATCATTCAAGGGTACAGTGACCGGTGGGGTTTCCCAGAATGTGGTGGGGCTATTGATGGGACCCATATTGGCATTTTAGCGCCACCAGACGCCCCTGCAGAGTATTATAGCCGTAAGGGGTTCTACTCCATCATTCTGCAAGGTGTGGTAGACAATCGACTGAGGTTCTGGGACATAAATGTGGGTTGGCCAGGCAGAGTGCATGACGCAAGAGTGTTTGGGAATTCCAATGTTTATGACCGGGGTCAGAGTGGCACACTGTTCCCCAATCTCACAAAGAGGATTGAGGGTGTAGATGTCCCTGTAGTGATTCTAGGTGATGCTGCCTACCCACTCCTCACATGGTTGATGAAACCATACCCGGAGGGCAATGCAACTCCTGCACAGAAAACATTCAACTACCGGCTCAACAAAGCACACATGACCGTTGAGCGTGCATTTGGCCGTCTCAAAGGAAGATGGCGGTGTTTGATGAAGAGATACGATTGCCACATTGCAAATATCAACACCACCGTGGCAGCTTGTTGCATACTTCACAATTTTTGTGAGGTACACAATGAGGAGTATGTTGACGACTGTGACGTTGGCATTGGCAGAGACAATGAAGAGCGGGATCCACGCGGGGCAAACGCCACTGCCACTGCCCACGCCACAAGAGATGTCTTGTGCACCTACTTCCATGATGCTTAAAGGCACATCAAACAGCATTAAATACAGTGACACTCTCAAGGGGCTTTTTTCTAGAATATCACATGTTGTTTTTCAATTGTTTTTCATTGTGGTATCTATTGTCAGTATTATGTTTTTTTCAATAAATGTATCCAATCCCAGATTATGTGGACCTCATCTTGACCCTAATACAAGGCAACACTTAACAGCCAAAATAAAACACATGCTTGGTCAGTTGGCTGCTGTCATTAATTACTGATAAAGTCTTGTCTCAGGGATCTCTGTTTCAGAAGATCCAAGCTAACAAGATTATGGCTAGCAGTGTCCATTGAATTGAATGCAGACATTATTAAGGCAGACATTATAATGTACTCGTCATTCACACACAAATCAAGCACTCCAGACATTATAATAATGTTGTTGCCAGACATTCAAGGTTAGATGGTATCCATTGTCTGCCTAATGGCGGGGAGGAACTACATTAATTCTAGTCATTCACACACAAATCTGCACATCTGCCTCAAGTCACATTCCATTCAGACACAAATCAAGCACTCCAGACATTATAATAATGTTGTTGCCAGAGATTCAAGGGTAGATGGTATCCATTGTCTGCCTAATGGCGGGGAGGAACTACATTAATTCTAGTCATTGACACACAAATCTGCACATCTGCCTCATAAGTCACATTCCATTCAGACACAAATCAAGCACCAATCAAGCACCAATGTGCTCTATAGTAATTGAAATGTATTATAATGTTTACCACTCCTGCCTAATGGCCGAATAGATGACAAGGGTAGATTAAAGCTGGTATGATTATTCAGAACAGAGGATGGTCTCTCACTTCACCAACTGTTTTAACTACAACACTCTGTAACTGTTTTATAGTGATACTATAATATTGAATCCTTCATTTGCCAGACTGGACCATTATCCCTTTCACTTCAGTTATATAACAGTGACATTAAACTATGTATCCCTTAAACGATTCCTATTTTTTTCAGTATCAGGGAAATTAAATCTAAAATGTACAAACTAGCAAACTCTTAACAGTGCATAGTAATAAGTCGATGCAAATCTTTCCAATGTGAGGTATCAAGAGGTTTATTTGTTAAAAAAAAATAGATACGACATATGCATGGTAAAAAAAAAGACATGCTAGGTTCCTATTATTGCAAAATAGAATAATAAAATAGAATACAATAGGCAGGCATTGAAAAAATATTAGATGACAAGATATGCATGGGGGGGGAAAAGACATGCTAGGTTCCTGAGAAACTGGTTCTTATGTACACTACTATGCTATATACAATTTACAGTGTCTGTCTATTATAGTGTGCAAAATAGAATAACAAAATAGAATACAATAGGCATTGAAAAAATATGGATGACAAGATATGCATGGTAAAAAAAAAGACATGCAAAATAAAACATAATATAACTGTTATGGCACCTAGTTTTACTCAAATGTACAGTTTAAAAAATGTGCAGAGGGATGGGGGAGAAAGAAGGGCAACACCTTTCCTTCTACAATCATTAGAGCCTGTGATAGGTAGATGGTTCTCCAAAGTTCTCATAATTTTGAGGGGCAGGAGGCTGTGGGTGTGCAGTGCGCTGCGATTCAAACATAGTGCACATCATCCTCATGAAGGCCACGTTCTCTCGCTCTGCTCTGCGTCCAGCAAGCTCGTTCTCTCGCTCTATTCTGCGGTCAGCCCGCTCGCTCTCTTGGGATGATCTGCGGTCTGCCTCCTCGTTCTCCGCTCTGCGCTCTCCCTCTCGTGCTCGCTCAGCGCGCTCGACCTCTCGCTTCCACAGGTCCTCGCGCTGCTGTGCCTCTCGCTCTGATCTCAAGTCCAAACTTCTCGCTTCTCGCTCTGAACGCAGATCCTCTGCTTGGGAGAAATCCAGGAATCTCTTGTTGGTCAGGTCTATAAAGGCACCCACAGTGTCTCTTTCATCAGCAGTCCTCTTCCGCCGGGTGTTGGGACTTGTGCCATCTGAAACTCCTGTATATATGCAAGCAAAAATATAAAATTAATTGAAGGCAGGCTACAACCAAAATATCACTTTTTGTGTGGGCAGTTAGTGTATTTGTATAAAACCAACTACAGTAACTTTGCATAATGCTAAAACACAGACTGACCAGGCAGACACTGAAGGCATGAGAATATAGATGAATATAATTGCTAAAAACTTTGTACTTACCGATTAGCAGGTTGGCGGAACGTCTGACGTCTCTCTCACGTCGACTTCTCTTGCGTCGGTTGTCTGGACTAGGACCTGGGCCATCAGAAACACCTGTATGCAAAAAAATATATAAAATTAATTGAAGGCAGGCTACAACCAAAATATCACTTTGTTGACTATGTGGGCAGTTAGTGTATTTGTATAAAACCAACTACATAATATATGCCGTCTAATCACTGCCCTGTAGAACAGAATGAAATACAGTAACCTTGCATTGATTGAAAACTTGATTGAAAACGTTATTAACAGATTGCAGAATGGGTACAATACACACACAATTGTTAAGGGGATGCAGACCAGAGAAAAAACGTTCGTCTTGTTTACATCATGAAAATAGATGAATATAATTGCTAAACGTGTACTCACATGGACTCGATGGTATGTCGACCAAAGGTAGTGTGTTCTCCACCTCTTCTGACTGAACAACGGGGGGGTCACTGGACGGTTTGCTGTTGAGAATGTTGTCCACTGCCTCGTACCACTGAAATTTGTCCTTCTCATCAGACGAGCTGCCGGATTTACGCACCACATCTCGTACTCGTAAATATTGCAGCCGCAACTTCTTCACTTTGGCTCGACACTGCTCGACCGATCTGTTGAATCCGTGCACAGCCAGATGATCGGCGAATTTTCCATAAATGTCCGCATTTTTATGCGTCTTGTCCAGCTGTTGCTGAATGCTCTCAGCCCAAAACGCTAGCAAGCACTCAATTTCGGCAGTTGACCACAGTGAACCTTTGCTTGTCATGTTTGCTAAATCGATGTTGCTTGGTCGAATAGTTATGACGTTATGTCAGCACCAGGTGCCACGCCCGTGAATAGGTACAAGCTCGCAAGCCACACCCCCCGTTCTCCCCGGGGCCGAACCGGAGACCACCTCTGCCAGGTGATCCCGTTCAGCGGGGGGTGAAACGAATCAGCGCCGACTCGCACCCCGAAAGGGGTGAGTGAGAACACACCCCCCCGTGCTCCGGGACGGTGATTCGATACAAAAGGCTGAGTGTGAATGAATGAATGAATGAAAACTTTATTTAACAGATTGCAGAATGGGTACAATACAGTACGGCTCAATACATACAATTGTTAAGGGGATGCAGACCTGAGAAAGACGTTTGTCTTGTTTCCATCAGGGTCCCCCATTTTCAATTCATATAGAGTGTGAAAGCCCCCTTAGCGTGTGTGTGTTCCTGTGGGTCGCCCATTGCATGTTCCAATATTTGATCAGGAAATAATATTTTTTTGCAATTTCAGTTACTTTTCCCTGTTTGATTTATCCATTGCCTTCCATAGTAAAATTGCCTTTTTCATTTGTGATTTATATTTTCTCCCAAAGGGACTGGACTTAAATACCCAGAAGTCAACTACATATCCCATCTCTATTTGAGTTTTTTGTGTCCACTGTACACCTAGTCCAAAATGTATTGAGGGGTGTTGGAAGGGGCACAGTGTATTGTGTACATTTTATTGGCTGTTGTATTCTATTGTGGATGGTTGAAACCTTTGTTTGCATGTTGTGGTGTGGATTAAAACGTGTTTTGTTTCCGGACTTTGTGTACTACCTGGATGAAGCAGACCAGCTCGCTCAGAACACGGCCAGAACTTCGACCAGGGTCTAGGTAAGCCAGCTAACGGCTATACAAATTGTATATTTGTATAATACAATACATAGATTAAACTACTGCCATGGCATCATGTCATAAAATCAAAACGATCCCTTCAATGTAATCGTGTGAATGGATCTTTCGGGTTTTCTTTTCAATTCTTGAGTGGTCAGAAATGGTTTGATATAGCAACATAGCTGTAAATGGTATCAATTCAGAAATTGCTGGAGCATCTTATTACATATAATTATGAATAGGAATGGTCATTATTGACAAATTACATGATGCCCCAAGCCCCTCTATACTCAAAAAAAATTAATCATTTCAATAGGCAAGATTCAAAACATTATGAACTGAAATACATTGCTGAGCCTTCAGCACATTTCTTATAGAGATGGTATCAGATAATCTTGCATCAAATAGTGAATGCCACTGTATGCTGAATGTCTGCACAGTATAATATATATTTCCATAGCTCACCGTCAGTAAATATTGGACACTAAGTATTAGACTACAAGAGAGCTGTACGTCTGCAAAGGTAGTGATGTAATGCTTTGAATGGGTCAATTTCGTTCTGGGATTGTGCAGGGTTTGGATGGTGGGTGGAGCCCAATGTGATATATTTTCATGAGGCCTAAAATTCCTGGCAGTGCCCCTGGGTGTTGGTCTCTGCTTATTTATGCTAAATAACATAATCAAAAAGTAAAATCTGAATCAGAATATACAGTACACCTATCTAGATCTCGTTTAACACCAATCTCTTGGGTGCAACATTTATTTATTCTCTTTATTTTATTAGAGAATTGTGAATTGGTAAAATAATAATTTCTTGATACAAAAAATAAAGAAAATAGTGTAAAATCAAGCTGTATTAAAGAAAATCACAGCCCTTTTTTGTTTGTTTACCTAGGGTGCCAACACTTTTGCAAGGAGCTCTTATCTCCAAAGGCTGACTCTGTGGTACTAATATAAAGCTTCATAAATTGACTTCCAACCACCAGTGAATTGTTTCCTCTTTTTATCATTGTCTTCTAACATTGCCCTCTTTATATTGTATTTTAAACAATGCAAATCATCTATCCCACAATGAAAAGCATATTTTGCTGTTAGCAAGCATTAGCACTAACATTTGCCACCAAACATTAGAGCTGCTATATGAAATGGTAGCTGACATTAGCTCTATTTCTGGTAGCTAATGTTTATAGATAATATTTTTATGTAATCCTTTTATTTTTATTTGTTTAATACATCCACTGAACCTTTAGAGAGGTGCAGAATAAAAGTATTGCTTTCCCCCCAATGAATTTGTCATTTAAAATATGTTGGCAACAAAATATGTTGTTGTTTACATGTTGCGTGCATGTATCCCCTCCCTTCTTCCAATTTCCCCACATGGAATGCACCTGATTGGATGAATGAAATGCTGGTGCTCTAGTGCGACGCTTAGTGGTCGAATGTTATGTATAGCACATTTAACTAAGCAAAAGAGGGTAGATGCTTTGCAGTGGGCTACATTGGGAGAGCCGGTCTCCTCGTTGTGAATGGGTGTGGTCCTCTGTTCTCCAGACACTTGTTCACAGCTGCTCTGCTGACAAATCAGTAGGCTAAATATTGTCATTTGTTGGTACAGTAGCAGTGAAATGTGTTATCATGTGTCAAATAACCCAACGATTTCAAAGATAAATCTTTATTCTGAGAGATAGAAAAATGGTTACAAAGCACTAAACAGGGTTAACAGACCCATCTTCTAAGAACACAAATGGTTAGGCCAATTATAAGCAATGAAGAAATTATACCATGTTATATCTCCCCCTAGTCACAAACACAAAATAGGCATATGCACTATTCTAGATTTCAAACTAATGTAAACACAATGTTACCAAAAACACAAAGCTTGTAAAATAATCAAATTATTTTATATAAAGATCCTATGAAAAAAATTTATGCAAGTGAATAACAAGATGGCCATGATTATTTAGGCCTAGTTTGAAAGGGAAAAGCCAATTGATACAAAAAAATAAAAAGAATAACATACACGTTATAATCTCAATTCAAATACCCAGGTTCTCATTCGTTCTTTCACTTTAACATAAAATATCATTGGGACTTTTGTTTCTTTCATAGACCATTTAAATGATATGCTGTATAGTATATTGTATTGACATTTCCATTGAACTGAAGCTAAAACCTAAGAGTCAACAAAAAGTTTAAGACATTAACCATGTATTTCCTTAAGACCCACCCAGCCTATTCTGCATTTCTGATACACTCTGACAAAAGTCCAAAGGGACCAAAACATTACTTTGTTAATCAACCAAGCGGCGCTAAGCAAGAGCAGTGTGCAATGCATGATCATGTCCTTTTAAATGTATAGTGGATTAGTAAGTGGACCTGGTGTTGTAGGTGGTGCGGGTGTAGCTGCTGGTTCTGACTTGGCTGCTGCTGCTGCTGAGTGAGGAAGCGGAGGAAGTCAGATCTACACTGCCCCTGCGAGAGCCCAGTCGTGAGCCAGTCGTGGAGCCAGGGGTGGAGCCAGGGTTAGAGTTGTAGGGGCTGGCGATACCTTTGGAGGACGTGAAGGAAGCCTGGATCATCCTTACACCAGTGTTTTCCTCCACTAGACAGCTATCCATAGCCTCTTTGTAGGAGATCTTAAGTTTGCTCTTGGGGCATGTTAGTATCTTTGCATGGCGTCTGGTATCTTGGAGCTTCTGGGCCGCTCTCCCGTCCAGCCAGCCTAATCTCAGGGCTTCCTCTAGGGTTCTTTTACAACCCATTTCCGGATCATACAGTCCCCCTGTCACAAACTGGTACTCCAAGAACCTCTGGCCTGCTTCATAAGGCAGCCACCTCTCCTTCATGGCCAGGGCAGCAGACATTTTCTTCTTGGTCTTGATATTCTCATAACCAATGTAGACCTTTTGGGCAGGCTTCAGCCTAGTAGCCATGTCCTCATCTATGATGCCCTGGCGAGAGGCCTCCAGGATGCCCAGTCTTTGGCCATTAACAGGGTTAACAATGCCCCCAGTACAGGCCTGAGCCTCCAGCAGTCTCTGGGCAGTGATAGAGTCAACCAGGCCACGCATTTGTGCCTCTGCGATGGAAATCTTCTCCAGGGTCTGTAGGTCAAAGACTGCCCCCACAGGACTCAGCTCATTCACTGTTTCATCAGGGGGGGCAGGGTGATAGAAACACTGGACATGTGCCTCAGGGAGTCAGAGGAGGGTAGGTCTCCATCACTGATAATGGCACTGCGTTCTGTGACCATGCTAGTTTTTGTCGCGGTCAACTGGGAGAAATTTGATGACGAGACTGCTGATGACGAGGACATAGATGAAGCCCCCGTGGCTGCCGACATTCTTGTCGTAGTTGAAGATAATGCCGGAGACGCAGAAGATGATGATGATCTGTCTTTGGCCTTATTGGTGATGATATCTGCAAACTGAGTGAGAGTAATTCTTTGGGAGCGGTATTGATCATACATTGACTGATCAACCACACCCTGCTCCAGTAGTTCTTGGATGTCATACTGTTTTCCAGTCTTCCTGTCAATGATAACCGTCCGTGTGGATCCACCTGGAGCAGTTATGGTGATTTCTTCCCATTCATACTCTTGCTCTGACAGCTCCAATGATGACCTTGTGGCTGCTGATATTTTTGTTGAAGTTGTTTTTGACGATGAAGATAATGACGGTGATCGGGAAGATGATGATGATCTGGCTTTAGTCTCGCTGGTGATAATATCTGCAAACTGAGTGGGAGTAATTCTTTGGGAGTGGTATTTGTCATACGTTGACTGATCAATCACCCCCTGCTCCAGCAGTTCTTGGATGTCATACTGCTTTCCAGTCTTCCTGTCAATGATAACCATCCGTGTGGATCCATCTTGAGCAGTGATGGTGGTTTGCTCCCATTGATACTCTTGCTCTGACAGCTCCAGTGATGGCCTTGAGGTCAAAGAAGATGGCCCTGTGGCTGCTGGCGTTGTTGTTGAAGTTGTTGTTGTTGTTGTTGTTGTTGTTGTTGTTGTTGTTGTTGAAGATAATGAAGGTGATGGGGAAGATGCTGATAATCTGGCTTTAGTCCTGCTGGTGATAATATCTGCAAACTGAGTGGGAGTAATTCTTTGGGTGAGGTATTTGTCATACATTGACTGATCAATCACCCCCTGCTCCAGCAGTTCTCCAGTGTCATACTGCTTTCCAGTCTTCTTGTCAATGATAACCATCCGTGTGGATCCATCTTGAGCAGTGATGGTGGTTTGCTCCCATTGATACTCTTGCTCTGACAGCTCCAGTGATGGCTGTGTGGCTGCTGAAATCTTTGTTGTAGTTGATCTTCCAATTGAAGATCCCAAGTCGGAGCCAAGGAGCGTTGCACCGGCTTAACTGCATTCTCCTGCATTCCTGTGTGTTAGTTGGTTGGATCCACTACACTCCGGTTACCTACTACTGAACGGACGTGTTTTTGCGGACCTCCCAAACTTTCAAACTTTAGACTGTTTTCTTTCTTTTTACCATCTTTTAACCAGTGATCTTAACTGATCACTGTGACTTTTGCTCTTATCGTTTATACTGTTGGATTTATTGGTTTTATGTGACTTCTTACTGGACGTGACCTAAAGCTATCGGCACTTGTTGTTGCCATAGCTACAGCTACACGCTACAGTACTCACAGTGCTGAGCTCCCCCGAGGAAATGGCTCCAACATCAGATGTCGCAGAGATGCGAACGGAACTGAAGAACATCGAGATACTAGTAGTGGATCTTCTCAAGCGTCAAACGGAGCTAATGTCCAAGCTGGCTAGCATGGAACAAGCGGACGCAGGCTGCACCAGCAGTCCCTCCTGGGCGACAGTGGTGAGGGGCCGACGGAAGCTCTCCCTTCCTCTCTATGATCCCGTTGATTCACCTCAACTATCAAACCGATTCAATCCTCTTTTTAATGATTCCAGCATCCTTGGCTCTCCTTCGTTTCCGTCTCCTGCTGCTAGTAGTGTAGCTTTGCTCAAAGACTATCCGAGGATAGCTACTAGCCTAGCTACTAGCCAGGCTCCAAGCGAAGCTACCAGGACGACGGCCCTCTCCAGCTCACAACTCAACCATGGAAGTATATCTGCGCCCCGGAGCAGAAAGCGCTCTGCCCTGTTTGCTCTCGCATCGCCAAGCTCCCCAGACTCACGCGATGGGTCCGACTCCCCAAAGTTTAAACGCCCTCGTCTGCGGTGCTCTGCAGCACATACCAGGATAATCATTCAAACGGCGAGTGTCATCGATGGAAATGCCGCTGTGAATGAGCCCCTCCTCACGGCGCTGCTGCCCGACCAACCGTCTAACTCCGCCAGCAATACAGACGCTACTCCTGCGGCTTTTCACCATAGAAACCTGGCCATCTACGACGGGGAATGCATCCAGGAACAGCCAGAGATCCTACTCATCGGAGATTCCATCACCAGGTTTTTGCAAATACCACACGGCATTACGTATTGTTTTTCCGGTTTAAAAGTTACTGACTTACTGGAGTGTACTCCCGAAATCATCGAGAGATATCCGTCCGCCCACACCGTTATTATTCATATCGGAGCAAATGACGTAATGGCTAGACAATCCGTTAAACTCCAATCTGACTTTGAATCACTAATACTCACTATTGAAAGCCTGGGTAAAATATGCATTGTGTCTGGCCCCATTCCATCCATGGGTCGTGGATCTGAGCGATTTAGCCGTCTGTTCTGGTTGCACAAATGGCTACAGACCCACTGTACTACTATAGGACTTTGCTATATAAATAACTTTGATCTGCTCTGGTCCAGGAAAGACCATTACAGACCCGATGGCATCCATCCAAACATATCAGGGGTAAATGTGCTAATACATAACGTCATACAAAGTATAGCATCACTGGCCTGACAACCAACCATATCTAGCTCTGTAGACTATATACAGAAGCAGCCTAAACTACAAAAAAACACGTTGAGTGTCATCCCGATTCTGATCACCAAAAGACTAATCAATTACTCATTATCACGTCCCATATGTAAATCTAACCTTATCAATATCAGTGTTCAACCACAGACTATCTCACACCCCACTACAGAACCCGTACAGCTAAAACTAGCACTGTTCAACGTTAGAGCGCTGAAACAAAAATCATTTCTGATAAATGAACTCATAGTAAAACATGGTGTACATTGTATGTTTTTAGTAGAGACATGGTTAGACAATATCACTGGTGTAGCAACACTGATTGAGACCTGCCCTTCCAATTTTAAATTCTATCAATCAAACAGACAGAGTGGGAGGGGAGGAGGAATAGCAGCAATCATCTCCACTCAATTTGTGTGCAATGATATTGACCTGGGAACATTTTTATCATTTGAATACCTTGCTATTGTATTGAAAACAGAAATGCCAGTAATATGTGTGACATTGTATCGACCACCAAGGTACTCGCCACTTTTCATACAGGAATTTTCAGAACTCATATCGATCTGCATTACCAGGTATGATAGAATCATTCTTAATGGAGATCTAAATATTCATATCAACAAAAAGGATGACCCCAGGGGTTGTGAGTTTCTGAACCTACTGGACAGTTTTGGACTGATGCAACATGTTCACGAGGCCACCCACCAACATGGCAACACTCTGGACCTACTAATAACAACAGGGCTAAACATTGAGAATATATCAGTAAAACAAATTCCAATTTCTGACCATTATTGTGTGTTCTATGGTACAAGCCTAATATTACATAAGACCAGAAGCGAATTCCTAGTTCACAGAAGGCTTCTGGACGCTAGAGCTGAAGCAAAATTCTCTAGTATGATGAAATCATACGACCAATGCAGTAAATCCTCCTTAAATCAGCAAGTGCAAAACTTCCACAACACCTTGTCAACCGTGTTAGATACTGTTGCCCCTCTAAAGGTTAAAAAGGTAAAAACTGATAGAATCTCTCCATGGCTAAATAAAACCAATGTTAAAGATAACAAGAGAAAATGTAGGATAGCCGAGCGAAAATGGAGGAAACTCAAACTCACAGCTCACTTTAATTTATACAAAGACGCCATGGGCGCATACAATAAGGCAATACAACTTGCGAGAAAGGAATATTTTTCCAAAATGATCTCAGAAAATATGGGTAACTCGAGGGTACTTTTTTCCACCATTGACCGGCTGATTAACATACCACCCCCCCATATACCGCAGCAATCAGCCACAAAATGTGAAGAGTTCGCAGTTTTCTTTAATGAAAAAATATCATTGATTAGAGCAAGCATTACAGCTGATATGGATCTGGCTATGAGTGAAACCCCACCTGAGATAACTATGGGGGAATTCACATGTATTACATTACCTGACCTCTGTAAGATTGTCTCTGAGTGTAATTCCGCCACCTCCTGCCTCGATCCTATACCAACAGCATTTCTCAAGCGGGTGTTTGATAGTGTCTCAAATCATGTCCTTGAAATCATAAATATGTCTCTTCAAACAGGCACTTTTCCAGATGCATTTAAAACAGCTGTAGTAAAACCACTACTAAAGAAAACAAACTTAGATGTAAACGAACTAAAAAGCTATAGGCCAATATCGAACCTTCCATTTATCAGCAAGATATTAGAAAAGATAGTCTCAGTACAAATAAACTCCTTTCTCAAAGATAATAACATCATGGATGAACTACAATCAGGTTTCAGAACAAATCACAGCACTGAAACTGCCCTTACCAAAATAGTTAGCGACCTCAGGCTAAACTCCGATGCTGGCAAAGTCTCAATTCTTGTCCTATTGGACCTTAGTGCAGCGTTCGATACGATTGACCATAATATCTTGATCAGTCGTCTAGAAAGACTGGTTGGCTTTTCCGATCATGTACTAAATTGGCTCATAACATACATTAAGGGAAGAAGGTTCTATGTTAAGCTTGGAGACAATGTATCCGAGGAACATAACAGCAATTTTGGAGTCGCACAAGGAAGCTGCCTTGGTCCATTACTCTTCTCACTATATATGCTGCCCCTCGGGGACATCATTCGAGACCACAATGTATGCTTCCATAGTTATGCTGATGATACACAACTATATATCTCCGCAGAACCAAATAACACTACAGCCATACAGTCCATTACAAATTGTCTGTTAGCAATAAACAAGTGGATGAACAATAACTTCCTAAAATTAAACGAAAGCAAGACCGAAATCCTATTGATCGGCCCAAAAGCGAAAAGGGAAGTGCTTTGTAAAAACCTGGGGAGTCTGTCATCCTATGTAAAGACTGAGGTTACAAGCCTAGGTGTCATCTTGGACTCAGACCTAACCTTTAAGTCTCATATAAATAAGGCCATGAAAACGTCATTCTTCCACCTAAGAAACATAGCGAAAGTAAGACCTTTCGTAAATAAAAAGGATGCAGAGAAACTTATTCATGCTTTTGTATCAAGTCGGCTTGACTATTGTAATGCACTGTTCACTGGTCTTCCCAAAGCAACCATTGGGAAGCTTCAGCTTATCCAAAACTCTGCAGCTCGATTACTAACTCATACAAGGAGAAGAGAACATATCACTCCAGTCCTGGCCACTCTGCACTGGCTTCCAATAACTCATAGAATTGATTTTAAGGTCCTTTTCCTAACATATAAAGCTCTTAATGAGCAAGGCCCAAAATACATAGCAAATTCCCTAGTTAGTTATCTGCCCTCAAGAACGCTACGGTCATCCACTACAGGTTTACTAGACACGCCCAGAAACCAAAAAAGGATAGGAAGTATGGCATTTGCCAACTATGCCCCAAAACTATGGAACACACTACCAACACACATCAGAAACGCCAGCTCTATACACATTTTTAAAGGAAAATTAAAAACGTACCTATACAGTCTAGCTTACAAATAGTTATGGCTTGGAAAAACCTGATGGATCCATGAGGCTAGGATAAGCCTTGTGGACCCAACTTTTTAGATGAAGGAACGGGTACATAGGAGACACGCCTCCAGTTTTTCAAAAGTTTTTGACACGCCTCAGCTTCTGAGCTGAAGGAGTGTTTTTGCGGACCTCCCAAACTTTCAAACTTTTTAGATGAAGGAATGGGTACAATAGGAGACACGCCTCCAGTTTTTCAAACGTTTTTGACACACCTCAGCTTCTGAGCTGAAGGCGTGTTTTTGCGGACCACCCAAAATTTCAAACTTTTTAGATGAAGGAATGGGTACAATAGGAGACACGCCTCCAGTTTTTCAAAAGTTTTTGACACGCCTCAGCTTCTGAGCTGAAGGCGTGTTTCTGCGGACCTCCCAAACTTTCAAACTTCTTAGATGAAGGATGGGTACTGTTGAACAGTCATGAACGATGCATCTCTTTAATGCTCTTATGCTGACGTCATACTTGTCAGCTTGACAATTACGCAGCTGGTTCCAATAAAGGGATCATTGCCGGCTCACTTGTGAGATTCGGTCAGTGGTGTGTGAAACTGCAATGAAGTGTGTGGCGTCTTTTATTCCTCCTTAGTAGCCCAAGGCTGTCTAGACCTTTGCTGAAAATGGCTGCTGCGCCAACAGGTTATGGGCCCAGAAAGGATCTTGGAAGCCGATGGAATCGTTTGTGCTTTGACGGAGATGAGAAAAACTATGAGTTGTGGGAAACAAAGTTTCTTGGCCACCTGCGTCTACAAGGGCTGAAAAGCACCATATTGAAAAAACCTAACAGTGACGAGGACGAAGAAGACGCAGACGCAGCCGCAACAAGAGCCGCAGAAGATGCTGACAAAAATGAAGAAGTCTACGCCGAACTTATCCAATTGTTGGACGACACAAGTTTGTCTCTGGTCATGAGAGATGCAGCGGACGATGGGAGAAAGGCGTTGAAGATTCTGAGGGATCACTACGCAAGTACAGGAAAACCACGTGTGATCAGCTTGTACACAGAGCTTACGTCTCTCCAGAAATATGCTAATGAAAGCATTACAGACTATATTATACGAGCAGAAACTGCTATCACAGCACTGAGGAATGCAGAAGAGATTTTAAGTGACGGTTTATTAATAGCGATGATTCTGAAGGGGCTGCCAGCGTCGTTTAAACCGTTTTCTATCCACATTACACAAAGTGATGAGAAGATCACCTTCGCCGAGTTCAAAACCAAGCTGAGGAGCTACGAGAGCACTGAGAAGTTCAGTGGGAGCTCAGTTGATGACAGCGTGATGAAAGTAAGAGGCAAAGACTTTGATGTGAAGCTGCTGACCTGTTATGCTTGCGGCCAAAAGGGCCATATGGCCCGCGAGTGCAAGGCTGCTGGTCACGGGGAACAACAGAGACAGTGGTGCCGTTTTTGCAGAAGTTCCACGCACAGAGATGCAAACTGCAGGCGGAGAGGACGACGAGACAACGTAAAACAGGCCGCGGATGAAGAGGACCACGACCACCACCACACATTCGCCTTCAAGGCCCGCGAACGACAGGTGGACGGCGACCCAGGCAATGGCCTGAAGCAAAGAGGGCTTATGGTCGACACCGGTGCTACATCGCACATAGTGACTGACGTGAGCAAGTTCAAAGACTTTGACGAGAGTTTCGAGCCACGAAAACATGTCCTGGAGTTGGCTGATGGAGTGAGGGCCTCTGGCATAGCGCTGAAGAGAGGTGCAGCCAAAGTTTGGCTGAAAGACAATACGGGTCGAGAGGTGGAGACGATGCTGACGGGGGCGCTGTACGTCCCATCCTTTCCCCAAGACATTTTCTCGGTCAAGGCAGCGACGACCAACGGAGCCACGGTTGTATTCAAGGAAGGACAGAACAAGCTCATTCATGAGAACGGTACGACATTTGATATTAAGGTGTATGATAGATTGTTTTATCTAAACACAGTTAATGATGAAAATGTTGATGAATGTCATGGGTGTTATGATATCAAAACATGGCACGAAATTCTAGGTCACTGTAACTACGAAGATGTGTTAAAATTGCAAAAAGTCACAGAGGGTATGACAATTAAAGGCAAAACTGATACATCTAATTTGACATGTGAAGTGTGCACAAAGGGTAAATTTGCTCAGAGCAGGAGCAGAGAGCCAGATGAAAGAGCAAAGGCTCCACTGCAGCTTGTACACACAGATTTGTCTGGACCTATAGATCCTACAGCTAAAGATGGGTTCAGATACACATTAGCATTTACTGATGACTATTCAGGAGCAGTTTTTGTTTATTTTTTGAAATCAAAGAGTGACACAGTCAAGGCTACTGAGAAGTACATTGCTGACGTTTCACCTTATGGAAAAATCAAATGCATGAGATCTGATAATGGTACAGAGTATACTTCTGGTCAATTTCAGTCATTGCTAAGTAGAAATGCCATCAGACACGAGACCTCAGCTCCTTATTCACCCCATCAAAATGGGACAGCTGAGAGAAATTGGAGAACATTGTTTGAAATGGCAAGATGCATGCTAATTGAGAGTGACCTACCAAAAGAGTTGTGGACATATGCAGTTATGACTGCTGCTGTCATTCGAAATAGGTGTTACAACAAGCGTGTAGGACAGACTCCATACTACATGTTAACAGGAAAGAAGCCTAACCTTTCAAAAATGAGAACATTTGGGTCACCATGCTATGCTTACAAGCAAAACAAGAAAAAGTTGGATTCAAGATGTGAAAAGGGTATTTTTGTAGGCTATGATAAGAACAGCCCTGCTTATTTGGTGTTTTATCCTGACACAGGAAAAGTACTTAAAAATAGGTTGGTCAAATTCATCACCAAGAGTGTCATTGAGAATCAGACTCAAACAGAGCAGGAAACAGGTGATGAAGATTTCAGTATGAGGAGAGCTGTAAACCACCTACCAAAAACTGAAAAGGCAAATGTACTCACAAAAGAGTCACAGGAGAATGAGATTTGTGATAACATTGAGACAGGTGAAGGCCAAAGTAGCCAGAGTACATCTTATCCACAAAGAGAAAGAAAACCTCCTCAATATTTCCAGAGTAAATCTTATCCACAAAGGGAAAGAAAACCTCCTCAATATTTGAAGGATTATGAGTGTAAAGTCGAATCTGATGACCAAGAAGAACTAACCCTTGATTACTGTTATAGAGTTATTTGTGATGTGCCCCAAACATTGGAGGAGGCTATGTCATCACCAAATTCTCAATTATGGACTAAAGCTATGGAAGAGGAAATGGATTCACTGAGGGAAAATGACACATTTACCCTGACCACACTGCCAGAAGGTAAACATGCAGTGGGGGGCAGATGGGTTTACACAGTGAAAGAGAACCCAGTTGAAACATGCAAAGCCAGGTATGTAGCAAAAGGCTATAGTCAAGTGTCTGGTATTGATTATAAGGAAACCTTTTCTCCAACCGCAAATATGACCTCTATACGTAGTCTAATGCAAATTGCAGTAGAACATAATTTGGAGTTGCATCAAATGGATGTTAAAACGGCATATTTACATGCTCCTATAGACTGTGAGTTGTTTATGGAGCAACCTGAAGGATTTGAGGTTAAGTCAGAGAAGGGGGAGAAACTGGTCTGTAAACTTAACAAATCACTGTATGGTCTGAAACAATCAGGACGGAATTGGAATAAAATGCTCCATGATTATCTAAGTGAAAATGGTTTTATCCAAAACCCGGCTGACCATTGTGTTTACAATAAACTAACATCTAAAGGTGAAAGGATTATTTTGATAATCTGGGTTGACGATCTTATCATTGCAGGAAGCAACAGTCAAACAATCCAAAATGTAAAAGACATTTTGGGAGCCAAATTTAAGATGAAAGATCTTGGCAAACTTAAGAACTTTCTAGGCATTGATTTCACACAGACAGATGGTGAAATAAAGATGAACCAGAAAAGGTACATCATGAAAATATTGCAAAGGTTTGACATGTCTGACTGCAAGGCAAGATCGACTCCATGTGAGTATAAACAACAATTTGACAATGAAGGTGAATCTGTTGATCAAAAGAGGTATCGTGAAGTGGTAGGCAGCTTGATTTATGTAATGACATGTACTAGACCTGATCTAAGTTTTATTGTCAGTAAGTTGTCTCAACACTTATCCGAACCAAAAGAACAGCATATGGTAACAGCAAAACATGTGTTGAGATACTTGAAGGGAACTGTAGACCAGGAGTTGTGTTACAAGAGAAGTGATTCAAAACTAAAACTTGTTGCATATTGTGATGCTGATTGGGCAGCAGATCAAAATGACAGACGGAGCACAACTGGGTACTGTTTTAGTCTATGTCAGACAGGACCTGTTATTTCCTGGAAATCTAAGAAACAGCCTACAGTTGCTTTATCCACATGTGAAGCAGAATATATGGCTTTGGCAGCTGCTACACAGGAAAGTTTTTATCTTGTGCAGTTATTAAAAGGAATGGATAGTGAAAATGATTATGCACCAGTGACAATCTTTGAGGATAACCAAGGGGCAATTGCACTTTCAAAGAATCCTGTGTGTCGCCAAAGGTGTAAACATGTTGACATTAAATATCATTTTGTTCGATCTGCAGTAAATGATGGAAACATTATTATTGAATACTGTCCAACAACAGAAATGGTAGCTGATATGTTAACCAAACCTGCAACAAAGGTCATGCTTGAAAAGTTTGTGTATTTTATTTTTGGTGTTGAAGGTTAAAAATGAAAGAAAAGAAAATGTAAATGTATGTCAAAGGTTTTATCAGAATAAGATCAAGTGGGGGTGTTGAACAGTCATGAACGATGCATCTCTTTAATGCTCTTATGCTGACGTCATACTTGTCAGCTTGACAATTACGCAGCTGGTTCCAATAAAGGGATCATTGCCGGCTCACTTGTGAGATTCGGTCAGTGGTGTGTGAAACTGCAATGAAGTGTGTGGCGTCTTTTATTCCTCCTTAGTAGCCCAAGGCTGTCTAGACCTTTGCTGAAAATGGCTGCTGCGCCAACAGGTACAATAGGAGACACGCCTCCAGTTTTTCAAAAGTTTTTGACACACCTCAGCTTCTGAGCTGAAGGCGTGTTTTGCGGACCTCCCAAACTTTCAAACTTTAGACTGTTTTCTTTATGCGTTTTTCTTTCTTTCTACCACAAGACGCGGCCACTGATGGGTCCATGGGACTTGGATAAGTCCTGTGGACCCAACTCTGGCCACTGACCACATGAGCGAACCGGTACATACGCACACAATACACGGCCACTGATGGATCCGTGGGACTTGGTAAAGCACTATGGACCCAACTATGACCACTGATAAAAACGTAACTACACTAGCATTATAAGACCTAAACATTGCTACCTACCATACAAGTGCATTGGTTTAGTGCATTTCCGGTTGCCACTGAGCGGAAATGTTTGTGCGGACCTGTTCTCCCAAACTGGTAAGCAAATTACTGTTTTTACGTTATTTTAATTTTTACGTTACTATTATTATTATTATTATTATTATTATTATTTTTTTTAACATTGATCTTAACTGATCACTATGACTTTATTGCTTTTATCGTTATATATGCCTATAATTGTGTACAGCACTTTGAGCTACATGACATGTATGAAAGGTGCTTTATAAATACTTACTTACTTACTTACTTACTTAACGCGTCGAGCGCCAAGCAGGAAACGCTTCACAAGAGGGTGGCTGAACAAGACATCCCCTCAAATCCCTCATGATAGGAGGATATAGCTGCTGCATATACCCTCACCGTCGAAGCCGACAGTCTATCAAGGAGAGACTGGAGGTAACTAAGGACAGCATCCAGGGGGCAGGAGACTGGGTCCCGGCCCCCCGCCTTACACCACACTTGGAACATACGTCATCTGCCCGCGTAAAGCTCGACAGTGGAGGGAGCATGCGCATTCCGAGAACCTGCGCCCCTCAACGTACCCGTCCCAACAACCGACCTAACAGAAGTATGGGGAAGAATCCCAGGCGGCACGGCATCGGTCCCAGACCTGCCTGGCTATGTCCGGACGTAATCCCCACCCGTCAGGATGAGGACCGCCCCGCGACAGTACACCTGTACCCACATTCACCCTGCCGGGGATGTGGGGAGCCCTCAGGCCGCGCAGATGGAGGACGCCCATAGCCAGCCGCCCGCCGCCTGGTGCAGACGGGGGGAGCGTACTCCTCCCTGTCTGTCGATATACGACACTGACGTCGTATTGTCCGTCCTGATCAACACCGTTTGAGGACCAGAAGGACCGCTTTCAATACCAACACATTGAACGTAGCGCAGACCGGGCAGCATGGTTTGCCAGCTGCCCCCTACTGCGTTGGCCCGACGCGTCACCAGCGAGGGAGGCGTCGGTGAAAAACGTGACGTGAGACAGCGCCGTAACCGTCCTAGGACGGAACCTCCAGAGCGTGTTGACAACACGCTCTGAGAGGGATGCCCATAGCCCTCCAACCGTTGACTGGGAAGAGGAGTACTCTACTTTCAGTCTACAGCAAACCCCAGGCTGGTAGGGACCTGCCTGGTACGAGACCTGACGATCCACCTTGACCGCGAGGGACCAGAACGTTGTCAGGGCAGAATACACTCCGTAACCCCTGACGACGCAGAGGCCCCAGTGTGGCCTCCACGCACTTGGTGAAGATGCGGGGAGCCAGAGAAAACTGAATGGCAGCCTCTGGTACTCATACGCTAACCCTGCAAAGGAAGCGTAGGTAAGCCCTAGGATGGAAGATCGGAGATGCGCATACGCATCCTACAGGTCTATGGAGGAGAACCAGACCCCCACCTGACAGTGTTCAACAGGTAGGAGACTATCCAAAAAATGCTGAACCTTCCCATGGGACAGGTCCAGCCTGGGTCTGACACCCCCCCCCCTCCCGATTTCTCAGGCACCAGAGAACACCGGGAGGAGAACGCCACGACGATGGCTTGCTTCGTCCACAGAGATTGGATCTCGTTGACCAGAGCTGTCACTGCTGGAGACCCTGACAATAGGGTCTGTACCAAACCCGAAAACGGGTGGGGTTGTGTAAACACAAGTCCCCGCCTCAGCGTTCTCTTCATCCACCTCGACATATGGTACTGCCGTAGTCATATGTGATGACACTCCCAACGCACCCGCCGCCATGTGGTGCAGGTCCGCCAGGAACTGTAGATAGTTGGCCCGGTCCCACCCGCTGTGCGTAGCCAACCCTGGAACCGTGAGAGCAGAGCGTTCCGTGTCGGGACATCTGACCCTGACACTACCCACGAGGCAATCGCACCCAAGGGGGGACCCCGACAGAAAGGGCCGGTTTGACGGCGGTTAGGTGGCCGAGCGGAGATTGCGTTCGTCACCAGCCCCGGAGCTGTGAGCTGGATTCGCCTGTTCGAATCCAGCTCACAGCTCCGGGGTTGTCACCAGCTTGGCTGGCCGTCTGCACTAATACAATTGGCTGTATTAGAGGGTGGGAGAAGCTGGCGGGGTGGGTCCGGGTCGTTGTAAACAGCGACTCCTACAGTTCGGTCGGGGCGCCTGCTAAGCGCGGATAGGACTCGAGGGGGATAGTGTGGTCCTCCCACACGCTACGCCCTCTCGATGAGAATCCGCGCTGCCAGGTGAAAAGAAGCGGTGATTGGCTGGACGTGTGTCGGAGGAAGCACGTGGCAGCCTCCACTCTCCCAGATGATCTGACTGTGGGGGTAAGTGCGCAGCGACCAGGAAGGGACTGGGAATTGGCATACGACTAACATTGGGATGGGAGAAAATCGGAGGAAAATGGAGGGGGAAAAAGAAAAAAAAAAAAAAAAGAAAGGGCCGGTTTGATACGGGGGGCTTTCTAGGTGAAAAAAGCCCCCCCACTGAACACCCCTCCAGAACATGCTGAGGAGTTGTTCTGCAGCCGGACATGCAAGGTGTGAGGACCCCATGGGTTCCTACACACCGTAGCCCTGCAGTGATATTACTACCACCCAAATCACGCGTGCCTGCGAGACCACTGCCAATCTTTCAGGAGTGGGAGGCACCAACATGATACCTGGCCTGGCGAAGGCGAGGCCGGGGAAGCCCGCACTGTGTGCCTCAAAAGGTTTCGAGCCCCCCTGCTGACAACACTTATAGTTGACAGACGTAACACCAGGCTCAACCAACACAGCTTATGGTGTGGGAGCCGCTTGACAGCACAACATTCTCACGGACAGACCCAGGCTCAGCCATCAACTGGGTGTCAGCCCCTGTCCCCATGAGAAGCGAAAAGTGGGGCCGCCCGCGCTTCAACGAAGACACGCGGCCCGCAGCCAAAGGAAACAATCAGAGCCCACTTTTTCTGCTGGTGTTGGGGGAGGGAGTGATCGGAGAGTGGGCTGCTCGCGGCAGGACGGTGACGGCTTGTTGTTCAAGCCGAACCCATCCCACATGGCCGATCCCTCGGCCGCCAAGGCTGTCGGCCTTGTGGACACCTGTCGATTCAACGCCCAGGATACCTCTGGCGGGGGAAAACATGGCCGCCTGTCGAGGGCCTCGTCATCGCCGCTGACGAGGCCGTGCTCTCTCTTCTTCTGGCTGCGCGGTGTGAGGCGGTGTGGGGCCTAGGACAATACCGCCCGCGCTCCAGCAGAAGACCAAAATCCCCTGCGGAGAGGGGAACCCTGAGCGGTTATAGCTTGCGGCTAGGTCAAAGCTAATAACGTCAACAACCTTGCGCGATGTGTCGACGTCGGCTGGCCCTCAAGGCCCCGCCACCAGACACCATTTTTTTTATAGAAAAAACAGCAATTCAAACACAGTTCTAATCGCTGCCAATTCCATACCATGGCGGTACAGGCTTTAGCAGCCCACCAGCCACTCGCCAGGCCGACCCACCCATGGCATCGGCCGGGCGGGGCACTGTTTCAATATGTCAAAAGCAAAAGGACTGATGTTAACACGGAGCACCATTGGTGGTTGCAAACAGCAACCTCCACTGTGGTGTGCACCATGAAGGGGTTAAATGAATAAAAGAACTAAACCACAAAATACTGTAGAATGAGCAAGCCCATATACACAACGTTAAGGGGAGGCGGACCAGAGCGAACTAGTCCCGCATTCATTCAAAATATTCACAACAGCACACCAGCCCTAGCTTAGCCCATTTACCAAAAAAGGTAAACAAAGCCCCCCCGCATACTCCCCCAATAGACACCGATTGACCATCAGCATGAAATGGTTGAGAGGAGAGAAAGCTGTAGCATAGACAGACCTTCTCATAGCAGAGTGACAGAACAAAACAGTAGCCCACTACACTACTATAGTCTAGCGTGAGGCGATGTGGAACCCAGATCAACAACCGCCTGCGCACAAACACGCAACATGTTTACAATGTCGGCTGGACCCATAGCCCCACTACCCGACGCCAATGTGGATAGGAACTAGCCAGCTGAGCCATAACACTGGCCGCCGTTAAGTCCCATCCTGCAGTAGTATAGCTCTACTGCTACACCGCCGAGCTCAAGCATCGGCTCCCAGATGGGGACACCGTTCAACAGACCCCGCCGGAACACAGAGGTACGTTACCTGGCTAGGCTACCTAGCCACGGCCTACCCTGTTGTCAACCCATTTACCCGTAAAAAGGTAAATAGGACTCAGCAAAACCCCCACAACAGCTACCGACTGACCTTCATTGATGAACCGGGCAAGAGGAGGGAGAAGTGACAACATCTCACGGCGGAGACATTAGAACAGCGTAGCAGTAGTGTTAGCATGTAGCATTAGTATTAGCATGTAGCATTAGCATTAGTTGTTTAACAGCACGCTTTCAGGACCGTTTGGAACGTTCACCAAACCATCCCGCCCCTGGCGCCGACACACAACACGGTTGTGTAACAAAACAACCCAGCATTACTAATACCAACACCCGTGCCTGATGACACAGGGCCTACCTTTGTACAACCCGGCTCGATAGCCAACCTTGTACGCTGCCCCTTGATCTGGCTGCCGACAGATGAGGAACATCAACATAGGCCCGTCGTGTCGCTGAAACATGCCTCAAAGATGCCAGGGGTAAGCAAACCTCCGGTAAGCTTTCAACATTACGCAATTTCTCAAATTTCTTCATACTACTAGTTACATAAGGTGCAATGCATCCAATATGATGGAACGAAAATAGAGGAAGGGTGTGTTGGTGACCATGGTCATGGTCATGGTCTTATAGGCTGCGCCTCCATAGAGGCGGGACCCGGTCAGGTGTGGGTGTACAAGTTGTTTTCGTGATGGAGTACAATAGGTACAGGAGATAAGGGGTATCTCGATAGGCTTATAGAGCGGGACGCAATAAGCCAAGTACGAATATATAACCTAATTTATACAAATGGAAGTATTGATTTCGCCGTAACGAATCATTAAAAAAATATACTGTTAACTGGAATATGTTGTTTCTTTACACATACTGTATGTTGGATTATGTAATTGGTTTGTCATGACAAACCAATAAAAAATCGCGAATTAACCGGTGGTTATCCTATTATATTAACATAGCTACAAGTTACAACACACAGTAACGTTAATATAATTACATGCATCATTGTTTACAATGAACGGTGGGGCTAATCGAAAGGACTGGACATGGACAAGTTAAACAGCAATCAATTAATTTAATATAACAGGTAGTTCGAGCTGCATTTTCGTGCCTACAACCACACCACAGCCACAGGGATATATCCGGCTTTGACGAGCTCTCTCTCTCCTGCCGATTAAATTCAGCAGCTCTTCCACCTCGAGTGCCTGTAGCTGCCTGCATTTGCACAAAGGCGTCCATCCCTGCTGCTAGCTAATGTTAAAACGAACCTAAAGTTAGTTGTTCACCAACAATCTACAGACACCAACAAACACAGAACCGGACGTGTGAAATTAATTGATTGCTGTTTAACTTGTCCGTGTCCAGTCCTTTCGATTAAGCCCCACCGTTCATTGTAAACAATGATGCATGTAATTATATTAATGTTACTGTGTGTTGTTGTAGCTATGTTAATATAATAGGATAACCACCGGTTAATTAGCGATTTTTTATTGGTTTGTCATGACAAACCAATTACATAATCCAACATATGTGTAAAGAAACAACATATTCCAGTTAACGGTATATATTTTTAATGATTCGTTATGGCGAAATCAATACTTCCATTTGTATAAATTAGGTTAACTCAAGGATAGTATTCAGGGCGCGCAAACCGAACGAGGAAGGACAACTGCCTTGGGTAAAGTATTCACGCGGTCGGGGGAGCGGAAGTGGGAGTGGCTTGATCGCCTGTCGAGTGGATACGTCTGACAGGACTGTCAGAGTGTGAACGCTAAGTCAAAACCTTTCATGGACTGTGTCTTGGTCGTTTATAATAAACGGATTTTCTTTAATCTAGCTTGGTAGGAAGGAGTTGCACTGTAGAGGAGGAGGGCAGTGTGGAAGCGGACTAAGGCTACGGCCAGGGGAGGGGGGGGGGGGGCTAGTTGGAGGTAAACGAGATGCCCGTGCTCTGAGTCCAGAAGAAGGAGAGTTAACTGGAGGGAAAATTAGGAAAACTATGCTTCACAACAACGCCAACATCCGGTCCGTCACTCTTATATCTCCCGGGGGGAAACAGCACCCCAGCTAAACAGTGGTGCCCCTAAGACCATGCACTACTAGAGATTGATCGATTGATTGATTGATTGATTGATTGATTGATTGATTGATTGATTGATTGATTGATTGATGGATTGATGGATTGATTGATTGATTGATTGAAAATTGTATTAACAGATTGCAGAATGGGTACAATACAGTACAGCTCAATACACACAATTGTTAAGGGGATGCAGACCAGAGAAAGACTTTCGTCTTGTTTACATCAGGGTCCCCCATTTTCAATTCATCATAACATATAATATGGCATACATGACATACATGACATACGGATAGACAGTACTGTTACGACATTTATGACATACCAGGCGGGGTGGGGGGGGGGGGCTGTACATTGGAGGGGGTTGGGCGATACACAAAACCCCAGAACATTACAATATATGTGATTAGAATGCGCATTCGTAGTTCTATTGTAGTATCAGGTATACTTAATAACATATCAAAAGTATACCAATATCTGACCACTAGAAAGGTCTAATTTTCAAGATGGCCACCGCCAATTACTTAAAAGACCATTACCCCTTCATTATTCATCCTAGACAAGTACTTTTTCTGTCAAACCCCATGTTTTGGTGATCTATATGAATCTAGTTAGCATATATAAATTATAGTAAAGTGATTACAAGTACAATTATATATTAAAATCATTGGTTATATATTTATGTTAAGTGAAGAAGATTTTCCAATGTAATTGGACCTTTCCCCTTTTTTTTCACGTACCATAATACATAATGGTTATTTCGCTTAGGTTCACATTATAAGATTTATTTTGATACTGTCAGGAATCCGACCGTGCTCAGATCCTTTTGAAAAGAGGGGGATCCATCACAACAAATAATTTAGTTCTATTCAGACGTGGATTTATTTTATTGTTTAATTGTGCAAAAGTAGTACGAATAAACAGAGCAGTTGATGTGGAAAAGAAAGAGTCAATGCGTCCCTAGACTTCGTGCCACACAGACTGGAGGATCCAGTCAGTTTGCCTAAGAGTCCCTGGCCCTCCCTCGACAGAGAGAGAGAGAGAACTCTCAAGGTCGGCCTGCAAATGGAATGCTGATTACCATGGAACCTCGACAGCTTTAAAACAGTAAATATGGTACAAAAATAAAGCTGACTTGACTTGACTTATTAAGCTTCTTTAAGTCGACACAGATGCATGCTTTTCCAGACTTTTTCAGGACTGGCACCATGGGTGCGCACCACTCTGTTGGGTCAGTCACAGCTTCAATGATGTAGTTGGCTTCCATCCTCTCCAACTCCTCTTTCACTGCACCCAGGAGGGGTATGGGGACTCGGTGTGCGGTGCAGACTAGAGGCTGACACAGGAGTGGATTTTGACTCCCGCTCCCACAGAAATAATCCCATCCAAATCCCAAGTGATAGTTTCCAAAAAATCCCACTCCCTCCCACTCCCACAGAAGACTGATCCCATCCCAATCCCGAGCCAAACTTTTATAGAATCCCATTCCCATCCCTTTTCACTCCCACCCAATCCTGCTCCGTTTTTCTTCCTCAGTATAAAATATGCATTACATGGGTATGGGCCATGTCTGCCTTAGTTAAATATAAAACCACCAAACATTTACATCAACAGGCTTGAGGTCACACACATGCGCGTTGCATTGCATGCCGGATGCAGTACTAGACTTCCGGTGTAGTTCGTTTCGGTTGTGATGCAGTGTTGGGTGACTGAATGAAAACCACAAAGATTGTGAGGGTGATCAATGCAATGTTTAGCTCGATGCTGGGGAGAGATATTCAAATATGTGACCAGGCACAGAGAATAGGGTCTTGTTAGGCAATCTTCCATTTTTATAAGTAAGCCATCACTTGTACAAATTGGGCGGATAATTTTTAAACTATGTCTTATTAATAAAGATGATAACACAACAGCCCGTTTGTCTCTAGACTACCACAACCACAGCAGGAGACTTATTTATAACACAGGGCAGCAGCGTGAACCTGTCCGCGGGAGTGAGGTGCGGGCGGAAGTGGCAATTTTTCAAAATAAAATATCCGGAAGACTAATGAAAATAAAATAAATTTAATTTTAAACAACTTTATTCTTTCGTTGTGGCCCAGTACCAAATGATCCATGGCCAGGTACCGGTCCACAACCCGATGGTTGGGGACCTCTGCTATAGAGCCTTCTCTCTATACTCTCTCTATACGCTATGCACAAGCTTACGATTCAGATACAATTGAACACAAACGGTTCCAAAGATATTAATGTTTCTTGGCATATTTTTACACCGCCAACAAAGTCCGGAATGGATTTTGGTGCGTGTCCTCTCCTCTCATTTCTGTGCGTCTCCTCTCCGACACCTGAGACAGAAAGTACTTAGCCAGTAGCCACTCCCCTTAGACGTCACGCAACTGTAGTTTTTTCACACAGCGAGGAAAATAATACTGTCGGACAATCTAACAATAGTTAACACATTGGCAATCAAAATTGCCAATATCTCCATTTCGACCTATTTCTGAATTGCGTGACATTTTGGGGTTTTCTGAGGAATCGTGAGCTCCTTAACACATTCAGTGCCAGCCATGCAGGGGCGCTAAAGGGCTCCGTATGCCAGCGTCCACTTCAATGATAGAGCTCTCATATTTGCAAACGCATAAACTATGTCTTAAATTATGTGTCTAATCTGGCCGTCGCTTATCAATGACTTGTTTGCAGTCAACATTGTCAAAACGGATTGTTTTTTAATCGGTCCATTTCCGTTTTATACCATTTTGAAAAACTCGTTTTTTGAAAGTTTCAGGAAAATATAAAGATTCTGTGATAAACGCCCTTTACTGGAATATTCTGGAATACACAAAACATTTTTAAATCTTTGGCCTATTTATGAACAGTTTTCAAATAAACGCTAGATTATCGATAGTATATGTGTACTTATGCACGCTATATAAGCGGGCTGAAAAATTGAATCTCTTATTTCCTGATCGCACACACACACACACACATATGGCACACGCTGATATATAAATGAAAAAAGTTCTGATTATCCTAAGACTGGTAAAATAGATTCCTTACCTCAGATCAGATGTTCTCCAAAAAGATTATTCCAATTCCTGATCGCCATTCCAAATATCGATCGCGTTTATTGATCCAACGCTGGATACTGGAAATATGTATTCCTTTTTTTTTTTTAAACTTAAATTCTTTTATTAAACATTTATAGACAAACAACACGACATATACAATAACCACAACAACACTATTAAACAGACATAAATAATAAAGAAAACATTTTAATACCCAAAAGACGAAAAATTTAAAATACTGACTTAAGCAAATAAAAAACATAAAACAGTTGTCATACCTTAAACCAAAATAAAAGTAGAACACATTAAGTGTGTGACATGGGTTCAGAGACCCTCTTTGAACCTCTTTCCTCCTTTACCCTTCGCCCTCTTGTGGTGTATTTGGTTCTTCCTCTGTGATGCCGTTTTCGTTCCCCTTGTAATCCTCCCACTTACCCCATCTTTCTCCAAATTTCTCTTCCTGTAACCTCAGCATGTGTGTTATCCTCTCCATATCCTGTATCTCTTCCACTATTCCTACCCATTGTGCTATTGTCGGTGGGTCTTCCTTGTACCACAGTCTCGTTATTGCTTTTCTGGCCGCTATCAACATTATCTTTATTAAATATTTGTCCCCCCCTTGTATTCCCTCGTGTGTCAGGTCTCCTAAGTAAAGCACCAGTCCTGTTTGTGGTAATCCGTATCCTAATATTCTGATCATTACCTCCCCTATCTCCTCCCAATACCCCTTCAGCTTCTGACATCCCCAGAATATGTGTGTGTGATTTGCCCCCTCCTTCCCACACATCCTCCAGCATGCTCTTTGTGTCGGTGCATATTTTCCCTTCAGCTCTGGGGTTATAAAGAATCTGATTATGTTTTTCCATCCAAACTCTTTCCATATCCTCGATCCTGTTGTTGAATGTTGCACCTCGCATATGTTCCCCCATTCCTTCCCTGTTATTTCTATCTCTAGCTCTCTCTCCCATTTCTCCCTTATGTAATCGGTCGTGTGTCCCTTGCTGTTCATTATAGCCCGGTATATTGCTGATATTACTCTTCCTTGCCCCCCTTCGTATGCCCATACTATCATCTTTATTATTCCATTCTGTTCTTCGTCTTTGGCCCCCCTTATTTCTTTGTTGTAGTAGTCTCTAACCTGTATATCTGAAGTGGTCCCTGTTTTCTAGTCCAAATTTCTCCTTAAATTTTTGTAGTGTCTGCATTTCCCCCTTCTCTATCATTTTGAATATCGCTGTTGCCCCCCCCCCCCCCCCCCCCTCTCCCACCTTCTGAATCCATGGTCTAACCTCCCTGATTTGAATCTCTTGTCATGTGCTACCCATCTCAGAACCCCTGACTGCTTCTCCAATTTGTGTGTTTTTACTACTCTGTTCCATATGGTCAAGGTGCATTTGGTGATTGGATCTAATAGTCCCTCTTTTTCTTTAAATAGTTCCCTATCTCCCACCAGAGCTTGTACCTTGTATCCCTCCCCTTCTTTTTCAATGTCTTTCCATCTTGCCTCATATCTGTCGTTACACCAGCACGTCACTGCTCTCAGTTGTGCTGCATAGTAATAATCTTGTAGGCTGGGTACTGCCATCCCTCCCTCTTCCTTTGGTAGTTGTAGTGTTTTATATCTGACCCGTGGTCTTCTCCCCGCCCATATGAACCTCGATATCAGTCTGTCCCACTCCCTGAATTGATTCTGTGGTATTTGTATCGGTAGTGACTGGAATAGGTACAGTAACCTTGATAGTATGTTCATTTTAATGACCTCTATTCTTGAATTGAAGTCCAAGGGCATTACTGTCCATCTCTCTAAGTCTCTCTTGATGTTCTGATTTATCTGTGTATAGTTCGCCTCAAACAGTTTCTCCACCCCTCTCGTGATGTTCACCCCTAAGTATTTAATCTTGTCCATGTCCCATCTTATCCCGTACTGTTCCCTAATTTCCGTCGTTGGGGTATAGTTCCATGCTAAGGTCTGTGTCTTTGTCACGTTTAGTTTGTATCCTGAGTAGTGGCCATATTCCTTCAGTAGATCCATCAGTGCCGGGAAGCTCTTGTCTGGTTGCCTCATGTATACTATCACGTCGTCCGCAAATAGGCCTAGTTTATATTCCGTTCCCTTTATCCTTACTCCCTTAATGTCCTCGGTCTGTCTGATCAGTTGTGCCAGTGGTTCTATGAAAACGGCGAAGAGCGTCGGTGAGAGACAACATCCCTGTCTGGTAGCCCTCCCTAATCTGATTCTATCCGTCAAGCTGCCATTCACCTTAACCCTCGCTGTCGGTTCTTGATATAGCACCTTGATCATCTTCATCGCCCTCCCGTTCAGTCCGAACCTCATCAATGTTTTATATAAAAATGTCCAGCTCACACTGTCGAATGCTTTTTCTGCATCTAGGCTAATCAGTACCGCGCTACCACCTTGTTTTTGTATCTCCTCTACTATGTGTAATGTCTTTCTCACGTTGTCCTGTGTCTGTCTCCCTTTAATAAATCCAGTTTGATCTTCATCTATAATGTCTGGCATAAACGTCTCAAATTTTGATATTATCGATGTATACATCTTGTAATCCATGTTGAGTATGGACACAGGTCTGAAACTACTACATAATTCTCTATCCTTCCCTTCCTTCGGTATCGTGGTGATTATGGCTTCCTTCCACGAGGGGGGCATTTCCCCTCTTCCATCGTGTGTCTGAACGCCGCCCCTAACATGGGTGCTAATTCCGTTCTAAATGTCTTGTAGAATTCCGATGGGAATCCGTCGCTCCCCGGAGACTTGTTGTTTTTAGCTCTACTAATTGCCTCTTCCAGTTCTCGTTCCGTAATTATTTTATTTAATTCTTCATTCTGTTCTTTCCCTATCGATGGTAACTCTAGCTTCTCCAGATATGCTTCTATTTCCTCTTCTCCCGCTGCTTTTGGCTGTGTGTATAGTTTCTCATAGTATTCTCTAAATGTCCTCTCTATTTCAGCTGGGTCTCTCAATATTTCATTAGTCTTTATATCCCTTATTGTGTGTATCGTGTTCAACTTCTGTTGCGTCCTAATTCTCCTAGCCAACAGTCTGGTCGCTTTTGGTCCCCCTTCATAGTACGTTTGTTTCATGAACCTCGCTTTCTTTTCTATTTCCGTCAATAATTCCCTATTTATCCTGGCCTTTACTTCTTTGATTTCTCCGAGCGTTTCCTGTTCTTTTGATATCTGGTGTCTCCCTTCTAGCTTCTTCAGCTTCCCTATCAGATTGTGATATGTCTCCGTTCTGGCCTTCTTCAGCATTGCTGTCTTCTCCATCAATTTCCCCCTTATCACCACCTTCAGTGTGTCCCATAGAATGTTCGGATCTACCGCCCCGTTGTCATTTTCTTCCTTATACCTGGCTATCTCCTCCTTGATCTGACTCACCACCCCCTTGTTATTTAATATTCCTACATTTAGTCTCCAGATCGTGTTCCTCCGTCTCCCTTCTAGATCTACGGTCAGATATATGGCACTGTGATCCGATATGTCCGCTACTCCTATTCTGCTCTCCCGTACCCTGTAACTGTCCCCCGTCGTCATCAAAAAGTAGTCTATTCTCGCATATGTCACGTGCGGGTGTGAGTAATGTGTGTATTCCCTGTCCATGGCGTGCATCCCCCTCCAAACATCTGTAATTCCCATTTCCGTCATCTGAATATTCATATATCTACTGATTGGTGCCCGTCCTTTTCTAGTACTCGTGGTGTCTAGGTCGTGATTCAGTACTACATTAAAATCTCCCGCGCATATCAATATCCCTTCTAGTTCCATCACTATCATATCAAAAATGGTCTCATATAAATCCCTCTCACTCTCTGGGGGTGCATAAACATTCACTAACGTAATCATTTGACCCTCCATTTTCCCCTTCACCAGAACAAACCTTCCCTCCTTGTCTCTTACTTCCTTGATCAATTCAAATTTGACTGTGTTTTTGATTAACGTGATTACTCCTCTCCTCAGGTTCCGTTTAAAGGAACTATAGTATGCATTTTCATATCCGAACCTCTTCAGTTTCTCATGATCCTGTGCTACCAAATGTGTCTCCTGCAGAAAAATCACTTCCATCTCACTTTTTTTACATTTCAACATCACTTTGCCCCTCTTTATCACATTATTCATTCCATTAACGTTTAACGACATCATTTTTATACCTTTAACCATTGTCATCTTTCTTCTTCTTTCGTCTGTCAGTCCCCCCCATGTCACATTCATTCCCCCCTCCGGTTGTAGCCTCCGCTCTCTTCACCGACTACATATAATGATTAACATAAATAAAAAACATAAACTTTACATAAAGTGCTCCCAAGGCGTTCGGGGGGTCCCTGTGTCCCCCCCTGTCCCCTGCTGGTGGGTGAGGAGTAATTGCTCTCCTAGTGAGAGGCCTCCTCCTGACGGCTTGGTGGTTTGAAACCTTTACCCCCAACCGCTCGTCATATTTGTCCAGCTTTCTTACTGTTTTTATTGCTGTCGTGCTCCTGGTCAAAAGCGCTCTGTCCTTCATTCTGATCAAAGACCCCCATTTCCTAGGTCCCTCTCAATGTGGCTCATATGTTCCAATGTCCCTCTTTCCTCCCAAACCCGTGTGTGGTGTCTTCTGTGTACCCCTTTTTATTTTATTTTCCTCCTCTCTATTTTCTATGTGATGTCCATTTATCCCCTTAATCCCTTCCAACTGTGTTACTCTCAGCGTGTGTCTATGTACTTGTTTCAATATGTTCTGTGTTCCGTCTATCATACCTAATTATATTTCCATTTATTTCCTCCGTCAGCCTGTGTATTATGTGTCCATGTATACGTTATGTTCGTTCCTATATCCTGCCTCTACCTGGGAATGTGTGTTTATGTATATGTTATTTCAGTTTCTATATTTTGTCTCTATTTGGGTAGTTTTTCAATCTCTTGTGCGTGTACTCATCCGTTCGTCTCCTCCCGCCTCCTCTCCTCTCCTTCTCCGTCTCTGGCCTCCTCGTCCGTCTCCGCCTTCGGTCTGTCACTTCTCACCTCGACCTTCTCCTCTCTCCTCCCTCCTCTCCCGGGCCTCGATCTCCCACTCTGGTCCATCTGCGTGCCCCCTCCAATCTCTGCTGCAGGCTCCGCGTCTGGCCCTCCTGTCTCCTTCCCTCTCCGTCCTCCGCCATCTGCATCCCCCGTCGCCTCATCTCCTCCGCCGCCTCCCGTGCCGTCGCGTATGTCACGTCCCTTCCTTCCAGTGGATCCTTAGCGAGGTCATGGGTGATTGGAATTTCATTCCATTTTCTTTCAGAATTCTCTTCAGTCCCGCGTAAGACCTGCGTGTTATTGCCACCGCTGTCGAGTAATCTTGATCAAACGACAGTCTTTTCCCCTCGATTTCTATCTTCTTGGTCCACGCGGTTCTGAGTATCAATTCCTTAATCTCAAATCTCAGAAAGTTAATAATCACCGCCCTCGGAGGTCTGTCCGGTTTCGGTCTCGGAGCCAACGCCCTGTGGGCCCTCTGTATCTCCATCTTTTCCAGTCCCGTCTCCTTCAGTTGTTCCTTGATAAGCTCTTCCACATATTGGATCACCGATTCCCCTTCGACTCCTTCTTTCAATCCCCATATTCTGATGTTATTTCTCCGTGACCTCCCCTCCATGTCCGATATCTTTGTCTCCATCTGTTCTTGTTTTTGAATCGCACACGTTAACACCTCGTGTATCTCTGTGTTCCATTCCTCCATTTGCGCCGTTCTAGTCTGTACCTCTGTTACGTTTCTGTCCTGTTCCGCCATCTTCTCATCCACCCTTTTGATTTCTGTATTCATTTCACCTCTGAAGTCCTCCTGTTCCTTCCTCAATTCCTCCCGTAACTTCCCAATATCATTTCTTATCGTGTCCGAGTTCAGTTTCATGGTCGCCTGCATCGTGTCCGAGTTCAATTTTATGGTCGCCAATATCCCGGCCTGCATGAGCACGGCCCATCCTGGCATTTCCTTGTCCGTCTCAGCCGAGACTCCCCCTTCCTCCGCCTGCTCCTTCTCGGTCTCGCCTCGGGGGTTCTGCTCCATCGAACTCTCCTCTTCCTGTGAGTTCTCCATTTCTCTTTCCTTCATATTTGTTTTCTCCTCCTTCCTTCTCGTTTGCATCTTGATTTTTGATCACTTTTCGTCACTTTTCGGGTCCTTATTTCTCCGTTTTTCGCTCTTTTGACCAGGAGCCTCACCGCATGCGTGCTACTCTTCCGCTCTCATACCGGAAGCCTTCGGAAATATGTATTCCACGCTGTTTTGGGGCTTGGAAATGAATCTGAGCCTCTCTGGTGGCTTGCCCGAGAAGTAAAATGAGGAAGCATGTCGTGATCTGTGTATTTACCACGTGGAGAAATTAAAATAAATATATTCGGCATATTCATTTTTCTAAGCAGATATATATACTCTATTTTTTGCCGAACCACTGCTGCCTGGGCGCAGTGATTTCATCACCTCAAAAGCCCTGTTTTTCAAAAAACAAATGTTTTTTCCGAAAAAGGTAATCCCAAAAAAATGTCATCCTCTAGTGCAGACTGCATATAGGGCTGGGTATTGTCCTTTAGGAAAAATAACGCGTCATGAAACCGTTGTAGTCCTAAGACAGAGGAGATCCAGGGCTTTTGATGGACATAGAAATTTCATAAAACTACACTACCCAGCTCACACCAGCCTCTGTGAAAGCTGCTGAAAATATTAGTTGCGAAACATTCTGTCCAAAATTGGCAGATCAGGAGCAAGTGCAGAGTGACATAGAATAAGTATGAAACAAGCATAAAATAGACAGCAGCAAAATAGACAAAGTCAAGGTAAGGCATAGAACATTCAATCACATAGTTTTTCATATTAGGATCTAACATCATAGGCCTGTTTGTTTACGGTTTGATCATCACTGATCCATATAAAATCATGAAATTGGCAGATGCACATAAAATAGACACATCAACACAGTATTTTAGATGTTTACACAATACGGTTGATAAGAAAAGGGTAAAAAACAAAGTGCTTCAGCACAGCAGTATTAGCTTTTAGGCACAATAAATAATAAGAAAGCCCAGTAAAGCTTTACCATTACTCAAAACTTTGTACCTCTGCCTCCCCCTCCCACTTTGTGTGTGTGTTTGTTACCTATATGATCCACTACCTCGGTCCAGTCAGTGATGATGAAGCTCTCAGCGATCTGACCCGTCAGCCTCCTGCCTGTTGTAGTGCAGTAGGTCTGACCCTCCACTAGAGCTGGGCGGTTCCTGACTCATCCGGGTTAAAGATCTGAATCTTTGTACTGAATCAGGAATCATGAGTCCGAGGTCTCCATTAACCCGGATCCTATGAGTCCTCTGTCTGACTGGCTGGCTGCTGCTGTAGTACACATGAAACGGAAAGACCGCAGACTCAGATGATTTGTTCAATGACTCGGTTAGCGGACTCACCAGAAGCACCGCGGACTCAGATTCGTTCAAAGATTCAGGTTAGATTATCTATCAATGATAATAAACACTTCTCTATCAATGTTAATAAAAACGTATCTATCAATGTTAATAAACACTTCTCTATCAATGTTAATGAACACTGTAACGGCCAAAATGGATTAATGTGCAGTGGATTTATGTGACCAGAAGGTGGCGCTTCTTTTATTTAAGCGTCAGGTAAACCTGTAGGAGGAGGAGTTTTGACCCGGAAAAGGGCAATGGTTTTTGACCGCACGCACGCACGTGACGCACGCACGAACACGCCACAGGGCGAAATGTTTGTAAGCAAATAAATATAATTTTCCAAGTAAAGCTGCCTGCATTGTGTCATTGGGACAAAGACTGTTTTGGTATGATACCAGGATTATAACGGCGCGTCAGCCAGTCTAACTACGGGATCAAAATTGCTCAGTAGCTCCATATAAGACGGGAGCTCCTTTAATATTAGTCAAAAACCACGCACCAGTTGGACTCTTGCTTGGAGACTGGGGAAGATTCGCTGCGTTAGGGGACGTCGGAGAATCTCCACCGGAGGAAGGCGAGGAGCTGCTGCTGTTGTTGTGTGGAGGAAGAGGGATTCCACTGTTTACTGCTGCATCGGGGAGCTGCCTGCAGCCGTTCGTGGACGAGGAGCACACCGGTGCTGATCCGAAGTTTGGCTGAGGAACAGTACTGGACCGCGAGTACTGATCCGTGAGCGACAGCATGGTATCCAACGCAAGGAGGTATGTGAATAGCGCTATATAAATACATGGCCATGTAAAAATTGTGTGCACACATAACTTGGGGTTGGGCATAAATCCATGGTTGCTGAAGAGGAATAACACTTGACTACGCGGACTTTTTGTATTGACTTTGTTGCGCGACTCGTCACCAGCCGTCTCGTTTTAACTCAGACTATCAAATAACATGGAGACGCGCAAACCGGCGTCAAACGTTTCCATGGAGACCCCAGCTCGCTCCGCTGCTAGTGGTGACGTCACTGGGAAACGTGTCGTTAAAATGACTGCCAAGGCTGTTGCAGAACATTGTGGCAAATTGGAAGCCAGCAGAAAACGTACATTTAACATGGCAGCCAAGATAAAAGATGCAATTCTTGGTTTCATGTTAAATAATGAGAAGGAAAAAGTAGAGAATGCTCTTACAGATTTGAGTCAGGTGTGTTATTGTGAGGATTCGCCTGTTCCCTGAGCTTTTCCCTGTCTACTCTCCTTCACCAGCCCCCACCCTTGCGAGATTTTTCCCTGTCTACTCTCCTTCACCAGCCCCCACCCTTGGACTACCTTCACGCAGCTGTCATAGTTTGTGATTAGCGCCCCAGAGGGCTTTATATACCTGGACCTCCCTTCCAGTCCTGGTCGGGTCGTTCTGTGTTCATGGAGTGCTGTACGTTACCATTCTGTACGTCACCATCACCTGCCGCGTCTCCGGCGTGAGACGACGGCCCAGCCATCACCACCTGTCGCCGTTTGCCTGGAGTGGGACGCCGTCTTCGCTCTCTAATTCTCTACGGGAGGTTTTCCAGTGTTCCCACTCCAGACGTCAAGGCGGCTCGCCATCGCTCCCGATTCCACGGGAGGAAGGCGTCTCTTCGTGATCCTCGTTCCTGGGGTGAGGCTCGTCGTCGCTCCCTAGTATTCCACGGGAGGACGGCGTGTTCCCATCCCGGTCCCCTGGGACCCCCTTTGTTCTGCGCTGCCCGTCTGCAGCATCCGAGGAGGAGGAGGAGGAGGATCTCCGTGCCCGGCCCCCGCTGTCGGGCCCCTGTCTCCGTGCCCGGCCCCCGCTGTCGGGCCCCTGTCCCCGTGCCCGGCCCCCGCTGTCGGGCCCCTGTCTCCGTGCCCGGCCCCCGCTGTCGGGCCCCTGTCCCCGTGCCAGGCCCCCGCTGTCGGGCCCCTGTCCCCGTGCCAGGCCTCCGCCGTCGGGCCCCTGTTCCCGTGCCAGGCCTCCGCCGTCGGGCCCCTGTCCCCGTGCCAGGCCTCCGCCGTCGGAACCCTGTCCTCATCCCTGTAAGCAGCTCTGGCCCTCGCCCTGTCCAAGGCCTTAACCCTGTTCTCTGTCCCTGTCTCCAGCCCGCCTCTCCGGGCCTCTGTCCCTGTCCCCCTCTCCAGTGCCCCTGGTCCTGGCCCTGACACTTAGCCCTGGTCCTTAGCCCCGGCCCTTAGCCTTAGTCCCTTAGCCTGTTCGCCTCTTAAAGGCACAGTGCCGCATTTTCCATATTTCCTTGACTCTAGTGTTTTTGTGTTTTCCCTTAAAGGGATTGTGCCGCTTTTTGTTCTATAATAAATATTTGCCCTGTTTTGGCTTACTCTCATACTTGTCTTGTGTTGTGCGATTGGGGTCGGTTACAAACCATAACAGTTATGAGGCGAAATGCATACATGACAATCTGTTGGGTTTATACGTTACATGATGAAAAAGAAGAACAAGACACCTGGTTTAAAGCAAAAATGTTGTCAATCAATGAGTGTATTTCAAATGCAAAACTGTGGGTTTCAAATATTGAAGGTATAACGAATGTACATGATGAAAATGATTGTAAAACAACTGAAGGTGATTTGCATTTAATGGATGATGGTATTGCTCCAAATGACAGTGTGTCAAACATTGTGAGCAAATATTCAAAAACAAGTAGCAGGTCATCTGCCAGGATCTTAGCTGAAGCCGATAGAGCTGCACTTCTCGCTCGTGCTGATTCTCTAAAAGAAAAACATGCTTTGGAGGAGCAGGAGCAACAGTTGAAGGAGCAGGAACTACAGTTAAAGAGAAAAAAGGAACAACTGGAGGTGGACACTGAATTGGCTGCAAGCACTGCAAGGTTGGCCGTGTTGCACTCCTCTGAAAGTAAACGTTCATCTCGTGCACCTTCAAATGCAATGAATTCCTATTTTGAAAAGGAACACCAAATCTTAAATCCTGTTGCAAGAGAATATCAACCTGGGACATTAACACAACGAAGTAAATTGACACAATTGTCAATACCACCAAACAAGCCTGTGGATGTGAGACCAAAGGAACGTGGTCAATGGCATAGCACTGCTGCATAGCACTGCTGCCAATATAATCACAACCACAAGGAACAGGAAAGCAGAATGGGAACAACTGATAACGTTCAAATCAATTCAAACCAACCTGCAAACATGCTTACCATCATGGAGAGGCAAAATGAGATAACTGCTGCTCTGGTGCAGCAACAGCATTCCAGGTATCTGCCACCACGAAACATTCCAACCTTTGAAGGTGACCCTCTCCAATATAGAAGATTCATCAAAGCATTTGAACAAGGAGTGGAGGAAAAGGCAACAGAAGCTGATGCTTTGTATTATCTGGAGCAGTTCACAAGAGGACAGCCACAAGAATTGGTGCGTAGCTGCCAGCATATGGCTCCTGAGCGTGGTTACGCAGTGGCAAAGGGTCTTCTTAAAGAACACTTTGGAAACCAGTACAAAATAGGAAATGCCTACATGCAAAAGGCCATGGCATGGCAAACAATAAAATCGGAGGATGTCAAGGCACTTCAAGCCTACTCCTTATACTTGCGTGGCTGCTGCAATGCAATGGAGGAGCTTCATTACATGCAGGAGTTGGACATGCCTGTCAACATGAGGGCCATTATATCAAAACTGCCATTCAAGATGAGGGAGCAATGGAGGAGTACGGCTCATGGCATAATGGAAAATACACAGGAAAGAGCTCACTTCGGTGATATGATCAGGTTTGTGGAGCGACGCGTCAGTATTCTTTCTGACCCTCTGTTTGGTGACATACAGGATCCAAATTCGGGTGTGGTTGGCACAAAATCTCTCACCAGGTTTAAATCATATCCACCCAACAGAGTAAAAGGAAATATTGTCGCCACTACAGTAACAACCATGGACATATCGGAGAGAGCCAAGGAGCTAACATCACCAACATCAAGTACAATGAATGCTAGGAGAGCTGGATGCCTTTTGTGTGCTCGCAGTCACTCATTGGAGGAGTGCAAACAACTTCAGGAAAAGCGGCACAAGGAGAAAAGGGAGTTTGCTTTGCATGCTTATGTGTTGGTCACATGAGCAGGGATTGCGAAAGGCGCTTGGTATGCAAAGTCTGTGGTCAAACTCACCCCACCCTGCTTCACATTAAAAGGCAACCATCTTCTCCAGAACAGTTAAAGCAACCGACTTCACTGCAAACATGTGGACATACAGGGGCCGGTAAGGATCGGTGTGTATTAGCCATTCTCCCTGTGAATGTGAAAGCAGCAAACGGAAACATAGTACAAACATACGCCTTCTTAGACCCTGGTAGCTCAGCCACATTCTGCTCTGAACGCCTAATGCAGAGGCTGAATATCACAGGCAGAGGAACCACCTTCCTACTGAGCACCATGGGGCAAGAGACGGTTGTTCCAGCTTACTCCTTGACTGGGTTGGAGGTAGCTGGTTTGGTCAGCGATGACTTTTATGTTCTTCCGGAAGTTCTCACACAGAAGAAAATGCCAGTCACGGCTGAGAACATGGTGACACCTGAAGAACTGTCTAAATGGTCATATTTGTCCAACGTACACATCCCACGCCTAAAAGCAAATGTCGACCTGTTGATTGGAACAAACACTCCCAAGATATTGGAACCTTGGGAGGTCATCAACAGTCACGGGAATGGCCCGTATGCTATAAGGACAGTGCTGGGATGGGTCGTTAATGGTCCACTGAATGTAAACAGTGGTGTTGTGGAGTCAGAGTTTCCCTCTGCTACAGTGAACAGGATCTCTGTGTGCAGACGGGAAGAAATGCTGGCTGATCAGGACAAACACAACGTCAAAGAAGTAGCTGTGAAGGAGAAGGACGTGTCCAGAGAAGACCTAAGCCATCTGGAAAAATTGGAAAGTTCAGCAGTGCTTCAGGAGGAGAGGTACTGCTTGAAATTACCTTTTAACAAGGAGGTCTGTCTGCCCAACAATGTGGGAGTGACTAGGCTGGATACAGCGTTTGACGATAGCCTCTTGAGAGTTGTAGGAAGATTGAGCAGAGGATCAACACCAGAGGAAGCTAAACCTCCACTCATTCTCTCCAAGGACCAGCATGTTTCAACGCTCATTCTCAAGCATGTACACCAGAATCGGAGACATGGTGGAAGGACTCACACAATGTCCAAAGTGAGGAAGAAATGTTGGATCACCAACGCCCATGCAGCTGAGAAGATCATCGCTGAATGCAGCTTTTGCAAACACTACAGTGACAGTGCAGTGGAGCAAAAGATGGCGGATCTTCCAGCAGGCAGAATCCTTCCCGACCTACCACCTTTTGCCAACACAGGGGTGGATGAAGGAAGAAGAAACAGGAAAGGAGGAGGAACAGGAAGTCGAAGAACCAGGAAAGGAGGAGGAGCCAGGAGTGCTAACTCGCTTCAGAGAGGAACCGGTGGCATTCATGGGTGACATTCAAGCCACGTTCCACCAGGTGAAGGTCGCTGAGGAAGACAGTGATTTTCTGTGCTTTCTCTGGGACAAGAGGAAAAGGAGTTTGGCAGCTGGAGATATTGTAGTCATCATGGACTCTTCAGCTCCTCGTGGGTCCTGGCCACTTGGCAGGGTTCTTTCCAGACAAACAAGGTCTGGTGCGTTCTGTAAAATTGCAGACTAAAGGTGGCACCATTGTAAGGCCAGTGACAACTGTGTTTGGTTCATGAAGTGTAGATGCACTTAATCCATAACATGTTTTGGCTCTTATTTGTTTTGTTTATTTATTTTTTGAATTGTTATGTCTGCATGCCTTAACAATTAGGGGCCGGTGTGTAACGGCCAAAATGCATTAATGTGCAGTGGATTTATGTGACCAGAAGGTGGCGCTTCTTTTATTTAAGCGTCAGGTAAACCTGTAGGAGGAGGAGTTTTGACCCGGAAAAGGGCAATGGTTTTTGACCGCACGCACGCACGTGACGCACGCACAAACACGCCACAGGGCGAAATGTTTGTATGCAATTAGATATCGTATTCATTATCATTTAATCAGTTTAAGGAAAAAAAGCAAGGATATTCTGTTTGCACGGTGAAGCAAATAAATATCATTTTCCAAGTAAAGCTGCCTGCATTGTGTCATTGGGACAAAGACTGTTTTGGTATGAGACCAGGATTATAACGGCGCGTCAGCTACGGGATCAAAATTGCTCAGTAGCTCCGTATAAGACGGGAGCTCCTTTAATAAACACTTCTCTATCAATGTTATTTTTTTTTATCTACTTTTTCTCCTCCTTTTTCTGTGATTTTTCTCCCATCCCAATTTACCTCTCGTGCCAATTCTCCATCCCCTGTCCTGATCGTTGCTTGCATGTGCCCCCCACTGGCCGGTCGTAGGAAGGATGGCGGCATGGTCATGCTGGACCTACAAAAAGCCTTCGACACTGTCAATCACACCATTCTGATTGACAAGCTAAAAGCAATTGGTTTTGATAGTCTATCAGTGAGCTGGATACAATCCTACCTGGAGGGGAGAGAACAGATGGTGGAGGTAAACGGTACCCTATCCCCCCCCCCTCCCAGTGAGCTGTGGTGTTCCACAAGGAAGCATACTAGGACCGCTATTGTTCCTAATTTATGCAAATTACATGTTGTCAGCTTGTGACTGCAACTTGTTCCTGTTTGCGGACGACTCAGCCCTGCTGGTCTCTGACAAGAACAAGTTACAGGTTGAAAAAACCCTCAGCTCGGAACTAGGCAAAATCTGCATATGGCTCGCCGATAAAAAACTATCATTACACATGGGCAAAACAGAGTCCATTCTCTTTGGTTCAAATAACAAACTCAGCTAGACCGACGGCTTCTCAGTTACAGTGGGTGACAATATTGTCACAAGGAAAGATGAAATTACCTACCTGGGTACCATCCTAGAGGCTAATCTTTCCTGTGACAAAATGGCATCCAATGTAATAAAAAAAAGTCAACCAACAAACTCGATTCTTGTACCGGATCTCCTCTCTGGTAAACAAGAATATCCTGAAGACTCTGGCAGGAGCACTAATTCAAGGGTACTACGACTATGCTTGCACATCATGGTACCAAAGCACCTCAAAGGCACTAAAAACCAAATTACAAACATCTCAAAACAAACTAGTCAGACTACTGCTTGACCTGACTGTAAAGAACCAAATTCCTCTGTTTATAACGTTAGACTTGATTTTACGTGGAATTGTTTTAGCTGTCTTTTATTTTGAAAATACTGGTGGTTCCCCTCACGCTGTGGCTACTCTTGCGTAACAACAATATCCGGTTACCTTTGCGGGTTCAGAGAAATGACGAGAGAGAGTACTAACGTAAATAACGGATATCTCTCATTTATATAACTGTTCGTGAAGGAAACCCCCCTTTTTACCTTGTTTAGCACCTAGCTGGAAGGCGAAGAGGTATGTGTTTATTTATGGATTGTGTTATTTGTGTTATATTTGCAATCTTCATAATTTATGTATTGAGCTGAACTAGCTAAGATGCTAGCCAGTGCTACACCTTTCTATGGAAACGTGGTCTAGATAAACGAATGACTGTATGTCTGTTTCCACTTTCAGCTCTTACGGTGTCTAATGGTGAACTTGTGTCAATAAATGGTTGGCATACCGCACCATGGCCATCAGTCTCAAGGAGTTCATTTTGTCTGAAGTAAAGTCCCGCTGGGAAATGCTACAGTAAGAGCTCCGGCCACTCATCATCCCTGCCGCCCGCTGCACCGAGGAAGCCTGGTCTACGACAACGAACCACGGGGCTGAGTTGCTACTCACAATGGACAATGGACAACAGACGATTCATCAAGCAACTCGGCGCCATTCCATGGGTCTGGTAGACAAAAAGACTTCACGTGATTGATAGCTGGCTAAAGGATTGATGCGACGGTCAGACAAAGGAAAAGGAACAATTATTTTATTAAAAAGGTACAATTCATCTTCAACAAGAACATTCACAGCTGGCTAAAGGTTTGATGCGACGGTCAGACAAAGGTATGGAACAATTACTTAATTAAAAAGGAACAATTCATCTTCAATAAGAACATTGATGCTCACATTGACAGTTTGAAGAAGAAATTGAAGTCAACAATTAAGAACCTTTCTTAATTTGATGCAGAATTCTAAGGTACCCTCCACACTAAAGTGATTTATATAGAAATCTTGTTTTTGCACTTTGATTATAATTTTTCTTAATTTGATGCAGAATTCTAAGGTACCCTCGACACTAAAGTGATTTATATAGAAACCTCGTTTTTGCACTGTGATTATAACTACTGTTGGTTACCTGATCGCCTTGACTGTAAAATGCCTCTATGGATAACTATGTGCAGTCTAAATTGTAACATAACTGGGTATTCTCTGGAATGAAAGGAAATGTTTATAATATTCATTATTCAGCACATGTGTTAGGTTTTGTTTCTCTCTGAGTGGTATAAATAATTAGGATTCTTTGTGCAGTAAAAAATAGTAAGGATTATCTGATCTTTTATAGTAATAGTAAAAACAACGGTTTATTATTCAGATCAGATTTAATTTTGCATATTTAAAAATGGAGCAAGCAGAGACTGAGCACCTTTCTCTACAATTAGAGCTGGAAAATCAAATAGATAGCCTACAGCTTAAAATTAGTAAGCTTGAAGTGGCTCTCGAACAAACGCTAGAGACTACTGAGATGGAACGTATAGAGAAGAAAATTCTAAACAAAAAAGAAATCCTAAATAGCCTCAAAGGTCAAAGTCAGGAGGACGGCGAGGAGCACCTCCGACGCTCAGGCCGAATAAGGTGTCCAACCCCTAAAATGCTTGAAAAGCAACAAGAAGAGGCACAGATGAAGGAAAGAAAACTCACCTCAGCGTATGAAAGGTGGAAAATTGGAGTCCGTGAGTCAAGAAAGCAGCTCAAGTCGGACCTTAATGAAAGGGAATTGGCATTAATGGCCGAAGCTCTGGAGAAAGAGAAAGAGGCTGTGTTGAGCGCCTACCTTGAAATACGAGGTCACAACACACCATCAGTTAAACTGAGAAGCCGCATCGATACATGTGAGGCAGTTACAACAGAGATTAAGAAAATCGTCTATGAGAGGATTTTTTACATTGAAGAAGAATTCGATGTAGAACAAGTACAATGCCGTCTCAAAGAACTGCTTAAAGGCAGCTATGCTCGGTCCATCTATGGATCCACTGTCTCAAGAGTGAGTCACAAATCATTCATCACTCATGAAAGCGCCACTTTGACAGTCAAACTGGTGGACGCTGCGGCAGATCTTGCCGCTAAGGAGGTTGAATATGAAGGGTTGCTGGAAGAAAGGAAGCAAAGAGAAAATAGAAAATTTAGAGGGGCAACAAAGAAAGCAGCTTGCAGTTGAGAAGTGCGAGCTTGTATGCCTACAGGCAGAGAAGGATGTGAAGACAGGCTGCAAGTTTACACACAGGAAGGCAGCGTCCACTCAAATAGTCCAGAAGGAATTCACTATGCCTCCTCGGCGGCAAGCAGACAACCCCCCAACGTCACAACCTTGTCAACTGATGTAAATGTATCATCCCTAGCCAAGGCCTTCCAAGATAGCATAGCTCTAAATAGACTTCCAGTTCCAGAGCCATCTGTATTTAATGGCGATCCTATCCAGTTCCTTGAGTGGAAAGCCTCATTTATGTCACTCATTGACACAAGAGCCGTCTCATCTGCTGATAAACTTTATTATTTAAGGAAGTATGTAGGGGGCCGTGCTTGTAAAACCCTGGAAGGAACCTTCTATAGAAATGACAGTGAAGCCTACAAGGACTTGTGGGACAAACTAAACCACAGATATGGCCTTCGTTGTACAGAGAGCCTTTAGAGACAGGCTTGCAGATTGGCCAAGAATACAACCAAAGGATGCAGAGGGACTAAGAGACTTTTCAGACTTCTTAAACGCCTGTCAAGACGCAATGAGGCAGATGAAGAGTCTCGAAATATTGAATGACTGAAGAGAATAGAAGGCAATGTCACGCTGGAACAGAAAGACTACCGAAGCCTTGAACAGGACTCAAGAGTTCCCCAGCTTCAAGGATTTCGTGGCAATGGAGGCAGAAATCGCTTGCAATCCGATCACCTCATTCCATGCTTTCCGCACCCTTGAGTCCAGCACAGAAAAACGAAACAACAGGGACCCCAACAGGAACAAAGCGTGTGTTCTCAGTACTCAAACTGAGGCCGACAGTGACAGGCAAAGACCAGCCAAGGGAAACGTAAAGCCCCCTTGTGTGTTCTGTCAGGACAATCAACACAGTCTACATGGATGTCCCAAGTTCATCGCAAAGACTCTGGCGGAGCGACAGGAATTTGTGAAGGAAAATAAGCTCTGCTATGGCTGCACGAAATTCGGTCATAGTGCCAAGGACTGCCGTCATCGACATTCCTGCGACACCTGCAAAGGTAAACATCCCACTTGTCTTCATGATGACAGCTATGTGAGAAAGGAAAGGACTGCACCACGGGAAAACATTTCCCAAAGCAAAGCTGTTCAAACAGAGGCTGCCACAACGTCACTGGCAGTCACTACTGCTGGAGCAGGACAAGCCACCAACACGTCGATGATTGTGCCTGTGTGGGTGTCCTCAAGGAACACGTCAGGAACGGAAAAACTGGTCTACGCCCTGCTGGACACACAAAGTGACACCACTTTTGTCGACCAGGAAGTCAGTAACACTCTAAAGGCAGATTCCTGTCCAGTTAAACTGAAGTTAATTACAATGATAGGACGAGACACAATAGTCAAAAGCCAAAGAGTCTCAGGGCTTCGTGTACGAGTTTACAGCTCCTCCCTGCACATCGATCTTCCTCCTGCCTATACCAAGGATTGCATACCGGTGAACCGCACCCACATTCCAACAAAGGAAACGGCCAAGAAATGGAATCATCTCTCCACAGTCGTAGACGAGATTCCACCGCTACAGGATTGTGAGGTTGGTCTTTTGATAGGATATGACTGTTCAAGGGCCATGGCACCAAGACAAGTAATATCAGGAGGAAATGATGAACCCTATGCAGTTCGAACCGATTTAGGATGGAGCATTGTGGGGTGCTCTTCACCGCGCCTTGACACTCCAAGCCAGGCGAGAGAATGCTTCCAGATTGCGGTCAAAGAGCTCCCACCAGTCACCCCTGCAGATGCCATTCGCGTTCTGGAGTCCGACTTCAAGAGAACGAGGAAAAGTATGTCAGTTGGACATATTCTGATCATGTGGAACCAATGTACACATTCAAATCAAGTAAATCCAACGAAAAAAAAATTTCCAGTGTGACGGGCCAGATATTATTACGGCCCACCACAGTCTGAGCATGCGTAGTGAGCTGTGGCGTCATCGTTTATCTAGAGACTATGCGTTTACAGTGGCTGCACCGATCCACTGAACGGATATTTTGGAAAATCTTTTAAATGCGTAAAATCTCTGTTTATGTCTCTGAAAACACCTTTTACGTGTGGATGAAAGGCCCAATCGTGGAATAAAATGTGCGTTTGGCAAAAGATCCAGATACGTGAGGACATGGCCGTTCCAGCAACAGCAGCAGCAGCAGCTGAGGCTCGTCAGGCAATCAAGCTCCACACTCCTTCATATACCCATTGTGTGCAGTGTTAGTTTAGCTCCCTGGTTCGTTTGGTTGTGGTAACTATTTTGTGTCTTTGTGGGAGAGCGGGTCTTTTGTAGAGCTGGTGAAGGCTCTGGCACTTTGTGCTATTAGTTAGTTTAGGAGTTTAGTTTAGTTTTGTGCTGTTTGTGTGTTCTGTAGAGCTGTGGCCTTTTTGGCATTAGTTTGGTATAGAGCTGAGGCTCTTAGTTAGTTTTGTGTAACTCTCTGTCTTTGGGTATAGAGCTGTGGCCTTTTTGGCATTAGGCTGGTGTAGAGCTGGTACCTAAAGCTCTGGACCGTTTGAGTTGTTGTTTAATAGAGCCATTGTCTTTTTGAGTACATTTCTGTTTAACCCTAACCCTGTGTATATTTATTCCTCATCACCCAGCCTATGGTGATTGTCTTTCTTTTGTATTAATCTTTTGTTTCGCACACAGGGACAATTGAGGACAGGAAGATACCCTGGGGTCTACATTTTGCATCACGTAGGTGACCTGATGTTAAAGACACCAGCCTTAGAGTGAGCACCGCCACCTGTACTTTTGGGTGTCCGCGGCTGTAAAGGGGGGTGTGGGCTTTCATTTCCTTTTGATATTTAATTTGGTGCCACTGCTAGTCCTCCTTGCTCTCTGTGTTGCTGTGTTTTGGTTATTTTGTGAAATAAATACTATTATTTTGCAAATAGTTTCTTGTGTTTTGTGTCGCTGCATCCTCACCTACCCTGTCTGTGGCCTTGTGTTGCGTCTCCCCACTGGGGTACGTAACAGAGGGACAAATTGTAAGTAACGTAAGTAACACATTAAGCAACATTTATATTAAATAAATAACATTATTCAATAGCGGTTTACATAAACCCTCTGTCATGAGACAAACATGGGGTGACATCATGCATCAAATTTTATTCAGGGGGCACAGATAAGCAACTCAATTTGACTTATTCAATTGCTTAACTAACAGCGTTTTTCAAGGTAGACTTTCACATTCTCTGCCACGCTTATATCCATCAATGTTTGATCTCTGCCAGCACTGAAAGCCTATGGAGATGTTTATCTTCTTTGCAGGGCTATAACTTTTTTAATTGTATTGCTAAATTGACATTACTATGGCCCATTCAACATCGATTATCTATCGTTCAGGATGTAGGAACGTTTTAATTTTTCATTCACACATTTAAGGGTCAATTCTGGGCGCGAAACTATTCATACTGTATATAAATGATATAGGTAATGCGTCTAAAATATTGAAAAATTTCATTTTTGCTGACGATACAAATGTCTTCTGTGAGGGAGAGAACCTCCAAATGCTTTTAAAGAATGTCGCAGCTGAGCTAACCAAGCTGAAAGTGTGGTTTGATGTAAATAAATTATCATTAAATATAAAAAAAAAAAATTCATGATATTTGGTAAACGTGATATACAAGTAAATACACCGGTGGAACTAATGATTGATAGTATTAAACTGGAGAGGGTATTTGAGAATACATTTCTGGGTGTGATAATAGACCACAAACTCAACTGGAAACCTCATATCAAATATGTCAGGACTAAATTGGCACGGAGTGTTGGTGTTCTATGCAAGATAAAACACATTCTAAACCAAAAAACACTGTATACACTGTACTGTACACTCTTCCTACCATATATGAGCTACTGTGTGGAGGTGTGGGGTAATACCTACAAAAGCACTCTACAGCCAATATGCACCATGCAAAAAAAAGCAATAAGAATAATCAACAATGTAGGATATTATGAACACACCAATAACTTATTTATAAAGCTACAAGCATTGAAATTTATGGACCTAGTGGATTACAAAACTGCCCTCATTGTATACAAAGCCAGATATAAACTAATCCCAGGCAACATTCAAAAATGGTTCAGAGACAGGGAAGGAGAATATAACTTAAGAGGGAGAGGGAATCTTAAACAACCAATGGTAAACACCACGCTGAAAAGCATGTGCATATCGGTGTGTGGAGTGAAGTTGTGGAATAATTTACCCGAATACATCAAACAGAGTAAACATGTGGCACAATTTAAAAAGCAGCTAAAAAAATACACATTGGAAAAATACAGAAATGAGTATTGAGGATAAACAAAGTTATGTTATATTGTGTATGTAGTGCTGTACTATATTCACTGCTGTCAAGTGAATCAAGTTTTTTTCTTTTCTTGTAATCTTTTAATATAAGTAAAAGTATATTCTATATTGTAATACACTAAATTATGTTATATCTAGTAAAATTTATGGAAGAACAAATATAAATGTAAGGGGGTAGGGATCAATGAGCTTTTGTTTATAATTCCTTATTTTTTTTCTTTTTTTAATGTTTTTCTTTTAATGTTTTTTTAATTTGTTGCTATGATTGTTTGGTTAGACGGAACAAGATATCATGAGTTGTTTGGAGAAATATGGAGAATAACAGTCTAGATTATAAATATGTTTTTATCGTTTTCTGCAGTAATTCCTAGAACGTGAGATATAGGCATAAATGCATATATACATTATCAAATGCCATTTGTTGCCGATACACGCTATATTAAAAATTTCAACTGTACATGGTCCTAAACGTTATGACTGATCATGCGCGGGTGAACGGAGGGGGGGGGGGGGGGCCTTTATAATTCCGTGATCGTCGTTAAATGATTTATGTAGTATGGGTGATATATAGCTCAGAGCAGTTTGCATCGATAATAATAAACAAAAACGCTGAAACTCACGGCAGCCTCCTCTTACCATTGGGCGATGATACTGGAGCAAACAGATCCCAGTTATGTGATGGGGATCGAGGCGATCCATTTCCGTTTTGTATAATACTAATACACGCCCAAATCATGTCGATTATTGAGTTATGGCAGCGATCCATATCCACGGTGTGTGGCTAGAGTCCTGGGATGATATGCGAGTGGCCGGACGGATTTAGGAGACGCACCGATATCCAACCGGCATATCCGGTTTGGCAACTCGCCGATCATCCACCAGGTGGCAGTATTGAAGCGTTGCAGAGTTGTGCTGAGTCCCACAGCATCAGACAAGGCTCCGTGAGTTAAATATGAATACCATGGCGAAAATATGAAATATGATCAGAATAACGTCGTACACCGTGATCTGGCAGAATTCGCATGAACTTGAAACCCGGTGTACGACGTTATTGGCGGAGAAAGTGTTAAGGGAAATGAACTGGCTTTCAAATGACGTAAAATGCAATGCTATTTAATACAGTGACAACAGAGATATGATTGACCCCTGCCAGCACATGTGCAACATATGAATGGAGACAGACAGGAAAGTGGAGTCAGAGATTGAGAGATGCTATATGCTATGTTCCCATCAATTGACATTCCAGTTAATTCTGGAAGTTATGATCTGTTTAATCATATTGGCACAGCTTAGAATGCCTCTTGGCCAATCTCAATGTATGGTTGGAACTAGCTGTTCTATACTTCATTTATCTTTTTGTTTTGACTTTTCCATTGTAGCAGTACATCCAGACCAGGTGTTCAAGAGGTACCAGAAGGTCCTGCAGCACTACAGGAGAGGGACGAATCTCGCCATGTCCTATAACCATGTTGGGGTGGATAGAAACACAGTAGTGACGAGTGCACCAATACCAGAGCTGGCCATTGCCTCACCAGATAGATATGGTGAACTACTGAAGGGATATTCGAGGCAGCAAAAGCTGCAGACATTTGCATTGCACTGTGCGAATGTCATTAAAGATGACCCTGTGCTGTTGGCTGAGGTCAAAGAATTAAAAAAGGCAAGGAAACTTCTCCCTTTCCTGAAAAGGAAATAAAGTACAGGAGTGGGTGAAATTCTATGTTACAACGTTTGTAGTTTGAGTAGTTATGTTATGGCAATTAAAAGGAACACGCCAACATTTTGGGAAATTAGCTTATCGTCTTCTCCAGAGAGAGACAAGAAGATAGATACCAGTTTCTCTTTGTGCGTTCAGTAGAAAGCTATCTGGCTGCACGTTAGCCTAGCTTAGCACAATGAATGGAAGCGGACATGGCCAGTTAGCCTAGGCATTGAACAACTAACACCTCTCCGAAGGATAACTGGTCATGTCCGTTTCCATTCATTGTGCTAAGCTAGGCTAACATGCAGCCGGACAGCTTTCTACTGAACGAACACACAGCGAGGAAACTGGTATCTATCTTCTTGTCTCTCTCTTCTTGTCTCTCTTCCCAAAATGTTGGTGTGTTCCTTTAAAGATCACCCTGTGCTGTCGGCTGAGGTCGAAGAATTACAAAAGGCAAGGAAACTTCTCCCTTTCCTGTGCCGTTGGCTGAGGTCTTCAAGTATTTTTCTTTTTGATTATAAACCATGTTTATTGGTTGTTGCATTGTTTTTGTTAATAAAATTGCATTTATCTATAGTCCTAATTCTGTCACTGTTTGATGTCACAAAGAAGGGTGGATCCGAAAGCTGTCTAGAACATTTATAACGTGATAGTATTTACATTTGTTAATAGTGTTCACTTTAGATTAGGGCACACAATAGCATCTGCAAATGATTTATAGATCTTTTATGAATCATTTGTTGAACATGAACAAATAAATGGGTATAGTTGTTTTTTCATATCCATTTTTCAAAGCATCTACAAATGTGTTACTACACATTCGATATCATTATTAAATGTTGCACTAATAATGAACAAATAAGGTTGATCATGTGGAAAAAAAGTTACCAACAGATCGAATTTTAAACGAGTGCATTTACAAATGATGTACTAATCAGTTGTAAATGGTTGTTCATGATTTATGAATGTATATAAATGGTTTATTCATGATTAGTTAATTATCTACAAATACCTTATAAATGTATTATAACAGGGTGTTATTATAAAGTGCTACCAATTAATCACATTTTTTTTTTTATATATTTTATTTTACATTTTTCAGAACATTGTACAAACATGACAAACAGTATACCAACATGACATACAGACACACTCAGACAAATTAATCACATATTAATCACATCAATATTTGCTCTGAGAAGGGCAAAAAGCAGGATTTTCTTGAATTCAGTTTTATTCTCAAATTCTTTCCAGGTTATTTTACCTGTTTAAACCCACCAAAACGGTACAATTGACTAGGGGTTGTCAAAACGTTTTCTCAACCCCATTTTATTTAGGATTTTTTTTTTAGGCTGGTTTTCTAGATTGTGAGATAAAGTGTGTTTTGTGCAGCGTATGTGCAAATATCACGGCTGCTAGCCTGAAACCTATATTATTGCCAGGTCAAAGGTAAACACATGACCTTGTTTCTTCACAAAGCCAGGGAGGGGGGTGGGGGGGGGGTCGTTGCTGCCGATGCTGCGATCATACAAACGCATGTTTTAGGATGGAGTTTCGGTATAGTAGACGTAAAATAGACATGACCTTTGTTTTAGAGGTACTCCATTTCTCACTTAAGAGTCCAAGTGTCGTGAATCAGAACAGGATCAATACATATAACATTAGGAAACACACCTTATCATCCATATAATCCATTTAGTCTTTTTAATAATATCCAATAGTTCGCTCTAGTCTAGGCGATCGCCATTGTCGTCCTGGTCACAGCTGCTCGCAACCTACTACTGTGGGGCGGCGTGGCTCAGGGGTAGAGCGGGTCGTCCAAAGATCGAAGGGTTGGTGGTTCAAATCCCGCTCAAGCCCATGTCCATCCCACTGCCGTTGTGTCCTTGGGCAAGACACTTAACCTACTTGCCTCGTATGAATGTGTATGCATGTGAATGAATGTTGGTGGTGGTCGGAGGGGCCGTAGGCGATGATTATTCGCCACGCTTCCGTGAGTCTGCCTCAGGGCAGCTCTGGCTGCAATTGTAGCTTACCACCACCGGTATGACTGTGTATGAACGAATAATGGACTCTGTGAAGCGCTCTGAGTCAGAGAAGAGCGCTATATAAATCCAATCCATTATTATTATTATTACTAGTAGAGTCCCTAGTTGTTTGGGGGCTGGGGCCACCCACACTAAGCTGGCCCATATGCATGTTCATAAGGCAGGCGATACTGCCACCTGGCGGGATTCAATCGTCATTGCAATGTCAAGGTCTCAGATCAAATCAGATGTATTTATAAGGCCCGACAACACACGTTAATGTCCCCATGGGCCGTACAGGTCTTCTTTAAACAAGTCAAGAAGAAAACATAACAATAAGTCAAGAACAGAACAAGAGCACCATAAGGTCCAAAAGATTTAAGATAAATGCAAATAAATGAAAGAATGCAAGCACTCCCAGACATACCCCATGCGAAGGTAAGGAAAAACTCACTAAAACCTAACAATAGGGAAAATGTTAGATGAGTCACAAAGGTCTGTGCGACTGTTTAGAATAAGAAAATTGAAAAAAAAGAAAAAAGGATCTAAAAACAAGATATCTCGGGTTTGGCGCTCAACGGTTGGATTTGAAATACGAGGGTGCCAGGGTGGCGCACCACGTACAGCACTGCGGTGCAACACGGCCGTCCCTGGTTTGACTCCCGGACCCGGCAACCTTTGCCGAATGTCTTCCCCCTCTATCTCCCATACTTCATCTCTCTCTCTGCCAGACTGCCTAGAGAAAAAAACAATAAAAATCTTACCAAAAACATAATACAAAATAAAATAAAGGATTTGAAATACGAGAAATCTCGGGTTTGGCGCAGAATGAGTTAATAAAATCAGCAGATAATTGATCAATATACTTTGCCGTTGAGTTACTCATGTTCACTATTATCTTTTTAACTGCATCACTGGATACCTCTTTGATGTAAAAATCATCTGAAAGAACATTACGATGTTCCACGGAAGATAACTCAGTTGGTTTAAAATAAGTTGCCAGTTCATGTACAGACTCAATAAAGAAACGGTTGAAAACATTGGCCATAGACTCCATCACTATCAATTAGGTTATTATCTGCTTTAAGACCCCTTAAAAGAATGTATAAATGCGCTGGTGTGTCTTTAAGTCTCCAGAGTTACTGACGCTCTTCTCACATTGGTCGGCTTCTCTCCTGTATGAATGCGCTGGTGAATCTTTAATTTTCCAGATTGACTGAAGCTCTTCTCACACTGGTCACAGTGGTAGGGCTTCTCTCCTGTATGAATTCGCTGGTGTATGAATTCTCCAGAGGTGTACCTGTAAGTGTCCAGATTGACTGAAGCTCTTCTCACACTGGTCACAGTGGTAAGGCTTCTCTCCTGTATGAATGCGCTGGTGTATCTTTACTCTTCCAGATTGACTGAAGCTCTTCTCACACTGATCACAGTGGTATGGCTTCTCTCCTGTATGAATGCGCTGGTGTATCTTTAATTCTCCAGAGGTCCTGAAGCTCTTCGCACACTGGTCACAGTGGTAGGGCTTCTCTCCTGTATGAATGTGCTGGTGTTTCTTTAAGGATCCAGATTGACTGAAGCTCTTCTCACACTGGTCACATTGGTAGGGCTTCTCTCCTGTATGAATGTGCTGGTGTTTCTTTAAGGATCCAGATTGACTGAAGCTCTTCTCACACTGGTCACATTGGTAGGGCTTCTCTCCTGTATGAATGCGCTGGTGTATCTTTAAGACTTCAGAGGTACTGAAGCTCTTCTCACACTGGTCACAGTGGTAGGGCTTCTCTCCTGTATGACTGCGCTGGTGTAGCTGTAAGTTTCCAAATTCACTGAAGCTCTTCTCACACTGGTCACAGTGGTAGGGCTTCTCTCCTGTATGAATGCGCTGGTGTTTCTTTAACCTGTCAACGGCAGTGAAACTCTTCTCACATTGGTCACAGTGGTAGGGCTTCTCTCCTGTATGAGTGCGCTGGTGTATCTTTAAGTGTCCAGATTGACTGAAGCTCTTCTGACACTGGTCACAGTGGTAGGGCTTCTCTCCTGTATGAATGCGCTGGTGTATCTTTAAGCCTTCAGAGGTCCTGAAGCGTGTTCCACATTGGTCACAGTGGTAGGGCTTGTCTCCTGTATGAATGTGCTTGTGTTGAGGCCTTGACTCATTCAAATCTCTGCTTGTTGGGGAGCAATGCAGCAATTGTACCTGGAGAAGAGAAAAGTACACCAATGAAGAGTTCAGATTTTGTGTGTTTTGCATTCTTTCAGTTTGTATTTCTCAAGTAAAAAAAAATTGTATGCTCCAAATTTAGTTGTTGATGTGATCTAACAGTGAATCTGCTCCAAGGGCGGTAATTGAAAACTGGCCAACATTAATACAATACTGAGATAAATAACCCAACAGGCAGCCTGCAATATGAATATGACATTGTGGTTGTATCTGTCCTTGTAACAATATCATTGTTGTTCCTAGTTTGTGTTGTTCTGGGGAGCAATTAACACATTCATGGCCAACCCAATACTGAGATAAATAACCCAACAGGCAGCCTGCAATATGAATATGACATTGTGGTTGTATCTGTCCTTGTAACAATATCATTGTTGTTCCTAGTTTGTGTTGTTCTGGGGAGCAATTAACACATTCATGGCCAACCACGTATATATACGTGTTTGGGCGCCATACTTAAACTTAAACTCGTATTTGCTTGTATTGCATTTTAATATCCTACTCAATGTCACGGAGCAGCACTGCAGATGTACCCTACTCTTGGACTCGGAAAAGTGCATTACCGGCCAGATCCTGGTAGTGGCACTGTCTCGAGAATGGAGTACTCCTTGTTTTCAGACCGGATGTTAATCTTTTTCATTCAGGCCTACTTTTTTTGTTAGCCTGAAGCTATGCCTTCATCAGATCACATGGAATACCTTTTGCGACGCCAAATTCAGTATGCAGTAAAGGAATATAGCATCAGCCAATGGACATATCGATCTACCAGATGGCAATCAATAACTGGGAAATCCTTTTTGGGATCCAACCGGCCACAGGTAAAAACGATTTCACATAGATTTCATGCTGATCAGGTCTTGCTTTGATAGCCAACCAGCCGATCAGCGAATGAGGCTAATGCCATTATTGGTCATCAAAAATCAGAAACGACGTCCCCCGCCCCCCCCCCCCCCCCCCTTTCATGCATTCATGGTGGAACATGATACCGATCAAATGCATTTAGATTTTTAGCTCTAGCTTGTGTATAGCCGAAACGCCAATCGATTTAACGTTATTAGCTTAGCGCCCTGTAACTAAGCTGGCCTTATAGAGTGGGGCCCGTCTAATCCCTGTGGCGGTCAATGTGTTAAGAGCACACAGACCACTAGTCAGGGTTTCCGTTAGAATTTTTTTTTGCAGGTCTGAGTGTCCGGTAGATTTCAATCTACCGGACAAATGGGATAAATTCCGGTCAGAGTTTATTGAGCTTAAAAACAATTGATAGGCCTATATAAATAATGACATCATCAAGGCATTTATAATATTTTAACTTAAAACTAGGCTACTTTTGCGTATATACAGTCATTAATATATTCCAAATAAAATAAGTCCCTCGAGACTTCGTGCTGCTGCCGACTTGAGACCGGCCGTCAATTAGAACGCCTCTATAAAAAAAACACCTCACCATCCACGCCGACCTCCACAAACAGCACGTCTCCTCCTACCGTGATGCACTCCAAGCTGCCAAATCTGCCCACTACTCCACCATCATCAAGAGCAGCAACCGCAACCCCCGGACCCTCTTCTCCACTGTCAAGAAACTCCTACAACCCCCGGCCAATAACTCACTCTCCTCCCCTGACCTCTGCAACTCGTTTCTCCTCTTCTTCAATAATAAAATATCTCTAATAAACAGCTCACTGACTGCCCGCATCGCCAATTCCCCCACCCTCGCCCCCCCCCCCCCCCCCCCCACTATCATTTTCCCCCCACCTGACTCCATCCCTCCCACCCCTTTTACTGCCTTCGCCCCAGTCGACTCCTTTTTCATCATGGACCTCATGACCACCTCCAAGACCACTACCTGCTCCCTTGACCCCCTCCCCACTACTCTCACCAAAGCCTGCCTCCCTGCTCTCATCCCCCACCTCACCACCCTTTTCAACCAGTCACTATCCCTAGGCCACATCCCCTCCCCCTATAAACTCGCCGCTGTCATCCCTGTCCACAAAAAACCCACTCTCGACCCATCCAACCTCTCCAACTACCGCCCCATATCCAATCTTACTTTTTTCTCCAAAACACTGGAACGCATTGCTGCCTCCCAACTCCACTCCCATCTCCAGTCCAACACCCTCTATGAACCCCTTCAGTCTGGCTTCCGTCCCGCTCACAGCACCGAAACTGCACTGGTTAAAGTCATCAACGACCTCCTCATCTCCGCTGATTCCGGTGCCCTCAACATCCTGATCCTACTCGATCTCAGTGCAGCCTTTGACACAGTGTGTCACTCCATCCTCCTCCAAAGGCTGCACCAACTGGGTGTTGAGGGCACAGCACTTGACTGGTTCTCCTCCTACATCACAGACCGACACCAATTCATCTCCCTCTCCGGCCACACCTCCTCCCCCTCCCCAGTCACACAGGGGGTACCCCACGGCTCAGTCCTTGGCCCCCTGCTCTTCATCTGCTACATTCTCCCCCTTGGTCACATCATCCGTAAATACCACCTCAACTTCCACTGCTACGCTGATGACACCCAAATCTACATCAGTACACAATCCCCCCACAGCCCACCCCTCAGTCACATCGAATCCTGCATTACCGAACTCCAAACTTGGATGACTCACAACTTCCTCAAATTGAACAGTGACAAGACTGAACTTCTCATTATTGGCACCAAAACCACCCTCACCAGATCCGGACCCATCACACTCACCATCAACGACTCCACCATCACCCCCCTCCCCCCTAGTCCGAAACCTTGGTGTCCTCCTTGACCCCACCCTCTCATTTAATAATAATAATAATAATAATTCATTTAATTTATATAGCGCTTCTCAATAACCCGAAGTCGCTGACAGTAGTCGGGAGCAGGGGTACAAACAAAGAAACGAAAGCAAAGAAACAAAAACAAAACAACAAAGAAACAAAAACAAAAGGAACATGAGACCATGGGGGGAACGGGGGAGACAGCCTGATGGCACAAATAAAAGACTGGAGGCATATCAATCAGGTTGGAAAGGAGGGGGGGGTTTAGGGGTGGGGGGGTTTAGGGGTTTGACCCCCACGTCCGCTCCATCGTAAAAATATCTTACTTTCACCTCCGCAACATTGCAAAAATCAGTCACTGCCTCTCCCTCCCTGCTGCTGAATCCCTCATTCACGCCTTCATCTCCTCCCGCCTGGACTATTGCAACTCCCTCCTCACTGGTATCACCTCCCGCTCCCTCCATAAACTGCAAATGGTCCAAAATTCAGCCGCCCGCCTCCTCACTAACACCCGGTCCCGCGAACACATCACTCCTGTCCTCCACTCTCTCCACTGGCTCCCGATCAAACACAGCATAAACTTTAAAACACTACTCCTCATCTTCAAAGCCCTCCACAGCCTGCCCCCCCCCCCTACCTGACTGATCTCCTTCTTCCCTACCGCCCCACCCGTTCCCTCCGGTCCTCCTCCACTGCCTCCCTCACTGTCCCGACATCCAAGCTTAAAAACTTTGGAGATCGGGCCTTCGCTCGTACTGCACCCCGACTCTGGAACTCCCTCCCCCAGTCCATCAGAGACTCCCCTACACTCTCCACCTTCAAAGCTCGCCTCAAAACCCACCTGTTCTCCCTTGCCTTCAACCCCCCCACCCATAAACCCCCCCCCCCCTCCAACCTGATTGATGTCTGTCTCCAGTCTTTTTGTGCTATCATGCTGTCTTGTCTGTTCCCCCCATGGTCTCTTGTTCCTTTTGTTTTTGTTTCTTTGTTGTTTCTTTGTTTTTGTTTCTTTGCTTTTGTTTCTTTGTTTTTACTTTTGCTCCCGACTATTGTCAGCGACTTCGGGTTATTGAGAAGCGCTATATAAATTAAATTAATTATTATTATACAATTGTTAAGGGGATGCATACCAGAGAAAGATGTTTGTCTTGTTTACATCAGGGTCCCCCATTTTCAATTCATAGTGACATTTATGACATACACAACATAATGACATTTATGGCATAGGGACATACATGACATACAGGTATATAGTACTGTTACATTTGTGACATATATGATATGCAAATATACAGTACTGTTACCCATAGATCCTGACAGAGTATATACATATGATGGGGAGGAGACTGTACATTGTACTACTGTGACATTGAACTACTGCTACAAAAGTAACAGTCACTTAACTTTAGCTTTTGCCCCTTTTATGCATACAATGCCTATGTTTTGGCTAGTGTTGCTCTTCTAGAAAAATAATACTTTCAGGGTTGCCTATTGAAATACTGTACACCTCCAGTACAAAACCAGTGGTTCTCAAACTTTTTACACCAAGTACCACCTGAGAACTAGGGATGCACCGATATGAACATTTGCGGCCGATACCGATTGTTCAACTAACACAATCGGCCGATACCGATATTTGTGGCAAAAAAAATATATATATTTTTTTATGAAACTACTGTATATTTGAATGTCTAAATGTTTTGATGAATTGAAAATGGAGGACCCTTATGTAAAAAAGCCAAAAGTCTTTTTCTGGTCTTCATCCTCCAGTCTTAGCACCGTTGTTGTATTGAGCTGTACTGTATTGTACCCATTAGGGCTGGGCGATATGGCCAAAAACGTTATCGTGATAAAATTATTAAATAATTTTCATATCACTCGATATCGATAATTATCGTCGATATACATGAAATAATTATTTCTGTCGAGTTTAATTAACTTCTTATGCCCGGCACCGGCGGCTATTAATAGATAGACTCACTGTATCTCTCTCAAACAAAGCTCCATGTTCTCCAGTAATATCTCCATAATCTGAGTTTGCAATGCATGTGTCGTGTCAGGTACAACAGAACCATTTTGATTGACAGTCGATTCTGCCAATTACGTCACACCGCTAGCACCCACCTCCTGCTGTTCTTACCACCAATCGGCAAGCGCTTATTCGTTTTTTACTTCCGCGAAGTCCGCCATTGATTTTGACGAGAGCTCAACAACAAAGCTAATAAAGTTAGCTCCCTGCGGCCCACGAGTAGATTACCAGCGCTCCGCAGGAGTACTAAACGAGGCATGATGATTTTACTGCAACGAATGTTATAATAAAAGCTTTTCTATACATTTGTCTAATTGAAAACTTTATTAAACAGATTGCAGAATGGGTACAATTCAGTACGGGCTCTCTGAGCAAAGGAAGGAACTGAGCTATGAATGATTTGATTTTATTACGGACCAACAACAATGCTATATGTTCGGGTAAATACGCTGATGTTATTGAACGTGTAACTATATAACGTTAATGCCACAAAACGAATGCCTTTGTTAATCATAAGTAACTTTGATGCAGTAGCGTGTGTGTGTGTGTGGGGGCGGCGTTGTGCAGGTCGCTTGACTGAAACTTTTTTCAAAGTTTGAACGTGTGGGCCAGATTGATGAGACACAAATTGATGGATATTTATCAGCTACTGCCATCGGCACATCTGAGCTTATCGGCCGATAGGCCGATGGCAGTCAACAAGGCACTTATCGGCCGATATATCGGTGCACCCCTACTGAGAACGTAGCTGGCTCTCCAAGTACCACCATATGACCGACGTTAAAATACAGTCTATTCAGCTATGCACAGTTCACGCACGAGGCAAATGTATTCCTAATACCATTATTTATTGTTAACTTTTGTCAGACAGCCACAATGTACAAAGGGGTAGCACTAGAACTAGCAAACTCTTCCACACAACTCATACAATGCAAGGGGCATTGAGAACATAATAACTAACATTCTCACATAGCAAGTGAGAAAATTAAGAACTGTATTTCACCAAATGTACTTAATTCTCTCTCTCTCACACAGCAAGCAATTGTCCTTCATTCACACACACACACACACACACACACACACACACACACACACACACACACACACACACACACACACACACACACACACACACACACACACACACACAGTTGTTGTCCATTGACAACTCACATAAGCAGGGTCGGACTGGGGAAATAATTCAAGCTGGGAAATATAGTGTGAAATTTGGTTAGAGCGTCTCTCTCTCCACACCACTCTCGGTAAGAGACAGTAGGCTACAGACAGACACCCAGTCAAGCTCAACTCAGCCAGGAACAAGACTAGGCAAGTCTAGTTAAGCGAGACCCAGCCAATAACAAGACTAGGCAAGCCTAGTTAAGCAAGACACTGACAAGAACAAGACTAGGCAAGCCTAGTTAAGCGAGACCCAGCCAAGAACAAGACTAGGCAAGCCTAGTTCAGCGAGACCCAGCCAAGAACAAGACATGGCAAGCTTAGTTAAGCAAGACCCAGCCAAGAACGAGACTAGGCATTAGGCAAGCAATCATTTCTTCTGTTTTTTTAATACAGTATATCTATATTTTTATCATGTAACAGTTTTTATATCAAATCTGCAAATGGATTATGCAAAACAACTCCCAATGTAATATTTTCTTCCCCATCTTACCGCTGACAATCTCTTGAGCGGGATTTCCAGGAGTCTTGTCTGTAGTTTAGCTCCACTTTTCTCTCCAAGCTCCTCATAACCTTGGATTACAAACCAGTCTGTGTCCTTTTCTGAAACTGAGAGAACCGTCATATTTGTTTTTGTTTATTAAAAGGGATCCCCATTAGCTGATGCCAATGGCATCAGCTAGTCTTCCTGGGGTCTGAAGTCCCACATATCAATATATACACATCCAAATATACATGCACATATATACATATACAATAGGGGTGTAATGGTACACAGAAGCCACGGTTCGGTACATACCTCGGTATTGGGGTCACGGTTCGGTACAACAGAAAAAAAAATATTTATAATTAAATTTATAATCTTTTTATTATTATAATAATAATTTTTTAAATAATAATTTATACTTATATATTTATGATAATAATAGAATAATAATAGAATAATTTTCTATAGGCTTGCCGGCAGTGTTAATTTTGGCAGCTATTTTCATTTTAGTCTTAGTCATGTGTCAAGTGCTCCTTTTTCGTTTTCATCATATTTAGTCATCTTCATTTATTTTTCGTTTAGTCAGTCAACTAAATGTCTGAGCATTTTAGTCTTAGTCAGTTTTTGTCTCCATTTTGTCTTTTTTGTTTTAGTCTAGATTTAGTCGACGAAAACGGATGACATTTTTGTCTATTTTTAGTTCATGGAAAATAATTTGTCAGAAGTCAGAAATAGTCAATATGGAACATTTTCTGATTTAAATTGCGTATTTATTTTTTAACCTAGGGGAATCTGAGTCGGCGGCACAAGTGATACACAGGAAGTATATATGTTGGTGTAGACATGGTCCAATGTATTGTTGCTCCTACAGTATATGTTGGTGTAGACATGGTCCAATGTATTGTTGCTCCTACAGTATATGTTGGTGTAGACATGGTCCAATGTATTGTTGCTCCTACAGTATATGTTGGTGTAGACATGGTCCAATGTATGCATCAAAGAGAGCATTACGGATGTGGTGACGTTGTTTCTGACCAGAGAGACGACGCTGAACTCTGTCTGTCTTCTGTTTGCTGTGTCTTTCCTTTCTCTCTGCCATGTCTGTCCTCTCTCTGCTGTGTCTGTCCTCTCTGTCATGTCTGTCCTCTCTCTCTCTGCTGTGTCTGGTAGCGGTTTATTCTATAACAGGATACTGTAAACTAAGTAAACAGAACACACAGTAGTACTAGTAGTAGTACACACTGATTGCAATCTGCTTGCATAAAAACATTATATAAAATCACATTCTGAGGTCAGTGTTAAAGTGTCACATGGAAGAGGTCTGGTTAGTGGTTAGAGGTAGTCTAGGTCTGGTTAGGGTAACTTAGGGGTAGTTAAGCATTAATTATAATTTATTATTATTATTATTTAGATAGATGGATGTAAAGGGCTAGACTAGAGCCATATGAAATCCGCGTTCACGGAATTGTGGACGGAATCGCGGAATTAACCAATAAAAATGGAATCAACTGCAATACATGGAATATTACAGAAGTTGGCCTAATCTGGACTGAAATTCCGTTTTTGGGTGGAATGTTTGGTGCTCACGCGACCGGGGAGGCGGACGCTAGAGCGGGTTACACACAACACAGCAGTCTCCAAGCGTCTCGCTGCTTTGGTGTTAACATAGTCAAGAAGCTAAGAAATTCCCCAATAAGCCCTCAATTCAGAGCAGAGCAGTATCCTAATGACTTTTATGCCTCCGGCGATAAGGTGTTTTGCCAATTCTGTCAACGTTCCGTGGACTGGAGCCACAAAAACACTTGCGACACTATTGTGATTAAATACCTATAATGTTAGGACATGATAGCTTCTTGCTAAATCTAGTGCACCCATCCATTTGTTTAATCCAAACGATTGTCATTATACACTGCCCTTTATAATCTAAATAAACTTAAATAGCTATGAAACGTTACAGTACATAGGACTATAGATGTAAATGATAGCTTCTTGCTAAATCTGGTGCACTCATCCATTTGTTTAATGCAAACGATTGTCATTATACACTGCCTTTTATAATCTAAATCAACTTAAATAGTTATGAAACGTTACAGTACATAGGACTATAGATGGAAATGATAGCTTCTTGCTAAATCTGGTGCACTCATCCATTTGTTTAATGCAAACGATTGTCATTATACACCGTCCTTTATAAACGAAATAAACTAAACTAAAGGTGCCTAAATTATGCATTACTATATTTCATCACAATATAATAGATATAGCTAGGCTACTGACATTGTCATTGTGATAATGTCAGTAGTAGCTAGCTGTATCTATTGTTTACACTTGAAATGTGTATTTTTATTTTGTCACAATATTATTTGAAAAGTATTGTGTAAAATTGAACTGTATTTCTGAGTTGCAGCACTTAAAAACATTAAATGGACTGTTATATCATATTCAATTGTGGACATTTATTCATTCCCACTTATTAGACACTATTTCTGATGGTAAAATGAGCATAAAAAGCTAAATACAGAATTCTGAAATATTAAAACGGAAAAAACTAGAATAAAATGGAATTTGGAAAATAATAAAACGGATTTCATATGGCTCTAGGCTAGGTTAAAGTTAGAGGTGGTCTAGGTCTGGTTAGGAGTTAGAGGTGGTCTAGGACTGGTTATACTGATCCAATACGAGTGCATTCATAAAAAAAAAATTATATTATATAAATTATAAAACTTTTTTACTTTTCTTTTTTACAACTACTGTTTTATGTATACTGTTTTTTAGTAATAACTAGAAAGTAATGGTATTTATTCAACAACAGGTGATTGTATAGATTAGTATTAGTATCATTAATTGACAACTAAGCTCAATGAGTTCACCCACGGAATGGTTGTTGGTACATTGGTTCCGCACGGACGTTACACGTTATTGCGCACTTCCTATCCAGGCTGCTCCGTTTAGGTTAGCTAGTAGTAACATTTATGTATTTTTAATGCAAAATAAATATTCAACTTTCTCTTTTGAGACTCCGCCTCAGACTCTTATCATTTGGCACTAAAAGCTAAACATTGTCACCGGTATGGCTGTCTGCATTATGTCATTAATTGTGTGCGAGAGGTCGATCAGTAACCACGTTAGCGTGAGCTAGCTTAGCCACTAGCTAACGCGAGCTAGATGGAAATACAAACAATGTAACGAAGTGATTTACCTTGGAATACTCCTTTGCCAACTTGCTGTACTTTGCTTGCAGGTCTGCAGCTGGATTATGAATAGTCCCAACTTTAGCCAAGGTAACGTTAAGATAAAACTAGCTTTTCAAATAGCTCTACAGCTAATGCTAATAACGGAGCTCCCCGTCACACTGCTCTGTCGGGACGATGGCATTAAGAAAAGTTATAATTATTTTGTCTCGTCTTGTTTTAGTCAACAATATCAATATACATGAAGAGAAATTTCGTCCTGGTTTTTGTAAATTACATTTTTGTGTCCTAAGTTGTGGTCAACGATATTTAATAAACTATTTAGTCTTGTTAGCGTGACATGGTCTTCAATAACGTGACGTCACGTCTCGTTGTCGTCATGAAAAAACATCTTTCGTCATCAATTTAGTCAACAAAATTAACACTGATCAGTGATACTGGTGTCATTCTGTGTTCAGGCATCCACTGAATAAATTAATTGCCTAGTGCCCCTTTAACAACTTATCCTTGCTAAGTTTCAGTTTCACTTCTAGAGAGAATTTTACTTCACAAGACTGAATACTAGAGAACAGATGACATGTTACAACAATGGCAGATAATTATTTGGATTTAAACACAGTAGCAGTTCAACTGGAGAGGAGCTCAGTATGTACGTTTATTTTTTTTATTTGATCAGCTCTGCCTGAGAGTCCGGCGGGGGAGAATGTTGGTGTGTGTGTGTCTTTCCATTGGCTTCATTTGGTTGACATTATTGGGCGAACAAGAAAACGAAAGAAAACTGTAAAATTGTAATGACCCTGCAGCTGTTCCAATGTAAATGTGCCTTTCTCCGTGCACTTTCGCCTGCTCTGAAGTCGGACTCGGTGTGCCACGCACTGTTCTCACACGGACACGGAACCCGCGAGTGCCTGCATGCGCGACTGGTGTGTGTGCGCTGTGAGGCGTATTCTTCGTATGGCTGCGCGTACCGCACCGTGACGGCCGTACCGTAAATTTGCGCAACGAATACACGTACCGTTACACCCCTAATATACACGTATACATACACACACATACATACACACACACTATATACATACATATACAGCAGATCAGTACCCTATTCACGTCAGGAATACAGTCAAATCAGAACGGCTTAGTTGAGTGAGGGAAGATCTTGTGAACTCGAGACTAGACCGATGAGTCAATATGGTCATTAGAGACACAGACCCATTGATACTAACCCATATTGCTATAAAACAATGGTAAATACTGAAAAAAGCCATTTATAATGCATGTCCCCTTTAACGACCTGTCCCAGAATATGTGCTGGAACATAAGGATGGCATTTTCTTGCCATATAAATGTCATTACCCATTTTAAATAAACCACTGTGTCAATGTGCTCTAGCCATGTTAGTCGACTATCTATTATGACTCCCAGTCATTTAACCTTATCAACCTGTTGTATGGGTTCACCAGACAAGTGCAGACTCAGTGTAGGATTGGCTAATAGTTTGTGACTGATTCCTAGGATAATGGATTTGGTCTTTGAGATGTTTAATAACACCAGCTTATTTTGTGTATCCAATTAGTTACTGCATATAACTCTGAAGATTTGTATACTTGCTTTACACAAAGCAGATGGTAAGTCATTTATGAATATGGAATACAGGAGTGGTCCAAGACAGCGGCCCTCCAACCTACAGATGCAGCTATTAGAAATCCACCCTCTGCTGCAAGGGTGCTGTATCGTTAACGCCTCGTTAACGGCACTGCCAGGTTAATGGTATATTCAACCAGTAGGGGGGATCAAGTTACATGGGTGATTATATCCATCCGAGGCGCAGATCAGCTCGATTATAAGTTGGAAGTTGGAAGGCCAACTGGAGAACAATGACATCACACAAGTGTGGACTGGAATGCAGACCATAACCGGCATTAAACCGGTGGGGGGAAGGGGAGTGGATGGAGATGTAGACCGGGCTAATCTGTTTTACAACAGGTTTGATATGGCTGCCCCGGATAGTCTCCCCCCCCCCCCCCCCGACACTACTCCAGTTGCCCCTCCCTCCCCCCAACTGCCCACCACCCGCCCTCTCTGGTGCAGCCTGTCTGCCCCCGTGGCTCGAAGAACCGCCCCTCCCCCAAACACCTGAGAACCCCACAGTGTGGCTCTCTGCAGAACAGGCGAGTGTACAGATGAAACCTGAGCCCCCCACGATCACTTAATGGTTACAGAAGGTTGAACATGTATATACAATGGAACACATGACATTCCAGCTACAGTTGAAGATGCCTCTCTTTGAGAGGAGGTGGAGGTAAATTACTACACCTATCTTAAGGTGGCTTGGGACTAGGGTTGGGCATCGTTTGGATTTGAACGATTCCGGTTCCGATTCCGATTCTCCATTTCGATTCCTGTTCTAAACTATTCTCAATTCCGATTCTTTGAGGTGCAGGTAGAGCCATATGAAATCCATTTTATTATTTTCCAAATTCCATTTTATTTTACCAAATTCAGTTTTTTCCGTTTTAATATTTCAGAATTCTGTATTTAGCTTTTTATGCTCATTTTACCATCAGAAATAGTGTCTAATAAGTGGGAATGAATAAATGTCCACAATTGAATAAGATATAACAGTCCATTTAATGTTTTTAAGTGCTGCAACTCAGAAACACAGTTCAATTTTACACAATATTTTTCAAATAATATTGTGACAAAATAAAAATGCACACAAAATAAAAATACACATTTCAAGTGTAAACAATAGATACAGTTACTACTGACATTATCACAATGACAATGTCAGTAGCCTAGCTATATCTATTTGGTTCATATCGATACTCTTATTTTGAAAATCCCGTGGCAACTCGGCGAGTCGTATCCGCCCAGTCCGTGCTAATGTCTGCTGGCATTAAGCAGAGCAGGGCTACACAGCAGTGCGCCTATTTTGCGACCCGAAATTCGTCTGTGCTGTTTTTTTTCTCACAATGGGTCAAATGCATCTAACATGCTTTGCATCGTCGCCATTCCTTTATGCCCACATCGCCCCGAAATTAACGTTACGTTAGCGTAAGCTAGCAAGCTAATCCTGATCAGAGGCAGAGCCATAGAGAGAACAGCAGAAAGTGGGGACTGAGGAAAGGGAAAGGGGGGGGGGGGAGCGGCACTCTCCCTTTCTCTGTGTGTGTGCGCGCGTTTGGAAAGACGATGAAGTCAGGAGTATATTATAGTAAACTGAGGATTACTGAGGATGGACAGATAATGTTGATATTCAAATATAAAAAAAATTATAATAATAAATGAATTCAACATAAAACAATTGTAGAAACGGTTTGGGAGAGGAAGGGGTTTTAGGTTGCGTGTTGTGAGTTCCAAAATAATTTACTTGAAGTTTAAAGCTCAATATATCAAAATGTGGCACTTTACAGTGAACAGGACTTACAGGAGGTCTATTTGTATTAAAAACAATAGATTGTTTTTTCATTTAAATGTCTGGAAGAGCTAAATAAATTTTTTTCAAATTATATTTTCATTACCTTTTTTGAGTTGCTCTAAATGTTACTGATTGTGTTAAATGGGCTTATGATATCGTCTCATATCGATTGCAGGCACCTGCATTGTATCGTATCGTGGCAGATATTGGCAAATATCTGCCACAAAAAGCTTGTCCACCAGACTATAACTTTTTTCAAATACCCAGAAAAAATAAAAGGGGCGGAGGAGTTGCAGCAATCTTCTCCTCAAAACTCTTGTTTAGAATCACAGAACTAGGCGAGTTCATGTCAATGGAATATCTTGCCATTGAACTAAAAACAGAATCAACTATTATTGTCACAATATACCGCCCGCCTAGACACTCACCAATATTTATACAGGAGCTCTCTGAACTGATCTCACTATGTGTTACCGGATATGATAAGGTGATCCTAAATGGAGACCTGAACATCCATTTTAATAAGAAAACAGACTCCAAAACTATGGAACTAAAAAATCTACTGGATAGCTTTGACCTAATACAGCATATAACAAATGCAACTCACCGGCTTGGGAATACACTAGACTTAGTTATAACAACAACTGGGCTAAACATAACAAATATCTCAATAACTGAATTACCTCTCTCCGACCATCACTGTATATTTTTTGATACTCAAATAACCCTTACTAAAACAAAAAAAGAAATCATAGTTAAAAAGAGGCTCCTAAACGACAAAGCTGAATCAAAGTTCATTGATCTTATCAGACTACATGAACCACACAATCATGACAGCTCTCTAAATGAAATGGTAGAAAATCTCAATGATGCAATGTCATCTATATTAAATTCTGTCGCCCCATTAAAAACGAAAAAGAAGAAAACTAGAGCCTCGCCCTGGTTAAACTATAATACGGTCAACAAAGAAAAAAGGAAATGTCGTGCAGCGGAGCGAAAATGGAGAAAAACAAAAACCACCATATGCTGTGATATATACAAAGATGCTTTAACTGCTTATAATAAAACCATCCGCTTAGCAAGGAAAGATTACTTCTCTAAAATCATTACAGAAAATGCTGGAAACTCCAGAATCCTCTTTTCCACTATTAATGTACTACTCAACACTGCCCCTACACCTCCTCAGTCATCAACGGTTAAGTGTGAAGAACTTGCACTATTCTTTAACAACAAAATAACCTTGATCAGGGCCAGCATTACTCATGATGGAAATAAAGTTGATTGCGGCAAACCGTGCAATGTAACCATGAGAAGTTTCACATGCATCACATTAGATGTACTCTGCAAAACTGTCTCAGAATGTAACTCCTCCACCTCAGACATTGACCCTATACCTACAGCTTTCTTCAAACGGGTATTTAATAGTGTTTCAAGCCCTGTGCTAGATATCATAAACACTTCCCTTAGGACTGGTATTTTCCCGGATGCCTTTAAAACAGCAGTTGTAAAGCCATTACTAAAAAAACCTAACTTGGATAGTAATGAAATGGCAAATTATCGTCCAATATCCAACCTACCATTCATTAGTAAAGTACTTGAAAAGATAGTTTCAGTTCAAATAAATTCCTTTCTTGAAGAAAACAACATCTTAGAAGAATTTCAGTCAGGATTCAGAAAATATCATAGCACTGAAACTGCCCTCACCAAAATAATCAGTGACCTCAGACTAAACTCTGACGAGAATAAGATCTCCATCCTTATCCTGTTGGATCTCAGTGCAGCATTTGATACAATCGATCATGATATTCTAATCGATCGTCTTGAAAACCATGTCGGTTTCTCAGACCATGTGCTGGGCTGGTTTAAAACATACATCAGAGGGAGGAAATTCTATGTTAAACTAGGAGATCACATGTCTGATATATACGACAACAACTATGGAGTTGCACAAGGGAGTTGCTTAGGTCCTTTACTCTTCTCCCTTTACATGTTACCGCTGGGTGATATCATCAGAGAACATAATGTAGATTTCCATAGCTATGCGGATGATACACAACTGTACATATCTGCTGAACCAAATGATACAGCGATTAGCTCCATTACAGACTGCTTACTGTCAATAAATAAATGGATGAGTAAGAACTTCCTGAAACTAAACGAGAACAAAACTGAAATTCTAATTATCGGCTCCAAAACTAAAAAAGAAACATTAATAAAGAACCTGGGGGGACTAACCCCTTGGATCAAATCTGAGGTCACTAGTCTTGGGGTTATCATAGATTCAGAACTGAACTTCAATTCTCATATTAGCAAAGTGACGAAAACATCGTTCTTCCATCTCAGAAATATAGCAAAAGTACGACCATTTATTAATCAGAACGATGCTGAGAAGCTAATTCATGCATTCATATCTAGCCGGTTAGACTACTGTAATGCACTTTTCACAGGTCTCCCTAAGAAAACCACAGAGAGGCTTCAGCTAATCCAAAACTCTGCAGCCCGACTGCTAACTAGAACCAAAAGGAGAGAGCACATTAGTCCAGTCCTAGCCGCTTTACACTGGCTTCCCGTAACATTTAGAATTGACTTTAAGGTCCTTCTCCTTACATACAAAGCTCTAAATGGACAGGGACCTAGCTACATCGCCAACACTCTAATAAATTACACACCAGCAAGAACACTGCGATCATCAGCTGCTGGACTACTAGAGGCTCCCAGAAGCAGTCAAAAGAGGATCGGTAATGCAGCCTTTATCAACTATGCCCCAAAACTATGGAACAAACTACCCCAAAACATCAGGGAAGCCAACTCGCTAGACATCTTTAAAAGACAGCTTAAAACCTATCTCTTTGCTCAGGCATTTCACTGATAGTTATCTGCTACCACCTAGTGGCAAGAGGAAACATCAGGGATATCCTGACACAACTTGTATTTATTCTTACCCTGCCTACTCTTTTACACTGCCTATCAAACTCATGTGTCGGTTATTGCACTTTTTACTTCTTACTGATGACTATTTTTAAACTGAATCATTTTAAACTATTCTTATTTATTGCTAGATCCAAATGTGAAACACTGCGGGTTGTGACGCACACACACACAGTCACACACACACAGTCACACACACACACACACAATCACACACAAACACACACACACACCGACATACACACATACACACACACACACAGACACACACACCGACATACACACACACACACACACACACAGTCACACACAGACACACACACACCGAGTTGTAGTAGCGTTGTAGTTGTAGATCTAGGTTAACTGTGTCCTGGTAGAGTAGTAGTAGATCTAGGTTAACTGTGTCCTGGAGTGGTAGTTGTAGAGTAGATCTAGGTTAACTGTGTCCTGGAGTAGAGTAGTAGTAGTTGTAGCGTTGTAGTTGTAGATCTAGGTTAACTGTGTCCTGGTAGTTGTAGAGTAGTAGTAGATCTAGGTTAACTGTGTCCTGGTAGATCTAGGTTAACTGTGTCCTGGGGTAGAGTAGTAGTAGAGTAGTAGTAGTTGTAGCGTTGTAGTTGTAGATCTAGGTTAACTGTGTCCTGGTAGTTGTAGAGTAGTAGTAGCTGTAGTAGTAGTAGATCTAGGTTAACTGTGTCCTGGAGTGGTAGTTGTAGAGTAGAGTAGATCTAGGTTAACTGTGTCCTGGAGTGGTAGTTGTAGAGTAGTAGTAGCTGAAGTACAACCACACACACACACACACAACACAATAAACACACATACACACTAAACAACGATGCATACAGGATTATTTATGACTATTTTTAAACTGAATCATTTTATTCTTATTATTTGCTAGATCCAAATGTGAAACACTGTGATTATTTGTTCATGAACTACAGGAGTATTACTGAATAGAGAGCCTATTAAGATGCTAGATCCTAATGTGAAACACTGTGATTTGCCATATCTTGCTATGCTCGCTCATGCCTGTATTTTTTATGTCCGTTCTATTTTATAATTTTTTGACTATTTTTAAACTGAATCATTTTAAACTATTTTTACTATTTGTGTTACTGAAAACTGTAAGCGGAGAGCCTATTGGGATGCTAGATCCTAATGTGAAACACTGTGATTCTACCCGTCTATCTTTTTATGCTCGCTTATGCCTGTATTTTTTACTGTTGTGAAGCACTTTGAACTGCAACCTCTGTATGAAAAGTGCTATACAAATAAAGTTATTATTATTATCGTTGTCCAAAGAATCTATATCGTATCGTGATGAAACTGGTGATTCCCACCCCTAGTAGAGTCCATACAGCCAACACCAAATCCCATAATTCCTTACACGTAACGTGTCTGGCTGTGTGACGTCAACTTGTCAGCATGAAAATGACAGCCAAACATGGCACTGCAACTAAATAACACAAATACAATAGGCTTTGTGACTGTTACAAATATAACACGTTTTATACTTGTGTTACAAGATTTTGGCCTGTGCTACAAAACTATCAACCTCTGTAGCACCAGTGCTATGTGCAAAAAAAGTTAACGTACAGCCCTGGTTGCTAGCTGCCGGAGCCATAGATATTATAGCTGGAGCTGCGCTTGGGCGGAAATGAGACCCGCCAGAGGATTTTCAAAATAAGAGTATCGATATGAACCGAATGCCTATCGCACCAGTGCTACTGAAGTAAATCCATTCATCACACAGACCGATGTTGCTGTAGCACGTGCAACATATATCTTGCACTGTACAGCCCTGTATTGTGATGAAATATAGTAATGCATAATTTAGGCACCTTTAGTTTAGTTTATTTCGTTTATAAAGGACAGTGTGTACTGACAATCATTTGCATTAAACAAATAGATAGGTGCACTAGATTTAGCTAGAAGCTATCATTTCCATCTATAGTCCTATGTACTGTAACGTTACATAGCTATTTAAGTTTATTTTGTTTATAAAGGACAGTGTGTAATGACAATCGTTTGCATTAAACAAATAGATAGGTGCACTAGATTTAGCAAGAAGCTATCATTTACATCTATAGTCGTATGTACTGTAACGTTACATAGCTATTTAATCACAATAGTGTCGCACATGTTTTTGCGGGTCCAGTCTGCGGTACGTTGACATAATTTGCAAAACACCTTATCGCCGGAGGCATAAAAGTCATTAGGATACTGCTCTGCTCTGAATTTAGGGCTTATTGCGGAATTTCTTAGCTTCTTGACGACGTTAACACCGAAGCAGCGAGACGGCAGACGCTTGGACACCGCTGTGTTGTGTGTAACACACAGCAAACCCCGCCTCCCCGGTCATGTTTGCTTTGCAACAAACGTTCCACCCAAAAACGGAATTTCAATCCAGATTAGGCCAAATTCTGCAATATTCCACGTTTTGCAGTTGATTCCATTTTTATTGGTCCATTCCGTGATTCCGTCCGCGATTCCGTGAACGCGGATTTCATATGGCTCTAGGTGCAGGTCAAAACAGGTCACAGCTTATTTCGCAGGAGATATATATATATATTTTTTATCCTTTATTTTTTTTCATACTATTCACATTGTCAATTGACTTGATACAGTTTAATTTGGTTGCTGTACTGTAACTAGGGTATTAATTAACAAAGTAATTTTTTTTTTTTTTTTAAGAATCGAAATGCAAACATGTTACTTCCGGTTCCGGAACCGGAAGTTAGGAACTGGTTCCTATTAGAAACGGTTCTCGGTGCCCAACGCTACTTGGGACACACTGCTTTGAGACAGGATGGTACCGATATACCGATATTGTTCAACTCTTAATTTCCGATACCGATATCAACCGATACCGATATATGCAGGGTTTCCCCCCCCCCCCCCCAAAAAACTGAATAATTTCAGGTAATTAACATTACATATGTCTTGTTGTGTAATTAACATAACATTATGCATACTTTTGACAATAAATTAAATCAGAATTTGTTCTTACTTGCTTGCCTGGGTAAATAAAGGTTATAGAAATGTAAAAAAAATTAAATAAAAAATAAAAAATTTGAAAACCGATACAGATATTTTCTGATATCACATTTGAATGCCAATATCGGCCGATAATATCAGACATCCCTAGTTAAAACCTTTTAAACTAACGTTAGCATTAAGCTAGCTAACAACGCTTCCGGTCCTCTTTCACTCGTCTCTCGTAAGCTACGTCATCCCCCGCTAAGAGTCACGGGAAATGTAGTAAATACAACAGTCCTTCCATAATTCCATGAATTATGACAGTAGCCACTACAGTAACATCATTAAGTCTGCTATAAGCCATTATCCCTCTCGTGTGTGTGTCTTTATGCAGATCTTTATGCAGTTTTAAAGAACCTCAGCTTTGTTCTGAATGCACTTTGTTGTACTTATCCTACAGAGATAAGAAAATGCACTTGACTTTAATGCACATTTTGTTGTATGCAAAGAGAAAATGTTTAAATTGTACAATCTTTCAGCATTCAGTCTGGAATTAATGTATGCATTCAAGAGTGCTGAATAAATGTTTTATGGGCCCATAATAGCAATTATTAATATTATTTAAGTTAAGTTTTGCCATAATCATGTCTTTTGCCATAATCAGGTGGCTGAAAAATCAGCTGAAAAAAATACATTATATATATATTTATATTAATCATTTTCTGCCTTTCGGCATTCGGCCAACTGTTTCCTATTTTCAGTATCGGTTCCGGCCAAGAATTTCCCATTCGGTGCATCCCTAATCTTATTTTACCTCCTGAGCCACTGTTGCCCCGTATTGAATGTAAATGTATTTATTCATTATTTTAAATGTATTTATTTTCAATTCTGTATTGAGATGGTTATATGACTAATACAAATGTGCTGGAGCAGAGGATGGACAACAAGAGAAAATAAAGACAAGAACAAGAAAAGTAACATACCGATATCCTGATGGTCTGTGGGCTCCTCCTTCAGCCCAGTGGAAATATCCATGGTTGGTTCTAGTGTGTCCTGAGCCTCTTCTTTCTTCAGTCTCATCAGTAGGTTGCTGGGTGGATCTGTTGTCATACAAACAAGCAGCCCTTCAGTGACATGTTTATTTTTGGTAAGTCAATACAGGGGGTAAATTATAATAAGGGGAATGTCACCCATTGTAAGAATCCACATTATGTGAAAGAGATCTGAAACATCTGTGTGGCGAGATTGATTGGTTTACTGTCTGGGACAACACATCTAAAAACCCTAACCACAAACATATGCACTTCAATTACTTACATAGACTTTACCTCACTCCTAGACAACATCACCTCGCGAAACACCCCTTTAGGCTAGTGCGTTTCTTATGTAATGACTATTGTTTTTCTCAATAAAAACAATTGATAACAACAAAAAATCTAAATAATTTGTGTATGTTCTTCCTGTGCCCCAGGACAGTTCAGTCAGTATTCGTGAACATGCACCGCTCTCTCCTAAAGCTAGAAATCATGGAGAGAACCCTCCGATCTGTGATGTCACTGGGATGTAAAGTCTGGGGCTGCTGCATAGACAATGAACAGGGCTATGACTTCATGAAGCCAGGCGTTTGTGTGAGCTCTTACACCCAAATGAGGGTTTCATTATGGTTCACACCTAGCAATGCTAGAATATAACCTGCATGTAGGTGTAAGAGCTCACACAAATATTAAAAAGCCATCACCTCATAAAGTCAGAGCCCCATTCATTGACAGGAGAGTGGTGCATGTTCACTGAGTGAGCTGTCCTGGGGCGCAGGAAGAACAGTGCTGATTGTAGGCAGGAATGAGTGATCGGCATGGGGTGGCGATCTTCGCTTTGTCGTCTTTGCTCCACCGTTGGACACTTGAAAGAGGCTTGATCCCACAGGCATTGCTCAGGAGCGTGACATATTTGTTGTCATACCATTTGACTGCAAGTGCCCCTTCAGCAGACTTGTAATCAAGAGATCCACATCCTCTCTGCATCAGCTCTTTGTCTTCTATCGAGCAAGCTCCACCGATGCAGTTTGGTCGGGCCCGCGCACACCGAGTCTGACGTATGCAGCGAACAGGTCTATAAGGCTGAGTTAAGTTCAACACATTTTTCAATGAGAGATAGTGACTCAAAATGTGCTCTTCCAAATCACTGAGCAGACTATTAAAGGGATTACGGGTATATTTCAGAATTTTGTTTGTAATGAATCAATCAATCAAGCAATCCATTCATCGACTTACTTCCATAACCTAGCTTTGGTGTTGCTGTCCCATGGCCATGATCCTCGTCATCTTCATCTGCATGTGGAACCACTTTGTCATCTGCATCAAAGAGTATGGGGTTGTTATGCAGTCAGAAAGGCTGTGAAGTGTTCTCCTCACTCAGCCCTGATGTTGTATCAAAGTAGTTTGCATTCTCACCATCTTCCTCCAATTTAACGTCAACACTTGCATCACTGTGTTTTTGTGATGTATCAAAGTAGTCTGCATCTTCCTCATCCTCTTCCAGCTTAACATCAACACTTGCATGGCTGTATTTTTGTGATGTTGTATCAAAGTAGTCTGCATCTTCCTCATCTTCTTCCAACTTAACTTCAACACTTGCATGGCTGTGTTTTTGTGTTCTGGAGGAGTCAGAGAGGTTGCTAGATGGTTCTCTCAAACCGAGGTGTGAGGGGTGACAAGGGGAGGCCATATTCACAGGAATCTCTGGGGACGATAAGAGGAACTGTCAGTTCATTTTACATTAATCCGAACATATAAAGAAGTGGTTCAAATGAAAATCCTGTAATAGATGTTATTTCTATGATCTTGGACAAATTAGATTTGATTAGATTCAAATGTACTGTCAATGGCAAGAATCTAACCAGAGTGCAAATGTAACAGTAAAGTGCATTAACAATATACAATGTACAAGTGATTAAATGTGATATAAATATATAACAAGCTACTGGTAATATATGCTAGAGACTGATGTATGTACAGTATAATTATGCTATAGAGTGATAAAGGTATAAAAGGTGGAACAGATATAAATATACTATGGTAGTAACTAGTAAGTCATGCTTGTTTAAATATACTATATGGTAGTAAGTCTTGCTGGTAAAAATATACTAATGGTAGTAAGTCATGCTTGTATAAATATACTATATGGTAGTAAGTCTTGCTGGTAAAAATATACTATGGTAGTAAGTCATGCTGGTATAAATATATACTATGGTAGTAAGTCATGCTTGTATAAATAATTGGTAGTAAGCCATGCTTGATAAATACTGTATACTATGGTAATAAGTCTTGCTGGTATAAATATAGTAACTAAGCCATGCTTGGCCAGTGGTATGTAACCTATAGAGTTGATCCTTACTCTTTTACTCTTACTGTATTACTGTATTACTGTATGAAGCACAATCTCAGGAGGGTCATACAGAACCAAGCATTTCACTATAATGTGTATGTAGGCCTACCTATATGTGACAAATTAAACAAAACTTGAAACTTTAGTAGGTATGGGATATAAAATGGGTCTAAATTAGGAATGAATATAGTGAAATAGATGTTATTTCTATGATCCTGGACAAATGGGTCTAGAATAGATTTCTCCCCTAAGCTACAACCAAGAAAGTAGGGCTGGAGCATTCAGTTTTCTAAGGTTTACGACTTTACTCTGGTCATGGATCCATGCAAAGGCAGTGCTTTCCCTAAACAAGGTATAGGGGTGCAGCGCCACTATGACAGTGCATCAGCGCCACCATGTGTTAAAGAAATTAATACAAATAAGAAATCTGCCGTGAAAGCTTCGGGCCAGCTTAGAAACAGACGCATGTCGTAGGAAATATTATCATGTCATTATAGATCTGTGTTGAGGAGATATCATTTTATCTTTGTACAGCTTGACTGGTTCAATATGGCCAGCTAGTATAATGTGTGTGTGTCTCTTTAAAAAGGTCAGAAAGTGGGTTAAGCGCAGAGACGAATCGCATCGGCGATCCTACAAAAAACAATGCATGCGTGTGTGTTCCGGTGTGTGTGTGTGCTAACCGTGTGTGCTAACCACTAACATTGAGGATAATTGCATGCCAATTAAAGACCTCTGAACAGGTCCTGCATTATTATTATTATTATTATTATAGTACCAAGGTTATCTTCCCAGCCAGTCAAAGCAAGGTTGTGCTATTACTTCCCGTAACTGGGAACCATTTTTATCTACTATTCATCATCATATCTGAGGTATAATGTTACGTCTATTTCTGTGTATAATGTACGTTCTGACCAGAGCTCTTTGTCACTTTATGGTCAGACGCTAGTGTGTGAACATGATGTATCTGTCTGTAAACTGTCCTTTCATTGTGGCCACAGTGAAATAAACGTCTATTTTTTTTTACAAAACGGCTCATCTTTTGTCCTTTAATATTTTCCATAACACGCATCATTGTCTAATATGTGATTTGCTCAGTCATCTGGTTCCACTGTGTGCGTGCGCTTTCGTGTGTCGTGTTAAACTATTGTGCAACCTTATACAACTAAATAACTACTTTGGAAATTACTGAACTTATTGAAATTATGTTTTTAAGTTGCAGGAAATTACAGCAAATGGCTTTTTTGCTTTTATTTGCACTGCCCCATCAGGACCACCCCCTAGTTGCAACTCAGTAACATCTTGAAAGGTATGGTTTTTACAATACCGTCATCAACAACACACTCATATGATGCCATATGATGTCAGTAAGTCTCAGTACAGTGAAACATTTAGCTGTTTTGTCTCTGTACTCCAGCACATTGGATTTGAAATGGAACAATGACCTTGAGGTTAAAGTGCAGACATCATCCAAAGTTCACATCCATATCAGGTGAACCTTGTTGGAAGTGTAGCCCCTTTTTATACATACAGTAGTCCCCCCGTTTTAGGAGACTAAAAGTAATTGGATAAATTAACTTTATCTAAATAAAGTCATCATATTTAATATTTGGCTGCAAATACGTTTCACACAAATCATTGGGCCTCATGCAAGAACAGATATGATCCTAAATTGTTGTGAACAGTTTAACCCTCAAGAAACCTGTGGGGCGCCAATGCTACTGGCATCATATGAGACGAGACCACCTAAGGAATCCATTGGTACCAAGCATGAGGGAAGGGGGCTAAATAATGTTCCAAAGTTAGGACTTTGGTGAGGGGATAAACTGGCATTTACTGGTCCCTTGACCTCTCACCTCAAGATATAGGAATTGTGCTGAAGGGTCTGCAGTTATGTAGAAATCGACCTAAGATGTCCCCCTCTAAGTTCATTAGACCCTTTTGATATGTGGGAGTTCAGTAATTATTTTCCACATACTGTTTACTTATACCGTCTGCCTGGTGATATTGCATCTTCATGTTGTGTGACAGTGCTGCCATCTACTGGGCAGAGGTGGAAGTGTTTAGTTATCATGCGTCACTTCCTGTGTCGTTCAACTTGTCCAGACTTGTTGAGAGAGAGAAATGCATCCAGCCGGGACGCGTGAATATTAAAGGCAACCAACTTGTGTTCAGCTTTTCGTTCAGCGTTTCTCTGATTGGCCACACGGCCAATCAATCAATCCACTAGCACACGCCCTTGCGGCGCGGCAGAAGCGCTGGTCGAACCAGCGGTGTTCTGTTGTGTGACTGTACTACAGCGGTGTTCTGTTGTGTGACTGTACTAAACTCTTCCACCACCATGACCGACATTTGACATACAGTACACCTCCTATCTATGTTGGGATTATGTTTGGTCATGACAAAACAATAAAAATCGCTACTGTTAGTAATGCTGCCACCACCCACTTCAATGACAGAGCTCTCATATTTGCGAATGCATAAACTATATCTTAAATTATGGCGATGTGTCTAATATGGCTGTCGCGAAGTCATTGATAAGCGACAGCCATATTAGACAAATAGCCATAATTTAAGATATAGTTTATGCATTCGCAAAATATGAGAGTGCGCCGCTGTCATTGAAGGGCTTCCTACAACAGAGCACCGCCGCTGCTGCTGCTGAAGCTGTATCAAGCCGGCGGCGGCGCACGAAAGCCGGGGATAAACCACCGCGTCGCCCCGCTGGCGCTTCAGGCTCAGCAGCCTCCACGGGCGAAATAACATATAACGTTACAGTTCCACACTGATGTACAGTGAGTGTCTAATATGGCTGTCGCGAAGTCATTGATAAGCGACAGCCATATTAGACACATAGCCATAATTTAAGATATCGTTTATGCATTCGCAAAATATGAGAGCGCGCCGCTGTCATTGAAGGGCTTCCTACAACAGAGCACCGCCGCTGCTGCTGCTGAAGCTGTATCAAGCCGGCGGCGGCGCACGAAAGCCGGGTATAAACCACCGCGTCGCCCCGCTGGCGCTTCAGGCTCAGCAGCCTCCACGGGCGAAATAACATATAACGTTACAGTTCCACACTGATGTACAGTGAGTGTCTAATATGGCTGTCGCGAAGTCATGCCTCTCCCTCTGATAATATCATAATGATGTGTTTTCTATATTATATCCACAATCATTCATCTAAAAAATTGTATGGGCTTTGATTAAACATGTAACCTACACCTACTGTAACTTACTGTACCTCTGCTTCCTACAGCACAGCAGGTAATGGCGTTAATCAATGGAACGCAAAACATAATAACGTTACGCGCTCTAGTTCAGCGCATTTCATAACTGTATGGGCTTTGTTTATACACGAGTGAATCTGGTAGTTGGTTGTTAAAAACGCGAAACATAATAACGTTACGCTTTCTAGTTCAGCGCATTTCATAGCGCTCCACTGCTACCGCAGCCCAACACAAGTGCGTTGGAACAGCAGCCACAAGTTGGTTGCCCGCGCTGCCGCTCGCGCGCGCTCCTTGGATTTCATTTGGGACGTGGGACGACTGCGCTTGCCTGCGCGTGGGGGCGCGGCCAATCAGAGAAAAGCCGAACACAAGTTGGTTGCCTTTAATATTCACGCAGCCGGGACGGTCACGGACATTTGACCACTGATGTAAAGTTGCCTATTTTGTGGACATTATTCCACCAGAGAGTGTGAGTTTTGAGTAGTTAGCTAGTTAGATGTTTAGGAAAAGTCAGTGATTCGCGGACTACAGCTAACTATCGTATTTCCAGTTATTGTTAGCAGTTAGCAGAAGCTAGCTAGCTCGGAGCTAATAGCTAACGTAGCCCGTTGCACATGAGTTGCTAGCTGCTCTGCACTGGACATATCGGATGATATAGCACAGACCGGAGAACATTTAGCTAGGTTCTGTGCCGAAGGGACTCTGTACAGAGGCACACAACCAGTAATTTGCTAGCTCAGCAGCCGCTAGCACTAGCCTGTTGTACAGAGGCGGACCGCGTGTCTTCAGTCTGGCTGTCTGCATGCTCACTACTGAGCGGAGGAGACACTCGGATACCCAACAGCGGTGCATCTGGTCTGTAGGAGCAGACTGGTAGCGCCAATCGGACCGGGCAGCGTCTTCATCGCCACGCAGCGGTCGACTACTCTTCACCACAGAACAGAACCCCTCCGGGTTCTCACCACCAGGCTTACTAACTCTCTCTCCACCTCTCTCGTCCGGCAGAGGGAATTGTTCCTCTGCTGCTACAGTAACCGCGGCAACGTTGCCCAGAACACTTTAGTAGAACAATTTGGGCACCCATCTAAATTTAGCTATAGTATTTTAATTAGGAATGGTATAAAGTACTAAGAATATTTGTATGTATGTTTGTTCCCCGTGTTTATATAAAATGGCATTATGGTTCATCAGTTTCCTCGCTCTTTCTAGTCTAGGTGACTCCATTTAATTTAGTTTACTCAGTTGTGTAATTTGGTATCATTAGTTCGGCAGTTAAGGCATCCGACCAGTCCCTAAGGTGACAATTATATACAGTCCTTTAAGCTCCAGCACAGGAATAATATGGGTTATATGAGCCAATAGTCTTCTCTTTGCATACATGCCCACTTTATGCTAATCCCATATCGTTTGGGGCAAAAACTGCAGTTTGCATGCAGTCCAAATGTGTTATTTTCACCTATTAAAAAAAAAGAAAAAAAAATATATATAAACTTTTTTCTCCTTATTTTCTATTTTTCTCCCATCCCAATTTCGTGTTTCCAATTCTCCCCTCCCCTGTCTTGAACGTTGCTTGACTATGCCCCCCACTGGTCGGTTGTAGGGAGGATAGAAGCCTTGCATCACGTGTCCCCTCCGGTACACGAGGAGGCAGCCTGTCACATCTTTTCACCTGCCAGCACGGACTCTCAGTGGCGAGGTGTAACGCATGGGAGGCTCACACTACCCCCGCTACTTCCCGTCTCTGCTGTGCAGGCGTCCCCCAACCAACCTGTAGGAGTCGCTGTCCACAACGTCCAATCCCCACCCATCGACTTCCACCCTCTAACTCTGCCAATTGAGTTAGTATGACGGCTGGCCCAAGCCGGAGGCAATGCTGACACCCGGATTCGAGACCGGAGTCTCTTGCATTGGTGACGAACGCAATCTCCGCTACACCACCCAGCCGCCAAATATATATATATTTGACTATTCCTGCAGATTGTGTTCCCTAAACAGTCTTGGAATTGCATGAATTGAGTATGACTGGGAAGCTGCAACTATTGTGGATGCAATGAGTCCAACTGTGTGATGACGTTAGACCACACAGTAGCCATTTCATTGCAGTGAGACCATTTTATGAAACTTGACCCCACTGTATAAAAACAGCCTCATGAAACTTTACAACCACAAACTAAAGACCTGGGGCATTCATAAGATGTATGGCCACCATCCTAGGTATATTGACAATAAGGGGGGGTCTGAGCAATTTCCCAAAAAATATCAATTCTTTAGTGGTAACAAATGTTCATGTTTTTCACCAAATCTGTCTAACAATGGTATCAACCCCAAAATTGCTGCAGCAATTTATGATACATAGCTGAGCATGGGAATGGCCATCATACACTTCCATCATAATGTTACATGCCCTTATACACTTTAAACATTTGATGCACGCATTGGATTGGACTGAATGAAAATGCATGAAAAAAAAAAATCCGGAATCTACATTTTACTTATCAGGCATGTAACCCGAGCCGATTGCATTCATTGCCGACCCTCAGAACAGCGTGGAATATGTGTTTCGAGTACCCAGCTTTGGATCAATAAACGCAATCGATATCTGGAATGGCGATCAGGAATTGGAATAATCTTTTTGCAGAACATCTGATGTGAGGTAAGGAATCTATTTTACCAGTCTTGGGGCAATCAGAGTTTTTTTCACATATATCTCAACGTGTCCCCTAACTGTGTATGTGTGTGCTGCTGACCAGAAAATAGATAAGGCCTAACAAAATTAATAGTTGCTTTCAGGTTGCCGACCGACCCTGCCGATTTAGGTGCGACCCAATATATTTTATGAGTTTTTAGAAAAAATTATAAAAAAAAAAATCATTTTTTTTTTTTTTTAATAAAGTTTCATAGAAATCTTAGTCAAACATTTAGTATTATGGATATTAAACATGCTGGCAGAGTATATGCATCCATGTTGTTGTGAACATTTTAATTAAATAAAGAAATTCCCTATCCATAGTCGCCGTGGGAAAGAATAAAATAAAAAAAATAAAAAAAATAAAATTCCCTACCTACCCATGGCCAAACTGACAACCAACCTGAAACCAACTATTAATTTTGTTAGGCCTAATCGATTTTTCAGCCCGCTTCTCTAGCGTGCATAAGTACACATATACTATCGATAATCTAGTGTTTATTTGAAAACGATTCATAAATAGGCCGAAAAATGACAACGTGTTTTGTGTATTCCATAGGGGTGGAACGATACGCATTCTAACTGTGTACCGTACGGTAGGGCTGCACGATTAATCGATTTTAAATCGAAATCGCGATTTGGAATGATGCAATTATCAAATCGCAAAAACCAGGAAGTCCCATTGAGATACAAGATCGGTTTGGGAGAGGGAGGTAAGGGGTTTTAGATTGTGTGTTGTGAAGTTTAGACTTCAGAGAGGGTGAGTAAAGTACAGAAAAAAAGGTACCGTTGGGTACCGGTATCGATTCCCAGGTAAAAAATTAACATTTTCAGGCTCGGTGTCCCGAACAGACCCACCGCGTAGGCCAGATGCAAGCCGCATTTTACAATAAACCTCTGTGGGGCTGCTTTAAAAAAAATCGCAAATTGTATCGCAATCGCGATATCTGTCAGAAAAATCGCAATTCGATTATTTCCCAAAATCGTGCAGCCCTAATGGAGGGCAGTATACATATGTATGTGTGTATTATGGGCATGTATTATATAGGTAGAAATATGTAGGTATAATTGTGTAGGTTGGAATGCTTTGGAGGAGGTACCCAATCTCAAGGTTATTTATTTTTAAGTGTTTACTTTATTTTATTTTGTCTGTACTGTCTTTGTACTGTCATATTGTATTGCTGTTGGCAATAAAGTAAATACACTCTGTCTTCTATATTATAAATAATAATAGATGTCTCTGTTCAGAGAATATTGTACACCACTCTATACTGCACTCAAACTACAAAAAAAGCAAGCTTACAGAAACAAGTAGCTTATAATGATGTCATGATAATATTACTTAAGAGGGCTAGATGGTGTAGTCACTGTAGTGCAAGCAAGATGTGTGTGGCTGCAGGACTTCCATCCCAAGCTGTCTTATAAATCTTATGTAGAAATGTATTTACCGGGTAAATGACTGTAAATGAGATCATCTTGGTTTTGTCCTTCAATCCCAGCAGTGGAAACACTGAGACAGTTGTCTTTATGCAAGACTCTATTTTCTTATCTTTTAAACTATGTTTTGTATGGTGCTTTTATATGTAATTTATTCTATGTATTGTCTTTTATATGGACCCTGAGTCCAAAATGTAGATTGATTGACATCCATGAGGTGTTTAGGAATGATAGAAATTAAGAACAAAATTATTTTAAAGAATGTAAAGAATGTAAAGTGGTAAAATGATCACCTCTGGCAAGCTCGTCTATGTCCAGCAGACCATCCTTGTTGCCACGGGTGATGGGAAGCGTATGGACGTCTGGACAATCCATTAGGGTTTTCTAGAGGTTGACACAAAGATGCCCAAAACAAATTCATCATGGTGGACGCAGTGGATTATTTGCCAAAAAACGAATGGCTAAATTACAGAAGGCTAAGAGAAAAAGATACCTTCATGTCATGGTTCATAATGTACCGACAATAGCCTAAATCTGCCAAACCTCTTTTTGTTGTACTGTACTTGTGCTGTATACTGACAGCTAATCTAATCTAAATTAGGGAAACCTCCTCTTCCTAACAAGTTGAAATAAAGGTTTGAAACAGAAAAAAAACTAAATGTTAGCTTCGCTAGAGCGTAAGGTAGCCTCCTAGCTTTCCAAACCATGCAACATAAAGTACTGATCACAGACAGCCAGGTATGATAGTTCTATGTATTGATCACAGACATGTAGGATAGTTCTATGTACTGACCAGACATGTAGGATAGTTCTATGTAGATTGATTGATTGATTGATTGATTGATTGATTGATTGATTGATTGATTGATTGATTGGAAACTGTATTAACAAATTGCAGAATGGGTACAATACAGTACGGCTCAATAGGATAGTTCTATGTAGATTGATTGAAAACTGTATTACACAGATAGCAGAATGGGTACAATACAGTACGGCTCAATACAAACAATTGTTAAGGGGATGGAGGGGGGTAGGAAATATTTCGCAAATTTGTGCAGTAAGGAAAACATCAATACCGCGGCAGCTCTACAGACATGTAGGGTAGTGTATTGATCACAGACATGTAGGATAGTTCTATGTACTGACCACAGACATCTAGGATAGTTCTATGTATGTATTGATCAGACATGTAGCATAGTTATATGTACTGATCACTAGGGCTGTCTTAAATACTTCAAAAAAAAGATCAATTTTTTTTTACTTCGATTTCTGTGTGTGTGTGTGTGTGTGTGTGTGTGTGTGTGTGTGTGTGTGTGTGTGTGTGTGTGTGTGTGTGTGTGTGTGTGTGTGTGTGTGTGTGTGTGTGTGTGTGTGTGTGTGTGTGTGTGTGTGTGTGTGTGTGTGTGTGTGTGTGTGTGTGTGTACACGCCATTGGGTGGGGCCGGGGGACAAATACACTGGAGGAAAGTAACCCAGCTCAGCACTGCCCAAATTATATCATCACTATTGCCTGTTTGAAGGATATCATCCTCAAACACATATACACCTACATGCCTTGTAGAATTCTACACATAAGAAAGAAAGATACTGGGATGAATAAACAAAATAGGAAATAAAATGTAGAAATGCATGCAATACATAAATAAATATGAATCTCCATATATGAAATAGAACATTTAGATAAGGTGCTACTGAGTTTTGGTGAGTTCTTTGTTTTTTTGTGGAAGTAGCCCTTCTTAAAAATGCATGAACATTCACTGATAATTGGTCTGTAGTGGAGTCTACAAGGTCTACATTGCCGGACCATGTAGAATCCGGACCTTGTAGACTGACATAATTCTGTGCATAGTTTAGTCTACACAGGCCACATTTCAAATAATCAAAATCTTACTTCATTCATCTTAAACATTCTTGATTTGGGGGATTGGTAGTTCCCATGAAATCTGAAGTTGTTCAAACGACAACAGCGATCCACCTTGAATTAAATCACACAGCCGAGTGAAACCTTGTTGGCTGCGTCACAGTCACGAAAGGGGCTACTTAATTCATTAATCCAATCCACTTTATTTATAGAGCACATTTAAAAACAACAAAGTTTACCAAAGTGCTGTACAAGTCCCACAACATAAGATAAAAAAATAAAAATAAAAAATGTAAAAAAAATAAAAATAAATTAAGCTTCGAATTAAAATCGAAGCTCGGCCCCGAAGCTTCGATTGCCAAAAAAAGCTTCGAAGGTCAGCCCTACCACAGACATGTAGGATAGTTCTATGTATTGATCACAGACATGTAGCATAGTTATGTACTGATCACAGACACAAGTGTTAATTTACGTATCGTGAAATGTCCATCGTCACTTACTTTATACATTTTTATTGGAAGCTGGAATCAAAGTGCTTGAATGTTCCGAGAGATTGTAACGCAAGTTTTTCTTTGGCAAATATTTCCTGTGACAAAATGGCATCCAATGTAATAAAAAAAGTCAACCAATGAACTCGATTCTTGTACCGGATCTCCTCTCTGGTAAACAAGAATACCCTGAAGACTCTGGCAAGAGCACTCATTCAAGGGTACTACGACTATGATTGCACCTCATGGTACCAAAGCACCTCAAAGGCGCTAAAAACAAAATTACAAACATCTCAAAACAAACTGGTCAGACTACTGCTTGACCTTACTCCTAGAACCCACCTCACCCCTGCCCACTTTGACAAACTAGGATGGCTTAGAGTAGATGAAAGAGTACAGCAACTTGCAATGGGCCTGGTCTACAAGATACACTACACAACTAAGGTACCTATGTACATGTCAAAATACTTCCCAAAGGTCAGTGAATACCACGATCACAACACCAGAGGGAGCTCCACAAATCATGTTAAACCCAGATTCGGCTCAAACAAGGGACTAAACACGTTTCGCAATTATGCCACATCAATGTGGAACGCCCTACCCAAAACTGTAAAGGAATGTGAATCACTACCCACTTTCAAAACCACTCTCAAAGAACACCTACGGGAGACTGCAATTCGAAACTGGCCCCTGTAAATGTCCTAACCCAACCCCCTCCAATGTACAGTAAATGACCTAACCCAAGAATACACAAGACACTCCTCTTGGAACCAAGTATGGTTTCGTCTAGCCCCTTTCGTGACTGCGATGTGCAAGCCAGGGGCTTTTGAATACGCAGTCACTCGCAGCTCCCCAGTAGCCAGGTTAATTTGGACCACCAAGCACTGCTTAAAAGCTCGGGGTGGGTCCGAAATATATCAGATATAATTTTCAAAGGTACCCAGCGTTCAATTAGGGTTTCAGACACACACACGGCGGGGTTTGAAAGCTCGGCGTTGCTAATAAACATTTTAAATCATTTTTATAAACTGGTCAACACTGCATTATTTCCGGCGTTGGGTGCACCAGGCAGCCAAATACGGAAATACAGCAGTTTTGAACAGTGTTGACCAGTTTATAAAAATGATTTAAAATGTTTATTAGCAACGCCGAGCTTTCAAACCCCACCGTGTGTGTGTCTGAAGCCCTAATTGAACGGTGGGTACCTTTGACATTTATATCTGATATATTTCGGACCCACCCCGAGCTTTTAAGCAGTGCTTGGTGGTCCAAATTAACCTGGCTACTAGGGAGCTGCGAGTGACTGCGTATTCAAAAGCCCCTGGCTTGCACATCGCAGTCACGAAAGGGGCTAGGTTTCGTCAATATTCCAATGTACAGTTTTGCTTGTACAGTTTCCCCCACCCACCTTCTCCATCATGATTGAGCTGTACTGTATTGTACCCATTCTGCAATCTGTTAATAAAGTTTTCAATCAAGCTTCGTAACAAAGACCCGTGTCAAGCTAGCGACAACAACAACCATAATGACTTTCTATCAGAATCGTTCAACATAAAAGCTGCAACATATGCGTCTTTTCAGCTGTGTATACCATCACCTGTAAAAGGTGTAAGACATTTTAAAACATAGCCTACCTGGAATTATCCAGTTTCATAAAACAGAAGTGGTGGTAAAGGAGTGTAGGTACAGGATCGGGTCCGAATCAGGCCAGGATCCTCGAGGAATAATGACGCACTTCCTTATATATTGTAGCGTTCCGTCATGCAGGAATACAGGGAATAATGAGGAGAGTTTCCACTGGTGAATGGTGCTTTATTTCAGCTTAAATATGGGTCTTCACAGGTTAATACCTCGCCTCGTAATACACAGCCCAGCTATATGCTTCACAACAACGCCAACATCCGGTCCGTCACTCTTATATCTCCCGGAGGGAAACAGCACCCCAGCTCAACAGTGGTTCCCCTAATACCATGCACTACTAGAGCGATACACAAAACCCCAGAACCAGAACATTACAATATGTGATTAGAATGCGCATTCGTAATTCGGTTTATTGTAGTATCCCGTGTACTTAATAACATATCAAAAGTATAATATCTGACCACTAGAAAGGTCTAATTTTCAAGATGGCCACCGCCAATTACTTAAAAGACCATTACCTCTTCATTATTCATCCTAGACAAGTACTTTTTGTGTCAAACCCCGTGTTTTGGTGATCTAGGAATCCAGTTACTGTAGCATATATAAATTAGTAAAGTGATTACAAGTAGGCCTACAATTATATACTAAAATCATTGGTTATATATTTATGTTAAGTGAAGAAGATTTTTCAATGTAATTGGACCTTCCCCTTTTTTTTCACGTGCCATAATACATAATGGTTATTTCACTTAGAATTCACTTTTTTTTATACTGTCAGGAATCCAACCGTGCTCAGATCCTCTTGAAAAGAGGGGGATCCATCACAACAAATAATTTTGTTCTATTCAGACGTGAATTTATTTTATAGTTTAATTGTGCAAAAGTAGTAAGAATAAAAAAGGCAGTTGATGTGGAAAAGAAAGACAGAGTATACTCTCGAGTCAATGCGTCCCTAGACTTCGTGCCACACAGACTAGAGGATCCAGTTAGTTTGCCTAAGAGTCCCTGGCCCTCCCTCGACAGAGAGAGAGAGAACTCTCAAGGTCGGCCTGCAAATGGAATGCTGATTACCATGGAACCTCGACAGCTTTAAAACAGTAAATATGGTACAAAAATAAAGCTGACTTGACTTGACTTATTAAGCTTCTTTAAGTTGACACAGATGCATGCTTTTCCAGACTTTTTCAGGACTGGCACCATGGGTGCGCACCACTCTGAGTCTGTTGGGTCAGTCACAGCTTCAATGATGTAGTTGGCTTCCATCCTCTCCAACTCCTCTTTCACTGCACCCAGGAGGGGTATGGGGACTTGGTGTGCGGTGCAGACTAGAGGCTGACACAGGAGTGCATTTTGACTCCCGCTCCCACAGAAATAATCCCATCCAAATCCCAAGTGATAGTTTCCAAAAAAATCCCACTCCCTCCCACTCCCACAGAAGACTGATCCCATCCCAATCCCGAGCCAAACTTTTATAGAATCCCATTCCCATCCATTTTCACTCCCACCCAATCCTGCTCCGTTTTTCTTCCTCAGTATAAAATATGCATTACATGGGTATGGGCCATGTCTGCCTTAGTTAAATATAAAACCACCAAACATTTACATCAACAGGCTTGAGGTCACACACATGCGCGTTGCATTGCATGCCGGATGCAGTACTAGACTTCCGGTGTAGTTCGTTTCGGTTGTGATGCAGTGTTGGGTGACTGAATGAAAACTACAAAGATTGTGAGGGTGATCAATGCAATGTTTAACTCGATGCTGGGGAGAAATGTTCAAATATGTGACCAGGCACAGAGAATAGGGTCTTGTTAGGCAATCTTCCATTTTTATAAGTAAGCCATCACTTGTACAAATTGGGCGAATACTTTTTAATCTATGTCTCATTAACAAAGATGATAACACAACAGCCCGTTTGTCTCTAGACTACCACAACCACAGCAGGAGACTTATTTATAACACAGGGCAGCAGCGTGAACCTGTCCACGGGAGTGAGGTGCGGGCGGAAGTGGCAATTTTTCAAAATAAAATATCCGGAAGACTAATGAACCTGCAGATTCCTCCTGAGCAACGTCAGAAGGATCTGCCCCTTCCTGACAAAAGAAGCCACCCAACTCCTCGTCCAATCAACAGTCATCTCCCGCCTTGACTACTGCAACGCACTGCTCGCTGGCCTCCCGGCCACTGCCACTAAGTCTCTTCAACTCATTCAGAACGCAGCGGCCCGCCTGATCTCAAACCTACCGAAGTCGGCCCATGTCACCCCACTTCTTAGGGACCTGCACTGGCTCCCCATTGCTGCACAAATCCGCTTCAAGGCCCTTGACCTAGCATACCGTGCGGCAAAGGGAACCGCTCCCGCCTACCTCCGGTCAATGGTCTCTAACTACACACCCTCAAGACCCCTACGCTCTGCATCTTCTGGCCGCCTCAGACCTACTCCTATCCAAGCTCCGGGAGGGTCATCAAAGAGAAGTCGCCTATTCTCAGTCCTTGCCCCACAATGGTGGAATGAACTACCCACCCCAGTTAGGACAGCCGAAACCCGTCCAATCTTTCGCCGTCGACTAAAGACGCACTTCTTCAACCATTATCTGAATAAAAAATTTAAAAAAAATAATAAATAAATAAAAATCTAACCCTAACTAACCTTACTGTCATGCACTTGTCCTAATAAACTACCCTACACTGTAGCACTCAACACTTTGATGAACATTGTTACTCAGCTGATAGAGTTGTGCCCTTCCTGATGACTTGTCGTACAGAACTTGTAAGTCGCTTTGGATAAAAGCGTCAGCTAAATGACTAAATGTAAATGTAAATGTAAATGTAAATGTAATGAAAATAAAATACATTTAATTTTAAACAACTTTATTCTTTCGTTGTGGCCCAGTACCAAATTATCCATGGCCAGGTACCGGTCCACAACCCGATGGTTGGGGACCTCTGCTATAGAGCCTTCTCTCTATACTCTCTCTATACGTTATGCACAAGCTTACAGACTTGTACTGGAGTAGATTATTCTATGCGCCAGCCAGCTTTTAGAGAAATACACTTTCAATCATGATGGAGAAGATCATTGTGAGGGTCCACCTGTCCCTGGACCTTTCTCCCCTTTCCATCCTCCTCAACAGCCCCCTCCTTTGCACAGACTTTTCCCAGCCCCTCATTCTGTATCTCCCCCTGCTGGACAATTCTCAACATTGCACCTTGTACATTTATTTCTGCTCAAACTGTCTGTCTGTCTGAGTGTTCTCACCATCCTGCTGTCTATCCCTGTGTACCTCTTGCCCCTTGTTTTCTCTTGTTTGGTATAGCTTGATTATTTTCTTTAGTGTTTTGTCCCCAGTATGTTTTGTGTTTAATCAGTATTTTACCTCCTTTGTGTCCTTGCCTGTTATTCTGTTGTTTGCTTTGTTTCCCCTGCCTTAGTCTTGTGTTGTTCAGTGTGGTATTTGTATTTCGGCCCTGTGTTGTATTGTGTTCTAGTATAGTTTATTCCCCAGTGTGTTTTGGCCATTGTGCTTTCCTATACCCCTGTGTGTTAGTTCTACCTTCCCTCTCAGGTGTGTCTTGTTACCAATTACCCCCTTGTGTTAATCAGCCTGTGTATTTATGCCTGTGTACCCCTTGTCTCCCTGTGGCGTCATTGCGTTTCCTGCCTTGTTCCCCTTGGTCTGTTCCTGCCGTTTTCGGATTAGTCTTGTCTCCCTGTGTATCCTGGCTCTCTCACCTGGTAATGCTTTTGCACCGTGTGCCTCCCCAGCTTTGCTGTATCTTGTTTTCGTTTATTTTCTAGTTTCTCAGTTTAGTGTCGTTACTGTTGTTTGGCTTTCTTTATTTTTCAAGTGTCTCTCCTGCAAGTATTTTTCAGCACCGTCTTGTGATGTGTCATTTTTGTTTTGTACATTTTTGGACTTGCTCTCTTTATGAGATTATTCTTTGTTTTGTATTTTGTCCTCTGCCAGTCTTAAACTGAGCTATTCTTTGTTTTGTATTTTGCCCTCTGCCAGTCTTAAGCTGAGCTATTCTTTGTTTTGTTTTACTGCTGCCTTTGAAGTGTTTTTTGTTACACTTCACCCCTGGCTCGAAGTGTCTCTAATTAAAGGAGCAGTGCTCATATTTGACAATTCACATCTACCTCTCCCTCGTCTCTGTTTGCGCTTGGGTCCTCTGCCAACACAATCCCTAACAATCATCTCCCGATTCAGATACAATTGAACACAAACGGTTCCAAAGATATTAATGTTTCTTGGCATATTTTTACACCGCCAACAAAGTCCGGAATGGATTTTGGTGCGTGTCCTCTTCTCTCACTTCTGTGCGTCTCCTCTCCGACACCTGAGACAGAAAGTACTTAGCCAGTAGCCACTCCCCTTAGACGTCACGCAACTGTAGTTTTTTCACACAGCAAGGAAAATAATACTGTCGGACAATCTAACAATAGTTAACACATTGGCAATCAAAATTGCCAATATCTCCATTTCGACCTATTTCTGAATTGCGTGACATTTTGGAGTTTTCTGAGGAATCGTGAGCTCCTTAACACATTCAGTGCCAGCCATGCGGGGGCGTTAAAGGGCTCCTTATGCCAGCGTCCACTTCAATGATAGAGCTCTCATATTTGCAAACGCATAAACTATGTCTTAAATTATGTCTAATTTGGCGGTCGCTTATCAATGACTTATTTGCAGTCAACATTGTCGAAACGGATTGTTTTTTTAATCGGTTCATTTCCATTTTATACCATTTTGAAAAACTCGTTTTTTGAAAGTTTCAGGAAAATATAAAGATTCTGTGATAAACGCCCTTTACTGGAATATTCTGGAATACACAAAAAACGTTGTAATTTTTCTGCCTATTTATGAATCGTTTTCAAATAAACGCTAGATTATCGATAGTATATGTGTACTTATGCACGCTATATAAGCGGGCTGAAAAATCGAATCTCTTATTTCCTGATTGCACAGACACACACACACACACACACACACACACACACACACACACACACACACACACACACACACACACACACACACACACACACACACACACACACACACACACACACACACACACACACGCTGATATATAGGTGAAAAAAGTTCTGATTATCCTAAGACTGGTCAAATAGATTCCTTACCTCAGATCAGATGTTCTCCAAAAAGATTATTCCAATTCCTGATCGCCATTCCAAATATCGATCGCGTTTATTGATCCAACGCTGGATACTGGAAATATGTATTCCACGCTGTTTTGGGGCTCGGAAATGAATCTGAGCCTCTCTGGTGGCTTGCCCGAGAAGTAAAATGAGGAAGCATGTTGCTGTGTATTTACCACGTGGAGAAATTAAAATAAATATATTCGGCATATTCGTTTTTCTAAGCAGATATATACTCTGAAGTATTTTTTGCCGAACCACTGCTGCCTGGACGCAGTGATTTCATCACCTCAAAAGCCCAGTTTTTCAAAAAACAAATGTTTTTTCCGAAAAAGGAAATCCCAAAAAAATGTCATCCTCTAGTGCAGACTGCATATAGGGCTGGGTATTGTCCTTTAGGAAATAACGTGTCATGAAACCGTTGTAGTCCTAAAACAGAGGAGATCCAGGGCTTTTGATGGACATCGAAATTTCATAAAACTACACTACCCAGCTCACACCAGCCTCTGTGAAAGCTTCTGAAAATATTAGTTGTGAAAGATTCTGTCCAAAATTGGCAGATCAAGAGCAAGTGCAGAGTTATATAGAATAAGTATGAAACAAGCATAAAATAGACAGCAGCCAAATAGACAAAGTCAAGGTAAGGCATAGAACATTCAATCACATAGTTTTTCATATTAGGATCTAACATCTTAATAGGCCTGTTTGTTTACGGTTTGATCATCACTGATCCATATAAAATCATGAAATTGGCAGATGCACATAAAATAGACACATCAACACCAGGGGCGGATTTAGGATTGTAGGAGATCCGGGGCTTAGCCCAGACGGATTTTTTTTTACTTCGACACCACAACCTTTAACTTAAACCACCACCTTAAAGCGGACAAAAGGCACTAGAGAACACTTAAATTCACACCCTTTAATTAATGAAGCAAACTATAATAATTTATTATAATAATAATAATAATAATAATAATAATAATAATAATAATAATAATAATAATAATAATAATAATAATAATAATAATAATAATAATAATAATAATAATAATAATAATAATAATAATAATAATAATAATAATAATAATAATAATAATAATAATAATAATAATAATAATAATAATAATAATAATAATAATAATAATAATAATAATAATAATAATAATAATAATAATACACTGTGTTTGTATAGCACCTTTCATACAAGAAATGCATCTCAAAGTGCTTCACAGCAGTACAAAAAGACAGGCATAAAATGAGCACAACATTGGCAGATCAAGAGCAATGCATAAAGTGCAGACATAAAGCATAAAATAGATAGCAGTAAAATAGACAGTCAAGGTAAGACATAGAACATTAAATCACATCGTTTTTCATATTAGGATCTAAGATCTAGGGTTAACTCGCCGAACGTTGAGCACCAGGACCCCCGAAAACCAGAGTATAGTCGGGTTTTCATCGTTGTTTCTTTTATTCGATATTTCCATTCATAAAGACATGCCGGCAGCCTGTGTTATCACTGGGGATGGGTCTGAGATCTCAAAAGTCCAATACCGCCGCCTAACACCTTGCGGCCGCTATTGCACTCCATTTGAAACGATGTGGCTTGGTGTCTGTCATTTTGGAAATTACACCAGACCACCCTGAAACTACACTCATATTCACGACGGTATAAAACGGAAATGTATGGATGGAAAAATTATCTGTTTTTTGCATCTTGACCGTTAGAAACTCAATGACAATCGACTATATTATTAGATCCATAGCTATAATATATAATATAGCTTTAGGCCTGCAAACACAGCCACGTATCCCCATGTTAAAAGGCGCTGGCCTTTCAACAGTAACAGTAAACAGCGGCATCTGGCGCTGAAAGTGTTAATATGCGTCTTTGATTACGGTTTGATTATCACTGATACAAAGAAAAATAGTGCAGTGCAATAAAATAGTTAATAAAATAGAATAAAATAATGCAATAGTGCATTGCAATAAAATAGCTATCATCGTATTTTTTCGGGAGGCCGGTAAGGAGTGCATTACAGTAGTCGAGTCGGCTTGAGATAAAGGCATGGATCTGGTTTTCAGCATCCTTTTGATTTATAAATGGCCGTACTTTAGCTATGTTTCTAAGGTGGAAGAATTATGTTTTTGTCAACTTGTTGATTGTGATTTAAAGCTTAGGTCTGAGTCTACCATAACACCAAGACTTAACTCACTCAAATACAGTTAGCAGCTGGATAGACTACAGATGGAAATTTGCTTCTGCTAAATCTGGTGCAAACATATTTTCATGTAACAATGATTAATTGACAAAAAAAAAAAAAAAACTGAATAGATTCTGGGCTTTTCAGAAAACATTCAGGGCTTGAGCCCAAGTAGCCACCCCCTAGCCCCGCCCCTCAACACAGTATTTTAGATGTTTACACAATACGGTTGATAAGAAAAGGGTAAAAAACAAAGTGCTTCAGCACAGCAGTATTAGCTTTTAGGCACAATAAATAATAAGAAAGCCCAGTAAAGCTTTACCATTACTCAAAACTTTGTACCTCTGCCTCCCCCTCCCACTTTGTGTGTGTGTTTGTTACCTATATGATCCACTACCTCGGTCCAGTCAGTGATGATGAAGCTCTCAGCGATCTGACCCGTCAGCCTCCTGCCTGTTGTAGTGCAGTAGGTCTGACCCTCCACTAGAGCTGGGCGGTTCCTGACTCATCCGAGGTCTCCATTAACCCGGATCCTATGAGTCCTCTGTCTGACTGGCTGGCTGCTGCTGTAGTACACATGAAACGGAAAGACCGCAGACTCAGATGATTTGTTCAATGACTCGGTTAGCGGACTCACCAGAAGCACCGCGGACTCAGATTCGTTCAAAGATTCAGGTTAGATTATCTATCAATGATAATAAACACTTCTCTATCAATGTTAATAAAAACGTATCTATCAATGTTAATAAACACTTCTCTATCAATGTTAATGAACACTGTAACGGCCAAAATGGATTAATGTGCAGTGGATTTATGTGACCAGAAGGTGGCGCTTCTTTTATTTAAGCGTCAGGTAAACCTGTAGGAGGAGGAGTTTTGACCCGGAAAAGGGCAATGGTTTTTGACCGCACGCACGCACGTGACACACGCACGAACACGCCACAGGGCGAAATGTTTGTAAGCAAATAAATATCATTTTCCAAGTAAAGCTGCCTGCATTGTGTCATTGGGACAAAGACTGTTTTGGTATGAGACCAGGATTATAACGGCGCGTCAGCCAGTCTAACTACAGGATCAAAATTGCTCAGTAGCTCCGTATAAGACGGGAGCTCCTTTAATATTAGTCAAAAACCACGCACCAGTTGGACTCTTGCTTGGAGACTGGGGAAGATTCGCTGCGTTAGGGGACGTCGGAGAATCTCCACCGGAGGAAGGCGAGGAGCTGCTGCTGTTGTTGTGTGGAGGAAGAGGGATTCCACTGTTTACTGTTGCATCGGGGAGCTGCCTGCAGCCGTTCGTGGACGAGGAGCACACCGGTGCTGATCCGAAGTTTGGCTGAGGAACAGTACTGGACCGCGAGTACTGATCCGTGAGCGACAGCATGATATCCAACGCAAGGAGGTATGTGAATAGCGCTATATAAATACATGGCCATGTAAAAATTGTGTGCACACATAACTTGGGGTTGGGCATAAATCCATGGTTGCTGAAGAGGAATAACACTTGACTACGCGGACCTTTTTGTATTGACTTTGTTGCGCGACTCGTCACCAGCCGTCTCGTTTTAACTCAGACTATCAAATAACATGGAGACGCGCAAACCGGCGTCAAACGTTTCCATGGAGACCCCAGCTCGCTCCGCTGCTAGTGGTGACGTCACTGGGAAACGTGTCATTAAAATGACTGCCAAGGCTGTTGCAGAACATTGTGGCAAATTGGAAGCCAGCAGAAAACATACATTTAACATGGCAGCCAAGATAAAAGATGCAATTCTTGGTTTCATGTTAAATAATGAGAAGGAAAAAGTAGAGAATGCTCTTACAGATTTGAGTCAGGTGTGTTATTGTGAGGATTCGCCTGTTCCCTGAGCTTTTCCCTGTCTACTCTCCTTCACCAGCCCCCACCCTTGCGAGATTTTTCCCTGTCTACTCTCCTTCACCAGCCCCCACCCTTGGACTACCTTCACGCAGCTGTCATAGTTTGTGATTAGCGCCAGAGGGCTTTATATACCTGGACCTCCCTTCCAGTCCTGGTCGGGTCGTTCTGTGTTCATGGAGTGCTGTACGTTACCATTCTGTACGTCACCATCACCTGCCGCGTCTCCGGCGTGAGACGACGGCCCAGCCATCACCACCTGTCGCCGTTTGCCTGGAGTGGGACGCCGTCTTCGCTCTCTAATTCTCTACGGGAGGTTTTCCAGTGTTCCCACTCCAGACGTCAAGGCGGCTCGCCATCGCTCCCGATTCCACGGGAGGAAGGCGTCTCTTCGTGATCCTCGTTCCTGGGGTGAGGCTTGTCGTCGCTCCCTAGTATTCCACGGGAGGACGGCGTGTTCCCATCCCGGTCCCCTGGGACCCCCTTTGTTCTGCGCTGCCCGTCTGCAGCATCCGAGGAGGAGGATCTCCGTGCCCGGCCCCCGCTGTCGGGCCCCTGTCTCCGTGCCCGGCCCCCGCTGTCGGGCCTCTGTCCCCGTGCCAGGCCCCCGCTGTCGGGCCCCTGTCCCCGTGCCAGGCCCCCGCTGTCGGGCCCCTGTCCCCGTGCCAGGCCTCCGCCGTCGGGCCCCTGTCCCCGTGCCAGGCCTCCGCCGTCGGGCCACTGTTCCCGTGCCAGGCCTCCGCCGTCGGGCCCCTGTCCCCGTGCCAGGCCTCCGCCGTCGGAACCCTGTCCTCATCCCTGTAAGCAGCTCTGGCCCTCGCCCTGTCCAAGGCCTTAACCCTGTTCTCTGTCCCTGTATCCAGCCCGCCTCTCCGGGCCTCTGTCCCTGTCCCCCTCTCCAGTGCCCCTGGTCCTGGCCCTGACACTTAGCCCTGGTCCTTAGCCCCGGCCCTTAACCTTAGTCCCTTAGCCTGTTCGCCTCTTAAAGGCACAGTGCCGCATTTTCCATATTTCCTTGACTCTAGTGTTTTTGTGTTTTCCCTTAAAGGGACTGTGCCGCTTTTTGTTCTATAATAAATATTTGCCCTGTTTTGGCTTACTCTCATACTTGTCTTGTGTTGTGCGATTGGGGTCGGTTACAAACCATAACAGTTATGAGGCGAAATGCATACATGACAATCTGTTGGGTTATACGTTACATGATGAAAAAGAAGAACAAGACACCTGGTTTAAAGCAAAAATGTTGTCAATCAATGAGTGTATTTCAAATGCAAAACTGTGGGTTTCAAATATTGAAGGTATAACGAATGTACATGATGAAAATGATTGTAAAACAACTGAAGGTGATTTGCATTTAATGGATGATAGTATTGCTCCAAATGACAGTGTGTCAAACATTGTGAGCAAATATTCAAAAACAAGTAGCAGGTCATCTGCCAGGATCTTAGCTGAAGCCGATAGAGCTGCACTTCTCGCTCGTGCTGATTCTCTAAAAGAAAAACATGCTTTGGAGGAGCAGGAGCAACAGTTGAAGGAGCAGGAACTACAGTTAAAGAGAAAAAAGGAACAACTGGAGGTGGACACTGAATTGGCTGCAAGCACTGCAAGGTTGGCCGTGTTGCACTCCTCTGAAAGTAAACGTTCATCTCGTGCACCTTCAAATGCAATGAATTCCTATTTTGAAAAGGAACACCAAATCTTAAATCCTGTTGCAAGAGAATATCAACCTGGGACATTAACACAACGAAGTAAATTGACACAATTGTCAATACCACCAAACAAGCCTGTGGATGTGAGACCAAAGGAACGTGGTCAATGGCATAGCACTGCTGCTAACCGCCAATATAATCACAACCACAAGGAACAGGAAAGCAGAATGGGAACAACTGATAACGTTCAAATCAATTCAAACCAACCTGCAAACATGCTTACCATCATGGAGAGGCAAAATGAGAACTGCTGCTCTGGTGCAGCAACAGCATTCCAGGTCTCTGCCACCACGAAACATTCCAACCTTTGAAGGTGACCCTCTCCAATATAGAACATTCATCAAAGCATTTGAACAAGGAGTGGAGGAAAAGGCAACAGAAGCTGATGCTTTGTATTATCTGGAGCAGTTCACAAGAGGACAGCCACAAGAATTGGTGCGTAGCTGCCAGCATATGGCTCCTGAGCGTGGTTACGCAGTGGCAAAGGGTCTTCTTAAAGAACACTTTGGAAACCAGTACAAAATAGAAAATGCCTACATGCAAAAGGCCTTGGCATGGCAAACAATAAAATCGGAGGATGTCAAGGCACTTCAAGTCTACTCCTTATTCTTGCGTGGCTGCTGCAATGCAATGGAGGAGCTTCATTACATGCAGGAGTTGGACATGCCTGTCAACATGAGGGCCATTATATCAAAACTGCCATTCAAGATGAGGGAGCAATGGAGGAGTACGGCTCATGGCATAATGGAAAATACACAGGAAAGAGCTCACTTCGGTGATATGATCAGGTTTGTGGAGCGACGCGTCAGTATTCTTTCTGACCCTCTGTTTGGTGACATACAGGATCCAAATTCTGGTGTGGTTGGCACAAAATCTCTCACCAGGTTTAAATCATATCCACCCAACAGAGTAAAAGGAAATATTGTCGCCACTACAGTAACAACCATGGACATATCGGAGAGAGCCAAGGAGCTAACATCACCAACATCAAGTACAATGAATGCTAGGAGAGCTGGATGCCTTTTGTGTGCTCGCAGTCACTCATTGGAGGAGTGCAAACAACTTCAGGAAAAGTGGCACAAGGAGAAAATACACTTTCTGAGGGAAAAGGGAGTTTGCTTTGCATGCTTATGTGTTGGTCACATGAGCAGGGATTGCGAAAGGCGCTTGGTATGCAAAGTCTGTGGTCAAACTCACCCCACCCTGCTTCACATTAAAAGGCAACCATCTTCTCCAGAACAGTTAAAGCAACCAACTTCACTGCAAACATGTGGACATACAGGGGCCGGTAAGGACCGGTGTGTATTAGCCATTCTCCCTGTGAATGTGAAAGCAGCAAACGGAAACATAGTACAAACATACGCCTTCTTAGACCCTGGTAGCTCAGCCACATTCTGCTCTGAACGCCTAATGCAGAGGCTGAATATCACAGGCAGAGGAACCACCTTCCTACTGAGCACCATGGGGCAAGAGACGGTTGTTCCAGCTTACTCCTTGACTGGGTTGGAGGTAGCTGGTTTGGTCAGCGATGACTTTTATGTTCTTCCGGAAGTTCTCACACAGAAGAAAATGCCAGTCACGGCTGAGAACATGGTGACACCTGAAGAACTGTCTAAATGGTCATATTTGTCCAACGTACACATCCCACGCCTAAAAGCAAATGTCGACCTGTTGATTGGAACAAACACTCCCAAGATATTGGAACCTTGGGAGGTCATCAACAGTCACGGGAATGGCCCGTATGCTATAAGGACAGTGCTGGGATGGGTCGTTAATGGTCCACTGAATGGAAACAGTGGTGTTGTGGAGTCAGAGTTTCCCTCTGCTACAGTGAACAGGATCTCTGTGTGCAGATGGGAAGAAATGCTGGCTGATCAGGACAAACACAACTTCAAAGAAGTAGCTGTGAAGGAGAAGGAAGTGTCCAGAGAAGACCTAAGCCATCTGGAAAAATTGGAAAGTTCAGCAGTGCTTCAGGAGGAGAGGTACTGCTTGAAATTACCTTTTAACAAGGAGGTCTCTCTGCCCAACAATGTGGGAGTGACTAGGCTGGATACAGTGTTGGGAAAGTTCACTTTCTACATGAACTAGTTCAGTTCACAGTTCACATTTTTTAAAACGAACTAGTTCAGTTCATAGTTCATAATTCAAAATTTTGAACTAAAGTTCATGGTTTCAAAAAAGAACTAATTTATAGTTTATAGTTCTTTTTTCAATACGTTGCTGCGAGCTATTATTTGTCAAAATTATTGCCACAACCCATATAGAACCACAGACAGCAATCAGAATACTGGCATTTCCATAACGCTTTGCTGCCGCCCATTCAGTCCACACTAGTAGCAGCTGCAGCTTTCATCTCTACAGTATATTTTCAAAAACATGAGGAAAAACGTGCTGCTTGAATGGTCTTTATTAAGTATAATAATCTAAATACTTAAAGTACCAAAAGTGAACGTACATTACAGTAGCAAACATATAAACATGTGCCAACATAACTCTGTACTAACACAACACGAGGTAGGAACCAGGCTGAGGTATGAAACTAAGGTTGTACCTCAAAGTTCAATATTCAAAGTGCAAAACATTTAAACATTAATTCTATTTTCATTAAGTCAGTCGCATTCTTTTTTGTCCTGACTTGTTTGCCCAAAGAACAAAAAGTTCTATAACTTGGGTCATAACTTGGGTGCAATATTCAGCCCAATTGAATGAGGTAAAAAAGGTAAAAAATAAAATATAAAAACTTAAAGAGTCAGTCAGAGTCCAAGGCCCATAGACAGCTATTACCTTCTGTCCAGTGTGAGTGAAAATACTGAGTGAAGATCTGTCACCACTGGTTACAGTTCAAATAAATTTAGTTCACCAAAAGTGAAAGTAGTCATATAACATTACATTACAGTAGCAAACATATAACATATAAACATGTGCCAACATAACTCTGTACTAACACAACACGAGGTAGGAACCAGGCTGAGGTATGAAACTAAGGTTGTACCTCAAAGTTCAATATTCAAAGTGCAAAACATTTAAACATTAATTCTATTTTCATTAAGTCAGTCGCATTGTTTTTTTTCCTGACTTGTTTGCCCAAAGAACAAAAAGTTCTATAACTTGGGTCATAACTTGGGTGCAATATTCAGCCCAATTGAATGAGGTAAAAAAGGTAAAAAATAAAATATAAAAACTTAAAGAGTCAGTCAGAGTCCAAGGCCCATAGACCGCTATTACCTTCTGTCCAGTGTGAGTGAAAATACTGAGTGAAGATCTGTCACCACTGGTTACAGTTCAAATAAATAACTAAAATAACTAAATCACAAATAATAATTTGTGAAAATAAAGAAAAAAGTGTCCAAAAGTGAACTTTCTGTCCATCCTGAAAATGCCTGTGTGTGTGTGTGTGTGTGTGTGTGTGTGTGTGTGTGTGTGTGTGTGTGTGTGTGTGTGTGTGTGTGTGTGTGTGTGTGTGTGTGTGTGTGTGTGTGTGATTATCTGAATGAAGATTCTCTGGCACTGGTCAAAGTGGTCTGGTCTCTCAGAGTCTCTCCCTGGTGGATCTGCTGTTTCGGTCACAGTGGTCTAGTCACTCCCTAGTGGATCTGCTGTTTCTTGCTTCCTGTAAAAACAAAAACAAGATATGTTCTGACTGTTATTTTTATGCAGCTCACCTCTGCACACCAATATACTCATCTCCATTGACAATACATTGTACTTCTATAGCCCAAAAAACAGGTCACAACAATAATATATATACCTTCAAATATTTTTGTTGGCATTCAAGATCAGCTGCTTCTCAAAGTTGTCATCTCCCAGCCGGTTTCTCCTGGGCCTGAATTAGATGAAAGAAGAAAAAAGAAAAAAGAAAAAAGAAAAAAGAAAAAAGAAAAAAGAAAAAAGAAAAAAGAAAAAAGAAAAAAGAAAAAAGAAAAAAGAAAAAAGAAAAAAGAAAAAAGAAAAAAGAAAAAAGAAAAAAGAAAAAAAGAAAAAAGAAAAAAGAAAAAAGAAAAAAGAAAAAAGAAGAAGAAGAAGAAGAAGAAGAAGAAGAAGAAGAAGAAGAAGAAGAAGAAGAAGAAGAAGAAGAAGAAGAAGAAGAAGAAGAAGAAGAAGAAGAAGAAGAAGAAGAAGAAGAAGAAGAAGAAGAAGAAGAAGAAGAAGAAGAAGAAGAAGAAGAAGAAGAAGAAGAAGAAGAAGAAGAAGAAGAAGAAGAAGAAGAAGAAGAAGAAGAAGAAGAAGAAGAAGAAGAAGAAGAAGAAGAAGAAGAAGAGAAGGCATTTTAACATCATGATTATTGTGGCAAACATTGTAACAGACAGTAATCTGTATTAAAGGAATTGTGTACTGAGGCAAATGGCAATTACTGAAATAATTAGATTAGGAATATAATCACAGCTCATCCCTACCTGAATATTTGACCACCGATGCTGAAGAGCCTCTCTACCGGAGCGCTTGAGGGCAGTGCTGTGTTGTGTTTTATGAACAGCCTTTTGAGTTTTGGAAACTGCATGTACTCATCAAACCCATCTGTGGTTGGGGCGTCCAAATAAGTGTCCACTTCAGATTTTTGAGGAACCTGAGGGTTTCTGTTAAATCTGAAGAATGAAGCTGCAGGATCTTTCTTCTTACTTTCGCCACTAGACTGGGTTTGACCTGAGTCTCTTGCATCCGAGTCATCAGAGTTGGTTTGCAATTCTCTTTTCAGCATCAATCTGTACTGCACATGTTTCTCCTCATCTTGGACCCAGTCAAGCTTGAATCTTGGCACCAGCATAGCGGACAGTATGTGCTCCCTCTTCTCCAGAAGACCTGCCAGCCTTGTGCTCAGTGACTGCAAGATGCTCTTTATGAGGGGACGGCATGTAATGAGACCCCCTGCAGCAGTGGGTTTTGTGCTCTCATCCAACAGGTCATTCATATGACATTGCAGTTGCACAATGGTTGGAGCCAGGTACCCAAGAAAGATGTTCTTCTCTGCTTGGAGGATGTTTAGTGCAAGTGCCAAAGGCCTCATCACATCCACAAACTTGTGTATGAAGTTGACTTCATCTGGCGAGAATCGACGAAAGCCAAACTCATCACTCACATCGTGCAGGAGCAGCTTGTCATGTAGGGGAGTGGCATCATTTGCAGAGGTGACCTCATCCACATTAATGTCTGCCTTGGTAGTTAGTGTTGCAATGCGAGACAGTCGCTCCATGGAAAGAAATACAGAGTTCCATCTTGTGTCATTTGGTGCAACAAAGCTAATCCCAAGCTTTTCCTCCACACTATCAGAAGCCTTTGAACTCCGCTTGACCTTGTTCCACAGAGCAGATGCTTTTGCAAAAACAGCCCTCGACATTGCTTTGTAGGATTTTTCAGTTATCTTTTCTGTATCCTTGGCCACTAGATTCAAGGTGTGAGCCATGCACCTTCTGTGAGGGGGGAGAGAGGGATGATTCAAATCTGAGAGAGGCTCAGGCTCCATCTGGTCATCTTCATCTGAGCTCTCACTGGCGGCAGCAAAGGCTGATTCTGGTTCATTGGCATCTTCACTTTCAGCTTCATCAAAGTTGACCACTGTCTCTGGCTCTTCGTCATCAATAGCCATGTCCATCCCAAAACAGTTGAATGCCTTGACAAAGTTTGAAGCGTTGTCTGTTACTGTACACACAACCTTGTTCTGGATCTTGAATTCCTTGTTCACATCTGACAATACTTTTGCCAATACATCGTGTGTATGTGATCCTTTAATCCGCCGGCATGCCAGTACTGCAGAGTGTCTCTCAGAAACATCAGTTTTGTTTAGCCAGTGTATTGTGATGCCTATAAATGACTTATTGACAGCTGTCCAGCAATCTGCTGTTGTGCACACAGTATCGACGTCAGATAGTACAGATTTAAGTTCACATATGTTTTCTTGAAATTGCTTGTTTAGCAGTGTCTGTACTCTTTTTCTTGATGGCACCTTTTTGGATGGCTGCAACCCTTTAATTAGGTTTATGAAAGCTGGCCTTTCCACTTTACTCAAAGGCTGCAGGTCTCCAGTGATGTACTGCAAAACCAGGTTGTCTATCTGCGGCTGGGAGAGAGTGGTAGAGGATCTGTTTTGGCTCTCTTTTTTATTCGCCACTCGCACATACCTTGAAAGGCTAGTCGTGTGCTTACTCTCAATGTGCCGCTTGAGGTTCGCTGTCGACGTCGTCGATGTGCGGACTTGTTTTTTTAAACCGGGCGGACACAGTTTACACGCAAACGTGAGATTTTTCCCGTCTGCGTCAGTACTGACTTTGACATAAAACTCTTTTAAATGCTCATATGCCGTAGAGTCTGACTCTGAGCGAGTGGTGCTACAGCTGCTCTCGGCTCCGTCCATGATAGGAATGCTCTCCACGTTCTTTGTTGTGATGACGTATATTTTTGTGCGACAGCCAGGCGTGTTGCCAGATTCGGTGCGTTTCCGCATTATTATGTAGCCCGTTTACAGTGTGTTTTAACATGGTTTTCGGCTGAAAAACATATGAAATCTGGCACACCTTTGAACACCGTTATAATACAAATATTGCTGAGAATGAACGCACGTTTGAACGCCGTTATACAGCGCTGAGAATGAACGCGTTCTCAATTGCGTTCATTTAGCGGATATGCAGTACGTTCAGTTCTCGTTCGCCCAAAATACGAACGCGTTCACGAACGATCGTTCATTGAACGCGTTCGGGTACATCACTGGCTGGATACAGCGTTTGACGATAGCCTCTTGAGAGTTGTAGGAAGATTGAGCAGAGGATCAACACCAGAGGAAGCTAAACCTCCACTCATTCTCTCCAAGGACCAGCATGTTTCAACGCTCATTCTCAAGCATGTACACCAGAATCGGAGACATGGTGGAAGGACTCACACAATGTCCAAAGTGAGGAAGAAATGTTGGATCACCAACGCCCATGCAGCTGAGAAGATCATCGCTGAATGCAGCTTTTGCAAACACTACAGTGACAGTGCAGTGGAGCAAAAGATGGCGGATCTTCCAGCAGGCAGAATCCTTCCCGACCTACCACCGTTTGCCAACACAGGGGTGGATGAAGGAAGAAGAAACAGGAAAGGAGGAGGAACAGGAAGTCGAAGAACCAGGAAAGGAGGAGGAGCCAGGAGTGCTAACTCGCTTCAGAGAGGAACCGGTGGCATTCATGGGTGACATTCAAGCCATGTTCCACCAGGTGAAGGTCGCTGAGGAAGACAGTGATTTTCTGTGCTTTCTCTGGGACAAGAGGAAAAGGAGTTTGGCAGCTGGAGATATTGTAGTCGTCATGGACTCTTCAGCTCCTCGTGGGTCCTGGCCACTTGGCAGGGTTCTTTCCAGACGAACAAGGTCTGGTGCGTTCTGTAAAATTGCAGACTAAAGGTGGCACCATTGTAAGGCCAGTGACAACTGTGTTTGGTTCATGAAGTGTAGATGCACTTAATCCATAACATGTTTTGGCTCTTATTTGTTTTGTTTATTTATTTTTTGAATTGTTATGTCTGCATGTCTTAACAATTAGGGGCCGGTGTGTAACGGCCAAAATGGATTAATGTGCAGTGGATTTATGTGACCAGAAGGTGGCGCTTCTTTTATTTAACACTTTGGCTGCCATGGGTTAAATTCATTATCAACCGTAGGTTGCCGGCTCTATTTGTCTATAGAGAAAGTCCCCTTCTTTGCAGGGCTATAACTTTTTAAATTCTATTGCTACATTGCCATTATTAGGGCCCATTCAAAGTCCTATATGTATTGTTCATTGTGTAGCAACGTTAAACTTTTTCATTCACATATTCATAGTAAAGTATGGTCTAATGTATAAGTATGTTTTCATCTCTTTCTGCAGCTTTCTCCAGAACGTGATATATAGCCCCAAATACATTATATTGATGATGCAATACAGTTTTATGGCAATCAGCGCGATATAAAAAATTCCAACTAGACGTACTTCTAGAAGTTACTACACGTCATCTGATGTTGACCGGATGGGCTAGGGGGCGTTTATAATTCCGTGGGCAGCGTTATACCAATCATCTAATGTGGGTCAAATGTTGATAATAGCAGTTAGTATCGAAGACGGTAACTTTACACGCTAAAACTCACCCCAGTCTCCGCGCGCCGTTGGGCGATCATCGTAGAGTAGAAATGTTATCATTATGGGATGTAGATTTACCCGGTCCATCTCCAGCTTGTATAATGGTATATACGTCCAAATCATGTTGTTTATCGAGTTATTGGCAATCGATCGTTATGTAGTGTGTCGAGATCGAGTCCCGGGACCTATTAGCGAGTGCCCGGAAGTAATACGGCCGTCCAGCACAACCTCTACGGCACTTCCTGTTAAGCGATTGCGCCGATCGGCCACCAGATGGCGCTCCTGAACCGCCAGAGAGCTCAGTGGGTCCTCCTGGTGGATCTCAGGCCAGCGGAGGGGACATATGAATCGGATCCCAGATTTTTGAAATATTGATATTAAAGACGCTGTAAGGCGTCTTCGGCAACTTGAGCATGGCCGGGAATGACGTGTTTAGGCGTTTCCCGGCACCCAAAGTGTTAAGCGTCAGGTAAACCTGTAGGAGGAGGAGTTTTGACCCGGAAAAGAGCAATGGTTTTTGACCGCACGCACGCACGTACACGCCACAGGGCGAAATGTTTGTATGCAATTAGATATCGTATTCATTATCATTTAATCAGTTTAAGGAACAAAAGCAAGGATATTCTGTTTGCACGGCGAAGCAAATAAATATCATTTTCCAAGTAAAGCTGCCTGCATTGTGTCATAGGGACAAAGACTGTTTTGGTATGAGACCAGGATTATAACGGCGCGTCAGCCAGTCTAACTACGGGATCAAAATTGCTCAGTAGCTCCGTATAAGACGGGAGCTCCTTTAATAAACACTTCTCTATCAATGTTTTTTTTTTTTTTTTTTTTTTCCTTTTTCTGTGATTTTTCTCCCATCCCAATTTACCTCTCGTGCCAATTCTCCATCCCCTGTCCTGATCGTTGCTTGCATGTGCCCCCCACTGGCCGGTCGTAGGAAGGATGGCGGCATGGTCATGCTGGACCTACAAAAAGCCTTCGACACTGTCAATCACACCATTCTGATTGACAAGCTCAAAGCAATTGGTTTTGATAGTCTATCAGTGAGCTGGATACAATCCTACCTGGAGGGGAGAGAACAGATGGTGGAGGTAAACGGTACCCTATCCCCCCCCCCTCCCAGTGAGCTGTGGTGTTCCACAAGGAAGCATACTAGGACCGCTACTGTTCCTAATTTATGCAAATTACATGTCGTCAGCTTGTGACTGCAACTTGTTCCTGTTTGCGGACGACTCAGCCCTGCTGGTCTCTGACAAGAACAAGTTACAGGTTGAAAAAACCCTCAGCTCGGAACTAGGCAAAATCTGCATATGGCTCGCCGATAACAAACTATCATTACACATGGGCAAAACAGAGTCCATTCTCTTTGGTTCAAATAACAAACTCAGCTAGACCGACGGCTTCTCAGTTACAGTGGGTGACAATATTGTCACAAGGAAAGATGAAATTACCTACCTGGGTACCATCCTAGAGGCTAATCTTTCCTGTGACAAAATGGCATCCAATGTAATAAAAAAAAGTCAACCAACAAACTCGATTCTTGTACCGGATCTCCTCTCTGGTAAACAAGAATACCCTAAAGACTCTGGCAGGAGCACTCATTCAAGGGTACTACGACTATGCTTGCACATCATGGTACCAAAGCACCTCAAAGGCACTAAAAACCAAATTACAAACATCTCAAAACAAACTAGTCAGACTACTGCTTGACCTGACTGTAAATAACCAAATTCCTCTGTGTATAACGTTAGACTTGATTTTACGTGGAATTGTTTTTGCTGTCTTTTATTTTGAAAATACTGGTGGTTCCCCTCACGCTGTGGCTACTCTTGCGTAACAACAATATCCGGTTACCTTTGCGGGTTCAGAGAAATGACGAGAGAGAGAGTACTAACGTAAATAACGGATATCTCTCATTTATATAACTGTTCGTGAAGGAAACCCCCCTTTTTACCTTGTTTAGCACCTAGCTGGAAGGCGAAGAGGTATGTGTTTATTTATGGATTGTGTTATTTGTGTTATATTTGCAATCTTCATAATTTATGTATTGAGCTGAACTAGCTAAGATGCTAGCCAGTGCTACACCTTTCTATGGAAACGTGGTCTGGATAAACGAATGACTGTATGTCTGTTTCCACTTTCAGCTCTTACGGTGTCTAATGGTCAACTTGTGTCAATAAATGGTTGGCATACCACACCATGGCCATCAGTCTCAAGGAGTTCATTTTGTCTGAAGTAAAGTCCCGCTGGGAAATGCTACAGTAAGAGCTCCGGCCACTCATCATCCCTGCCGCCCGCTGCACCGAGGAAGCCTGGTCTACGACGACGAACCACAGGGCTGAGTTGCTACTCACAATGGACAATGGACAACGAACGATTCATCAAGCAACTCGGTGCCATTCCATGGGTCTGGTAGACAAAAAGACTTCACGTGATTGATAGCTGGCTAAAGGATTGATGCGACGGTCAGACAAAGGAAAAGGAACAATTATTTCATTAAAAAGGTACAATTCATCTTCAACAAGAACATTCACAGCTGGCTAAAGGTTTGATGCGACGGTCAGACAAAGGTATGAAACAATTACTTAATTAAAAAGGAACAATTCATCTTCAATAAGAACATTGATGCTCACATTGACAGTTTGAAGAAGAAATTGAAGTAAACAATTAAGAACCTGTAGTAATATTTGATAAATCATAAATCCTAAACGTACTGGAAAATGTTCCTAATAGAAAAGGTTCTAAGTAAGCATAAGGATTGGTCATAAAAGATGTCTTTCAGTCATGAACCACAGGGGGCCAGGCCCTGAGGCTACATTGTAATAAAATAGAACAGATGGTTGTCCCTAGGTTAAGGAACTTTGTAAATAATCATAAGTCATTTAATTAGAGAATACTACTGGATTTGTGTGCAAAATGAATGCTTTATACTTTTAGTCTTAAACAATAAGTGGTTAATAGGTTGACACTCAAATATAGTTTAAACCTGATTAACCTAACAGTAAGAAGCATTTTGTATGAAAGTATTCTGTACTTCTGTATGACAACTATTAAAGAAACTTGAAACCTATAGTGATTTAGCTCAGAGATTGTGTATGCTTGTAGAGACTTGGGCGCTCAACAGTAAGTAGATTTGCATACAACTGTTGGAATGTGAAGAGATAACAGGTTTCCTTACACAGACTCTTGTTAATACAGGATGTGGGCCTAGCAGCTAAAACAATGGCATGGCCACATCACATGAAGTCGTTATCTCCTGCCCCAAGGCCTAACAGGCAGCCCAAACTGGTCTGATTACGACATGTGGAGACAGCTGCGGTAGGAGGGACTAAGAGTCACTATCTCAGTAACTCAAGTAAACTTTCAAATGTCTGTTTCTATACTTAGATTAGCTTAAAATGAACTGCAAATGATCCTGTTATATTGTGGTAACAATTCTGAATATAAGGATATGAAAAATGCCATGTTTATGAATAAGAATCACAGAGTGTGAAATTAAGCCACTTCTTAAACTACATTGGAAAACACAAAGTGCTGAATAATAACTGTATAAAATAGATATGGATTTAAGTTAACAGAAGATGATTAGAATACTATAGAAGTGGGCTTAATGGTAAAACTACTGTGATTCTCATTTAGCATCAAGAGAAACTATTCAAAAATGATATCTCTGTGTGTATGAAATCAATCTCAATTCGAATATATATATCTTGGGGTTAATAACCAAAGTATTAAGTTAGTTTAGACGGAATCTAGTTCTCTGATCTGAAACACAGCTTACTGAGGACAACCTTCTATTTCAAATTCAAACTTAGAGAGGCCGTGATTGGAGGAAAACATCTGCTGGACGTCACTCCGGTGACATCACGCAGACACTCCCGGCTTTTGATAAAAGGGGGGGTGTTGTGACTGTGGGGACACTCTGAAAGGGAACAACACAGGACGACACCCACCTTCACACAGAGGACGGCGCGACCAGAGGAGAACAAGGAGAACAAGCTTTTGGAACGAGAACAGAATCCTTTGTTGTCAGCAAGACAACAAAGACCAAAGACAATTCAATAATTCGTTAGTCTCTATAATCTGATTTCTTAGTCTAATATTGAGGGCAAGCGGCATAGTGCTTTGGTGCCGTCAATATTATAGCGTTCTTTATTTTAATTGAACCAGAACCATTGTAATTACACTCTTAACTTTGAATTAAACAGATGCTGGTACACCTTCTCCTTCATTTCTCCTGCTTAGCTGCTGTCGAACAAGACCAGTAGGTCTTTTGAAAGTACAAGGGTTTTTAGGAGACACAATTCACAACGCAGAGTAGGATCAAGCTGGTTCTGATCCATCAGAACAGAACATAGACCTTTGTGACTTAAAAACGTTCTTAATTTGATGCAGAATTCTAAGGTACCCTCCACACTAAAGTGATTTATATAGAAACCTTGTTTTTGCACTGTGATTATAATTTTTCTTAATTTGATGCAGAATTCTAAGGTACCCTCCACACTAAAGTGATTTATATAGAAACCTCGTTTTTGCACTGTGATTATAACTACTGTTGGTTACCTGATCGCCTTGACTGTAAAATGCCTCTATGGATAACTATGTGCAGTCTAAATTGTAACATAACTGGGTATTCTCTGGAATGAAAGGAAATGTTTATAATATTCATTATTCAGCACATGTGTTAGGTTTTGTTTCTCTCTGAGTGGTATAAATAATTAGGATTCTTTGTGCAGTAAAAAATAGTAAGGATTATCTGATATTTTATAGTAATAGTAAAAACAATGGTTTATTATTCAGATCAGATTTAATTTTGCATATTTAAAAATGGAGCAAGCAGAGACTGAGCACCTTTCTCCACAATTAGAGCTGGAAAATCAAATAGATAGCCTACAGCTTAAAATTAGTAAGCTTGAAGTGGCTCTCGAACAAACGCTAGAGACTACTGAGATGGAACGTATAGAGAAGGAAATTCTAAACAAAAAAGAAATCCTAAATAGCCTCAAAGGTCAAAGTCAGGAGGACGGCGAGGAGCACCTCCGACGCTCAGGCCGAATAAGGTATCCAACCCCTAAAATGCTTGAAAAGCAACAAGAAGAGGCACAGATGAAGGAAAGAAAACTCACCTCAGCGTATGAAAGGTGGAAAATTGGAGTCCGTGAGTCAAGAAAGCAGCTCAAGTCGGACCTTAATGAAAGGGAATTGGCATTAATGGCCGAAGCTCTGGAGAAAGAGAAAGAGGCTGTGTTGAGCGCCTACCTTGAAATACGAGGTCACAACAGACCATCAGTTGAACTGAGAAGCCGCATCGATACATGTGAGGCAGTTACAACAGAGATTAAGAAAATCGTCTATGAGAGGATTTTTTACATTGAAGAAGAATTCGATGTAGAACAAGTACAATGCCGTCTCAAAGAACTGCTTAAAGGCAGCTATGCTCGGTCCATCTATGGATCCACTGTCTCAAGAGTGAGTCACAAATCATTCATCACTCATGAAAGCGCCACTTTGACAGTCAAACTGGTGGACGCTGCGGCAGATCTTGCCGCTAAGGAGGTTGAATATGAAGGGTTGCTGGAAGAAAGGAAGCAAAGAGAAAATAGAAGATTTAGAGGGGCAACAAAGAAAGCAGCTTGCAGTTGAGAAGTGCGAGCTTGTATGCCTACAGGCAGAGAAGGATGTGAAGACAGGCTGCAAGTTTACACACAGGAAGGCAGCGTCCACTCAAATAGTCCAGAAGGAATTCACTATGCCTCCTCGGCGGCAAGCAGACAACCCCCCAACGTCACAACCTTGTCAACTGATGTAAATGTATCATCCCTAGCCAAAGCCTTCCAAGATAGCATAGCTCTAAATAGACTTCCAGTTCCAGAGCCATCTGTATTTAATGGCGATCCTATCCAGTTCCTTGAGTGGAAAGCCTCATTTATGTCACTCATTGACACAAGAGCCGTCTCATCTGCTGATAAACTTTATTATTTAAGGAAGTATGTAGGGGGCCCTGCTTGTAAAACCCTGGAAGGAACCTTCTATAGAAATGACAGCGAAGCCTACAAGGACTTGTGGGACAAACTAAACCACAGATATGGCCAGGCCTTCGTTGTACAGAGAGCCTTTAGAGACAGGCTTGCAGATTGGCCAAGAATACAACCAAAGGATGCAGAGGGACTAAGAGACTTTTCAGACTTCTTAAACGCCTGTCAAGACGCAATGAGGCAGATGAAGAGTCTCGAAATATTGAATGACTGAAGAGAATAGAAGGCTAATCCAAAAGATGCCAGACTGGGCAATGTCACGCTGGAACAGAAAGACTACCGAAGCCTTGAACAGGACTCAAGAGTTCCCCAGCTTCAAGGATTTCGTGGCGATGGAGGCAGAAATCGCTTGCAATCCGATCACCTCATTCCATGCTTTCCGCACCCTTGAGTCCAGCACAGAAAAACGAAACAACAGGGACCCCAACAGGAACAAAGCGTGTGTTCTCAGTACTCAAACTGAGGCCGACAGTGACAGGCAAAGACCAGCCAAGGGAAACGTAAAGCCCCCTTGTGTGTTCTGTCAGGACAATCAACACAGTCTACATGGATGTCCCAAGTTCATCGCAAAGACTCTGGCGGAGCGACAGGAATTTGTGAAGGAAAATAAGCTCTGCTATGGCTGCACGAAATTCGGTCATAGTGCCAAGGACTGCCGTCATCGACATTCCTGCGACACCTGCAAAGGTAAACATCCCACTTGTCTTCATGATGACAGCTATGTGAGAAAGGAAAGGACTGCACCACGGGAAAACATTTCCCAAAGCAAAGCTGTTCAAACAGAGGCTGCCACAACGTCACTGGCAGTCACTACTGCTGGAGCAGGACAAGCCACCAACACGTCGATGATTGTGCCTGTGTGGGTGTCCTCAAGGAACACGTCAGGAACGGAAAAACTGGTCTACGCCCTGCTGGACACACAAAGGGACACCACTTTCGTCGACTAGGAAGTCAGTAACACTCTAAAGGCAGATTCCTGTCCAGTTAAACTGAAGTTAATTACAATGATAGGACATATTCTGATCATGTGGAACCAATGTACACATTAAAATCAAGTAAATCCAACGAAAAAAAAAATTCCAGTGTGACGGGCCAGATATTATTACGGCCCACCACAGTCTGAGCATGCGTAGTGAGCTGTGGCGTCATCGTTTATCTAGAGACTATGCGTTTACAGTGGCTGCACCGATCCACTGAACGGATATTTTGGAAAATCTTTTAAATGCGTAAAATCTCTGTTTATGTCTCTGAAAACACCCTTTACGTGTGGATGAAAGGCCCAATCGTGGAATAAAATGTGCGTTTGGCAAAAGATTCAGATACGTGAGGACATGGCCGTTCCAGCAACAGCAGCAGCAGCAGCTGAGGCTCGTCAGGCAATCAAGCTCCACACTCCTTCATATACCCATTGTGTGCAGTGTTAGTTTAGCTCCCTGGTTCGTTTGGTTGTGGTAACTATTTTGTGTCTTTGTGGGAGAGCGGGTCTTTTGTAGAGCTGGTGAAGGCTCTGGCACTTTGTGCTATTAGTTAGTTTAGGAGTTTAGTTTAGTGCTGTTTGTGTGTTCTGTAGAGCTGTGGCCTTTTTGGCATGGTATAGAGCTGAGGCTCTTAGTTAGTTTTGTGTAACTCTCTGTCTTTGGGTATAGAGCTGTGGCCTTTTTGGCATTAGGCTGGTGTAGAGCTGGTACCTAATTTAAAGCTCTGGAACGTTTGAGTTGTTGTTTAATAGACCCATTGTCTTTTTGAGTACATTTCTGTTTAACCCTAACCCTGTGTATATTTATTCCTCGTCACCCAGCCTATGGTGATTGTCTTTCTTTTGTATTAATCTTTTGTTTCGCACACAGGGACAATTGAGGACAGGAAGATACCCTGGGGTCTACATTTTGCATCACGTAGGATGTTAAAGACACCAGCCTTAGAGTGAGCACCGCCACCTGTACTTTTGGGTGTCCGCGGCTGTAAAGGGGGGGGGGGGTGGGCTTTCATTTCCTTTTGATATTTAATTTGGTGCCACTGCTAGTCCTCCTTGCTCTCTGTGTTGCTGTGTTTTGGTTATTTTGTGAAATAAATACTATTATTTTGCAAATTGTTTCTTGTGTTTTGTGTCGCTGCACCCTCACCTACCCTGTCTGTGGCCTTGTGTTGCGTCTCCCCACTGGGGTACGTAACAGAGGGACAAATTGACAAAAGAGAGGGACTCCTTATTGACCAAATTGGCCAAACGTAAGTAACACATTAAGCAACATTTATATTAAATAAATAACATTATTCAATAGCGGTTTACGTAAACCCTCTGTCATGAGACAAACATGGGGTGACATCATGCATAACATTTTATTCAGGGGGCACAGATAAGCAACTCAATTTGACTTATTCAATTGCTTAACTAACAGCGTTTTTCAAGGTAGACTTTCACATTCTCTGCCATGCTTATATCCATCAATGTTTGATCTCTGCCAGCACTGAAAGCCTATGGAGATGTTTACCTTCTTTGCAGGGCTATAACTTTTTTAATTGTATTGCTAAATTGACATTACTATGGCCCATTCAACATCGATTATCTATCGTTCAGGATGTAGGAACGTTTGACTTTTTCATTCACACATTTAAGGGTCAATTATGGGCCCGAAACTATTCATACTGTATATAAATGATATAGGTAATGCGTCTAAAATATTGAAAAATGTAATTTTTGCTGACGATACAAATGTCTTCTGTGAGGGAGAGAACCTCCAAATGCTTTTAAAGAATGTCGCAGCTGAGCTAACCAAGCTGAAAGTGTGGTTTGATGTAAATAAATTATCATTAAATATAAAAAAAAAAAAAAAATCATGATATTTGGTAAACGTGATATACAAGTAAATACACCGGTGGAACTAATGATTGATAGTATTAAACTGGAGAGGGTATTTGAGAATACATTTCTGGGTGTGATAATAGACCACAAACTCAACTGGAAACCTCATATCAAATATGTCAGGACTAAATTGGCACGGAGTGTTGGTGTTCTATGCAAGATAAAACACATTCTAAACCAAAAAACACTGTATACACTGTACTGTACACTCTTCCTACCATATATGAGCTACTGTGCGGAGGTGTGGGGTAATACCTACAAAAGCACTCTACAGCCAATATGCACCATGCAAAAAAAAGCAATAAGAATAATCAACAATGTAGGATATTATGAACACACCAATAACTTATTTATAAAGCTACAAGCATTGAAATTTATGGACCTAGTGGATTACAAAACTGCCCTCATTGTATACAAAGCCAGATATAAACTAATCCCAGGCAACATTCAAAAATGGTTCAGAGACAGGGAAGGAGAATATAACTTAAGAGGGAGAGGGAATCTTAAACAACCAATGGTAAACACCACGCTGAAAAGCATGTGCATATCGGTGTGTGGAGTGAAGTTGTGGAATAATTTACCCGAATACTTCAAACAGAGTAAACATGTGGCACAATTTAAAAAGCAGCTAAAAAAAATACACATTGGAAAAATACAGAAATGAGTATGGAGGATAAACAAAGTTGTTTATTGTGTATGTAGTGCTGTACTATATTCACTGCTGTCAAGTGAATCAAGTTTTTTTCTTTTCTTGTAATCTTTTAATATAAGTAAAAGTATATTCTATATTGTAATACACTAAATTATGTTATATCTAGTAAAATTTATGGAAGAACAAATATAAATGTAAGGGGGTAGGGATCAATGAGCTTTTGTTTATAATTCCTTATTTTTTTTATGTTTTTCTTTTAATGTTTTTTTAATTTGTTGCTATGATTGTTTGGTTAGACGGAACAAGATATCATGAGTTGTTTGGAGAAATATGGAGAATAACAGTCTAGATTATAAATATGTTATCGTTTTCTGCAGTAATTCCTAGAACGTGAGATATAGGCATAAATGCATATATACATTATCAAATGCCATTTGTTGCCGATACACGCTATATTAAAAATGTCAACTGTACATGGTCCTAAACGTTATGACTGATCATGTGCGGGTGAACGGAGGGGGGGGGGGGGGGCATTTATAATTCCGTGATCGTCGTTAAATGATTTATGTAGTATGGGTGATATATAGCTCAGAGCAGTTTGCATCGATAATAATAAACAAAAACGCTGAAACTCACGGCAGCCTCCTCTTACCGTTGGGCGATGATACTGGAGCAAACAGATCCCAGTTATGTGATGGGGATCGAGGCGATCCATTTCCGGTTTGTATAATACTAATACACGCCCAAATCATGTCGATTATTGAGTTATGGCAGCGATCCATATCCACGGTGTGTGGCTAGAGTCCTGGGATGATATGCGAGTGGCCGGACGGATTTAGGAGACGCACCGATATCCAACCGGCATATCCGGTTTGGCAACTCGCCGATCATCCACCAGGTGGCAGTATTGAAGCGTTGCAGAGTTGTGCTGAGTCCCACAGCATCAGACAAGGCTCCGTGAGTGAAATATGAATACCATGGCGAAAATATGAAATATGATCAGAATAACGTCGTACGCCGTGATCTGGCAGAATTCGCATGAACTTGAAACCCGGTGTACGACGTTATTGGCGGAGAAAGTGTTAAGGGAAATTAACTGGCTTTCAAATTACGTAAAATGCAATGCTATTTAATACAGTGACAACAGAGATATGATTGACCCCTGCCAGCACATGTGCAACATATGAATGGAGACAGACAGGAAAGTGGAGTCAGAGATTGAGAGATGCTATGCTATGTTCCCATCAATTGACATTCCAGTTAATTCTGGAAGTTATGATCTGTTTAATCATATTGGCACAGTTTAGAATGCCTCTTGGCCAATCTCAATGTATGGTTGGAACTAGCTGTTCTATACTTCATTTATCTTTTTGTTTTGACTTTTCCATTGTAGCAGTACATCCAGACCAGGTGTTCAAGAGGTACCAGAAGGTCCTGCAGCACTACAGGAGAGGGACGAATCTCGCCATGTCCTATAACCATGTTGGGGTGGATAGAAACACAGTAGTGACGAGTGCACCAATACCAGAGCTGGCCATTGCCTCACCAGATAGATATGGTGAACTACTGAAGGGATATTCAAGGCAGCAAAAGCTGCAGACATTTGCATTGCACTGTGCAAATGTCATTAAAGATGACCCTGTGCAGTTGGCTGAGGTCGAAGAATTAAAAAAGGCAAGGAAACTTCTCCCTTTCCTGAAAAGGAAATAAAGTACAGGAGTGGGTGAAATTCTATGTTACAACGTTTGTAGTTTGAGTAGTTATGTTATGGCAATTAAAAGGAACACGCCAACATTTTGGGAAATTAGCTTATCGTCTTCTCCAGAGAGAGACAAGAAGATAGATACCAGTTTCTCTTTGTGCGTTCAGTAGAAAGCTATCTGGCTGCACGTTAGCCTAGCTTAGCACAATGAATGGAAGCGGACATGGCCAGTTAGCCTAGGCATTGAACAACTAACACCTCTCCGAAGGATAACTGGTCATGTCCTTTTCCATTCATTGTGCTAAGCTAGGCTAACATGCAGCCGGATAGCTTTCTACTGAACGAACACACAGCGAGGAAACTGGTATCTATCTTCTTGTCTCTCTCTTCTTGTCTCTCTTCCCAAAATGTTGGTGTGTTCCTTTAAAGATCACCCTGTGCTGTCGGCTGAGGTCGAAGAATTACAAAAGGCAAGGAAACTTCTCCCTTTCCTGTGCTGTTGGCTGAGGTCTTCAAGTATTTTTCTTTTTGATTATAAACCATGTTTATTGGTTGTTGCATTGTTTTTGTTAATAAAATTGCATTTATCTATAGTCCTAATTCTGTCACTGTTTGATGTCACAAAGGGTGGATCCGAAAGCTGTCTAGAACATTTATAACGTGATGAAAAAGTATTACACATTTGTTAATGATAAATAGTGTTCACTTTAGATTAGGGCACACAATAGCATCTGCAAATGATTTATAGATGTTTAATGACTGTCTAACAAATCATTTGTTAAACATGAAAAGACAAGTCTGGTCTTTGCCTCGTGTCTGTATTCATAAAAGCCAGGGGAGTTAAAAGTCAACAAATAATGAACAAACTGTATTACACATTTGTTAATGATGAATAGTGTTCACTTCATGAATAGTGTTCTGCAAATGATTTATAGATATTTTATGAATCATTTGTTGAACATGAACAAATAAATGCGTATAGTTGTTTTCCGATGCTGCGATCATACAAACGCATGTTTTAGGATGGAGTTTCGGTAAAGTAAACGTAAAATAGACATGACCTTTGTTTTAGAGGTACTCCATTTCTCACTTAGAGTCCAAGTGTCTTGAATCAGAACAGGATCAATACATATAACATTAGGAAACACACCTTATCATCCATATAATCCATTTAGTCTTTTTAATAATATCCAATAGTTCGCTCTAGTCTAGGCGATCGCCATTGTCGTCCTGCTCACAGCTGCTCGCAACCTACTACTGTGGGGCGGCGTGGCTCAGGGGTAGAGCGGGTCGTCCAATGATCGAAGGGTTGGTGGTTCGAATCCCGCTCAAGCCCATGTCCATCCCACTGCCGTTGTGTCCTTGGGCAAGACACTTAACCTACTTGCCTCGTATGAATGTGTATGCATGTGAATGAATGTTGGTGGTGGTCGGAGGGGCCGTAGGCGATGATTATTCGCCATGCTTCCGTGAATCTGCCTCAGGGCAGCTCTGGCTGCAATTGTAGCTTACCACCACCGGTATGACTGTGTATGAACGAATAATGGACTCTGTGAAGCGCTCTGAGTCAGAGAAGAGCGCTATATAAATCCAATCCATTATTATTATTATTACTAGTAGAGTCCCTAGTTGTTTGGGGGCTGGGGCCACCCACACTAAGCTGGCCCATATGCATGTTCATAAGGCAGGCGATACTGCCACCTGGCGGGATTCAATCGTCATTGCAATGTCAAGGTCTCAGATCAAATCAAATCAGATTTATTTATAAGGCCCGACAACACACGTTAATGTCCCCATGGGCCGTACAGGTCTTCTTTAAACAAGTCAAGAAGAAAACATAACAATAAGTCAAGAACAGAACAAGAGCACCATAAGGTCCAAAAGATTTAAGATAAATGCAAATAAATGAAAGAATGCAAGCATTCCCAGACATACCCCACGCGAAGGTAAGGAAAAACTCACTAAAACCTAACAATAGGGAACATTTTAGATGAGTCACAAAGGTCCGTGCGACTGTTTAGAATAAGAAAATTGAAAAAAAGAAAAAAGGATCTAAAAACAAGATATCTCGGGTTTGGCGCTCAACGGTTGGATTTGAAATACGAGGGTGCCAGGGTGGCGCACCACGTACAGCACTGCGGTGCAACACGGCCGTCCCTGGTTTGACTCCCGGACCCGGCAACCTTTGCCGAATGTCTTCCCCCTCTATCTCCCATACTTCATCTCTCTCTCTGCCAGACTGCCTGGAGAAAAAAACAATAAAAATCTTACCAAAAACATAATAAAAATAAAATAAAGGATTTGAAATACGAGAAATCTCGGGTTTGGCGCAGAATGAGTTAATAAAATCAGCAGATAATTTATCAATATCCTTTGCCCTTGAGTTACTCATGTTCACTATTATCTTTTTAACTGCATCACTGGATACCTCTTTGATGTAAAAATCATCTGAAAGAACTAGGGCTGTCAGTTTATCGCGTTAATTAGATTAATTAATTACACAGCAAATAATCACGTTATGAAAATTAACTCAAAATTAATTACACATTTTTTTCTTTTTTTTTATAATATTTTTTTTGTATCATTCATTCCATATGAATGTAGAATACACATTTACAGATTTTTTTTTAATATGGTCCATTTGCATGTTCTTGGTATCTGATTCTAGGGACATCTATGAATCTCAGGGAATGTATTCCCAGTGTCAGAAATACTGTGGGCTAGATTCACAAAGAATGGATTGCACGGTGCAAGGTGCACCCTTACAATTCATTATGAATTGAAAATGGGGGACCCTGATGTAAACAAGACGAAAGTCTTTCTCTGGTCTGCATCCCCTTAACAATTGTGTGTATTGAGCCGTACTGTATTGTACCCATTCTGCAATCTGTTAATAACATTTTCATTCAATCAATCAATCTGCGCGGTGATTGATTGAATGAACATTTTATTTTGAGTAAATTGTAATGAACCAAATGAGAATATCAATAAATTTTTTTTTATCTTTGACTGTGAATAACATCATGCTCAAATTGACCAGACCTGAAAAATCTCAGCAAATTAATAGATGGAAGATGATTAAACAGAAGGTTTTGTAGATACAGTACTGAATTCTGGCATCCGGACAATTTGAAATATGATTATAGAATATAGAATATCAGGCATAAAATGGTTATGCGATTAAAATGCGATTAATTAGATTAATTAATTACAAATCCTGTAATTAATTAGATTACATTTTTTAATCGCCTGACAGCACTAGAAAGAACATTACGATGTTCCACAGAAGATAACTCAGTTGGTTTAAAATAAGTTGCCAGTTGTACAGACTCAATAAAGAAACGGTTGAAAACATTGGCCATAGACTCCATCACTATCAATTAGGTTATTATCTACTTTAAGACCCCTTAAAAGAATGTATAAATGCGCTGGTGTGTCTTTAAGTCTCCAGAGTTACTGACGCTCTTCTCACACTGGTCACAGTGGTAGGGCTTCTCTCCTGTATGAATTCGCTGGTGTATGAATTCTCCAGAGGTGTACCTGTAAGGGTCCAGATTGACTGAAGCTCTTCTCACACTGGTCACAGTGGTAAGGCTTCTCTCGTGAATTCGCTGGTGTATGAATTCTCCAGAGGTGTACCTGTAAGTGTCCAGATTGACTGAAGCTCTTCTCACACTGGTCACAGTGGTAAGGCTTCTCTCCTGTATGAATGCGCTGGTGTATCTTTACTCTTCCAGATTGACTGAAGCTCTTCTCACACTGATCACAGTGGTAGGGCTTCTCTCCTGTATGAATGCGCTGGTGTATCTTTAATTCTCCAGAGGTCCTGAAGCTCTTCTCACACTGATCACAGTGGTAGGGCTTCTCTCCTGTATGAATGCGCTGGTGTTTCTTTAACTTTGCAAAGGTAGTGAAGCTCTTTTCACATTGGTCACAGTGGTAGGGCTTCTCTCCTGTATGACTGCGCTGGTGTATCTGTAAGTTTCCAAATTCACTGAAGCTCTTCTCACACTGGTCACAGTGGTAGGGCTTCTCTCCTGTATGAATGCGCTGGTGTTTCTTTAACCTGTCAAAGGCAGTGAAACTCTTCTCACATTGGTCACAGTGGTAGGGCTTCTCTCCTGTATGACTGCGCTGGTGTATCTTTAAGTGTCCAGATTGACTGAAGCTCTTCTGACACTGGTCACAGTGGTAGGGCTTCTCTCCTGTATGCATGCGCTGGTGTATCTTTAAGCCTTCAGAGGTCCTGAATCGTGTTCCACATTGGTCACAGTGGTAGGGCTTGTCTCCTGTATGAATGTGCTTGTGTTGAGGCCTTGACTCATTCATATCTCTGCTTGTTGGGGAGCAATGCAGCAATTGTACCTGGAGAAGAGAAAAGTACACCAATGAAGAGTTCAGATTTTGTGTGTTTTGCATTCTTTCAGTTTGTATTTCTCAAGTAAAAAAAAATTGTATGCTCCAAATTTAGTTGTTGATGTGATCTAACAGTGAATCTGCTCCAAGGGCGGTAATTGAAAACTGGCCAACATTAATACAATACTGAGATAAATAACCCAACAGGCAGCCTGCAATATGAATATGACATTGTGGTTGTATCTGACCTTGTAACAATATCATTGTTGTTCCTAGTTTGTGTTGTTCTGGGGAGCAATTAACACATTCATGGCCAACCCAATACTGAGATAAATAACCCAACAGGCAGCCTGCAATATGAATATGACATTGTGGTTGTATCTGTCCTTGTAACAATATCATTGTTGTTCCTAGTTTGTGTTGTTCTGGGGAGCAAATAACACATTCATGGCCAACCACGTATATATACGTGTTTGGGCGACATACTTAAACTTAAACTCGTATTTGCTTGTATTGCATTTTAATATCCTACTCAATGTCACGGAGCAGCACTGCATACATACAGACAGACACCCAGTCAAGCTCAACTCAGCCAGGAACAAGACTAGGCAAGTCTAGTTAAGCTAGACCCAGCCAATAACAAGACTAGGCAAGCCTAGTTAAGCAAGACACTGACAAGAAAAAGACTAGGCAAGCCTAGTTAAGCGAGACCCAGCCAAGAACAAGACTAGGCAAGCCTAGTTAAGAAAGACCCAGCCAAGAACGAGACTAGGCAAGCCTAGTTCAGCGAGACCCAGCCAAGAACAAGACATGGCAAGCTTAGTTAAGCAAGACCCAGCCAAGAACGAGACTAGGCAAGCAATCATTTCTTCTTTTTTTTTAATACAGTATATCTATATTTTTATTATGTAACAGTTTTTATCTGCAAATGGATTATGCAAAACAACTCCCAATGTAATATTTTCTTCCCCATCTTACCGCTGACAATCTCTTAAGTGGGATTTCCAAGAGTCTTGTCTGTAGTTTAGCTCCACTTTTCTCTCCAAGCTCCTCATAACCTTGGATTACAAACCAGTCTGTGTCCTTTTCTGAAACTGAGAAAACCGTCATTTTTTTTTGTTTATTAAAAGGGATCCCCATTAGCTGATGTCAATGGCACCAGCTAGTCTTCCTGGGGTCTGAAGTCCCACATATCAATATATACACATCCAAATATACATACACATATATACATATACAGTAGGGGTGTAACGGTACACAGAAGCCACGGTTCGGTACGTACCTCGGTATTGGGGTCACGGTTCGGTACAACAGAAAAAAATATATTTATAATTTAATTTATAATCTTTTTATTATTATAATAATAATTTTTTTAATAATAATTTACACTTATTATATATTTATGATAATTATTATAATAATTATTATTAAATAGAATTTTTTTCTATAGGCTTGCCGTCAGTGTTAATTTTGGCAGTTATTTTCATTTTAGTTTTAGTCTTAGTCATGTGTCAAGTGCTCCTTTTTCGTTTTCATCATGTTTAGTCATCTTCATTTATTTTTCGTTTAGTCAGTTTTAGTCAACTAAATGTCTGAGCATTTTTGAGTCAGTTTTTGTCTAAATTTTGTCTTTTTTGTTTTAGTCTAGATTTAGTCGACGAAAACGGATGACATTTTTGTCTATTCTTTGGACAACGATACGATATTTGCCAATATCTGCCACGATACGATACGATGCAGGTGCCTGCAATCGATATGAGACGATATCATAAGCCCATTTAACACAATCAGTAACATTTAGAGCAACTCAAAAAAGTTAATGAAAATATAATTTGAAAAAAATATATTTAGCTCTTCCAGACATTTAAATGAAAAAACAATCTATTGTTTTTAATACAAATAGACCTCCTGTTCACTGTAAAGTGCCACATTTTGATATATTGAGCTTTAAACTTCAAGTAAATTATTTTGGAACTCACAACACGCAACCTAAAACCCCTTCCTCTCCCAAACCGTTTCTACAATTATTTTATGTTGCATGCTGATCATGAATTCATTTATTATTATTTATTTTTTTATATTTGAATATCAACATTATCTGTCCATCCTCAGTAATCCTCAGTTCTATATCATGCTAGCTTCCGCTCAGCGTCATATTGCACATATCTCGCTCCAGTGTATATGCACTGAATACATTTCAAAATGTACCTTTACATACCAACAGGATGCCGGGTTCGACTCTGTGTCCCGTTGACCAGTGTTACAGTCCTCTCGGCCTGCGCTCAGGGTGAAGGTAGGAGTCCTGACCGGACTTTAAACACTTCTTCTTTTCTTCCCTTCTAAATGTTTTGTAATAACGATGTTTCCAAAACGTGTGTTGCTGCAATACATTGAGGATACGACGCGTGTTGTGTGTGATTTGTCTTGTCACTGGTATAGCTTCTCTCTCCATAGAAATCAGCGTTGTTTTTTACATGTGTGAAAATGAACTGGTTAGTTGTGATGAGAACATGTGTGTTCATGTAACGTTTGTAACGTGGGTGAACTCACAACTAAGAGGGTTAATTAACCTGTGAAGCTATGCTTAGTGACATGTGATTGAGGAATGAATCTTTTTCTCAGCCTGTGATGACAATGAACAGCATGTTCACATATTAACAGGGGTACCTGTTCAACCTGGTCGTATCAAGGGTAAGGTAGGAGGGGTGACCCCCCCGGTTTCCCTGGGGCTTCCCCCCCTCCTCTCAGACATGTTTGTTTACAATATATTGTGTCACTGTGTTTGTGGGGATACGATGTAACCCTCAGCTTAAGTTGCTGGGGTTGTGCTTCCGCTTGAGAAACTATTCTTTTCCTAAAGAAAAGGTTGTTTGGTCACTTATCATGTGTGCTTAGCAAGGCCTGTGGCCAATACGTAATCGAGGACTTATGTCTCTCTCGTTATGAAAAACGGCGTTCCTCTGTAGTAAGAGTGTACTTTTGCCATTTTTTGTTGTGATGAAGGGTTGTGTGTGTCGTTGGGATCTACAACTGGGTTAGGTTGGCCCACAGAAGCACATGTGTAAGTCTGGTACCGGGGCTCTTAAAGGGGCCCTCTCTGTTCTGTGTTTTTTTCTTAGTGAAACTCAGATAGCAGGTTAGCACATGAGCTATGTGAAGCTGTTAGATGCTTCATGTAGCATGCTATGACTGGGTCATGCTCTACTTTGTCATTACATCGTATCAGGGGTGAGGGGTCGTAAAGGGGTGAACTGGTAAACCTTTCCTCCCCTTTTCTGATTGGTCAGGGGTTCCTGTCACGTTGCTGTTTGGCACGTTACAGGGTGGGGGGGGGGGGTTTCCTGGTCCCACGCCCTGAAAAATTGGGCGTGTGCACCGCGGAAATTCCCCCGCCATAGAGTACGTCACTGAGCGTGTTTCTATTGGTAAGACTTCTGTGAGTTGTTCAGGTTCCATGTTATGGATCTGTTTCAGGGAGTTGTCAGAGCTCCTCCTCACGAAGCTCCTCCTCAGGGAGAAGTGCCTTCTGTGAGTTCGGACTCTCCTTCCCAGTGAGGGAGCCTCCTCAGAGTTTCAGAGCCTCCTCCTCAGATTGTCAAGGTGAGTAGAACTTCAAAAAGGAGTTCTGCTCTATTGTATGTGTATTCGATTCAATTCGATTATTGAGTGTGTATTGGTTCGGTGCCTCCTCCTCGGAGAGCCCTAACCCAAGTGTTACATAGCTCAATGTTGCAATATTTCTTTTCAATCTATACAGCTCGCGTGGGAAGTCTCTCTGGGGATTCCCGTCTCCTCCCTGTGGCGGGATGTAAAAAGGAAAACAATTTTACCCTCAGCCGCGTCACGTGGGATTCATGTCAGTCTGTGTTTCTTTCTTTTTTAATAAAAAGAGGAAAGAACATAAAGCACGACGGCTCCTTGTCGTTCTCCCAGGCGACTTGGAGGAACAATGTCTGGTGTCTTGTTAGACTATCCATGTGTTTGGGTCTCGACGCGTACATAGTGCTGGCTCGGGGTGTTTCTGATAAGAATCACGCATGGGGCTGGTACGCCTTGGTTGCTCATTATTAAAACGGCGTTTTTATAGGGCAACTGGGATCGAGGTTTTCTCTTCCGAGCGACTGTTACTAGGTCTCGACGAATTCTCGTTTATATCTGGGAGATGTTAACGGAATAGATCAAAACATAGGTAGAGGTTTCTCACGCCCTTGGCGTGGGCCACTGAGCACGGTACGAATGGGACCATCTGGGTGGCGCCCTCTTTTCATGTTTTAGATCGACACGCGTACCTACCCCCTCTCTTGGAGTGGGGATGTCGGCGTGATTAGGGCAAAGGACTGAGTCTGGTCACGCTGGTCCAGGTTAGTTAACCCGTTGTCCGCCGGGGACGCAGATCTTCTGTTCTGGTACCCTGAGGGACTTGTGCTTTTTTCGGGGGGAAAAATGCCGGGTCGGCCCGGGTGTCACAGGGTTGGGCGTTATGGAGACCCTTTGTTGGGTACATGTTGTACCCTGTGCTTCCTTTCGCCCCTCTCTTACGCATGGCGAAGAGGGGGCTGTTGGGGTGGTCTTATGGACCTCCTCTGGCATCCCTGTGTGCTTCCCGGTCTGCCGGGCCCGGTCCAAAGTTGTGTTTCGTCGACCCGTAGGCCTGGGATAACCCCGTTTTGAAAACTGAAACACTTGTACTGCGGTATAGCCAGTGTATACCCGCAGGTGTGTTTGAGTTTTTTCTTGAGGGGTTATAGGAACAACCACTGCATGTGGTACCAAGAGGGTGGTTGATTCCCTGGTGTGTTGGAGCGGAGTCAACTCCCGGGTTACCCGGTTGAGTGTGCCCCTGCACGTTCATGACGTCTGCCAATCGTGTCAGCCTTCTCTGCCTCGGCCCCTCTGGGTGGTTTTTTTTTTGGTGGAGGCTTTGTCATGGTGCGCAACAATGCCAGCATACGCCCCTTCCGCCGGGGGTGCTGTTTTCAGTTGACCCCTTTGGCGCCTGTCTCGTCCGCAGTGCTCCAGGCTCGGGTCAAATGCCTGCTGCCTGGATTGAGGGATCGACCTCTTCTGGAGGTCGTCTCCCCAGTGCGCTGCCTGCTCCCGCTGTAGTGTAGCCTCTTGAGTGCTTCGAGTTACAGCCATGCTGACTGCCTGAGTGTGCCAGGGTCAGTGTGCCAGGCGGCATGCTAGTGGGGGGAAGGGCCCGCTCTTGGATGGGCCCTGTCCAAATACGCTGGCGATGTGGGGGGCGGTGTCACTAGTGACCGCCTGGTGAGGTCTTGATGCTGTGGCGTCGTTGACCTCTCCGGGCCCCCTTTTTTCCGGGGGGCTCCAGTCCCTTCTGGGTCTGGGTCTTCCTTCGCGCTCCGCTGCTACGGCCTTGCCACGGGGGTTGAGTTTGCTCTTGACCCCGTGATTTTGGGGGCGGTAACGAGGTTTGTTCCTTCCGTTCGTTCCCTGGTGGCATGCGGGTTGTGCATTTGCGTAGTCGTGGGATCAAGCCACGGTCTGCTCACCCTGTGCGTTGAGTTGCTCGAGTTCCTCTTCGCACGGTCGGATCCGTCTCCCTCCCGTCCTCCAATAGGGAGGGTATCCTCCATTAGGGAGGGTCGGGGGGGCTCGGTCCTCCCCGGTCTGATGGTTGTGGGGGGCCTCAGCGGGGTACATTTGTCAAGCTTTTAGCTCCCGCTCAGCTCCTGTTGTGCAATATGACACTGAGCGGAAGCTAGCATGATATAGAACGATAGGTTATGAATATAACCGTAGTTCTATGAATGCTAGTGACGCTCAGCGTCTGGACACCACTGCAGCCCTTGATCTTTCATTGTGGTGAAATTCTTTGGGAAGGAGATGAGTGTGGCCCCACCCCTGCTTATGTAGGTAGCAGATGGGGGTGTGGTCAGACGGATGTTGGTATGTAAAGGTACATTTTTAAAGTTATTCAGTGCATATACACTGGAGCGAGATATGTGCAATATGACGCTGAGCGTCACTAGCATTCATAGAACTACGGTTATATTCATAACCTATCGTTTACTATGATATACTCCTGACTGCATCGTCTTTCCAAACTCGCACACACACACAGAGAAAGGGAGAGTGCCGCTCCCCCCCCCCCCATTTCCCTTTCCTCAGTCCCCACTTTCTGCTGTTCTCTCTATGGCTCTGCCTATCAGGATTAGCTTGCTAGCTTACACTAACGTAACGTTAATTTCGGGCGATGTGGGCATAAAGGAATGGCGACGATGCAAAGCATGTTAGATGCATTTGACCCGTTGTGAGGAAGAAAACAGCACAGACTTATTTCGGGTCGCAAAATAGACGCACTGCTGTGTAGCCCTGCTCTGCTTAATGCCAGCAGACATTAGCACGGACAGGGGCGGATACGACTCGCCGAGTTGCCACGGGATTTTCAAAATAAGAGTATCGATATGAACCAAACGTTGCTAGCTGCCGGAGCCATAGATATTATAGCTGGAGCTGCGCTTGGGCGGAAATGAGACCCGCCACAGGATTTTCAAAATAAGAGTATCGATATGAACCGAATGCCTATCGCACCAGTGCTACTGAAGTAAATCCATTCATCGCATAGACCGATGTTGCTGTAGCACGTGCAACATATATCTCGCACTGTACAGCCCTGTATTGTGATGAAATATAGTAATGCATCATTTAGGCACCTTTAGTTTAGTTTATTTCGTTTATAAAGGACAGTGTGTACTGACAATCATTTGCATTAAACAAATGGATGGGTGCACTAGATTTAGCAAGAAGCTATAATTTCCATCTATAGTCCTATGTACTGTAACGTTACATAGCTATTTAAGTTTATTTCGTTTATAAAGGACAGTGTGTAATGACAATCGTTTGCCTTAAACAAATAGATAGGTGCACAAAATTTAGCAAGAAGCTATCATTTACATCTATAGTCGTATGTACTGTAACGTTACATAGCTATTTAATCACAATAGTGATTTTGCGGGTCCAGTCCGCGGTACGTTGACAGAATTTGCAAAACACCTTATCGCCGGAGGCATAAAAGTCATTAGGATACTGCTCTGCTCTGAATTTAGGGCTTATTGCGGAATTTCTTAGCTTCTTGATGACGTTAACACTAGGGATGCCCCGATCGATCGGCCACCGATCGTTATCGGCCGATAATCAGTATAAATATGCGATCGGGAATTCCGATAATTAGTCATATTCGCCGATCGCGGAAACTGATCAAGTGGATATCTCACTCGCTTGTCTCAGACGCACAGGACCTGCAAACTGCTCCTCCTCCCTAGCCCCGCCCGTACCCGTGTAGAGTTTGTAAACACAGAGGAGGCGGACCTCCTCTGCTGAGTCTAGATAGTGCATTCGACCTGAGCTAACGTTAGCTACCTAGCTATCGTTACTGTTTAAACAAAATTGCCCAGTCAACTATTCACTTTTAGTAGGCATTGTCTAACGGTATTTAGCCGGCTAGCTACTGATAGCTCCGGATATCAACAAATGCCCCAGGAAGTCTAGTAGTCCATGTTGATATCTCCGTTAGCTTGCGTTAGCTTGCGTTAGCTGACGTTAGTTCACAGTTCAAAACTAAATGTCCGATTGAACTAAATAGTTGTCTTAACGTCATCTAGCCGGCTAGCAGTAGCTACAGATAGCTCCTGATATCAATGTCTTATAACATTGATTGAATGCGTATTCGAGCTGAGGGCTTGCTGAATGTGAAATGACCAAAGCATAACGTTACCAATAGGGTCCCGCTGCAGCGCCGGAGAATCCTTTTTGGAGCTGGAGGCTACTAGAGTACACACAGACAGTGGAGCTGTTTGCAGATAGCGAGCATTTTGACTTGTTGCGTGGTGGCGATGTCTCGCAGATAATACAAGTACAAGTCGAATTATATAATATATATATTTTATAAAAAAAAAAAAAAAAAAAAACTTTTTATATAAAATAAATTGTAATTTCTTTTTAATCAAAAACGATCGGTATCGGATCGGTATCGGCCGATATGGCTCACGACGATCTGTGATCGGTATCGGTGGCAAAAAACGTGATCAGGGCATCCCTAGTTAACACCGAAGCAGCGAGACGGCAGACGCTTGGACACCGCTGTGTTGTGTGTAACACGCAGTGAACCCCGCCTCCCCGGTCATGTTTGCTTTGCAACAAACGTTCCACCCAAAATCGGAATTTCAGTCCAGATTAGGCCAAATTCTGCAATATTCCACGTTTTGCAGTTGATTCCATTTTTATTGGTCAATTCCGTGATTCCGTCCACGATTCCGTGAACGCGGATTTCATATGGCTCTAGGTGCAGGTCAAAACAGGTCACAGCTTATTTCGCAGGAGATTATAATATTTTTTTTTGTATCCTTTATTTTTTTCATACTATTCACATTGTCAATTGACTTGATACAGTTTAATTTGGTTGCTGTACTGTAACTAGGGTATTAATTAACAAAGTTAAAAAAAAAATGAAAAAATGTAAGAATCGAAATGCAAACATGCTACTTCCGGTTCCGGAACCGGAAGTTAGGAACCGGTTCTCGGTGCCCAACCCTACTTGGGACACACTGCTTTGAGACAGGATGGTACCGATATACTGATATTGTCCAACTCTTAATCAACCGATATCAACCGATACCGATATATGCAGGGTTTCCCCCCCCAAAAAACTGAATAATTTCAGGTAATTAACATTACATATGTCTTGTTGTGTAATTAACATAACATTATGCATACTTTTGACAATAAATAAAATCTGAATTTGTTCTTACTTGCTTGCCTGGGTAAATAAAGGTTATAGATCGTTATCGGCCGATAATCAGTATAAATATGCGATCGGGAATTCCGATAATTAGTCATATTCGCCGATCGCGGAAACTGATCAAGTGGATATCTCACTCGCTTGTCTCAGACGCACAGGACCTGCAAACTGCTCCTCCTCCCTAGCCCCGCCCGTACCCGTGTAGAGTTTGTAAACACAGAGGAGGCGGACCTCCTCTGCTGAGTCTAGATAGTGCATTCGACCTGAGCTAACGTTAGCTACCTAGCTATCGTTACTGTTTAAACAAAATTGCCCAGTCAACTATTCACTTTTAGTAGGCATTGTCTAACGGTATTTAGCCGGCTAGCTACTGATAGCTCCGGATATCAACAAATGCCCCAGGAAGTCTAGTAGTCCATGTTGATATCTCCGTTAGCTTGCGTTAGCTTGCGTTAGCTGACGTTAGTTCACAGTTCAAAACTAAATGTCCGATTGAACTAAATAGTTGTCTTAACGTCATCTAGCCGGCTAGCAGTAGCTACAGATAGCTCCTGATATCAATGTCTTATAACATTGATTGAATGCGTATTCGAGCTGAGGGCTTGCTGAATGTGAAATGACCAAAGCATAACGTTACCAATAGGGTCCCGCTGCAGCGCCGGAGAATCCTTTTTGGAGCTGGAGGCTACTAGAGTACACACAGACAGTGGAGCTGTTTGCAGATAGCGAGCATTTTGACTTGTTGCGTGGTGGCGATGTCTCGCAGATAATACAAGTACAAGTCGAATTATATAATATATATATTTAAAAAAAAAAAAAAAAAAAAAACTTTTTATATAAAATAAATTGTAATTTCTTTTTAATCAAAAACGATCGGTATCGGATCGGTATCGGCCGATATGGCTCACGACGATCTGTGATCGGTATCGGTGGCAAAAAACGTGATCAGGGCATCCCTAGTTAACACCGAAGCAGCGAGACGGCAGACGCTTGGACACCGCTGTGTTGTGTGTAACACGCAGTGAACCCCGCCTCCCCGGTCATGTTTGCTTTGCAACAAACGTTCCACCCAAAATCGGAATTTCAGTCCAGATTAGGCCAAATTCTGCAATATTCCACGTTTTGCAGTTGATTCCATTTTTATTGGTCAATTCCGTGATTCCGTCCACGATTCCGTGAACGCGGATTTCATATGGCTCTAGGTGCAGGTCAAAACAGGTCACAGCTTATTTCGCAGGAGATTATAATATTTTTTTTTGTATCCTTTATTTTTTTCATACTATTCACATTGTCAATTGACTTGATACAGTTTAATTTGGTTGCTGTACTGTAACTAGGGTATTAATTAACAAAGTTTAAAAAAAAATGAAAAAATGTAAGAATCGAAATGCAAACATGCTACTTCCGGTTCCGGAACCGGAAGTTAGGAACCGGTTCTCGGTGCCCAACCCTACTTGGGACACACTGCTTTGAGACAGGATGGTACCGATATACTGATATTGTCCAACTCTTAATCAACCGATATCAACCGATACCGATATATGCAGGGTTTCCCCCCCCAAAAAACTGAATAATTTCAGGTAATTAACATTACATATGTCTTGTTGTGTAATTAACATAACATTATGCATACTTTTGACAATAAATAAAATCTGAATTTGTTCTTACTTGCTTGCCTGGGTAAATAAAGGTTATAGAAATGTAAAAAAAAAAATTAAATAAAAATAAAAATATTTGAAAACCGATACCGATATTTTCCGATATCACATTTTAATGCCAATATCGGCCGATAATATCGGACATCCCTAGTTAAAACATTTTAAACTAACGTTAGCATTAAGCTAGTTAACAACGCTTCCGGTCCTCTTTCACTCGTCTCTCGTAAGCTACGTCATCCCCCGCTAAGAGTCACGGGAAATGTAGTAAATACAACAGTCCTTCCATAATTCCATGAATTATGACAGTAGCCACTACAGTAACATCATTAAGTCTGCTATAAGCCATTATCCCTCTCGTGTGTGTCTTTATGCAGATCTTTATGCAGTTTTAAAGCACCTTGGCTTTGTTCTGAATGCACTTTGTTGTAGTTATCCTACAGAGAAAAGAAAATGCACTTGACTTTAATGCACATTTTGTTGTATGCAAAGAGAAAATGTTTAAATTGTACAATCTTTCAGCATTCAGTCTGGAATTAATGTATGCATTCAAAAGTGCTGAATAAATGTTTTATGGGCCCATAATAGCGATTATTAATATTATTTAAGTTAAGTTTTGCCATAATCATGTCTTTTGCCATAATCAGGTAGCTGAAAAAAAAATACATTATATATATATTTATATTAAACATTTTCGGCCTTTCGGCATTCGGTTTTCGGCCAACTGTTCCCTATTTTCGGTATCGGTTTTGGCCAAGAATTTCCCCTTCGGTGCATCCCTAATCTTATTGAATGTAAATTGTATTTATTCATTATTTTAAATGTATTTATTTTCAATTCTGTATTGAGATGGTTACACGACTAATACAAATGTGCTGGAGCAGAGGATGGGCAACAAGAGAAAATAAAGACAAGAACAAGAAAAGTAACATACCGATATCCTGATGGTCTGTGGGCTCCTCCTTCAGCCCAGTGGAAATATCCATGGTTGGTTCTAGTGTGTCCTGAGCCTCTTCTTTCTTCAGTCTCATCAGTAGGTTGCTGGGTGGATCTGTTGTCATACAAACAAGCAGCCCTTCAGTGACATGTTTATTTTTGGTAAGTCAATAGAGGGGGTAAATTATAATAAGGGGAATGTCACCCATTGTAAGAATCCACATTATGTGAAAGAGATCTGAAACATCTGTGTGGCGAGATTGATTGGTTTACTGTCTGGGACAACACATCTAAAAACCCTAACCACAAACAGATGGACTTCAATTACTTATAGACTTTACCTCACTCCTCGACAACATCACCTCGTGAAACACCCCTTTAGGCTAGTGCGTTTCTTATTGTAATGACTATTGTTTTTCTCAATAAAAACAATTGATAACAAAAAATCTAAATAATTTGTGTATGTTCTTCCTGTGCCCCAAGTTTCTCAAGTTTCAAGTTTCTTTAATATTTGTCATACAGAAGTACAAATACTTTTATACAAAATGCTTCTTACTGTTACGCTCCAGAGACTGTGCAAGACAAGATAAGTATGAAATAAAATAACATAGTAAAATTAGAAGTAAAAAAATGAGGTCACAGTGTTCAGTTTAGACATATGTACAATGTTCGATGCAGAATAGACGTAGTTACCATACAATATACAATACTGTGCAGTGTACTAATATACAATACTATATAGTGCAAGGCAGAAATGGGACGAGGTGCAATTTAGGTACAATTCACAGTAGGTGTACGAGTTGTAGTGCAAATCCTTTATCAATAAATATAAAGTGTAAAGTGTGTTTGTGTGATCTAAAGTGTGGAGAGTGGGTGCTGCAGTGTGTTGTTTGTTTGAGTGAGTGTGTGCGTGTGGGTGTGTGTGCTGTGTGCATTTGATGGTTGTTGCATAGTGTTTATTGTTCGTTTAGCAGCCTGATGGCCTGGGGATAGAAGCTTCTTCTGAGGAACAGGACAGTTCAGTCAGTATTCGTGAACATGCACCGCTCTCTCCTAAAGCTAGAAATCATGGAGAGAACCCTCCGATCTGTGATGTCACTGGGATGTAAAGTCTGGGGCTGCAGCATAGACAATGAACAGGGCTATGACTTCATGAAGCCAGGCGTTTGTGTGAGCTCTTACACCCAAATGAGGGTTTCATTATGGTTCACACCTAGCAATGCTAGAATATAACCTGCATGTAGGTGTAAGAGCTCACACAAATATTAAAAAGCCATCACTTCATAAAGTCAGAGCCCCATTCATTGACAGGAGAGTGGTGCATGTTCACTGAGTGAGCTGTCCTGGGGCGCAGGAAGAACAGTGCTGATTGTAGGCAGGAATGAGTGATGGGCATGGGACGGCGATCTTCGCTTTGTCGTCTTTGCTCCACCGTTGGGACACTTGAAAGAGGCTTGATCCCACAGGCATTGCTCAGGAGCGTGACACATTTGTTGTCATACCATTTGACTGCAAGTACCCCTTCAGCAGACTTGTAATCAAGAGCTCCACATCCTCTCTGCATCAGCTCTTTGTCTTCTATCAAGCAAGCTCCACCGATGCGGTTTGGTCGGGCCCGCGCACACCGAGTCTGACGTATGCAGCGAACAGGTCTATAAGGCTGAGTTAAGTTCAACACATTTTTCAATGAGAGATAGTGACTCAAAATGTGCTCTTCCAAATCGCTGAGCAGACTATTAAAGGGATTACGTGTATATTTCAGAATTTAGTTTGTAATGAATTAATCAATCAAGCAATCCATTCATCCACTTACTTCCATAACCTATCTTTGGTGTTGCTGTCCCATGGCCATGATCCTCGTCATCTTCATCTGCATGTGGAACCACTTTGTCATCTGCATCAAAGAGTATGGGGTTGTTATGCAGTCAGAAAGGCTATGAAGTGTTCTCCTCACTCAGCCCTGATGTTGTATCAAAGTAGTTTGCATTCTCACCATCTTCCTCCAATTTAACGTCAACACTTGCATCACTGTGTTTTTGTGATGTATCAAAGTAGTCTGCATCTTCCTCATCCTCTTCCAGCTTAACATCAACACTTGCATGGCTGTATTTTTGTGATGTTGTATCAAAGTAGTCTGCATCTTCCTCATCTTCTTCCAACTTAACTTCAACACTTGCATGGCTGTGTTTTTGTGTTCTGGAGGAGTCAGAGAGGCTGCTAGATGGTTCTCTCAACCCGAGGTGTGAGGGGTGACAAGGGGAGGCCATATTCACAGGAATCTCTGGGGACGATAAGAGGAACTGTCAGTTCATTTTACATTAATCCGAACATATAAAGAAGTGGTTCAAATGAAAATCCTGTAATAGATGTTATTTCTATGATCTTGGACAAATTAGATTTGATTAGATTCAAATGTACTGTCAATGGCAAGAATCTAACCAGAGTGCAAATGTAACAGTAAAGTGCATTAACAATATACAATGTACAAGTGATTAAATGTGATATAAATATTAGGGGTGCACCGATATATCGGTCGGGTATCGGTATCGGCCGATAAGTGCCTTGTTGACTGCTATCGGCCTATCGGCCGATAAGCTCAAATGTGCCGATAGCAGTCGCCGATAAATACCCATCAATTTGTGTAGCGTCAAAAGGCAAAAAAAAAAAGTTCACTCGCGCGATCTACCTGCACAACGCCCGCCGTCCCCCCCACACACACACAATCTACTGCATCAAAGTAACTATTTATGATTAACAAGGCATTCGTTTTGTGGCATTAGCGTTATATAGTTAGTGTTACACGGACAATAACATCAGCATATTATTATTACCCATAGCAGCAAGGCATTACTCCGAGTCCGTTCATTAGCTCGGTTCCATTCCGTTGCTCATTCCGTACCCAACTACACATTCTGCAATCTGTTAATAAAGTTTTCAACCAGACAAATGTATAGAAAGGCTTTGTTTTATTATAACATTTGTTGCAGTAAAATCATTATGTCTCATTTGGTCATGCGTGGAGCGCCGGTCGGCGGGCCGGGCAGCTAACGTAGCTACGTTATTAGCTATTAGATGCAAGACTAACGTTACTGGTGAAAATGTGATTTGCGTTGGAATACTCCTTTGTCAACTTGCTGTACTTTGCTTGCAGGTCTGCAGTCATTATTGCTGCATTATGAATAGCCGCAACTTTAGCCAAGGTAACGTTATGGCTAAACCTTTAACAATAGTTAACGCTAGCTTTCGGTTAGCTGTTCAATGCTATTAATAACACAACTCCCCGTCAACACCCTCTCTCGGGAAGATGGCATTTAAGAAAGTATCTGCTGTTAAAATGAAGTGTTACACGTTCAATAACAAGCATATTATTTACCCGAAGATAGCAGTAAACAAGGCATTACTCCGTTAGTACGTTCATAGCTCGGTTCCATTCCGTTGCTCATTCCGTACCCAACTACACATTCTGCAATCTGTTAATAAAGTTTTCAACCAGACAAATGTATAGAAAGGCTTTGTTTTATTATAACATTTGTTGCAGTAAAATCATTATGTCTCATTTGGTCATGCGTGGAGCGCCGGTAGCTACGTTAAATGTGTTCTGCTCTCGCAAACAGAACATGCCCGGAAGTAGAAAAATTTATAAACGCTTGCCGATTGGTGGTAAGGACAGCAGGAGGTGGGTGCTAGCGGTCACCGGTGTGGCGTAATTGGCCGAATCGACTGTCAATAAAAAAAATGGTCCCATTGCATTGGTTGAAAGCTCTGGTTGAGAGAATAGTATCCTGCTGCAGGCCGCAAGAATGGTTCCATTGCATTGGTTGAAAGCTCTGGTTGAGAAAATAGTATCCCTCTGCAGGCCGCAAGACGATACTGGGAGAGAGATAGTGATACCATAAACATATTTCTTGATGTTTCCTTTTTTTAAGTAAGTAAAGAGGCCTACAAATACAAACATACACATACAAATATACAGTAGTTTCATTAAAAAAAAAAAAAAAATTAAAAAAAATTAAAAAAAAAAAAAAAAAATTACAAATACTTATATACAAATATACAAATATCGGTATCGGTATCGGCCGATAGTGTTAGTTGAACAATCGGTATCGGTATCGGCGGCCAATTTTCATATCGGTGCATCCCTAATAAATATATAACAAGCTACTGGTAATATATGCTAGAGACTGATGTATGTACAGTATAATTATGCTATAGAGTGATAAAGGTATAAAAGGTGGAACAGATATAAATATACTATGGTAGTAACTAGTAAGTCATGCTTGTTTAAATATACTATATGGTAGTAAGTCTTGCTGGTAGAAATATACTATGGTAGTAAGTCATGCTTGTATAAATATACTATATGGTAGTAAGTCTTGCTGGTAAAAATACAAGTCATGCTGGTATAAATATATACTATAGTAAGTCATGCTTGTATAAATAATTGGTAGTAAGCCATGCTTGATAAATACTGTATACTATGGTAATAAGTCTTGCTGGTATAAATATAGTAACTAAGCCATGGTTGGCCAGTGGTATGTAGGGGTGGGACGATACATCGATCCAGATCGATACATCGATGTAATTATCAACAATCGAATCGGATCGATGCGATGTAATAAGATCGATTCATATCGATACTCTTATTTTGAAAATCCTGTGGCGAGTCTCATATCCGCCCAAGAACAACAGCAGTAGCTCCGTGTTATTTAAATGTTATTTAAACATAAACAATATAATACATAATAAATGTAGGCCTATACATGATCATGCAACATCAACAAATTGTTGTAGGAACGGTTTGGGAGAGGGAGGTTGTGAGTTTTGAGTTCCAAAAAATGTAGCTTAAAGTTTAAAGCTCAATATATAAAAACGTGGCACTTTACAGTGAACAGGAGGTCTATTTGTATTAAAAACAATAGATTGATTTTCCTTTAAATGTCTGGAAGAGCTCAAAAATACAAATGTCAAATGATATTTTCATTACCTTTTTTTTGTTGATCTAAATGTTACTGATTGTGTTAAATGGGCATATGATATCATCTCATATCGATCGCAGGCACCTGAATCTAATCGTATCGTATTGTATCGTGAGAGACTTTGTGATATCGGCAAATATCGTATCGTTGTCCAAAGAATCGATATCGTATCGTATCATGATTAAACTGGTGATTCCCACCCCTAGTGGTATGTAACCTATAGAGTCGATCCTTACTCTTTTACTCTTACTGTATTACTGTATGAAGCACAATCTCAGGAGGGTCATACAGAACCAAGCATTTCACTATAATGTGTATGTAGGCCTACCTATATGTGACAAATTAAACAAAACTTGAAACTTTAGTAGGTATGGGATATAAAATGGGTCTAAATTAGGAATGAATATAGTGAAATAGATGTTATTTCTATGATCCTGGACAAATGGGTCTAGAATAGATTTCTCCCCTAAGCTACAACCAAGAAAGTAGGGCTGGAGAATTCAGTTTTCTAAGGTTTACGACTTTACGCTGGTCATGGATCCATGCAAAGGCAGTGCTTTCCCTAAACAAGGTATAGGGGTGCAGCGCCACTATGACAGTGCACCAGGGCCACCATGTGTTAAAGAAATGAATACAAATAAGAAATCTGCCGTGAAAGCTTCTGGCCAGCTTAGAAACAGACGCATGTCGTAGGAAATATTATCATGTCATTATAGATCTGTGTTGAGGAGATATCATTTTATCTTTGTACAGCTTGACTGGTTCAATATGGCCAGCTAGTATAATGTGTGTGTCTCTTTAAAAGGTCAGAAAGTGGGTTAAGCGCAGAGACGAATCGCATCGGCGATCCTACAAAAAACAATGCATGCGTGTGTGTTCCGGTGTGTGTGTGTGCTAACCGTGTGTGCTAACCGCTAACATTGAGGATAATTGCATGCCAATTAAAGACCTCTGAACAGGTCCTGCATTATTATTATTATTATTATTATAGTACCAAGGTTATCTTCCCAGCCAGCCAAAGCAAGGTTGTGCTATTACTTCCCGTAACTGGGAACCATTTTTATCTACTATTCATCATCATATCTGATGTATAATGTTACGTCTATTTCTGTGTATAATGTACGTTCTGACCAGAGCTCTTTGTCACTTTATGGTCAGACGCTAGTGTGTGAACATGATGTATCTGTCTGTAAACTGTCCTTTCATTGTGGCCACAGTGAAATAAACGTCTATTTTTTAATAACGACTCAGAATGATTACAAAACAGCTCATCTTTTGTCCTTTAATATTTTCCATAACACGCATCATTGTCTAATATGTAATTTGCTCAGTCATCTGGTTCCACTGTGTGCGTGCGCTTTCGTGTGTCGTGTTAAACTATTGTGCAACCTTATACAACTAAATAACTACTTTGGAAATTACTGAACTTATTGAAATTATGTTTTTAAGTTGCAGGAAATTACAGCAAATGGCTTTTTTGCTTTTATTTTCACTCCCCCATCAGGACCACCCCCTAGTTGCAACTCAGTAACATCTTGAAAGGTATGGTTTTTACAATACCGTCATCAACAACACACTCATATGATGCCATATGATGTCAGTAAGTCTCAGTACAGTGAAACATTTAGCTGTTTTGTCTCTCAAATCCAGCACATTGGATTTGAAATGGAACAATGACCTTGAGGTTAAAGTGCAGACATCATCCAAAGTTCACATCCATATCAGGTGAACCTTGTTGGAATTGTAGCCCCCCCTTTTTTTTTTATATTTTTTGCACAAATCTCTCCAATATTCAACACATATCTTTCTACATCACAATATGCAACGTCCAAGATTTGCTTTTTTCTTTTTTTGTAAGAACATACAAAACATGTAAAAGACTCATACAAATACATTAAAAACTGACATGGAAATTAAAAAAAGACTTACTAAAAAAAATACTATACATTGTGCATATATATCCCTGATGCACATACTTTACATGTAGACCGATCTACCTGCAAGCAGGTATGTGCTGCATCTTCTATCGGGATGCCATCCTTCTCCATATTGCATGTGAGAGAATGCGTCTCAGATATATGTAGGTGTGCATGAGAGCATGCATGCATGTGTGTCTCAGATATATGTGCGTGGGTACGTGTATCACGTAAGTATGTGTGCATGCCTCATACGTGTGTGTGTGTGTGCATCTTTCTGGTGTGTGACTGTACTCCTACCTCTTGTGTGTGTCTCGTATCCATGTGTGCCTCTGCCCCCTATGTGAGTGTGTATCTCAGGTATGTATATGTATGTGCGTCTCAGCTACGTATGTGTGTGTCCCCTATGTATGTGTATATCCCCCATATGTGTAAGTGAGAGCCTATGCTTCAACTATGTGTATATGTACGTGTGTGTATGCCTATTTCCTATAAATGAGTATGTGCATGTATGTGTGCCCCTGGCATGTATATCTCAGCCTTGTGCATATGAGTGTGTGTAAATCTATTATGTACACATACGAATATGTGTATCCTAGATACGTGTATGCGGCTAAACATGCGCATATGAGAGTGTGATAGAGACGGTGGCCATTCCATAGATACACCATCCAGACATAAAATCTATGCATATACATACATAATACAATATAAAGTACAAGTACCATCAGATCAGATCCCCTTTTTCACATTCATCCTTGATACCATTGTAATCCCACCTTAATAATTTGTCCCCAGACCGTTCAGTCAGGTGTAGAAAACTGTCCCATACCTCAGCAAAGATATCCTCTTTCCCTACGACTCTATATGTCACCCAGGGAGCGAAATAAACTTTTTGACTCACCGGCCAGTGGCGGGTAGATGGGAAGAGTCTACCCGCCAAGCATATTTCTTACCTGCCAAAAATGTTTTGATTAAAAAAAAATATATATATATTTTATATAAAAAAAATAAATTTTTAAATAAAATATATATTATATAATCATACTTGTAGTTGTATTATCTGCGAGACATCGCCACCACGCAATAAGTCAAAATGCTTGCTATCCGCAAACAGCTCCACTGTCTGTGTGTATACTTGAGTAGCCTCCAGCTCCAGCAAGGATTCTCCGGCCCTGCAGCTAGACCCTATATTCAGCTAGACCAGGGGTGGCCAACCAGTCAGAGACTAAGAGCCACAAAAATGACTGTGGTACCACAAAGAGCCACACCATATACCAGCGTTTCTCAACCTTTTTTTTCAGTCACGGCACCCTTCATGTGTTTATAGGTCTCACCCTCTGGCCTCTGAAGTAGCTAATGTCTTTTTTATTTGGGCCTCACAGGGTTAAAAGTACCCTGTGAGACCCACGGTTGCAAAATTACAAAATCACTTTTAGCCATTTAAAAAAATAATGTTTATTTCAAAATTTTTAAAGGGGAACTATTTTACTATTTCTTTCACTATTTGGGCACTTTTACACAATTCATGTGAGTCTATGGAACACCTAGGTTTTTTTCAAAAAAAATGCATTGTTTTGTATTTCTAATCAAGTACTAAAAACCGCATTTTTCTACCTCAAGATCTTAAGCCGTTTTGAGGCTTAACTGAACTGCCACATCAACTGCCACATTATTATGCAGCTGAGAAATCTCTGACATCACAGATATGCACATTTTCAGATGACTCAGTTCAGTGAGGGTGAATATTGTGAGAGGAGAATTGGAAGAATGCGCCAATATGAGAATTAGAGACATATATCATATTAATATAAGTCCACATAGCTAAGAAACAATGGTAAACACTGAAAAAGGCCATTTATAAGATAGTTCCCCTTTAAGCACATGTATAGTCAATTGGTCCTGTTGTTCAGCCTCACAATGCTATTTTATAGTAAATGTGTTTATATGTCCCACCCTCTGGCCTCTGAAGTTGCTAATTTCTTTTTAATTTGGGCCTCACAGGGTTAACCTCTTAAGCCCGAGATATACAGTAAAAGTGTATATTTTCAGCATTACGTTTGTTTACCAATTATTTTAACTGTTATTAGTGAAATATAAGATTATAGAAATCTCAGGGCATTGAGTCGGAAACCGGCGCATATTGACAGGAGGAAGTGGCACAGCCAAAAGTGAGTGTAGTCTTTTGAAGGAAGAGACTCAGGGCTTTCAAATTTCGAAAAACTACCCTACCCAGCTCACACCAGCCCCTGTCAATCATCTGACTTCTGGATTTACTTTTTAATTTCTCTTATTTTTTCGGATTATCTCCCACAAACCTGAACGTTATTGCCATAAAAGAGAACGCAGTTAGTTTCTCTACCTTTCTGTGAATGTCTTGCAAAAAACGGTGTTGCAATATGATGAAAAATGGTGGAGAAATTTACATTATAAAAAAGATGGCAGAATTCAGTACTGTATCTACAAAACCTTCTGTTTAATCATCTTCCCTTTATTCATTTGCTTAGATTTTTCAGGTCTGGTCAATTTTAGCATGGTGTTATTCACAGTCAAAGATAATTTTTTTTTTAAATAGAATTGATATTCTCCTTTGGTTCATTACAATTTACTCAAGCCTAGTAACAGACACACTATTTCTGACACTGATCCATATATGTCCCTAGATTCAGATACCAAGAACATGCAAATGGACCATTTAAAAAAAAATAAAAATGTTTATTCTACGTCCTTATGGAATGAGTAAAAAAAAAAAAAAAAAAGTAAAAAAAAAAATTAAGTAAAATATTTTTTTTTAATTTTTTTTTATGGATGGAAGAGCCGCACATTGACGGGCAAAGAGCCGCATGCGGCTCGCGAGCCGCGGGTTGGCCACCCCTGAGCTAGACCCTACATTCAGCATGCAAGGATTCTCCGGCGATGCAGCTGGACCTATTTATAACGTTACCGTTCTTTTGTCAAATCACATTCAACATGCCCTCAGCTAGAATACGCATTCAATCAATGTTATAAGACATTGATATCAGGAGCTATCTGTAGCTACTGCTAGCCCGGTAGATAACGTTAAGACAATTTAGTTTACTGGGACAGATGGATCAACGTGAGCTAGCTAAGCTAGCTAACGAGGGAACGGAGGTATTATGCACTCGAGTAGACTATTGCTGGAGCATTTGTTGATATCAGCAGCTATCAGTAGCTAGCCAGCTAGATACCGTTAGACAATGCCTCGTCATGTATTAAACTAAAAGTGAATAGTTGACTGGGTCATTGTTTAAACAGTAACGTTAGCTCTTGGAGGTCCGATATAGACTAGAGCAGATGGAAGTAAACAAGCCAAATGATAGCTTCCGATTGGTCATTTGCTTTTTTTCTCATGAAACCAGTCACATCACTCTACTGTGATTGGACCGTTGACTTGAGTGTGCGATGTGGGACTTGTAGTTTTTTAACGATCTCGCGGCGGAGAAAACAAAGACGAGCGGCTATAATCTGTACTCGCACAAGAGTATCGTTATCATAGATAGTATAATATATATATATATATTATATCTATGATCGTTATGAACTACACGTCTACACGCCACACAGCGGGCAGCCCTCTAAGTGTCATGCGCCAAAGGTAAAAACAGACCGCCCCTGGCGGGCGGCGGGCTTTAGTTTCGGTCCCTGATGTCACCCTTTCATATGATGCTGTCCGGAACATTAGTTCCATCCATTCTTTAAAAGTAATATCAACGGGTGATTTCCAATGTCGTAATGCAATTCTACATCCTGATATCATGGCCATTCTATACCACATTCCCTGGTATTTAGGCAGTTTAATCCCTTTCGGTACTATACCCAAAACACATGCCATTGGGGAGTTATTTATCTTCACATTCAGAACCTTACTTAGGAGTTAGGAATATCACAATTTGATCCCACATTTTCCGGACCTTCTCACATTCGTATAGCATATGTAGTAAAGTGCCTGTCTCCTTCTCACATCTCCAGCAGATGTCACTGTCCCTTAATTTTAGTCTGGCCAGTTTACTAGGCGTCCAATAGCTTCTGTTCAACACTTTGTAAAAGATAAGTTGTGATTGTGCCTCCCGAGAGAATTTACCCCATTTGGACACCAGCTTCTCCCACATTTCCTCAGTAATATCCTCACGTACATCGTTCTCCCAGCTCAGCCTCAGACCCGCCAACTTGGGTGCATTGTATTCTCTTATAACATCATAGAATCTTGACGCACCGCCTTTCCTACGCCATCCTTTATAAAATATTTCTTGAATTGCAGTAATCGGGCCACACTTTGGCCCTCCCATTGATGACGATATACAATGTCTAATCTGTAGGAATTTATAGAAGTTTTTATTATCTATACCAAAATCCTCTTTAATATCCTCAAAAGGTAAAACCCCATCTTCCCTGGCTATATCACCTATTACATGTATCCCCCTTTTAATCCAGTCGTCCCATATGACTGATTTCTTACCAATCTTTCGTTTTTTATTATACCATATAGAGCAGGGGTGGGCAATTATTTTTCCCGGGGGGCCGAATGAGCAACTGAAAATATGTTGGGGGGCCGGGCCAAAATTCCAAACTCAATTATGCATAATATACATTTTATTTCTATATAAAAAGCAGTAAATGGCATTGTTTTGACCCCTGGTAAGAGTGTATGTTATTATTTGGCAATTAAAAGGTGAGGTTAGCTTTCAAAAATATCATTTATTCAAATAGAATTTATTTCCAAAATGATAAACTAAATGTGAAACATGAATAACGAGTTTCTATTGTTTCTATTGAAACAAGGATTTTCTTAGCTTTCTAAAGACATCACATCATCTTATAGCAAAAATAAACAAGACATGTCACTGTACTGTGTAAAGAAAAGTGTCCCCGTTTTGTAGCCTTTTTTACTTTACATGCCTATATTAAACATTTAAGAAAAAAAAATATCAAGTGTCCCATTTCACTTGTTATATTTCCACATTTTAGTGTTCTTCAGTTCTTTTTTGTTTCATTCAGTGTGAGAAATCCAGTCTCTGTTGAGCTTTAACAAGTCCATCAAAGTCAGGTTGCATGTCTGAGGTGGAGATGCGAAGCAAAGCTGCCAGATGTTCATCAGTGAGAGAGGATCTGTACCTGGACTAAATGTCATGACTGAGAATGTCTGTACACATATGTAGGTGGATCAAAAGAGAACCAACATCTTCTGAGCATGTCTCCTAAGCGTATATTGTGCGTGTGAACGTTGACATGAAGAAAAAAAAAGTATAAAAAAAAAAAAAAAAAAAATTAAAAAAAAAAAAAAAAAAAAAAAAATTATTATCATGTAATCTTTCGCGGGCCGGTCAGAATCATCCCGCGGGCCGGATGCGGCCCGCGGGCCGTACAATGCCCAGGTCTGATATAGAGGCTCTTGTAGTTAAATATGGGCTATCACCAGTCAGCCTGTGCGACTGATTCCAAGTTTCCCTGACAAATGCCATTAGAGGGTTCTTAAAAGGTATAGGTCTGTCTGATTGTGTCAGGAAGGATTCCAGAGATGAGGGATATAACATTTCCTCCTCCATCTTGACCCAAGCAGGTGCCTCCTCAGTCGAGTGATTCAATTTGGAGAGCTGGGAGAGCGAGAACGCAGTGATACCAGTCTAGTTTAGGCAGGGATAAGCCGCCATTTTCCTTTGCTGAATACATTTTGGCCCGTCCAAATAGCGGCCTTTTGCCCCCCCACAGATATACATTAATGACTTTGTCATACTGTTTGAGTAACTGGGTCGGGAGAGTCATTGTAGCCCCTTTTTATACATACAGTAGTCCCCCCGTTTTAGGAGACTACGGGTGTTTTCACACCTGTAGTTCGTTTGCTTTGTTCCGATTCAGGGACTATTATGATACAATTGTTGCACTTGATTCTTAGTTCGTTTGTGTTCACACGGCTGTGTTCACACGGACCAAAACAAACGCACGCGCGAGCAAACTATCACTCATTGGTCAGATTTTGGGGTGTGCCCCCCCCCCCCCAACCCTGAATCTCCGCGTTACATTGAAATCGGGGAGGAGAGAGCGGGGGAGCAAATGAATGAATGTGGATGAGAGCCGTGATGTAAGTGGTTGCAGATACGGCTGTGGGGGTGCTAGAGACATGATCGAATAGTCTTTTATGCGCCTCAATCTCCTGAACACGGCGCGAGCCATTCCTAATCGATCAGAACTAAATCGGCAGCAATTAAAGCCCATTTTAAAGCACCTATTATTACCCATGGACATGCGCAGATTGCCCACAGAGTCTGGAGACGCGAGATGACGCACAAATGAATGTGGACTGTTCCATCAGAGGGGGGAGCTTCGGTGGCCAGTGTCCTTTCAGCCGACCAGGATAATAAAACAATGATCCCACTAAATGGCCAGAAGCGTCTTATGGCGACATCTACAATTACCTCATTGAGTCTCCAGGTAGACTAATGTTTATATTTAAGTGCAGCGGTCTGTAGCCACTCACATTACCACCGAAGCTCCCCGATGGAACAGTCCACATTCATTCTCTCGGTGAGAGAGAGAGAGAGAGTCAGTGAGAGGGAGAGAGAGAGAGGAGGTGTTGTCTCGCACGGTGCTGCTGTTGCAGCGTCACTACAGTCACTAAACTTTCTGTACACTTGCGTGTTCTCCAGCATCTGACGAATGTGATCGATCGTCTGCCCAAATATCAACGAGGCAGTGTACCGAGTCATCGCTGCTCCACGTTGACCCACGGCTCACTATTATTATTATTGTGTCGGTTTGCTAAATCGATTGCATTCTCACAGCATACGAGTCGCGTCGGGTTCGTTTGGAAATGCGCCGAGACCACCCTCTCTAGGTGGTCTCGGTCCGCTTGTTTTGTTCCGCAACAGAATGTGATTGCTGTGTTCATATATGCCCAACTGAACCGAAATAGCGGGTAAACGCTCCAGGTTTCGGATCAACAGCTCCAAACGAGCCAGGTGTGAAAACGCCCTAAAAGTAATTAGATAAATTAACTTTATCTAAATAAAGTCATCATATTTAATATTTGGCTGCAAATACGTTTCACACAAATCATTGGGCCTCATGCAAGAACAGATATGATCCTAAATTGTTGTGAACAGTTTAACCCTCAAGAAACCTGTGGGGCGCCAATGCTACTGGCATCATATGAGACGAGACCACCTAAGGAATCCATTGGTACCAAGCATGAGGGAAGGGGGCTAAATAATGTTCCAAAGTTAGGACTTTGGTGAGGGGATAAACTATTTACTGGTCCCTTGACCTCTCACCTCAAGATATAGGAATTGTGCTGAAGGGTCTGCAATTATGTAGAAATCGACCTAAGATGTCCCCCTCTAAGTTCATTAGACCCGTTTGATATGTGGGAGTTCCGCGGACCGCGTGTCTTCAGTCTGGCTGTCTGCATGCTCACTACTGAGCGGAGGAGACACTCGGATACCCAACAGCGGTAGGGATGGGTACCGAATTCGGTACTTTTGAGGTACCGAACCGAAACACGTCGGTACTACCGAGTATCGAATCAAGTGAGAAACCAAAAAGAAAAAAAAACGAAAATATTTTTTATAAATTTTTTTTTTTACTTTATTTTTTTTGTCATGTCAACGTTCACACGCACAATATATGCTTACCTAGGATTTGACTTGATTCAACAACAAAGCAGTCGGAGCAATGACAAGCCGAAAACTGTCGAAATTGTAGTTATTTGAAGTTTGGATTTTTTTTTTACGACTGAGGTAGGTAAATAAAATTTCTTGAGACTAAAGTACCGAAAAAAGGTACCGTTGGGTACCGGTATCGATTCACAGGTACCGGTACCGGTATCGGTTCAAATGTGAAAGGTACCCATCCCTAAACAGCGGTGCATCTGGTCTGTAGGAGCAGACTGGTAGCACCAATCGGACCGGGCAGCGTCTTCATCGCCACGCAGCGGTCGACTACTCTTCGCCACAGAACAGAACCCCTCCGGGTTCTCACCACCAGGCTTACTAACTCTCTCTCCACCTCTCTCGTCCGGCAGAGGGAATTGTTCCTCTGCTGCTACAGTAACCGCGGCAACGTTGGCCAGAACACTTTAGTAGAACAATTTGGGCACCCATCTAAATTTAGCTATAGTATTTTAATTAGGAATGGTATAAAGTACTAAGAATATTTGTATGTATGTTTGTTCCCCGTGTTTATATAAAATGGCATTATGGTTCATCAGTTTCCTCGCTCTTTCTAGTCTAGGTGACTCCATTTAATTTAGTTTACTCAGTTGTGTAATTTGGTATCATTAGTTCGGCAGTTAAGGCATCCGACCAGTCCCTAAGGTGACAATTATATACAGTCCTTTAAGCTCCAGCACAGGAATAATATGAGTTATATGAGCCAATAGTCTTCTCTTTGCATACATGCCCACTTTATGCTAATCCCATATCGTTTGGGGCAAAAACTGCAGTTTGCATGCAGTACAAATGTGTTATTTTCACCTATTCAAAAAAAAAAAAATATATATATATATATCCACTTTGTTCTCCTTATTTTCAATTTTTCTCCCATCCCAATTTCGTGTTTCCGATTCTCCCCTCCCCTGTCTTGAACGTTGCTCGACTATGCCCCCCACTGGTCGGTTGTAGGGAGGCTAGAAGCCTTGCATCACGTGTCCCCTCCGGTACACGAGGAGGCAGCCTGTCACATCTTTTCACCTGCCAGCACGGACTCTCAGTGGCGAGGTGTAACGCATGGGAGGCTCACACTACCCCCGCTACTTCCTGTCTCTGCTGTGCAGGCGTCCCCCAACCAACCTGTAGGAGTCGCTGTCCACAACGTCCAATCCCCACCCATCGACTTCCACCCTCTAACTCTGCCAATTGAGTTAGTATGACGGCTGGCCCAAGCCGGAGGCAATGCTGACACCCGGATTCGAGACCGGAGTCTCTTGCATTGGTGACGAGCGCAATCTCCGCTACGCCACCCAGCCACCAAATATATATATATTTGACTATTCCTGCAGATTGTGTTCCCTAAACAGTCTTGGAATTGCATGAATTGAGTATGACTGGGAAGCTGCAATTATTGTGGATGCAATGAGTCCAACTGTGTGATGACGTTAGACCACACAGTAGCCATTTCATTGCAGTGAGACCATTTTATGAAACTTGACCCCACTGTATAAAAACAGCCTCATGAAACTTTACAACCACAAACTAAAGACCTGGGGCATTCATAAGATGTATGGCCATCCTAGGTATATTGACAATAAGGGGGGGTCTGAGCAATTTCCCCAAAAAAAAAAAAATGGTATCAACAATGGTATCAACCCCAAAATTGCTGCAGCAATTTTATGATACATAGCTGAGCATGGGAATGGCCATCATACACTTCCATCATAATGTTACATGCCCTTATACACTTTAAACATTTGAAGTATCTGTACTAAACAGATTTATGACTAGGGAATTGTGAATTTATGACTAGGATTACCATGGAATTATTTAAGTAGGCCTATACATAGTCTGATACCATGGCACAATTGCAAACAATCATAGCTGCCTACCACTATGGATGAATGAATGAATGAATGAATGAATGAATGAATGAATGAATGAATGAATGAATGAAAACTTTATTTAACAGATTGCAGAATGGGTACAATACAGTACGGCTCAATACATACAATTGTTAAGGGGATGCAGACCTGAGAAAGACGTTTGTCTTGTTTTCATAAGGGATGTTAACACTTTGAGTGCCAGCCACGAGAAATCTTGTTAGTTCATGCCATGCGTTGAGTGCCAATGACGAGAAATCTCGTTTTTTTTTAATCGTCATTTCTTTTATTAGCGATTTCCATTCATTTTTCATCAATCTAGCCTCACGTTACCATTGGGACTGGCTCTGAGCTCGAACAGGGAAAATACCGTCGCCTATCGTCTCCCGGATGGTAATGCATGCATTGGACTGAATGAAAATGCATGAAAAAAAAAAATCCGGAATCCACATTTTACTTATCAGGCATGTAACCCGAGCCGATTGCATTCATTGCCGACCCTCAGAACAGCGTGGAATATGTGTTTCGAGTACCCAGCGTTGGATCAATAAACGCGATCGATATCTGGAATGGCGATCAGGAATTGGAATAATCTTTTTGCAGAACATCTGATGTGAGGTAAGGAATCTATTTTACCAGTCTTGGGGTAATCAGAGTTTTTTTCACATATATCTCAACGTGTCCCCTAACTGTGTATGTGTGTGCTGCTGACCAGAAAATAGAGAATCGATTTTTCAGCCCGCTTCTCTAGCGTGCATAAGTACACATATACTATCGATAATCTAGCGTTTATTTGAAAACGATTCATAAATAGGCCGAAAAATGACAACGTGTTTTGTGTATTCCATAGGGGTGGAACGATACGCATTCTAACTGTGTACCGTACGGTAGGGCTGCACGATTAATCGATTTTAAATCGAAATCGCGATTTGGAATGATGCAATTATCAAATCGCAAAAACCAGGAAGTCCCATTGAGATACAAGATCGGTTTGGGAGAGGGAGGTAAGGGGTTTTAGATTGTGTGTTGTGAAGTTTAGACTTCAGAGAGGGTGAGTAAAGTACAGAAAAAAAGGTACCGTTGGGTACCGGTATCGATTCCCAGGTAAAAAATAAACATTTTCAGGCTCGGTGTCCCGAACAGACCCACCGCGTAGGCCAGATGCAAGCCGCATTTTACAATAAACCTCTGTGGGGCTGCTTTAAAAAAAAATCGCAAATTGTATCGCAATCGCAATATCTGTCAGAAAAATCGCAATTCGATTATTTCCCAAAATCGTGCAGCCCTAATGGAGGGCAGTATACATATGTATGTGTGTATTATGGGCATGTATTATATAGGTAGAAATATGTAGGTATAATTGTGTAGGTTGGAATGCTTTGGAGGAGGTACCCAATCTCAAGGTTATTTATTTTTAAGTGTTTACTTTATTTTATTTTGTCTGTACTGTCTTTGTACTGTCATATTGTATTGCTGTTGGCAATAAAGTAAAAAAAAAATAAAAAAAAAAAGCTGTTTAGACATGCTGCCATTGTAATACACTCTGTCTTCTATATTATAAATAATAATAGATGTCTCTGTTCAGAGAATATTGTACACCACTCTATACTGCACTCAAACTACAAAAAAAGCAAGCTTACAGAAACAAGTAGCTTATAATGATGTCATGATAATATTACTTAAGAGGGCTAGATGGTGTAGTCACTGTAGTGCAAGCAAGATGTGTGTGGCTGCAGGACTTCCATCCCAAGCTGTCTTATAAATATTATGTAGAAATGTATTTACCGGGTAAATGACTGTAAATGAGATCATCTTGGTTTTGTCCTTCAATCCCAGCAGTGGAAACACTGAGACAGTTGTCTTTATGCAAGACTCTATTTTCTTTTATTTTCTTATCTTTTAAACTATGTTTTGTATGGTGCTTTTATATGTAATTTATTCTATGTATTGTCTTTTATATGGACCCTGAGTCCAAAATGTAGATTGATTGACATCCATGAGGTGTTTAGGAATGATAGAAATTAAGAACAAAATTATTTTAAAGAATGTAAAGAATGTAAAGTGGTAAAATGATCACCTCTGGCAAGCTCGTCTATGTCCAGCAGACCATCCTTGTTGCCACGGGTGATGGGAAGCGTATGGACGTCTGGACAATCCATTAGGGTTTTCTAGAGGTTGACACAAAGATGCCCAAAACAAATTCATCATGGTGGACGCAGTGGATTATTTGCCAAAAAACGAAAGGCTAAATTACAGAAGGCTAAGAGAAAAAGATACCTTCATGTCATGGTTCATAATGTACCGACAATAGCCTAAATCTGCCAAACCTCTTTTTGTTGTACTGTACTTGTGCTGTATACTGACAGCTAATCTAATCTAAATTAGGGAAACCTCCTCTTCCTAACAAGTTGAAATAAAGGTTTGAAACAGAAAAAACTAAATGTTAGCTTCGCTAGAGCGTAAGGTAGCCTCCTAGCTTTCCAAACCATGCAACATAAAGTACTGATCACAGACAGCCAGGTATGATAGTTCTATGTATTGATCACAGACATGTAGGATAGTTCTATGTACTGACCAGACATGTAGGATAGTTCTATGTAGATTGATTGATTGATTGATTGATTGATTGATTGATTGGAAACTGTATTAACAAATTGCAGAATGGGTACAATACAGTACGGCTCAATAGGATAGTTCTATGTAGATTGATTGAAAACTGTATTACACAGATAGCAGAATGGGTACAATACAGTACGGCTCAATACAAACAATTGTTAAGGGGATGGAGGGGGGTAGGAAATATTTCGCAAATTTGTGCAGTAAGGAAAACATCAATACCGCGGCAGCTCTACAGACATGTAGGGTAGTGTATTGATCACAGACATGTAGGATAGTTCTATGTACTGACCACAGACATCTAGGATAGTTCTATGTATGTATTGATCAGACATGTAGCATAGTTATATGTACTGATCACTAGGGCTGTCTTAAATACTTCAAAAAAAAGATCAAATTTTTTTTACTTCGATTTCCGTGTGTGTGTGTGTGTGTGTGTGTGTGTGTGTGTGTGTGTGTGTGTGTGCATGCGCCATTGGGTGGGGCCGGGGGACAAATACACTGGAGGAAAGTAACCCAGCTCAGCACTGCCCAAATTATATCATCACTATTGCCTGTTTGAAGGATATCATCCTCAAACACATATACACCTACATGCCTTGTAGAATTCCACACATAAGAAAGAAAGATACTGGGATGAATAAACAAAATAGGAAATAAAATGTAGAAATGCATGCAATACATAAATAAATATGAATCTCCATATATGAAATAGAACATTTAGATAAGGTGCTACTGAGTTTTGGTGAGTTCTTTGTTTTTTTTGTGGAAGTAGCCCTTCTTAAAAATGCATGAACATTCACTGATAATTGGTCTGTAGTGGAGTCTACAAGGTCTACATTGCCGGACCATGTAGAATCCGGACCTTGTAGACTAACATAATTCTGTGCATAGTTTAGTCTACACAGGCCATATTTCAAATAATCAAAATCTTACTTCATTCATCTTAAACATTCTTGATTTGGGGGATTGGTAGTTCCCATGAAATCTGAAGTTGTTCAAACGACAACAGCGATCCACCTTGAATTAAATCACACAGCCGAGTGAAACCTTGTTGGCTGCGTCACAGTCACGAAAGGGGCTACTTAATTCATTAATCCAATCCACTTTATTTATAGAGCACATTTAAAAACAACAAAGTTTACCAAAGTGCTGTACAAGTCCCACAACATAAGATAAAAAAAAAATAAAAAATTAAGCTTCGAATTAAAATCGAAGCTTGGCCCCGAAGCTTCGATTGCCAAAAAAAGCTTCGAAGGTCAGCCCTACCACAGACATGTAGGATAGTTATATGTATTGATCACAGACATGTAGCATAGTTATGTACTGATCACAGACACAAGTGTTAATTTACGTATCGTGAAATGTCCATCGTCACTTACTTTATACATTTTTATTGGAAGCTGGAATCAAAGTGCTTGAATGTTTCCGAGAGATTGTAACGCAAGTTTTTCTTTGGCAAATATTTCCTGTGACAAAATGGCATCCAATGTAATAAAAAAAGTCAACCAATGAACTCGATTCTTGTACCGGATCTCCTCTCTGGTAAACAAGAATACCCTGAAGACTCTGGCAAGAGCACTCATTCAAGGGTACTACGACTATGATTGCACCTCATGGTACCAAAGCACCTCAAAGGCGCTAAAAACAAAATTACAAACATCTCAAAACAAACTGGTCAGACTACTGCTTGACCTTACTCCTAGAACCCACCTCACCCCTGCCCACTTTGACAAACTAGGATGGCTTAGAGTAGATGAAAGAGTACAGCAACTTGCAATGGGCCTGGTCTACAAGATACACTACACGACTAAGGTACCTATGTACATGTCAAAATACTTCCCAAAGGTCAGTGAATACCACGATCACAACACCAGAGGGAGCTCCACAAATCATGTTAAACCAGATTCGGCTCAAACAAGGGACTAAACACGTTTCGCAATTACGCCACATCAATGTGGAACGCCCTACCCAAAACTGTAAAGGAATGTGAATCACTACCCACTTTCAAAACCACTCTCAAAGAACACCTAAGGGAGACTGCAATTCGAAACTGGCCCCTGTAAATGTCCTAACCCAACCCCCTCCAATGTACAGTAAATGACCTAACCCAAAGCTCGGGGTGGGTCCGAAATATATCAGATATAATTTTCAAAGGTACCCAGCGTTCAATTAGGGTTTCAGACACACACACGGCGGGGTTTGAAAGCTCGGCGTTGCTAATAAACATTTTAAATCATTTTTATAAACTGGTCAACACTGCATTATTTCCGGCGTTGGGTGCACCAGGCAGCCAAATACGGAAATACAGCAGTTTTGAGCAGTGTTGACCAGTTTATAAAAATGATTTAAAATGTTTATTAGCAACGCCGAGCTTTCAAACCCCACCGTGTGTGTGTCTGAAACCCTAATTGAACGGTGGGTACCTTTGACATTTATATCTGATATATTTCGGACCCACCCCGAGCTTTTAAGCAGTGCTTGGTGGTCCAAATTAACCTGGCTACTAGGGAGCTGCGAGTGACTGCGTATTCAAAAGCCCCTGGCTTGCACATCGCAGTCACGAAAGGGGCTAGGTTTCGTCAATATTCCAATGTACAGTTTTGCTTGTACAGTTTCCCCCACCTACCTTCTCCATCATGATTGAGCTGTACTGTATTGTACCCATTCTGCAATCTGTTAATAAAGTTTTCAATCAAGCTTCGTAACAAAGACCCGTGTCAAGCTAGCGACAACAACAACCATAATGACTTTCTATCAGAATCGTTCAACATAATAGCTGCAACATATGCGTATTTTCAGCTGTGTATACCATCACCTGTAAAAGGTGTAAGACATTTTAAAACATAGCCTACCTGGAATGATCCAGTTTCATAAAACAGAAGTGGTGGTAAAGGAGTGTAGGTACAGGATCGGGTCCGAATCAGGCCAGGATCCTCGAGGAATAATGACGCACTTCCTTATATATTGTAGCGTTCCGTCATGCAGGAATACAGGGAATAATGAGGAGAGTTTCCACTGGTGAATGGTGCTTTATTTCAGCTTAAATATGAGTCTTCACAGGTTAATACCTCGCCTCGTAATACACAGCCCAGCTATATGCTTCACAACAACGCCAACATCCGGTCCGTCACTCTTATATCTCCCGGAGGGAAACAGCACCCCAGCTCAACAGTGGTTCCCCTAATACCATGCACTACTAGAGCGATACACAAAACCCCAGAACCAGAACATTACAATATGTGATTAGAATGCGCATTCGTAATTCGGTTTATTGTAGTATCCCGTGTACTTAATAACATATCAAAAGTATAATATCTGACCACTAGAAAGGTCTAATTTTCAAGATGGCCACCGCCAATTACTTAAAAGACCACTACCTCTTCATTATTCATCCTAGACAAGTACTTTTTGTGTCAAACCCCGTGTTTTGGTGATCTAGGAATCCAGTTACTGTAGCATATATAAATTAGTAAAGTGATTACAAGTAGGCCTACAATTATATACTAAAATCATTGGTTATGTATTTATGTTAAGTGAAGAAGATTTTTCAATGTAATTAGACCTTCCCCTTTTTTTTCACGTGCCATAATACATAATGGTTATTTCACTTAGAATTCACTTTTTTTTATACTGTCAGGAATCCAACCGTGCTCAGATCCTCTTGAAAAGAGGGGGATCCATCACAACAAATAATTTTGTTCTATTCAGACGTGAATTTATTTTATAGTTTAATTGTGCAAAAGTAGTAAGAATAAAAAAGGCAGTTGATGTGGAAAAGAAAGACAGAGTATACTCTCGAGTCAATGCGTCCCTAGACTTCGTGCCACACAGACTAGAGGATCCAGTTAGTTTGCCTATAAGAGTCCCTGGCCCTCCCTCGACAGAGAGAGAGAGAACTCTCAAGGTCGGCCTGCAAATGGAATGCTGATTACCATGGAACCTCGACAGCTTTAAAACAGTAAATATGGTACAAAAATAAAGCTGACTTGACTTGACTTATTAAGCTTCTTTAAATTGACACAGATGCATGCTTTTCCAGACTTTTTCAGGACTGGCACCATGGGTGCGCACCACTCTGTTGGGTCAGTCACAGCTTCAATGATGTAGTTGGCTTCCATCCTCTCCAACTCCTCTTTCACTGCACCCAGGAGGGGTATGGGGACTCGGTGTGCGGTGCAGACTAGAGGCTGACACAGGAGTGCATTTTGACTCCCGCTCCCACAGAAATAATCCCATCCAAATCCCAAGTGATAGTTTCCAAAAAAATCCCACTCCCTCCCACTCCCACAGAAGACTGATCCCATCCCAATCCCGAGCCAAACTTTTATAGAATCCCATTCCCATCCCTTTTCACTCCCACCCAATCCTGCTCCGTTTTTCTTCCTCAGTATAAAATATGCAGTACATGGGTCACACCATGTCTGCCTTAGTTAAATATAAAACCACCAAACATTTACATCAACAGGCTTGAGGTCACACACATGCGCGTTGCATTGCATGCCGGATGCAGTACTAGACTTCCGGTGTAGTTCGTTTCGGTTGTGATGCAGTGTTGGGTGACTGAATGAAAACTACAAAGATTGTGAGGGTGATCAATGCAATGTTTAACTCGATGCTGGGGAGAAATGTTCAAATATGTGACCAGGCACAGAGAATAGGGTCTTGTTAGGCAATCTTCCATTTTTATAAGTAAGCCATCACTTGTACAAATTGGGCGAATACTTTTTAATCTATGTCTCATTAACAAAGATGATAACACAACAGCCCGTTTGTCTCTAGACTACCACAACCACAGCAGGAGACTTATTTATAACACAGGGCAGCAGCGTGAACCTGTCCACGGGAGTGAGGTGCGGGCGGAAGTGGCAATTTTTCAAAATAAAATATCCGGAAGACTAATGAACCTGCAGATTCCTCCTGAGCAACGTCAGAAGGATCTGCCCCTTCCTGACAAAAGAAGCCACCCAACTCCTCGTCCAATCAACAGTCATCTCCCGCCTTGACTACTGCAACGCACTGCTCGCTGGCCTCCCGGCCACTGCCACTAAGTCTCTTCAACTCATTCAGAACGCAGCGGCCCGCCTGATCTCAAACCTACCGAAGTCGGCCCATGTCACCCCACTTCTTAGGGACCTGCACTGGCTCCCCATTGCTGCACAAATCCGCTTCAAGGCCCTTGACCTAGCATACCGTGCGGCAAAGGGAACCGCTCCCGCCTACCTCCGGTCAATGGTCTCTAACTACACACCCTCAAGACCCCTACGCTCTGCATCTTCTGGCCGCCTCAGACCTACTCCTATCCAAGCTCCGGGAGGGTCATCAAAGAGAAGTCGCCTATTCTCAGTCCTTGCCCCACAATGGTGGAATGAACTACCCACCCCAGTTAGGACAGCCGAAACCCGTCCAATCTTTCGCCGTCGACTAAAGATGCACTTCTTCAACCATTATCTGAATACAAAATTTAAAAAAAATAATAAAAAAATAAAAATCTAACCCTAACTAACCTTACTGTCATGCACTTGTCCTAATAAACTACCCTACACTGTAGCACTCAACACTTTGATGAACATTGTTACTCAGCTGATAGAGTTGTGCCCTTCCTGATGACTTGTCGTACAGAACTTGTAAGTCGCTTTGGATAAAAGCGTCAGCTAAATGACTAAATGTAAATGTAAATGTAAATGTAAATGTAATGAAAATAAAATACATTTAATTTTAAACAACTTTATTCTTTCGTTGTGGCCCAGTACCAAATTATCCATGGCCAGGTACCGGTCCACAACCCGATGGTTGGGGACCTCTGCTATAGAGCCTTCTCTCTATACTCTCTCTATACGTTATGCACAAGCTTACAGACTTGTACTGGAGTAGATTATTCTATGCGCCAGCCAGCTTTTAGAGAAATACACTTTCAATCATGATGGAGAAGATCATTGTGAGGGTCCACCTGTCCCTGGACCTTTCTCCCCTTTCCATCCTCCTCAACAGCCCCCTCCTTTGCACAGACTTTTCCCAGCCCCTCATTCTGTATCTCCCCCTGCTGGACAATTCTCAACATTGCACCGTGTACATTTATTTCTGCTCAAACTGTCTGTCTGTCTGAGTGTTCTCACCATCCTGCTGTCTATCCCTGTGTACCTCTTGCCCCTTGTTTTCTCTTGTTTGGTATAGCTTGATTATTGTCTTTAGTGTTTTGTCCCCAGTATGTTTTGTGTTTAATCAGTATTTTACCTCCTTTGTGTCCTTGCCTGTTATTCTGTTGTTTGCTTTGTTTCCCCTGCCTTAGTCTTGTGTTGTTCAGTGTGGTATTTGTATTTCGGCCCTGTGTTGTATTGTGTTCTAGTATAGTTTATTCCCCAGTGTGTTTTGGCCATTGTGCTTTCCTATACCCCTGTGTGTTAGTTCTACCTTCCCTCTCAGGTGTGTCTTGTTACCAATTACCCCCTTGTGTTAATCAGCCTGTGTATTTATGCCTGTGTACCCCTTGTCTCCCTGTGGCGTCATTGCGTTTCCTGCCTTGTTCCCCTTGGTCTGTTCCTGCCGTTTTCGGATTAGTCTTGTCTCCCTGTGTATCCTGGCTCTCTCACCTGGTAATGCTTTTGCACCGTGTGCCTCCCCAGCTTTGCTGTATCTTGTTTTCGTTTATTTTCTAGTTTCTCAGTTTAGTGTCGTTACTGTTGTTTGGCTTTCTTTATTTTTCAAGTGTCTCTCCTGCGAGTATTTTTCAGCACCGTCTTGTGATGTGTCATTTTTGTTTTGTACATTTTTGGACTTGCTCTCTTTATGAGATTATTCTTTGTTTTGTATTTTGTCCTCTGCCAGTCTTAAGCTGAGCTATTCTTTGTTTTGTATTTTGCCCTCTGCCAGTCTTAGGCAGAGGTTACACCTTTCGTATCATCTTCGTATTGTTTTCTTATGCGTATCGCCGCGACGTCGTGCGCCTGAGTCACACTTTCGTTTTTTTTTTGTTTTTGTCAGCCAAGCACACTGATGTAGTACACTGCCAAAGCAGTAGGTGGCAGTAGGTGGCAAACATGAAGGCAATTTCAACCAATCAGAACGAATGTGCCAATACACTTCCTGGTGGAAGCTCCAGCAAAGAAATGTCAATAAGGCAGGCGCCTATGCCGCGCCACCATCTTGCTTGCTCACTCAATGCAGCAATTATTTTTTCAGCAAAGCCTAATAAAAGTGCAATAAACAAAACGGATACATTCACTGTGTGTTCTGCCTGTCATTTGTTGATGAAACAAAACTAACATCAACACAAGTGACCACCAAGAGCAGATAGTTTAGTCTAAAAACGATCGGTAGCATTGTTAGCTGCATGCTAACGTCAATGGAGTATGCCATTATAACAATATAGCATTGTGGCTAGAAGCTAACGTTAGCTCACGCTACTTAGCCAGCACGAAACTGATGATATCGCGAGCTATCAGTAGTTAGATAACATTAGAGACAACGCTGTGTGTATTAAACAAAGGTGAATAGATGACTGGGCCATTTTGTTTAATGCTTGTTAAGTTGAAAGAGGAACTCTGAGCTAACAGGGTCTGAATCCTGATAGCTCACGTTAGCCAGCTCATGCAATCGGTAATGCTAGCAGAATGAATGGATGTAAACTTTATTTAACATATTGCATATGGGTACAATACAATACGGCTCAATACAAACAATTGTTAAGGGAATGCAGACTGTTGTAGCTTGGACTGGGGTCCTTATAACAATAACTTGACAACACATGGTAGCTGAAGCTATTTGGGACACGGAGCTCTGTCCCAAACACACACACTGTACACAGGAAGGGCACGCAGATGGTATCTACTGCGCATGGGCGTTTTCGCAACAACTGCTCCGTGCTGACTACACGCTGTATTCCTGGCGTTTTTTTTGCGTATCTCCAAACGCAAACACAATTTTGCGTTTCAGCCGTATCCACAAAAAAACGCCAAAAAACGCGTTTCTGTGTAGATAGGACATGATACGTCGTCAAAAACGTATAAAAAAAACGCCAGGAATACACTAGTCTAACCTCAGCCTTAAGCTGAGCTATTCTTTGTTTTGTTTTACTGCTGCCTTTGAAGTGTTTTTTGTTACACTTCACCCCTGGCTCGAAGTGTCTCTAATTAAAGGAGCAGTGCTCATATTTGACAATTCACATCTACCTCTCCCTCGTCTCTGTTTGCGCTTGGGTCCTCTGCCAACACAATCCCTAACAATCATCTCCCGATTCAGATACAATTGAACACAAACGGTTCCAAAGATATTAATGTTTCTTGGCATATTTTTACACCGCCAACAAAGTCCGGAATGGATTTTGGTGCGTGTCCTCTCCTCTCACTTCTGTGCGTCTCCTCTCCGACACCTGAGACAGAAAGTACTTAGCCAGTAGCCACTCCCCTTAGACGTCACGCAACTGTAGTTTTTTCACACAGCAAGGAAAATAATACTGTCGGACAATCTAATTAAGCATTACATCACGCGCAGGAGTGGTTTGTGACCAATAAACCATGCCTAGGGGTGGTCGTTAGACCCCCCTAGGCATGGTTTATTGGTCACAAATCACGACTACAAGTGGTGTAAAGCTTTTATACAACTGCCAGATTCATCCAACCTTATTTCTATACAATAAACACACATTAATCGAAGATTTATTGAAAAAACCATCCGCCAGAAAAAGTAGTTCCCACAACTACAAAAAAGACAAGTTGCCTCCATGTGGAAGCAGCTTGAAGTGCATCCAACCAAACTAACACATCCAACTGTGTATTATTGGAATGATTGAGAGAAGTTGCCTCATGTGGAAGCAGCTTGAAGTGCATCCAACCAACTAACACATCCAACTGTGTATTATTGGAATGATTGATTGAAAATTTTATTACCAGATGCAGAATGGGTACAATACAGTACGGCTCAATACACACAATTGTTAAGGGAATGCAGACCTACTTTCCATAGAACTTCATTCTTAGATGCTTCTATATAAAGTAGGTAAAACAAATTAAAACGTTTTCTTTGCCCTATAGGAAAAAAACGTTTTCTTCGCCCTATTTTTTTATTTATTTCTTTTAGCCTAAACTTAACCAGTTGGAAACCAGGGGTACAGTAATAAAATTAGCAATCAACCAATCAATCAATTCAATAGACCATGCTCACTTAAAACAGCGCTGCTTCTCTCTCAGTCTGACTCCCCCGCTGTTGCAGACAGGAGTGTGTGTGTGTGTGTGTGTGTGTGCGTGTGTGTGTGTGTGTGTGTGTGTGTCACAGTGTGTGTGTGTGTGTGCGTGCGTGTGTGTGTGTATGTGTGTGTGTGTGTGTGTGTGTGTGTGTGTGTGTGTTTGTGGGTACGCCAGCGTCGGACAGTGTGAGAGAGAACGCTGCAGTCAGTAGAAAGTAGGAAGGAAGAAATTTAAATCAATCAATTAATCAATCAATCAATCCGCGATTTTTCTTTTGTTCTAGATTGACTCAAGACCCATCAATTACATCATCCAACATTGTTTAAAGGACTAACACATTCCCCTTGACAGAATCGCTTCATATTTAGTCGTTATGGTGCTTTCAACATAACCATTTGTTGTCCGCGATCTTGTTTTCTCCCGGAGTGAGCCGGGGAGTGATATGTGATTCGGTTGTGGGCGGGTCCTGAGCCCAGGACCGTGGATTGTTGCCAATAAAGACGTGTAAATGGCCAATCAGAATCGAGAAATTTGCATGCCGTTGTATAACAATAGTTAACACATTGGCAATCAAAATTGCCAATATCTCCATTTCGACCTATTTCTGAATTGCGTGACATTTTGGAGTTTTCTGAGGAATCGTGAGCTCCTTAACACATTCAGTGCCAGCCATGCGGGGGCGTTAAAGGGCTCCTTATGCCAGCGTCCACTTCAATGATAGAGCTCTCATATTTGCAAACGCATAAACTATGTCTTAAATTATGGCTATGTGTCTAATCTGGCGGTCGCTTATCAATGACTTATTTGCAGTCAACATTGTCGAAACGGATTGTTTTTTAATCGGTTCATTTCCATTTTATACCATTTTGAAAAACTAGTTTTTTGAAAGTTTCAGGAAAATATAAAGATTCTGTGATAAACGCCCTTTACTGGAATATTCTGGAATACACAAAAAACGTTGTAATTTTTCTGCCTATTTATGAATCGTTTTCAAATAAACGCTAGATTATCGATAGTATATGTGTACTTATGCACGCTATATAAGCGGGCTGAAAAATCGAATCTCTTATTTCCTGATTGCACAGACACACACACACACACACACACACACACACACACACACACACACACACACACACACACACATATGGCACACGCTGATATATAGGTGAAAAAAGTTCTGATTATCCTAAGACTGGTCAAATAGATTCCTTACCTCAGATCAGATGTTCTCCAAAAAGATTATTCCAATTCCTGATCGCCATTCCAAATATTGATCGCGTTTATTGATCCAACGCTGGATACTGGAAATATGTATTCCACGCTGTTTTGGGGCTCGGAAATGAATCTGAGCCTCTCTGGTGGCTTGCCCGAGAAGTAAAATGAGGAAGCATGTTGCTGTGTATTTACCACGTGGAGAAATTAAAATAAATATATTCGGCATATTCATTTTTCTAAGCAGATATATACTCTGAAGTATTTTTTGCCGAACCACTGCTGCCTGGACGCAGTGATTTCATCACCTCAAAAGCCCAGTTTTTCAAAAAACTAATGTTTTTTCCGAAAAAGGAAATCCCAAAAAAATGTCATCCTCTAGTGCAGACTGCATATAGGGCTGGGTATTGTCCTTTAGGAAATAACGTGTCATGAAACCGTTGTAGTCCTAAAACAGAGGAGATCCAGGGCCCTCATTCATCAACCTGACTTACGCACAGATATGTGCTTAACCTGTGCGTACGACCATTTCTAAGCAAAGAGTGGGATTCATCAATTTCAACTTGAACTTGACTTCGTGCTTATGTGTACGCACAGCTCGGAGCACACTTAGCTGACGCCCAGTGGTAGAACATCGTTACTACGGCATAAGCGCTCCTCAGTTCTGCATTAGTTTCAAGGCGGAAATAAGCTTCCGTGCATTAGTGTTCAACTTCTGTATGACCCGTAATTCATTATAGTTCATTATAAAATAGCGACAGTAGTGTAATTATAACGGGCTCACACGCGAACAAGAGGTTGGCCTGCTTGTTTGGCACGGGGGGGCAGACGCAAAACACCAACCTCCAAACGCGATTAAATATTGTTTCAAATAAAAAGCGAATTATTTTGTGTTTCATGTTTCCAAATAAGATTGGTCACGAAATGCTTTCTACTTCAATTTGTTGGTTAGAATAGATGACCTCCGTTGAAACTTCACTGAGACTAACAGTCTATTTGTGAGCTCCCGCTCAGATGTGATAATAATAACAATAATAATAATAGCTTCATTTTATATAGCGCCTTTCAAGAGACCCAAGGTCGCTTTACATAGATAGGGGGGGGGAATAACAAAGTAACAGACATAGTGGACAGACACACAACATATAAATATGATGATGGAATTCATTCAAGATCCTCTCCACCCTCGGGTCTTTGCCACCGGCACGGTCCATCGTGATATTGGAGATGGATCGAGCAATAGACTGTTACTGTAGCTGTCAAAGCTCCATCACAAATGCAGTTATGTGAATAGAAAGGGATTCCACTAAGTCAATGTTGCGATGCGCATTTGCCTGATACATGTTGTTGCTGCATGCCGGGAGGAAGGCGATGCTGAATGTTTTCAATTCATTAAATAAAACGGATACTTTTTGCAAGGGTTTACTGACTGTCATACAAATAATCAACCAACTACATACTGTAACTTTTCAGTGCACGTTCTTATTTACATTGTGACAACAGCCTTGTGAGTTCCCGCAGTGACCCGCACACAGACATGATGGAATTCAAGTTCAAGTTTGTATTGATCACATATAGGCAGGCTACACATGGCGTATAGGCTACATCATTGGCAGTGAGATTCATTGTTCTTGTATATGCTCTCGTATTATTGTTTATATAGGCTACCCAATACTGACATCAAAATAGATTGTATGACTCTAGAAATCATATGCAGCAGGTAGAAAATTGACGGAAAATCCGTCGCGATTTGGAATAAAATTGAGGAGAACTTTAATCCCTGGGTATTAATCAAACAAAACGGAAAAAGGCAGTCATATTCCAGCACGGTCTTTATTAGTGTTTGCGCTGCCCAGGCAGCAATGGTTAATAGATATCATATCCGATACCACCGTACGTGTACACGTCTGTCAGCCTGTCTCATAACACGCTTCCCTCGGTTTAGTCCATTCTTCCACATTTCATGGGGGTGCCCATTACCGTATATGGTTAATCGGGGCGGTTTTGGTATGCAAATACGTGAAAGTGTGCACGAGCCTCGGCGCAGGGCCAAGGTGATATTTATCATGACAGGTGTGCGTAGAACCTGCGTACGCACGTGTGGTAAATCCCGTTTTTTTTGTGCGTGCACTGATTCTAAATTCTGAGCTTACGTGCGGAAATAGAACATTTTCTACGCCACGTTGATGAATGAGGGCCCAGGGCTTTTGATGGACATCGAAATTTCATAAAACTACACTACCCAGCCTCTGTGAAAGCTTCTGAAAATATTAGTTGTGAAAGATTCTGTCCAAAATTGGCAGATCAAGAGCAAGTGCAGAGTTATATAGAATAAGTATGAAACAAGCATAAAATAGACAGCAGCCAAATAGACAAAGTCAAGGTAAGGCATAGAACATTCAATCACATAGTTTTTCATATTAGGATCTAACATCTTAATAGGCCTGTTTGTTTACGGTTTGATCATCACTGATCCATATAAAATCATGAAATTGGCAGATGCACATAAAATAGACACATCAACACCAGGGGCGGATTTAGGATTGTAGGAGATCCGGGGCTTAGCCCAGACGCATTTTTCTTTACTTCAACACCACAACCTTTAACTTAAACCACCACCTTAAAGCGGACAAAAGGCACTAGAGAACACTTAAATTCACACCCTTTAATTAATGAAGCAAACTATAATAATGTATTATAATAATAATAATAATAATAATAATAATAATAATAATAATAATAATAATAATAATAATAATAATAATAATAATAATAATAATAATAATAATAATAATAATAATAATAATAATAATAATAATAATAATAATAATAATAATAATAATAATAATAATAATAATAATAATAATAATAATAATAATAATAATAATAATAATACACTGTGTTTGTTATCACTGGGGATGGGTCTGAGATCTCAAAAGTCCAATACCGCCGCCTAACACCTTGCGGCCGCTATTGCACTCCATTTGAAACGATGTGGCTTGGTGTCTGTCATTTTGGAAATTACACCAGACCACCCTGAAACTACACTCATATTCACGACGGTATAAAACGGAAATGTATGGATGGAAAAATTATCTTGTTTTTTGCATCTTGACCGTTAGAAACTCAATGACAATCGACTATATTATTAGATCCATAGCTATAATATATAATATAGCTTTAGGCCTGCAAACACAGCCACGTATCCCCATGTTAAAAGGCGCTGGCCTTTCAACAGTAACAGTAAACAGCGCCATCTGGCGCTGAAAGTGTTAATATGCGTCTTTGTTTACGGTTTGATTATCACTGATACAAAGAAAAATAGTGCAGTGCAATAAAATAGTTAATAAAATAGAATAAAATAATGCAATAGTGCATTGCAATAAAATAGCTATCATCGTATTTTTTCGGGAGGCCGGTAAGGAGTGCATTACAGTAGTCGAGTCGGCTTGAGATAAAGGCATGGATCTGGTTTTCAGCATCCTTTTGATTTATAAATGGCTGTACTTTAGCTATGTTTCTAAGGTGGAAGAATTATGTTTTTGTCAACTTGTTGATTGTGATTTAAAGCTTAGGTCTGAGTCTACCATAACACCAAGACTTAACTCACTCAAATACAGTTAGCAGCTGGATAGACTAGAGATGGAAATTTGCTTCTGCTAAATCTGGTGCAAACATATTTTCATGTAACAATGATTAATTGGCAAAAAAAAAAAAAAAAATGAAAATAGATTCGGGGCTTTTCAGAAAACATTCGGGGCTTGAGCCCAAGTAGCCACCCCCTAGCCCCGCCCCTCAACACAGTATTTTAGATGTTTACACAATACGGTTGATAAGAAAAGGGTAAAAAACAAAGTGCTTCAGCACAGCAGTATTAGCTTTTAGGCACAATAAATAATAAGAAAGCCCAGTAAAGCTTTACCATTACTCAAAACTTTGTACCTCTGCCTCCCCCTCCCACTTTGTGTGTGTGTTTGTTACCTATATGATCCACTACCTCGGTCCAGTCAGTGATGATGAAGCTCTCAGCGATCTGACCCGTCAGCCTCCTGCCTGTTGTAGTGCAGTAGGTCTGACCCTCCACTAGAGCTGGGCGGTTCCTGACTCATCCGGGTTAAAGATCCGAATCTTTGTACTGAATCAGGAATCACGAGTCCGAGGTCTCCATTAACCCGGATCCTATGAGTCCTCTGTCTGACTGGCTGGCTGCTGCTGTAGTACACATGAAACGGAAAGACAGCAGACTCAGATGATTTGTTCAATGACTCGGTTAGCGGACTCACCAGAAGCACCGCGGACTCAGATTCGTTCAAAGATTCAGGTTAGATTATCTATCAATGATAATAAACACTTCTCTATCAATGTTAATAAAAACGTATCTATCAATGTTAATAAACACTTCTCTATCAATGTTAATGAACACTGTAACGGCCAAAATGGATTAATGTGCAGTGGATTTATGTGACCAGAAGGTGGCGCTTCTTTTATTTAAGCGTCAGGTAAACCTGTAGGAGGAGGAGTTTTGACCCGGAAAAGGGCAATGGTTTTTGACCGCACGCACGTGACGCACGCACGAACACGCCACAGGGCGAATGTTTGTAAGCAAATAAATATCATTTTCCAAGTAAAGCTGCCTGCATTGTGTCATTGAGACAAAGACTGTTTTGGTATGAGACCAGGATTATAACGGCGCGTCAGCCAGTCTAACTACGGGATCAAAATTGCTCAGTAGCTCCGTATAAGACGGGAGCTCCTTTAATATTAGTCAAAAACCACGCACCAGTTGGACTCTTGCTTGGAGACTGGGGAAGATTCGCTGCGTTAGGGGACGTCGGAAAATCTCCACCGGAGGAAGGCAAGGAGCTGTTGCTGTTGTTGTGTGGAGGAAGAGGGATTCCACTGTTTACTGCTGCATCGGGGAGCTGCCTGCAGCTGTTCGTGGACGAGGAGCACACCGGTGCTGATCCGAAGTTTGGCTGAGGAACAGTACTGGACCGCAAGTACTGATCCGTGAGCGACAGCATGGTATCCAACGCAAGGAGGTATGTGAATAGCGCTATATAAATACATGGCCATGTAAAAATTGTGTGCACACATAACTTGGGGTTGGGCATAAATCCATGGTTGCTGAAGAGGAATAACACTTGACTACGCGGACCTTTTTGTATTGACTTTGTTGCGCGACTCGTCACCAGCCGTCTCGTTTTAACTCAGACTATCAAATAACATGGAGACGCGCAAACCGGCGTCAAACGTTTCCATGGAGACCCCAGCTCGCTCCGCTGCTAGTGGTGACGTCACTGGGAAACGTGTCGTTAAAATGACTGCCAAGGCTGTTGCAGAACATTGTGGCAAATTGGAAGCCAACAGAAAACGTACATTTAACATGGCAGCCAAGATAAAAGATGCAATTCTTGGTTTCATGTTAAATAATGAGAAGGAAAAAGTAGAGAATGCTCTTACAGATTTGAGTCAGGTGTGTTATTGTGAGGATTCGCCTGTTCCCTGAGCTTTTCCCTGTCTACTCTCCTTCACCAGCCCCCACCCTTGCGAGATTTTTCCCTGTCTACTCTCCTTCACCAGCCCCCACCCTTGGACTACCTTCACGCAGCTGTCATAGTTTGTGATTAGCGCCCCAGAGGGCTTTATATACCTGGACCTCCCTTCCAGTCCTGGTCGGGTCGTTATGTGTTCATGGAGTGCTGTACGTTACCATTCTGTACGTCACCATCACCTGCCGCGTCTCCGGCGTGAGACGACGGCCCAGCCATCACCACCTGTCGCCGTTTGCCTGGAGTGGGACGCCGTCTTCGCTCTCTAATTCTCTACGGGAGGTTTTCCAGTGTTCCCACTCCAGACGTCAAGGCGGCTCGCCATCGCTCCCGATTCCACGGGAGGAAGGCGTCTCTTCGTGATCCTCGTTCCTGGGGTGAGGCTCGTCGTCGCTCCCTAGTATTCCACGGGAGGACGCCGTGTTCCCATCCCGGTCCCCTGGGACCCCCTTTGTTCTGCGCTGCCCGTCTGCAGCATCCGAGGAGGAGGAGGAGGATCTCCGTGCCCGGCCCCCGCTGTCGGGCCCCTGTCTCCGTGCCCGGCCCCCGCTGTCGGGCCCCTGTCCCCGTGCCAGGCCCCCGCTGTCGGGCCCCTGTCCCCGTGCCAGGCCCCCGCTGTCGGGCCCCTGTCCCCGTGCCAGGCCTCCGCCATCGGGCCCCTGTCCCCGTGCCAGGCCTCCGCCGTCGGGCCCCTGTTCCCGTGCCAGGCCTCCACCGTCGGAACCCTGTCCTCATCCCTGTAAGCAGCTCTGGCCCTCGCCCTGTCCAAGGCCTTAACCCTGTTCTCTGTCCCTGTCTCCAGCCCGCCTCTCCGGGCCTCTGTCCCTGTCCCCCTCTCCAGTGCCCCTGGTCCTGGCCCTGACACTTAGCCCTGGTCCTTAGCCCCGGCCCTTAGCCTTAGTCCCTTAGCCTGTTCGCCTCTTAAAGGCACAGTGCCGCATTTTCCATATTTCCTTGACTCTAGTGTTTTTGTGTTTTCCCTTAACACTTTGACTGCCATGAAACGTCTTTTCACGTCATTGCTGGCCATGCTCAAGTTGCCGGGGGACGCTGTACAGCGTCCTTATATCAATATTTCAAAAATCTGCGATCGGATTCATATGTCCCCTCCGCTGGCCTGAGATCCACCAGCAGGACCCACTGAGCTCTCTGGCGGTTCAGGAGCGCCATCTGGTGGCCGATCGGCGCAATCGCCAAACAGGATGTTGAATAGAGGTTGTCCTAGACGACCGTAGTACTTCCGGCGCTCGCTATAGGTCCCGCGACTCTGGCTCGTCACACTACACAGTGATCGATTGCCAATAACTCGATAAACAACATGATTTGGACGTATATACCATTATACAAGCTGGAGATGGACCGGGTAAATTTACATCCCATAATGATAAGATTTCAACTCGACAATGATCGCCCAACGGCGCGCGGAGACTGGGGTGAGTTTCAGCGTGTAACGTTACCGTCTTCGATACTAACTGCTATTATCAACATTTGACCCACATTAGATGATTGGTATAACGCTGCCCACGGAATTATAAACGCCCCCTAGCCCATCCGGTCAACATCAGATGACGTGTAGTAACTTCTAGAAGTACGTCTAGTTGGAATTTTTTATATCGCGCTGATTGCCATAAAACTGTATTGCATCATCAATATAATGCATTTGGGGCTATAGATCACGTTCTGGAGAAAGCTGCAGAGATGAAAACATACTTATACATTAGACCATACTTTACTATGAATATGTGAATGAAAAAGTTTAACGTTGCTACACAATGAACAATACATATAGGACTTTGAATGGGCCCTAATAATGGCAATGTAGCAATAGAATTTAAAAAGTTATAGCCATGCAAAGAAGGGGTACTTCTCCATAGACAAATAGAGCCGGCAACCTATGGTATATCATTAATTTAACCCAAGGCAACCAAAGTGTTAAAGGGACTGTGCCGCTTTTTGTTCTATAATAAATATTTGCCCTGTTTTGGCTTACTCTCATACTTGTCTTGTGTTGTGCGATTGGGGTCGGTTACAAACCATAACAGTTATGAGGCGAAATGCATACATGACAATCTGTTGGGTTATACGTTACATGATGAAAAAGAAGAACAAGACACCTGGTTTAAAGCAAAAATGTTGTCAATCAATGAGTGTATTTCAAATGCAAAACTGTGGGTTTCAAATATTGAAGGTATAACGAATGTACATGATGAAAATGATTGTAAAACAACTGAAGGTGATTTGCATTTAATGGATGATGGTATTGCTCCAAATGACAGTGTGTCAAACATTGTGAGCAAATATTCAAAAACAAGTAGCAGGTCATCTGCCAGGATCTTAGCTGAAGCCGATAGAGCTGCACTTCTCGCTCGTGCTGATTCTCTAAAAGAAAAACATGCTTTGGAGGAGCAGGAGCAACAGTTGAAGGAGCAGGAACTACAGTTAAAGAGAAAAAAGGAACAACTGGAGGTGGACACTGAATTGGCTGCAAGCACTGCAAGGTTGGCCGTGTTGCACTCCTCTGAAAGTAAACGTTCATCTCGTGCACCTTCAAATGCAATGAATTCCTATTTTGAAAAGGAACACCAAATCTTAAATCCTGTTGCAAGAGAATATCAACCTGGGACATTAACACAACGAAGTAAATTGACACAATTGTCAATACCACCAAACAAGCTGTGAGGATTCGCCTGTTCCCTGGACCTTTTTTCCCTGTCTCCTCACCTCACCAGCCCCCACCCTTGTGAGAACTTTTCCCTGCCTCCTACTCTTCACCAGCCCCCACCCTTGTGAGAACTTTTCCCTGCCTTCTACTCTCCTTCACCAGCCCCCACCCTTGGACTTTCTTGTTCAATTACCATCACGCAGCTGTCATAGTTTATGATTAGCGCCCCAGAGGGCTTTATATACCTGGACCTCCCTTCCAGTCCTGGTCGGGTCGTTCTGTATCTGTATCTGTGTTCATGGAGTGCTGTACGTTACCATTCTGTACGTCACCATCACCTGCCGCGTCTCCGGCGTGAGACGACGGCCCAGCCATCACCACCTGTCGCCGTTTGCCTGGAGTGGGACGCCGTCTTCGCTCTCTAATTCTCTACGGGAGGTTTTCCAGTGTTCCCACTCCAGACGTCAAGCCGGCGCGCCATCGCTCCCTATTTCCACGGGAGGATGGCGTCTATTCGCCCCAGTCCCCTGGGACCCCTGTGTTCTGCGCTGCCCGTCTGCAGCATTCGAGGAGGAGGAAGAGGATCTCCGTGCCTGGAGTGGGACACCGTCTTCGCTCTCTAATTCTCTACGGGAGGTTGCCAGTGTTCCCACTCCAGACGTCAAGCCGGCGCATCATCGCTCCCTATTTCCACGGGAGGATGGCGCCTCTTCCCCCCGGCCTCCGCTGTCGGGCCCCTGTACCAAGTCAAGTCAAGTCAAGTCTCTGTGCCCGGTCCCCCCGGCCTCCGCTGTCGGGCCCCTGTCTCCGTTCCCCAGCTTCAAGGATTTCGTGGCGATGGAGGCAGAAATCGCTTGCAATCCGATCACCTCATTCCATGCTTTCCGCACCCTTGAGTCCAGCACAGAAAAACGAAACAACAGGGACCCCAACAGGAACAAAGCGTGTGTTCTCAGTACTCAAACTGAGGCCGACAGTGACAGGCAAAGACCAGCCAAGGGAAACGTAAAGCCCCCTTGTGTGTTCTGTCAGGACAATCAACACAGTCTACATGGATGTCCCAAGTTCATCGCAAAGACTCTGGCGGAGCGACAGGAATTTGTGAAGGAAAATAAGCTCTGCTATGGCTGCACGAAATTCGGTCATAGTGCCAAGGACTGCCGTCATCGACATTCCTGCGACACCTGCAAAGGTAAACATCCCACTTGTCTTCATGATGACAGCTATGTGAGAAAGGAAAGGACTGCACCACGGGAAAACATTTCCCAAAGCAAAGCTGTTCAAACAGAGGCTGCCACAACGTCACTGGCAGTCACTACTGCTGGAGCAGGACAAGACACCAACACGTCGATGATTGTGCCTGTGTGGGTGTCCTCAAGGAACACGTCAGGAACGGAAAAACTGGTCTACGCCCTGCTGGACACACAAAGTGACACCACTTTCGTCGACCAGGAAGTCAGTAACACTCTAAAGGCAGATTCCTGTCCAGTTAAACTGAAGTTAATTACAATGATAGGACGAGACACAATAGTCAAAAGCCAAAGAGTCTCAGGGCTTCGTGTACGAGGTTACAGCTCCTCCCTGCACATCGATCTTCCTCCTGCCTATACCAAGGATTGCATACCGGTGAACCGCACCCACATTCCAACAAAGGAAACGGCCAAGAAATGGAATCATCTCTCCACAGTCGTAGACGAGATTCCACCGCTACAGGATTGTGAGGTTGGTCTTTTGATAGGATATGACTGTTCAAGGGCCATGGCACCAAGACAAGTAATATCAGGAGGAAATGATGAACCTTATGCAGTTCGAACCGATTTAGGATGGAGCATTGTGGGGTGCTCTTCACCGCGCCTTGACACTCCAAGCCAGGCGAGAGAATGCTTCCAGATTGCGGTCAAAGAGCTCCCACCAGTCACCCCTGCAGATGCCATTCGCGTTCTGGAGTCCGACTTCAAGAGAACGAGGAAAAGTATGTCAGTTGGACATATTCTGATCATGTGGAACCAATGTACACATTAAAATCAAGTAAATCCAACGAAAAAAAAATGTCCAGTGTGACAGGCCAGATATTATTACGGCCCACCACAGTCTGAGCATGCGTAGTGAGCTGTGGCGTCATCGTTTATCTAGAGACTATGCGTTTACAGTGGCTGCACCGATCCACTGAACGGATATTTTGGAAAATCTTTTAAATGCGTAAAATCTCCGTTTATGTCTCTGAAAACACCCTTTACGTGTGGATGAAAGGCCCAATCGTGGAATAAAATGTGCGTTTGGCAAAAGATCCAGATACGTGAGGACATGGCCTAATTTCCAGCAACAGCAGCAGCAGCAGCTGAGGCTCGTCAGGCAATCAAGCTCCACACTCCTTCATATACCCATTGTGTGCAGTGTTAGTTTAGCTCCCTGGTTCGTTTGGTTGTGGTAACTATTTTGTGTCTTTTTGGGAGAGCGGGTTTTTTGTAGAGCTGGTGAAGGCTCTGGCACTTTATGCTATTAGTTAGTTTAGGAGTTTAGTTTAGTTTTGTGCTGTTTGTGTGTTCTGTAGAGCTGTGGCCTTTTTGGCATTAGTTTGGTATAGAGCTGAGGCTCTTAGTTAGTTTTGTGTAACTCTCGTCTTTGGGTATAGAGCTGTGGCCTTTTTGGCATTAGGCTGGTGTAGAGCTGGTACCTAAAGCTCTGGACCGTTTGAGTTGTTGTTTAATAGACCCATTGTCTTTTTGAGTACATTTCTGTTTAACCCTAACCCTGTGTAGTATATTTATTCCTCGTCACCCAGCCTATGGTGATTGTCTTTCTTTTGTATTAATCTTTTGTTTCGCACACAGGGACAATTGAGGACAGGAAGATACTCTGGGGTCTACATTTTGCATCACGTAGGATGTTGAAGACACCAGCCTTAGAGTGAGCACCGCCACCTGTACTTTTGGGTGTCCGCGGCTGTAAAGGGGGGGGGGGGGGGGGGGGGTGGGCTTTCATTTCCTTTTGATATTTAATTTGGTGCCACTGCTAGTCCTCCTTGCTCTCTGTGTTGCTGTGTTTTGGTTATTTTGTGAAATAAATACTATTATTTTGCAAATTGTTTCTTGTGTTTTGTGTCACTGCACCCTCACCTACCCTGTCTGTGGCCTTGTGTTGCGTCTCCCCACTGGGGTACGTAACAGAGGGACAAATTGACAAAAGAGAGGGACTCCTTATTGACCAAATTGGCCAAACGTAAGTAACACATTAAGCAACATTTATATTAAATAAATAACATTATTCAATAGTGGTTTACGTAAACCCTCTGTCATGAGACAAACATGGGGTGACATCATGCATCAAATTTTATTCAGGGGGCACAGATAAGCAACTCAATTTGACTTATTCAATTGCTTAACTAACAGCGTTTTTCAAGGTAGACTTTCACATTCTCTGCCACGCTTATATCCATCAATGTTTGATCTCTGCCAGCACTGAAAGCCTATGGAGATGTTTACCTTCTTTGCAGGGCTATAACTTTTTTAATTGTATTGCTAAATTGACATTACTATGGCCCATTCAACATCGATTATCTATCGTTCAGGATGTAGGAACGTTTGACTTTTTCATTCACACATTTAAGGGTCAATTCTGGGCCCGAAACTATTCATACTGTATATAAATGATATAGGTATGCGTCTAAAATATTGAAAAATGTAATTTTTGCTGACGATACAAATGTCTTCTGTGAGGGAGAGAACCTCCAAATGCTTTTAAAGAATGTCGCAGCTGAGCTAACCAAGCTGAAAGTGTGGTTTGATGTAAATAAATTATCATTAAATATCAAAAAAAACAAATTCATGATATTTGGTAAACGTGATATACAAGTAAATACACCGGTGGAACTAATGATTGATAGTATTAAACTGGAGAGGGTATTTGAGAATACATTTCTGGGTGTGATAATAGACCACAAACTCAACTGGGAACCTCATATCAAATATGTCAGGACTAAATTGGCGCGGAGTGTTGGTGTTCTATGCAAGATAAAACACATTCTAAACCAAAAAACACTGTATACACTGTACTGTACACTCTTCCTACCATATATGAGCTACTGTGCGGAGGTGTGGGGTAATACCTACAAAAGCACTCTACAGCCAATATGCACCATGCAAAAAAAAGCAATAAGAATAATCAACAATGTAGGATATTATGAACACACCAATAACTTATTTATAAAGCTACAAGCATTGAAATTTATGGACCTAGTGGATTACAAAACTGCCCTCATTGTATACAAAGCCAGATATAAACTAATCCCAGGCAACATTCAAAAATGGTTCAGAGACAGGGAAGGAGAATATAACTTAAGAGGGAGAGGGAATCTTAAACAACCAATGGTAAACACCACGCTGAAAAGCATGTGCATATCGGTGTGTGGAGTGAAGTTGTGGAATAATTTACCCGAATACATCAAACAGAGTAAACATGTGGCACAATTTAAAAAGCAGCTAAAAAAATACACATTGGAAAAATACAGAAATGAGTATTGAGGATAAACAAAGTTATGTTATATTGTGTATGTAGTGCTGTACTATATTCACTGCTGTCAAGTGAATCAAGTTTTTTTTCTTTTCTTGTAATCTTTTAATATAAGTAAAAGTATATTCTATATTGTAATACACTAAATTATGTTATATCTAGTAAAATTTATGGAAGAACAAATATAAATGTAAGGGGGTAGGGATCAATGAGCTTTTGTTTATAATTCCTTATTTTTTTTATTTTTTTTATGTTTTTCTTTTAATGTTTTTTTAATTTGTTGCTATGACTGTTTGGTTAGACGGAACAAGATATCATGAGTTGTTTGGAGAAATATGGAGAATAACAGTCTCTAGATTATAAATATGTTTTTATCGTGTTCTGCAGTAATTCCTAGAACGTGAGATATAGGCATAAATGCATATATACATTATCAAATGCCATTTGTTGCCGATACACGCTATATTAAAAATTTCAACTGTACATGGTCCTAAACGTTATGACTGATCATGCGCGGGTGAACGGAGGGGGGGGGGGGGCATTTATAATTCCGTGATCGTCGTTAAATGATTTATGTAGTATGGGTGATATATAGCTCAGAGCAGTTTGCATCGATAATAATAAACAAAAACGCTGAAACTCACGGCAGCCTCCTCTTACCGTTGGGCGATGATACTGGAGCAAACAGATCCCAGTTATGTGATGGGGATCGAGGCGATCCATTTCCGGTTTGTATAATACTAATACACGCCCAAATCATGTAGATTATTGAGTTATGGCAGCGATCCATATCCACGGTGTGTGGCTAGAGTCCTGGGATGATATGCGAGTGGCCGGACGGATTTAGGAGACGCACCGATATCCAACCGGCATATCCGGTTTGGCAACTCGCCGATCATCCACCAGGTGGCAGTATTGAAGCGTTGCAGAGTTGTGCTGAGTCCCACAGCATCAGACAAGGCTCCGTGAGTGAAATATGAATACCATGGCGAAAATATGAAATATGATCAGAATAACGTTGTACGCCGTGCTCTGGCAGAATTCGCATGAACTTGAAACCCGGTGTACGACGTTATTGGCGGAGAAAGTGTTAAGGGAAATTAACTGGCTTTCAAATTACGTAAAATGCAATGCTATTTAATACAGTGACAACAGAGATATGATTGACCCCTGCCAGCACATGTGCAACATATGAATGGAGACAGACAGGAAAGTGGAGTCAGAGATTGAGAGATGCTATGCTATGTTCCCATCAATTGACATTCCAGTTAATTCTGGAAGTTATGATCTGTTTAATCATATTGGCACAGCTTAGAATGCCTCTTGGCCAATCTCAATGTATGGTTGGAACTAGCTGTTCTATACTTCATTTATCTTTTTGTTTTGACTTTTCCATTGTAGCAGTACATCCAGACCAGGTGTTCAAGAGGTACCAGAAGGTCCTGCAGCACTACAGGAGAGGGACGAATCTCGCCATGTCCTATAACCATGTTGGGGTGGATAGAAACACAGTAGTGACGAGTGCACCAATACCAGAGCTGGCCATTGCCTCACCAGATAGATATGGTGAACTACTGAAGGGATATTCGAGGCAGCAAAAGCTGCAGACATTTGCATTGCACTGTGCGAATGTCATTAAAGATGACCCTGTGCTGTCGGCTGAAGTCGAAGAATTAAAAAAGGGAAGGAAACTTCTCCCTTTCCTGAAAAGGAAATAAAGTACAGGAGTGGGTGAAATTCTATGTTACAACGTTTGTAGTTTGAGTAGTTATGTTATGTTATGGCAATTAAAAGGAACACACCAACATTTTGGGAAATTAGCTTATCGTCTTCTCCAGAGAGAGACAAGAAGATAGATACCAGTTTCTCTTTGTGCATTCAGTAGAAAGCTATCTGGCTGCATGTTAGCCTAGCTTAGCACAATGAATGAAAGCGGACATGGCCAGTTAGCCTAGGCATTGAACAACTAACACTTCTCCGAAGGATAACTGGTCATGTCCGTTTCCATTCATTGTGCTAAGATAGGCTAACATGCAGCCGGATAGCTTTCTACTGAACGAACACACAGCGAGGAAACTGGTATCTATCTTCTTGTCTCTCTCTTGTCTCTCTTACCAAAATGTTGGTGTGTTCCTTTAAAGATCACCCTGTACTGTCGGCTGAGGTCGAAGAATTAAAAAAGGCAAGGAAACTTCTCCCTTTCCTATGCTGTTGGCTGAGGTCTTGAAGAGAGTCTTTTTCTTTTTTATTATTATTATAAACCATGTTTATTGGTTGTTGCATTGTTTTTGTTAATAAAATTGCATTTATCTATAGTCCTAATTCTGTCACTGTTTGATGTCACAAAGAAGGGTGGATCCGAAAGCTGTCTAGAACATTTATAACGTGATGAAAAAGTATTATACATTTGTTAATGATGAATAGTGTTCACTTTAGATTAGGGCACACAATAGCATCTGCAAATGATTTATAGATGTTTAATGAATGTCTAATAAATCATTTGGTAAACATGAAAAGACAAGTCTGGTCTTTGCCTCGTGTCTGTATTCATAAAAGCCAGATCGTTCATAACAGGTGAGTTAAAAGTTAACAAATAATGAACAAACTGTATTACACATTTGTTAATGATGAATAGTGTTCACTTTAGATTAGGGCACACAATAGCATCTGCAAATGATTTATATATCTTTTATGAATGTCTAACAAATCATTTGTTGAACATGAACAAATAAATGGGTATAGTTGTTTTTTCATATCCATTTTTCAAAGCATCTACAAATGTGTTACTACACATTCGATATCATTATTAAATGTTGCACTAATAATGAACAAATAAGGTTGATCATGTGGAAAAAAGTTACCAACAGATCGAATTTTAAACGAGTGCATTTACAAATGATGTACTAATCAGTTGTAAATGGTTTTGTTCATGATTAGTTCATTATCCACTATAGCGTTATAAATAATTTGTAAATGTAATACAAATAGTTATAAATGATTTAATAATCATTTATGAATGTATATAAATGGTTTGTTCATGATTAGTTCATTATCCACTAATGCGTTATAAATACTTTGTAAATGTTATACAAACATGATTAGTTCATTATCTACAAATACCTTATAAATGTATTATAACAGGGTGTTATTATAAAGTGCTACCAATTAACCCTTTATCTGCCAGGGATTATTCTGATCTTAATCCCCTCTTTGCCACCACTGTAAGTCTATGGAGATGTTCCCCTTCTTTGCAGGGCTATAACTTTTTAAATTGTATTGCTAAATTGACATTACTATGGCCCATTCAACATCAAGTATCTATCGTTTAGGATGTAGCAACGTTCTACTTTTTCATTCACATATTCATACTAAAATACGGTCTAAAGTATAAATATGTTTTTATCGTTTTCTGCAGCATTCTGCAGAATGCGAGTTATAGCTATAAATACATATATTACATCATCAAATGTAGTTTGATACCGATTGACGTCATATTAAAACTTCAATTGTACAAGGTCCTAAACGTCCTGCCTCATCATCTGCTGGTGACCGGAGGGGGGGGGGGGGGGGGGGGGGGGGTTTATAAGTCCGTGGCCGACGTTAAATCATTCATGTAGTATGGACGATACATAGATCACAGCAGTTTATATGGATCATAATATTCAAACACGCTGAAACTTACCGCACCTTCCTCTGACCGTTGGGTGGTCAGCGTGGAGCAGAAAGTTTGCGATTATGGGATGTTGATATATGCAATCCATTTCCAGGTTGTATAATAGTATATACGTCCAAATCATGTTGTTTATCGAGTCATTGGCAACGGATCGCTGTCCAGTGTGTCGAGCTGGAGTCCCGCTAATGATAGCGAGTGCCCGGAACGAATATGGATGAGCACCACTTCCGGTGCGTCACTTCCTGTTTGGGCGATCCGCCGATCGGCCACCAGATGGCGCTCTTGAACCGTTGGAGAGTTGAGAGGAGATCAACAGGAGATCCCAAGTCTCCGTGGGTGAAATATGATTGCCATCACAGATTTTAGAAATATTGATCTCAAAGACGCCTTACGGCGTCATTGGCAGATTACGCATGGCGGAGAATGATGTGGTAACACGTCATTGGCGAATAAAGGGTTAATCACATATTAATCACATCAATATTTGCTCTGAGAAGGGCAAAAAGAAACAGAATTTTCTTGAATTCCGTTTTATTCTCAAATTCTTTCCAGGTTATTTTACCTGTTTACTATTTATAGTACAACAGGGACAAAACAGTTCATTTCTACCTCCCTTTGTTTGTGCGCTATACCACGGTAAACATCGCCCTGTTTCAAAATAATCTAGTCTGGTTTTCTAGATTGTGAGATAAAGTGTGTTTTGTGCAGCGCATGCGCAAATCTCGCGGCTGCTAGCCTGGAACCTATATTATTGCCAGGTCAAAGGTAAACACATGACCTTGTTTCTTCACAAAGCCAGGGAGGGGGGGGGGGGGTCGTTTTCCGATGCTGCGATCATACAAAGCATGTTTTAGGATGGAGTTTCGGTAAAGTAAACGTAAAATAGACATGACCTTTGTTTTAGAGGTACTCCATTTCTCACTTAGAGTCCAAGTGTCTTGAATCAGAACAGGATCAATACATATAACATTAGGAAACACACCTTATCATCCATATAATCCATTTAGTCTTTTTAATAATATCCAATAGTTCGTTCTAGTCTAGGCGATCGCCATTGTCGTCCTGCTCACAGCTGCTCGCAACCTACTAGTAGAGTCTGGGGGCTGGGGCCACCCACACTAAGCTGGCCCATATGCATGTTCAAGGCAGGCGATACTGCCACCTGGCGGGATTCAATCGTCATTGCAATTTCAAGGTCTCAGATGAGTAACAAAGGTCCGTGCGACTGTTTAGAATAAGAAAATCGGAAAAAATGATCTAAAAACAAGATATCTCGGGTTTGGCGCTCAATGGTTGGATTTGAAATACGAGGGCGGCGCCCCACGTACAGCGCTGCGGTGCAACACGGCCGTCCCTGGTTTGACTCCCGGACCCGGCAACCTTTGCCGAATGTCTTCCCCCTCTATCTCCCATACTTCATCTCTCTCTCTTAGAGCCATATGAAATCCGTTTTATTATTTTCCAAATTCCATTTAATTTTTTCCCAAATTCCATTTTTTTTTGTTTTAATATTTCAGAATTCTGTATTTTGCTTTTTATGCTCATTTTACCATCAGAAATAGTGTCTAATAAGTGGGAATGAATAAATGTCCACAATTGAATAAGATATAACAGTCCATTTAATGTTTTTAAGTGCTGCAACTCAGAAATACAGTTCAATTTTACACAATATTTTTCAATTAATATTGTGACAAAATAAAAATACATATTTCAAGTGTAAACAATAGATACAGCTAGCTACTACTGACATTATCACAATGACAATGTCAGTAACCTAGCTATATCTATTATATTGTGATGAAATAGTAATGCATAATTTAGGCACCTTTAGTTTAGTTTATTTCGTTTATAAAGGACAGTGTATAATGGCAATCGTTTGCATTAAACAAATGGATGGGTGCACTAGATTTAGCAAGAAGCTATCATTTCCATCTATAGTCCTATGTACTGTAACGTTTCATAGCTATTTAAGTTTATTTAGATTATAAAGGGCAGTGTATAATGACAATCGTTTGCATTAAACAAATGGATGAGTGCACTAGATTTAGCAAGAAGCTATCATTTCCATCTATAGTCCTATGTACTGTAACGTTTCATAGCTATTTAAGTTTATTTATATTATAAAGGGCAGTGTGTAATGACAATCGTTTGCATTAAACAAATGGATGGGTGCACTAGATTTAGCAAGAAGCTATCATTTCCATCTATAGTCCTATGTACTGTAACGTTTCATAGCTATTTAAGTTTATTTAGATTATAAAGGGCAGTGTATAATGACAATCGTTTGCATTAAACAAATGGATGGGTGCACCAGATTTAGCTAGAACTTCTAGAAGCTATCATTTCCATCTATAGTCCTATAACGTTACATAGCTATTTAAGTGTATTTAGTTTATAAAGGGCAGTGTATAATGACAATCGTTTGCATTAAACAAATGGATGGGTGCACTAGATTTAGCTAGAAGCTATCATGTATTCATGTCCTAACGTTATAGCTATTTAATCACAATAGTGTCGCAAGTGTTTTTGCGGGTCCAGTCCACGGAACGTTGACAGAATTAGCAAAACACCTTATCACCGGAGGCATAAAAGTCATTAGGATACTGTTCTGCTCTGAATTGAGGGCTTATTGTGGAATTGTTTAGCTTCTTGACGATGTTAACACTGAAGCAGTCAGACGCTTGAGCACCGCGGCTGTGTTGTGTGTAACACGCTGTAGAGTCCCCGCCTCCCCGGTCGCGTGTGCACCAAACGTTCCACCCAAAAACGAAATTTCAGTCCAGATTAGGCCAAATTCTGCAATATTCCACGTTTTGCAGTTGATTCCATTTTTATTGGTTAATTCCGCGATTCCGTCCGCGATTCCGTGAACGCGGATTTCATATGGCTCTACTCTCTCTGCCAGACTGCCCGGAGAAAAAAACAATAAAAATCTTACCAAAAACATAAATAAAAATTAAATAAAGGATTTGAAATACGAGAAATCTCGGGGTTGGCGCAGAATGAGTTAATAAAATCAGCAGATAATTTATCAATATCCTTTGCCGTTGAGTTACTCATGTTCACTATTATCTTTTTAACTGCATCACTGGATACCTCTTTGATGTAAAAATCATCTGAAAGAACATTACGATGTTCCACAGAAGATAACTCAGTTGGTTTAAAGGGGAACTATCTTATAAATGGCCTTTTTGAGTGTTTAGCATTGTTTCCTAGCTATGTGAACTTATATTAATATGATCTATGTCTCAAAATTCTCATATTGGCGCATTCTTCCAATTCTCCTCTCACAATATTCACCCTCACTGAACTGAGTCGTTTGAAAATGTGCCTATATGTGATGTCATATAGTCACTGCTGCATGTTAATGTTCAGGCGAACACGACGGTGCACAGTGGTTTAGGAGCCCAGGCTCAAAACGGCTTAAGATCTTGAGGTAGAAAAATGCTGTTTTTGAGGACTTGATTAGAAATACAAAACAATGAATAAAATAAATATATATATTACAGAGGTGTTCCATAGACTCACAGGAATTGTGTAAAAGTGCCCAAATAGTGAAAGAAATAGTAAAATAGTTCCCCTTTAAAATAAGTTGCCAGTTCATGTACATAGACTCATCACTATCAATTAGGTTATTATCTACTTTAAGACCCTTTAAAAGAATGTATAAACGCGCTGGTGTGTCTTTAAGTCTCCAGAGTTACTGACGCTCTTCTCACACTGGTCGGCTTCTCTCCTGTATGAAGCACGGGACTTCCGGTTGTGTGATGTCCGAGGTAGCAGCTTGAGTCTCTTGCTCCTCAGAACCAGGCATGCGTTGTTCATGGGACGGGGTCCCACGGTGTGGGACCTCACTCGCTATTTGCATATCAATAGCTCCGGTCGTCAGGTGTGTTAAATACGTTCTCAGACACATTCACACCTAACCTTGTTGTGAAGACGTGTTACATTCCATTCGTAGAGGCAATTAGGCACTGTCTTTAGTCTGTGCCCAAGCGAGGGGACATTAAATGCGCATTCGCGGGAGCGCGCGCACGCGCAGGGAGCGCGCGTGCACGTGGTGCGTGTCACCCCAGATGATTTCAATAACGCACCACTGCTCAGAACCCCAGAGATAAATGACCCAACAAACAGATATTGTCAGCAACATTTAACGAGTGAGACGGTAAGAAGTCTAAAGATGAGCCAGAAGAAACAAAATGCTAAAAGAAAGACCAAAACCGACTCTGGAAATGAGAAAGAGGTCACGCCTGAACAGGCTTGTCAAACTAGCTCTTCCGACTCCGACGAGGAAACAGAGAGAGAGGAATCCGCGATTCTAAAAGAATTAAAAGATCTAAGGAGAGAGAATAAAGAAGCACATAATGCCACTCAGTCTTCAGTGAGCAAACTTGAAACATCTATGTCGCAAGTAACTGAATGGATGACAAAACAGAAGGTAGAATTACGGACATTGAATCAGAAATCACTAAACTGGATGATAGAGGAATGAGACACCAGAGGGCGCTCAAATACCTTCTAAGAAGAGATGCAGAAATGACGGCAACATGCGAAGATTTGCAAAACAGACTCAGACGCAACAATATCCTGATCTACCAAGTCCCTGAAGGTAGCGAGGACAAGGATACTAAAGAGTTTGTGAAGCAGCTATTGACAACATCCCTGAAAATAACACCTGAACTTGAGTCTGAGATTAAGATAGAAAGAGCGCACAGATCACCGATGGCCAAACCGAGAGATTCTAGCGCCCCCCGCGCTCTATCATTGTGCGCTTTCTAGATTTCAATATCAAAGAACAGGTATTACAGCTTGCATGGGGACAACCCGTCACATTTCAAGGGAAAAGGATCTATTTTGATCACGATTACTCCCCAGACCTGCAAAAGAAGAGGGGACAGGTGCGTCACGTCATCAAACAGCTGAAGGAAAAAGGGATACGCGCTAATTGCCCATACCCGGCACGACTCAGGATGACAACAGAATCGGGAACGAAGGTGTTTGACTCCCTGGTGGATGCAATTCCCACACTGAAAAAACTGGGAATTCATGTCCAAATCGACGAAAGAGAAACTACAAAGAGAACTGACAAGGGACAGGTGGCGAACACAAAGAAGCGGGCGAGAGCAGCGAACGAAAGGAGCCATGACGTCACTATCTGGCGCAGACCTAAGATCATTCATGGACGATAAAGATGAGTAAACCAGTTAGATATAGTAGACTCACGAAATGTTTACAATAAGTGTAAAACACAAGAAATAATGGACATGCTGCTGACTAATATGATTATTCTTTACCCTGAGTATTAATTACCTGTTGGGAAAATTTAAATATATCAAATCTACTTTAGTTTATATGTGGTTCTGAGGCCAGAGACTGAGCCATAGACGGATCACACTTAGCCTGTGTTATCAGGCAAAGGTTAACCCTATACGTTCGTGGTTAGCTTCTCTGCACTTAGTGCAATATGCTCCCTGAGAGAGAAAGCTACACCTCTCTAGAACATCGGGAGATTATTTCATTTGTGATTTATGTAAGACAGCTTACTGGAAAATTGGAAGCCCTAGGTTTTCGTCTCCGGCTGTCCCTGAGCAATGACCGGAGTGTTGAATGTCCCGTGACTAAGACGGGGAGGACGTGACCCTCTTTGCGCCGCCCCTGTGCCTCAAATAGATCCGCTATCAGCTCTATCTTTATTCTTTCAAAATGTTCATTTGCTATCGCTATTAGCGCTATCTTTAATCTTTCAAAATGTTCAGTTGCTATTGCATGCACTCATCTGTGTTTCACTACACACATGAGTGCATGCTTACCAACTGTCCGTCTGCAACACTACTATCAACAACATCTAAGAAGGGAGATCCCCCCTTGAATGGCCCTTCTAAGGTTTCTCTCCTCCACACAGCTTTTTTCCCTATTGTTAGGTTTTAGTGAGTTTTTCCTTACCTTCGCGTGGGGTATGTCTGGGAGTGCTTGCATTCTTTCATTTATTTGCATTTATCTTAAATTCTTTGGACCTTATGGTGTTCTTGTTCTGTTCTTGACTTATTGTTATGTTTTCTTCTTGACTTGTTTAAAGAAGACCTGTACGGCCCATGGGGACATTAACGTGTGTTGTCGGGCCTTATAAATAAATTTGATTTGATTTGATTTGAGTTTTCCCTTACAAGTGAATAGGGGACCATTTTGTTTTGTTTTTTATGTTGTATACTCTTTGACAAATGCCTCAAGCTCATATACTATGGAAGATATATCTATGTTGTACATACGAAATACAATGACATTATGACAAGCCTTAAATGTATTAGTTACAATATAAATGGTCTTAACAACCCAATAAAGAGGAAAAAACTTTTTGGACAACTTAAGAAAATGCAGTGCTCTATAGCATTCATTCAAGAAACGCACTTATCAATAAACGAACACCAGAAACTGAAGAGAGAATGGGTGGGCCAGGTGTATAGTGCGTCCTGTCAAACAGGGAAAAAAAGAGGAGTGGCTATTCTATTTAACAAATCAGTATACTTCACCAAAGAAAAGGAAATTGCAGATGACCAGGGCAGATATGTTATGGTCCTGGGGTCAATAAGAGGATCAATCATAACCGTTCTAAATATATATGCACCAAATGAAGACTGCTCCAATTTCTTTAAAGGTATAGCCTCAATTTTGGCTGGTAACGCCAAAGGAATTATCCTTATGGCCGGTGATTTCAACTGTGTACTAAATCCAAAAGTAGACAAACTTCCTGTAGATTGTGGACCCATTTCAAAAAAATCTAGATCACTGAATGCAATGATAAAAGAATTTGGACTTATAGATGCATGGCGTTTCCACCATCCTAGGCAGAAATACTTTACCTTTAGGTCTGGGGTCCATGGTAGCTACTCTCGGATAGATTACTTCTGTATTTCCAAGCAAGATATTGACAAGGTTGAATCATGTATCATTGAACAGCGACCATCTCAGATCATGGACCTCTAACTCTTCAACTTAACCTCAGTACCAATAAGATCTTTAAATATTGGAGGCTCAATGTATCCATGCTGTCTGACTCTCACACACGGGAGAGGATAGGTGAAGAACTGAAGAGTTATTTTGATCTCAACAATAAGGGGGATGTCTCACCATCAATTTGATGGGACGCGGCGAAGGCTGTAATGAGAGGTAAAATTATCTCAATTTCAAGTGCACTAAAGAAACAGAGAAATGAAAAACAGCAGAACCTAGAAAATGAGGTAAAAATACTAGAAAGGAAACATAAAATGAACAGAGATGAGGAAGACTTAAAAGCTCTACTAATCTGCAGACAAAAACTAGATGACCTGTTGAGATACAAAGCGGAAGGAGCCCTTAGATTTGCTGGTAGGAATGAGATGGGAAATCAAATCAAATCAAATCAAATTTATTTATAGGGCCCGACAACACACGTTAATGTCCCCATGGGCCGTACAGGTCTTCTTTAAACAGGTCAAGAAGACAACATAACAATAAGTCAAGAACAGAACAAGAACACCATAGGGTCCAAACATTTTTTAGATGAATGCAAATAAATGAAAGAATGCAAGCACTCCCAGACATACCCCACGCGAAGGTAAGGAAAAACTCACTAAAACCTAACAATAGGGAAAAAAGCTCCACAGGCAGTGTGGAGGAGAGAAACCTTAGAAGGGCCGTTCAAGGGGGGATCTCCCTTCTTAGATGTTGGTGATAGTAGTGTTGCAGACGGACAGTTGGTAAGCATGCACTCATGTGTGTGGTGAAACACAGATGAGTGCATGCAATAGCAACTGTACATTTTGAAAAATTAAAGATGGAGCTAATAGCGATAGCAAAGAAATAGGGCAAGCAAGCTACTGTCATTCCAGCTCCACAAAATACAGTCAAGTCGGATAGTTCCAAAGATTAAACACCCCAGCACACACATGGAAGTAATGCAAACACAAGAAATTGCTAATGCATTTGCAGATTACTATACCGACCTCTACAAAGCACAGCAATTGGAAAACAAGAAAGAAAAAATCAACAACTTCATAGATAACCTTAAACTTTCTAAACTATCCCCAGATGAGGCGGATGAGCTGACCTCCCCTATTACGGAGAAGGAGATAGGGGAAACTATTCAGATGCTTAAAAACAATACATCACCAGGTACAGATGGGTTTTCAAATGAATTTTATAAACATTTCACTGAACAGTTAACACCAGTATTAAGTGTAGTTTATAACTATGCCCTATCTGAGAGAGACCCACCAGGAAGCTGGTCAGAAGCTATTGTCTCGGTAATACATAAAGAAGGTAAAGACCCCACAAGATGTAGTTCCTATAGGCCCATAAGTCTCCTTTGCAACGATTTCAAGATATTGACATCTATACTTAAAAAAAGAATACAGAAACATATAATAAAACTGATCCACCCAGACCAGACTGGCTTTATCACTGGTCGACAGGGTGCTAACAACATCAGAAGAACTTTAAATCTGCAAACAGTGGCTGGATCTCGAAAAGAACCATCAATGCTTCTCGGCTTAGATGCCGAGAAGGCATTTGATAGAGTTGATTGGCTGTACCTTGAACTAACATTGAAAGGTATGGGATTCAATAACACATTTATAGATTGTGTTACAAAGGATCAGATTAAACCGAATATATATATTTATTGATTGATATATATTGCATAGTATTTGTATATCGTTTGATATCCCTTGTATATTCCTTGTACATATACACGGAATATCCCTTTAGCCTAGTACAGACCATAATATTTCATTCTCCTATTGGACAGCGGTCCACAGGCTCCAGGGCCTTGCCTCCAGAGTCAGGTTCAAAGCCACCGTCAAGACATGTCTGTACATGCCCGGCCTTGCCCAGGAATACGAGACAGAAATGAGGTTGGCACTAGATTGTTCGCTGTGCATATAAATATGGCGCAGGTGAATACAGAAGTAGAGTTACCCAATAAGTTGAAGCCTCACCCACGATACTCCGTGCGGTGAAGTATGGCCTGTTTGGCCCCAAAATAGAGCATTGAGACCGCGTGCGAATTAATAACTGAATTGTCAGAGTTTGGCGCTATACCGTCGAGTGCGACATATTTCTATTAAGTCAGTAATAGTCTATTTGTGTATAGTGTATCGTGCGGCTAAAGTTCTACAGTGACCAGCATCACCAACGCTTCCTCGTACCAGCTAGAGTGCTTATCCAGGCTGGGCTGCTTTCATGGCGCTTTCACCCGAGGAGACCTAGACGAGAACCGTGTGGACATGTACACTGGATTAATCTACCCGACGACTACATAGCCCTTTGCGGCTGGATTATATTTGTTTTGGTCCTGTGATTTATGGAGCGGAGAATCGCCGACGCCTACACGTGTGGGATTTACCCGGTGAGGAGCCACGTCGAGTCTGCGCCTCAGAGAGCCTGAGGCCGGCTAGCTTTCTTCACTGTGGAGCTACAGTCTACGGAGAACAGCTGTATTCGTCTGTGGATCAAGAGACTATTGCACCGTCTCCTGTACTTGGAGTCTCCTTAGTCATCGTTGACCAGACTCTCTACTACCGACAGATCCTCTACCCCTGCTGGCTTACAACCGGGGGGACCCTTCCAGTATCTCCCGCTATATATTACTAGTGCACCATAGATATAATTCCCTAAGATTCAGGTTGTATAATTACCTCCTGCGTAACCAGAGAATGGACATTCATTATTGATTTGCCTACGCACATTCCTTTGCCTTATAAGCGCATCCAAAGTAAAATAGAGAAGTATATTATGTACCTTTTGCTGCAATAAATACTTAATTACCACTTTGTGTGGAACCGATTCATTGTGGGAAGTGTTCATCATATTTATATATCATGTACTGTATGGCCAGTAATTAAAGTACATAAAGCGGTAGTGGTTTAATGATACCATACTTATCAATACAGTCAGGGAATTGTACCCCTCAGTTACAGATTGGATAAAATGTTTATATAAAAATCCTAAATCTAGAGTAAGGGTGAATGGTCACTGCTCTCACTTCTTTGAGATACAGAGAGGGACACGCCAAGGAGACGTTTTGTCTCCGTTACTATTCGCAATTGGCATAGAGCCACTAGCGGAGATGATTAGATCAAACCCTCAGATACAGGGAATAGATGACCAAAAAGGCATTACACACAAGATCTTGTTATTTGCTGATGACATTTTACTTTATATCAAAAACCCTTTAGAATCAATTCCAAACATAATGATGGATTTAAGAAATTACGGCGAACTGTCGGGTTATAAGATAAATGAGACCAAATCAGAAGCCATGATGATAGTGGGAACATGGCCAACACATCTGAATAGTATAGCACCCTTCCATTGGGCTAGAGATGGATTCAGGTATTTAGGAATCATTCTGACTCCCAGCAGCAATCAGTTATATCAAGCAAACTACAAAAAGTTTATTGTAAAAATCAAATCAGACATGGCCAGATGGGACATTTTACCTCTCTCCCTAGTGGGAAGAATAGAATCAATTCGAATGAATGTGCTACCTAGATTTATTTTCCTCTTCCAGTCTCTACCTATACCAATACCTGCCACTACCTTTAAAAGGTTAGATAAACTCCTATCCAAATTTATCTGGCAGAGGAAAAGACCTAGAGTAAGGCTCAAAACACTATGTTTGCCAAAGAACAAGGGTGGTCTTGGTCTGCCAAACCTAAGAAACTACTACTGGGCAGCTCAATTACGCATACTTGTGCATTGGATACAAAAGGACCTAGACTCCGGATGGGTACAGATTGAGCAAAACTCAATTCCAAAGACTCCTCTCAGATCCATAATATTCCTGGGGAAAGCATACTGGAAAAAAATTAAGATTGGCAACAAATGGATTACAAATACATTAAAGGTGTGGGAAAGTGTAAGGAAAAAGGGGGGAGGTCCACGATCAATATCTAGGGCCATGCCAATAGCAGACAATACAGAATTCCGGCCAGCTATGGAGGATGGGGGCTTTAAAAAATGGGCGGATTTGGGCCTGGTTACTATCAATCAATTAATGGAAGGAGACTGTTTTAAATCGTTTGCACAGCTACAGCAATGTTTTGATCTACCTTCGAAAGACATGTTTAGATACTTTCAAATAAGACACTATGTAATGACTCACAGTGAGTGGGAAGCAATTAAGAGACCGCCAACAAACGTGGAGCGGTACTTTATTAACACAATAGAAAAAAACTTGATGGAAAGAAAGCAGATATCCAATATTTACAACATGTTACAACTAGACGATCCAGGAGACACCACCTATATTAAAGAAAAATGGGAGTTGGAAGCTAATGTGATCATAGAAAATGAAGAATGGGAGGACAGCCATTCAAGCAATCATAAAATCACAAATAGCCCAATGTGGAAGGAGTTTGACTGGAAGGTCAAGGTCAGGTACTTTAGGACTCCTCAAGTTCTCTCTGGATTTGCTGGTGGGTCCTCACCACTATGTTGGAGAGGATGTGGAATGATCGGAGATCATACACATATTTTCTGGGACTGTCCAAGGGTGCAGACATTTTGGGTGAATATTAAAAATGAGATTAAAACCATTCTAGATCTTGACTTACCTCTGAATCCATCGTACTATATCGTGGGATGTATACCGAAAGGCACATACTATGGAGATACGTTATACATCTTGAGAGTGATACTGTTAATAGCAAGGAAAATGATAACTATGGCATCCCTCCCCCTTCTCTCTGAGTACCCGTCTCCTGGCGCTGACCAAGGTGATGGATGCCTCGGGGTCTTGGCCAAGCTTGTAGTGACTGCTCTACATGCACCTCCGAGGCCTTGGATCAGTTATTCTCCGCCGTCTGTCCGTGGTCCTGTCAACTGATTAACAGACTGTTAACAGATTAACAGTCAACGCGGTTTCATTGCTGGGTTAAGTACTTCTATTCTATTCACATAATACGCTTACTTCATATATCTACTCCATTCACATATATGCCTACCACTTGTATCTATTGCTATGTCCGCCTACTACAATCTCATGAGCTGTCTAACGCCTGTCCCGTCTCCCTGTCTTCCTATGACTTGCTGTCCTGGAGTGTTGTCCGGAGTGTTGGACGTCCCGTGACGAAGGCCGGGAGATTGCGACCCCCTCTGCGTGCCCCCCTGTCTCCGGAGGTCTCGTAGTGGTGACCGGAGTGCCGGATGTCCCGCGATGATGTCGGGGAGTTCGCGACCCTCTCTGCGCCACCCCCTATCTCCCTGTCTCCGGCTGTCCCTGAGCAACGACCGGAGTGTTGAATGTCCCGTGACTAAGACGGGGAGGACGTGACCCTCTCTGCGCCGCCCCTGTGCCTCAAATAGATCCGCTATCAACTCTATCTTTAATCTTTCAAAATGTTCAGTTGCTATCGCTATTAGCTCTATCTTTAATTTTTCAAAATGTACAGTTGCTATTGCATGCACTCATCTGTGTTTCACCACACACATGAGTGCATGCTTACCAACTGTCCGTCTGCAACACTACTATCACCAACATCTAAGAAGGGAGATCCCCCCTTGAACGGCCCTTCTAAGGTTTCTCTCCTCCACACTGCCTGTGGAGCTTTTTTCCCTATTGTTAGGTTTTAGTGAGTTTTTCCTTACCTTCGCGTGGGGTATGTCTGGGAGTGCTTGCATTCTTTCATTTATTTGCATTCATCTAAAAAATGTTTGGACCCTATGGTGTTCTTGTTCTGTTCTTGACTTATTGTTATGTTGTCTTCTTGACCTGTTTAAAGAAGACCTGTACGGCCCATGGGGACATTAACGTGTGTTGTCGGGCCCTATAAATAAATTTGATTTGATTTGATTTGATGGTTACAAAATCAACCACCGACAATCAAACAATGGACCAAGAGACTGAGACAGATGTATACAATGGAAGAAATGATTGCACAATTGCAACTGAAAAAAGATATGTTTATGCAGAGATGGTCACTTGTAAGCTTGTACCTGGAGATACACTAGCATGAGTCTGACCCTCCTGACTCCCTATTTTTTTTTTTTTCCCCTTTTGCTAAATAAATGTTTCTATTTCGTTTTTCGTTTCTTATCCTACTGTATGTCCTTAAAAAAAATTTAAATCCCCCCCCCCCTGGGTTGTTTATGAGGCGTACTCGGATTATACAGCTTATTTTGATTATGCTGAATACTTTGAAAACAAATTGAATAAGATGGAAGAGCCTGAGTAACAAATGTCATTGACTATGTGAATCAAGTATATTATACTGTATGATCAATGCAATGTGATGTTCATTATGACACAAAATAAAAGAAAGAATTTGCTCTGAGAAGGGCAAAAAGAAGCAGGATTTTCTTGAATTCCGTTTTATTCTCAAATTCTTTCCAGGTTATTTGACCTGTTTACTATACACAAAACAGTTCATTTCTACATCCCTTTGTTTGTGCGCTATACCAGGGTAAACATCGCCCTGTTTCAAAATAATCTAGTCTGGTTTTCTAGATTGTGAGATAAAGTGTGTTTTGTGCAGCGCATGCGCAAATCTCGCGGCTGCTAGCCTGGAACCTATATTATTGCCAGGTCAAAGGTAAACACATGACCTTGTTTCTTCACAAAGCCAGGGGGGGGGGGGGGGTCGTTTTCCGATGCTGCGATCATACAAAGCATGTTTTAGGATGGAGTTTTGGTAAAGTAAACGTAAAATAGACATGACCTTTGTTTTAGAGGTACTCCATTTCTCACTTAGAGTCCAAGTGTCTTGAATCAGAACAGGATCAATACATATAACATTAGGAAACACATCTTATCATCCATATAATCCATTTAGTCTTTTTAATAATATCCAATAGTTCGCTCTAGTCTAGGCGATCGCCATTGTCGTCCTGCTCACAGCTGCTCGCAACCTACTAGTAGAGTCCCTAGTTGTTTGGGGGCTGGGGCCACCCACACTAAGCTGGCCCATATGCATGTTCATAAGGCAGGCGATACTGCCACCTGGCGGGATTCAATCGTCATTGCAATTTCAAGGTCTCAGATGAGTAACAAAGGTCCGTGCGACTGTTTAAAACTTTGACCAGTCAGCTGGTTCTTTTTAGCGTTTATCGCTTTTTTTTTTTTCGTCGCATTCATACTTGGTCAAGTTCGACCGACAGAAGCAGGCTGAAAGGGTTCAGATGGGGGGAAAGACACTCTGGGAAAGGCACGGCTGCCGTCCGGGATTCGAACGCGCTCAGCCCCAGATCCGCGCGAGCGCGGTTGTCCACGGCGCTGAAATAGCACTCGCGGTACGTGGTGAGCTACTGGAGCTCCCCTCCGTGCGACTGTTTAGAATAAGAAAATCGAAAAAAAGAAAAAAGGATCTAAAAACGAGATATCTCGGGTTTGCCGCTCAATGGTTGGATTTGAAATACGAGGGCGGCGCCCCACGTACAGCGCTGCGGTGCAACACGGCCGTCCCTGGTTTGACTCCCGGACCCGGCAACCTTTGCCGAATGTCTTCCCCCTCTATCTCCCATACTTCATCTCTCTCTCTGCCAGACTGCCCGGAGAAAAAAACAATAAAAATCTTACCAAAAACATAATAAAAATAAAATAAAGGATTTGAAATACGAGAAATCTCGGGGTTGGTGCAGAATGAGTTAATAAAATCAGCAGATAATTTATCAATATCCTTTGCCGTTGAGTTACTCATGTTCACTATTATCTTTTTAACTGCATCACTGGATACCTCTTTGATGTAAAAATCATATGAAAGAACATTACGATGTTCCACAGAAGATAACTCAGTTGGTTTAAAATAAGTTGCCAGTTCATGTACATAGACTCATCACTATAAATTAGGTTATTATCTACTTTAAGACCCCTTAAAATAATGTATAAATGCGCTGGTGTGTCTTTAAGCCTCCAGAGTTACTGACGCTCTTCTCACACTGGTCGGCTTTTCTCATGTATGAATGCGCTGGTGTATCTTTAATTTTCCAGATTGACTGAAGCTCTTCTCACACTGGTCACAGTGGTAGGGCTTCTCTCCTGTATGACTGCGCTGGTGTAGCTGTAAGTTTCCAAATTCACTGAAGCACTTCTCACACTGGTCACAGTGGTAGGGCTTCTCTCCTGTATGAATGCGCTGGTGTATCTTTAATTTTCCAGATTGACTGAAGCTCTTCTCACACTGGTCACAGTGGTAGGGCTTCTCTCCTGTATGACTGCGCTGGTGTAGCTGTAAGTTTCCAAATTGACTGAAGCACTTCTCACACTGGTCACAGTGGTAAGGCTTCTCTCCTGTATGAATGCGCTGGTGTATCTTTAATTTTCCAGATTGACTGAAGCTCTTCTCACACTGGTCACAGTGGTAGGGCTTCTCTCCTGTATGAAAGCGCTGGTGTATCTTTAATTCTCCAGAGGTCCTGAAGCTCTTCTCACACTGGTCACAGTGGTAGGGCTTCTCTCCTGTATGACTGCGCTGGTGTAGCTGTAAGTTTCCAAATTCACTGAAGCTCTTCTCACACTGGTCACAGTGGTATGGCTTCTCTCCTGTATGAATGCGCTGGTGTATATTTAATTTTCCAGATTGACTGAAGCTCTTCTCACACTGGTCACAGTGGTAAGGCTTCTCGCCTGTATGAATGCGCTGGTGTTTCTTTAAGTGGTCATATCTACTGAAGCTCTTCTCACACTGGTCACAGTGGTAGGGCTTCTCTCCTGTATGAATGCGCTGGTGTATCTTTAATTCTCCAGAGGTCCTGAAGCTCTTCTCACACTGGTCACAGTGGTAGGGCTTCTCTCCTGTATGACTGCGCTGGTGTAGCTGTAAGTTTCCAGGGGTCCTGAAGCTCTTCTCACACTGATCACAGTGGTAGGGCTTCTCTCCTGTATGAATGCGCTGGTGTATCTTTAATTTTCCAGATTGACTGAAGCACTTCTCACACTGGTCACAGTGGTAGGGCTTCTCTCCTGTATGAATGCGCTGGTGTATCTTTAAGTGACCAGGGGTCCTGAAGCTCTTCTCACACTGATCACAGTGGTAGGGCTTCTCTCCTGTATGAATGCGCTGGTGTATCTTTAATTCTCCAGAGGTCCTGAAGCTCTTCTCACACTGATCACAGTGGTAGGGCTTCTCTCCTGTATGAATGCGCTGGTGTTTCTTTAACTTTGCAAAGGTAGTGAAGCTCTTCTTACATTGGTCACAGTGGTAGGGCTTCTCTCCTGTATGAATGCGCTGGTGTATCTTTAATTCTCCAGAGGTCCTGAAGCTCTTCTCACACTGGTCACAGTGGTAGGGCTTCTCTCCTGTATGAATGCGCTGGTGTATCTTTAATTCTCCAGAGGTCCTGAAGCTCTTCTCACACTGGTCACAGTGGTAGGGCTTCTCTCCTGTATGACTGCGCTGGTGTAGCTGTAAGTTTCCAAATTCACTGAAGCTCTTCTCACACTGGTCACAGTGGTAAGGCTTCTCTCCTGTATGAATGCGCTGGTGGATCTTTAATTTTCCAGATTGACTGAAGCTCTTCTCACACTGGTCACAGTGGTAAGGCTTCTCTCCTGTATGAATGCGCTGGTGTATCTTTAATTTTCCAGATTGACTGAAGCGCTTCTCACACTGGTCACAGTGGTAAGGCTTCTCTCCTGTATGAACGCGCTGGTGTTTCTTTAAGTGGTCATATCTACTGAAGCTCTGCTCACACTGGTCACAGTGGTAGGGCTTCTCTCCTGTATGAATGCGCTGGTGTATCTTTAAGTGTCCAGAGGTTCTGAAGCTCTTCTCACACTGATCACAGTGGTAGGGCTTCTCTCCTGTATGAATGTGCTGGTGTATCTTTAATTCTCCAGAGGTCCTGAAGCTCTTCTCACACTGATTACAGTGGTAGGGCTTCTCTCTTGTATGAATGCGCTGGTGTTTCTTTAACTTTGCAAAGGTAGTGAAGCTCTTCTTACATTGGTCACAGTGGTAGGGCTTCTCTCCTGTATGAATGCGCTGGTGTATCTTTAATTCTCCAGAGGTCCTGAAGCTCTTCTCACACTGGTCACAGTGGTAGGGCTTCTCTCCTGTATGAATGTGCTTGTGTTGAGGCCTTGACTCATTCATATCTCTGCTTGTTGTTGGGGATCAATGCAGCAATTGTACCTGGAGAAGAGAAAAGTACACAAATCAAGAGTTCAGATTTTGTGTGTTTTGCATTCTTTCAGTTTGAATTTCTCAAGTAAAAGAAATTGTTATGCTCCAAATTTAGTTGTTGATGTGATCTAACAGTGAATCTGCTCCAAGGGCGGTAATTGAAAACTGGCCAACATTAATACAATACAGCCTGCAATATGACATTGTGGTTGTATCTGTCCTTGTAACAATATCATTGTTGTTCCTAGTTTGTGTTGTTCTGGGGAGCAATTAACACATTCATGGCCAACCACGTATATATACGTGTTTGGGCGCCATACTTAAAGGGCCAACCACGTATATATACGTGGTAAACTCGTATTTGCTTGTATTGCATTTTAATATCCTACTCAATGTCACGGAGCAGCACTGCAGATGTACCCTACTCTTTGAATTCGGAAAAGTGCATTACCGGCCAGATCCTGGTAGTGGCGCTGTCTCGAGAATGGAGTACTCCTTGTTTTCAGACCGGATGTAAATGTTTTTCATTCAGGCCTACTTTTTTTGTTAGCCTGAAGCTATGCCTTCATCAGATCGCATGGAATACCTTTTGCGACGCCGAATTCAGTATGCAGTAAAGGAATATAGCATCAGCCAATGGACATATCGATCTATCAGATGGCAATCAATAACTGGGAAATCCTTTTTGGGATCCAACCGGCCACAGGTAAGAACGATTTCACGTAGATTTCATGCTGATCAGGCCTTGCTTTGATAGCCAACCAGCCGATCAGCGAATGAGGCTAATGCCGTTATTGGTCATCAAAAATCAGAAACGACATCCCCCGCCCCCCCCCCCCCTTTCATGCATTCATGGTGGAACATGATACCGATCAAATGCATTTTGATTTTTAGCTCTAGCTTGTGTATAGCCGAAACGCCAATTGATTTAACGTTATTAGCTTAGCGCCCTGTAACTCGTTTTGCAGGAATTATACCGGACCATTGCGGTATATAGTTCATATTCACGATGCTATAGAATGGGAACGTATTCATGAAAAAAAAAATCTTTAAGGCATATTGAAGGAAAGGTTTATAGTGTCAATTGACAATGAGAATGGACAGATAGCAATAATTTAAAATATAGATTTAGCTCTACAAACACCCTCACGCATAGTTAAAACGTGTTATGATAAGCTGGCCTTATAGAGTGGGGCCCGTCTAATCCCTGTCGCCGTCAATGTGTTAAGAGCACACAGACCACTAGTACAGATACTTCAGTCTGAAATTATATATTCAATGGAATGGACATTATATTAGCAATATCAATTACATGTCAATGAATCCATGTATTGTTTATCCAAAGATCATCAAATCATTTGTTTGTAATATGTTTATCAGATCATGATCATGAATTAAGATAACATTTGCCTGTTTTATAGTATCCAGCATATTGCCACCCTATAAATCATGTTAAGCTGTAGCCCTATTTTCTGAAAATTTGCCTAAAAGTACATGCCTAAGTAAATGGAAGATTGCTCCACTTCTACAAGGTCAATTAGCATGTTCTTGGTATCTACGACTATCTAGGGACCTGAGGGTATGTATTCCCAGTGTCAGAAATATTGTGTAAATACTGTTACTAGGCTTGAGTAAATTGTAATAAAAAAAAGGAGAATATAAATTATGATTTTATTTTGCATCTGTGCCGGTGAATAACACCATGTTACAATTGCTGTGCTAGAGATCTCGCTCACTGAGCTCATTCAGCACCTTCTTGAGATCAAGCGTACAAAAGATCTAAGCAAATGAATAAAGGGAAGATGATAAACGGATTTGTAGATACAGTAATAAATTAGAATCCATTTTAATTATAAATTCATATTTGACCTTGAACTTGACCTTATTATGGCCAAATCATACATCTATGGATAGGGAAAATTATCCTCTTTCCAATGGCAGTGTTAAATCTGGATTTAGTCATTTTATTCATGACTAGCATTTTTTCGATAAATTCTTATTTTCAGTAAATCTTATAAAACATTGGTAAAAATTTAAATATACACTTTGACTAGGGCTGTCGCGATAACCGCATCACCGCAATCCCGCAGTGTTGTCAAGTCACCCGCGGGTGTAGAACAACCGCAGGTAAAATAAAAGGGGCGTCATCATTTTTTACTTAATTTAACACATCCCACGCCGGAAACGGCTTACGACGTGTTTCAAGTTCATGCGAATTCTGCCATTCCACGGCGTACAACATTATTGAGATCATATTTAATTTTTTTGCCATGTTATTCATAATTCCCTCACAGAGCCTGATCTGATGCAGTGGGAGCCTGCACAACTCTGCAACGCTTCAATACTGCCGCCTGGTGGATGATCGGCGAGTTGCAACCGGAAGTGGATCTCTCGCAAATGCGTCCGGCACTCGCATATTGTTGCGCGACTGTAGACACACATCCGTGTGTAGCGATACGATTTGGGCGTTTATTATGATTATACAAACCGGAAATGGATTTAGGAGATCGCCGTCAAATAAGTGGGATCTTTCTCCTCCAGTCTCATCGGCGAACGGTAAGAGCACGCTGACGTTACTTTCAGCCTGTTTGTTTATTATTATCAATGCAAACCGCTCTGATCAACATATCACCCATACTACATAAAGCATTTACTGACGATCACGGAATTATAAACGCCCCCCCCCCCCCCCCGTTCATCCGCGCATGATAAGTCGTAACGTTTAGGGTCATGTACAGTTGAAATTTTTTATATAGCATGGATCGGCAACAAACGGCAGTTGATAATCTATATATGCGTTTATGCCTATATCTCACGTTCTAGGAATTACTGCAGAAAACGATAAAAACATATTTATATTCTAGACGGTATTTTTGTATTAATCTATGAATGAAAAAGTAAGACGTTCCTACATCCTGAACGATAGATAATCGATGTTGAATGGGCCATAGTAATGTCAATTTAGCTATACAATTTAAAAAGTTATAGCCCTGCAAAGAAGGTGAACATCTCCATAGACTTAGAGTGGTGGCAGAGAGTGGTATAAGATGCTCAAATTGCGTGGCAGGGAATGTGTTAATGACGAGGCATCCGTTTTCCAGTAGCATGAGCTAACTTCACGTTTCCATACAGTTTACAACTCACACATGAAATCAGGATTTATTTTCATATCCCGGACTCGAGCCCCCAATGTATGAATTTTTCTGTATAAATCTGAGCCGTAGTAGAGTACAGGGGAGCAGGGCCGAAGTGCCTGTCATGTAACATGCTTGTTATAACTAGCCGGACTTCGGGGTAATTCCCTCTGTAAAGTGGTGACAGTAAACCAGGAAACCGTTCTCTCAAGGACTGGGTGTTTATTTCCGTTTGCAGCTCTCTATTCTTCATGTTAGTGACTAACGTTACACGCAGATTGGGTGCTGCCTCTCTGCCGTGGTCCAGACGCTAGCTACTGGCTAGGCTAGCTATCTGTAGCATTGGCGTGGTACCGATGCTAGCTAGCTACTGGCTAGGCTAGCCATCTATTGTAGATGGCTAGCCAGTAGCTAGCTAGCGTCGGTACCATGCCAGCGTTGTGGATGGCTAGCCAGTAGCTAGCTAGCGTCGGTACAACGCCAGCATTGTGGATGGCTAGCCAGTAGCTAGCTAGCGTCGGTACCACCCTACTACTACATTTCAGAACGTTGATGGACAAATAGATAGATTATCAAACATGTTTAAAATAGTTTCGGGACTCCTACGACCTTAGAATTATTTTCTAATCACGATCGTGGGTAAACTTGCATATCTTAATAATAATAAAAATATATACAGGTATATAAAAAAAATTAAATTATTATTTTTTTTTATTATTATAGAAGTGCGGTACCACCGCATCCCGCGGTGATTAGCCACACACACAACCGCGGTGAGAAAATGTCATACCGCGACAGCCCTAACTTTAAGGTCTTTACTCTTGGATAAAAAGAAAACATTAACCTTTTAACACATTGGATGCCACGACTCTTACTCATCATTAACCCATCATGCCAACTATTAACCCCATGTCACCTTGTTTGTAGAGCTATAACCATATTCTATATTATAGCTATGGATACAGTACTATAGTCATTTGACACTGGGTTTCTTCCGGTCAAGATGCCATACATTCCCGTGTTATACCGTGGTGAATATAAGTATGGTTTTAGAGCCATCTAGGGTAATTCATGAAATGCTGAGTAATAGCCCTACACGTCTATTACATTGTGGACTCTACCGTTCCTCGCCTGAACCCGCTATTGTTCCGGATTCAAGTCCACATTATCTGTATTATGTTCCATCATGAAAGCCTGAAAGGGGGGGGGGGGGGCGTCGTTTCTGATTATTCGAGCGTCGGTAACGGCATTCGCATTGAACACTAGACACGGTTACCAGCCCGATCGCTAAGAAGGCATTGCAGGATCAGGCTAGAATTTACGTAGAATCGATCTTACCTTCGGCCGAAAGTAATCCAAAAAGAATATTCTGATATGCTGACAAGTTGACGTCACACAGCCAGACACGTTACATGTAAGGAATTTATGGGATTTGGTGTTGGATGTATGGACTCTACTAGGGGTGGGAATCACCAGTTTCATCAAGATACGATATCGATTCTTTGGACAACGATACGATATTTGCCTATATCTGCCACAATACGATACGATGCAGGTGCCTGCAATCGATATGAGACGATATCATAAGCCCATTTAACACAATCAGTAACATTTAGATCAACTCAAAAACGAAAATATAATTTGAAAAAAATGTATTTAGCTCTTCCAGACATTTAAATTAAAAAACAATCTATTGTTTTTAATACAAATAGACCTCCTGTTCACTGTAAATTGCCACATTTTGATATATTGAGCTTTAAACTTCAAGTAAATTCTTTTGGAACTCACAACACGCAACCTAAAACCCCTTCCTCTCCCAAACCGTTTCTACAATTGTTTTATGTTGCATGCTGATCATGAATTAATTTATTATTATTTATTTTTTAATATTTGAATATCAACATTATCTGTCCATCCTCAGTAATCCTCAGTTTACTATAATATGCTCCTGACTTCATCGTCTTTCCAAACGCGCACACACACACAGAGAAAGGGAGAGTGCCGCTCCCCCCCCCTTTCCCTTTCCTCAGTCCCCACTTTCTGCTGTTCTCTCTATGGCTCTGCCTCTGATCAGGATTAGCTTGCTAGCTTACGCTAACGTAACGTTAATTTCAGGCGATGTGGGCATAAAGGAATGGCGACGATGCAAAGCATGTTAGATGCATTTGACCCGTTGAGAGAGAAAAAACAGCACAGACTTATTTCGGGTCGCAAAATAGGCGCACTGCTGTGTAGCCCTGCTCTGCTTAACACTTTGATTGCCTAAGGCTAAATTCATGATATACCATCCGTTGCCAGCTCTATTTAACATGGAGAAGTTCCCCTTCTTTGCAGGGCTATAACTTTTTAAATTCTATTGCTAGATTGCCATTATTAGGGCTCATTCAAGGTCCTATATGTATTGTTCATGGTGTAGCAACGTTAAACTTTTTCATTCACATATTCATACTAAAATATGGTCTAAGGTATAAGTATGTTTTCATCTCTTTCTGCAGCTTTCTCCAGAACGTGATTTATAGCCCCAAATGCATTATATTGATGATGAAATACAGTTTGATAGCAATCGGCGCGATATAAAAAATTCCAACTGGACGTACTTATGGAAGTTACTACACGTCATCTGATGTTGACCGGATGGGCGAGGGGGCGTTTATAATTCCGTGGGCAGCGTTATACCATTCATCTAATGTGGGTCATATGTTCATCAGATCAGTTAGTATCGAACACGGTAATATTACACGCTAAAACTCACCCCAGTCTCCTCGGGCCATTGGGCGATCAGCGTGGGGTAGACAGTTTTCCATTATGGGATGTCGAAATACCCGGTCCATTTTCAGGTTGTATAATAGTATATACGTCCAAATCATGTTGTTTATCGAGTTATTGGCAACGGATCGCTATGTATTGTGTCAAGCTCGAGTCCCGGGACCTATAGCGAGTGCCCGGAAGTAATATGGGTGATCAGCACTTCATCCACATGACTTCCTGTTTGGCGCTTCTGCCGATCGGCCACCAGATGGCGCTCTTGAACCGCTAGAGGATTGAGAGGAGCTCAGAACTGTGTGTAAAGGCTGCAGAGGGGAAATATGATTCCGATCACAGATTTTTGAAATATTGATATCAAAGACGAGTTACGGCGTCCTAGGCAACTTGAGCATGGCTAGGAAAGACGCCTAAACACGTTTCCGGCACTTAAAGTGTTAATGCCAGCAGACATTAGCACGGACTGGGCGGATACGACTCCCCGAGTTGCCACAGGATTTTCAAAATAAGAGTATCGATATGAACCGAATGTTGCTAGCTGCCGGAGCCATAGATATTATAGCTGGAGCTGCGCTTGGGGCGGAAATGAGACCCGCCACAGGATTTTCAAAATAAGAGTATCGATATGAACCAAATGCCTATTGCACCAGTGCTAAATCCATTCATCGCACAGACCGATGTTGCTGTAGCACGTGCGACATATATCTCGCACTGTACAGCCCTGTATTGTGATGAAATATAGTAATGCATAATTTAGGCACCTTTAGTTTAGTTTATTTCGTTTATAAAGGACAGTATGTAATGACAATCGTTTGCATTAAACAAATAAATGGGTGCACTAGATTTAGCAAGAAGCTATCCTTACATATCTATTTAATCACAATAGTGTCGCACGTGTTTTTGTGGGTCCAGTCCGCGGTACGTTGACAGAATTTGCAAAACACCTTATCGCCGGAGGCATAAAAGTTGGTTGAAAAAAAGTTATGAGGCTTTTACTGCGCGCTGCGCAATTCCTCTTCCCTGCTGCCTGAAACAGTATGTCCACGTCATGACAAGACAAGACTTCCTTTATCAAAACCAACATGGGGGGGGGGGGGGTGCGAAGTTACCAAACGTTATAAAGCTATTTAGACTGGTAATTTTTTTAATCACAGGGAAAGCATTGCATTGTGAGTCTGATTGATTGAGTGATTGATTTATTGATTGAATGTTACTATTAGAAATAAACAAACTTGAAATGCAGTAATACTATTATATCGATCAGGTGGGAATATATTGTGTGGGAGCTATTAACTATTTTTACATTTATTTGTTATGTGATTTTGTAGTATTAATTTGTTTACGGCCATATTATTTAAGTTATGAGTCGCAGCTAAATGCTTTTACTTTGAAGGGGTTCTGGGCAATTGGGAAGCACAGCTGGGTGTATTTAGGTAATTAGAGGCAATAGCACAGTGGGCATCAGGGAAGGTATATGGTTTTTACCAGCGTCAGGAGATCATATAGAATCAAACATAATTTTTCTGTATTCTTTGATTAACAGACAATAAACACCACAAAACAGTCAAATGCTGTCTGGACAATGGACTTCCTGATCTGCGTGAGATTCGCTGCCCTGGTGCTTCAGTGGCCTTTTAGTTTTTATTAGTTGTTGTTGACAAATAGCCACTACATAAAGTAAAAACCGTTCCTTATTGAAGCGGACACTTTTTATTGTTGTTTTGGATTTTTGCCGTTGGACGTTTTGGACATGGAAACACCACGCTCAAACGGAGGATCATTCAGATCAGAGGACATGGATGCTGGCGCTCCAGCGTTTGGTCTGGAGATCGAAGACTATGATCAGTGACTTTTGTGAAGCTTGAATTGCCTTGGATCAACCTGTTAAAGACACGATCGGAGAACGGAGGACCACACGGTCTAATGGACATCGCACTCGAACAAAACAACATCATTGGTATGTGAAGAATAATCCGTCAGCTTTATTGGAAAAAGGCAAACTGGAGTGACTGAATTATTGTCTCGCGACGCTAAATGATGTTGATGAATATTGGGAGTTGTTGAACTTCATTGTAAAGACATTCATTCATAAATCTCCGACGTGAAGTTGGCTGTATGAACCAATCAGACAGTATGGAGCAGCTGGTTGGGACATATGAGACAACGCCTGTGGTTGGTTCAAACGTTGCAAGTGTGGAGAATGTTGCTCCGCCCAAGCCCTCTGTAAAACGGGGCATCAAGTTTACCGCAAAAGGGTTGGCATTTTACATGCAATCATGTCAAGAAAAGAGGTCTGCAAAAATCAAACAGGCCAAGAAATACATTGAACCAATACGTACCTTGCTGAAATCTACTGACAATGTGAACTATGTACAAGCTCATTTGAGTAACTTCATCAATTGTTATGAGGACGCTAAGGACATGCATGAGTCTTTCATAAATATGGATTTGCCTGAGGAAGAGGTTAAAAGGCAAAATACATGTTTCAATGCAACAATAATGAAATTTTGTAATTTCACAGAGGATGTAAGGGTTTGGTTGTCTGCTGCTGGGCACCCTCAGGTGGAATCAAATGCAAATATTGACAATGAAACTAATGATGTTGTTGAAACAAATGAAGATGATGATGAGGCTCAATCTAAACAAAGTGTTGTTATTGATGATATCAATCCTGAGGACAGTGCCTCTAACATTTCATGTACAAATGAAAAGCAACAAAAGCCACACTCCAGTGTATCAAATACATCATCCACCGCGTCTACCAGGCTAAAGGCGGAGGCTGACAAAGCATCACTACTGGAGCGGATGAAAGCCTTAAAAAGGAAACATGAGTTGGAAGCAAAGCAGGAGGAACTAAGGAAGGAAAAGGAACAGTTTGCTCTGGAAACTGACCTAGCTGCAGCCAATGCGAAAATCAATGTGCTGGAAACCAATTCAAAATGTAACTCTAAAAGGTCGGATGGAATGAACTCGTATCTGGACAGGAATATAGCTCAAAGAATGACAGGCCAACTCAATCCTCAAGCTGGTCAATTTGTCCCGCAGGGAAATAACATGCAAAATGAATTTCATCCTGAGGCCCAGGCTGTCACTGTAAGGCCCAAAGGACCATCACAGACCATTGGGTTTAAAGATGCATCACAGACTGTCAGGCCTAAACAAATGGCAGTATTACAGACGGACCTCAGACCACTATACACTCAAGCACCAACACAAGTGGTCCATGATGCTCAACAGACAGGACGAGCATCCTCCCTGAATATGGCATGCAATAATGACACCCAAAATGACATTGTGATTATCATGCAACGCCAAACTGACATCACTACAATGTTGGTACAGCAAAATTTGGCATCTTCTCTACCAGTGAGAAATATAGCCATATTTGATGGTGATCCTCTTCAGTATCATTCCTTCATCAGATCCTTTGAAAGTTGTGTTGAGGTTAAAACCGACAATGCAAGTGATTGTTTACACTTTTTAGAGCAGTACACCAGGGGACAACCAAGAGACCTGGTGAAAAGCTGTCAGCACCTACCCTCTGTTCAGGGATATCAACGCGCTAAATCCCTGCTTGCTGAACATTTTGGAAATTAATACAAAATTGCTTCTGCTTATATGGACAAAATTGATAGCTGGCCTCTGGTTAAAGATGAAGATGTAAAATCACTACAATCATTTTCTCTGTTCTTGCGAGAAATGCTCTAATTTAACACAGAGAATCATGCAAATGAATGAGTTGGACATGCCATCAAACCTCAGGAACATTGTGATGAAGCTTCCTTATAAGCTGAGGGAGAAATGGAGGAACGTTGCATGTGATTTGCAGGAGCAACGTGGTTGCAGAGCACTATTTATTGACCTTGTGAACTTTGTTGAAAAACAAGTTAGAATTGCCTCTGATCCACTGTTTGGAAATATTCAGGATTCAAAATGTACCAGCCGCAACAAACCCCCCATTGACAGTCAACCAAAGCAAAGGAAACAGAGCACCTTTGCCACCAGTGTCACTGCAATGAAAGAAGGAAACAACAAAAGGTACATGGATAATAAGATCAAGTCCTTCTCTGCCCAAAGTCACATCAAATGCTGTTTATTCTGCCAACGAACAAGCCACTCACTTGAAAAATGCTCACAGTTTAAGTTAAAGATACAAAAGGACAAAATACATTTCATAAAGGAGCATGGAATTTGTTTTGGTTGCTTGAAAGTGGGACACATAAGCAAAGACTGCAGGAGTCGATTGGATTGCAGTGTGTGTCAGCAAAAGCATCCATCAGTCCTACACATTGAGCAGAAGGGTATAAGTACACCTTTTAATAAGGCAGAAGAGCCTGTGAGCCATCTGAGTGTAACATCTGTTCAGTCTCAAACATGTGGCCGTATAGGGGCCGGAGATGAGGACAATGCTGTGTTTTCGATTGTTGCAGTTCAAGTGAAAAGCCAAGTGACTGACAGAGTTGTGCAGACATATGCATTCTTGGATCCGGGAAGTTCCGGTACTTTTTGCACTCATAACCTGGCAAAGAGACTGGGGCTAAGTGGCAAGCCAGCCAATATTCTATTACGAACAATGGGGCAAGAGAAAATTGTGAGCACCAATGTATTGTCTCACTTGGAAGTGTCTGGCATAGATAAGGAGGATTTTATTGAATTGCCCAATGTCTTAACCCAAAGAGCTATGCCAGTGTCATGTGTGAACATTCCACGACAGGATGATGTGGAAAAATGGCCTTACTTGAGTAACATAAAGCTGCACGACTTGAATGCAGATGTGGATTTGCTCATCGGAACTGATGCAGCAAAAGTAATGGAACCATGGGAGCTGATCAACAGCCAAGGTGAAGGACCATATGCAGTCAGAACAAGAGTCGGCTGGGTCATAAATGGACCACTTAGGAGTGGAAGTAACAGCAGAGTTAAGACTGGCTGCTCTGTTGTCACAACAAATCGAATATGTGTGGAACATCTGGAAGAAATGCTCATGAAGCAATACAACCATGATTTTAACGAAAAAACATCAGAGGGGTCATTGGAAATGTCAAGGGAGGACATTCAATTCATGAAGATAATGGGAAGAACAACAGAGTTGAAAGATGGACATTATTACATTGACTTACCTTTCAGAGAAGAGGAACCGGTCTTGCCAAATAATCGCTGTGTTGCAGAGCAGCGACTTCAAGGCCTGAAGAGGACATTTGAAAAGAACATCAAGTTTAAAGAGGAGTACACCTCATTTATCAATGATATGCTGGTTCAAGGTTATGCTGAAGTTGTACCCATTGAACAGCTGGAACAAGATGAGGGAAAAGTGTGGTACATTCCCCACCATGGAGTACATCACCCCACCAAAGGAAATCTGAGGGTTGTATATGACTGTGGAGCCTCATTCAAAGGAACATCTCTGAACTGTCAGCTCTTGCAGGGCCCCGATCTCACCAACACTCTTATGGGGGTCCTCATTCGCTTCAGGAAAGAGCCTGTCGCAATCATGGCTGACATCAAGGCCATGTTTCATCAGGTGCGGGTGCCTGATAAACATGTGAACTTTCTTCGCTTTCTTTGGTGGCCTCAGGGCAACACTGACCAGGAACCAAGAGAATATCGAATGAGGGTACATTTGTTTGGAGCTGTTTCGTCCCCCAGTTGCGCCAATTACGCCTTGAGGCGAACTGCAGAGGACAATGCAACTCACTTCCCTCCTGAAGTGATCAAAACAGTCAATCACAACTTTTATGTAGACGACTGCCTGAAGTCTACATCTTCGGAGGGAGATGCAATTAAGCTTGTAAAGGATTTGACTCTGCTCTGTAGTCAGGGAGGATTCAGCCTTCAGAAATGGGTGACAACCAGCCGTTATGTTTTGTCATCGATCCCAGGTGACATCAGAGCAGCAGAGATGAAAGAGCTGGATTTGGACAAAGATCACCTGCCTATGGAAAGAGCACTTGGACTGCAATGGTGCGTTGAGTCCGACCAGTTCAGCTTTAGGACTTCATTACAGCCACGCCCACAAACCAGGAGAGGTATCTTGTCGGTGGTCAGCTCTCTGTATGACCCTATAGGATTTTTGGCTCCTTTTACAATGCCAGCCAAGTTACTGTTGCAGGAGCTTTGCCGGCAAAACCTGAAGTGGGATGAACACATTTCCCCCTCCTTCTCCAAACAGTGGTCTGATTGGCTGAGCGACCTCCAAAGGATGAGTGTATTCAAGGTGGAACGCTGTATCAAAACCCTGAACTTTGAAACATCTGTGACAGCACAAATTCATAATTTTGCTGATGCCAGTGAAGCTGGTTATGGTACAGTATCGTACCTGAGACTGAAGGATAAAGATAGAGACGATAAGGTGCATGTTTCATTTCTTGCCGGAAAGGCCAGAGTTGCACCTCTGAAGCACATCACCATTCCTCGTTTGGAACTCACAGCAGCAGTCCTTGCTGTCCGAATGGATGGCATGCTTCAAAGGGAACTACAGTGGCCACTGGAGAAGTCAGTGTTTTGGACCGATAGCACGACTGTCATCAAATACATCTCCAATGAAACCAGACGTTTTCATACGTTTGTTGCCAACAGAGTCACTGTAATCAGAGAAGCTACAGATGTTGACCAGTGGAAGTATGTGGGCTCCAAGGTCAATCCTGCTGATGAAGCATCACGTGGATTGAGAGCTGAAGAATTTCTCACACACGGAAAATGGATTAAAGGCCCAGATTTCCTGTATTTGCCTGAAAATGAGTGGCCTACACTGGAAATGGATTCAGTGATTCCCATTGATGACCCGGAGGTCAAAAGAGAAGCGGCAGTGAATGCCATTGTTAAGGATTCAGAAAATCCAACAGACCATCAGCTACTTCTCATCTTGGAAGAAGCTTAAAACGTCTGTTGCCTGGTTCCTTGAACTTAAAGGACTTCTGTTGCTTCTGAGTAAAAAAAGAAAGGAACTTAAAGCTACCGAAGATGACAAAGATGCTGGAGTGAAAAGTACAGTTGAACAGAAACTCAAGAGCTTCAAAGCCACACTCTGTGGAAAACATTTGACTCCAGACGATTGTGATGAAGCAGAAAAGGCAATAATTTGTTTTGTTCAGAAACACAGGTTCAAGAGTGAAATTGCCTCCCTCAAACATATCGTCTCCAAGGACAGCCCACTGTACAAACTAGACCCCATACTGGAGGACAACATCCTCAGAGTTGGGGGTCGTTTGAACAGGTCTGCATTACCATCAGAAACCAAGCACCCTGTCATTCTTTCCAAAGACCTGCATGTCTCCCAGCTCATTTTACGTCATATCCATCAACAACTAGGACACGCTGGGAGGAACCACATGTTGTACAGACTTCGACAGAGGTATTGGATAATCAATACCAATTCAGCTGCAAGGAAGACTATTACAGAGTGCATGGTGTGTAGACGGCACAGAGGAAAACTTGGGGAACAGAAGATGGCAGACCTGCCTGAAGAGCGAGTTGTGCCAGACAAGGCTCCTTTTACTAAAGTGGGAGTTGATTATTTTGGGCCCATAAAGTGAAAAGAGGAAGAAGCCTTCTAAAAAGGTATGGAGTGATTTTCACTTGTCTGACCAGCCGTGCAATACACCTGGAGGTGGCACATTCACTTGACACAGACTCTTGCATTAACGCCTTGCGGAGATTCATATGCAGAAGAGGCCCTGTGTCAAATTTAAGATCTGATAACGGCACAAATTTTGTTGGAGCAAACAAAGAATTGAAGCAAAGTCTTGCTGCTTTGAATAATGCAAGGATCCAGGATGCCTTAATTCAGGATGGAATTAAGTGGAGCTTTAATACGCCAACAGCCTCACACCAAGGTGGCGTTTGGGAGCGTCTCATTCGATCAGTAAGGAGTATACTGACCTCTGTTCTTGGACAGCAGGTTTTGGATGATGAAGGCCTGCAGACACTGTTTTGTGAAGTAGAGGCGATACTAAACGATAGACCCCTCACAAAAGTGTCTGATGACCCTAATGACCTTGAGGCCCTCACCCCAAACCATATTCTCCTGCTGAAAGGAAAACCCATATTTCCCCCAGGACTCTTTGAAAAGAGTGACCTGTACATCAGAAGAAAATGGAAGCAAGTACAGTATATCGCAGAGCTGTTTTGGAAGAGATGGACATCCGAATACTTACTTGTGATGCAGGAAAGACAGAGATGGGCAGCTCCAAAAAGAAACTTCTCCCCAGGAGATATTGTCATTATTGCCGATGCTACAGCTCCAAGAGGATCCTGGAAGATGGGTCGAGTTTTGAGTACCAAGTCAGACTACAAAGGATTGGTCCGGTCTGTGTGCATCCAAACTAAAACCAGCGTTTTGGAGAGACCTGTAACAAAGATCTGCCTGCTGGTGGAGGCCACAGAATAATAATAATACCTGTTCTATCTATTCTCTCTTTCTATCCTGTCTTCTTACCATCTGTTTTCTTTCAGTGGCAGCAGAGAAGGAGACACAGAAGACGCTTGAATAGAAAGAATAGCTCCCTTACATGTTATATATATATATATATATATATATATATATATATATATATATAAGGGTAATTGTGACTCACAATTAGGGGCCGGTTTGTGGGAGCTATTAACTATTTTTACATTTATTTGTTATGTGATTTTGTAGTATTAATTTGTTTACGGCCATATTATTTAAGTTATGAGTCGCAGCTAAATGCTTTTACTTTGAAGGGGTTCTGGGCAATTGGGAAGCACAGCTGGGTGTATTTAGGTAATTAGAGGCAATAGCACAGTGGGCATCAGGGAAGGTATATGGTTTTTACCAGCGTCAGATGATCATATAGAATCAAACATAATTTTTCTGTATTCTTTGATTAACAGACAATAAACACCACAAAACAGTCAAATGCTGTCTGGACAATGGACTTCCTGATCTGCGTGAGATTCGCTGCCCTGGTGCTTCAGTGGCCTTTTAGTTTTTATTAGTTGTTGTTGACAAATAGCCACTACATATTGTATTGATCAGGTTAGTAGATATTGTACCGATAAGGTATTACAGATATGTGCATGAAATAAACTAAAATTAGACTGTTTCTCATTCATGTACTGTGTATACTCTGCTCCTGTGTTGTAGACACTGTGTTGCTCTGTACCTTCCTGTTTTCCAATAATAGATTCGTCCATACATGATATAAACACATTCATAAAGTAATAATATCTTGTATAATAATAATAATAATAATAATAATGCAGGACCTGTTGCAGAGGTCTTTATTTGGCATGCAACGACACTCAATGTTTTAGCGGTACACACAGCGGTTAGTTTTTTTAGCACACACACCGGAACACACACGCATGCATCGTCTCTTTAGAATCGCTGATGCGATCGTCGTCGTTCCCCCCCGCCTATTGCTTATTAACAGCGAAGGAGTGCGCCGAATGCTTCCGCGTTTTCCCTGATTGGCTGCGACACGCCCCGCGGCAGGCGCGGCAACCGCAGAGCGGAGCGGCAGAGCTTGCGGCATTATTTAGCCGTAAACCGTCATGATTCTCATTCGAAGCTTAGCTCACCTGGCAGCGCGGCGGTCCTGCGGTCCGTTGGTTTCAAGTTCGAATCCCATCAATTTTTTTTATTTTAACGTGTATTCTTTCGCCGGTTAAGGTTAGGCATGGTTATGGTTAAGGTTAAGGTTAGGCATTGTTTCGGAGTTGGTTAAGGTTAGAAAGGTTAAGTTTAGGCGCTGTTAAGGAGCTGGTTAAGGTTAGAGTTTGTCTTAGAGAATGGCAATATTCTTTCTATGGTTAAGGTTAAGGTTAGGCATGGTTAAGGTTAGGCATTGTTTCGGAGTTGGTTAAGGTTAGAAAGATTAAGTTTAGGCGCTGTTAAGGAGCTGGTTAAGGTTAGCGTTTGTCTTAGAGAATGGCAATAGACAGCCTATTTCCGCACTGCCGCTCTCTCGCGCTGCCGCGGTCACATGGTCACATTGTCACATTCTTGCACTCCTCCGCTGTTAAAGCAACACGCTTCCCCCCCAAGGGCAGCCGGGAGCAGACAGGCGTCAACGTGAGCCGCGCCAGGGGACCAATCCAAGTGCTCCTGTCCGTCTTCGTCAAGGACGCCACAGCGTTAGCGATCTGTTGTTGTGCATGTTTTTCCATTGGGTTTATCTTATCGGGGGGGAAACCCTACCTGTATTGATCAGGTAGTAGTATTTCCAGGTGAAACTAAATGATATATTATCAACCACCATGGGGCCTGGCACTAACGAACAAGTAAGTTATAACTACTGGTGTAGGTCCAGAACATTTTATTATAAAATACAGAATACTTTATAATGCAGAAAACTTGAAACGTTGATGAAGTGAAAAACATTTTTACTTCAGAATATGTACAATAAACTGGGTGACTGTAATCAGAACCAACCATTGTTTCTGTGCATTAGATACATATGCTGGTAACATTCACAGTATACAATTATGGTAATTTACCAACACAATACTTTATAAAAGTATACACTGGGTGACTGTCATCAGAACCAACCATTGTTTCTTTTTTTGTATTTTATTTTTTTATTATTTTTTAAACAAACACATAAACAAACATGACAACACACGATAAGATATACAAGCATTAGTTGTCAGTGCACATCCAATGAGATCACATTTTAGTTAATTGTCTTATATAGGATATACCCTTAATACCTGTTATCTAAAAACCTACACACATATGCTCCAGCTCGTACCCCCCCCTTCCGGACCCCCCATTGGATAATCCATCCATTTTCCCTCGCTCCTAACCAGACATTACCATTATATGCTAGCTTTTATTTTCTCCACCACTTCTAACCACAATGTCATTTTGGATTCATTGAGACCCAAAATTCTTGCTGTAGATATTTCTTGATAGATCACATCGAGATATGTAATAATCCAGACCTTTCGGCACATTTTTTCCGGTTGGAACCATCGTGATGCTATCAGCTTTTTAGCCACTGTGATACCCGATAAAACCAATCTCTTTAGCTGTGGATGTACTGCACACTCAAAAACATCATTCAGCAGTAGTACAGAGGGGTGTACAGGTATATTCCAAGTTAAGAGATTTGATAGTTGCTGGGTCACCTCTTTCCAGAATATCTTAACTGGTGGGCAGTCCCAGTACATGTGCATAAATGTCCCCTCGTCCCCATTTGTACATAAGGAGCATTTGGAATCTTGTATAAGACCCATTTTTTTCAGTCTTATAGGAGTCAAGTATGTCCTGTGAATATAGTTAAGATTGATTTGTTGATGGTCCGGGTTTCCTTGATGTGAATCGAATATTTGCCCAGGCTTCTTGCCAATCAAAATCACTTTCCAGGTCTGGTATATCCCTCCTCCAGACGGAGTCTAGTTGGAGGGTTTCATATGAGGACGTTAGTAATTGATGATAAAAATCTGAAACAAAACCTCTTGATGTCTCTCTTTCATAGAAGAATTTGTGGTATCTGTGGTGTACAATTGGTATATTTAATGGAACACCGTGAGCCTTCAAACATGCCAATAACTGTGCATAAAAGTAATATGTGGACTTGGTGAGATTACATTTTTTGCGTATTTCATTGAAACTACAATAACCCTGTTTATTGAAGACGTCTCCTAATGAGTGTATGCCTTGCTTTTCCCATCTAGGGAATCTTATAGGTTGTTTTCCTATCCAGAGTGCATTGTTATTGAATAAGGGAGTATGATTATGCCATTTATGTAGGGTAGAATATTTATTTTGTGTTTCGTGCCATATCCGGATCGCATGAGTGATTATGGGGCCAAATTTTCGTTTGCATTGTTTAATTGGTAATTTGGTGTATACTATGCCCTTTAGCTTATGTGGAGCTACTATATTTTCTTCTAAATTTCTCCAGGCTACTAATGCTTGGGGATCAAACCATGTTGTTAGTGGTCTTAAAGTGTACGCCTTAAAGTAGTGGTAGAAATCTGGAAATGCCATACCTCCGTCTGCTTTGTTTCTCTGTGCATTATATATACTTTATAAAAGTATAAACTGGGTGACTGTCGGCAACCATTGGTTCTGTGCAAACGGTTAAAAATTAGGGGGGAAAAAGATAAAAAAATAAAGAGGCCAAATAACTGCAACAAACTATATACACACACACAATGCATGATCACCAGCCTCCACAGGGCAAATGATGAATGGCGTTGACAAAGCTAGATCACTAACATAACGTCTCATCTGCAAGTGGTCCAAACATGCCTATGCAATATTTACAACAGTGGCCCAAATACATCTGTACAACGCATTTGTCTTGTACAGAAAACAATACAAATACCCACTATGCTATGCTATGCTATGCTATACTATACTATACTCACTCAGCTAGCTATACTATACGACCAGCATCCACATGGTTCTCTCTGTATCACACAATGATGGATTATTTAGAAGTATTCTGTACTTCTGTATGACGGATTATTTAGAAGTAGTCTGTACTTCTGTATGACAACTAATAAAGAAACTATTTAGCATAATCCTTCTTTGTGTGGTACAGAGTGAAGCATTTGTCACGATGCAGGGGGACATTGCACGATGTGCAATAGTATCTGGTCTCACTTCTGAGGCCACGCCTACTGCAGACCCGACATTTCCTACACGGTAGCTTTTGCTTCGGGGTGGCTTTGTAGGCCACCATACCATGTTTCCCAAAGCCACCCACTAATCTGCTCTGCGGGTCCCCCGGTGGGGCCTTAGGGTCGTGCTGCCTGCCACACCCCACCTGCTCAGCCCCTGCCTCCTCCTCCTCCTCCTCACCCCCACCTCCCTCCTCCTCTGCCACCCCAGGAATTTTTAACTCCTGGGCCCCTGTGTAGGTCCGCCCCACAGCCATGGTGTACCGGAGGAGGCTATTATAATACCCGCTGGGGTGCCTGGTTCTGTACAAGACAAACGAGTTGTACAAACATATTTGGATCAGATACAGCACAAACTTTTTGGTCCACTTTCCAGTCTTACGTGTACACGGATAGTACGCTAGGCTTTGATCCATTTGGTCAACTCCTTTCATGCATTTATTATAAGACATAATAGATGACGGCTTTAGCATCTCCACCCTCACTGAATGACCTTTCTGCCAAACTTGTGCAATTTCCATTGTGTCCTCATGGAAGGTGGTGATCATCGTCACGATCCTCTTGTCCCGCCATGCCACGATCATGACCTGCTGGTTGTTCACGGCAATGCGCTCCCCCACACCGATGTCAGCATTGGTCAGGTTTTTGATGATGGCTGGCTCCCCCCGGTGCTTCCTGAGGGTACCACAGACGTCGGTCCTCAACAGTCGGAGCCTGTTGCACAGGCTCACAGAGTTATAGAAATGGTCCATGTACAACGTATGACCTAGGCCCGCTAAACGTCCAAGCAGACCGACTACCGTGTCCCCCAGGTGCCCCCCTTCCCCACAATACGGCTGCAAGGCGAGGCAATATCCTGTGCGGGATTCGCACAGGAAATAGGACTTGATGCCATACCGGGTTGGCTTGTTTGGGTTGTAGACCTTGAACGCCAGGCGGCCTCGCCATGCCATCATCCCCTCATCAATGGCGATGTCGCGGCCGGGCTGGTAAAGCTCCTTACACCGCGCACCCACATGATCTACTACAGAGCGTACTTTGCAAAGTTTGTCTCTCACATCTAGGGCTGTGTTGTCGGCGAAGTGGAGGAAGCGCCATATCAGTTCATAACGGTTCCGTGGCATGGTGGTTGAGAAGAACGGTGTGATGATCGTCTCATCTGTGGACCAAAACATATCCAAGCGAGGCTTCGGATGTACACTGGTTAAAAAAAACAGGCCAAGGAACTCCTTGAGCTCCTTCAGTGAGAGGGGCTTCCAAACCAGTGCCCTGCTACTGGTTAGTGTGGGATCCAGCAGGGCAATGGACTGATCCGCGTACAAGTTGGTCTGAGCAACGATCATGTTGAGGAAGTTGTCAGTTAAAAATAAATTTAGCCAGGCTGCAGGCCGGGCAGACTCCAGTGCCGCAGCGTCCTGGAGCAGTCCTGGTTGGGCTGTGAAGGGCAGTCTGTGAGGCACCCAGCCCTCACGAGACCAGGCATCCTCCTGGTTCTTACGGCTCGCCACCGACCTGCTCCTCGCTCCTCGTCGCACGCTGCGACCTGTCAATTATACAAATATACAATTATCATAACACCCCTACTGTAGACAAACATTCATATAACACGTAGTTACAAACTGTGTGTGAGTGAATGAATGAGTGTGTGTGGGGTTCAGAGGTCAGAGCTGGACGTGGTGTGGGGGTCAGAGGTCAGAGCTGGACGTGGTGTGGGGGTCAGAGGTCAGAGCTGGAAGTGGTGTGCAGAGTGAGGCCAACTTACCCCTCTTAGATGTGCGTTTTCTCCCTGAACCGGGTTCAGGAACATCAGTCCCCACCTCTGGTTCTGGAATCACAGGACTGAGTGACACGCTCATGCGATTTGCTCTGTCCAACGGGGCGGCATCGCTCTCTGCTCCAGAATCTGGGATATTGAATTCATTCAGTCAGTGTTAGTCACATAAGCACAATTTACACACATACAGTAAACACACACATTTACATTTACATACACACATGAATGCAGTGTTAGTCCGTACCTAAAATTGACGGGGTTCCTGCTCCCTCACCACCGGATGCAGAATCTGTGTCAGAACCTATAATACATAAATTGCATGCTCAGCTGTCTTCCAAATACACAGATAATTGCATTTCACATGGAAAAGGTATGACATCAAAGCGCTATGAGGCAGACAGCACCATACCGTGACATGCACATCCCCCAAACGAGAGACAGAGACAGAGACAGAGACAGAGACACACACACACGTACGTCATGAAATCACTTTTTTTTTTAAGATTCCGGAACCGGAAGTTAGGAACCGGTTCCTATTAGAACCGGTTCTCGGTGCCCAACCCTACTTGGGACACACTGCTTTGAGACAGGATGGTACCGATATACCGATATTGTCCAACTCTTAATTTACGATACCGATATCAACCGATACCGATATATGCAGGCCCCCCCCCCCCCGCCAAAAAAAATGGAATAATTTCAGGTAATTAACATTACATATGTCTTGTTGTGTAATTAACATAACATTATGCATACTTTTGACAATAAATAAAATCAGAATTTGTTCTTACTTGCTTGCCTGGGTAAATAAAGGTTATAGAAATGTAAAAAAGACAGGGTTGCCCTCTCTCCCCGCTACTATTTGCGTTAGCGATCGAGCCACTAGCTATTACCTTTCGCATGGACCGCCATGTCCAAGACATCATTAGAGATGGACAGGAACAAAGAATCTCGCTATATGCGGACGATGTCCTGCTGTATATCGCGGATCCAGCGGCCACACTTCCATGTGTCCTTCACATACTACACGAGTTTGGTGTCTTTTCTGGTTATAAATTAAACTTAAACAAGAGTGAACTTTTCCCCATAAACTCTTTAGCTAGAAATATCCCCCCCTCTATGTTCCCCTTCAAGCTTTCTCCAAGCTGCTTCCGTTACCTTGGCATAATGATAACACAAACATTCTACTTTCATAGCGTCCAACTTCACCACTCTACTGGAGCGCACCAAGCAGGATTTTATCAGATGGTCGTCACTTCCTTTATCACTTGTTGGCAGAGTGAACACTGTGAAAATGAACACATTACCGAAATTTCTGTATTTATTTCAAAATATTCCAACCTTCATTCCAAAGTCATTTTTCAAAGCCCTCGACAGGGCAATATCAGATTTTATTTGGAATAAACAAATTTATGTCTTTCACACAACTGTCCCTAAGTTTAACTTACCAAATTTTTTTTTTCAGATATCTACAGATACGTGATTTTGTTAAGAGCAGATTTGCTCAGTTCCCCCATACACCTCCAAAAACTGTGATCGACCGCATCTTGGAGGTGAAGGTTGCAATCAAAGGCTCAATATCTAAACTATATAACATCATATCCCTTTCCCTACCCTCCTCAGTATTGGCTATAAGACAAAACTGGGAGTCCGATCTAAATCATCAATTTACAGACAAAGAATGGGAAAATGCTCTTGCCCGAATACACTCTTCCTCAATATGTGCCCGCCATTCACTGATACAGTTCAAGCTCCTCCACAGTCTATATTGGTCAAATATAGACTTGCGAAGATAAATCCTGGCATGGATCCCACATGCGACCGGTGCCACCAAGCCCCTGGCTCACTTATTCATATGTTTTGGCATTGTCCAGCACTGGCCCCTTTCTGGACTTCCATTTTTAAATCTTATTCAGACATATTTTTTATGAATGTTGACCCATGCCCTCTTATTGCATTATTTGGTCTGACACCGGAGAATGCTGCAATATCTATTGGGCAATCCAATGCCATGGCCTTTGCCTCACTCATTGCCAGACGCCTCATCCTATTCAACTGGAAGGCAGCCACTCCCCCCTCACACTTACACTGGATGAGGGATGTTATGTCTCTTATACATAGAGAAAATCAGATTTACAACACAAGGCTACACAGATACCTTCCACAAAACATGGCAGCCCTTCCTATCTCATTTCAAAACCCATATGACTCCTTCTAAACTTGGGACCCCATGACCCCCCTCCTCCTCCTATCTACCTTCCTGACACTGCTAGCCCACGTATGGCTGGGGAGATGGCATTGTGGTGGTCTGCTAAGGGTGTTAAATTTACTTTCCATTTTATTTGTTTTACCATCTGGAAATTACGCTACTAAAATGGAGAGTATCGCTTATATTATATATTATTATTACGGTCTTTCCTATTTATATATATATATATATATATATATATATATTTATATATTTTTTAATTTTACTTCATTTCTTTTTGCGTAGCTTTGTCTGTCACATCTGTATTTATGTTTAATTATTAAAAATAAATAATTTTTTATTTTTATTTTATTTTAATTTTTTATTTTAAATGTATGTTTGTCGTCGCCCTCACTGGGTGGGATGGGATTAGGGGATAGGAATGGGGAAGGAAATGGAAGTTGTATAATTTGGATAACTGAAATGTATAAATATGTACAAATTCTTCAAAAAAAAAGATAAACCAAAAAAAAAAAAAAAAAAAATGAAAACAGATACCGATATTTTCAGATATCACATTTTAATGCCAAGATCGGCTGATAATATCGGACATCCCTAGTCAAAACCTTTTAAACTAACGTTAGCATTAAGCTAGCTAACAGCGCTTCCGGTCCTCTTTCACTCGTCAGCTACGTCATCCCCCGCTAAGAGTCACGGGAAATGTAGTAAATACAACAGTCATTCCATAATTCCATGAATTATGACAGTAAGTAGTAAGTAAGTAGCCACTACAGTAACATCATTAAGTCTGCTATAAGCCATTATCCCTCTCGTGTGTGTCTTTATGCAGATCTTTATGCAGTTTTAAAGCACCTTGGCTTTGTTCTGAATGCACTTTGTTGTAGTTATCCTACAGAGAAAAGAAAATGCACTTGACTTTAATGCACATTTTGTTGTATGCAAAGAGAAAATGTTTAAATTGTACAATCTTTCAGCAGTCAGTCTGGAATTAATGTATGCATTCAAAAGTGCTGAATAAATGTTTTATGGGCCCATAATAGCGATTATTAATATTATTTAAGTTAAGTTTTGCCATAATCATGTCTTTTGCCATAATCAGGTAGCTGAAAAATAAAAAAAAAAAAAACATTATATATATATTTATATTAATCATTTTCGGCCTTTCGGCATTCGGTTTTCGGCCAACTGTTTCCTATTTTCGGTATCGCTTTCGGCCAAGAATTTCCCATTCGGTGCATCCCTAATCGTATCTTACCTCCTGAGCCACTGTTGCCCCGTATTGAATGTAAATGTATTTATTCATTATTTTAAATGTATTTATTTTCAATTCTGTATTGAGATGGTTATACGACTAATACAAATGTGCTGGAGCAGAGGATGGACAACAAGAGAAAATAAAGACAAGAACAACAAAAGTAACATACCGATATCCTGATGGTCTGTGGGCTCCTCCTTCAGCCCAGTGGAAATATCCATGGTTGGTTCTAGTGTCTCCTGAGCCTCTTCTTTCTTCAGTCTCATCAGTAGGTTGCTGGGTGGATCTGTTGTCATACAAACAAGCAGCCCTTCAGTGACATGTTTATTTTTGGTAAGTCAATACAGGGGGTAAATTATAATAAGGGGAATGTCACCCATTGTAAGAATCCACATTATGTGAAAGAGATCTGAAACATCTGTGTGGCGAGATTGATTGGTTTACTGTCTGGGACAACACATCTAAAAACCCTAACCACAAACATATGCACTTCAATTACTTACATAGACTTTACCTCACTCCTAGACAACATCACCTCGTGAAACACCCCTTTAGGCTAGTGCGTTTCTTATTGTAATGACTATTGTTTCTCAATCAAAACAATTGATAACAAAATCTAAATAATTTGTGTATGTTCTTCCTGTGCCCCAGGACAGTTCAGTCAGTATTCGTGAACATGCACCGCTCTCTCCTAAAGCTAGAAATCATGGAGAGAACCCTCCGATATGTGATGTCACTGGGATGTAAAGTCTGGGGCTGCTGCATAGACAATGAACAGGGCTATGACTTCATGAAGCCAGGCGTTTGTGTGAGCTCTTACACCCAAATGAGGGTTTCATTATGGTTCACACCTAGCAATGCTAGAATATAACCTGCATGTAGGTGTAAGAGCTCACACAAATATTAAAAACCATCACCTCATAAAGTCAGAGCCCCATTCATTGACAGGAGAGTGGTGCATGTTCACTGAGTGAGCTGTCCTGGGGCGCAGGAAGAACAGTGCTGATTGTAGGCAGGAATGAGTGATGGGCATGGGACAGCGATCTTCGCTTTGTCGTCTTTTCTCCACCGTTGGACACTTGAAAGAGGCTTGATCCCACAGGCATTGCTCAGGAGGGTGACACATTTGTTGTCATACCATTTGACTGCAAGTACCCCTTCAGCAGACTTGTAATCAAGAGCTCCACATCCTCTCTGCATCAGCTCTTTGTCTTCTATCAAGCAAGCTCCACCGATGCGGTTTGGTCGGGCCCGCGCACACCGAGTCTGACGTATGCAGCGAACAGGTCTATAAGGCTGAGTTAAGTTCAACACATTTTTGGACAAGCTGATCGAGCTGGGTCTGAGCTCCGCTCTGAGCACCTGGATACTGGACTTTGAGTGAAAGACCCCAGGCGGTCAGGGTGGGGGGTCAGACCTCCAACACCATCACCCTGAGCATCGGGTCCCCCCAGGGCTGTGTTCTGAGCCCCCTGCTGTACTCACTTTACACACACAACTGTGTGGCCAAGTTCAGCTCCAACTCCATAGTGAAGTTTTCGGACGACACAGTGGTGGTGGGGCTGATCTCGGACAACGACGAGAAAGCCTACCGGGAGGAGGTTGAGGTACTGGAACGCTGGTGCCAGGACAACAGCCTGCTCCTAAACATTGGTAAAACCAAGGAGCTAATCGTGGATTTTAGGAGGAGACAGCAGGAGATACACACACCACTGAGGATAAACGGGGCTACCGTGGACAGGGTGAGCAGCTTCAAGTACCTGGGGGTCCACATCTCAGAGGACCTGACATGGACAACACACAGACTCCAGGGCTCCAGACTAACTTTTTTCACCACCGTCCCAGAACCGTCCCGAAATACAATTTTAACCGTCCCAAAGTGAATGTAACCGTCCCAAAAATACCAGTGCATACATTTATTTTTTTTATTTTTTTTAATTAAATTATATAAATTATACTTTTTTTTAATTCTTTTTTATACAGCTACTGTTTTATATATACTGTTTTTTAGTAATAACTAGAAAGTAATGGTATTTATTCAACAACAGGTGATTGATTATGATACTAATACAAATCTATACACCGAGTATGGGGCTGCAGCACTGCAGATATACCCTACTCCAACGATCCACACGGACATTACACGGTGTTGCACTCGTTACCAAGTGGCTCTGCAGATATACCCTACGCAGCTACAAGGCTCCGTTGGAGACGATCGGTTGTGATTTTTGCACAATAAATATTCAACATTCTCTTTTGAGACTCCGCCTCAGACTCTTATCATTTGGCACTAAAAGCTAAACATTGTCACCGATATGGCTGTCCGCAACATGTCATTAATTGTGTACGCGAGGTGGTTCAGTGACGACGCTAACATGAGCTAGGTTAGCTAGCATGTAGCTGCAGATGGAAAGACTAACTTTACTGGTGAAAATGTGATTTACGTTGGAATACTCCTTTGCCAACTTGCTGTACTTTGCTTGCAGGTCTGCAGCCATTATTGCTGTATTATGAATAGTCACAACTTTAGCCAAGGTAACGTTAAGCTAAAACTAGCTCTTCAGCTAATGCTAACACCAGCAATCGAACCCATCAGAGCTCCCCGTCACACTGCTCTGTCGGGAGGATGGCATTTAAGAAAGTATCTGCTGTTAAAATGACAAACAGCATTGACACTTTAATTCACGGTCGGTTAAACACACGTTTGTTTTATAATGCTCACAGCAGACCGCAGTGTTGTTGATAAATTACGTGGGGATTTAAGTTCCGCAAAAAAAGGTTCCGCACCGTTGCAATCGTACGGTGCACAGCGCGTACTGTACCGGAGGAGAGGTGGGTAGGAACTTGATGCTGGATGAGCGTATTGCTGCGTTGGGAGGCGGAGATAGTCATTGGATTTGGCAAATCACGCTACGTTTAGACTTCAGTGAACTTAGTCAGCACGAGACATTAACCATTTGACAGCAATATATGCGCGCACTGACAGTCGTCCAATTGACATTTCCTGTGAAAAAAAAATCCTCTCCGTCCCGGATGCGTCCCAGCAAAGATTTCTGTTCGTCCCAAATCAATATTTGATCGTCCCCGGGACGACGGGACATCGTTAGTCTCGAGCCCTGATAGACTCAGTCGTAAAAAAGGCGAAGCAGCGCCTCTACCACCTGAGACAGTTAAGGAAGTTCAGAGTATCTGGGAAGATACTCCAGTCCTTCTACTCCGGAGCTGTAGAGAGCATCTTGACTGGAAACATCACTGCCTGGTATGGCAACAGCACGGCACAGGACAAGAAGGCCCTACAGAGAGTGGTGCGCTCAGCCGAGCGTACCACGGGTATTGCACAACCAACCCTGCAGGTCCTATACAACAAGAGGTGCAAATCCAGAGCCTGCAGGATAATGAAAGACCCTCACCACCCCAACAACAGCCTGTTCATGCTGCTGCGGTCAGGCAAACGCCTGCGAGCACCAGTAACGAGGACAGAGAGACTTAGGCTCAGCTTCTTCCCACAGGCCATCAGAGCCTTGAACACTGAACTCTCCACGCACAAGCACACATGAGCACACATACAACACACACACTGTACACGCTCACACACTAGCAGCCACTTTAACATGAGCACACACACACTCATGCTGCACACGCTCACACTACGGACACTTTACAGAAGGAAAGATCACTTTAAGAATGTACAGATACCGATATGCCTACTTTGTTTACTTGTTTATTGCACTATGTCGCTCTATTGGTTGGACTCTTATATTATATTATTACTTGTATTATGCACATCGTTGCGGGCGAGACCCCCCGCATTTCACTGTATACCGTGACAAATAAAACTCTTGTATCTCTTGTATCTTGTATCACATTTTTCAATGAGAGATAGTGACTCAAAATGTGCTCTTCCAAATCGCTGAGCAGACTATTAAAGGGATTACGTGTATATTTCAGAATTTAGTTTGTAATGAATCAATCAATCAAGCAATCCATTCATCGACTTACTTCCATAACCTAGCTTTGGTGTTGCTGTCCCATGGCCATGATCCTCGTCATCTTCATCTGCATGTGGAACCACTTTGTCATCTGCATCAAAGAGTATGGGGTTGTTATGCAGTCAGAAAGGCTGTGAAGTGTTCTCCTCACTCAGCCCTGATGTTGTATCAAAGTAGTTTGCATTCTCACCATCTTCCTCCAATTTAACGTCAACACTTGCATCACTGTGTTTTTGTGATGTTGTATCAAAGTAGTCTGCATCTTCCTCATCCAGCTTAACATCAACACTTGCATGGCTGTATTTTTGTGATGTTGTATCAAAGTAGTCTGCATCTTCCTCATCCTCTTCCAGCTTGACATCAACACTTGCATGGCTGTGTTTTTGTGATGTTGTATCAAAGGAGTCCGCATCATCCTCATCTTCTTCCAACTTAACTTCAACACTTGCATGGCTGTGTTTTTGTGTTCTGGAGGAGTCAGAGACGCTGCTAGATGGTTCTCTCAAACCGAGGTGTGAGGGGTGACAAGGGGAGGCCATATTCACAGGAATCTCTGGGGACGATAAGAGGAACTGTCAGTTCATTTTACATTAATCCGAACATATAAAGAAGTGGTTCAAATGAAAATCCTGTAATAGATGTTATTTCTATGATCTTGGACAAATTAGATTTGATTCAAATGTACTGTCACAGCACAAGTCAATGGCAAAAATCTAACCAGAGTGCAAATGTAACAGTAAAGTGCATTAACAATATACAATGTACAAGTGATTAAATGTGATATAAATATATAACAAGCTACTGGTAATATATGCTAGAGACTGATGTATGTACAGTATAATTATGCTATAGAGTGATAAAGGTATAAAAGGTGGAACAGATATAAATATACTATGGTAGTAACTAGTAAGTCATGCTTGTATAAATATACTATATGGTAGTAAGTCTTGCTGTTACATTTACATTTACATTTAGTCATTTAGCTAACGCTTTTATCCAAAGCGACTTACAAGTTCTGTACGACAGGTCATCAGGAAGGATACAACGACAGGTCATCAGGAAGGATACAACTCTATCAGCTGAGTAACAATATTCATCAAAGTGTTGCGTGTTACAGTGTAGGTTAGTTTATTAGGACAAGTGCATGACAGTAAGGTTAGTTAGGGTTAGATCTTTATTTTTTTTTATATATTTCTTTAAAAAAAAATCAGATAATGGTTGAAGAAGTGAGTCTTTAGTCGACGGCGAAAGATTGGACGGGATTCGGCTGTCCTAACTGGGGTGGGTAGTTCATTCCACCATTGTGGGGCAAGGACTGAGAATAGGCGGCTTCTCTTTGATGACCCTCCCGGAGCTTGGATAGGAGTAGGTCTAAGGCGGCCAGATGCAGAGCGTAGGGGTCTTGAGGGTGTGTAGTTAGAGACCATTGACCGGAGGTAGGCGGGAGCGGTTCCCTTTGCCGCACGGTATGCTAGGTCGAGGGCCTTGAAGCGGATACGTGCAGCAATGGGGAGCCAGTGCAGGTCCCTAAGAAGTGGGGTGACATGGGCCAACTTCAGTAGGTTTGAGATCAGGCGGGCCGCTGCGTTCTGAATGAGTTGAAGATGCTTGGTGGCAGTGGCCGGGAGGCCAGCTAGCAGTGCATTGCAGTAGTCGAGGCGGGAGATGACTGTTGATTGGACGAGGAGTTGGGTGGCTTCTTTTGTCAGGAAGGGGCGGATCCTTCTGACGTTGCTCAGGAGGAATCGGCAGGTTCTGGTTGTCGCTGCGATGTGAGCAGAGAAGTTCAACTGGTCGTCGAGGACAACACCAAGGTTCTTGGCGGTTGGGGATGCGGTCACAGCTGCATTCTCGACTGTGATGGAGGTCGGTCAGGTGGGAGGATTTGGCCGGCAGGTGGAGCAATTCTGTTTTGCTTAGGTTCAAATATATAGTATATGGTAAAAATATACTATGGTAGTAAGTCATGCTGGTATAAATATATACTATGGTAGTAAGTCATGCTTGTATAAATAATTGGTAGTAAGCCATAAATACTGTATACTATGGTAATAAGTCTTGCTGGTATAAATATAGTAACTAAGCCATGCTTGGCCAGTGGTATATGTAGCCTATAGAGTTGATCCTTACTATTTTACTCTTACTGTATTACTGTATGAAGCACAATCTCAGGAGGGTCATACAGAACCAAGCATTTCACTATAATGTACATGTAGGCCTACCTATTATGTGACAAATTAAACAAAACTTGAAACTTTAGTAGGTATGGATGGGATATAAAATGGGTCTAAATTAGGAATGAATATCGTGAAATAGATGTTATTTCTATGATCCTGGACAAATGGGTCTAGAATAGATTTCTCCCCTAAGCTAGAACCAAGGGCTGGAGCATTCAGTGTTCTAAGGTTTACGACTTTACGCTGGTCATGGATCCATGCAAAGGCAGTGCTTTCCCTAAACAAGGTATAGGGGTGCAGCGCCACTATGACAGTGCACCAACGCCACCATGTGTTAAAGAAATTAATACAAATAAGAAATCTGCCGTGAAAGCTTCGGGCCAGCTTAGAAACAGACGCATGTCGTAGGAAATATTATCATGTCATTATAGATCTGTGTTGAGATATCATTTTATCTTTGTACAGCTTGACTGGTTCAATATGGCCAGCTAGTATAATGTGTGTGTGTCTCTTTAAAAGGTCAGAAAGTGGGTTAATCGCAGAGACTAATCGCATCGGCGATCCTACAAAAAACAATGCATGCGTGTGTGTTCCGGTGTGTGCTAACCGTGTGTGCTAACCGCTAACATTGAGGATAATTGCATGCCAATTAAAGACCTCTGAACAGGTCCTGCATTATTATTATTATTATTATTATTATTATAGTACCAAGGTTATCTTCCCAGCCAGCCAAAGCAAGGTTGTGCTATTACTTCCCGTAACTGGGAACCATTTTTATCTACTATTCATCATCATATCTGATGTATAATGTTACGTCTATTTCTGTGTATAATGTACGTTCTGACCAGAGCTCTTTGTCACTTTATGGTCAGACGCTAGTGTGTGAACATGATGTATCTGTCTGTAAACTGTCCTTTCATTGTGGCCACAGTGAAATAAACGTCTATTTTTTAATAACGACTCAGAATGATTACAAAACGGCTCATCTTTTGTCCTTTAATATTTTCCATAACACGCATCATTGTCTAATATGTGATTTGCTCAGTCATCTGGTTCCACTGTGTGCGTGCGCTTTCGTGTGTCGTGTTAAACTATTGTGCAACCTTATACAATTAAATAACTACTTTGGAAATTACTGAACTTATTGAAATTATGTTTTTAAGTTGCAGGAAATTACAGCAAATGGCTTTTTTGCTTTTATTTGCACTGCCCCATCAGGACCACCCCCTAGTTGCAACTCAGTAACATCTTGAAAGGTATGGTTTTTACAATACCGTCATCAACAACACACTCATATGATGTCAGTAAGTCTCAGTACAGTGAAACATTTAGCTGTTTTGTCTCTGTACTCCAGCACATTGGATTTGAATGGAACAATGACCTTGAGGTTAAAGTGCAGACATCATCCAAAGTTCACATCCATATCAGGTGAACCTTGTTGGAATTGTAGCCCCTTTTTATACAGTAGTCCCCCCGTTTTAGGAGACTAAAAGTAAAGTTGGATGCTTGAAGTGCATCCAACCAACTAACATCACTTCCTGTTTCCTGTCTAGCAGCAGCATGCAATTTTTGGCTACAAGCCATCCAAATGTTTTATTGTGATTCTGGACTCTTTTAAATACTTTTTTCAAAGCATACAAAGCTATTTTTATCATATTTTAAAGCTATATATAGAGAAGAGTTGCTGAAGTGTGGATGACTAACACCGAAAGAGATTTTTGATGGATTAAGAATCCGGGCCTACTGTTCTACCACCATCCAACCTACCTGACTGTCTTCTATCCATTGTCAAAATCCTCATACCAACTTCTACAGAGGGTAAGCATGTCCCCTCGCAAGATCAAAACAAGACAAAACATCTCTACTCAAGATGAGGACTATGTCTCTATGGAAAATGTGAAAGAAATGATGGATCAACAGAAATTATTCTATGTGGAAATGCTTAACAGGCAAGAGTCAAACTTCATGTCCTTTACCAAGCTCATCATGGAATCTACAACCACTAGAATTGATGGCATTATGAAAGAGGTACATGAGGTCAAGTCCAGCCTTCAGTTCTCTCAAGCCCAAATTGATGACTTGAGAGTGATGGAGAAGAAACTTGGCTCATTTGAATCACAGCTCCAGTCATTCCAGTCCCTGCCCACTCAGGGTATGACCCCGGAAAGCAAAGACATCATATCCAAAATGGACTATCTGGAAAATCAGAGTCGAAGAAACAATGTAATTATTGATGGTCTGACTCAGGAAAATGTGTATGAATCCTGGTCAGATACTGAGCAGATGGTCAGAGAATTCCTAAAAAACAAACTGGAAATTGATCCAAAGTTCATCGAAATCGAAAGAGCCCACCGCACTGGGAGTGTGAAACAGAACACTGATAAAGCAAGACCAATTGTTGTGAAACTCCTGAGGTTCAAGGATAAAGACCTCATACTTGCCAAGGCGAGAGCTCACCTCAAGAACACCTTAATTTATGTAAATGAGGACTTCTCTGACTTGTTAAGGAAGAAGAGAGCTGACCTCATTCCAGCAATGAAACAGGCAAGGGATGAAGGAAAGTATGCCGTCATTAACTATGACAGACTGGTGATCAAACCACGAAAGCATCAGGGGGTGATTCCAACCACACAACACGAGTGAAAGTCAGTGGGAACCTACCATGCTATGATGACCCCTTTTAATGATCTTTTCTCCACCTATATCATGTCATCTTCCTCACACAACCAATTTGGCACTCATCTCCAAACCTTCCCTACATCTGTCTCTGGTTCATTACATGTAAACTCTAACTCCAACCCATATGATCAAGTAAATGAACTTTTGAAGGACCCGCCCACTACGTTGCTTCAGTCAGAAAGTGAATCTCGGGACTCATCAACATCAAACCTTTTATTCAATAATGACCCTGACACACATTGTTTTGCTCAAATGAAACAAGTCTCTGGAATATCTGATTACTTCAGTGTGAACGAATTCAATTCCACTGTTGACCCTCAAAATACTAGGAGTGACTTTTCCCTCATCCATATCAATGTCCGCAGCCTGCCAAAAAACTATGATACTTTATGCCTTTGTTTGACTAACCTTGACTTCTCTTTTAGTGTAATAGGGCTTACTGAAACATGGCTGTCTAAAGACAATGCTGATTTGTATGAATTCAATAACTATAAGCATATTCATAGATGCAGAGAAGGCCAAAAGGGTGGGGGTGTTTCTCTATATCTCAATCCGAACATGGTGTATAAAGAAAGGCATGACATCGAAAAGTATTTAACCCTTTCTGCTGAGGCTGTGTTTGTTGAAACCCACCAGGCCATTATTGCATGTATTTATAGACCTCCCAGCTTTAGCTTGTCTGCATTCAATGCTGATCTAACAAATGTTCTGGATGTCATTTCCAAAGAAGGGAAAAAATGCTATTTAATGGGTGACCTAAATATCAATTTTATAAACCATAAGAATGATAACTCAACTAAGGAGTTTATTGACACAATGTATTCCCACTACTTTCATCCTATGATTGCAGTACCAACCAGAGTGACGGAGACATCTGCCACTCTGATTGACAATATCTTTACTAATGTGTTGGATAAGAGCATGAAATCAGGAGTTCTGTGCATGGATATTGCTGATCATTGTCCAATCTTTCTCATATTATATAGGGAACATGAAAAGTCTCCAACTATGCTATATCCTAAATATAAGAGACGCTTTAATGAAGCTAGTTTGACCAGGTTTGGACTAGTGGTCGGCGAGTATCCATGGACAGATATCCTCCATTCTGTTGATGCACAAAAGTCTTTTACTTTGTTTTCTGAACGTATCTCCCAGGCCTATGACCTATGTTTTCCCCTTGTACAGGCATCTCCCAAGCCTCATCATAAACTGATCAAACCATGGATAACCCCAGCTATTATCAAATCCCTAAATACTAAACGTAGATTGTATAAAAAATATCTTCTCAATCCCACTCCATTTTATCTTGCTCAATTTAGGAACTATAGAAATAAATTAAACCACATTATCAGAGGAGCTAAAAAGCATTACTACAATATGGAATTATCTAAAAACAAAAATAACATGACTCTCTTATGGAGAACAATTAACTCTATCCTCAACAAAAAAAATAAACGTAATCAGTTGCCTAATGAATTTAAGGTTGATGGGGTTATTATCACTGACCCGCAATTAATTGCCAATAACTTTAATAACTTTTTCTCAGAAGTTGGTCCAACACTGGCTGCAAAGATTCCATTTAGTAACCATAGTCCCCTTCAGTTTATGAATCCTCCAATCAATGACAGTTTTAACTTCTTGCCGGTTACAGAGGATGAGGTTCGGGAGATCTTGATCAACCTGGGGGACTCTTCTCCGGGTTATGATGGTATTGGAGGCAGATTACTGATATCCATTCAAGAATCCATTGTGAAGCCATTATGTCATATTTTTAATACATCACTGGAGAAGGGAATCGTCCCACTGGAACTTAAAATAGCTAAGATCATCCCTATTTATAAAGATGATGACCCAGCCGTCTTCAACCATTACAGACCTATATCCATCCTTCCTACCTTGTCAAAAATACTTGAAAAGCTGGTCTATAAAAGATTAATTGAACATCTTAATAAGCACAATATTATTTACACTCACCAGTACGGGTTCAGAAAGAAACATGCAACATATATGGCAATAACACATCTAATTAATGAAATATACAAAGCTAAAGACAGAAAGGAAAACACTATAGGTATTTTTTTAGACTTATCAAAGGCATTTGATACAGTCAATCACAATATCCTCCTGCAGAAGCTCTCACATCTTGGAATAAAAAACAATGCACTGCTATGGTTCACCAGTTACCTTAAAGATAGACGTCAGTCTGTATCCTATAATGGGACAAATTCTCCTTTTCTTCCTTTACTTTGCGGTCTGCCCCAAGGTTCAATTATTGGGCCTTTGTTATTTTTGTTATATATCAATGACCTCCCTAACGTCTCAGACAGGCTGTCGAAAATTTTATTTGCAGATGACACGTGTGTATTCTATTCACATAAAGATCCTGATACCATCATTAGGGTCATAAATGAAGAACTTAACAAACTATCAATTTGGTTTAAATGCAACAAATTATCACTAAACATTAAAAAAACGAATTTCATTTTTTTTGGTCTCAAATCTGTGATTTTTAACTCTTCATCTAAAGTAGTGATCAATGACATCCCCATAGCTAGGGTGTGTTTTACACGATTCCTTGGTGTTCTGCTTGATGAATCCCTATCATGGAAACCTCATATCACAGCCATAACTACAAAAATGGCCAAGAGTATTGGTATTCTTGGAAAAACACGTCACTTGCTGAGCACCGAGGTTGCCACAATGTTATATTACTCTATGGTTTACCCATATATCAACTACTGTAATTTAGTTTGGGGTAGTACGCATCAGACCAAACTTGAGCCCATATACCGTCTGCAGAAACGAGCTCTAAAAATAATCAGCTGTGTACATCGAAGTCATTCTTCTCAGCCTCTATTCCATAAGTTAGGTATCCTCAGTGTTTATCAAGTGAATCATCTTCAGACTGGTTTATTTGTGCATAGTTCTTTAAACAGAGCCCTTCCCCCTTTTTTTCATGACATGTTTGCCCACAATCACCAAATTCATAATTACCCCACACGTAGTTCCTGTTTGCTAAGACCACCCTTTTCACGCACTTCCCAATCTCAGTTTTGTTTGCTCTACCGAGGGTCAAAGTTGTGGAACTCTTTGCCTCCACATATTTTGGAATTTTCTTTTCTGAAATTCAAAAGAGCACTGAAATCTCATCTCCTAGATCACCAATATTTCCCATATGGACTTCCTTTACAAACTGTAGTCTGATGGCTTGATGTATTTTTGTTATTGTATTTTCGTTTTATTATATATTCTTACTGTCATTGATTGTTTTCTCTATACCAGAAATCGTATGGCATGGGGTACCTACTTCGGTGTCTAAGTAGGCCTGCTTGTGTGTGTTTGTTTGTTCAGGGGGGGGGGGGGGGGGGGGATTTTATCTTATATTTTATATTTATCTTGATATAATGTAGTTTTGCTTCCTGGTGAATGCCACATGCAAGCCCCTTGAGGGTTTTTAGGCAATTCTCCTACACATCCCTTGTGGACTATATTGTATTATATATGTAACTGTTTTTATATGTGTAAATAAACAAACAAACAAACAAACAAACAAACGTCTATTTCTGTGTATAATGTACGTTCTGACCAGAGCTCTTTGTCACTTTATGGTCAGACGCTAGTGTGTGAACATGATGTATCTGTCTGTAAACTGTCCTTTCATTGTGGCCACAGTGAAATAAACGTCTATTTTTTAATAACGACTCAGAATGATTACAAAACGGCTCATCTTTTGTCCTTTAATATTTTCCATAACACGCATCATTGTCTAATATGTGATTTGCTCAGTCATCTGGTTCCACTGTGTGCGTGCGCTTTCGTGTGTCGTGTTAAACTATTGTGCAACCTTATACAATTAAATAACTACTTTGGAAATTACTGAACTTATTGAAATTATGTTTTTAAGTTGCAGGAAATTACAGCAAATGGCTTTTTTGCTTTTATTTGCACTGCCCCATCAGGACCACCCCCTAGTTGCAACTCAGTAACATCTTGAAAGGTATGGTTTTTACAATACCGTCATCAACAACACACTCATATGATGTCAGTAAGTCTCAGTACAGTGAAACATTTAGCTGTTTTGTCTCTGTACTCCAGCACATTGGATTTGAATGGAACAATGACCTTGAGGTTAAAGTGCAGACATCATCCAAAGTTCACATCCATATCAGGTGAACCTTGTTGGAATTGTAGCCCCTTTTTATACAGTAGTCCCCCCGTTTTAGGAGACTAAAAGTAATTGGATAAATTAACTTTATCTAAATAAAATCATCATATTTAATATTTGGTTGCAAATACGTTTCACACAAATCATTGGGCCTCATGCAAGAACAGATATGATCCTAAATTGTTGTGAACAGTTTAACCCTCAAGAAACCTGTGGGGCGTCAATGCTACTGGCATCATATAAGACGAGACCACCTAAGGAATCCATTGGTACCAAGCATGAGGGAAGGGGGCTACATAATGTTCCAAAGTTAGGCAAAACTTTGGTGAGGGGATAAACTATTTACTGGTCCCTTGACCTCTCACCTCAAGATATAGGAATTGTGCTGAAGGGTCTGCAGTTATGTAGAAATCGACCTAAGAGTAATTATTTTCCACATACTGTTTACTTATACCATCTGCCTGGTGATATTGCATCTCATGTTGTGTGACAGTGCTGCCATCTACTGGGCAGAGGTGGAAGTGTTTAGTTATCATGCGTCACTTCCTGTGTCGTTCAACTTGTCCAGACTTGTTGAGAGAGAGAAATGCATCCAGCCGGGACGGTCACGGACATTTGCCCACTGACGTAAAGTTGCCTATTTCGCGGACATTATTCCACCAGAGAGTGTGAGTTTTGAGTAGTTAGCTAGTTAGATGTTTAGGAAAAGTCAGTGATTCGCGGACTACAGCTAACTATCGTATTTCCAGTTATTGTTAGCAGTTAGCAGAAGCTAGCTAGCTCAGAGCTAATAGCTAACGTAGCCCGTTGCACATGCGTTGCTAGCTGCTCTGCACTGGACATATCGGACGATATAGCACAGACCGGAGAACATTTAGCTAGGTTCTGTGCCGAAGGGACTCTGTACAGAGGCACACAACCAGTCATTTGTTAGCTCAGCAGCCGCTAGCACTAGCCTGTTGTACAGAGGCGGACCGCGTGTCTTCAGTCTGGCTGTCTGCGTGCTCACTACTGAGCGGAGGAGACACTCGGATACCCAACAGTGGTGCATCTGGTCTGTAGGAGCAGACTGGTAGCGCTAGAGCTGCCGCGGTATCGGTATTACCGCGGTATCGCTGTTACATCACGCCCACCGCAGAGTTGGGCTGAATACCGCATCACCGCTGTTTTTTATAATAATAATAAAGTACCCTGCTCTCGTTGGGCTTGCGGCTCTGCAGATATACCCTACTTCTCTGTCGAGGTTCCAAGCGACCCTATTGGGTACCAGAAAAGTCACATGAAACACTGCAGACCACTGATTTGTCAGAAGAGATACGCGTCACACGTTGGAGCGTCCTGCAGTGCTTTTACTTCCTATTGTCAGCCATTGATCAGAGCTCACAACACGGCTAATACGTTAGCTCCCGCCGGAGACCGGAGTGGATTACCGTCGCTCCTCAGGGAACGAGGCATAATGATTTTACTGCAACGAAATGTTATAATAAAAGCCCTTCGTTCTATACACTTGTCTGATTGAAAACTTTATTAACAGACCGCAGAATGGGTACAACTCGGCACGCTCTGAGCAAAGAAAGGAACCGAGATATGAATTGAGTAACGCTTGCCTTGCTATGGTCCGGTAAATACGCTGATGTTATTGAACGTGTAACTATATAACGTTAATGCCACAAAACGAATGCCTTTGTAATCATAAGTAGTAACGTAATAATAAGAAGAAGAAGAAAGGGTCGGGGGGGTAACCTGCCCGCGACACAGAGGGGAGACTTCGAATCCGTGTTTCACTTTTAATAACAATGCGTGCTTGCCGAATCCCAAACAATATTCATGCTGCAAAGTCATCCTCTAAAGATAGACATTTAGACTAGAGGCAGGCTATATGCTATAAAGAGTAGACTACAAAAAAAAATGCATTCAAATATATATATTTTTTTTGTGTGTGTAATAACCGCAGCGGTAGGAAATATTTCGCAAATTTGTGCGGTAAGGAAAACATCAATACCGCGGCAGCTCTAGGTAGCGCCAATCGGACCGGGCAGCGTCTTCATCGCCACGCAGCGGTCGACTACTCTTCGCCACAGAACAGAACCCCTCCGGGTTCTCACCACCAGGCTTACTAACTCTCTCTCCACCTCTCTCGTCCGGCAGAGGGAATTGTTCCTCTGCTGCTACAGTAACCGCGGCAACGTTGGCCAGAACACTTTAGTAGAACAATTTGGGCACCCATCTAAATTTAGCTATAGTATTTTAATTAGGAATGGTATAAAGTACTATGAATATTTGTATGTACCGGTATGTTTGTTCCCTGTGTTTATATAAAATGGCATTATGGTTCATCAGTTTCCTCTCTCTTTCTAGTCTAGGTGACTCCATTTAATTTAGTTTACTCAGTTGTGTAATTTGGTATCATTAGTTCGGCAGTTAAGGCATCCGACCAGTCCCTAAGGTGACAATTATATACAGTCCTTTAAGCTCCAGCACAGGAATAATATGAGTTATATGAGCCAATAGTCTTCTCTTTGCATACATGCCCACTTTATGCTAATCCCATATCGTTTGGGGCAAAAACTGCAGTTTGCATGCAGTACAAATGTGTTATTTTCACCTATTCAAAAAAAATATTTTTTTTTACCCACTTTTTTCTCCTTATTTTCTATTTTTCTCCAATCCCAATTTCGTGTTTCAAATTCTCCCCTCCCCTGTCTTGAACGTTGCTCGACTATGCCCCCCACTGGTCGGTTGTAGGGAGGATAGAAGCTAGAGCCATATGAAATCAGTTTTATTTTTTTCCAAATTCCATTAAATTTTTTTCCACATTCCGTTTTTTCCGTTTTAATATTTCAGAATTCTGTATTTTGCTTTGTACGCTCATTTTACCATCAGAAATAGCCTAAGTGGGAATGAATAAATGTCCACAATTTAATAAGATATAACAGTCCATTTAATAGGGCTGTCTTAAATACTTCGAAGCTTCGAAGCTTCGTTCGATGGGCATGGGATTCGAATATGAAAATAAAATATTATTAAAAAATATAAATATTTTGCTAAATCAACTCTGCCTCTCTTTGTTAATTACAACAAGCCATGCTGTTTGTTATTTAAGATGAGGTCGGACTCGGCACTGACAGATTTGTGTTCATTGTGCTGCTTTTATAAAGCCTCAAATGACGGCTTACAATATTTCATGAAAGCAAAGTGTTTTGTTTTTCTAAGATTTAAAAAGGTTTAAACTTTACAGCACTGACAAAGTTGAACAAAGTGCTGTACAAGTCCCACAACATTATATATAAAAAAAAAAAAATACAGTTGATTCCATTTTTATTGCTCAATTCCACGATTCCGTCCGCGATTCCGTGATCGCGGATTTCATATGGCTCTAATAGAAGCCTTGCATCACGTGTCCCCTCCGGTACACGAGGAGGCAGCCTATCACATCTTTTCACCTGCCAGCACGGACACGTGTATCCTTTCGGCAACTAACGTTTCCTTCCGCGTTGCTCTGATTGGCCAGCGATCTACGCTCGTTTCGCCCCTACGCCGGTAGATAATAATAATACTTAGACAAACGCACGCAATTGGCACAAGTGTAAATTATGCATTCGTCACTCAGTTTTAACATCGACGCACTTAGCTCAACTCGTTCGCCAGCTTGCTGTGGAGCCTATGGTCACAAGTTCGAATCACTCTTAGTTCATTTTTTTTTACGTTAAGAGTGGATATATGTTGCAGAACATGCCTGTTAATTACCTTTTAAATATCGGTTATGTGGTTAGGGTATGTATTTTAAATAAATGCCCAGTCTTGTGCTTTGTCACCACCTGTCAATCTGTTCTGTTATTGGTCCATGATGGCAATACATTTATGATTTTTACAGCCTAATCTAAAACAGATTTTTTACACATTTGTTCAAACGCGATCACGGAAGGTGACAACCCTAACATGTCATGTTGTGTCACAACAGAATGAGTAGTTGAGTGTTAGGCCTACAGAAAGTGTAATCTATTGATTGACTTGTGCGACCTAGTCAATTCGGTAGAAGAGTCTGGGGGGCGAGATTATGCATGACCAGCCTGTGATCTAAATATTACCTATGTGTTGATGGAATCACGTTAATATAGAGAGATGAAAACAATACAATACGTTATTTCAATTGATATGAATAGCTAGTTACGTTAATATAGAGAGATGAACGTTATTTCGATTGATATGAATAGCTAGTTACGTTAATATAGAGAGAAAAATAAATTAAACGTAAAAAAAACGTGTGACCATAGGCTCCACAGCAAGCTGGTGAACGAGTTGAGCTAAGTGCGTCAATGTTAAAACTGAGTGACGAAATTTACACTTGTGCCAATTGCGTGCGTTTGTCTAAGTATTATTATTCTAAGTATTATTATTATTATTATTATCTAGCGGCGTGGTGGCAAAACCTGCATTATTATTATTATTAAACCCTGCGTGTGTGAGCGTGTGGGCATGTGGGGGCAAAAACTAAATGCGTCTGCGCGCGCTACCGGCGTAGGGGCGAAACGAGCGTAGATCGCTGGCCAATCGGAGCAATGCAGAAGGAAACGTTAGTTGCCGAAAGGATACACGCAGCACGGACTCTCAGTGGCGAGGTGTAACGCATGGGAGGCTCACACTACCCCCGCTACTTCCTGTCTCTGCTGTGCAGGCGTCCCCCAACCAACCTGTAGGAGTCGCTGTGCACAACGTCCAATCCCCACCCATCGACTTCCACCCTCTAACTGCCAATTGAGTTAGTATGACGGCTGGCCCAAGCTGGAGGCAATGCTGACACCCGGTGTCTCTTGAATTGGTGACTAGCGCAATCTCCGCTACGCCACCCAGCCGTCAAATATATATATATTTGACTATTCCTGCAGATTGTGTTCCCTAAACAGTCTTGAAATTGTATGAATTGAGTATGACTAGGAAGCTGCAACTATTGTGGATGCAATGAGTCCAACTGTGTGATGACGTTAGACCACACAGTAGCCATTTCATTGCAGTGAGACCATTTTATGAAACTTGACCCCACTGTATAAAAACAGCCTCATGAAACTTTACAACCACAAACTAAAGACCTGGGGCATTCATAAGATGTATGGCCATCCTAGGTATATTGACAATAAGGGGGGGTCTGAGCAATTTCCCCAAAAATATCAATTCTCTAGTGGTAACAAATGTTCATGTTTTTCACCAAATCTGTCTAACAATGGTATCAACCCCAAAATTGCTGCAGCAATTTATGATACATAGCTGAGCATGGGAATGGCCATCATACACTTCCATCATAATGTTACATGCCCTTATACACTTTAAACATTTGAAGTGTCTGTACTAAACACAATGTTTAGTACAGATTTATGACTAGGGAATTGTGAATTTATGACTAGGATTACCATGGAATTATTTAAGTAGGCCTATACATAGTCTGATACCATGGCACAATTGCAAACAATCATAGCTGCCTACCACTATGGTATGTTTTCGTAAGGGATGTTAACACTTTGAGTGCCAGCCACGAGAAATCTTGTTAGTTCATGCCATGCGTTGAGTGCCAATGACAAGAAATCTCGTGTTTTTTTTTTTTTTTTTTTTTTTTTTTTTTTTTTTTTTTAATCGTCATTTCTTTTATTAGCGATTTCCATTCATTTTTCATCAATCTAGCCTCACGTTACCATTGGGACTGGCTCTGAGCTCGAACAGGGAAAATACCGTCCCCTATCGTCTCCCGGATGGTAATGCACGCATTGGATTGGACTGAATGAAAATGCATGGGGAAAAGAAAATCCGGAATCCACATTTTACTTATCAGGCATGTAACCCGAGCCGATTGCATTCATTGCCGACCCTCAGAACAGCGTGGAATATATGTTTCGAGTACCCAGTGTTGGATCAATAAATGCGATCGATATCTGGCGATCAGGAATTGGAATTTTTTTACCAGTCTTGGGGTAATCCAGGGCTGTACGTAAACTTTGTTTGCACATAGCACTGGTGCTACAGAGGTTGATAGTTTTGTAGCACAGGCCAAAATCTTGTAGCACGGGTATAAAACGTCTCTAAAATCTCTAAAAACAACCACAAGTAGTGCAGTTCATTACTTAAACAGGTATGTGACTGGCAACTGGCAAGGGACATGAATCTTGCATACAGGGCACACAAAATCCAAACTTTAACAAGAAATGCTTTCAGACAAATTCTTTCTTTATTTGCCCATAATGTAAAACTAAAAAAACAAGGACATAACCATATAACCGATATATAACAGAAGCAGTCTGAGACCAGGCAGCGCTGGTGTGGACTCAGATTACAGGGAAAGCTAGAAACCAACCTAGAAACCAAAATAACAAATATATATAATGCATACAAACACCTGTACATATTTGTGGAACCAAATAAATAATTATTATTATTATTACAATTATTCAAGTGTGTGTGTGTGTGTGTGTGTGTGTGTGTGTGTGTGTGTGTGTGTGTGCACTGCACACGTGTCACAGTTCCAGCATCATGTCTGCTGGCCACTTTTTCAGATCCACACACACACCATTGCATTAATCAGAAGTACAAGGAACTCTGCATGAATGAAAAGTGTTTTATAAATAAAATGAATTATTATTACCTTATTTGCATATTGTCTCGTTATTAGATAGATAGATAGATAGATAGATAGATAGATAGATAGATAGATAGATAGATAGATAGATAGATAGATAGATAGATAGATAGATAGATAGATAGATAGATAGATAATTAATACTTTATTGATCCCGGAGGGGAATTTAAGTAGCCATACAATGGAGTTATATCTAGGGATGGGTACCTTTCACATTTGAACCGATACCGGTACCGGTACCTGTGAATCGATACCGGTACCCAACGGTACCTTTTTTCTGTACTTTAGTCTCAAGAAATGTAATTAACCTATCTCAGTCGTAAAAAAAAATCCAAACTTCAAATAACTACAATTTCGACAGTTTTCGGCTTGTCATTGCTCCGACTGCTTTGTTGTTGAATCAAGTAAAATCCTAGGTAAGCATATATTGTGCTGTGAACGTTGACATGAAAAGAAAAAAGTAAAAAAAAAAAAAAATCCGGTTTCTCACTTGATTCGATACTCGGTAGTACCGACGTGTTTCGGTTCGGTACCTCAAAAGTACCGAATTCGGTACCCATCCCTAGTTATATCGGCTCTGTTCTTTTTACAGAGTAAAATTAGCGGCTTAAATTTAGTGAACGTAGGGCTGGGCGATATGACGATATTATATAAATATCGGGTACAGTTCATTAACGATACACTTTTTAAACGTATCGTGGATATCGTGATGTTTTGCCCAAGAGGCTTGTGTTGCGTCAATCTGGTCCACACGTTGACACTTTTGAACAGCGCCGCCCCACACACACACACTACTGCATCAAAAGTTACTACTTATGATAACAAAGGCATTCGTTTGGTGGCATTGACGTTATATAGTTACACTTTCAATAACATCAGCGTATTTACATAGCAACGACCGAGGTCGACCTAGATATAGCAAGCATTAGCCGTTCATATCTCAGCCCGTGCTGACTCCGTTGTGCCCATTCTGCGGTCTGTTAATAACGTTTTCAATCAGACAGATGTATGGAAAGGCTTTTATTATAACATCCGTTGCAGTAAAATCAGTATGCCTCCAGTCGTTTAGTCATTCTGCAGAGCTAAAAGCTAAACGTCGGCCGCGGCGAGCTACCGCTGCCATTGTTGTTTTCATCGAGATCTCCAATGGCGGAAGTAAAAAATGAATACGCGCTTGCCGATTGGTGCTAAGAACAGCAGGGCGGGTGCAAGCGATGTGACGTAATTGGCAGACGCGACTGTCAATCAAAATGATTCTGTTTGCCGACTGAATGAATATAAACGTTATTAACAGATTGCAGCATAGGTACAATACAGTACAGCTCAATACAACAACAGTCAACAGTGGACTGGAGGATGCAGACCAGAGAAAGACTTTCGTCTTGTTTACATCAGGGTCCCCCATTTTCAATTCATCATATTTCATATCTAAATCATATAATATCTCATTGCTAAATATATGCAATATATAATCTAATAATCCAATAATCTAAATCTAATATATAATATAAAAATGCTAAATGCATGGGTATTTTATTTTGTCTTTAATGTTAGCTTGCAAACTCAAATACTGTCTTGGTAAGCCTCATAATGAATTGTTTGGGGAAAAAAAGAAAAACATCGTGATGCGTATCGTGTATCGCCGAAAGGTCAGAAAATATCGTGATATCATATTTAGGCCATATCGCCCAGCCCTAAGTGAACAGCATTTCTTCCTTGGCGATGCAATATGCCACATTCATCTTAAGCTTTACCTCGCGGAGATCAGCATCATCCGCTCTGGTCGCCTGTTTACTCAGCGAGTGCAATAGGGTGCCGGCCCGCTCAGGGTTTTGTTTAGCGTTGAAGGCATCCCGGGCAAGAATGTGTCGATGGGACGTATTGTGTTTATTAATGTTATCCCTTTTTAGGATATTGTTACCCACGACATAGGGATTCTCTGATCGGATCTTTTCCGGAGCCTCCCGGCACCAGTGACACAAGAATAATAGCTGCGCTTCCTCATAAAAAATTTGCCACGGAAAATAATTTTTCCACTCTGCGTTATATCTGTACATCTTGTTAATCTTCTCCTTTTGTCTCGTTTCTATTAACGTGGTCCCTCTCGGGCTCGTTTGGTATTTTGGGCTTGTACTTCTTTTGTTGGATTTAATACCTTAAAAAAGCGCTTCATCTTGTCGAAGTCACTCAGTCACTGTACATTGAGCTCGCAACTTGCGGGCATATTGTTCGCTAGGGATTATGGGATTTGGTGTTTGATATATGGACTCTACGCAGCAGACAGCACATTGTTTTTAATCGCACGAGACTACAAGTACCAAGTGGATAACGTGGCGCCGTGGTCCATTCAATTTACCGTCACACTTTTTTTTTTGTTTTTTTCTCGCGCCAGGCACGGGCCATCGCACCAGTGCTACTGAAGTCAATCCATTCATCGCACAGACTGACGTCAGTGTCACACGTGCGACATATGTCGCACTGTACAGCCCTGGGTAATCAGTTTTTTTCACATATATCTCAACGTGTCCCCTATCTGTGTATGTGTGTGTGTGTGTGCTGACCAGAAAGATTGATTTTTCAGCCCGCTTCTCTAGCGTGCATAAGTACACATATACTATCGATAATCTAGCGTTTATTTGAAAACGATTCATAAATAGGCCGAAAAATGACAACGTGTTTTGTGTATTCCATAGGGGTGGAACAATACGCATTCTAACCGTGTACCGTACGGTAGGGCTGCACGATTAATCGATTTTAAATCAAAATCGCGATTTGGAATGATGCAATTATCAAATCGCAAAAACCAGGAAATCCCATTGAGATACAAGATCGGTTTGGGAGAGGGAGGTAAGGGGTTTTAGATTGTGTGTTGTGAAGTTTAGACTTCAGAGAGAGTGAGTAAAGTACAGAAAAAAAGGTACCGTTGGGTCTCCTCTGACATAATATCCGCTCTACCTTTGAGTAACACCTTCTCTGCTCTCCCCACAGAGATGGCAACCTCCACCCTCCTCTCAGCCCTTGCAACCTCCTTCGACAAGCTCTGTCGTTGAGAAACCTGCCCGCCATTCCCCACCCAGTCCATGGCTGACGGATGCAGTGAGAGAACAAAGACAGGTCCTGAGAGCGGCTGAGAGGAAGTATAGAAAGTCACGCCTCACTGCTGACATCGACACATATCACAACCTCTTGTTAACATTCTCCAAAACCAGGGGGGCTACGTGGCGTAGTGGGCAAGGCACTCGCCACGAATACTGGAGACGCTGGGCTCGCCTGTTCGAACCCAGCGCTCCACATTGCTTTCAGTTTAGCTGGTCGTCCGTACTAATACACATTGGCCGTATTAGGGGGTGGGAAACTGATGGGTGGGGATCGGGCGTTGTGGACAGCGACTCCTACAGGTCGGTTGGTGCGCCTGCGCAGTAGAATCAGGAAGTGTCAGGGGGAGCGTGAGCCTCCCACGCGTTACTCCTCGCCACTGAGAGATCGAGCTGCGCAGGTGAAAAGATGCGACTGCTGTTACCTCAAGTACCGGAGGGGACTTGTGCTATGTATGACTTAGTCCACATTGCAGCCGGCTTGTGGGAGGCAAGAAACAGCGTTCGTGACAGGGGAGGGTTGAATTGGATGATACGAAATTGGGATGGGAGAAAATATAGAAAATGGGAGAAAAAGTGGATAAAAAGAATATTCTCCAAAACAATTACTAATGCCAAAGCTTCTTTCTTTCACCATAGGATCGAGGCCTCTGCCAAGAATTAGGGATGTCCCGATCACGTTTTTTGCCACCGATCACCGATCGTCGTGAGCCATATCGGCCGATACCGATCGTTTTTGATTAAAAGAAATTAAATTTTATTTTATATACATTTTTTTTTTTTATATAAAATATATATATTATATAATTAGACTTGTACTTGTATTATCTGCGAGACATAGCCACCACGCAACAAGCTCCACTGTCTGTGTGTACTCTAGTAGCCTCCAGCTACAGCCAGGATTCTCCGGAGCTGCAGCTGGACCTATACTCGAGTAGCCTCGAGCTACGGCCAGGATTCTCCGGCGCTGCACCTGGACCCTATTGGTATAACGTTACTTAACTGTGCTCAGCAAGCCCTCAGCTCGAATACGCATCGAATCAGTGTTATAAGACATTGATATCAGGAGCTATCTGTAGCTACTGCTAGCCGGATATAGCCAATGGTGGAATGAACTACCCACCCCAGTTAGGACAGCCGAATCACGTCCAATCTTTCGCCGTCGACTAAAGACGCACTTCTTCAACCATTATCTGAATAATAAAAAAAAAAAAAACTATAAAAAATCGAACCCTAACTAACCGTACCGTCATGCACTTGTCCTAATAAACTAACCTACACTGTAGCACTCAACACTTTTATGAACATTGTTGCTCAGCTGATAGAGTTGTGCCCTTCCTGATGGCTTGTCGTACAGAACTTGTAAGTCGCTTTGGATAAAAGCGTCAGCTAAATGACTAAATGTAAATGTAAATGTATATATAACGTTAATACAACGCCTCAGTGAATTATTTAGTTCAATGGGACATTTCGTTTTTAACAGTGAACTAACTTGCGCTAACGTGAGCTAACAGCTAACGGGTATCATACCTACCTACTATACTTGCTAGAGCGTTTGTTGATGTCAGGAGCTATCGGTAGCTGGCCGGCTAGATACCGTTCGGTTAGACAATGCCTCATCATGTATTAAACTAAAAGTGAATAGTTGACTGGGTCATTTTGTAACGGTAGCTAAGCTAACGGGAGACGCCGACATGCCGTCCTCCCGTGTCTCACTAGACTAGACCCGTGTTTACATGCGTGCGGGAGGGGCTGGACTCGAGAGCAGACGCCGCACCACCGGTGTCTGAGACAGAACTCAGCAACAGCGACTGAGATCGGGTTTGACGATCGGTGAAAATAAAACATTATCACCGATCACCGATCGATCGGGGCATCCCTACCAAGAATCTTCGCAAACTGCATGCTACCATGTCCTCCCTGCTCATTCCCCCCCCCCCCCCCCCCCCCCCACCCCCTCCTCCCTCATCTTTTTCTGCCGAAGACTTTGCGATCTTCTTTGAGGAAAAAGTGGAGAACATCCGCAGCTCCTTCTCCCAACCCCCACCCATTCCAAACACTGAATCGAGAACCTCATCCTTCACTCTGTCATCTTTCTCTCCCATTACAGAAGTCGAGACCCTGACACTGGTAACGTCGAACCGTCCGACTACATGCCAGCTGGACCAGCTACCCTCCCGACTCCTCCAGACCATAGCACCGGACATCCTCCCATTCCTAACTGCAACCATCAACTCCTCACTCAACTCGGGGGTGGTCCCCACCTCCCTAAAACAAGCCAGAGTCACGCACCTCATAAAAAGAAAAACCCTGAACCCCACCGTCATAGGCAACTATCGTCCTGTCTCTCTTCTCTCCTTCCTTTCTAAAACACTTGAACGTGCTGTATCCAACCAACTTACTGCTTATCTCTTACAGAATGACCTCCTAGACCCCAATCAGTCTGGCTTCCGGACTGGCCACTCCACAGAAACGGCCCTCATTGCGGTCACAGAGGCACTTCACTTAGCAAAAACGAAAGGCCTCTCCTCTGTCCTGATTCTCCTAGATCTATCTGCAGCCTTCGACACAGTCAACCATCAGATCCTCCTCGCAGCCCTGGCAGGAATGAGAGTGGCTGGATCTGCGCCGACATGGCTGACATCATACCTCAACGACCGCTCCTACCAAGTGTCATGGAGAGGGACTCTGTCGGCCACCCGCCCCCTGCGGACGGGTGTCCCCCAGGGCTCGATCCTAGGACCCCTTCTCTTCTCCCTCTACACTAAATCACTGGGTAACATTATCACGTCTCATGGCTTCTCATATCATTGTTATGCCGATGATACTCAACTCTTCCTCTCCTTCCCTCCCTCAGATATCCACGTCTCTGAGCGGATCTCGGCCTGTCTGTCCGACATCTCCGCCTGGATGACGACCAACCACCTCAAACTGAACCTAAGCAAAACAGAATTGCTCCACCTGCCGGCCAAATCCTCCCCCCTGACCGACCTCTCCATCAGTCGAGAATGCAGCTGTGACCGCGTCCCCGACCGCCAAGAACCTTGGTGTTGTCCTCGACGACCAGTTGAACTTCTCTGCTCACATCGCAGCGACAACCAGAACCTGCAGATTCCTCCTGAGCAACGTCAGAAGGATCCGCCCCTTCCTGACAAAAGAAGCCACCCAACTCTTCGTCCAATCAACAGTCATCTCCCGCCTCGACTACTGCAACGCACTGCTAGCTGGCCTCCCGGCCACTGCCACCAAGCATCTTCAACTCATTGAAAACGCAGCGGCCCGCCTGATCTCAAACCTACCGAAGTCGGCCCATGTCACCCCACTTCTTAGGGACCTGCACTGGCTCCCCATTGCTGCACGTATCCGCTTCAAGGCCCTCAACCTAGCATACCGTGCGACAAAGGGAACCGCTCCTGCCTACCTCCGGTCAATGGTCTCCAACTACACACCCTCAAGACCCCTACGCTCTGCATCTTCTGGCCGCCTCAGACCTACTCCTATCCAAGCTCCCGGAGGGTCATCAAAGAGAAGCCGCCTATTCTCAGTCCTTGCCCCACAATGGTGGAATGAACTACCCACCCCAGTTAGGACAGCCAAATCCCATCCAATCTTTCGCCGTCGACTAAAGACTCACTTCTTCAACCATCATCTGAAATGATAATAAAAAATAAAAAATAAAGATCTAACCCTGACCTTACTGTCATGCACTTGTCCTAATAAACTAACCTACACTGTAACACGCAACACTTTGATAAACATTGTTACTCAGCTGATAAGAGTTGTACCCTTCTTGTTGTCTTGTCGTACAGAACTTGTAAGTCGCTTTGGATAAAAGCGTCAGCTAAATGACTAAATGTAAATGTAAATGTACAGTACCGGTATCGATTCCCAGGTAAAAAAAACATTTTCAGGCTCGGTGTCCCGAACAGACCCACCGCATAGGCCTGATGCAAGCCACATTTTACAATAAACCTGTGGGGCTGCTTTAAAAAAAAATTATCGCGAATTTTATCGCAATCGCAATATCTGTCAGAAAAATCGCAATTGGATTATTTCCCAAAATCGTGCAGCCCTAATGGAGGGCAGTATACATATGTGTATGTGTGTATTATGGGCATGTATTATATAGGTAGAAATATGTAGGTATAATTGTGTAGGTGGGAATGCTTTGGAGGAGGTACCCAATCTCAAGGTTATTTATTTTTAAGTGTTTACTTTATTTTATTTTGTCTGTACTGTCTTTGTACTGTCATATTGTATTGATGTTGGCAATAAAGTTAAAAAAAAAAAAAGCCATTTAGACATGCTGCCATTGTAATACACTGTCTTCTATATTATAAATAATAGATGTCTCTGTTCAGAGAATATTGTACACCACTCTATAGAGTAGTAATCCCCAAGGAGAAGGATGCCTCAAACATTGATCAATTCCGGCAGATCAACCTGCTGAATGTTGAAGGGAAGGTCTTCTTTAGCATTGTTGCTAAAAGGATGACAACATACCTGAAGCAAAACAACTTGATTGACACATCTGTGCAGAAGGCCGGCATTCCTGGTTTCTCAGGATGCTTGGAACATACAAGCATGATATGGCACCAAATCCAATCTGCCAAAAGGGAAGGAAGAGACCTGCACGTCTTATTCCTGGACCTAGCCAACGCTTTTGGATCCGTCCCCCCTCTCATCTGGACAGCCTTCAACTTCTTCCACATCTCAAATACCATCACAAACCTGGTGAGAAATTACTTCCAAGATCTGCAATTCTGTATCAAAACAACAGAATACACAACATCATGGCAATCTTTGGACGTGGGAATAATGGCTGGATGTACCATCTCCCCACTAGCCTTCACCATGGCAATGGAAGTGGTCATTCGAGCTTCCAAGTGGGTTGTGGGAGGAGAACGTCTGCAATCTGGACAGCGTCTACCTCCTATTCGTGCCTACATGGATGACATGACCACCTTGACCTCAACCATAGCATGCACCAAACGTCTGCTGGGAAAGCTTCATGCCAACATTACATGGGCACGGATGAAGTTCAAACCCAGCAAATCCAGGAGCATATCCATCGTCAAGGGAAAACTCGTGGACCAGAGGTTCCACATCAAGGATACACCCATTCCTTTGGTGTCAGAACTGCCAGTCAAGAGCCTAGGGCGATGGTACAACGCGAGCCTCAAAGACTCAGACCAGAGTGATCAGCTGAGGGAAGAAACCATCAAAGGCCTTGTCAGCATAGACAAGACCTTGCTCCCTGGAAAGCTGAAACTCTGGTGCCTGCAGTTTGGATTGCTCCCCCGCCTGATGTGGCCTCTAACGGTCTACGAGATCCCCATGACCAAAGTCGAGAAGCTGGAGAGGACAGTCAGTTCATACATCAAGAAGTGGCTTGGCCTCCCGCGTTGCCTCAGCAACATCGGCTTGTATGGACACGGGGCCCTGGAATTGCCTGAGGAGGAGTTTAAATGCACCAAAGTCAGGCTGAACATGACCCTGACCGAGTCTCAAGATGAAGTGATCCGAGCGGCTGCTCCCAGACTGGCAACTGGGAGGAAATGGATCCCATCTGAGGCCGTACAGCAAGCAAAATCTGCTCTCAGGCATGGAGACATTGTAGGACAGGTGCAGCATGGAAGAGGTGGGTTTGGACTTGGGACAAGTCGACCCACATGGCACAAGGCAACATCAACCCAGAGGAGAAAGCTGGTGGTGGCTCAGGTTCGGCAACAAGAGGAGGCAGACAGATGCGCAAAGGCAGTCTCACAGTCGAAACAGGGCCAATGGACTAGCTGGGAAAACCTGGAGCATCGTAAGCTCACATGGAAGGATCTTTGGGAGATGGAAGGAAGCCAAATCAGCTTCATCATCAGAGCCACCTATGATGTTCTCCCCACGCCCAAGAACCTAAACCAGTGGTTTGGAGAAGATCCTTCTTGTGTGCTTTGCCAAACCCCCGCAACACTGAGGCACATCCTCACCGGCTGCAAAACCAGTTTGTCCCAAGGGCGCTACACCTGGAGACACAACCAGGTCCTAAGACAACTGGCAATCACCCTGGAAGGAAGGAGAACTACCAACAATGCCCTCCCTCCCCCAATGCCTAGACACTCAAACACCACTTCTTTTGTAAGAGCAGGACAGCTCACAGCAAAGCCATCTGCAAGAGTGGAGGCAACCCTCCTGGACACTGCCCGGGATTGGAGAATGCAGGTTGACTTGGACCAGAAACTAATCTTTCCGCCTGAGATAATTACAACTAACCTCAGGCCGGACCTGGTCTTGTGGTCAACCTCCCAGAAGTCTGTATTCATTGTGGAACTAACTGTACCATGGGACGCTGCAGTTGGTGAAGTAGTACTCCGACATAGCAGCCGAGGCAGAACAACGCGGCTGGCGTGCCCAGGTGCTTCCGGTGGAGGTTGGTTCTAGAGGATTTGTTGCCATGTCCACAACCAAGCTTCTTAAGGGGATGGGAGTGCGAGGACAGGCATTCCGACAAGCTGTCAAAACACTGTCAGAGGCTGCCGAACGAAGCAGCAGATGGCTATGGATTAAGAGAAAGGACCCAAATTGGGCTGCAAAATGACCATCGAGGGGTAAAAGCAGAGGGGGGCACACCTGGGACGCCAGGTGTTGCCGTTGAGCCCTTCGGAGGTGTCGTGGGCCTGTCAACGAAACACCAATGAAGGAGGGTGCCCACCTGAAGACCCCAGTGAAGCTTTTACCACTACCCCATTCAAAAAAGTGCTGATTATCTAAGGGATTGTAATATCTAGTCCTATAAGCTCAACTGCACTCAAACTACAAAAAAGCAAGCTTACAGAAACAAGTAGCTTATAATGATGTCATGATAATATTACTTAAGAGGGCTAGATGGTGTAGTGCAAGCAAGATGTGTGTGGCTGCAGGACTTCCATCCCAAGCTGTCTTAAGAATCTTATGTAGAAATGTATTTACCGGGTAAATGACTGTAAATGAGATCATCTTGGTTTTGTCCTTCAATCCCAGCAGTGGAAACACTGAGACAGTTGTCTTTATACAAGACTCTATTTTCTTTTATTTTCTTATCTTTTAAACTATGTTTTGTATGGTGCTTTTATATGTAATTTATTCTATGTATTGTCTTTTATATGGACCCTGAGTCCATGATAAAATGTAGATTGATTGACATCCATGAGGTGTTTAGGAATGATAGAAATTAAGAACAAAATTATTTTAAAGAATGTAAAGAATTTAAAGTGGTAAAATGATCACCTCTGGCAAGCTCGTCTATGTCCAGCAGACCATCCTTGTTGCCACGGGTGATGGGAAGCGTGTGGACGTCTGGACAATCCATTAGGGTTTTCTAGAGGTTGACACAAAGATGCCCAAAACAAATTCATCATGGTGGACGCAGTGGATTATTTGCCAAAAAACGAAAGGCTAAATTACAGAAGGCTAAGAGAAAAAGATACCTTAATCTAGGGCTGACCTTCGAATTTTTTTTGGCAATGGGAAGCTTCGAATTAAAAAATTTTTTATTAATTATTATTATTATTATTTTTTTTTTATCTTATGTTGTGGGACTTGTACAGCACTTGGTAAACGTTGTTGTTTTTAAATGTGCTCTATAAATAAAGTGGATTGGATTAATGAATTAAGTAGCCCCTTTCGTGACTGTGACACAGCCAACACAGTGATTTAATTCAAGGTGGATCGCTGTTGTCGTTTGAACAACTTCAGATTTAATGCGAACTACCAATCCCCCAAATCAAGAATGTTTAAGATGAATGAAGTAAGATTTTGATTATTTGAAATATGGCCTGTGTAGACTAAACTATGCACAGAATTATGTCAGTCTACAAGGTCCGGATTCTACATGGTCCGGCAATGTAGACCTTGTAGACTCCACTACAGACCAATTATCAGTGAATGTTCATGCATTTTTAAGAAGGGCTACTTCCACAAAAAAACAAAGAACTCACCAAAACATCTCAGTAGCACCTTATCTAAATGTTCTATTTCATATATGGAGATTCATATTTATTTATGTATTGCATGCATTTCTACATTTTATTTCCTATTTTGTTTATTCATCCCAGTATCTTTCTTTCTTATGTGTGGAATTCTACAAGGCATTTACATTCACATTTACATTTAGTCATTTAGCTGACGCTTTTATCCAAAGCGACTTACAAGTTCTGTACGACAGGTCATCAGGAAGGATACAACTCTATCAGCTGAGTAACAATATTCATCAAAGTGTTGCGTGTTACAGTGTAGGTTAGTTTATTAGGACAAGTGCATGACAGTAAGGTTAGTTAGGGTTAGATATTTTTTATTTTATTTTTAAAAATGTATTTCAGATAATGGTTGAAGAAGTGCGTCTTTAGTCGACGGCGAAAGATTGGATGGGATTCGGCTGTCCTAACTGGGGTGGGTAGTTCATTCCACCATTGTGGGGCAAGGACTGAGAATAGGCGTGTAGGTGGTGTATATGTGTTTGAGGATGATATCCTTCAAACAGGCAATACCCACCCAATGGCCCCATGCACACACACACCGAAGTAAAAATAAAAATAAAATAAAAAATTAGATTTTTTTTTTTTTTAAACTTCGATTTTTTTTAATGTTCGAAGCTTGTGCCATCGAACGAAGCTTCGAAGCTTCGAAGTATTTAAGGCAGCCCTACCTTAATCATGTCATGTAGGGCTGCAACGATTAGTCGACATAATCGACGACGTCGATTATAAAAAATCGTCGACGAGAAATTGTTGCGTCGATTAGTCATTAAAAAAAAAATAATAAATAAAAAAAAAAGATTTAATTTTTTTTTTTTTTTTTTTTTTTTTTGTGCACTACCTATCTTTGTGAGAGTGGCTTCTCAGGGTTCCAGACAACATCATAACATGATGATCCCATAGCAAATTTTGGACATTGAAAACATTGTTCCCCTGCAGGAGATGATGATCAGACTAGACACACAATACATTACACACGCACTCCTCTCACTCACACACAGCGATCAGAGTAAGACACACACATACACACTCCTCTCACTCACACACAGCGATCAGAGTAAGACACACACACATACACACTCCTCTCACTCACACACAGCGATCAGAGTAAGACACACACACATTCACACTCCTCTCTCTCACACACAGCGATCAGAGTAAGACACACACACATTCACACTCCTCTCACTCACACACAGCGATCAGAGTAAGACACACACACATACACAAATTACACAGTACACACCTCTCACTCACACAGCGATCAGAGTAAGACACACACACAAATTACACAGTACACACACTCCTCTCACTCACACAGCGATCAGAGTAAGACACACACACATACACACACACACGGACTCCTCTCACACACAGCAAACAAAAGTTATTTAAAGTACACTTCCACTTTCATTTGTATTATTTAATTTATTTATCTTGTTATGAGTGATTGCTGTATTGTTCTTCAAATACATTTTCATTTAAAGTGGCTTAAAGATCCAAATTCAAATGTTTCATGAGTCATTATTTTAATTTGCTATGGGATCATCATGTTATGATGTTGTTGTTTGGTCCTGACAAGAGTCTCAAAGTCTGGGGTGATGGTAGACAAGCAACTCTGAGGTCATGCTCAATGTCCAATCTGTTCCTCTGCTATGTCTTCAGCTGGACCAGAGCTGAGAAGCCACTTTCACAAAGATAGGTAATTAAAAAAAAAAAAAAATGTTTTTTTTTGTTGTTGTTTACATTGGTTTTCGATTAGTCGAATAATCGAAAAAATAATCTGCAGATTAGTCGACTACCAAATTAGTCATTAGTTGCAGCCCTAATGTCATGGTTCATAATGTACCGACAATAGCCTAAATCTGCCAAACCTCTTTTTGTTGTACTGTACTTGTGCTGTATACTGACAGCTAATCTAATCTAAATTAGGGAAACCTCCTCTTCCTAACAAGTTGAAATAAAGGTTTGAAACGGAAAAAACAAAATGTTAGCTTTAGGCTAGAGCGTAAGGTAGCCTCCTAGCTCTCCAAACCATGCAACATAAAGTACTGATCACAGACAGCCAGGTATGATAGTTCTATGTATTGATCACAAACATGTAGGATAGTTCTATGTACTGACCAGACATGTAGGATAGTTCTATGTGACAGGCAACATGAATGAACACAAGACGGCGAGATACAACGTCAGGAGAGCAGTAATAGAGGCAAAACGGCGTTATAGGGATAAAGTTGAACTTCAGTTTGAACAGGCTGACTCTAGAGGTATGTGGCAGGGCCTCAGAACGATGACAGATTACAAAGGCACCTCCCTCAAACTGAACAGTGACATCTCCTTAGCAAATTATCTCAATACCTTCTATGCAAGGTTTGAGGCTGTGAATAACAACACCAGCCTACAAGCCACGGCAATGGGGAGGGGGGGGTGTCTGCTGAGGGAGATTCAGTGTTCAGAATAACAGAACATGAGGTGAGGAGGACCTTTAAGAAAGTGAATATCAGGAAGGCAGCAGGACCGGACGGCATCCCCGGCCACGTCCTAAAAGTATGTGCCGACCAACTGGCCCCGGTATTCACTGACATCTTTAACCTGTCCTTAGAACAGGCTGTCATCCCCACCTGTCTGAAGAAGTCCACCATCATCCCTGTACCCAAAAAATCTACGCCCGCTTGCCTCAACGACTACCGCCCTGTAGCTCTCACCTCCATAGCCATGAAGTGCTTTGAGAAGCTAGTGAAGGGCTACATCTGTTCCTCCCTCCCCATCAACCTGGACCCCATGCAATTTGCATACCGCCCCAACAGGTCCACGGAGGACGCCATAGCCCATGTGCTGCACACAGCAGCATCACACCTGGACAAGAGGCAGGGGAACTATGTGAGAATGCTGTTCATCGACTACAGCTCAGCATTCAATACCATAGTCCCCTCCAAACTCATAGCCAAGCTCAGGGACCTGGGCTTGAACTATGACCTCTGCCAGTGGGTCTTGGACTTCCTGACGGGCAGACCCCAGGTGGTAAGAGCAGGCAACTGCACCTCCTCATCCATCACGCTCAACATAGGGGCCCCCCAGGGCTGTGTTCTGAGCCCCCTCTACTCCCTGTACACACATGACTGTGTGGCACAGCGGAACAACAACACAATCATCAAATTTGCTGATGACACAGTAGTGGTGGGCCTGATCTCTGCCAACGACGAGAGGGCCTACCTGGAAGAGGTAGAGAATCTGTCACAGTGGTGTCAGGAGAACTGCCTCTCCCTGAACGTCAGCAAAACAAAAGAGATGATTGTGGACTTCAGGAGGTCGGGGGTCAGGGACTACAGCCCCCTCAGCATCGACGGGGCACCGGTTGAGAGAGTGAACAGTTTTAAGTACCTTGGAGCTAGGGCTGGACGGTATGGTCTAAAATTTATATCACGGTATAATTTACATTTACATTTACATTTAGTCATTTAGCTGACGCTTTTATCCAAAGCGACTTACAAGTTCTGTGCGACAAGACAGCAAGAAGGGTATAACTCTATCAGCTGAGTAACAATGTTCATCAAAGTGTTGCGTGTTACAGTGTAGGTTCGTTTATTAGGACAAGTGCATGACATTAAGGTTAGTCGGGGTTAGATTTTTTTTTTTTTTTTTTTTTTTTTTTATCATTTCAGATAATGGTTGAAGAAGTGAGTCTTTAGTCGACGGCGAAAGATTGGACGGGATTCGGCTGTCCTAACTGGGATGGGTAGTTCATTCCACCATTGTGGGGCAAGGACTGAGAATAGGCGGCTTCTCTTTGATGACCCTCCGGGAGCTTGGATAGGAGTAGATCTGAGGCGGCCAGAAGATGCAGAGCGTAGGGGTCTTGAGGGTGTGTAGTTAGAGACCATTGACCGGAGGTAGGCGGGAGCGGTTCCCTTTGCCGCACGGTATGCTAGGTCGAGGGCCTTGAAGCGGATACGTGCAGCAATGGGGAGCCAGTGCAGGTCCCTAAGAAGCATAGACGGTAACGGTATATATCACGGTATATTAACTTATCTTAAAATGTCTATATAAATGCTTCTGAAGGGGTAAAACACTGGTACAGCTGCTGAGCTATACTATAGCTAATGTCCATCAATATCTTCCTTTTTAATTAAATAGGTTCAAGAATCGAATCAGGATTGTTAGCAGAGAGAGAGAGAGAGAGAGAGAGAGAGGGAGAGAGAGGGAGAGAGGGGGCTGCTAGTGGAGCCAGCTACCGTTAACTTGCCGAGGCTCCAGCACATCGACAAGCTGCTGGAGTCAGCTACCGTTAGCTTGCCGAGGCTCCAGCACATCAACAAGCTGCTGGAGCCAGCTAACGTTAGCTTGCCGAGGCTCCAGCACATCGACAAGCTGCTGGAGCAAGCTAACGTTAGCTTGCCGAGGCTCCAGCACATCGACAAGCTGCTGGAGCAAGCTAACGTTAGCTTGCCGAGGCTCCAGCATATCGACAAGCTGCTGGAGCAAGCTAACGTTAGCTTTCCGAGGCTCCAGCACATCGACAAGCTGCTGGAGCAAGCTAACGTTAGCTTGCAGAGGCTACCAGCACATCGACAGTTAACATTACATAAGGTTTTAGCGCGACGTGGGCATTCCAGAATGGCGAGGATGCAAAGCATGTTAGACCATTGGACTCGTCGCAGAGTTTACATTACACATAGAAACTGCGCGACTCGCGAGAGAAGTCACACAGCTGTGTGCAACGCAGGGCTGAAGAGCTAGTTCGCTTCTGTGTTTATTATGAAATGACAATTGCGTGTTGACACGCCCACTGCGCGAAGCCTCTGTGCTCCTAAATAACTTTTTCCAGTTCGCACATATCTATTATCTATAACTAATTCGATCTGTTTTTAGGGGCAAATACGAGTGAAATAGTCGCGCTGTGGTTACATGACGTCATTGCTATTTTAGAGCTGCTCTACCGGTTACAAGGTATAGTCAAAATCCATACCGTAGAGCAAATTGATACCGTTTATACCGTATACCGTTTATACCGTCCACCCCTACTTGGAGCCCACATATCCGAGGACTTGACATGGACCACACACATTGACAGTGTTGTGAAGAAGGCACGACAACGCCTCTACTTCCTCAGGCGCCTAAGGAAGTTCCAAGTCAGTCAGAAGATCCTTAAGAACTTCTACTCATGTACAATAGAGAGCATCCTGACTGGCAATATCACCTCCTGGTTTGGGAATAGCACCGCACGGCACAAGACCGAAGCAGACTACAGAGCAGGGCTGTACACTGCGATGAGATGATCGCGAATTGCCCCTTTAATTGGCCGTTGCGATTGGTAAATATTATCTGGGGGCGGGCTTGCGAGTAGTGCTTTCAAGCCTTGCATTCGCATTTCACTCCTAAATTATCCAAGGCGTGTGATGACGCGATGACGTCACTCACGCGAGCTGAGCAGTGAGCACTCAGTCAGCCGGTATGATCAGCGGGAACAATCGACTGAGCACTCACTCTGATAGACTGGCTGACTGTCTGATTTAGCTATGAAGAAAAGTAAAGTTAGTATTGCTTCATATTTTCGACACGTTCGACCTCCTATAGTGAGCCGAACTGAACTGAACTCAGACACACGGAGAGAGCTGCGGCTTCTGCGGCTCCTCCTCCTCCAGCCGTAAACACTAGTCTCTAGTAGGGGTGGGACGATACATCGATCCAGATCGATACATCGATGTAATTATCAACAATCGAATCGGATCGATGCGATGTAATAAGATCGATTCATATCGATACTCTTATTTTGAAAATCCTGTGGCGAGTCTCATATCCGCCCAAGAACAACAGCAGTAGCTCCGTGTGTGTAGACGTTACAGCATAGCATTCTCCCTTTCTGTGTGTGTGTGTGCGCGCGTCTTTGGAAAGACCAGATGAGGTCAGAGGAGTTTGATGTTTAAATGTTATTTAAACATAAACAATATAATACATAATAAATGTAGGCCTATACATGATCATGCAACATCAACAAATTGTTGTAGGAACGGTTTGGGAGAGGGAGGTTGTGAGTTTTGAGTTCCAAAAAATGTAGCTTAAAGTTTAAAGCTCAATATATAAAAACGTGGCACTTTACAGTGAACAGGAGGTCTATTTGTATTAAAAACAATAGATTGATTTTCCTTTAAATGTCTGGAAGAGCTCAAAAATACAAATGTCAAATGATATTTTCATTACCTTTTTTTTGTTGATCTAAATGTTACTGATTGTGTTAAATGGGCATATGATATCATCTCATATCGATCGCAGGCACCTGAATCTAATCGTATCGTATTGTATCGTGAGAGACTGTGATATCGGCAAATATCGTATCGTTGTCCAAAGAATCGATATCGTATCGTATCATGATGAAACTGGTGATTCCCACCCCTAGTCTCTAGTGGGACACTGGGACCTCGGTGAGCCTGCCAGCAGGCTAGCTACTGATAGTCTAGTAGTGCATGATAGCTCGCGTTAGCTCACTGTTCAAAACGAAACGTCCCATTAAACTAAATAGTTCACTGAGGAGTTGTCTTATATAGCAGTAGCTACAGATAGCTCCTGATATCAATGTCTTATGAGTCGATGCGTATTCGAGCTGAGGGCACGCTGAATATAGTCAATAGGGTCCAGCTGCAGCGCCGGATAATCCTGGCCGTAGCTGGAGGCTACAGTATAGGGTCCAGCTGCAGCTCCGGAGAATCCTGGCCGTAGCTGGAGGCTACTCGAGTACACACAGACAGACAGTGTAGCTGGTTGCATATAGTGAGCATTTTGACTTGTTGCGTGGTGGCGATGTCTCGCAGATAATACAACTACAAGTATGATTATATAATATATATTTTATTAAAAAAGAATTATATAAAATTCTTTTTTTTCTTCTTTTTTAAATCAAAAACAATCGATATAAATAATGGTAAAATTGTTATTAAAAAGTTTGCCCCTAAAAAATATTTTTTGCCCCTAAATTTCTCATTTAGGGGCAAGTGTGCCCCTAGTGAAAAAGCTTAGCGTACAGCCCTGCAGAGACTGGCACGTTCAGCCGAACGCACAATTGGAGGGGGGCTTCCCACTCTCCAAGACATTTACAACAAGCGGTGCAGGGGTAAGGCTAAGAGAATTATTAAGGACTCCAGCCACCCAAACAACTGCCTCTTTGAACTGCTGCGGTCAGGCAAGCGATACCGGAGTCTCATGGCAAGCACAGAGACTCAGAAGAAGCTTCTATCCCCAGGCCATCAGGTTGCTCAACGAACAATAACACTATGCAACAACCATCAAATGCACTCACAACACACACATCCATACGCACACACTCACTTTAAACAAACAACACACTGCAGCACCCACTCTCCACACTTTAGACACACTTTATATTTATTGGTAAAAGATTTGCACTACAACCCATACCTCAGTACACCTTACTGTAAATTGTACCTAAATTGTACCTCATCCCATTTCTGCTTTGCACTATATAGTATTGTATATTAGTATATTGCATAGTATATTGTATATTGTACGGTCAGGGCTGTACACTGCGACGAGATGATCGCGAATTGCCCCTTTAATTGGCCGTTGTGATTGGTAAATATTATCTGGGGGCGGGCTTGCGAGTAGTGCTTTCAAGCCTTGCATTCGCATTTCACTCCTAAATTATCCAAGGCGTGTGATGACGCGATGACGTCACTCACGCGAGCTGAGCAGTGAGCACTCAGCAGGTATGATCAGCGGGAACAATCAACTGAGCACTCACTCTGATAGACTGGCTGACTGTCTGATTCATTTAGCTATGAAGAAAAGTAAAGTTAGTATTGCTTCATATTTTCGACGCGTTCGACCTCCTATAGTGAGCCGAACTGAACTCAGACACACGGAGAGAGCTGCGGCGTCTGCTGCTCCTCCTCCCTCCCGCACCCGTGGCTGTTGTAAACACTAGTCTCTAGTGGGACAGTAGCTCACTGTTCAAAACGAAACGTCCCATTAAACTAAATAGCTACAGATAGCTCCTGATATCAATGTCTTATAACACTGAGTCAGGGTTCGAAATTAACGGGGGCTTGGGGCAAAATGCCCTCGAAAATTGACCAAATGCCCTCGAACATCAGTTAAGGGGGGCAAAAAAAGCCCCCCGACAGTTTACTAATTATATCTATAATTATATATATGCTCTACAGTGCGAGCATTTCCCTCGTATTGCCCCTAATAATATGTGTGTGTGCAAACCGGAAAAATCATTTACTTGCAGTGTGCGAGACAGACGAGTGATTGTGAAGATTACAAAACAGCTCCGCTGTTAATAGTTCAGATTGAAACTGGACTGAAATTCAGTTTTTGGGTGGAATGTTTGTTCCAAGGAGGAGGGAGGCGGGGCCCGCTGCGTGTTACAGGCACTTGAGGATGCGAACACAGAGAGAGCGCTCTGCTCTCATCAAGCATTACACTGCTATCTTAACGTTAGCAAGCTAAGCATCTGCATAGCGCGACCTGTGTTCTGTGTAACGTTAAGTAACTTGTGTTCGGCGGGGAAAGACCATTCCATTTGTAACACAACTCCAAAAGAATAACATCCAAATCCGATCCCGATGCGCATTTCCTTCATTCCACAGCGCTGAGCGCGCAACGTATTTCATTGATCGATCTGGCCAGAGCCTATACTCACAAGTCACAAACGTTGCGTGTGTGGGGTTTTTCATCAATTTGAAACAAGCTTCTTGACTGTTGGAATTAGGGATGTTAAAAATAAAATATCTAATAATATTATTCAATATTAGACATTCATTGATCCAGAGGCAACCGGTTATTATATCAAGACAACAACACAACTTGCCCTCACTCAGGGACAATAATATTTAATCTATTTAGATAGAGTATGTATGTATTATTTACAGATAATTGAAGGTACCTCAAAACATGAAACCAAGCCATGATGTCACACATCGTGTGCGTGTGTGTGTGTTACTTGAACAATTGTCACTGTGCTCCTAAATTTCTGTGTGCTCCTAAATTTGTATTTAGATTTTATTTATTAACATTTTATTTAGGAGCACATGTGCTCCTTGGGAAAAAGGTTAGCGTAGAGCCCTATATATGGAGACATTAACATTACGTTATCAAACATAGGGACGAAGACTGTAAAAAAAGTGTCAACAATGTTTTATAATCTTTATGTTAATTTTCATTATAAAAATGTTGTGCCCCCGAAATACAAAAAAAGCCCCCGAAAAGCAATTAAGGGGGGCAAAAAAAGCCCTTGAAAAAAAATGTTAATTTCTAACCCTGCACTGAGTCGATGCGTATTCGAGCTGAGGGCACGCTGAATATAGTCAATAGGGTCCAGCTGCAGCGCCGGAGAATCCTGGCCGTAGCTGGAGGCTACAGTATAGGGTCCAGCTGCAGCTCCGGAGAATCCTGGCCGTAGCTGGAGGCTACTCGAGTACACACAGACAGTGGAGCTGGTTGTATATAGCGAGCATTTTGACTTGTTGCGTGGTGGCGATGTCTCGCAGATAATACAACTACAAGTATGATTATATAATATATATATTTTATTAAAAAAAATTGTATATAAAATAAAATAAATCTTTTTTTTTAAATCAAAAACAATCGATATAAATAATGGTAAAATTGTTATTTAAAAATGTGCCCCTAAAAAAAATGTTTTGCCCCTAAATTTCTCATTTAGGGGCAAGTGTGCCCCTAGTGAAAAAGCTTAGCGTACAGCCCTGTGTACGGTAACTCAGTTACTCTATTCTGCATCAAACATTGTACATATGTATATACTGAACACTGTGTCTACGTACGTGACTTCTATTTTTACTTCTATTTTTACATGCTATACTATTTTATTTTATTTTATACTTATCTTTTGTCTAGCACAGTCTCTGGAGCGTAACAGAAAGAAGCATTTTGTATAAAAGTATTCTGTACTTCTGTATGACAACTATTAAAGAAACTTGAAACTTGTAGATTGATTGATTGATTGATTGATTGATTGATTGATTGATTGATTGATTGAAAACTGTATTAACAAATTGCAGAATGGGTACAATACAGTACGGCTCAATAGGATAGTTCTATGTAGATTGATTGAAAACTGTATTACACAGATAGCAGAATGGTACAATACAGTACGGCTCAATACAAACAATTATTAAGGGGATGCAGACCAGAAAAATACTTTTGTCTTGTTTACATCAGGGTCCCCCTGTTTACATCAGGGTCCCAGGTACATTATGAATTGAAAATGGGGGACCCTGATGTAAACAAGACGAAAGTCGTTCTCTGGTCTGCATCCCCTTAACAATTGTGTGAATTGAGCCGTACTGTATTGTACTTATTCTGCAATCTGTTAATAAAGTTTTCAATCAATCAATCAATCCCCCTGATGTAAGGTTGCTTTTTGTATTGATCACAGACATGTAGAGTAGTGTATTGATCACAGACATGTAGGATAGTTCTATGTACTGACCACAGACATCTAGGATAGTTCTACGTATGTATTGATCAGACATGTAGCATAGTTATATACTGATCACAGACATGTAGGATAGTTCTATGTATTGATCACAGACATGTAGCATAGTTATATGTACTGATCACAGACACAAGTGTTAATTTACGTATAGTGAAATGTCCATCGTCACTTACTTTATACATTTTGATTGGAAGCTGGAATCAAAGTGCTTGAATGTTCCGAGAGATTGTAATGCAAGCTTTTCTTTGGCAAATCTTTCCTGTGACAAAATGGCATCCAATGTAATAAAAAAAGTCAACCAACGAACTCGATTCTTGTCCCGGATCTCCTCTCTGGTAAACAAGAATACCCTGAAGACTCTGGCAGGAGCACTCATTCAAGGGTTCTACGACTATGCTTGCACCTCATGGTACCAAAGCACCTCAAAGGCGGTAAAAACTAAATTGCAATTTACAAACATCTCAAAAAACTAACTGGTCAGACTACTGCTTGACCTTACTCCTAGAACCCATCTCACCCCTGCCCACTTTGACAACCTAGGATGGCTTAGAGTAGATGACAGAGTACAGCAACTTGCAATGGGCCTGGTCTACAAGATACACTACACGACTAAGGTACCCATGTACATGTCAAAATACTTCCCAAAGGTCAGTGAATACCACGATCACAACACCAGAGGGAGCTCCACAAATCATGTTAAACCCAGATTCGGCTCAAACAAGGGACTAAACACGTTTCGCAATTATGCCACATCAATGTGGAACGCCCTACCCAAAACTGTAAAGGAATGTGAATCACTACCCACTTTCAAAACCACTCTCAAAGAACACCTACGGGAGACTGCAATTCGAAACTGGCCCCTGTAAATGTCCTAACCCAACCCCCTCCAATTACAGTAAATTACCTAACCAAAACCCTAACCCTCTATTCCATAAGTTAGGTATACTCAGTGTTTATCAAGTGAATCATCTTCAGACTGGTTTAATTGTGCATAGTTCTATAAACAGAGCCCTTCCCCCTTTTTTTCATGACATGTTTGCCCACAATCACCAAATTCATAATTACCCCACACGTAGTTCCTGTTTGCTTAGACCACCCTTTTCCCGCACTTCCCAATCTCAGTTTTGTTTGCTCTGCCGAGGGTCAAAGTTGTGGAACTCTTTGCCTCCACATTTCTTTTCTGAAATTCAAAAGAGCACTGAAATCTCATCTCCTAGATCACCAATATTTCCCATATGGACTTCCTTTACAAACTGTGGTCTGATGGCTTGTTGTATTTTGTTATTGTATTTTCGTTTTATTATATATTCTTCCTGTCATTAATTGTTTTCTCTATACCAGAAATCGTATGGCATGGGTGCCTGCTTCGGTGTCTATGTAGGCCTGCTTGTGTGTGTTTGTTTGTTTGGGGGGGGGGGGGGGATTTTATATTTTATCTTGATATAATGTAACTAATTTTGCTTCCTGGTGAATGCCACATGCAAGCCCCTTGAGGGTTTTTAGGCAATTCTCCTACACATCCCTTGTGGATTATATTGTATTATATATGTAATTGTTTTTATATGTGTAAATAAACAAACAAACTGCGATGTGCAAGCCAGGGGCTTTTGAATACGCAGTCACTCGCAGCTCCCCAGTAGCCAGGTTAATTTGGACCACCAAGCACTGCTTAAAAGCTCGGGGTGGGTCCGAAATATATCAGATATAAATTTCAAAGGTATCCAGCGTTCAATTAGGGTTTCAGACACACACACGGCGGGGTTTGAAAGCTCGGTGTTGCAAATAAACATTTTAAATCATTTTTATAAACTGGTCAACACTGCATTATTTCCGGCGTTGGGTGCACCAGGCAGCCAAATACGGAAATACAGCAGTTTTGAGCAATGTTGACCAGTTTATAAAAATGATTTAAAATGTTTATTAGCAACGCCAAGCTTTCAAACCCCACCGTGTGTGTGTCTGAAACCCTAATTGAACGGTGGGTACCTTTGACATTTATATCTGATATATTTCGGACCCACCCCGAGCTTTTAAGCAGTGCTTGGTGGTCCAAATGAACCTGGCTACTAGGGAGCTGCGAGTGACTGCGTATTCAAAAGCCCCTGGCTTGCACATCGCAGTCACGAAAGGGGCTAGGTTTCGTCAATATTCCAATGTAAAGTTTTGCTTGTACAGTTGTACAGTTTCCCCCACTGAAACTTGAAAATGGGGGACCCTGATGTAAACAAGACGAAAGTCTCTCTGGTCTGCATCCCCTTTACAAATTGTGTGTATTGAGCTGTACTGTATTGTACCCATTCTGCAATCTGTTAATAAAGTTTTCAATCAATCAATCAAGCTTCGTAACAAAGACCCGTGTCAAGCTACCGACAACAACAACCATATGACTTTCTATCAGAATCGTTCAACATAAAAGCTGCAACATATGCGTCTTTTCAGCTGTGTATACCATCACCTGTAAAAGGTGTAAGACATTTTAAAACATAGCCTACCTGGAATTATCCAGTTTCATAAAACAGAAGTGATGGTAAAGGAGTGTAGGTACAGGATCGGGTCCTATTCAGGCCAGGATCCTCGAGGAATAATGACGCACTTCCTTATATATTGTAGCGTTCCGTCATGCAGGAATACAGGGAATAATGAGGGGAGTTTCCACTGGTGAAGGGTGCTTTTTCAGCTTAAATATGGGTCTTCACAGGTTAATACCTCGCCTCGTAATACACAGGCCAGCTGCCTGTATCAGTTCCGCAACGTGGCAGCCCAGCTATATGCGTCACAACAACGCCAACATCCGGTCCGTCACTCTTATATCTCCCGGGGGAAACAGCACCCCAGCTAAACAGTGGTGCCCCTAATACCATAGATATATATAGAACATATCTATGCCTAATACCATGCACTACTAGAGCGATACACAAAACCCCAGAACCAGAACATTACAATATGTGATTAGAATGCGCATTCGTAATTCGGATTATTGTAGTATCCGGTGTACTTAATTAATAACATATCAAAAGTATACCAATATCTGACCACTAGAAAGGTCTAATTTTCAAGATGGCCACCGCCAATTACTTAAAAGACCATTAGGCTATCCCTTCATTATTCATCCTAGACAAGTACTTTTTGTGTCAAACCCCGTGTTTTTGTGATCTAGGAATCCAGTTACTGTAGCATATATAAATTAGTAAAGTGATTACATAGGCCTACAATTATATACTAAAATCATTGGTTATATATTTATGTTAAGTGAAGAAGATTTTCCAATGTAATTGGACCTTCCCCTTTTTTTCACGTGCCATAATACATAATGGTTATTTCACTTAGAATTCACTTTATTTTTATACTGTCAGGAATCCAACCGTGCTCAGATCCTCTTGAAAAGAGGGGGATCCATCACAACAAATAATTTAGTTCTATTCAGACGTGAATTTATTTTATAGTTTAATTGTGCAAAAGTAGTAAGAATAAACAAGGCAGTTGATGTGGAAAAGAAAGACAGAGTATACTCTCGAGTCAATGCGTCCCTAGACTTCGTGCCACACAGACTGGAGGATCCAGTTAATTTGCCTATAAGAGTCCCTGGCCCTCCCTCGACAGAGAGAGAGAGAACTCTCAAGGTCGGCGACGGCATGCAAATGGAATGCTGATTACCATGGAACCTCGACAGCTTTAAAACAGTAAATATGGTACACAAATAAGGCTGACTTGACTTGACTTATTAAGCTTCTTTAAATTGACACAGATGCATGCTTTTCCAGACTTTTTCAGGACTGGCACCATGGGTGCGCACCACTCTGTTGGGCCAGTCACAGCTTCAATGATGTAGTTGGCTTCCATCCTCTCCAACTCCTATTTCACTGCACCCAGGAGGGGTATGGGGACTCGGTGTGCGGTGCAGACTAGAGGCTGACACAGGAGTGGAATTTGACTCCCGCTCCCACAGAAATAATCCCATCCAGATCCCAAGTGATAGTTTCCAAAAAATCCCACTCCCTCCCACTCCCACAGAAGACTGATCCCATCCCAATCCCGAGCCAAACTTTTATAGAATCCCATTCCCATCCCTTTTCACTCCCACCCAATCCTGCTCCGTTTTCCTCAGTATAAAATATGCAGTACATGGGTCACACCATGTCTGCCTTAGTTAAATATAAAACCACCAAACATTTACATCAACAGGCTTGAGGTCACACACATTGCCGGATGCAGTACTAGACTTCCGGTGTAGTTCGTTTCGGTGGTGATGCAGTGTTGGGTGACTGAATGAAAACTACAAAGATTGTGAGGGTGATCAATGCAATGTTTAACTCGATGCTGGGGAGAAATGTTCAAATAATGTGACCAGGCACAGCGAATAGGGTCTTGTTAGGCAATCTTCCATTTTTATAAGTAAGCCATCACTTGTACAAATTGGGCGGATACTTTTTAATCTATGTCTCATTAACAAAGATGATAACACAACAGCCCGTTTGTCTCTAGACTACCACAACCACAGCAGGAGACTTATTTATAGGCGTGTTCGAGATGGGATAGGCGGACGCAGATCTGCGCAGGTTTTACTAGGTTGTACTGAATCAGGAATCACGAGTCCGAGGTCTCCATTAACCCGGATCCTATGAGTCCTCTGTCTGACTGGCTGGCTGCTGCAGTGCTGCCTGCTAAGTAGTACACATGAAACGGAAAGACCGCGGACTCAGATGATTTGTTCAATGACTCGGTTAACGGACTCACCAAAAGCACTGCGGACTCAGATTCGTTCAAAGATTCAGGTTAGATTATCTATCAATGATAATAAACACTTCTCTATCAATGTTAATAAACACTTCTCTATCAATATTAATAAAAACTTCTCTATCAATGTTAATAAACACTTCTCTATCAATGTTAATGAACACTTCTCTATCAATGTTAATAAACACTTCTCTATCAATGTTAATAAACACTTCTCTATCAATGTTAATGAACACTTCTCTATCAATGTTAATGAACACTTCTCTATCAATGTTAATGAACACTTATATATCAATGTTAATGATCACAGAGACTAGAAGATTATCACTGGAACTCAACTAGAAGATTATCACTGCAATTCGGACTAGAACACACAGGGAATGCTCTTCACAACATAATAATGTTACTAGATTTCAGAGTGGTTTTGGCAACAAACAGAACCCCCCCCCCCCTGCTGGTACCCAAAACCCCCCTGCAGATACCACAAACCCCCCTGCAGATACCCCAAACCCCCCTGCAGGTAACCCAAACTACCCTGCATCTGGCAACCACTAAACAGAAATGAGAGTACACAAAACTTTTACTTCAGTGTGTTCAAACCTGTTACTCTATTTCATTAGCACTCAGTGATTTTTCTTTAATGTATAAGAAGCTTCGGAATGTTACCTTTCAAAAGAGACCAGACTCATGCATGTGCTATAAGAAATAAAGTATAATAAATCGCAAATGACTTTGGGTATGCGCAATCGTCAAAAAAAATACAAGAAAAAACTAGCCCCATTTTTGCCCGACGCTTAAGTGGTTAAATGTGACTAAATAACCAATAGAAAACATAGAGACTCTGATCACACAATAAAACAAGAGAACATGATTCACGGTTTAAAAAATATTTTATTAAAAACAAGTTTTAAATTAATCATACACACACAACTAATTCAAATGTACCTGAACACAGGAGAGAAAAGACCCCTGAATATTCCAATATAATTATCATAATTAACAAGGCTAACAATATGGATTCTGCGCAGAAGTGAGCCAAGCCTTTAGCTATTACTTAGGTCAGACCAGGGTGGTTGTCACGGTCAGACCAGGGTGGTTGTCACGGTCAGACCAGGGTGGTTGTCACGGTCAGAGTAACAACTCAATGTGATTACAAGGCACAGCAGCTGAGTGCTTTGGTATTAAGTGTTTTCTTTCTTTATAGTGGTGTTCTACTGGAAGAATGAATGGCAATGCCTTACTTCAAGAGGCACAATAATAACCATTAAGTATCCTGGAACAAATGAGGAACTATTGTGCTATCAAACCACAGATTCAGTTTCTATCAAACCACAGATTCAGTTTCTATCAAACTACAGATTCAGTTTCTATCAAACCACAGACTCAGTTTCTCAAGGCTCAATCTGACGTCTCAGTGCAGGGACAGGTGATGGACTGGAGTGACTGGGTACTGAATACGGTCACTGGGACAGAGAGACTGGGTACTGAATACGGTCACTGGGACACCGGGGACAGAGACTGGGTACTGAATGAGTTCACTGGGACACCAGGGACAGAGACTGGGTACTGAATACGGTCACTGGGACACCGGGGTCAGAGACTGGGTACTGAATACGGTCACTGGGACACCGGGGACAGAGACTGGGTACTGAATACGGTCACTGGGACACAGGGGACAGAGAGACTGGGTACTGAATACGGTCACTGGGATACAGGGGACAGAGAGACTGGGTACTGAATACGGTCACTGGGATACAGGGGACAGAGAGACTGGGTACTGAATACGGTCACTGGGATACAGGGGACAGAGACTGGGTACTGAATGAGTTCACTGGGACACCGGGGACAGAGACTGCTGGGACTGTGAGGCTGTAGAAGTGGCCTGTCTGGCCCGAGCTGCCAGTTTCTGTCTCATTTGTCTGATGTCCTTCATCATCTGTCTCTCTCTGCCGTCCAGCTCAGCACGGCCTCGGTCCAGAGAAACTGACCAAGAGATGAGAGAGAGGAGAGAAAGAAAACGTATGAATGAATGATTAATAACAATCGCTTTTGATTACAACTTATTAAAGATGCACTATCCCTAAGATGTTCGATCATTTGAAATGAGGAGCGTGTACTTCTTTAGTGTAGACTTAATCACTGCAATACAAACATTATTATTATTATTGTATTTTTTTAACATGCTTATTCCACGTTGTACCTGCTTACGTGGAATGATAATCGATTAATCGGATAAAAAGATTATTGTAAAAAAAAAAATTATGTTATTCCCAGTTTTGTACAATACTCTTTCAAACAACTTTTTGACTGACTGTTGGGAGGGCCCTCCCACTCAGCCTGCAGAACTTCCTGTTTACTTCCTGTTGTGAGGGCCCTCACACTCAACCTGATGAAGTTCTTGTTTCCCACTCAGTCTGATTAACTTCCTGGCTACTTCCTGTTGGGATGGCCCTTCCACTTAGCCTGATGAACTTCCAGTTGGGAGGGCCATCAGGTAATGAGGCTGTTTGTTTAACTTTTGTTCAGACCCTTCAACACCTCAATGGTCTAGATCCCCAGCACTGACCAGATAACTCAGACCCAGAGGTCCCAGTTGGGACTGAAGTGACAATGGGGCAGGGTTCTGTGACCTTAGATCCAAAACCTCTCCTCCTACACTGGAGATTCAGAATGGAGCAATTGGAATAAACGATAAATACAGACAATATTAGCCTGTGTGCTCAGCCCAGAAATTCCAGATCAAAGGAGCAATGATCTTGTCAGACAACATAACCAGCAGTGTATTTTTGTCCTATTTTGTCCTATTTATTCAACGCCTAGCGTCTAACTGTCTAAACACAGTCTTCCTCATTGTTTTAACTTGCCTGTAATCTCAACGTCACTGAAAATGAGGGAAGACCTCAATGATAATCTTTCAAGAATAAATAAAGGTTTGAATGAATGTTGGCAGGTAACCAATCTGTTCAGGTTCTTTCCAATTCAGAAAAACAAAGTCTGGTGAATCTTCACTCAACATGGCTATCCAGTGTCAAGTTAGCTTCCTGTCCTGGTTAAAACAATAACAATGATTAACACGTTAAGGAAAAATGTATTAGGTAATAGAAAAAACCAGCCTATCCTAGAGGATCTACTTACAGTTAGTGGAGGTGCTTCCTGGTGGAGACACTTCATTGAGACACTTGGTTTGAGGTTGACTGGGACCCGGGGTGTCGGTGGCTACAAGAGAAACCAAACAGGCGTCAGAACCACTGATATAGTAGGTTCTACTGTAGGTTCTACTGTAGGTACGACATCTCTGCCTCTTCCAAGAGTCACAAAGTCTTGGCTGTATCATCTATAAACACTTTCTGCGCCAATAACGTATATACTCGTTATTGCCCGCCAGCGGTTAACACACTTTGGCTGCCAGCGGCTTTAGCCATCTTTGTACTCAGTGTGCCACGGCTGTAAAGTATAGGCATTTTCACTGTGTGTTGCAGTGTTTGCAGGGCTATATCTATATTCTATATTATAGCTATGGAGACAATACTATGGCTCATTTGACATTAACAATCCATCGTTCAACATGTGAAAAAGAATAACATTTTTCATGTATACGTGCGCGTGTTATACCGTGGTGAATATTGTATAGTTTCAGAGTGATCCTGGCTAATTCCTGGTAACTGTGTTATGGAGATACGTTGATCGGTCGGATCGACATGAAATCATTGTAGGATCAAGGTGGAATTGATGTCATAATGTGCCTAGGCATGGTGTTCAGGGTCATGTTGAGGGATCTTAATTTTTTTTTTTTTTTTACATATTATGAAAGTACAGATTCATACCTTCAAAATAAGCCATCACTTGAACATTTTGGTGGGATACTTTTCAAGCTACTTCCTATGAATCATGGTGATATCACAAAACATATTCAGAGATAATAGCCTTCAAGAGACGAGCAGGCTATTCTGTGACAATAGTGAAACAACTACAACACTACCCAGAATTCATTGTAATCCATGGCCCCCCTCTCTCTGGGGCAATTAACACCTGGCAGCATTCCAGTCTCAGGCTCTTTGTTATTACAATGAATGAATGAATGAATGAATGAATGAATGAATGAATGAATGAATGAATGAATGAATGAATGAATGAATGAATGAAAACTTTATTTAACAGATTGCAGAATGGGTACAATACAGTACGGCTCAATACATACAATTGTTAAGGGGATGCAGACCTGAGAAAGACGTTTGTCTTGTTTCCATCAGGGTCCCCCATTTTCAATTCATATATGAACCTTCTCTAGTGTGGTAGTGAAAGGTAAAGGAACACTTTATACTTTTACTCAGACTCCACTACATTTCAAAGGAAATATTGTACCTTTTACTCGACTACATTTATCTGAACACATCAGTTACTAGTTACTTTGAAGAGAAAGATTTGGCATAGAAAACATTGCAAAATGTTTGAAGCCTGACAACTTTAAGAGGATGTAATCAGAGCAGCATAACTGGACCACATACCACTTTAACCTGTAGAGGTCAATGGATCAAGGCTTGAATGCTCCCAAGCACTGGAATACACAAACACGTCTCAACACCTCAAAATAGTCAAGATATTAATCAAGTTTCAAGATTTTTATTATCATTTAAAATAAAGTACAGAATAGAGCTGTATTAATAATAGCTCACATTATTCATACCGGTCGCTTTGGATAATTCCAATAAAAAAATAGGCATGATAAAATAGACATGCTAAAGTCCTGAGATAGTGCAATACAATGTTAGATGTTACAATGTTATTTTGATTAGGGTGCAACCGTTTTGAAACTAATTTCAGATCTAATTGTTGCTACATGCTAACAATAGGGAAGAGAAACTAACTATGTTTCAATATTTGTCATAAACATTACCTTTTGTGGTACAATTATCCTGAATAATAGCAGTTATTGGAATAATTCATACAGTACTATGAACCTTGAACCCCATAGAATCTTAAGGGAAGTGTAGTTTTTCAAAATTCAAACGCAGAACCAGACAAATGGATCTTCGTTACAAAATTCCCATTCCCCCCGGTTTTACAAAATGGTTGCCTCTCGCGGAGGAAAATCTATCTATATAACACTTTAACCTATTCCTAAACTAACGTATTGATGATAATATACAGTCTAAATGCTGTTGTGACATGATTATGATGTTTATACTTGAATACGTTTGAACCCCCCCCCCCCCTTTCCTCACGGATGGGTCAAAATCCATAGCCAGCTACCAGGTTGCTGTAACTGTAAGTGAAAACAGTAGTAAACTGTAGTAGATTAAATTACTTTATTATGACATTAGGTTGCATTAAATCCACTCTAATGAAATTCGTTCGCTCATAAAATTTGTGACATTCTAAATGTGATTTAACACATTCGGCGCCATTGGGACCCATCTAATCCCACTCTATGAGGCCAGCTTTTCATTACAAGTTTTCACTGTGCATGAGGTTGTTCGTAGAGCTAAATCTATATTTTATATTATTGCTATGTGTCCATTGTCATTGTCAATTGACAGTATAAACCTTCCCTTCAATATGCCATAAAGAAATATTTTATATTACGTTCCAGTTTTATAGCGTTGTGAATATGAACTATATATCGCAATGGTCTGGGGTAATTCCTGCAAAGCTAGTTATAGGGCGCTAAGCTAATAACGTTAAATCGATTGGCGTTTCGGCCCTACACAAGCTAGAGTTAAAAATCTAAATGCATATGATCGGTATCATGTTCCACCTTGAATGCATGAAGTGTGGGGGGGGGGGGAAGTAATTTCTGATTATTGATTACCAATAACGGCATTCGTTATTGCAACATCATACGCTGACCGGGTGGATGGCTATGAGAACAAGGCCCGATCAGACTGAAATTGACGTCAAATCGCTCTTACCTGTGGCCGGTTGGATTCCAAAAATAATTTCCCAGTTATTTGATCGCCATCTGGTAGATCGATATGTCCATTGGCTGATGCTATATTCCTTTACTGCATACTGAATTCGGCGTCGCAAAAAGTATTCCAGGCGATCGGGTTGAAGCCCTCGCTTCAGGCTAACAGAAAAGCTAACCCAGAATGAAAAAAAAGTGACACCTGGTCTGCAACAGGGGAAACTGCATTCTCGAGACAGCGCCAATACCAGGATCTGGCCGGTACTGCACTTTCAGAGTCCCGATATGTCATTTTCCAGCCAAAATACAGCTCTGTGACATTGAGTAGGATATTCAAATGGAATAAAAGCAAAACCGAGTTTACCACGTATATATATACTAGGGGTGGGAATCACCAGTTTCATCACGATACGATATCGATTATTTGGACAACGATACGATATTATCCGATATCACACAGTCTGCCACAATACGATACGATTCGATTCAGGTGCCTGCGATCGATATGAGACGATATTATATGCCCATTTAACACAATCAGTAACATTTAAATCAACAAAAAAAAAGGCAATGGAAATATCATTTGACATTTTTATTTTTGAGCTCTTCCAGACATTTAAATGAAAAACAATCTATTGTTTTTAATACAAATAGACCTCCTGTTCACTGTTTTTGGTTCGTTTTTATTTTTTTTCGATATTAATATCCTATTCACTGTCACAGAGCTGTATTTTGGCTGGAAAAGGCATATTGGGAGTCCGAAGGTGCAGTACCGGCCAGATCCTGTTAGTGGGGCTATCCCGAGAATGCACCCTCCTTCCCTGTCCCCACTTCTCTCTGCCTATGGCTCTGGGTTAGCTTGTTAGCTTACGCTAACGTAACGTTATCTTCGATCTTTAACGCGACGTGGGCATAATGGAGTGGCGAGGATTGCAAAGCAGGTTAGATGCATTGGACCCGTTGCGGAATAAAACAGCAGGGACATGTTTTGGGTCACAGAATAGGCACACTAGTCTTGCTCTAGTGACGCTCTAGAACTAGACGCTACTGCTGTGTGCTGTTGATCCGAGCTGAGCGGATACGACACATGGGATTTTCAAAATAAGAGTATCGCAATATGAATCGATCTTTTTACGTTGCATCGATCCTATTTGATTATTGATAATAGATCGATATATCGATCTGGATCGATGTATCGTCCCACCCCTAATATATACGTGGTTGGCCTTCAAAGGATGGCGCCCAATCACGTATATATAGGCTGTTGGCCGCGAATCGCTTAATGTTGTTTAATGTCTGGGACAAAACGGCCCGTACAGACGCTGGCACTGGTCTAATACACTAAATGGCGCTGTTTTGTTCATCATTGCGTCGCCGGTTTGATGCTGTTTTTCATAGGGAAATAGTCAGACATCACAGAATTATTTCATTATACAGTTTTGAATGGACGTTTGGTTTAAACAAACCAAGTTGTATGATGAACGGTATTTTCGGAGTCAGTTCGACTCGCGTAACACTGGCGCTGGTCACAAGTTAAGTTGCTATAACGTTAAGATAAGTGTAACTTAACGTTTCGTTCTCTCTGCTATTATGAAAGCAGAGCTATCGCCTGTGTGTGCTTCAACACCTCTCTAAGTACCTGTGATTAATGAATGAATAACACGCACAGACAGACCACACCCAGAGCAACCCCTTGCCCTGGCTTGTAGTCTTTCCCCCAGCATTGAGACACATAATATCGGACAATATAACAATAATTAACTAATTTACAAGTTGTATTAAGTTTAGCAAATAAGGGAACATAGAAAGAACATTTTAAAGCAATCAAAAAAGCAATATTTAGATTTTTACCTATTTCTGAAGTGCGCGACATATTCGCGATTTGTGATGCTTTTAACCTCCTGTCACAAGTTGGGTTTGACCACGCCGAGTCACATAGTCCTTACCTTTACTAGGAGGTATCCCAAAAAGGATATTCCAATTGCCTGATCGCGATTTCCAGTATTGATGTCGATCTGGTCCCTGACACGAAGTGGCACAGGATATGCCTCAAGTGTGCTGAACGCGTTTCGAAGTGGTCAGATAAAGCGATTCACTTGGCTTGGTCTAAATTCTCCGCCCGGACCATATACGATGTAACACAGAGTGTGAAATAAGGTTTCAAAGGGTGGGCAATACTGCCACCTAGCAGGATGCGACCATATACACTTTATATGGTCCGGGCGGAGAATTTGGACCCAGGCAAGTGAAACGCTTCATCCGAGCACCTTGGAATGCGTTCAGCACACTTGATGCATATTTTGTGCCATTTCATGTCAGGGACCCGATGGACATCAATACTGGAAATCGCGATCAGACAATTGGAATATTCTTTTTGCAATACCTCCTATCAAAGGTAAGGACTATATGACATTAATCCTACTTTGATCCAACAATGATTTCACATCGATCGCAACGATCAACGTATATATTATTCAAAACGTATGCCGTTGCTGACGATCAGAGCATCACAAAACGTGATGCCTTCATGATGAAACATAATACCTATTATATACCTTTGATTTGGAAATAATAGTGTCCAGGCGAAAAACGCAAATGACTTTCGCAAAATGCACATAGCGCTCCATAACTCAGCTTCCAGGAATTAGCCCGGATCACTCTGAAACTATACAATATTCACCACGGGATAACACGCTAACGTATACATGAAAGAATTTACTCTTTTTTACATGTTGGACGAGAGATAGTGACTGTCAAATGAGCCATAGTATTGTCTCCATAGCTATAATATAGAATATAGATATAGCTCTGCAAACATTGTGACGCACATTGAAAATGCCTATCTTTTAGCGTGGCCCATTGACTACAGGGATGAGGGTAATCGCTTGCGCTGAATGAGTTAAAGGAAGAATCTGAAATGTTGTCAAACAGCAACCTCTAGGCCAGGGGTGTCAAACATACGGCCCGCTAAAGGGTCCAGCTCGGCCTGCCGGATGACTTTGCTAAGTGTGGAAGACATACTGCCCATCACCCACAAACACCAACCCCACCACCCCAGCCAACAGCACACTACCTACGGAGACATCAGCCCCAACCCTGACCATCACTAACAGCCAGGTCAGGAGGTAGCTCTCCAAGATTAGTGTGAATAAGGCCAGAGGACCGGACAACACCAATCCCAGGGTGCTCAAAGCATGTGCGGAGCAGCTGGCAGCACCGCTCCAACATCTCTTCAACCTCTCCCTGAGGCTGGAGAGGGTGCCCCAGCTCTGGAAGACCTCCTGCATTGTACCGGTGCCCAAGAAGGGACAACCCAGCACCCTCAACGACTACAGGCCAGTCGCTCTGACGTCACACGTCATGAAGCCGTTTGAGAGACTGGTCCTGCAACACCTCAAGCCCCTGGTGCAAGACTCCCTCGACCCCCTGCAGTTTGTATACCAGGCAAACATCGGGTGGAGGACGCCATCATCTATATGCTCCACAGAGCGTAAACGCACCTGGAGAAGCCGCGCAGCTCAGTGAGGATTATGTTCTTTGATTTCTCCAGTGCCTTCAACACCATCCAGCCGTCACTGCTAGCGGAGAAGCTCTCTGTGATGCAGCTGGAGCACGGCTTGGTGGCCTGGATCAAGGACTACCTCACTGAGAGACCGCAGTACGCCAGACTAAAGGACAGTCAGTCTGATGTACTGGTGAGCAACACCGGCGCCCCCCAAGGAACTGTGATGTCACCCTTCCTCTTCACCTCTATACCTCAGACTTCTGCCGCAACTCAAGCGGGTGCCACCTGCAGAAGTTCTCTGACGACTCCTCCATCGTAAGCTACATCACCGACGATGATGAGGAGGAGTATAGAGCCCTGGTGGAGAGCTTTGTGAGGTGGAGCGACAGCAACCACCTCCAACTAAACACCAGTAAGACCAAGGAGCTGGTGGTGGACTTCCGGAGGGGCAAGAAGAGGCCCCCCCCGATTCCCATCACCATCCGAGGGGAGGAGGTTGAGGTGGTGGAGTCATATAAGTTCCTGGGGGTACACCTGAACAATAAACTGGACTGGTCGGACAACACAGAGGGCCTCTACAGGAAGGACAGAGGACAGAGCAGGCTGTTCTTCCTGAGGAGACTCAGGTCCTTCAACGTGTGCAATAGACTGCTGCAGTCATTTTACCAGTCTGTAGTGGCCAGCGTCCTCTTCTATGCTGTGGCATGCTGGGGGGGCTCGAGGGACACCAACTCGAGGGACACCAACAAACTGAACAAGCTGGTGAGGAAGGCTAGCTCCGTGGTGGGAGTCGAGCTGGTCAGACTAGAGGTGATGGCAGAGAGGGGGATGAGAAGGAAGCTGGCTGCTATCCTGGAGAATCCCTCCCACCCCCTCTACGACGAGCTAGTCAAGATGAAAAGCACGTTCAGCCACAGACTCATACCTCCCGACACTCAACTAACCGCTTTGGACAGTCCTTCATACCAGCGGCCATCAGGCTCCACAACAGTGGGCAGGGACTGCTGCCAGACATCCAACTAGAACTAATAGGAACCCAAGGAGGACAATAACACTACCTTATGCATACCTTATGTGAATACTGCACCTTATGTGAATACTGTGATACTGTGAATTCTGTATATTTCAGTTAGTTAGACTGTAAATTATAACACTACCTTATGCATACTGCACCTTATGTGACACTGTGAATACTGTATATTTCAGTTAGTTAGATAGTAAATTATATTGACTTATTTGTTTACACTGCTTGTGTTGTTTTTACTACCTGTACCCCCCCCCCACCCCCAATGCTGCTATGATGCTTGAATTTCCCCAAGGGGATCAATAAAGGAATATCTTATCTTATCTTACATTGCATTTCTATAAAATCTTGCTATATAATAAAAGTAACTGCTATTCCTAATCAGTCCACCTGGGGTCGCACTGTATCCGTAAGAGCATAGATAGACTGTATATAAAACAAGAGTTAACTGGCCAGCGGTTGAGAGCTAGACCCGAGATTTCTCGGGTTTTGGTCGTTTTTTCTTTTATTCTATATTTTTATTCATTACAGGTTCACGGACCTCGGTGTTACTATAGGAAATCATTCTGAGATCCCCAAAGTGCAATACCGGCCGCATCCTGCTAGGTGGCCCACCATTTGAAACCTTATTTCTCACTGTGTGTTACATCGTATATGGTTCGGACGGAGAATTTAGACGACGCCAAGTAAATCGCTTCATCCGAGCATTTCAAAATGCGTTCAGCACACTTGAGGCATATCTTGTGCCACTTCATGTCAGGGACCAGATGGACATCAATACTGGAAATCGCGATCAGAAAATTGGAATATTCTTTTTGGAATAACCCCAATCAAAGGTAAGGACTATCTGACATCAATTCCACCTTGAGCCTACAATGATTTCATATCGATCCAGCGTGTGTGGTGTTCAAAATCAATGCCGTTACTGGCGATCAAAGCATCAAAAAACGACCCCCCTCTTTATTGCACGTTCGACGGGAGACACCGACTGTCAAATGACCATAGTATTGTCTCCATAGCTATAATATAGAATATAGATATAGCTCTACAAACATGGTGACGCACAGTGAAAGTAGGCTATGGAAACCTGGCGCATTAGCTACAAGGATGAGTGTAATGGCTGGCGCTGAAAGTGTTAATAGCCGATGGCATCAATCCACCTGTCAAAAATACGACCGCTTGCAAAGACAACTGAGAAAAGAGAAGATAAATTACATGCTAGCGGGTCTAAAGAAACAACCGTTTTTACCCGCAGCTGAGAGATAAGTGATGCAGCAGTGAAAGCTAGCTATCTTATTGCTAGCAAAATAGCACCAGCCTCAAAGTCATACTGTGAGGGTGAGTTCGTGAAAACATGCTAATCGTGTATCTGCATCTTTTGGCCAGGATACCCCAAATTGACAGACCTGGCAGCAAAGTTTTGAGCGTGTTTGGGACCTACCTTTGTGAACAGGTTTTCTCTGTAATGAACATCACTAAAACAAAGCTGCACTCAAGGCTTGCACATGAGCATTTGAATGATATTCTTAAATTGGCTGCTACTCAGGATTTTAAGCCTGATATTGATGCACTTGTGATGGCTAAAATATGCCAAATTTCTGGAGCAAATTCATCAGTGAGTTGACCTACTTCATGTAACATAATGCTTCAGACACTTTTGCATCCTGAAGAATAGAGTTCTGTGAAAATTAAAACTTACTGTTGAAATATTTGACACTGAACATTGTGTGCAATATAATGTCAATCAGCAGCTTCAGTACAAAAGAGTTTGGTTTGGTGGAACACTGGATTATGCACTGCCCCAACGTTTTTTAAATGTATAAACTGAAACTCTATATTTACAAGGCACGGGGGATAACCTAACATTTTTTTAAAACAAGACGTGTGTGAGGACTGCCGTCAAGTGTCTGGTGAAAAAGGGAACCTTGGTCCAAGTCACGGGTACCGGAGCCTCCGGCTCTTTCAGGATCAACAAGAAGGCTGAGGTTAAAGCAAAAAAAACAGCAAAGAAGCCAGCGGCCAAGAAGAAGAAAGAGAGAAAGAAAGAAAGAAAGAGACGACGACAGGATGGGAGACGAAGCAGTCCAGTTGCCGTCGCTGCCACAGCTGGCTCCGCCAGGCAGGTTTGATTTCTACAATAATATTAATGACTGGCCAAGATGGATGAAGCGATTTGAACGTTATAGAATAGCGTCGAGATTGGATAGACAGTCAGAAGAATTCCAAGTAAATGCCTTCATGTATGCGGCGGGAGATGACGCCGAAGACATATTAAGTGTTTTGCCGCTCACAGAGGAACAGAAAAATAAATACAAGGATGTCACGAATGCTTTCAATGCACATTGTGTCAGTAAGAGGAACGTTATATTTGATAGAGCATGTTTCAACAGATGGAACCAAGAACCGGGTGAGAATGTTGAATCCTTTATCACTGCTGTACACACACTGGCTGAACATTGTCAATTTGGAACCCTAAGAGAAGACTTGATAAGGGACAGAATTGTAGTAGGCATAAGAGATGCCAAGCTATCAGAAAACCTGCAAATGGATGCAGATTTAACTCTGGAAAGGGCAATGACTAAGGTGAAGCAGAGTGCAGCAATAAAGAAACAACAGCCCGTCTTAAGAGGCACTGAGCAGCAGGCAGCTGCACATGTAGAGGCCATACAAAAATATGAATGGCAGAAGGTACAACAGTACAGGACTGACACACAGTCTCCTGGATGAAAAGACGGTGAAAAGACTGTGGAAAGGAGGAGGCGACAAGGCAAAGGCGCTGCTGGTATACCGCGCCACGCCCCTGGAGAGCGGTTATTCCCCTGCACAGCTCCTCATGGGGAGACAGATTAGCTCCAACATACCACAACTCCCAAAGTCTCTACTCCCTCGCGGGCCAAACCTCAGGGACTTCGGGGAGTCGGAGATGCAGGCAAAAGAGCGACGACGTCGCTACAATCTGCGTCACGGAGCCCGTCCCTTACCTACGCTGCAGTGTGGCCAAAAGGTGTGGCTCTCCAAAGCGGACGGAGGAGGGTCTGTCATACAGCAGGCAAGGTCATACATCATACAGACGGACGAAGGACAGTCGAGAAGAAATCGTGCTCATCTGTGCACTCTTCAACAACCTGCTCCACAGACAACAACACCTGAGGTACCTGAGCCGACTGTGGAACAAGGTAACTCAGACACACACACATGCCAGCCAGCTCAATGTGGCAGTGACATTAGAAATGACAGACATTCTGATAACACCAAAGTGCCCTATGTGACTTTCTCTGGCAGAGTGTCACATCCTCCAGTTAGATTGGATATGTGAAAGACTGTTTGAAAGAAAAGAAAAAAAGGAAAAAACAGTAAATGAAGTATTGTGATGATCGGAGAATGTGAATTGTTTCTGAAAAAAAAAGAGAAAAAAAAAGATGGGAAGAGAGAGGAAAGATGATGTGATTTGTAGGTGTTCATAAGTTCAGTAAGATTTATTGTTTGAAAATGTTATGCAAATATTGGATGCCTATTGTGGTGTAAGATTTATTATTATTATTATTATCATTATCATTATCATTATTATTATTATTATTATTATTATTATTATTATTATTATTATTATTATTATTATTATTATTATTATTATTATTATTATTATTATGATTTGTTATTAACACTTTAATCGCCGGGAACGCCGTAACTCATCTTTCCCCGCCATGCTCATTCTGCCGAAGACGCCGTAACACGTCTTTGATATCAATATTTCAAAAATCTGTGATCGAAATCATATTTCTCCTCCGGGGACCTGAGATATACTGCTGAGCTCCACTCAACTGTCTAACGGTTCAAGAGCGCCATCTGGTGGCCGATCGGCAGATCGGCCAACAGGAAGTGACGCGCCAAACAGGAAGTGCTCATCCATATTTCGTCCGGGCACTCGCGATCGTTAGCCGGACTCCATCTCGACACACTGGATAATCAATCGCTCGCCCTAACTCAATAAACAACGTTATTTGGACGTATATAGTATTATACAACCTGGAAATGGTTCATCTAGATCAACATCCCATAATAGCAAAATGTCTACTCCAAGCTGATCGCCCAACGCCGCGAGGAAGGTACGGTGAGTTTCAACGTTATTTTCTAACGTCTTCTATACTAACTGATCTGATGATCATATGACCCACCCTAGATGAATGATATAACGTTGCCCACGGAATTATAAATGACCCCCCGCCCATCCGGTCAACATCAGATGATACGTAGTAACGTCTAGAAGTACCTCCAGTTGAATTTTTTTTATCTGGCACCGATCGCTATCAAACTGTATTTCATCATCAATATAATGCATTTGGGGCTATAAATCAAGTTCTGGAGAAAGCTGCAGAAAACGATAAAAACATACTTATACTTTAGACCGTATTTTAGTATGAATATGTGAATGAAAAAGTATAACGTTGCTACACCCTGAACAATATATATAGGACATTGAATGGGCCATAATAATGTCAATTTAGCAATACAATTTAAAAGGTTATAGCCCTGCAAAGAAGGGGAACTTCTCCATAGACAAATAGAGATGGCTAGGGATGGTAAATTATGAATTTAACCATGGCGATCAAAGTGTTAAGGGACGGGGAGATGTTTCTTACTAAAAGGGGAAGATGTCATGTAAGGTATTGGCTCGTGTTGCTACACGGACAGGTATATATGTGGCACAGTACTTCCTGGTCGGGAAGCTAGTAAACAGTCAACGTGATCACACGCTCTCCGTCTCGTTATTATATGTGAACCAAAGAGTACGAGGTTTACACAACAGTAGTAGTAGTAGTAGTAGTAGTAGTAGCAGTAGTAGAGGTAATAGTAGTAGTAGCAGTAGTAGTAATGGCAGTAGTAGTAGTAGTAGTAGTAGTAGTAGTAGTAGTAGTAGTAGTAGTAGTAGTAGTAGTAGTAGTAGTAGTAGTAGTAGTAGTAGTAGTAGCAGTAGTAATATCAGTAATGTGCTGTTCTTGTGTGTGTTGTCTTACCTGTGTCTGCTGAGGACGAGGGCTGGTGCTGATCCCGGTCTCTCCCACCCATCAGCTCCTCCCACTAAAGCACATGGACATAAATATTCAGCTTCATTCATCAGGCAGAATGAAATGGTGATTAACCCTTTCACTGCCGCACTACCAAACAGTTAACCCTTTCACTGCGACAACACAGAAGGTTGACCCTTTCACTGCCGCACGACAGCAGGTTAACCGTTTCACTACCACACTACAGAAGGTTAACCGTCTGTAGTGTGATAGTAAAGGGTTAACCTTCTGTAGTGTGGTAGTGAAAGGGTTAAAGCAGGGGTCTCAAACTCGCGGGCCAATTGCGGCCCGTTGGATGATATTTTGCGGCCCCCTACTTGACATCAAAGTTTTGTGTTAGTACGGCCCGCGCGCAACTTTTTGCCGCGTTGTTGTGCGAGTTGGATGTTTTATTTATTTTATCACTTGTAGGCTACCATAGCGCAGGCTCATGACAGCAACGTTACGTTAGTGACTTGGTTAAAACGTGATTCCGGAGTGATACCAAGTGGATGTGGAAGGAAAATATATCCAGTGCGTCCTCGATATATCCTCGAAATTCTCCGCTATGCCTATCTCCTCTGCAAGCAGTGCTCTGCCTGTCCGGAGGCACTGCTCGCTCCACTGTCTGTGTCTGTCTACTCTGGTCCAATCACATTCAGCGTCCCGTCAGCGTTTCCCCCCCACACACAGTCTGCGAATCAGAGGCTGAGTAGGGCGGGTCTTCACGGAATGCGTGTCGTCTTTTTCAACAGGTCGGAGTCAGAGCGAGAGTTGACAGCTACAGGTAGTCTAATCTGCAGGTACTGTAATAATAATAATAATAATAATAATACTTCGTTTTATATAGCGCCTTTCAGAGGACCCAAGGTCGCTATACATAAGGGGGGGGGGGGGGGGGGAGATAACAAGTCAACAAACATAGTGGACAGACACAACACATACATATAAAGTGAGAAAGTTAGGGGTTGAAGGCCAGGTTGAAGAGGTGGGTTTTGAGCAGTTTTTTAAATGAGTCCAGAGTTGGGGTGGTGCGGAGTTCTGCAGGGAGGGAGTTCCAGAGGGTGGGAGCTGCCACACTGAAAGCTCTGTCCCCGAACGTCCGCAGTCTGGTTCGGGGGATGGAGAGCTGACCAGTGTCTGTGGATCGCAGGGACCGTGACTGAGTGTAGGGGTGGAGGAGGTCAGTGAGGTACTGAGGTGCCAGGGCGTGAAGGGATTTGTAGGTGAGCAGGAGGGTTTTGTAGGTGATGCGGGATTTGATGGGGAGCCAGTGGAGCTGGATGAGGATGGGGGTGATGTGCTGCCAGGGTTTGGTGCGGGTTAGAACCCTGGCAGCTGAATTTTGAACATACTGGAGCCTGTCCAGGGTTTTGCTTGGGACCCCGGACAGGACCCCGTTGCAGTAGTCCAGGCGGGAGGTGACGAAGGCGTGGATGAGGGTCTCAGCTGTGGTGTCGGAAAGTGATGGTCGGAGTCTGGAAATGTTTCGGAGGTGAAAGAAGGCGGATTTGGTGAGGGAATTTACATGGGATTGATAGGAAAGGGTGGAGTCCAGGATAACGCCCAGGTTGCGGACCTTAGGGGATGGGGAGATGGAGCAGCCGTCAATGTTGAGGGTGAGATCCCCAACCTTCCGGAGCAGGGCCTTGGGTGCCACAACCATGAGCTCGGTTTTATTGTTGTTGAGCTTGAGGAAATTTTATGACATCCAGGTTTTTATTTCGTGCAGGCAGTTGATAAGGGAGTGTGGGGGGAGATGGGTGGATGGTTTGGTGGAGAGGTAGAGTTGAGTGTCGTCGGCATAGGAGTGGAAGTTGAGGCCATGGCGGCGGATGATCTGACCAAGGGGGAGCATGTAGATGGTGAATAGGATTGGGCCAAGTACGGAGCCTTGTGGGACGCCTTGGTTGACTGGGGCCGGGGTGGAACTGGAGTCGCCGATGGTGATGAACTGTGTGCGGGTGGTGAGGTAGGATTGAAACCAGGAGAGTGCTGAGCCAGTGATGCCGAGGTTGTTGGATAGGCGGTTGAGGAGGATGGAGTGGGAGACTGTGTCGAATGCTGCAGAAAGGTCAAGGAGGATGAGGATGCTTATGTGGCCAGAGTCAGCTGCAAGGAGGAGGTCGTTGGTAATTTTGATGAGGGCGGTCTCTGTGCTGTGTTGAGTTCTGAAGCCGGATTGAAAAGGCTCATAGAGCTCATGGTTGGACATGTATTGTTGGAGTTGGGCGGCCACTGCTCTTTCCAAGATTTTGCTAAGGAAAGGAAGGTTGGAGATCGGACGGAAGTTGTTTAGCTCGTCTGGGTCAAGGCCGGGTTTCTTACTGTAGCTAGTAACCTCGTTCCCAGTTTTATCTCCGTGAGATAAATGTAGTTAGTAGCCTAGTTTCGCCAGCAGGCAGTTAGTAGAAAAATGTGGCATGTTCAAAGATGGCCAGTAAAAGAAAAGTCGACAGTGAAAATCGCTGCAATTCAAAGGTGAATGGACTGAAAAATATGCGTGCATCATCCCAGCACCAAACCAATGCGCCTAATTATGCCAAGAAACGGTAGTTCTTGTGAAGAGTGGCATATTTGAAATGCCACTACGAAACAAAACAGTTATTTTGATGCAACCTTTCCTCAAAATTCAGTGCTAAGAACCACAAAAATAAATGGAATGAAATCATCATATCAAGCTGCAAGCAGAATTATTGTTAAATCTATGTCACAACGAGAAAAAGCAACCAAGTCCTCACTCAGTGGCATGGGTGTTGGCTAAACACAAGAAGCCATTCTCTGATGCATAAATAATAAAAATAATGTATGACTGAAGTGATGGAGACCATGTTTGAAGGCAAACTAAAGCAAATCCTCCTCAGATAGGACAGCAACCAGAATAACTGAAATACTGGCTGATGATTTGATTAAACAGCTTTGTGATAGAATAAAAAAAATGCACAGTGCATTTCCATAGCTGTGGTTGAGTCCACTGACACCACTGAGAATGCTCAGTTGCTGGTGTTTGTGAGGTTTTAGTGAGTTTGTGAGAAGATTGGATCAGTTGTACTTTTTTTTGGAATACTTGAAACCCTTTTTTGTGGAATATTTGATGCGGCCCAGCCTCACCCAGACTCTACCTCCAGCGGCCCCCAGGTAAATTGAGTTTGAGACCCCTGGGTTAAAGGATACAAAGAGCATCTCTCCGTCTCTCCTACCCTCTTGCCCTCCACGTCTCTCATGGTGTGGACCAGTAGTTGTTGTTGGACCAGTGTGTCTCTCTGTCCTCCTGCCAGCCTGTGTCTCCTGTCCTCCTGCTGCTGGTGTGCCTGCCCCAGGCGCTGTGCCACCGCTCTCTGCCAGTCTGCCTCCACGCCCAGCTGGCAGACCTCCGCCAGAGACGCCTCCTCCATGGCCTGAGTGAGGTTATACAGACATGACTTTACATTTTTTATTTTATTTTGTATTATGTTTTTACTACCGGGCAGTCCGGTAGAGAGAGAGAGAAGAAGGAAGAACGGGAGACAGAGCGGGGGGAAGACATTCAGCAAAGGACGCCGGGTCCGGGAATCTAACCCGGGTCGGCCGCTTCGCGACGCAGCGCGTTACATGGTTCGCCACTTAGGCGCCCCGACTTTACATTGTTATACAGTATGTACCAGTGTAGATGTAAACATGGTGTAGTGTGGCATGCGTGTGTGTCTCTGTGTTGTGTGTAAGTGTGTGTGTGTATGTGTGTGAGAGAGTCACCATCAGGCTGGTCTCTGGGTTGTGCATCAGTTCCTCTTCCTCCTCTCTCTCCTTCCTCATCCTCAGCTCCACCTCCTCCTGCACCTCCCGGCCCACGCGCTCCTGCCGCCGCAACAGTTTCTACAGGAAACACAATCAGACCTCCTTCACAACCCCGTCGGCAAACCAATAGTGATTAGACTATGACATCATCAGGGTGTAGAATCAAAGCATCCAATGAGTGGACAGAAGAAGGAATGTACTAGGATCTACTAGGATGAACACTAGGATGAACTAGGATGTACTAGGATGAACTAGTAAAGCATTACATCACGCGCAGGAGTGGGTTGTGAGAATTAGACCATGCCTAGGGGTGGTCGTTAGGCCCGAGGCGCAGCCGACAACCCACGACTGCACGTGGTGTAATGGCTTTTATACAACTGGCGCATTCATCCAACCTTATTGCTATACAATAAACACACATTAATTGAAGATTTATTGAATAAAACATCAGCTGAAAAAGTAGTTCCCAAAAAAAAAAGAAGAGAAGTTGCCTCCATGTGGAAGCAGCTCGGAAGTGCATCCAACTGTTCTCAGTAAGACATCCAACAAACTAACACATCCAACTGTCTCTCAACTAAGACATCCAACAAACTAACACATCCAACTGTCTCTCAACTAAGACATCCAACAAACTAAGACATCCAACTGTCTTTCAACTAGACATCCAACAAACTAACACATCCAACTTTTCTTTAGTTTTGAACCTACTTTCTATAGAACTTCATTCTTAGATGCTTCTATAGAAAGTAGGTCAAACAAATTAAAAAGTTTTCTTTGCCCTATATTGGGGAGAAAAAAAAGTTCTCTTTGCCCTATAAGATTTATTTAAATGTTTTTCTCACAACCCACTCCTGCGCGTGATGTAATGCTTTATTACATTACATTTAGTTACATTACATTCAGTTACATTACATTCAGTTACATTACATTTAGTACTTACATTACATTCAGTGTCATTTAAATGGACTCTATGGCTCACTGCTCAAGACAACAGAACACAGTAAGACAACAGAACACAGTAAGACAACAGAACACAGTAAGACAACAGAACAGAACACAGTAAGACAACAGAACACAGTAAGACAACAGAACAGAACACAGCAAGACAACAGAACACAGTAAGACAACAGAACACAGAGAGCTGCTCACCTGCTGTGTGTGATAGGCCTCCTCTTCAGCCTGGCGACGCACACAGTCCTGATGCAGCTCTGAGACCGCTTGTCTGGAGAGAGACGTGCAGTTACATTAACATTACATTACATTTACATTAACATTACATTACATTTACATTACATTACATTTACATTACATGACATTAACATTTACAATTAACATTAACATTACATTAACATTTACATACATTAACATTTACATTACATTAACATTACATTTAGTTGAACGCTTGTATCCAAAGCGACGTACATGTTCTGTATGACAGGTCAGCAGGAAGGGTACAACTCTTTCAGCTGAGTGACAATGTTCATCAAACAGTGTTGAAACTTGGCTGCAGTGTTGAGTGCATAGTAGTAGAGACATAAGAATAGTAATAATAATAATAATAATAATAATAATAATAATAATAATAATAATAATAATAATAATAATAATAATAATAATAATAATAATAAACTTGACACTTTTCATACAGAAATTGCAGTTCAAAGTGCTTCACAGCAGTACAAAACACAGGTATAAGCGAGCATAAAAAAGAGAAAAGAGGTAGCAAGGTAAGGTAAATCACAATTTTTCACATTAGGAGAAATCCCAATAGGCCTCTCTGTTTACGGTTTCATTCAGTAAAATAGAATAGACAGAGTAAAAAAGTGCGGTTTGATTCAGTTTAAAAATAGGCAATACTAAAAATTATAAAATAAAATAGACATAGTAAAAAAGTGTGATAAAATAGTTCAATAAAAATATACAATAACATTTACAACAGAGCAGTGCATCGCTCATAACACTTAATAGAACAACAAAGCAGTGCATCACTCTTAACTCATTCAGCGCCATCGCTTAATGCGCCAGAGGGCGCTAGAACACCATCGCTTTAATCAATGGGGGAACTGTGAGATTTGCGAGTGCTTAAAATATATCTTATATTATAGCTATGGGTCTAATACACCCGTCGATTGTCAGTGAGTTGCTTCCAGCCAACATGCACAAAACAGATTGTTTTTTCATCAGTACATTTCCGTTTTATACCGTTTAGAATATGAGTATAGTTTTGGTGATTCTTAGTAATCCCAGGAAAAGACGCGATAATAGCCTTTAGTGGAATACACTAAACACATTTTATATTAAATGTGATATGTTACATGTGTGTTTTTATGTTACACATTAAATGTAATAATTCAACTTGGTACCCCTGTGTACATTTAATATTGGTTAATTAATTATTTAGTATTTGTCAATCTCATTATTTAAATACAGTCATAATGATTATGATTATTATTATATATTATTGTTATATTATTATTTATTATTATACAGGCCTAGGTTATACTCACAATAAAGGGGTGGCGTATTATAGAATGAAATATGAACTAAGTTAAGCACAATAGAATAGAATAGAATTATGAAATCGAATATAGGCCATGGCTTTACAACTTAATAAAGCTATTTTCAAGTCTTACTGGACAAAATAAATACAAAGAAAATATGAATTAATGTTCAATCTAAATAATACCTCTTCTGTATTAGGAAATCCAGCTTTCAAGAATATATCTTTGTATCTTTTCAATGTAATTATAAAACAGTAACCTCACAAAGATAATGCATAACTTGCAATTAGTGTACAAAACAAATTTATTACACACGCAATACTTAGAATGATTGTATCATAAGCATCTTATATCATCATAAATCAAACCAAAACATAATTTTGAGGAATCAAAATCATTTTAAATTATTTTCTTTATCTCTCTGTATAGTTGCACTTCAGTCAACTTTGCCATCAAACTCTCGCCTCGCACAGCTCGACCGGGACGGTAAATTGGGAATTTTCTCTGCAGTTAATCTGTAATGCACATTTTCGCTTCGGCATATTGTGAGCAGAATAAATGCTGGTCGGATCTGTCCGCTTCGTGCTTCCTCCTCTGTTTGTGTGAGCGTAGTAGGGCCGCTCACAAAGCAGCCTTCTCTGGGACAACGTCACACACGCAACAGAGTACCGTGGTATTCGGTGCAACACGCCGGTAAATGTAAGAATATGCATAATGGTCCCGCAGAAAACAATGAAGTCCGGACTGATATCTGCCAACAGTGCTGCTGTCAGGAATCCCCGCGAGCAAATCAGGAAAAATAATGGGCATGTCAACGCTGGTATCATCCACGCAATGTGCTTTTAGTGGATAGCTCGTAAGCGCAGAGCACAATCCGTGGGTGGGATTAGCTTCGTGCAAACCATTCTTTGTGGATTCCGCCCACAGTCTTTCATAGACACACACACCCTTTCATATACTGTAGACACACACACCATTTCATATAGACACACAGACCCTTTCATAGACACACACCCTTTCATATAGACACTCTTTACTAGACACACACACCCTTTCATATACACACATTCTTTCATATATACACACACACCCTTTCATATAGACACACACACCCTTTCATATAGACACACACATTCTTTCATATAGACACACAAGACACCCTTTCATATACACACAGTATTTCATATAGACACACACACCATTTCATATAGACACACAGTCTTTCATAGACACACACACCCTTTCATATAGACACACACTCTTTCATATAGACACACACACCCTTTCATATAGACACACACCCTTTCATATAGAAACACACACCCTTTCATATAGACACACACCCTTTCATATAGACACACACCCTTTCATATAGACACACACCCTTTCATATAGACACACACACCCTTTCATATAGACACACACACACACACACACACACAGACCTCTCTCGGAGGTACTCCGTCTCCTGCTGCCGTATCTTCTCCCTCTCCTGGCTCTGGTACGACACTATGAATTCTGGGTAGTGGTTGAAGACAGGATACTGGCCCCTGGTCAGAGGGGTGAAGTCAGACAGCAGGGTCCTGGGGTGCAGCTCCGCTGGGGTGCTGCTCATCAGCACATAGGCCTCCTCCAACATGGCCGACAGGTCCAGACAGTTGCGATGGTGGAAGAAATACTGAGGGGGGGGGGGGGGGGGGGGAAAGCGAGAGAGAATGAGAGAGATTAATTGTTTAATTAGGAACAAAATATTCTTTGTTACATCAACACATTTGTTTTAATATCAGAGTAGTGAAGAGCAGTGGTTGGTCGGATGAGAACGAGGGTCTATGTCCTGCTTGGAAGCTTCAGTAATAATAATCATCAGCAAATAATCAAAGCTTCATTCTTCCCACGTGCAAAGTTTCAATGTGGCAGTAGATTTTATTTTATTTTATTTTATTACGGATCCCCATTAGCTGGTGCCATAGCAACCAGCTAGTCTTCCTGGGGCCCAAAAAAAAGAAAAAAAAAAAAAAATACAAAAACAATTATTATTGCAAAACAAAATTATTCAAAGTCAGTACTCAACAAACAATGCATAATGAAACTAACAATTAAGGGGGGCTATGTGAGACTGTTGTTCATTGACTACAGCTCAGCATTCAACACCATAGAACACAACACAACAGGACAGAACACAACAGAACACAACACAACAACAGGACAGAACACAACACAACACAACAGGACAGAACACAACAGGACAGAACACAACACAACACACCAGAATCCCACCTCAAAGTCCTGTCTCTGGGAGCAGCGCAGCAGGGGGCCTCGGCAGCAGGTGACGTAGGCGATGCAGCACATGTAGAGGAAGGACGGGTGGTTGGAGAAGACGTTGTCAAACAGGCGGAGCCACTCGTCACGGGTCAAAACCTCAGAGAACAGAGTCTCCAGCAGGGGCCACACATACAGCTGAGAGAGAGAGAGAGAGAGAGAGAGAGAGAGAGAGAGAGAGAGAGAGAGAGAGAGAGAGAGAGAGAGAGAGAGAGAGAGAGAGAACACAGTACAAAGAGGTTTCACTTAGTAACACAGTACAAAGAGGGGCAGTGTTTCCCCTACCATTGCCTTGGCGCCAACGGGACGCCCGCCCCTCCAGAAAAAATTATAATAAAAACAATATATAATCTTTTTAATTTTTTTATTATTAAAGTTTGCTTTAATCACAGTACCGTTGGCGAGCTAGCTAAATTATACATAAATCAGTTTTCATATAAATCTATCTTCACTAAGACTTTAAAACGGTGGTGCGGCACGGTCTACGGAGACGCAGAAAAAAGCTACCAAATCCATTCCAAGACAACTCCGAGACAATTCCGAGACTGACTGACGTCGCACGTCTCAGTCGCTCTCTCTCTCCTTCAAGTAGCCAAACATTACACTATAAAAACGAACTGGATAGTTGATATATGAACTGGATAGTTCATATAAGCCATTCTCCCTTTCTGCGTGTGTGTGTGTGTGTGTGTGTGTGTGTGTGTGTGTGTGTGTGTGTGTGTGTGTGTGTGTGTGTGTGTGTGTGTGTGTGTGTGTGTGTGTGTGTGTGTGTGTGTGTGTGTGTGTTCATGTGTGACTGTGTGTGGAGGGATCAGTGTTGGGGTCCACATTATGAAATGTTCTCTCTTTTTTAGATTTCTTTGTCAAATATGGACATAATCGGACAATGCCATGGATTGATGCCACTCTCAACTTAAACTGGTGACTGAACCAAGATTTGTTTAAGGCAATGTGATTAATTGTGTAGTTTAGGGTACCGGTAGTTAGGAGTATGGCAAACATCTTATTTATTTTATAGGAGACAGACTGTGAGTCAGTGAGGGTGGTGAAAGAGCCAGGGAGAGAGACTTCAGATGACCATTGCCACCTACTGGCCTTTCTTGGTATTGCTAGTTGTAAATACAAATACCTACATACATACTGAACTGATAAGGAGCACTGCTATAACTATTAATATTAGTAGTACAACATCTAAAAAAATTTAATTCTGTGGGATTTTTATAAACTTTGGACTGTATGACTATAAGACTTCAGGCTATGGAACCGTTGTGTTGTCCAGCTCCTACCTCAACTGGGACCCAAAAACAGGAATCTGGCGACAGTCAACACAAAAGTAAGAAAATATATTGAATGCTGAATTAATAGCATGTTTTGCTTTACATCGTGTAAGTGTGATTGATATCGCAACTGGGATTGTTCCGAAGCAAATAAGTCAACACGTGAATGCATAGGGGAATAGGAGCGAGTGTTTTAATTAAGGCTGTCAAAGTTAACGCGGTATTAACGCATTATCGCCCGATTCTATTAACGCCACTATTTTTGTAACTCACGATTAAAAAAAAATAAAAAATAATTGTACGTTCTTTTTTTTTTACCTTTTTTTCTTTTCTTTTTGGCTTCACTCAGGTGTATTATTGATGCTCTCATTGATACTATGTTTGTTTCTGAAGTGTGTGTGTGTGTGTGTGTGTGTGTGTGTGTGTGTGTGTGTGTGTGTGCGTGTGTGTGTGCGTGCATGCGTGTGTGAGATATAGAGAGCGAGAGTGGGGTGAGAGAGATGAGGAAGGGGCAAGAGAGAAAGAGAGCTGGGAGAGTGTGTGAGAGAGAGAGGGGGGGTGTGTGATTAGTCAGCCCTTGTGTGGGTGAATGTAACAAGTTCCTAACGTTTTCTTTCCCCTATTATTTCATGCACACTTTATTCATTGTTTTAAATTATTATTTTCTTTTAAGTTATTTTGTGCATCACTCTGTTTTGAATTTGATGCAGATTTGCAATGCATGAGGGTCATCCTTTTGTGTTAAATGGCTGCATAAAGCAAGCATTTGTTGGCTCGCATGTTGATAAGAGTATTAAAACTTGGAACTTGAAAAAGATCCGTTTAGTTAACACTTTGAATGCCATCCACAAGTTTTCTCGTGTTTCCCCCCGCGGGTTGAATGCCCACTCACGAGAATATTCGTTTTATTCGTTTTTTTTTATTAGCTATCTGAAATCATATTGCATCAAGCGACCCTACCGTTGGAGATCCAGTCACCCCAGGCGCTCAGATGTGAAAAAAGCACCCCCTATCGTCTCCCAGATGGTAAATCACCCTTTTGGATTGGACTCAATGGGGGAAAAAAAAACCTGCACTCCACATTTTACTTCTCACTCATGTAACCGGTGTCTACCAGAGTTCACTCTGCAGCCTCGGAGAATATGTGTTTTACTGTATACACGATGGATCAATCAAATGAGCGATTTTTTCGAATGGAATTGGAATAAACCATTTGGATACCATCTGATCTCAGGTAAGGAATCTATGTTATCAGTATTAGGATAATCAGACTCGTTTTCACAGAGATATAAGCTTTTATGTGATTATGGTGATAGGCTGTTTGACTCTGCTCGCGGTCAGGAAATAGGAGAATCGATTTTCACCTGGCGGCACGAGCGTGCATGCGTACACATATACTATCGATCATCTAGCGTTTATTTGAAAACTATTCATAAATAGGCCGAAAAATTACAACGTTCTAGAATATTCCAGTAAAAGGCGATTATCATAGAATGTGTTGTTTTTTCCGTGAAATCGAGTGATTTTCAAAATGCTAGAAAACGGAAATGAAGCGATAAAAAAACAATCTGCCATGACAATGTTGACTGGAAAATGAGTCTTTGATAAGCGACGGGCAGATTAGACACATAGCCATAATTTAAAACATAGATTAGGCGATATTAACGTTAACATTGGAGTGGATGTGGGCATTCAAGGGGGTAAAAAGGAAAACACGGCTGGCTCCCAAAGTGTTAAGGTAGGGGGAAAAAATGTGATCGCAAGTTAACTATGGACAATCATGCAATTAATCGAGTTAAATATTTTAATCGATTGACAGCACTAGTTTTAATGCAACTGATCTCCATTTTGACGCAAATGCAAATACATCAGAAAAGTTGGGACAACCCTTCAGTTAACTACCTATCAATTATCCAGTAGTAGTAATTATGGTTCCTCAATATACATTTAACATATTACAACGTAGGCTGTAATGTGTTACAGCACTACTTGTGGTGTCGCCCCCCAGGAATTGCTCTTGAGAAAATGTAATGTAATTGTCCCCCCCAAAGTTGATATCAGATTGTCGCCCCTGAGCAGTGTTGTGCTAGTTACTGAAAAATAGTAACTCCGTTACTTTACTAGTTACTTACACCCAAAAGTAATGTGTTACTGTGAAAAGTAACTATTTAGTTACTTAAAAAAAAAAAAAAAATTGCTCCCATGCCCTTACAGATACTCAAAATCGGTTGATCAACTTGACAGTTTCCATTCACATCACTGAACTCTGCTAAGCAATGTGGTCTATACAAACACAAATCTGACACAAACACAAATGTTGTCCCGAGTCCCGATGTAATAAGAAATGCGCCGTACCTAATTGTATCGCCGCTTAGGTTGAAGGAACAGCCTTGATGTCGCTGGAGCGTTTCATTATAACCGTCTTGCAACGTTGTTTAAGATATCAATCGTGCATTGCAACGTTAGAATAGTTAGGATATCAATTGTGTATGAAAGGACTATATTTATATTGTTTGATTAGTAGTGATGAGATTCCCTGGCAGATTCGTACAGTCAAAATCCGTTGATCAACTTGAGTTTCCATTCATTTGCATTCACATCACTGCACTCACCAAAGTCTGCGGTGGTCGAGATGTAACGTTAGTCCAGCCCCTCAAACATTTTCTTTATCTCATTTCCATGTTGTATCTTCTCTCTCCAAGTAGTTGGAAAAAGTGTTCCGTCCCATTTGCTGTGTGTCGCCTGGTATCATGCTAACTACTGTAGATCCCTGAAAGCGGGTGGCGAGTGGCTTCGGATGAGTCCTGGTCGTTAACGTTAGACTCCGCTACTAGCTTCGTTGAAGCATGGGCAGTAGATAGTATCTTTGAGCCAAAACACAAATGACATTTAACTAAAACGTTATTTTCTTTGTGCTCGACAAAAGAGAAATAGTGAGAATATCCATGTGTACAAACGCGAGTAGCTGGGCGCTGCCATGACAGTCAGGAGGACTATAGTAAACAAAACACGCCCACAGCACAGCATGTCCCCGCAGGTGAGTGACACACAGACAGGAGTCAGGAGGACTGCGCTGGATCACTACTGCTCGCTATCAATCTACATAAAAATAACGCAGTAACGAACCATTCAGTAACGCTAATGGCGTTACTGAATTTCAAAAGTAATGCATTAGAGTACTAGTTACCGCCAAAAGTAACGGCGTTACTTTGTAACGCGTTAGTCCCAACACTGCCCCTGAGTATAATTATGTATAAGTACGTATACAGAAGCGTGCAGTCTACCTGCGAGGTGATTCCACAGTCGACCAGGTGCTGCAGCAGCTCCTTGTCACGGTGAGCAAGGACGTTCTCCACCAGGTTCAGCACGTTCAGAGGAGGGTTGGGGAAGTACTCGAACCAGTGCTGACACCAGTTCACTGCAGGACAGAGGAGGGGGAATACTCAAACCAGTGCTGACACCAGTTCAAGATTCAAGATTCAAGAGTTTATTCATCACATACATACCAGGGCATACAGTGAAATGCGGTTGGCCATGCCCGCTACGATTGTGCACTAAAACAATAGTAATAGTAATAATAATAATAATAATAAAAAGAGAACTAGAATAGACATGGTAAATAGACATGTTAATAAATTGCTTAAAGGCACTGGATCCTATGTACACTCCTATACAATGTGCAGTTTTTCTTCTATGTCCCTATGCTATACTTGCTGTTACTAACTATACTGTGCAACAATCACCACAAGTTATTTTCTTAAAGTGTCCTTTTCCTTCCTTTAAAGTGTCCTTTTTGTGTGTGTTTAAAGTGACCTATGGTGCGTTTGTGTACGTGCGAGTGCAGAATGTTGTGTTGTGTGTGTGTATGTGTGTGTTCATGTGTGCTTGTGTGTGGAGAGATCAGTTCCCTGCAGGACAGAGGAGGGGGAATACTCAAACCAGTGCTGACACCAGTTCACTGCAGGACCGATAGAAATAATCGTGATTCTACCTCTTGCAATTCTGCACCGAAATTCTAAAAAGTCAATAGTACAGAGTAGTATTAGTTGTGTACAGCCAGCAGGTGTTGAGTATGTGTGTGTGTGCGTGTAACCCTTCCTCTAGCAAATACTCCTCCCAGATCCTACTGTACGTAGGAATGCATTCTCATTTCTCACTTAACTTGTCTGCCAGATAGGGGTAAAAAAAAGAAAGAGAAAAGAGAAGTGTACAGTGTACGTTCATTTCTAGTGTATCTGTACCTATGACAGTGTACGTTAAGCTGGTAATTTCTACAGTGTATCTGTACCTATGACAGTGTACATTAAGCTCATCCACAGTGTATCTATACCTATGACAGTGTACGTTAAGCTCTTTCATAGTGTATCTGTACCTATGACAGTGGCCACCACCTCAAAGCAGATAAGCGGGTTGTTCTGGAAGAGCTTGACGAAGGGGAAGGCCACCAGGGGGAGGTACTCCGTCTCTCCAAAGATGGCCGACCAGTGGGCCAGGGTCGAGAGCACCCTGAGGAACAGAGGAGAGAGAGAGAGGTATGAGAGAAGAAGAGGAGAAGTCTCATTTCTTTCCTCTCTCCCTAGGCCTTCAAGGCCGTTCCTACCGCCGCCTCTATTGCTCCATGGAGCCCGACGCTGCTATGCTCTGCTTCGTGCCGGTGGCCGGACTATACTCAAATCAACTCTAAATGGATCTAATCAGTGGATTGCATATTTTCTTCAAGAAGCAGAATAAGGCTAACCCTCTCTGCCTATTGGGACATCATAATCGGGCTACCAACTTGAAGACGTGGTCATTTTTGGATTATCTAAGCTTTTGGACTGCAATAAGAAGATTTTGGATCTGTTTACCGCGCACAGGATCTACCAAAATGAACTGATAAGACACTTGGACACTTGGACTAATAATGCATTCAGTCATTTGGACGGAGTTGTTAAAACTCACTCCACTCAAATCAATAGTTATATTTCACTCTATTCAAATCAAATTTAAAGTGACGTGGCTGGGATAAATGGGCCAGTCAGTCAGCCAAAACAAATTCCTGGACCAAGGTCGAAACAGGGAGCTGCTGGAGTCGAAGGCCCTCTGGGAGATAAGAGTGGCGAGCGGCTTCCCCACCCGCAATCCCTACCTCCCCCACCCAGGACTTGGCTTGTGCTTGGCTTGTGCTTTAATCCTACCGATCTCCATCTAGTGGATATGAAAAAGAATACAAGGAAGACAAGAAACCACATTGCAGAGACATCTATAATGTCTAATTATATATTATATTATATACATAAAGGACATAAAATCATAATGGAAGTCATTTAAAAAAATACTCCCACCAGGGCAACAACAAAAAAACATTCATTCAAAGACAGCTGATCATCCAGGCGTTCTTTATGGAGCTGTATTCTAAGTAAGGTTTCAGTTTGCTGAAGGTGATGACAGATGGACTTTTCTTTTGTTGAAGATATTTTTTCTTTAATCTAAATTACATTTGTGATTGACAATCTTTGTTTTGATACTTTTATGAGCATAAACATGTATGTCATCGACATTTGGTTGAAAACAAAATAGGCCACCACAAATGTGAGCAAAAAAAAGCAAAAAAAAAAAAAAAATTAATTTGCCATGAAAGCAAAACATTGTGTGTTATTTCAGTTAACAAACTTTGCCATCTTATTTATATTTAAAAATATTTTTAAATAAATTGTATAGTACATTTTGCTCTGGTTGTTGATCTGGTGGGATCAAGATAATCCAGTTTTTTTGGGATCAAACTGAACTCGGTTTGAACTACCCGTTTTGAAGATTTGATCCAGATTAAAGGTTGGATTTTATTTCCTGATCTGATATCAAAGTGATCCTAATCCTGTTTTTTGGTTTTCAACTACCCAAAATACAAATCTGATCCAATCAGATAAGAATTAAAAGTTTTGAACTCCTGGGCCCTGATGATCAAAAGTGCAGATGAGCGTCTGTCTGCCCTAACAGTTATATTATACATTACAATAAATATGGTTGCAATAAACACAAAATATATACTATGAGTAAGTAAAGTGCACCAAACGCTGACAACCCCTATACCCCTGGGAGATTTGAAGTCATCATCAATAACAATGGACAGCCATAAGCAAGTAAGTGTGTGTACCTCAATGACCGCTCCTACCAAGTGTCATGGAGAGGGACCCTGTCGGCCACCTGCCCCCTGCGGACGGGTGTCCCCCAGGGCTCGGTTTTAGGACCAGGGAGCGAAATTAACTTTTTGACTCACCAGCCAGTGGCGGGTAGATGGGAAGAGTCTACCCGCCAAGCATATTTCTTACCCGCCAATATATATTTTATATATACAATTTTTTTTTAAATAAAATATATATTATATAATCATACTTGTAGTTGTATTATCTGCTAGACATCGCCACCACGCAATAAGTCAAAATGCTTGCTATCTGCAAACAGCTCCACTGTCTGTTTTGGCTGTGTTGCTCTTCTAGAAAAATAATCCTTTCAGGGTTGCCTATTGAAATACTGTACACTTTCCTACTGTACACTTTCCTGATTAATTGAAATGGGGGACCCTGATGTAAACAAGACGAAAGTCTTTCTCTGGTCTGCATCCCCTTAACAATTGTGTGTATTGAGCTGTACTGTATTGTACCCATTCTGCAATCTGTTAATAAAGTTTTCAATCAATCAATCAATCACACCTCCAGTACAGAAACATTGTTTGAGTTTGCGTGTCAGGTAGACCATTGATTGACAGTCGAGTCTGCCAATTACATCACATCGCTTGCACTCCGGTGCTGCAGCTGGACCCATTGCCCACCTCTGCTGTTGATAACGCTAGCCAAGTTATTATACACACAGATACACAGTGGGCCAGTGACTTTGGTGTAGGGGTGTAACAATGCATCGATCCTAAGGGGGAAATTCAACTGCATCGATTTGAAAATGTTAGAATAGATTATCGCAATTTTAATGTGTACACGTTATGTTATTGTCATGTCCATTACAGCCAACACACCGACATACGCTACTGCATCAACGTTATGATTAACAAAGCAAGGCATTCGTTTTGTTGCATTAACGTTATATTACTATTGCTATCGATAAATCTAGGTGTTCTAAAATCTATTGCTATTGGTAAGAGAGACTATAATAAGTTGGTGTCTCGGAAAACGAGAGCCCTGATCGCGGAGTTTCAGGAAGTAAACAAGAAAAATGAGAGCTTCCGATTGGTCATTTGCTTTATTTCCCATGAAACCAGTCACTTCACTCTACTGTGATTGGACCGTTGGCTTGAGTGCAATGTGGGACTTGTAGTTTTTTAACGATCTCGCAGCGGAGGAAAAAAAAGACGAGAGAGGCTATAATCTGTATTCGCACAGCGTGCGCGTAATTGATTTTTACCGTTCGCATACAAATATTTTTAGGGGCCTGCTTATGAACTACACGTCTACACGCCACACGGCGGGCAGCCCTCTAAGTGTCATGCGCCAAAGGTAAAAACAGACCGCCCCTGGCGGGCGGCGGGCTTTAGTTTCGGTCCCTGTTTATTAGGACCCCTTCTCTTCTCCCTCTACACTAAATCACTGTGTAACATTATCATGTCTCATGGCTTCTCCTACCATTGTTATGCCGACGATACTCAACTCTTCCTCTCCTTCCCTCCCTCAGATATCCACGTCTCTGAGCGGATCTCGGCCTGTCTGTCCGACATCTCCGCCTGGATGACGACCAACCACCTCAAACTGAACCTAAGCAAAACAGAATTGCTCCACCTGCCGGCCAAATCCTCCCCCCTGACCGACCTTTCCATCACAGTCGAGAATGCAGCTGTGACCGCGTCCCCGACCGCCAAGAACCTTGGTGTTGTCCTCGACGACCAGTTTAACTTCTCTGCTCACATCGCAGCGACAACCAGAACCTGCCGATTCCTCCTGAGCAACGTCAGAAGGATCCGCCCCTTCCTGACAAAAGAAGCCACCCAACTCCTCGTCCAATCAACAGTCATCTCCCGCCTCGACTACTGCAACGCACTGCTCGCTGGCCTCCCGGCCACTGCCACTAAGCCTCTTCAACTCATTCAGAACGCAGCGGCCCGCCTGATCTCAAACCTACCGAAGTCGGCCCATGTCACCCCACTTCTTAGGGACCTGCACTGGCTCCCCATTGCTGCACGAATCCGCTTCAAGGCCCTCGACCTAGCATACCGTGCGGCAAAGGGAACTGCTCCCGCCTACCTCCGGTCAATGGTCTCTAACTACACACCCTCAAGACCCCTACGCTCTGCATCTTCTGGCCGCCTCAGACCTACTCCTATCCAAGCCCCGGGAGGGTCATCAAAGAGAAGTCGCCTATTCTCAATCCTTGCCCCACAATGGTGGAATGAACTACCCACCCCAGTTAGGACAGCCGAATCCCGTCCAATCTTTCGCCGTCGACTAAAGACGCACTTCTTCAACCATTATCTGAATTAAAAAAAGAAGAAAAAAAAAAAGATCTAACCCTAACTAACCATACTGTCATGCACTTGTCCTAATAAACTAACCTACACTGTAGCACTCAACACTTTGATGAACATTGTTACTCAGCTGATAGAGTTGTGCCCTTCCTGATGGCTTGTCGTACAGAACTTGTAAGTCGCTTTGGATAAAAGCGTCAGCTAAATGACTAAATGTAAATGTAAATGTAAATGTGTGCGTGTGTGTGTGTGTGTGTGTTAGGGCTGGGCGATTAATAGATTTTATCGATTAATTCGAATTAATGATTTAGGACGATTTTGTGTGTGTGCTGTGTGTGTGTATGCTGCTGCTGCTTTAACACATTCCCGGCCAATCACGTATATATACGTGATTGGGAGCAGACGCTTGACGGCCAATCACGTATATATACGTTTTTAACTTGTTTTTTCTTTTATTCGATTTTAATATCCTATTCAATGTCACAGAGCTGTATTTTGGCTGGAAAATGCATATTGGGACTCGGAAAGTGCAGTACCGGCCAGATCCTGGTATTGGCGCTGTCTCGAGAATGCAGTAACCCCCGCTGGAGACTTGGTGTCACATTTTTTATGCTCCGGGCGGAATTTTTTGTTAGCCTGAAGCGAGGGCTTCACCAGATTGCATGGAATACTTTTTGCGACGCCGAATTCATTATGCAGTAAAGGAATATGGCATCAGCCAATGGACATATGATCTAGCAGATGATGGCGTTCAAATAACTGGAAAATTATTTTTGGAATCCAACCGGCCACAGGTAAGAGCAATTTGACGTCAATTTCAGCTTGATCATGCAAGGATTTAATAGCCATCCCCCTGCTCATCCTATGTTGTGGTAATAACGAATGCCGTTATTGGTAATCATCAATAATCAGAAATGACTTCCCCCGCCCCCCCCTTTCATGCATTCATGATGGAACATAATACCAATCATATGCATATGGATTTTTAACTCTAGCTTGTGTAGGGACAAAACGCCAATCGATTTAACGTTATTAGCTTAGCGCCTTATAAATAGCTTTGCAGGAATTATCCCAGATCATTCCGATACAAAGCTCATATTCACCACGGTATAAAACGGGAACGTATTGATGAAAAAATTATTTCTTTATGGCATATTGAACGGAAGGTTCATACTATCAATTGACAATGACATTGGACCCATAGCTATAATATAAAATATAGATTTAGCTCTACAAACAACGTGATGCACAGTGAACGTTTGTTATGGGAACGCTGGCCTTCCTAGAATGGGGCCCATCTAATGGCTGGCCGTGAATGTGTTAAAAAAAATTCCAAAGCGCTTTACAATTTGTCACATTTTACCCATTCACCCACACATTCACACACCGACGGCTGGAGGCAACCATGCAAGGTGCCAACCTGCTCATCGGGAGCAATTAGAGGTTAAGTGTCTTGCTCAAGGACACAACGGCACGCTGCCCGGGAGGAGCGGGAATCGAACCGGGAACCTCCGGATTGCCAGACGACTGCTATACCTCCAGAGCCACTGTCGCCCTGCGTGCGTGCGTGTGTGTACCTCTGCAGGCCTCTCTGCAGCTTGTGGTTCTTGATGGGGTATCTGTCCTGCAGGGTGAGGAAGGCTGGATGGAGGCCTCGCTCAGTCAGGCTGCTGTAGGTCGCATGGTTCTCTGGCAGACGCAGCAACGAGCGCCACACAAACATCCTGAAACAGAAGCATTGTTTCCAATGTTCACCTTTATGTCTCTACTCTCTAGGCAACAAGGAGTTTAAGTTTAAGTTTAAGTTGATTTGGATCCCCATTAGCCACAGCGGTGCTGGGGCTATTCTTCCTGGGGTCCATAACACGTACAATACAGTTACAGACTCACAGGTGCAGCTCGATAAATTAGAATATCGTGGAAAAGTAATTTTATTTCAGTAATTAAATTAAAAAAGCGAAACTCTCGTATATTATAGATTCATTACACACAAAGTGAAATATTTCAAGCCTTTATTTGTTTTAATTTAGATGATTATGTCTTACAGCTCATGAAAGCCCAAAAGTCTGTATCACCAATACAAATTTTTAAATAGATGTATTTTTCTTTTGTATATAGAAATGTCGGCCTTCTGAAAAGTATGTTCATGTATGTTCACTCAGTACTTGGTTGGGGCTCCTTTTGCACAAATGACTGCATCAATACAGCTAAATATATAGACTTTTCCACAATATTCTAATTTATTGAGCTGCACCTGTATACACTCACAAGTCATACAGACAATTAAAACAACAATAAAAACTCCTAATCAAATTCATAATACAATACAACAATATACACGCCTAATGAATTCATAATACAATAATACCTACTCATAATTCATTCATAATACAATACAGCATAATATACTATTTAGCTTTTACATACATTATCTATGTTCATATCAGCCAATTATACAATCTTTTAATAATATATCCCTATCAGACACATACCTTTTCATCTACGTATATCCCTATCTCTTTATCAGACACACTCTTTTTCATTTACGTACACACTATCTATTAGGGAATGTCAATTTCTTTGGTTGAAAATGTTGTTTTACCACAATTTTGAGGACATTGGCAGCTCCTCTTTATGTCTCTAGGCAACAAGGACACTGCCAGCTCTTTATGTCTCTAGGCAACAAGGACACTGCCAGCTCTTTATGTCTCTAGGCAACAAGGACACTGCCAGCTCTTTATGTCTCTAGGCAACAAGGACACTGGCATCTCTTTATGTCTCTAGGCAACAAGGACACTGGCAGCTCTTTATGTCTCTAGGCAACAAGGACACTGGCAGCTCTTTATGTCTCTAGGCAACAAGGACACTGGCAGCTCTTTATGTCTCTAGGCAACAAGGACACTGGCAGCTCTTTATGTCTCTAGGCAACAAGGACACTGGTAGCTCTTTATGTCTCTAGGCAACAAGGACACTGCCAGCTCTTTATGTCTCTAGGCAACAAGGACACTGGCAGCTCTTTATGTCTCTAGGCAACAAGGACACTGGCAGCTCTTTATGTCTCTAGGCAACAAGGACACTGCCATCTCTTTATGTCTCTAGGCAACAAGGACACTGCCAGCTCTTTATGTCTCTAGGCAACAAGGACACTGCCAGCTCTTTATGTCTCTAGGCAACAAGGACACTGGCAGCTCTTTATGTCTCTAGGCAACAAGGACACTGGTAGCTCTTTATGTCTCTAGGCAACAAGGACACTGCCATCTCTTTATGTCTCTAGTAGGGATGTCCCGATCATGTTTTTTTGCTCCCGATCCGATCCCGATCATGTGATTTTGAGTATCTACCGATACCGATCTTTCCCGATCCGATCAAATTATTATTTTTCTTTCTCTTTTTTTTTCAACAAACATGACCATGTTCACGTCTTAAACTCATACTGAGGCCTTAGTTTTGGTTTTAAATTGCATATCATCATTCATTTATTTATTGTCACACAGAGCAGAAGAATTTTGCCAAAACAAACCAATAGTATCCAGCTGAAGAACGGCAGACCAGCCACACTCTCAGACCCAAACGCATTTCCTTTGATTTAATTATACATTAAATTATTTATGTCAAGGATTGCAATGCCTCGCTTGAATGAAGTTAACTTTTCACCTGGATAACGTCAACATTCAGGGTGAATTTAATGTGAGAAATTGGGATTAAAAAAAATTATAATTTAATTCGGGTCTGAGAGTGTGGCTGGTCTGCCGTTCTTCAGCTGGATACTATTGGTTTGTTTTGGCAAAATTCTTCTGTTCTGTGTGACAATAAATAAATGAATGATGATATGCAATTTAAAACCAAAACTAAGGCCTCAGTATGAGTTTAAGACGTGAACATGGTCATGTTTGTTGAATAAAAAAAAAAGATCCCGATCTTCGGAAAAGATCCCGATCACGTGATTGGATCGGGACATCCCTAGTCTCTAGGCAACAAGGACACTGCCATCTCTTTATGTCTCTAGGCAACAAGGACACTGCCATCTCTTTATGTCTCTAGGCAACAAGGACACTGCCAGCTCTTTATGTCTCTAGGCAACAAGGACACTGCCATCTCTTTATGTCTCTAGGCAACAAGGACACGGCCATCTCTTTATGTCTCTAGGCCAGTGGTTCTCAAACTGTGGTACGCGTACCACTAGTGGTACTTGGTGGTACTGCTGGTGGTACTTGAAAACATTTACAAAAAAGCAATTTTTTTTTTTTTTTTTTTGCCACTGAACTTAGAAGCAGGCCAGGCCAGTGTTTCTGGTTGCGGCGGCGCGATAGTTAGATAACCTAAGTGGGGAACAACCAGGAGATCACTGTGACAGAGAGTAATGCAGTCTAAACAGTCATACATCTTTAATTCAACTTCAGCCCTGATCATAGCCATTTATTTTTTTATTTTTTGTAATGTCAGATAAAAAATGAAGTACTCCCACTTTTCTGAAAAGAGTTGGTGTTAAATCTGACATTACAAAAAATCCATCAAAATCTGTGTTGCTGCTAATCATTGACACATGCCTATAGCCTGTAATAATCCCCCCCAGAAAAATGTACTTTGCATTTGATATATTGAAAATATTTTACTTTTTTTGTGTTTTTTTTAACAATAATTTGTGATGCCATCACACAAACTGGCATTTAAAGGGTAAACATTCAAAAATGTATTGAATATGTGTTTTCTTTTCTTTTTTACAATAATTTGTGATGCCCATCACAAACACTGGCATTTAAAGGGTAAAAATTCAAAAATTCCTGTACCAGAATGCAGGAAATTAAGTTTTTGTAACAAAATAATTGTGTGTGTGTGTGTGTGTGTGTGTGTGTGTGTGTGTGTGTGTGTGTGTGTGTGTGTGTGTGTGTGTGTGTGTGTGTGTGTGTGAGAATGACGGACAATTGCTTGCTGTGTGAGAGAGAGAGAGAGAGAGAGAGAGAGAGAGAGAGAGAGAGAGATAGATAGAGATAGAGAGAGAATTAAGTACACTTGCTGAAATACAGTTGTTCTTAATTTTCTCACTTGCTATGTGAGAATGTTAGTTATTATGTTCTCAATGCCCCTTGCATTGTATGAGTTGTGTGGAAGCGTTTGCTAGTTCTAGTGCTACCCCTTTGTACATTGTGGCTGTGTCTGAATAAAGTTAACAATAAATAATGGTATTAGGAATACATTTGCCTCCTGCGTGAACTGTGCATAGCTGAATAGACTGTATTTTAACGCCGGTCATATGGTGGTACTTGGAGAGCCAGCTACGTTCTCAGGTGGTACTTGGTGTAAAAAGTTTGAGAACCACTGCTCTAGGCAACAAGGACACTGCCATCTCTTTATGTCTCTAGGCAACAAGGACACTGCCATCTCTTTATGTCTCTAGGCAACAAGGACACTGCCATCTCTTTATGTCTCTAGGCAACAAGGACACTGCCATCTCTTTATGTCTCTAGGCAACAAGGACACTGGCAGCTCTTTAGGTCTCTAGGCAACAAGGACACTGGCAGCTCTTTAGGTCTCTAGGCAACAAGGACACTGGCAGCTCTTTATGTCTCTAGGCAACAAGGACACTGCCATCTCTTTATGTCTCTAGGCAACAAGGACACTGCCATCTCTTTATGTCTCTAGGCAACAAGGACACTGCCATCTCTTTATGTCTCTAGGCAACAAGGACACTGCCAGCTCTTTATGTCTCTAGGCAACAAGGACACTGCCATCTCTTTATGTCTCTAGGCAACAAGGACACTGGCATCTCTTTAGGTCTCTAGGCAACAAGGACACTGCCAGCTTGCCGCAGCATCTAGTAAAGGATATATTAGCCTTCAAGGTAAATTTTGAATGAAAAATGTCACTAGTTATTTTTGTTACAAGTAGAATGAGGTAGCTAAGCAGTATTTGTCCATAAAAGAATATGTATTATTCATTCGGTTTGGGAATATCCACACTAGCTAGGTCGCTGGTTTGATCCCAGACAGGAGGGTGTATTCCAGCTGTGAGCTGGTGACTGAAGGGTGGCTGGTATTACATCTACGGTTGCCAACCATGCTGCCTACGTGCCCTTGAGCAAGGCACTGAGCAAAGACTTCTCCAGGCGTGCTGCACTGCAGGCGACCCTGACCTCTCTGATGAAATGCATACGTGTGGAAGACTGTGTGTATGTGTATGTGTGTGTGTGTGTGTGTGTGTGTGTGTGTGTGTGTGTGTGTGTGTGTGTGTGTGTGTGTGTGTGTGTAACTAGGAGGGATATGAGGACTGTGTGTGTGTGTGTGTGTGTGTGTGTGTGTGTGTGTGTGTGTGTGTGTGTGTGTGTGTAACTAGGAGGGATATGAGGTCTGTGTGTAACTAGGAGGGATATGAGGTCTGTGTGTAACTAGGAGGGATATGAGGTCTGTGTGTAACTAGGAGGGATATGAGGTCTGTGTGTAACTAGGAGGGATATGAGGTCTGTGTGTAACTAGGAGGGATACGAGGACTGTGTGTAACTAGGAGGGATATGAGGTATGTGTGTAACTAGGAGGGATATGAGGACTGTGTGTAACTAGGAGGGATATGAGGACTGTGTGTAACTAGGAGGGATATGAGGACTGTGTGTAACTAGGAGGGATATGCGGACTGTGTGTAACTAGGAGGGATATGTGAAAATATAATTAAATTGCCTTGTGTACCTTGACGATAAATAAAAGATAAATCTTCTTCATCTTTGCCAATGGACAGAATAAGGTGAATTCGGCTGGAAAACTAATGTTAAGAGTTTAGAATCGGCAGCTTCTTAAAGCAACAGAGATGGATGGACAATACTGCCTGCAACAGAGTTGGGGACTGACATCTTGGGACAAAAACCAAGACAGTACTTTAGTGGAAATCTCTCTTCCTTTACATAGTGTCTTCAAAGTGTCCCCACTGGACAGTTAGAGTATACCGTGTGTGTTTTTGTAATCAACAGACAATCCTGTCTGCCCATCATGTCTGTCAGGGTTAAATATACAGTAGAACAGTCCATGCGTTTCATCCAATTCTTTTGACCCTCTGAGTAAAAAGACTCGGCACGTGGCTGCAGGGTGAATAGAGCTGGTTAACAGTAGTAATGATTACTCTGACACAACGGGAGCTTCTCAGCACGTGGCTGCAGGGTGAATAGAGCTGGTTAACAGTAGTAATGATTACTCTGATACAACGGGAGCTTCTCAGCACGTGGCTGCAGGGTGAATAGAGCTGGTTAACAGTAGTAATGATTACTCTGTCTGTACCTGTACTTGTCAGGATACTCCCCAAAGGCCTTCAGCAGAGCCACCAGCCTCTTCTTATTCAGACCGTCTGGAAGTTCATTCTGTTCAGAGACAAACAGCAGGACAAACACTCAGCCATCTCACACGCATAAGCTGGATTGTGTGTGCATGTGCGTGTGTGCGTGTGCATGTGCGTGTGCGTGTGTGTGTATGTGTGTGTGTGTAGGTCTTTCCCTAAACACTGGTATAGGGGAGCATCGTCACTATGACAACTCACCAGCACCACCATGTGTTAAAAAAAGTGAAAGCTTGGGGTTTAGAAACAGATGCATCAGTGGTTCCTCTGTCTGTGTGTGTGTGTGTGTGTGTGTGTGTGTGTGTGTGTGTGTGTGTGTGTGTGTGTGTGTGTGTGTGTGTGTGGTAAATTGTACATGGTGCATTTATATATCTCTTTTATCCAAATCGCTTTACAATTTGTTCCTCACATTTAACCCATTCACTCACACACAGACGGTGGAGGCGACCATGCAAGGTGCTGACCTGCTCTTCGGGAGCAGTTAGGGGTTAAGTGTCTTGCTCAAGGACACGCTGCCGGGAAGAGCGGGAATCGAACCGGTAACCTTCTGATTACCAGACGACTGCTCTACCTCCCGAGCCCCTGTCGCCCCACATGCGAGTGTCCCACGTGTGTGTGCGTGTTTTCATGTTCAACGTTAAACTATTGTTTACTAACCTTATACACTGTACTTAAATAAATTGCTTATTTGGAAACTACCTTTGTGTATGTACATTTGCATTTAGTAAATTTAGCTAACGCTTATATCCATAGCAACTTACATGTTCTGCCAGCAGGAAGGGTACAACTCTGGCAGCTAAGTGTCAGTAACATTGTTCGTCAAACAGTGTTGAACTTGAGTGCTACAGTCTTGAGTGCATATTAGCATAGTAGGTAGTATAATAGGCAAGGTAGATTACTTAGTAGCAGAGTGCATAATAGTAAAATACAGTACAAAGGTTAGTCGTTTTTTTGGATTGTATATGTATTATGTATGTATCTGTGGAATGCTCTCCCTGACCACCTGAGAGCACCACAGACTGTGGATGCTTTTAAAAAAGGGCCTCAAAACTCATCTTTTTAATAGAGCCTTTTGTTGATTTTTATCTAGTTTTAGCTCCACACATTTTATGTTCTTTTACAAAACTCATCTTTTTAATAGAGCCTTTTGTTGATTTTTATCTAGTTTTAGCTCCACACATTTTATGTTCTTTTACAAAACTCATCTTTTTAATAGAGCCTTTTGTTGATTTTTATCTAGTTTTAGCTCCACACATTTTATGTTCTTTTACAAAACTCATCTTTTTAATAGAGCCTTTTGTTGATTTTTATCTAGTTTTAGCTCCACACATTTTATGTTCTTTTACCAGTTTAACCCTTCTTATTTTATGCCTTTTTACCATTTTACTAGTTGTAGTGTTCTTTTTACTCCTTACTAGTTTTAGTCTTGCTTATTTTATATTCTTTGTTTTACTCTTTTGCTAGCTTTTATGTTCTTTTACAATGTAGCGCTTTTATATGTATATTATATGTACTGTATACATCAGTCTGTCTGTGAGTGTTGTCCTACCTCTTTGTCCTGTCTGTCCTACAGACCCAGCAGAGGGTCTGAGTGTTGTCCTACCTCTTTGTCCTGTCTGTCCTACAGACCCAGCAGAGGGTCTGAGTGCTGTCCTACCTCTTTGTCCTGTGCTACAGACCCAGCAGAGGGTCTGAGTGCTGTCCTACCTCTTTGTCCTGTGCTACAGACCCAGCAGAGGGTCTGAGTGTTGTCCTACCTCTTTGTCCTGTCTGTCCTACAGACCCAGCAGAGGGTCTGAGTGTTGTCCTACCTCTTTGTCCTGTCTGTGCTACAGACCCAGCAGAGGGTCTGAGTGTTGTCCTACCTCTTTGTCCTGTGCTACAGACCCAGCAGAGGGTCTGAGTGTTGTCCTACCTCTTTGTCCTGTCTGTCCTACAGACCCAGCAGAGGGTCTGAGTGCTGTCCTACCTCTTTGTCCTGTGCTACAGACCCAGCAGAGGGTCTCTGAGTGCTGTCCTACCTCTTTGTCCTGTGCTACAGACCCAGCAGAGGGTCTCCGAGTGCTGTCCTACCTCTTTGTCCTGTCTGTCCTACAGACCCAGCAGAGGGTCTGAGTGTTGTCCTACCTCTTTGTCCTGTCTGTCCTACAGACCCAGCAGAGGGTCTGAGTGTTGTCCTACCTCTTTGTCCTGTCTGTCCTACAGACCCAGCAGAGGGTCTGAGTGTTGTCCTACCTCTTTGTCCTGTGCTACAGACCCAAGTCAAGTCAAGTCAAGTACATTTTATTTATATAGCACATTTCCAGGCAGCGGCAGCTGGCACCAAAGTGCTTCACAGGCAGGTTGATAAAAACAAAATAATGTGATGCAAGATATAAGATTAAAAACATAGTAAAGCAATGAAAGTAATAAAAACTAAATAATATGATGCAAGAAATAAGATTAAAAACATAGTAAAGCAATTAAAGTAATAAAAACAGGTAGGACACAGTAAAACAAAGAGGATAGAAGGACCAGGGGTCTAATGGTGATTAAGTGGGGGGGAAGGCCAAGGAGAACAGGTAGGTTTTTAAAAGTGATTTAAAAGCCTGCACGGTCCGTACGCTGAGGGGGAGGCTGTTCCACAATCTAGGCGCTGCGGTGGAGAAAGCTCTGTCTCCCCTAGTCTTGAGCCTAGTTCTAGGCACCACCAATAGCAGCTGGTCAGCTGATCTGAGGGATTGGTGGGGGGTGTGGCGGTGCAAGAGCTCGGACAGATAGGGAGGAGCCGTGCCATTAGTGATTTAAAAACATTTAGGGCTAATTCAAAAATCGATCCTAAAGCGAACAGGCAGTCAGTGGAGCGAGGCCAAAACTGGGCTGATATGTTCATGTTTTGTTTTTTTTTGGTGAGGAGGCGCGCGGCTGCGTTCTGCACCAGTTGTAGGCGACGAAGCAGGGATTTGTCGATGCCCGTGTAAAGGGCATTGCAGTAGTCGAGGCGAGTGGTGACAAAGGCATGTATCACCGTCTCTAGGTTACTTTGGGAGAGGTATGCCTTTGTCTTCGCCAGGAGTCTAAGGTGGTAAAAACTGTTTTTGACTACGGCGCTGACCTGTTTGTCAAATTTAAAATTGCTGTCGAAGATGACCCCGAGGTTCCTGACAGAGGTGGAGAGGTTTGGACCCAGGGGACCAAGTGCGTCAATGAGGGGGGCCGGGGGGGCACTATTAAAAACAATGACCTCAGTTTTCCCTTCGTTTAATGTCAGGGAGTTTTCAGACATCCAGCACTTGATTTCTGCCAGGCAGTCAAGTAGTGGTTTTATTGATGTTTTCCCTTGAGTGGGTTTTAAGGGGAGGTAGACCTGTACGTCATCGGCGAAGCAATGGAATGAGATGTTATGTTTTGCCAAGATCTGGCCAAGGGGGAGTATATATAGGAGGAAGAGAGTGGGACCCAATATCGAGCCTTGGGGCACCCCGCAGGTGAGAGGGGGCCACAGAGGAAGTGAAGTCACCAAGTTGGACAGAGAAGGTCCTATTGCTTAAGTAGGACCGGAACCAGTCTAAGAGGGTCTCTGAGTGCAGTCCTACCTCTTTGTCCTGTGCTACAGACCCAGCAGAGGGTCTCTGAGTGCTGTCCTACATCTTTGTCCTGTGCTACAGACCCAGCAGAGGGTCTGAGTGCTGTCCTACCTCTTTGTCCTGTGCTACAGACCCAGCAGAGGGTCTCTGAGTGCTGTCCTACCTCTTTGTCCTGTGCTACAGACCCAGCAGAGGGTCTCTGAGTGCTGTCCTACCTCTTTGTCCTGTGCTACAGACCCAGCAGAGGGTCTCTGAGTGCTGTCCTACCTCTTTGTCCTGTGCTACAGACCCAGCAGAGGGTCTCTGAGTGCTGTCCTACCTCTTTGTCCTGTGCTACAGACCCAGCAGAGGGTCTCTGAGTGCTGTCCTACCTCTTTGTCCTGTGCTACAGACCCACCAGAGGGTCTCAGGACTCTGGTCTGCGTGCGTCTGCCAGAGGTCTTGGCTGGTCGCTGAACACCCTCTGACCTCACCTTGACCGTCAGAGCTGTGAGGTCACGGCCCCCGTCATTACCCGACACCACCGCTACCTGTGGGGGAGGGGGCTATGGGAGGAAGAGAGAGAGAGAGAGAGAAATAAAGACAAAGCATGATGCTGGATAATGTTATGTCTGCATTTATATAACAAATGTATCCAAAGCTCTTTACAACTTATGCCTCACATTCACCCATTCACTCACACATTCACTCACACACCAGGGTTTCCCATTAATTACCTAGACTGTGGCGGCCCGCCACAGTTGTATAACGAACCAAAAAAATTATTAATTACATTTTTTTTTTTATAAAGTTTGCCAATAGGGATGTATCAGTTGTATTGGCAGTGGTAGTAGTCGTAATAGTAATCCACTATATTTTTTTATTTTCTAAAAAATAAACCAGTTCAACACAGGTAACCACTTTTGCTTCATTTCTTTAATAGCTCAAATGTATGCTCTAGTCCAGTGGTTCCCAAACCTCTCCTCGAGGCACCCCAGCCGTTCCATGTATTTGTTAAATTCCACCACCAGCACACCTTGATTCAACTAATAAAGGGCTAGTTAAGTTGAATCAGGTGTGCTGGTGGTGGAATTTAACAAATACATTGAACGGCTGGGGTGCTTCGAGGAGAGGATTGGGAAGCACTGCTCTAGTCGATTTTGTGTTTTGAGCACAAAGTTCATCATAGATCTAGCCTCTTTATTTTGCTCTCAAAGTGCACCAGATTGATGCATTTAACTTTAAAATGTACCCCAAAAAAAAGTTACGGGGGGGCATGGCCCCGGACCCCCCTAGATAGAGGGTCGGAGGTTCACCACCCATAGTCTCTGAAAATCCTGTGGGAAACACTGCACACACATTCACTCACACATTCACTCACCCATTCACACACACATTCACTCACACATTCACACACACATTCACTCACACATTCACACACCGACGGCAGAGACAACCATGCAAGGTGCCGACCTGCTCATCGGGAGCAGTTAGGGGTTAAGTGTCTTGCTCAAGGACATTTCGACACGCTGCCCGGGAGGAGTGGGAATCGAACCGGGAACCTTCCGATTACCAGACGACCGCTCTACCTCCTGAGCCACAGAGCCCCAATGTAGCACGATGCTCAGTACATGGGAATCAACCCCCACTGGACTAACTCAGCAAACGTATGGCATGCCCATGGTAACATGTACTCCAATTCTACGGTAGCATCTAAACGGTTAATGGTGCATTTATATAGCAGCTTTTATCCAAAGCGCTTTACAATTTGTTCCTCACATTTTACCCATTCACTCACACATTCACACACCGACGGCGGAGGCAACCATGCAAGGTGCCAACCTGCTCATCGGGAGCAGTTATAGAGGTTAAGCGTACCTCCCGAGCCACTGTCGCCCCCTGAACTCTCTCTAAACTCTCACACTTTTTACTGTCCGTTCTATTTTATTATTTTTAGCCTATTTTTAAACTGAATCAAACCGCACTTTTTACTCTGTCTATTCTATTTTATTATTTTTATTACTGGATGAAACCGTAAACAGAGAGGCCTATTGGGATCCTAGATCCTAATGTGAAAAACTGTGATTTACCTTACCTTGCTAGTACCTCTCTATCTTTTTTATGCTCGCTTATGCCTGTATTATTTACTGCTGTGAAGCACTTTGAACTGCAATTTCTGTATGAAAAGTGCTATACAAATAAAGTTATTATTAAAAAGAGAACATCCCAAATTGCGCAGCATGTACCTTGTTATATTCCTGCGTGAAGCTCTGGACGCTGTAGACGTTGATGCTGCCGTTGTCCATGATGGCCACAACATGGCGTCCATTAGGACTGACGGTCGCCCTGGTGATGGCGTCGCCCTGCGAGCCGATGTGGAAGAGCTGCTTGCCGGTGTGGATGTTGATGAAGCGCATGACGCCGTCCTGACTCAGCACACTTAGAGTCTGAAGACAAGACATACTGACTCAGCACACTTAGAGTCTGAAGACAAGAGACATACTGACTCAGCACACTTAGAGTCTGAAGACAAGAGACATACTGACTCAGCACACTTAGAGTCTGAAGACAGGAGACATACTGACTCAGCACACTTAGAGTCTGAAGAGAAAAGACATACTGACTCAGTACACTTAGAGTCTGAAGAGAAAAGACATACTGACTCAGCACACTTATTCTGAAGACAGGAGACATACTGACTCAGCACACTTAGAGTCTGAAGACAAGAGACATACCGACTCAGCACACTTAGAGTCTGAAGACAAGAGACATACTGACTCAGTACACTTAGTCTGAAGACAAGAGACATACTGACTCAGCACACTTAGAGTCTGAAGACAAAAGACATACTGACTCAGTACACTTAGTCTGAAGACAAGAGACATACTGACTCAGCACACTTAGTCTGAAGACAAGAGACATACTGACTCAGTACACTTAGTCTGAAGACAGGAGACATACTGACTCAGCACACTTAGTCTGAAGACAGGAGACATACTGACTCAGCACACTTAAGTCTAGTCTGAAGACAAGAGACATACTGACTCAGCACACTTAGAGCCTGAAGACAGGAGACATACTGACTCAGCACACTTAGTCTGAAGACAGGAGACATACTGACTCAGCACACTTAGTCTGAAGACAGGAGACATACTGACTCAGCACACTTAGAGTCTAGTCTGAAGACAAGAGACATACTGACTCAGCACACTTAGTCTGAAGACAGGAGACATACTGACTCAGCACACTTAGAGTCTGAAGACAAAAGACATACTGACTCAGCACACTTAGTCTGAAGACAGGAGACATACTGACTCAGCACACTTAGAGTCTGAAGACAAAAGACATACTGACTCAGCACACTTAGTCTGAAGACAGGAGACATACTGACTCAGCACACTTAGTCTGAAGACAGGAGACATACTGACTCAGCACACTTAGTCTGAAGACAAGAGACATACTGACTCAGCACACTTAGAGTCTAGTCTGAAGACAAGACATACTGACTCAGCACACTTAGAGTCTGAAGACAAGAGACATACTGACTCAGTACACTTAGAGTCTGAAGACAAGACATACTGACTCAGTACACTTAGAGTCTGAAGACAAGACATACTGACTCAGCACACTTAGTCTGAAGACAAGAGACATACTGACTCAGCACACTTAGAGCCTGAAGACAAGAGACATACTGACTCAGTACACTTAGAGTCTGAAGACAAGACATACTGACTCAGTACACTTAGAGTCTGAAGACAAGACATACTGACTCAGCACACTTAGTCTGAAGACAAGAGACATACTGACTCAGTACACTTAGTCTGAAGACAAGACATACTGACTCAGCACACTTAGAGTCTGAAGACAAGAGACATACTGACTCAGTACACTTAAGAGTCTGAAGACAAGACATACTGACTCAGTACACCTAGAGTCTGAAGACAAGACATACTGACTCAGCACACTTAGTCTGAAGACAGGAGACATACTGACTCAGCACACTTAGTCTGAATACAAGAGACATACTGACTCAGTACACTTAAGAGTCTAAAGACGAAAGACATACTGACTCAGCACACTTAGTCTGAAGACAGGAGACATACTGACTCAGCACACTTAAGAGTCTAAAGACAGGAGACATACTGACTCAGCACACTTAAGAGTCTAAAGACGAAAGACATACTGACTCAGCACACTTAAGAGTCTAAAGACAGGAGACATACTGACTCAGCACACTTAAGAGTCTAAAGACGAAAGACATACTGACTCAGCACACTTAGAGTCTGAAGACAGGAGACACTGACTCAGCACACTTAAGAGTCTGAAGACAGGAGACATACTGACTCAGCACACTTAGAGTCTGAAGACAAGAGACATACTGACTCAGCACACTTAGAGTCTGAAGACAGGAGACATACTGACTCAGGCACTCAGCACACTTAACACATTGGGTGCCACACCTTTTTCGGGCCCCATCTATTCACTGCCACGCTTTAAAAGATAGGAGTCCGTCACCTTGTTTGTAGAGCTATAACTATATTCTATATTATAGCTATGGATACAATACTATGGTCATTTGACAGTGACTTTCTTCCGGTCAAGATGCAAAAAAGAGAAAATGTTTCCATGCATACATTCGCGCGTTATACCGTGATGAATATAAGTATGTTTTTAGATCGGTCTGGGGTAATTCCTGAAATGCTGAGGAATAGCCTTATGAGTGTATTATACTATAACCGTTGCCGTTTCTTGCCTGGACCCGCTATTATTCTCAAATCAAATCTATATCATAGGTATTATGTTTCATCATGAATGCATGAAAGGGGTGGGGGGGGGGGGGGGGGGTCGTTTTTTGATGCTTTGATCGCCACCAACGGCATACGTTGTGGACTAACGTTACACACACACGTTCGGATCGAGGTGAAGACATGCTTGGATCAACGCAAGATTGATATCATATAGCCCTTACCTTGACTAGGATGTACCCCAAAAAGAATATTCCAATTATCTGATCGCAATTCCAAGTATTGATGTCCATCGTGTCGCCAACATAATCTACCACACATCATGCATCGGGCGCATTTGATTCTTCTCAATCCGACCGTTATAACGGCTCAGCTTGAGCGAAATATTTTTTTACGACGCACAGGCCAAGATACAAGGTTTCAAAGGGTGCTCGATACCGCCGTCTAGCTGGAATGCGGCCGGTATTGCACTTTGGCGACCTCAGACTCATTCCCTATGGTAACAACAATACAACAATAAAAATATCGAGGAAAAAAAAGAAAAACGACACAGAAACGTGTTAACACGTTTTTGGCACTCAATGGTCGGGGCCCAGAAACGTGTTAACACGTGATTGGCACCCAAAGTGTTAAAAGTCTGAAGACGAGATACAGACTGAACTGACTGAGAACACTAAAGAGTTTGAAGACAAACACTAAACCCGGAGTGTAGAGGGGAGGAGGAAAAAAGAAAGAATGTTGGTTGTTCACCAGCGCTCCAGCGTTCGTACCTGACTGGCTCCTCCATCGAAGCTGTCAGGCAGGAATTCCAGCTGTCGGACCGTCCTGACTTTAGCAGGCATATTGACCACCCTGACCAGCTGCCTGTTCTCCAAGCACCACAGGTGGAGCAGGTTGGAGCGTCCGCCTGCTGCAAGAGTCTTACCATCACTGTCGACAAACATACAGAGTCTTACCATCACTGTCGACAAACATACAGAGTCTTACCATCACTGTCGACAAACATACAGAGTCTTACCATCACTGTCGACAAACATACAGAGTCTTACCATCACTGTCGACAAACATACAGAGTCTTACCATCACTGTCAACTAGGGGTGTAACGATGCATCGATTAATTGAAATGCATCGAATGTGTTAGAATCGATGCATCGATTTGAATATGTTAGAATCGATTATAATAGAAATGAATTGAAATTAAAAAAAATAATCTGTTCCCCCAGCCACATTTGTGTATTCAACATTTTTGGGGGAATTAACTGATCTAATCGAATCGTGGTCAAATGAAGAGATTTCATGATGCATTGAATCATTGCCTGAATAATCGTAAACGAATAGAATCGTTGTGAGGTTGCATCGTTACACCCCTACTGTCAACACACATACATGCACTCGTTATTAGGGATGCACCGATTGTTCAAATAACACAATCGGCCAATACTGATATTTGTGCCCTGGCAAATAAAAATTAAAAAAAATCTAATTTTTTCTCAAAAAAATAAAATTTATTATATTTTTATGATATTCTCTCTCTTACATAGTACTGTATATTTGTATGTCTCTAAATATTTTGATGAATTGAAAATGGAGGACCCTTATGTAAACAAGCCGAAAGTCTTTTTCTGGTCTTCATCCTCTTAGCAGTTATATTGAGCTGTACTGTCTGGTCTTAATCCTCTTAGCTGTTGTATTGAGCTGTACTGTATTGTACCCATTCTGCAATGTGTTAATACATTTTTCAATCAATCAATCAATCAATCAATCAATCAGACAAATGTATAGAAAAGCTTTTATTGTAACATTCTTTTATATAACAAATAATTATATTATTGTTTAAGACAATGTTTTAGCCCTATGCTTGACTATTATTTTAGGCATGGCACAACAAATACAATAATAAATAATAATAAAATGAATAAATCAAATATTAAATAAATAAATAGGCTACACTTCTCTCTTTTTGTGTTACGAATATGTTCACTGATATGAACATAGGCCTCTTTACTTACTTAAAGGGGACATGTACTATAAATGTCATTTTTCAGTCTCTAGCATTGTATTATAGTAATAGGAGTTCGTATCAATGTGTTTTAGTGTCTAAATACCATATTGGCGGATTGCTCTGATTCAGCTCAGATAATTTCCTTCTCCAGTAAATTAGGCCATCCTGATTTGAAGGCCTGAATGACGTTACTCAGGCTCTGGGTAGCAGACAGTGATGTGATTGGCTCTGTGGTTGTAGCTAATGCCCGCCCACAATCTACATAGACTGACTGTACACAGCGAGTGGAAAACCACTTCCTCATACTCTGCGTGCACTCTGGAGGGAGAGAGAGAGATGGAGAGCATTCAGGAGCACTTGGGGGGGGGGGGGGGGGGGACCTGCGGCGCGGAGGTCCGCGCGACACACACCTCCGAACGGGAGAGTGATAAGAAAAAAAGGAAGAGAGAGGGAGGAAGGGAGGGCCCCCCCCCAGCACACCGAGAGGCAGAGAAAAAAAGAACGGCCTCTCTCACTCACTCACTCACTCACTCTCACTCTCTCTCTCTCTCGCTCTCTCTCACTCTCCCACCCCCTCCCTCTCTCTCTCTCTCTGTCTACCAGTCGCAGACTGTGTGGACTGACTGTCACTCAAAGTGCTTATGGGCGGAGAGCTTTCATATAACTAACCTAACAGACTAACTTGTCTTGCTCAAGACTTGTTTATGAGTTTGCAATGCATGTCAGGTAGACTACAACAAAAACATTTCTGCCAATTACGTCACATCGCTTGCACCCACCTCTGCTGTTCTTACCACCAATCGGAAGCGCTTATTTGCTTTTTTACTTCCGGAAAGTCCGCCATTGCCTCTACTCGAGACTTTTCCGAGACAGTACGTTAATTTAACTTTATTCTAGTCTAATGACACCTAGATTCATCAATAGCAATAGTAATATATATGTAACGTTAATGCCACAAAACGAATGACTTTGTTAATCATAACGTTGATGCAGTAGCGCATACACTACTACTGTATAGTGCGTGATCGTGTTGGCTGTAACGAACATGAAACATTTTGCTTGTGTGTGTGTTGTGCAGTTTGTTTGACTGGAACCCCATGGTACGCTACTGAAACTGACCGATGTTTCCTTTTTATCGGCCACTGCCATGGGTAAATTTGATCTTATCGGCCGATAAGCCGATTGCAGTCAACAAGGCACATATCGGCTGATACCGATAGGCAACCGATATATCGGTGCACCCCTACCCACCGTGTGACAGCAAAGGCTTTATAGTGGAGGCCAGGCCCGTGCTCAGGATCAGGGAGCTGGTGTTTACAATAGAATACAAGCTAACTAACTAGCTAGCTAGTTCGTCGGTTAGTTAGAAACCCACCGTGTGACAGCAAAGGCTTTATAGTGGAGGGCAGGCCCCTGCTCAGGAACAGGCAGCTGGTATTTACAGACCAGTGTGTCGCTCTCCCAGGCAAAGATGGAGTCGTCACTGAAACAGCTGAGGATGGAATTACTGAGCGGCAGGAAGAACACCTGTAACAACAATAACAACAGCAACAGTTGAGAACACGTCAGGTCTGGTTGAAGCACGAGGAACACTGAGCTCCAGCAAACTTCTCATCCCATCAAATTAATATATATATACTGTATATATATATAGCGGCTCAGGAGGAGCAGTCGTCTGGTAATCGGAAGGTTCCCGGTTCGATTCCGGCTCCTCCCGGCAGCGTGTCGAAGTGTCCTTGAGCAAGACACTTAACCCCTAACTGCTCCCGATGAGCAGGTTGGCACCTTGCATGGTCGCTTCCGCTGTCTGTGTGTGAATGTGTGAGTGAATGTGAGGCACAAATTGTATATAAATGCAGAACATTAACCATACTGTATATATAAATGGCTGCATTTATATAGTGCTTTTATCCAAAGCGCTTTACAATTTGTTCCTCACATTTTACCCATTCACTCACACACATACAGTATATATATAGAACATTATATAACCACTGGACTATATATTTGTATATACAATCAAAACTTGTACTTCATACTTCTTCATACTTTTTTGCACATTACTGCCCAATTGCACAGCCCTGCTAAATATTCCATCCCACTGTATGGTTATAATTAGTGTATATACTTGACCACATTGTGCACAGTTGTACAGCCCTGGCCTATTTTTATTTTATAATTATATTATATTCTGTTGTGCTTCTATGTTCATTTAGTTTATTCCATTTTATTTTATTTCACCTTTACATTTTTTATTTTACCGTAATTGTCTGTCCGTCAATGTTGCACCAAAAACGACCAAATCCAATTCCTTGTATGTGAAAACTACTTGGCAACAAAGACCTTTCTGATACAGATTCTGATATATTGAAAGAAGATGTTAATATTAAATGCAGAGAAGCCAGAAGAAGAAGCTGGACGACCAGCTGATTAATCTGTGAGCCTCACAGGAACAAGTTTCAAGTTTGTTTTTATTTGTCACGTATAAAGTACATGTACATTACAGTGAAATGCTTGGTTCTGTATGAGCCTCCTGAGAATGTGCTTCATACAATAAAACATTTTAAGTAAAAAGTAAGTAAAAGTGGAATACATCGCAACACTATACAATACAAACTAAAGTACAACCTAAGTACAATGAAGTAAAAATGCAGACAACGAGGTACAAAAACATTAAAAAAAAAAAAAAAAAAAAAAAAAAAAAGGCAAGATGCAAAATGAGGTATGGATGTAGTGCACATATTTTTAATAAATAGATACAAATATGGTGTAGCTTTAAAGTGTTTAAAGTGTCTATAAGTGAGTGTTAAGGTGAGTGTTTGTTTAAAGTGAGTGTGTGCCTGTGGATGTGTGTGCAATGAGTGTAGATGGATGGGTTGATGTTACATAAGAGTCATTGAGCATCCTGATGGCCTGGGGATAGAAGCTCCCTTTGAGTCTCTCTGTGCCGGCCATGAGACTCCAGTAGCGCTTGCCTGGGGATAGAAGCTCCTTTTGAGTCTCTCTGTGCCGGCCATGAGACTCCGTTTGCGCTTTCCTGGGGATAGAAGCTCCTTTTGAGTCTCTCTGTACTGGCCATGACTCTGGTAGCGCTTGCCTGGGGATAGAAGCTCCTTCTGAGTCTCTCTGTACTGGCCATGAGACTCCAGTAGCGCTTGCCTGGGGATAGAAGCTCCTTCTGAGTCTCTCTGTACTGGCCATGAGACTCCAGTAGCGCTTGCCTGGGGATAGAAGCTCCTTCTGAGTCTCTCTGTACTGGCCATGAGACTCCAGTAGCACTTGCCTGGGGATAGAAGCTCCTTCTGAGTCTCTCTGTACTGGCCATGAGACTCCAGTAGCGCTTGCCTGGGGATAGAAGCTCCTTCTGAGTCTCACTGTACTGGCCATGACTCCAGTAGCGCTTGCCTGGGGATAGAAGCTCCTTCTGAGTCTCTCTGTACTGGCCATGAGACTCCAGTAGCGCTTGCCTGGGGATAGAAGCTCCTTCTGAGTCTCTCTGTACTGGCCATGACTCTGGTAGCGCTTGCCTGGGGATAGAAGCTCCTTCTGAGTCTCTCTGTACTGGCCATGACTCCGGTAGCGCTTGCCTGGGGATAGAAGCTCCTTCTGAGTCTCTCTGTACTGGCCATGAGACTCCAGTAGCGCTTGCCTGACCGCAGCAGTGCAAAGAGGGTTGTTTGGGTGACTAGAGAAAACATGTATGTAGTGTATGTTCCAGGAACAATGGACAAGGAAAGTGCTTAAGGCTAGAACCAGTGTGATGTTACTTCTAATGCGCTCTATAATAAGAGAGGAGGCGAGCTGCTAGAGACTAACCTCAGCCCGACTGAAACTCCATGAAAGAAGACTTGAATGAAAGCAACAAGGTCGAGCAGCTCTTTCACACACGGAGGGTCGGAGAACACAGCTGGAGAAGCCCAACGAGTCACTCCAAAAGGAGAATAAGGATTTGAGAGAAGTATTATGTCTGTGTGTGTGTACTAGTCCTTTGTCCTGTTTACTTGTAATATCATAAGTCTATAATATGTCGCATGGTCACAGTATAAGTATTTTGTGGACCCCAGGAAGAATAGCTACTGCAATGCTGTAACTAATTGGGATCCTAATAAACTAAACTCAAGAACATAGAAACAAAAAAAAAATGTATCCACTTTTTCTCCCAATTTTTTTCAATTTTTCTCCCATCCCAATTTCGTATTTCCAATTCTTCCCTCTCCTGTCTTGAACGTTGCTAGACTATGCCTCCCACTGGTCGGCTGTAGTGAGGATAGAAGCCTTGCATCACGTGTCCCCTCCGGTACACGAGGAGGCAGCCTGTCGCATCTTTTCACCGCAGCAGCTCGAACTCTCAGTGGCGAGGAGTAACGCGTGGGAGGCTCACGCTGCCCCCGATACTTCCTGTTTCCGCCACACCGGCGTCACCCAACCGACCTGTAGGAGTCGCTGTCCACAACGTTCAATCCCCACCCACCGGCTTTCCCACCCTCTAACACTGCCAATTGTGTTAGTATGACGGCCGGCCAAGCCGGTAGCAACGCCGAGAGCTGGGCTTGATACCAGCATATCCCGCGTTAGTGGCGAGCGCCTTGCCCACTGTGCCACTCAGCCGCCTACTAAATATTATTTAAAGATGATACTGAATTCAAGAAGGAGCGCTGTTTCTAGTCTTCCCACTCCTCAAACAGTTCACAACTTGTGGCTCACATTCACCAAATCACTCAGGAAGGCAGCCACACTGACAGAGAAGGCAGGAAGGCAGCCACACTGACAGAGAAGGCAGCCACACTGACAGAGAAGGCAGGAAGGCAGCCACACTGACAGAGAAGGCAGCCACACTGACAGAGAAGGCAGGAAGGCAGCCACACTGACAGAGAAGGCAGCCACACTGACAGAGAAGGCAGGAAGGCAGCCACACTGACAGAGAAGGCAGCCACACTGACAGAGAAGGCAGGAAGGCAGCCACACTGACAGAGAAGGCAGCCATACTGACAGAGAAGGCAGGAAGGCAGCCACACTGACAGAGAAGGCAGGAAGGCAGCCACACTGACAGAGAAGGCAGGAAGGCAGCCACACTGACAGAGAAGGCAGGAAGGCAGCCACACTGACAGAGAAGGCAGGAAGGCAGCCACACTGACAGAGAAGGCACTGTAGGGCTGTCTTAAATACTTCGAAGCTTCAAAGCTCCGTTCGATGGGCATGGGATTCGAATGGGAAAATAAAATTCGATTTTTTATTTTTTTTTGCAAAATCAACTCTCTTTGTTAACTACAACAAGCAATGCCGTTTGTTATTTAAGATGAGGTCGGACTCGGCACTGACAGATTTGTGTTCATTGTGCTGCTTTTATAAAGCCTCAAATGACGGCTTACAATATTTCATGAAAGCAAAGTGTTTCGTTTGTCTAAGATTTAAAAAGGTTTAAACTTTACAGCACTGACAATTCTCTATAGTATTTTTTATAGTGTCTAGGGCTGACCTTCGAATTTTTGGCAATCGAAGCTTCGGGGCCGAGCTTCGATTTTAATTCGAAGCTTCGAATTTAAAAAAAATTATTAATTAAAAATCTTTTTATATAATTTTTTTTTTTTTTTTATCTTATGTTGTGGGACTTGTACAGCACTTTGGTGAACTTTGTTGTTTTTAAATGTGCTCTATAAATAAAGTGGATTGGATTAATGAAATAAGTAGCCCCTTTCGTGACTGTGACACAGCCAACACGGCTGTGTGATTTAATTCAAGGTGGATCGCTGTTGTCGTTTGAACAACTTCAGATTTAATGCGAACTACCAATCCCCCAAATCAAGAATGTTTAAGATGAATGAAGTAAGATTTTGATTATTTGAAATATGGCCTGTGTAGACTAAACTATGCACAGAATTATGTCAGTCTACAAGGTCCGGATTCTACATGGTCCGGCAATGTAGACCTTGTAGACTCCACTACAGACCAATTATCAGTGAATGTTCATGCATTTTTAAGAAGGGCTACTTCCACAAAAAAACAAAGAACTCACCAAAACATCTCAGTAGCACCTTATCTAAATGTTCTATTTCATATATGGAGATTCATATTTATTTATGTATTGCATGCATTTCTACATTTTATTTCCTATTTTGTTTATTCATCCCAGTATCTTTCTTTCTTATGTGTGGAATTCTACAAGGCATTTACATTCACATTTACATTTAGTCATTTAGCTGATGCTTTTATCCAAAGCGACTTACATGTTCTGTGTGCTTACCCTCTGTTCTGTGTGCTTACCCTCTGTTCTGCGTGCTTACCCTCTGTTCTGTGTGCTTACCCTCTGTGTGCTTACCCTCTGTTCTGTGTGCTTACCCTCTGTTCTGTGTGCTTACCCTCTGTTCTGTGTGCTTACCCCTCTGTTCTGTGTGCTTACCCTCTGTTCTGTGTGCTTACCCTCTGTTCTGTGTGCTTACCCTCTGTTCTGTGTGCTTACCCCTCTGTTCTGTGTGCTTACCCTCTGTTCTGTGTGCTTACCCTCTGTTCTGTGTGCTTACCCTCTGTTCTGTGTGCTTACCCTCTGTTCTGTGTGCTTACCCTCTGTCTGCTTACCCTCTGTTCTGTGTGCTTACCCTCTGTTCTGTGTGCTTACCCTCTGTCTGCTTACCCTCTGTTCTGTGTGCTTACCCTCTGTTCTGTGTGCTTACCCTCTGTCTGCTTACCCTCTGTTCTGTCTGCTTACCCTCTGTTCTGTGTGCTTACCCTCTGTTCTGCGTGCTTACCCTCTGTTCTGCGTGCTTACCCTCTGTTCTGTGTGCTTACCCTCTGTTCTGTGTGCTTACCCTCTGTTCTGTGTGCTTACCCTCTGTTCTGTGTGCTTACCCTCTGTTCTGTGTGCTTACCCTCTGTCTGCTTACCCTCTGTTCTGTGTGCTTACCCTCTGTTCTGCGTGCTTACCCGTCTGTTCTGTGTGCTTACCCTCTGTTCTGTGTGCTTACCCTCTGTTCTGTGTGCTTACCCCTCTGTTCTGCGTGCTTACCCTCTGTTCTGTGTGCTTACCCTCTGTTCTGTGTGCTTACCCTCTGTTCTGTGTGCTTACCCTCTGTCTGCTTACCCTCTGTTCTGTGTGCTTACCCTCTGTTCTGTGTGCTTACCCTCTGTCTGCTTACCCTCTGTTCTGTGTGCTTACCCTCTGTTCTGTGTGCTTACCCTCTGTTCTGTGTGCTTACCCTCTGTTCTGTGTGCTTACCCTCTGTTCTGTGTGCTTACCCCTCTGTTCTGTGTGCTTACCCTCTGTTCTGTGTGCTTACCCTCTGTTCTGTGTGCTTACCCTCTGTTCTGTGTGCTTACCCCTCTGTTCTGTGTGCTTACCCTCTGTTCTGTGTGCTTACCCTCTGTTCTGTGTGCTTACCCTCTGTTCTGTGTGCTTACCCTCTGTTCTGTGTGCTTACCCTCTGTCTGCTTACCCTCTGTTCTGTGTGCTTACCCTCTGTTCTGTGTGCTTACCCTCTGTCTGCTTACCCTCTGTTCTGTCTGCTTACCCTCTGTTCTGTGTGCTTACCCTCTGTTCTGCGTGCTTACCCTCTGTTCTGCGTGCTTACCCCTCTGTTCTGTGTGCTTACCCGTCTGTTCTGTGTGCTTACCCTCTGTTCTGTGTGCTTACCCTCTGTTCTGTGTGCTTACCCCTCTGTTCTGTGTGCTTACCCTCTGTTCTGTGTGCTTACCCTCTGTTCTGTGTGCTTACCCTCTGTTCTGTGTGCTTACCCTCTGTTCTGTGTGCTTACCCTCTGTCTGCTTACCCTCTGTTCTGTGTGCTTACCCTCTGTCTGCTTACCCTCTGTTCTGTGTGCTTACCCTCTGTTCTGTGTGCTTGCCCTCTGTTCTGCGTGCTTACCCTCTGTTCTGTGTGCTTACCCTCTGTTCTGTGTGCTTACCCTCTGTTCTGTATGCTTACCCTCTGTTCTGTATGCTTACCCTCTGTTCTGCGTGCTTACCCTCTGTTCTGTGTGCTTACCCTCTGTTCTGTCTGCTTACCCTCTGTTCTGTGTGCTTACCCTCTGTTCTGTGTGCTTACCCTCTGTTCTGTGTGCTTACCCTCTGTTCTGTGTGCTTACCCTCTGTTCTGTGTGCTTACCCTCTGTTCTGTGTGCTTACCCTCTGTTCTGTATGCTTACCCTCTGTTCTGTATGCTTACCCTCTGTTCTGTGTGCTTACCCTCTGTTCTGTGTGCTTACCCTCTGTTCTGCGTGCTTACCCCTCTGTTCTGTGTGCTTACCCCTCTGTTCTGTGTGCTTACCCTCTGTCCTGCATGCTTACCCTCTGTTCTGTGTGCTTACCCTCTGTTCTGTGTGCTTACCCTCTGTTCTGTGTGCTTACCCTCTGTTCTGTATGCTTACCCTCTGTTCTGTGTGCTTACCCTCTGTTCTGTATGCTTACCCTCTGTTCTGTGTGCTTACCCTCTGTTCTGTGTGCTTACCCTCTGTTCTGTGTGCTTACCCTCTGTGTGCTTACCCTCTGTTCTGTGTGCTTACCCTCTGTATGCCGACAGACTGCCTGATGTTCAGCTTCCTCTTCCTCTGGAAGGTGTCCAGGTCCCAGAGCTGGGCCGTGTCTGAGGAGGTGCTGATGGCGTAGCGGCCGGAGCTGTGCACAGAGATGGACGACACGGCTCCCTCGTGGCCTCGCATCCAGCTCACCAGCTGCTTGGTGTCTGGGAGAGAAACACACGTTAACGACGTGGTAGTGTAGAGAGGTCCGAGGACTCGCCTGCCACCGCAGAGACCCCGGTTCAACCTCCGGCTACCTCGTCCTTACCAACGCAACGGGTCGTGTTCGCAGGGGTAGAAGAAGCCGGTATGAGTCCTGGGTGTTGCAATAGCGACTCCTACTTGTCGGTCGGGCGCCTGTTCAGCAGGGAGGGGATCTGGGGGAGATAACGTGTACCTCTGTGTGTGCGTTACGCTCTCCCAGTGAAACTCCTCGCTGTCAGGTGAAAAGAAGGGACTGGCGACTCCACATGTATCGGAGGAGGCATGTGGTAGTCTACACCCTCCCCAGATCGATAGCGGAGGCATGTGGTAGTCTACACCCTCCCCAGATAGATAGCGGAGGCATGTGGTAGTCTACACCCTCCCCAGATCGATAGCGGAGGCATGTGGTAGTCTACACACTCCCCAGATCGATAGCGGAGGCATGTGGTAGTCTACACACTCCCCAGATCAATAGAGGAGGCATGTGGTAGTCTACACACTCCCCAGATCGATAGAGGAGGCATGTGGTAGTCGACACACTCCCCAGACTGACAGAGGAGGCATGTGGTAGTCTACACACTCCCCAGACCGACAGAAGAGGCATGTGGTAGTCTACACCCTCCCCAGACCGACAGAGGAGGCATGTGGTAGTCTACACCCTCTCCAGACCCACGGAGGAGGCATGTGGTAGTCTACACCCTCTCCAGACCCACGGAGGAGGCATGTGGTAGTCTACACACTCCCCAGGCAGACAGAGGAGGCATGTGGTAGTCTACACCCTCCCCAGACCAACAGCAACAACCAGGAGGGAATCGACTAAATTGGGGGATGGGAGGAAAGGTTAGAAGAAATGAATTAATCTGAACATGTTGTGACCTGTGTATTTAACACGTGGAGAAATAAATAAATAAAAATTTTGACATTTTCGTTTTCTAAGCAGATATATACTCTGAACAATATTTTGCCGAACCACTGCTGCCTGGGTGCAGTGATTTGCTTTTTGAAAAACAGGGCTTTTGAGGTGATGAAATCATCTAACTCCAGGGTAGATGGCAAATAAGCGAATTTCCCAAAAAGTTGGCGTGTTCCTTTAACCACCAGTATCAGGCCCCTAAGTATCAGGCCCCAAAGAATTAGGCCCCTAAGAATTAGGCCCCTAAGTCACATTCAACCAAGACATGCAGGTCAAGTTCAAGTTGTATTTGTCACATATAAGGTACATGTACATTATAGTGAAATCCTTGGTTCTGTGATTGTGCTTCATACAGTAAAAGAGTTAAATAAAGAATATTGACCTAAAAACATACATAAAATTTACCAAATGCAAAAAAAAACGAAATGCTAAAATAAGGTAGAGGAGGTAGTGCAAATTTGTAAGAATAAATAGATAAAATATGGTGCAATGTTTAAAAGAGTTATGTTAGAGGCGGTCAGGTGGCGTAGCGGAGATTGCGTTCGTCACCAACACCGGAGACGCTGGATTCGCCTGTTCGAATCCAGCTCACAGCTCTGGCGTTGTCACCAGCTTGGCTGGCCGTTCACACTAATACAATTGGCAGTATTAGAGGGTGGGAAAGCTGGCGGGGTGGGTCCGGGTCGTTGTAAACAGCGACTCCTACAGTTTGGTCGGAGAGAGAGAGAGAGAGAGAGAGAGAGAGAGAGAGAGAGAGAGAGAGAGAGAGAGAGAGAGAGAGAGAGAATACTAGCAGACTTGGTTGAATGTGACCTTAGGGGCCTGATACTGAACTGCATTCTGTTTTCACTTCAGTCTGAAGTGCTTCCAGTCTGACTGACTTCAGGTGTGATTGTTCCGGTCTACAGACCTGATACAAGTAGACTCTGCCTGGTAAGGGTGCTGATTGGCCTGGTTGAAGTTCCAACCAGAGAAGGCACCAATCCAACCAGAGAAGGCACCAATCAGGGCAGCAGAAACTGGTTCTGACTCACACAATACTTCAAAAGAAGGCGGGACTAGCAGCTTGTGATGTGAGGACTGAATCCAGACAGGTCTTCTGGTTAAAGGAACACGCCAACTTTTTGGGAAAATAGCTTATTTGCCATCTACCCTGGAGTTAGATGATTTCATCACCTCAAAAGCCCAGTTTTTCCAAAAGCAACAAGGCTTTTGAGGTGATGAAATCACTGCGCCCAGGCAGCAGTGGTTCGGCAAAAAATTGAGTATATATCTGCTTAGAAAACGAAAACGAAAATGTCTAATTCTATTTTATTTTTTTCACGTGGTAAATACACAGGTCACAACATGTTTACAGGAACGTTTTTGGAGTTGTATTTGGAGTGTATTTCGTGACTGTTGGGAACTAGGCTACACTGGCACACATACTTCCAGTGAATGACGCTAAGCTAGGCTAACGGTGCGGCTGATCCCTAAGCCTAATGCATGCACAGAGAAGAAAATGGTATCTGCTTGTCTAACTCCAGGGTAGATGGCAAATAAGCGAATTTCCCAAAAAGTTGGCGTGTTCCTTTAACCTATCCTTGGCACTTGATATTCTGATTGTTGTGATAGGACTAGAATATGATCCTACCTTTGTCAAAGCATTTGATGGAGTAGTCGGCCAGGGCTACCAGGAACTCTGTGGTCCTGCGGAGGTTGAAGGCCAGAGCAGTGCAAGCCTGCCCCGTTTTCTGCACCAGGCGAAACCTGCAGTGGAACAGTGGTACAGTCAGTGGTACAAAACAAGAAGCAGGTTCACCCACGCCGGGGTGTCATTGGGGTTTCACACACTAGCACCACAGAACGTTTCATTAGGCCAACGATAACAATAGGTTTCATTATTCAAAGTCGAGTTCAAGTTCTGTTTTATTTGTCATTGCTTTGTCATTACTACATTCATTGCACACACATCCACATGCACACACTCACTTTAAACACGCACCTTTAACATTCACTTTAAACACTTTTTTTGCATTTGAAAAAGTTTGCATTTTGTACTTCACAGTGTTTCCCACAGGATTTTCAGAGACTAGGGGGGGTGAATCTCCGACCCTCTAGGGGGGTGCAGGGGCATGCCCCCCCCGGATTTTTTTTTTGTTTGTACATTTTAAAGTTAAATGCATCAATCTGGTGTGTTCTGAAGGATCAGATTAAACCGAATATATATATTTATTTATATATATATATTTAATTGTATTTGTATATCCCCTGATATCCCTTGTATATTCCTTGTACAATATGCATTGAATATCCCTTCTAGTCTACTGAACATCCCATAATAGTCTCCATTCTACCATTGGACGAGACCTTGGTGCCAGGTCGCCATACCCCTCAGACCAGGTTCAATCGTACCGCTCAACATGTATGGACAAGTCCTAGTTCCGCGTAGGAATATGTCTACCGCACCACTAATGGTACTATTTGTTCATAGTGCGTATATATACTGCGCTATTAAAGTAGAGCTTTCTTTTAGTCCAGTTCCTTACCCTCCAACAGAGTGACAGACGCAAAAGCCTCCCCGCGAACCACGTGTGGGCAGTAAGGCCAATTCGGCCCAGTATCGGCATTGAGACATCGTGTATATTAATATTTGAATAGTCATATTTGGCACTATATCGTCGAGTTGGACGTATTCTATTAAGCTAATAATAGTCTATTCATATGTAGTGCCTCGTGCGGTAAGAGTTCTATAGTAATCAGCACCCCCATCGTTTCGGGCATCAGCTGGACGCTTATCCAGGGTGGTTGACCCCACGTGAAGCTGCACCCGAGGAGCTCCAGGCCAAAGAGCGAGTGGACCTGTATATTGGATTATTCTACCGACGACGGCTAGCCTTCCCCGGCTTGGATTATGCTTTGAGTACTTTGATTATTCTATGGATAAAGGCCAACACTGCGGTGTGTTGGAAATACCCCCCCCGGAGAGGACGACAGGTGAGAAGACGCTCTACACGACGAGGTCGCCTCACGTCTCTCCATCGTGGACCGGAGGACGCCGGCCACAGAGAGTCCAACTGCTTTCATCTGTGGATCGAGGATCGCTGGGCACCGGGTCGCACGACTGTGGGCTCTCCCAGGATACCCTCGGCCAGACGGGATACAGCCAGACTCTACCCCCCCCCTCCAGCTGTCCTACAAGCAGTCGGAACCTTCCCCTAGTGTATCCAGCTATATAATCATTCAAGTATCATTGCTATTGTTCCCTAAATATTCCAGGTTGTATATTTGCTTCCTGCGCAATCAGAGATTGGACATTCGATATTGATCTACCTACGAATACTCATTTGCCATAAAAGTGCATACTATTTCAAATCATAAATGTAATTAAGTGATCGTTGTACATACCTTTTGCTATGTATTATTATTAAACGCAGACTTTCGACTTGGTACATTTGTGTTGGATCCGTTTCATCAGGTGGGAGTGTTTATCATAATTATTTATACCTAGTACTGGGTGGCCAGAGTCTAAAGTACAAGAGGTAGTGGTAGTAAGTATCATATCTAACAATACAGTCAGGGAATTGTACCCCTCAGTTACAATTGGTCCTTCGAGCCGGAGGGTAATCAGTGTAATATTAATATAGTGTTATTAATATTAAAATGGCCTATGATGAACACTCCACGAAACGATCCTCCTAACCAACAACGCCCGCGGCGCAAACGACAGCTCCCTCAGTACCTAGAGGCTTACGCTGTCAGTCAACAACCTAGTCTTCTACCAACAGTAAACGCGGTAAAACTAGAAAGTAAAATTATGTCTAACCCTAACAACCAGGCTACCCCGACCATAGAGGCCCCTATGGGTTCTAACGTAACTGACCCAGCTCACGGTGGGGACCAGGGGGAACCAGACATGACTTTACACCCCGCCAATACCAAAGAAGTAGTCCCCGACGAGTCCCGGGAGGAAGACAACACTACCGAGAGAGAACTCGGCACGGAAGAAGATGAGGAGAGCACCGTGGAGATAGAGCTCCAAGACTCCGCACGGAGTACCCCAAGGGACGGCTCCCCTATACAACCGTCTTCTCCCAGCGAGGCAGAGAGGACACTACAGCAGGCATTCCTCGTCAGCCTGAAAGCCTCTACTGAACGCGATAGACTCCAGGGTGAACGCGATCGATTGCAGATACAGCAACGGAGCGAAGAAGAGCACATACGCCTGGAAATAAGACGCATTCAGATGGAAGAGAATATGGCAAGAGACCGGGCCGACGCCCAGCGCGCCGCCACCGGTGCCCAGAGAGAATCGGATCTCACCAAGCGCGAAGCCGAGCGCGACAGAGCACAAGCGCAACTAATAGAACAGCTGATCAGAAGGACAACACCCCCTCCCTCCACCAGAGGCTCCAGGAACTCGTCTAGACATCACTCCAGGGCGGCATCCCCTAGCCGAGTAAGCGACCCTGAACTTGACCAACAGACGAGGTTTATACCCCCCGCAGACCCCCTTCCCCAACCGGTCCAAGCGAGACCCAGCCACCGGGAAGGAGCAGCATACACTGCGGAGAGGCTAAATCAGAGACTACAAGCCCTGGATGACCTAACGGAAGACGAAGAGGAAGAGGAGGAGAACCACGCCCGACGACAGCACAGTACTCTACCGGACCAGGAGGTCCAGTACAGCCCAGGCTATACCCCCGCGGAGCTGCGCTACAGACCCCCGACGCTATTCACGGGTGAGCACGACGCACGACCCGCACCGAGGAACAGCACCTGGACCAGCGGGCCATGGTACACAGCCGGTACCAGCCCACGCCAAGGAGCAGGAGGAGACTCGCCTAGGAGGCCTCTCCCCCAACGCTCGCCGATGTATCAACAATCCGCGTCATACATTGGCACACCTATGGTACCAGACTTCACCCAGGAGAACCGGGCCCAGTATACGGAGCTCTGCATGTGTCTGGAGACAATGTTGGTGGATGTCATTGATGAACGCCATAAATACGCGATACTACTGAAGCATTTAAAGGTACCCCGCGCGCACAACATAGCGCTCGCCTACGCCACTTCCACGACCCCATACACCGCAGCGCTGGTAGCGTTGGACCAGAGATATGGACGTATATGGGATTACGTGATCCAGGAGATCAGGCACATCGACCGCCTACCCCCAGCAACAGACAATCGAGCACTGGACGACCTGTCCATCAGAGTGCAGTCCCTGGTAGGGATGCTGGGAGCGCAGAGGGAAAAGGGTAGGCATGAACTATACGCCAACTCAAATGTAGAGAGGATCTTGGAGAAGCTACCGCCCGCCCGACAGGAGCGCTTTAGGCGGCAGAGAGACCACCGAGACCCTAATGGCCCCGAACCGAACCTCCTCGATCTAGCCGACTTCCTGGCGAGAGAAGTCAGCAGCTTACGGCTAGATACATTCGGACGGAGCACCCCTGGCTCCAGAGAAGGAACCAGGAGACTAAATGATGGAAGAAGATCGGTGACTGTCATGCACCAATCGGAGTCAGTGCCAAGCAGTAGGAGCCACAGTACCCCCTCAAGAAAGGAGAAGTGGAAGATAGTGTGCCCCTACTGTGAGAAAGAACACTGGCTGTCACAATGTGACTCATTCCCCAAGATGAATGCGGAGGAAGCGAGTCAATGGATAAAGTCCAACAGACGCTGTTTTCGCTGTGCGCGATCACACATGGCAGCCGAATGCCGCTTAAAGAAAAAGTGCAGTCGGTGCGATGGAGCCCATCTGGACATACTCCACGACAGTAACAGACGGCGGCCTCCACCCGCACCATCAAGCAGCAAAGCAAGCGTCATGTACATCGACCCCGCCAGCAGCAGCGGAGCCAGAGTGCTCTTAAAGGTAGTCCGTGTGACATTGAGCTACCAGAATAAAGTCATGGACACTTACGCCGTCCTTGATGACGGGTCAGAGAAGACCCTTCTGCTCGCGTCCGCTGCGGCCCAGCTAGGGCTGCGGGGGAGCGAAAACCAAATGACAATTCGGACAATAAGAAGAGATTTGAAAACGATAAAGGGCGAGAACGTCTCATTCTCTATCGCAGCAAGCGGCCAGCCCGAGCGACGGTACAGGATTACAGACGCTTTCACCAGCCAAGAAATAGGACTCTCGCGGTACACATACCCCGTAGCCAAGCTGATGGAGAAATATGTACATCTACGCAAGCTACCGATCCCACTCATAGACGGTGCTACCCCGACACTGTTGATAGGCTCCGACCATGCAGACCTCATTGTCCCGATAGACCGGGTTCATACCGGACCCAGAGGCTGTCCTGCAGCAGTCGAGACCCGCCTAGGATGGACTCTCCAAGGCCCACTCGCCAAATCTCTCAACCGAACCACAGCCACTAGCTGTCTCCACTCCCGAGTCACAGAGGGAGACACCGCACTCCTGCAGCATGTAGAGAGGCTATGGACCGTAGAACAAATGCCCTTTAAGAACGAAAAGAAAGACATTCGCTCTAAAGACGACATCTACGCCATTAACCTCCTCGAGACGGGAACAAAGAGAGTCCCAGTCAGCGGCGTGTTGAGATACGCCACGCCACTCCTGCGGCGGGAAGGGATGCCTACCTTTCACGCAAAGAAAGACGCCACAGAGCGGTACCTACTAAACACAGAGCGGCGCTTAGCCAAGGACCCCGCCCAAGAAAGTGTATACCGCGCCGAGATTGAGAAGCTCATCACAGCGGGACACGTCACAAAGATTGACATTAAAGAGGCCGACCAGACGACTGAATCGTGGTACGTGCCCCACCACAAGGTTCATCACAACGGCAAAGACCGCATCGTGTTTAACTGCAGCTACCAGATCGGATCCCAAAATCTGAATAAAGAGCTATTGCCCGGTCCTACACTCGGCCCCTCCCTACTAGGCGTACTACTCCGCTTCCGCCAGGACAAGGTGGCTATCAGCGGGGATATCAAAGGGATGTTCCTGCAGGTGAGATTAGTAGAGGGGGACAAGCCCCTGTTGCGGTTCCTATGGAGAGAGAGGCCAGGAGATGAGCACCCAGCCATCTACCAATGGGAAGTCCTCCCTTTCGGAACTACATGCAGCCCATGCTGTGCTACATTTGCACTACAGAGACATGTCGCAGAGGACCCAGCAGCGGACGAAGAGGTCCGACACAGTGTGAAGAACAGCTTCTACGTAGATAACTGTCTACAAAGCGTTTCGACCCAGGAAGAAGCCGAGGCTCTCCTACATAAACTCCGCGCCTCTCTGATCAAAGGCGGCTTTGATCTCAGGCAGTGGGCCAGCAGCGATCCGCACGTACTGCGCAGCCTCTCCTCCGAGGACAAGGCAGCGAGCAGCGAGACCTGGATGGCCACAATCCCAGGAGAAGCCCAAGAGATGACACTAGGACTAGTGTGGCGCTTCAAAACAGATTCGCTCCACTATAGACACAAACCCCTGACCACGGAGCAGGGAAGGTCGACGGCAATACCGACCACCAGACGGAGTGTGTACAGAACACTCGCCCGACAATATGACCCGTTAGGATGTATACTACCGTACACCACCAGGGCAAAGATGATTGTACGAGCATTGTGGGACAAGGACCAGGGCTGGGACGACCCCATTCCCGCACACCTTGCATCCACCTGGAGAGAGTGGGAGATGGAACTCCACTCACTCCCAGGCATTAATATACGCCGAAGCTACTTCCCACCCACGGTGAGGCCAGAGACATGTAAAATGGATTTACACGTCTTCAGTGACGCCTCCGAGGTCGCCTACGGATCAGTAGCCTACTTGCGGGCCCAAGAAGAGGGGGGAGAGATCTACACAGCATTCATCCTCGCCCGCTCGAGAATAGCCCCACGCAAGCAACAGTCTATCCCACGTCTAGAGCTCTGCGCAGCCCTCGCAGGAGCGCATCTAGCCACGCTCATCCAACGTGAGCTCACCATTCCGGTGCATAGAACAATCCTGTGGTCAGATTCCACAACAGTACTCGCCTGGATCAAATCGGATTCATGCAAATACAAAGTCTTCGTGGGAGTCAGAGTCACTGAGATTCAAGAGTTAACCGGAGAGTTAACCGGAGAAGCAAACTGGCGCTATGTTGATACAAAACACAACCCAGCTGACGTCATCACCCGGGGAATGTCCCTAGATGACTTAACCCGTCATAACATCTACAGTGACGGACCAGCATTCCTCAAGCTCCCGGAAGGAGATTGGCCCACGCCCACCCCGAGGGAAGCAAGTGACGAGGAGGCTGAGAATAAGAAACCCATGTTCTGTGGATTGAGCACTGTTGTCTCCGCAGACCCCAACATAGACGATTGCATTACCATAGAGAGTGCGCAGCAACGGACATTCCTGCGGCACCACCCAGAGATTAAGTCCCCCGCTGATATGTCAGCAGCTGACTACGAGGAAGCAGAACTGCTTCTACTGCAACGAGCCCAGAGAGACTCGTTCCCCGATGAACTAGACTGTCTACAGGGAGGAAAGCCCGTCCCATCAGACAGCAGATTGATTCATCTGGCCCCCGAGAGTGACACACATACCCTCATCAGAGTGGGTGGTCGCCTGCGGAGAGCCCCCAATTTACCGGATGACATTAAGTACCCGATCGTATTGAACAGCCGACACAAGGTCACAGAGCTGATTATAAGGAAATACGACGAGGATGTACACCACGCAGGAGCAGAGAGAGTCTTCGCGGAAATCAGACGTCGTTACTGGATACTTCAAGGAAGAGAGGCGGTGCGACGCTTCCAGCGAACCTGTCTAGACTGCCGAAAGTGGCGCGCGCAGCCCAGCATACCACGGATGGCTGACCTACCTCCATGTCGCCTCCGACTCGGCGACAAGCCATTCCACTCAACAGGCATGGACTGTTTTGGCCCGCTGCACATAAAGAAAGGAAGAGGCACCGAGAAGCGGTGGGGTATTGTATTCAAATGCATGACCACCAGAGCGATACATATCGAGCTCCTTCCGACCATGAGCGCAGACTCATTCCTTATGGCCTTCCGAAGATTCACATCACGGAAAGGAAAACCGTCTACATTATTGTCCGATCACGGGACAAACTTCAAAGGCGGAGAAAGAGAGCTGAGGGAGAGCTTCCAAGCTATGGGCCCAGAACTTAAGACCCACCTCGCTCCAGCCCAGATTGACTTCCAATTCAACCCCCCAAACGCACCCCACTTCGGTGGAACTTGGGAACGAGAAGTACGTTCTATAAAGACAGCCCTGTACGCAGTACTTGGGGCCCAGACTGTGGCGGAAGAAGTCCTAATGACAGTCCTCACGGAGATTGAGGGAGTATTGAACTCAAAGCCCCTCGGTTACGTCTCCAGTGATGTAGCAGATGTCGACCCAGTCACCCCCAACACCCTCCTGATGGGGCGGCTAGATCCCGCGTTACCCCAGACAATGTACCGGCCTGAAGAAGCGAACGGCCGACGAATGTGGAGGTACAGCCAAGTATTAGCCGACAAGTTTTGGAGCAGTTTCCTACTGCACTACCTACCGTCTCTACAGACCCGCCAGAAGTGGGTAAAAGAGAGAGACAATTTGACGGAAGGAACAGTCGTCATGATTATTGACCAGTCACTACCCAGAGCTATGTGGCCGGCTGGCCGCGTAAGCAAAGTGATCACCGGTGCCGATGGCAAGGTCCGAGCAGCTGAAGTACTCGTCCAGGGGCGCATTTACACCCGTCCTGTGGCGAGGCTCATAGAACTGCCCCGACTCCCAGACACAATCGATGATGACCATGACCCTATGACTTTGTGAGTTGACTGACCCTTACAGCAAACCCTTGAGTGGTTGACAGTGAGGTTAATCTGTCTCTGCTTAACTAATTGGGTTGGGACCAATTAGGGGGCGGCTGTTCTGAAGGATCAGATTAAACCGAATATATATATTTATTTATATATATATATTTAATTGTATTTGTATATCCCCTGATATCCCTTGTATATTCCTTGTACAATATGCATTGAATATCCCTTCTAGTCTACTGAACATCCCATAATAGTCTCCATTCTACCATTGGACGAGACCTTGGTGCCAGGTCGCCATACCCCTCAGACCAGGTTCAATCGTACCGCTCAACATGTATGGACAAGTCCTAGTTCCTCGTAGGAATATGTCTACCGCACCACTAATGGTACTATTTGTTCATAGTGCGTATATATACTGCGCTATTAAAGTAGAGCTTTCTTTTAGTCCAGTTCCTTACCCTCCAACAGAGTGACAGACGCAAAAGCCTCCCCGCGAACCACGTGTGGGCAGTAAGGCCAATTCGGCCCAGTATCGGCATTGAGACATCGTGTATATTAATATTTGAATAGTCATATTTGGCACTATATCGTCGAGTTGGACGTATTCTATTAAGCTAATAATAGTCTATTCATATGTAGTGCCTCGTGCGGTAAGAGTTCTATAGTAATCAGCACCCCCATCGTTTCGGGCATCAGCTGGACGCTTATCCAGGGTGGTTGACCCCACGTGAAGCTGCACCCGAGGAGCTCCAGGCCAAAGAGCGAGTGGACCTGTATATTGGATTATTCTACCGACGACGGCTAGCCTTCCCCGGCTTGGATTATGCTTTGAGTACTTTGATTATTCTATGGATAAAGGCCAACACTGCGGTGTGTTGGAAATACCCCCCCCCGGAGAGGACGACAGGTGAGAAGACGCTCTACACGACGAGGTCGCCTCACGTCTCTCCATCGTGGACCGGAGGACGCCGGCCACAGAGAGTCCAACTGCTTTCATCTGTGGATCGAGGATCGCTGGGCACCGGGTCGCACGACTGTGGGCTCTCCCAGGATACCCTCGGCCAGACGGGATACAGCCAGACTCTACCCCCCCCCCTCCAGCTGTCCTACAAGCAGTCGGAACCTTCCCCTAGTGTATCCAGCTATATAATCATTCAAGTATCATTGCTATTGTTCCCTAAATATTCCAGGTTGTATATTTGCTTCCTGCGCAATCAGAGATTGGACATTCGATATTGATCTACCTACGAATACTCATTTGCCATAAAAGTGCATACTATTTCAAATCATAAATGTAATTAAGTGATCGTTGTACATACCTTTTGCTATGTATTATTATTAAACGCAGACTTTCGACTTGGTACATTTGTGTTGGATCCGTTTCATCAGGTGGGAGTGTTTATCATAATTATTTATACCTAGTACTGGGTGGCCAGAGTCTAAAGTACAAGAGGTAGTGGTAGTAAGTATCATATCTAACAATACAGTCAGGGAATTGTACCCCTCAGTTACATGGTGCACTTTGAGAGCAAAATAAAGAGGCTAGATCTATGATGAACTTTAAACAAAATCGACTAGACTAGTGCTTCCCAATCATCTCCTCGAAGCACCCCAGCCGTTCAATGTATTTGTTCAATTCCACCACCTGATTCAACTTAACTAGCCCTTTATTAGTTGAATCAAGGTGTGCTGGTGGTGGAATTGAACAAATACATGGAAAGGCTGGGGTGTCTCGAGGAGAGATTTGGGAACCACTGGACTACTAGAGCATACATTTGAGCCATCAAAGAAATGAAGCAAAAGTGGTTACCTGTGTTGAACTGGTTTATTTTTTTAGAAAATAAAAGAATATAGTAGATTACTATTACGACTACTACCACTGCCAATACTACCGATACATCCCTATTGGCAAACTTTATATTTAAAAAAAGGGTAAAAAAAATAAAGAAACAAACTTGTTTTTGGTTCATTATACAACTGTGGCAGGACTAATTAGCGGGCCGCCACAGTCTAGGTAATTAATGGGAATCAATGCTTCATTGTTTGCATTTTGTAGTGTTTGGACTTTATTCTTTTAACTTGTTTACTGTATGAAGTACAATCTCAGGAGGCTCATACAGAACTAAGCATTTCACTGTAATGTACCTTATATGTGACAAATAAAACAAAACTTGAAACTTGACCAGGTTCCAGTGTCTCAATACCGTCCCATTCTATAAATCAGGAACTGATCAGACGGTGTTGCTACGCTGGTACAAGTACAAATACCTACATTTGGGTACTTGCCGATACCAAGTACCGATATGAGTACTTATAATACCATTAGAGTTCTAACAATGACTTTGAAAACATGTTTTATTGACCTTCTTTATTGACCGATCTGACCGTCACAAATTAAATATACAACATGACGCTGTTGCTGACATTTTAATATTTACCGGTAATATAACAGCTTAACATTCAACGTTCCTGAACAAATATGGCACTTCCATAACGCCACGTCACCGTAATAAAGTGGTATCGGGCGTGGTTGTATCCGAGTAGTAAGTACGAGTACAGGAGCACAGTATTCAACAACACTATTACATGAACTGCCGTGTTGACGACGTGTGGCGGGCGGCTGACCACGACTCACCTGTTTCTGCTGATGTCAAAGACATAGATGTTGCCGTGGTGATCGCCAGCTAGGAAAGAATCTCCAGTGGTGTCAAAGGTCACGTGGAGGAAACGCACAGTCTTGAACTGGTGGGCGGGCACGGTGCGGACGACCGTCACCAAGATCCTGAGATAGACAGGAACAGGATATTGTCTGTAGTTTGGGATGCACTGATCCGATATTGATATCGGATATCGGCCCCGATATGACTAAAATAGCTGGATCGGGTATCAAAAAATATATATAAAAATTTATATAATAAATAATACAATATAATAAGAAATAAAATGAGAAATAACAATTCAGTATATTTATATCCATGTGTTAATTTGTTACATTTTGTTTCACTAAGTTAGGAAAGTAATGTTTTAAGACAAGCCTGATGTTGCCTTGCACAAAATAATGATCCCAGTCTCTTCCACACAGTGAGGCATACAGTTTATTAATTGAACAATGGGTATCAGATCGGTACTCGGTATCGGCCGATACCCAAAGCCCAGGTATCGGTATCGGGGCTGAAAAAGTCGGATCGGTGCATCCCTGTCTGTAGTGATTATAACGTGTGGACCACCGTCACCAAGATCCTGAGATAGACAGGAACAGGATATACTTCTGTGTGCGTTCAGTAGGAAGCTATCTGGCTGCACGTTAGCCTAGGCTACCCGTCACTGTCCGCTTCCATTCATTGTGCTAAGCTAGGCTAACATGCAGTCAGATAGCTTTCTACTGCTGAACGCACAGGGAGGAAACTGGTATCTATCTTCTTGTCTCTCTTTGGAGAAGACGGTAAGCTAATTTCCCAAAATGTTGGCGTGTTCCTTTAAGATCAAATTCTGAAAGGTGCACTATGTAGTTCAGTGAGTCAGAGAAGGGAATAATTTCTAAGGTATATTTTCATAACCAAATAAAGAAACTGTCCTCAGAGGAAAGTTGGATCCCTGGAAATACTGTTTGAAGCTAGAAAGATACCTGACAAGTTAGTTACTATTTCACTGATGTCGTTTATAAAGGCAGGGCCCGCAATTTTGTTAAACATATTCTAGGCTTACGTTTGGTTCACAGTGCCAAAGAGTTATTTTGTTTAAATTTATGATAAGATAAGAGAATAATTCTAAGAATTACAGTAAATGTCTTTTGCAGGCTCTGCAAACAAATCCCCCTCCTCCGAAACTGCATAGTGCAGCTTTAACCCTTTCACTACCACACTACAGAAGGTTAACCTTTCACTACCACACTACAGACTTAACCGTCTGTCGTGTGGCAGTAAAAGGGTTAACCTTTTGCATTGTCCCGGTGAAAGGGTTAACCATTTGGTAGTGTGGTAGTGAAAGGGTTAAGTGGCTCACGCCGCTCACCGCTCACCTAGTTCTCTTTTCTCATAAATAAATCAAAGCATCCAAATAATGTCTTGCAAAATAGCCTCTTTTTTCTTTTTCTTGCACAGTGTTCCTCTGAATGTTAAAATACTGTCTTGTTCAGTGTTCCTCTGAATGTTAAATACTGTCTTGTTCAGTGTTCCTCTGAATGTTAAATACTGTCTTGTTCAGTGTTCCTCTGAATGTTAAATACTGTCTTGTTCAGTGTTCCTCTGAATGTTAAATACTGTCTTGTTCAGTGTTCCTCTGAATGTTAAATACTGTCTTGTTCAGTGTTCCTCTGAATGTTAAATACTGTCTTGTTCAGTGTTCCTCTGAATGTTAAAATACTGTCTTGTTCAGTGTTCCTCTGAATGTTAAATACTGTCTTGTTCAGTGTTCCTCTGAATGTTAAAATACTGTCTTGTTCAGTGTTCCTCTGAATGTTAAATACGGTCTTGTTCAGTGTTCCTCTGAATGTTAAATACTGTCTTGTTCAGTGTTCCTCTGAATGTTAAAATACTGTCTTGTTCAGTGTTCCTCTGAATGTTAAAATACTGTCTTGTTCAGTGTTCCTCTGAATGTTAAATACTGTCTTGTTCAGTGTTCCTCTGAATGTTAAAATACTGTCTTGTTCAGTGTTCCTCTGAATGTTAAATACTGTCTTGTTCAGTGTTCCTCTGAATGTTAAAATACTGTCTTGTTCAGTGTTCCTTGAGGCTGGTCTGTTGGAAACTCGAGTGCACGTATGGGATATCCAGGTTTTCAAGGTAACATCTGAATGATAACCGACGTATAAGCTCGCCAGCTGCAACAGGTGGATTATAGAGTTGAAACCTTTACTGTTAACTAAGCTGTAAAAGTAAACATTGCAGGGTCAACAAGTAATATGTCAGAAAAAGTTGAAATAATTCTGCTAAAACTGTTTTGGAGTTAGTAACCACACAAAACAGCACTCTCTAACGCAGGTGCACACACTAAACAGCACTCTCTAAAGCAGGTGCACACACTAAACAGCACTCTCTAAAGCAGGTGCACACACTAAACAGCTCTCTCTATAGCAGGTGCACACACTAAACAGCTCTCTCTAAAGCAGGTGCACACTAAACAGCACTCTCTCTAAAGCAGGTGCACACACTAAACAGCACTCTCTCTAAAGCAGGTGCACACACTAAACAGCACTCTCTCTCTAAAGCAGGTGCACACACTAAACAGCACTCTCTCTCTAGCAGGTGAACACACTAAACAGCACTCTCTCTATAGCAGGTGCACACACTAAACAGCACTCTCTCTAAAGCAGGTGCACACACTAAACAGCACTCTCTCTAAAGCAGGTGCACACACTAAACAGCACTCTCTCTAGCAGGTGCACACACTAAACAGCACTCTCTCTACAGCAGGTGCACACACTAAAAAGCACTCTCTCTATAGCAGGTGCACACACTAAACAGCACTCTCTCTCTAGCAGGTGAACACACTAAACAGCACTCTCTCTATAGCAGGTGAACACACTAAACAGCACTCTCTCTAAAGCAGGTGCACACACAAAACAGCACTCTCTCTAAAGCAGGTGCACACACTAAACAGCACTCTCTCTAGAGCAGGTGCACACACTAAACAGCACTCTCTACAGCAGGTGCACACACTAAACAGCACTCTCTCTATAGCAGGTGCACACAAAACAACACTCTCCCATACGATACAAAACAGCACACAGAGCTTCTACTAACTCTTTCAAGCCACCTACCCTTTGCTCGGTGTTGGTTTCCGATGCCAGACCTTCCCTTCCTCCTTGTTTCCTATGTCTGTCACCTGCATTTTGAAAATCACTATGTGAAATGTTGAGGGATCAGCACTTCTCTACCGGATTACTGGGAGATCACGTTCTGTTGGCCAGCGCCTATCTCTCTCTAGGCAGCCAGCCTATCGTGTGGCGGAATGAACAGCGCCAAATTTTGAAAGAACATATTATTCGCTATATTTACCAAACCAAACTACTCCCAAGTACATCGACATGTGTTAAACATTCTGCATTAGTTAGGCAAAAGATATGTCAATTTCATTCAAACTCTTTCCCCCAAAACAACGCGAAAGTCCTCCTTCTGTTTGTTTGTTTGGGATTTTCACGGCGGTTTGTCGCCTCAGAGTGACGTCGCGTCATGTCCCGCAGGTAAACAGAGGCGTGTAGGAACTGTAGTTCGTCTGTAATTTCTCTAATAATTCCTCACCTGCATTTGGTAAATATAATCAATACACAAGTGGTTATATAGCTAAATAAATGACTGAACGGAATCGTCTTAAATGTATCAAGCAATAATGCAATAGTTTCGCAACATTTTCATAACGCCTCTTTTTGACAGGAAGTAGGCTAACAAATTAGACCTGTGTCAAGTTCCCAAGAATTGTCAAACGTGAAACTTCTTTCACAGTTTGTCTTACAAAATAAAAGTGCAAAAGTTTTTTTTGTATTTAACTGGTAATAGAACATTAATGTCACATCGTCTGAACATATTTGTGTTTGGTTCCTTAACCTCACAGCAGCAATTGTTATACAACAAAATAAGTTAGGCATCCAACCAGAGTGCAAATGTAACAGTAAAGTGCAGTATAGTAATATACAATGTACAGGTGATTAAACTGGGTATAAAATATAAAAATTAGTACTACTGAGTGTAGTGGTAATCAGATGTATGTACAGAGTTGTAATATATGTACAGTTATACAGGTATAGTCATACTGGTAGTAGTCATATTGGCCAGCTGCGTAACTAGTAAGAGTAGGTAAGGGATTTTATTTACAAATATCGTGTAAACTCAAGGCTCTGTTACCCAGACTGTACAAACTCTGAATTCTGTTGCCTTATTGGGTCTTATATATATATATATATATATATATATATATATATATATATATATATATATATATATATATATATATATATATATATATATATATATATATATATATATATATATATATATATATATATATATATATATATATTTTTTTTTTTTTTTTTTTTTTTATATTGTCTATATCTTTTTTTATATATACCGTGGGAATGTAATTTCAACTTTCTGTATTTGTTGCACAAATAGAAAATTGACACTAAAGTTGTCTTTGACTATACTCAATTTATACCTACCTACTGCCTTCACTGTCTACAACTGCCTTACACTGTAATCATAACTACCTACCTTAAACTATAGTCCACCCATATAACTCTGTATGATAGCATACAATAGTGCTGTATATACCATATTTATATTTATCATATATGTATCAATATCTGTCTGATGTGTATACTATTTGTATATACCTATTTCCTGAATATAATCCATATGATATAACTCTATGGTAGCATGTACAAAAATGCTGTATATACCATATATATATAATTTTTTTTTCATATATATATATTTATCCACATCTGTCTGTATATACCTGCATATAATCCTTTTTACATACAGGTAAATACTATATCTATATCTGTAGCTGTACATATTTTGTACCTACCCTATAGTTAAACCACTAGTATGACTTACATTTTACATGTTGTCATTTAGCTGACGCTTTTATCCAAAGCGACTTACAAGTTCTGTATGACAAGTCAGCAGGAAGGGCACAAATATATCAGTTGAGTAACAATGTTCATAAAAGTGTTGAGTGCTACAGTGTAGGTTAGTATATTAGGACAAGTGCATGATATTCGGGTTCTCTCTCTCTCTCTCTCTCTCTCTCTCTCTCTCTCTCTCTCTCTCTCTCTCCTCACTGACACAGATAGAAAGAGAGCACACACTCACTCACACACAGTACACTACAGTATATCTATCATAGTATTACTACACTACACATAATCTATCATAGTTTTACTAAAGTACACAGTATCTAACATAGTATTATTACAGTATTATTACTTACTACCATAGGGTCTTCAACTTGCATTGATCACATTTTCACAAACTCTGTGGAGATGTGTTCAAAAGTAGCATCTGTGCCAGTAGGCTTTAGTGATCATAACATCATTGCAGTAGCAAGGAAAACTAAGGTGCCAAAAGCTGAGCCTAAAGTTATATACAAGAGAATGTACAATCATTTCAATGAAAATGTGTTTGTTGAAGACTTGAATGAGATACAATGGGATAATGGGACTGAATGAACAAGTACAGAGAATGCCTTACAATTATTTATGAAACTGTTCTCATCCATCTGTGACTAGCACGCGGCACGCCCCTATGAGGAAACTAACGGTGAAAACAACTAAAGCCTCTTGATGTGGAGTTGATAAGCTGTATGAAAGAGAGGGATCAATTGAAAAAGGATGCTATTGCATCCGGTAGCTCGGATGATGGGCAGGCCTACCGTTTTCTGAGAAACAAAGTCACCAAAATGAATACACAGAAGAAAAAACAATACTATAAATCCAAGTTTGAAGAAATCAAAGGTGACAGCAAAAAGTTATGGAGAACCTTAAATGAGGTCATGGGAAAGAATAAAACGAATACGATGCCCTCGTTTAAGCAGCTGGTGGATTTATCACCAAACCTCAAGATATAGCTAATCATTTTAATGATAATTTTATTGATAAGGTGAAGATGATAAGGAATCAAATGTTGCCAGTGGATGGTAAGCTGTCTGAATCAATAATTAAGCAGCATATTATGCTTAAACAATTTTTTTATTTGATTTTATGGATATAAGTCTAGAGCAAATGGAAAAGCTTCTCTTGTCCATAGTGTGATAAACCTTGTGGTCATGATAACTTAGATGGTAACCTATTAGTATCCTGCCAGTTTAATTCTATGTACAGCTTTAACACAATTAACAGATGCCTGGCTACAACAAATTGACAGGAAGCAAATGGTGGGCACTGTACTACTGGATTTCAGTGCAGCTTTTGACCTCATAGATCATGAGTTGCTGCTCATCAAACTAACTGCATATGGATTCAGAACTGCAGCTGTTAACTGGATAAAAAGCTATCTATGTAATAGACAGCAATGTGTTGTGTTTTAATGGTACCCTGTCCAACTTTAAATCACTAGTGTGGAATTCCACAAATTATTTGCCATGTGTATTAGAAAATACAATGTATTTTTTTGTAGTTTCATTTAGCCTACAGTGCTACTGCCTACACAGTAATGTTACTGACTGTACAGGGCTCTCCAAGCCCTCTCAAAGCAGGAAATGGTTGGATAGGAAATGGTGTTCTCTGATTGGTGTAACAAAAATCATTCAAGCCCCATTCAAATGAATGAGTGAGTCTAAGCCTCACAGGTGTGCACTTAGACCAGTTACTGTCCAATCAAAGGTGCTATTTCGCTGCCATTCACTTACATTAGCTAGTGAGGAATGTGCCTCACTACTAGCCAATGTTAGTGATTGGGAGCTGTGTATCACTTGAAAAAAAATCACTGTCATTTTTTTTCACCGAGAAAAACATTTCTAAAAAAAAATTAAAAATATGTATATTAATAATAATATATATATTTTTTTTGTATACTAGTGAAGCACTGCCTCACTAGTAGTCATGCAATAACCTCCACTGAAATACATGTATGATTATGTACGCCGATGATACTACAATGTATGCATCATCAGGCAAGAGCTTAACAAAGTCCTTCAGAGAGAATTGAACTTAGTGTCCACTTGGGTGTCTGAAAACAGGCTGAAGTTAAACATAAAAAACCAAGAGCCTAAGTATATCTTTAGATGGAACAGTTATTGAGCAAGTTAGAGAGGCAAAGCTATTGGGTGTCACACTTGATGGAACACTCTCATGGTCAACTCACACCAACAATGTGGTTGCCAAAATGAGCAAAAGGTATTTCAATCATCAGAAGGTGTAGGTATTTTCTAACCGATCTGATATTGAAGAAAGTGATAGTCATTAGTTCTTTATCACCTTGACTACTGTCCAGCTGTCTGGTCTAATGCCTCAAGACAAGAGCTCAATAAGATCCAGCTCACTCAGAACAGAGCGGCCCGTCTGGCCCTGAACTGCTCAATGAGAAACAGTGTGGAGGGGATGCATACCAAGCTGTCGTGGTTGAACTTCAACTTCAACTTCAAATTACTTTATTTTCCTTTCGGAACTTCATTTGTGCAGTGGTTGAAAGACAAACATACAGTCACAATACATAGACACTCACTATATATATATATATATATATAAAATAAATAAAACTACAATAAAAACACCAACTACATTAAAACTACAGTACTTAAAGCATGATATATTAAAAACCATGTGGAGCAGTTCTGTATGTATATAAATAATAAATAATAGTAGTACAGGTACATAGTATGTGTCCATCAGGTGGAAGGGGGAGTCTATTTTAAGTAGTCCAAACTCCAAAGTCCTTGGGCGGGGGGGGGGGGGGGCAGTCCGGCCTCCACCAGACCTAGGTGTTCAGCAGTCTGATGGAGGTTGGCACGAAGCTACCTAAGCCCCTTTTGTTCAGTGATGAAGCTCTGTATCGACGTCCTGAGGGCATTCGTTTGTAATGGGTGTGAAGGGTGTGTGTTATCTACAACTATTTGGGAGGCCTTTTTAACTGTCCGTTTCTTGTGGATGCTGCTGAGTGGCTCCTGGTCCTTCCCAATTATCTTGCCGCTGATCTTAACGACCCTGTCGAGGTTTCCGGTTGATGGCACGCATCACTCCAAACCATGATGTGATGTTAAAGGACATGGTCGATTCCACAAAGGAGTTGTAGAAAGCCTGCAGGATTGATGGTCGCACCTGAAGCTTCCTCATCTTCCTGAGGAAGAACAGTCGCTGTTGGCACTTAGAGTGGATGTTATCTGTGTTGGTATTGAAGGTGAGCTTATGGTCGATGGTGGTGCCAAGATATTTATACTCCTTGAAGGTGGAAGACAGACTGGATTGCAGCCTGATCTTGTTCATGAGGAATATCTATATCTCAAGAGAACCTATCTGTTTGTATTCACAGCTAACATGTACACATGATCGACACAAGTATAATACTAGGCATGCCTGTATGAAAACGTTCACACTGCTACTACCAAAAACCAATGCAGCAAAGAAAACTGTGTTATATAGAGCCATGTCATATTGTAACAAACTGCCAGTACATCTTACACAGATAACGAGTAAGATACGTTTAAAAAATAAATTTAAAACAGCATTGAGACAAAAATAAAAAAGTTTACATTAAAGAAAAACACAGATACTGTAGTATACACTGTAAAGATATGACTGTCTGATAGTTGAATCCCTTTTATTGTATTTTCTGTGATCTGATACTCTGTGTACTGTAATGCTATTTGGAATTCTTTTTATTCCAATATTGGAATATTTTTTTTATGTATGCTACTATAATGTTATGTTGTGTACCCCAGGAAGACTAGTTGTTGCTGCTGTGATGACTAATGGGGATCCGTAATAAAGATAGGGTCTTTATACCTGTATCACTGTACATCATACTAATACTATAGCACTGTACATACATGATAGCATTATTGCTCAGTAGTACACATTTTATATATACTTCACCTGTACATTGTATATTTATATACACTTTACTGTTACATTTCCACTCTGGTTAACTTAGATGACAACTTATTTTCGTTGTACTTTACTTGTACTGTATAATGACATTACATTTTAATCTAATCTAACCCCACGAGTACATAACCGTGCTGTAGGAGCCAAAGCTATATATTTAGGTTATTGTATTGTATGAATGTTTATATGTTTATTTTTATAACCTTACATTGAAACGGCATTAGGAATATTGATTGGATTTAGATCAAGTCATTGAACCGTCTTATTTGTCATAATAGAACATTCTAGAACATTTGTGATGTCACCAGTGATGCAGTCGTAAATAATATGGGAACTGGTAACACGCCACGCCACGTACCCGCGCGCGCATGCGCACAGAACTGATTTATACACACACACACGCACACACACACACAAGCGCATATACGCAAGTGCAATCTTTCTATCATACAAGCTCTTCTTGCTCTCTATTTGTGTGAATGTGCGCGTGGAAAGCTGGCGCGCAGCACAGACGCTTGATTCAATAGCATAAGCAGGTAGACCCCCATCACGAATTCCGAGCCACATTAGTATTCACCTCCACTGCCTGTGTCACACAGAATGAAGGGGGAGATGCATTCAGATAGCCAACACCCAGACACTTAGTCTACCTGCGCTTTTTGTTATGTAAAACGGTGGCCGGGTACTTATCACAACGAATGGATACAGCGCATTTTTGTGTGCGCGTACACGCGAGTACACATCCGTGCGCGATCGCGCATACTTCTGCCTCAGTGATCTGGTAACACGGCGTGTAACCGGGTGTGACCGCGACTGCACCACTGGATGGATGTCATAACCAAACATTCTAGAACCTTTGTGATGTTTCCGTATGATAACCAAACATTCTAGAACATTTGTGTATCTATAGTCAACAATTCTCTCAGAGCAGCAGTGTGCATCTTGAAACAGGACTGAACAGGACTGAACAGATAGCCTAAACAACATAGACTGAAGCCTGCATTTTTCAACCAAGGTGCCAAGCCTACCGTTTTGCTGTGGAAAGAGCCTGCAAGTTGATTTACTGCTTTCCAGTGTGGAGGAATTTTCATGTGTCGAGTCGGCGGTGATTTAGGAGACTGGGAAAATACAGTTTTAGTTATTATTATTATTATTATTATTATTATTATTATTTAGTTACTTATTGTAGTAGTGATGTGAATATTTAGGAAAGTAGCTTTAGGACCACTTCTGTAAAGAAAGACTTCGCTGTGGAAGAGAAATAAACCATTTGTATATCTTTGTTTTACACTGGAGCGGCTGTGGACATAATTTTTCTTTATAAACGAACGTACTGAGTAAGCCACTTTAACCAGCAGAGTGGAACGTCGACCCTCATATTGCGCCTTTATTTCGAAAATACCCCACAGGAAGTGTTTCTCAATTTTTTTAAGCTTCACGCATATGAGAACCTAGCTAGTTGTGATTAGACACGTCATGTAAACTTAGCAGTGAGAACATTCACGAAATCTAAGTACCAAACCAATATTTATTTGACGCAAGAGGGGCACGGGTGTGGTGGGGCTAATTACTTCATCTTTTGTGTAGGTGGAGATATATATATTTCACAGCGGTTGTTTGGCCGTGATCGTATGGAAAGATGTCGGATATCGGGGACTGGTTCAAAAACATCCCCATCATCACCCGGTTCTGGTTTGCTGGGTCGCTTGCTCTTCCGCTGATTGCGAGACTGAGATTGATCGATCCCATGACCCTCATCCTGGACTCTACTGCTTTCTTTCACGCATTTCAGGTACGTTCTATGTTCGTGTCAGTCAACTAACGCGGAGTTCGTTGGTAGTGTCTCTTCATAGCGTCGGTTAGCAGGTGGCTAGCAAGGCTCGCGAGGCCTTTTCCTGGTAACAACCAATCAGAAACCAAACAGACCACTGCACTTCCGCGTTACATGGCGCTCGTGGGTGGGCGGGGGGGGGGGGGGGGGGGGCAAGAATCAAGATCAAACGGCTTTAGTCATTTAACAACAGTTCTGACATTTTGGGTAATTTTAAGGCCACATACCTTCAAAAACATGATTTTTATTGTGCTGAATCTTTAAATCAGCATGGATTAAATTGGACCCAGGCCATTGACTGAATCAGATAGTTGGGGATGTAGTGTCTAAGACTAAGTATGTTATAGTGTCTAATTTAGACACTCTAAAAGACTCTAAATAACCAATTAGCCTAGGTGTTATTTGGTTCAAGAGAGCTTCAGTAGACACAGTTGCTTAGTCTTTTTCAGTCTTAATCATTTCAGACATTTATGCTCGCTGCCTGTTTTCAACTATTTCCATCCCTAGTAGAAATAAATAAGATAGATTAGGTTATCTGTAAATATTGATTATGGACCATAACAGAAAATGTATTATTGGTTAGGTGTTGGCCAAAATGTCCATAGTGGCGCTTAATATCTAACTAGTACTAATGATACAGAGGCAGATAATGCAGTTCTTAAAACAACAGGGTGTCCTTTAGAAGCAGATAATGCAGTTATTAAACAACATGGTGTCCTCCAGACAGCAGGGAAGCTGTCACTGCATGTGTGACACCTATACACATCACAGTTGACAAACACTAGGCTGCCTTAAATAATACATTACGCAATCAGGGAGACAGACTGTTTGTGAATTGTGATATGGTATTGGAGGGGAGAGAGAGGTTGTGTCGTCACTACTCAGCAGGAATCCATCACAGTGGTTTTCTCACTTCTCTTTATTCAGGAGACAGAATAAATATGGTTATGAGTCTATGACCCAAAACTGATTAGGCTGATTATTGCATGTGTGTCGGCCAACAGGACAAGACGTACCCCGTGTTTAGACTGCTAAACTACCAGCCTGCTAAACTAAACTACCAGCCAGCAGGGTTTTAAATGGATTCCAGGGCTTTGGCTTCATAAAACGCTGAGGATCCATATTAATCCTTCCCCACACTTAGAAAAACACTGAGCTAATCCAACATTTAAATTGTCATCCGGTTGATAATATCCTCGGACTAGCAAATCAGGCAGACAATCCGAGAGAGTAGACTATTGGAAAGACATTCTTACACATTCTTGTACAATTTCCCACTGTGCTGATTTCTGGTAAATTAAATAATGTTATTAATTTAGTTGGAAACTTGACTGTTCATTACCCTAACCTTATTCCAAAGACCGCTAGGGCTCTACTTTGAGAACCATAGACCTGGAATACATAGCTAGGCCACTCTCTCTTAAAGGAGCATTTAGCCAAACTTTAACCTGAATCCTGTCATTCTGTTGTGAGGAGGACGTACGTGTCTCGAGAGCTCAGCATCACTCCCCCCAGATGATGTCACCCAGAGGAGAGCAGACCTCTAGTGAACTACAGACACTATTATCACCCAGAGGAGAGCAGAACTCTAGTGAACTACAGACACTATTATCACCCAGAGGAGAGCAGACCTCTAGTGAACTACAGACACTATTATCACCCAGAGGAGAGCAGACCTCTAGTGAACTACAGTCACTATTATCACCTGGAGGAGAGCAGACCTCTAGTGAACTACAGACACTATTATCACCCAGAGGAGAGCAGACCTCTAGTGAACTACAGACACTATTATCACCCAGAGGAGAGCAGACCTCTAGTGAACTACAGACACTATTATCACCCAGAGGAGAGCAGACCTCTAGTGAACTACAGACACTATTATCACCTGGAGGAGAGCAGACCTCTAGTGAACTACAGACACTATTATCACCTGGAGGAGAGCAGACCTCTAGTGAACTACAGACACTATTATCACCCAGAGGAGAGTAGACCTCTAGTGAACTACAGACACTATTATCACCCAGAGGAGAGCAGACCTCTAGTGAACTACAGACACTATTATCACCCAGAGGAGAGCAGACCTCTAGTGAACTACAGTCAGACACTAGTATCACCCAGAGGAGAGCAGACCTCTAGTGAACTGAAGACACTATTATCACCCAGAGGAGAGCAGACCTCTAGTGAACTACAGACACTATTATCACCCAGAGGAGAGCAGACCTCTAGTGAACTACAGACACTATTATCACCCAGAGGAGAGTAGACCTCTAGTGAACTACAGACACTATTATCACCCAGAGGAGAGTAGACCTCTAGTGAACTACAGTCAGACACTAGTATCACCCAGAGGAGAGCAGACCTCTAGTGAACTGAAGACACTTATCACCCAGAGGAGAGCAGACCTCTAGTGAACTACAGACACTATTATCACCCAGAGGAGAGCAGACCTCTAGTGAACTACAGACACTATTATCACCCAGAGGAGAGTAGACCTCTAGTGAACTACAGACACTATTATCACCCGGAGGAGAGCAGACCTCTAGTGAACTACACACTATTATCATCCAGAGAGCAGACCTCTAGTGAACTACAGACACTATTATCACCCAGAGGAGAGTAGACCTCTAGTGAACTACAGACACTATTATCACCCAGAGGAGAGCAGACCTCTAGTGAACTACAGACACTATTATCACCCAGAGGAGAGTAGACCTCTAGTGAACTACAGACACTATTATCACCCAGAGGAGAGTAGACCTCTAGTGAACTACAGACACTATTATCACCCAGAGGAGAGTAGACCTCTAGTGAACTACACACTATTATCATCCAGAGAGCAGACCTCTAGTGAACTACAGACACTATTATCACCCAGAGGAGAGCAGACCTCTAGTGAACTGAAGACACTATTATCACCCAGAGGAGAGCAGACCTCTAGTGAACTACAGACACTATTATCACCTGGAGGAGAGCAGACCTCTAGTGAACTACAGACACTATTATCACCTGGAGGAGAGGAGACCTCTAGTGAACTACAGACACTATTATCACCCAGAGGGGAGCAGACCTCTAGTGAACTACAGACACTATTATCACCTGGAGGAGAGCAGACCTCTAGTGAACTACAGACACTATCAACTAGTTCTTCAACCTTCTTTGAGTTGTGCCTATTACAGTTGAAAATAGCTGAGGAAATGAACAGATGATGCTTATATCTAGGCTATAGTCCTATGTAAGGCATTATTATTGTATTTCCTAGCGGGCCTCCGGTCAGACCTACAGTATATGTTGTGGACCTGCATGGTATCGTCCTACATATTATGATAGAATGTGAGCCTCATGTAAATCTATCTGCTTGTCTTTGTTGCAGATATGGAGACCATTGACGGCCACCCTCTTCTACCCTATGAGCTTCAACTACCTGATCAACCTGTATTTTCTCTACCAGTACTCTGGCAGACTTGAATCAGGTGAGTTATTACTGTAGTGATCAACCTGTATTGTCTCTGCCAGATTAGAAACGGGTGAGTACTGTAGTGATCAACCTGTATTTCCTCTGGCAGACTAGAAACAGGTGAGTTATTACTGTAGTGATCAACCTGTATTTCCTCTGGCAGACTAGAAACGGGTGAGTTATTACTGTAGTGAACAACCTGTATTTCCTCTGCCAGACTAGAAACGGGTGAGTTATTACTGTAGTGAACAACCTGTATTTCAGGGGCGACAGTGGCTCGGGAGGTAGAGCAGTCGTCTGGCAATCCGGAGGTTCCCGGTTCGGTTCCCGGTTCGATTCCCGCTCCTCCCGGGCAGCGTGTCGATGTGTCACACTTATCCCCTAATTGCTCCCGATGAGCAGGTTGGCACCTTGCATGGTTGCCTCCGCTGTCGGTGTGTGAATGTGTAAAATGTGAGCAACAAATTGTAAAGCGCTTTGGATAAAAGCGCTATATAAAAAAGCAGCCATTTACCATTTCCTCTGGCAGACTGGAAACAGGTTAGTTATTATTACTGTAGTGAACAACCTGTATTTCCTCTGGTAGACTAGAAACAGGTGAGTTATTACTGTAGTGAACAACCTGTATTTCCTCTGGCAGACTAGAAACAGGTGAGTTATTACTGTAGTGATCAACCTGTATTTCCTCTGCCAGACTAGAAACAGGTGAGTTATTACTGTAGTGAACAACCTGTATTTCCTCTACCAGACTAGAAACAGGTGACTTATTACTGTAGTGAACAACCTGTATTTCCTCTACCAGACTAGAAACAGGTGAGTTATTACTGTAGTGAACAACCTGTATTTCCTCTACCAGACTAGAAACAGGTGAGTTATTACTGTAGTGAACAACCTGTATTTCCTCTGCCAGACTAGAAACAGGTGAGTTATTATTACTGTAGTGAACAACCTGTATTTCCTCTACCAGACTAGAAACAGGTGAGTTATTACTGTAGTGAACAACCTGTATTTCCTCTACCAGACTAGAAACAGGTGAGTTATTACTGTAGTGAACAACCTGTATTTCCTCTGCCAGACTGGAAACAGGTGAGTTATTACTGTAGTGAACAACCTGTATTTCCTCTGCCAGACTAGAAACAGGTGAGTTATTATTACTGTAGTGAACAACCTGTATTTCCTCTGCCAGACTGGAAACAGGTGTTTACTTTAGTGATCCTGGAGTTCATGCAACTCCTGGTTGTGTCGGTGGATACAAGAGAGTTGACATCGGTGTTCTATTTCAATCCTTTATTTAAACTCGAAAGGCGGCTGAGATTTCCGTCATTTACAGTCACGTCGAGTGCATGTGGTGGAAAATAGCCGAAGCTAATAACTTACTCAGTCCAAAGAGACTTGGTTAATACGATTTATTAACTCAATCAATAAGTGTTAGGCTGGATGACTCTCGGCGTAGTGTTTAGTTAGGACACCCATAATGAGCGACCCCCCCCACCACCGGATCTTGGAACATCTTTATACAAAACTTTAAAGGGTGGGGGTCAAAGGAACGTGACATATTTGAGGACATTATGGAAAGGGGGGGAAGGAATGGGGGGAGGGATGAGGGTAGGAAGTGTGGAATATATTGCCAATACCTCTTAACCTATGTATAAACTACGCCCCCCCCCCCCCCCCCCCCCCCCCATTGTTTCACCTGGTACTTAACTGCTCCCCCAACTGGGGAGCGTGATCTTTTTACCTGACTGACGGAGCTGGTCTGTTTGGGTAAGATCTCCAGCCATATTCTCTATTGTTGTAATGATTTGATTGATCTGGTTAATAAATCTTATTAACTTATTCGAATACTATTATTATCCTACAGAAGGAAAGATGGGCGAGAGAGGTCAAAGAAAGAGGGGGGGGAAGGGAGTCTTATCTCCCACATGTACAGAAATGAGCAATAAAAAAGCATATAGAATCACAACAATAAGACGAGTAAGGATAACAATCAATTACAACACGTACATCTTGATTGACAAAGGTTGGCGATCAAGGTTTTAAACTCAACAGAGGAGAATCTCAAGCGTTAAGGACTCTCATACGTTGTCCGTTTACTTTAGGTGGTAGGAGTCAGACACAGTGGTCACTCAGACATTCCTAGTAGTTCTCAAGTTCGGCTGTCGTTAGCTCTCCAGCTGCTGGCTTCATCATCAGGTCTCTCAGCCCACCGCTCACACTGGCGTTGATGGACAGGGGTTAAAAATACTCCATGAAACTATAAAGTTGCTTGGCGTAGTAATTCACTCTACTGTATTACTGAACTTACACACCATTCAAATCCACACAATCGGTAGGGAGCGTCTCGGAGGTCATCATAACAAGCATAATCCAACTGAATGGATTTGTAAACAACCAGAATATGGAGAGAAGAGACACTGCTGGAGCAGCAATGACCCATTGATAAATGTCTAAATCTCCAACCTTTGTCAACGAAGTTGTACATGTTTTAATAGATTGTTATTCTTACTTGTCTAATTGTTATGATTGTATATGCTGTGTGATTTTATATGCCGTTTTCTTTTGCTTAACTCTGTATGTACACTCAACGTGACTGTAAATGAGGGAAACCTCGGCTGCCCCTCGAGTTAAAATAAAGGTATGAAATACCTGTAGATGAGCCGTTCAAATGGAGACGAATACACTACAGCTAGGCTGTTCAATCTTTAAACAATTGTTGTTAGGTAACATGGCTAACATGGTAATATTTATTTTTGTTGATTTCCAATTGTTTACCGTGTGTTGTGTTGGCAACCATCCATATTTCACACAGTGCCGTAGCCAGGGTTTAGAAATTAGGGCGGTCCATTAATTTTTTTGGCCCAGACCGGCCCACCACCCACCAGTACACCATCCTTGCGGTCCCCTTAAATATGCGTACCTACTGTACTATTCCCCCAAACCACTACAAAGCTGGGTAGTAAGTGCCATGGACCAGTGTACTCACTCGCTCTTGGCTGAATCTTGTTTTGGGTGGTGATGTAAAAACACCTGCATCATAGCAGGCTCAGGATGGGCAAAGTAGTCTATAGTCTGTTCATCCCTGTCTCTCTCCTCCACAACCTGGCTTGACTAGACATAAGGAGAGAGAGATGATTACAATTAACTGCTACATTCAGGTCCAGAATTGTTGGAATTCCCTGAAAAAGATGTGCAAAAAGCTGTACAATTGAAACAATACCATACTGGTAATGAGCAAATAGTTGTTTATTCAATTAATGCATGGAGCTGTTCCATCTTATTTCATTTGAAACTAACTTCTCAGTTCATACAGATTTCAAGTATCCAAATATCAATGATGAATATCGCATAAGGTTTACACAGTTAATAGATCACATTTTTTTTTAATATTCATGTTCAGAGAGGAGTAATAGTTAGATCTTTGTATGTGTGATTTATATGGCAATTAAATCAATGGTGTGCTTGTTTGTTTGGGAAGTTTGACCTACAGTTAATGTGCCTACCACGTGAAGGTGCATGCTCAATGGACAGCACAAAAACTATTTGTGTAGGTGGAGACGAGCTACCACAGATAGTAATAAGTTATAACGGTAAGTAATATATATCCTAATAGTTACCTTACCACACGATGACCATACTTGGCTGAAAATAAACTTTGCTGCCTGTTGTGAATGTGTTTTCCCCTGTAGGCTAATACATAAGTGGCATACATTTTTGCAGTTGAGCAAAAATTAGCAGTTGAGTAGGCTATGTGCTGTGTTTTTTATGTCTTCCACCTTGGAAATAAGTGTTTTAATTAATGCTTTTATAGGTGATATCCTCAGGAATACAAATTGGTCATGATAATTTGTTTTTATGATGTGGTTGTAATTTCCAAATAGAAAAATCGAATCAAATAAAAAAATCACCGCCGGCCACTAGGGGGCAGCGTCTCGTTAGTAGTGCTGAGCAGCAGCTTAGTTTATGGACCTAGGCCACTCACAGTAACGTGGGCTTAGCTTAGCCAACGCAATGCTGACCAAATAACGTTATCATTCATATTATTATCGAAATCATCATGGCAGTGATGGCACACACAAACTACCTCAGGCACCAGTCCTCCTGCTGCTTGCTTACTGTTCCACACAGCTGCGTTTTTTCTTTCTTTTCGTAGCTGCAGTTTGCGGAGACGCTCTCTGATTGGCCACTGACGTTTCTGGTCGTGTGACATGTGCGGCCAATCGTGTGACGCCTGTTTCTTTCACTGGTTAAGCTTAGGCACTCTTTTGAAATTGGTTAAGGTTAGAGTTTGTCTTAGAGCAGGGCGATAGAACGCCAGCCCTGATTCCAAACTCTAACCTTAACCAACTTCGAAAGAGTCGCCTAAGCTTAACCAGTGATAAACTAGGCGTTAGCAGGGCTCTACGCTAACCTTTTTCACTAGGGGCACAGGTGCTCTTAAATGAAAAAAGTTAGGAGCACACAAAGAAATTTAGGAGCACCCAAAAATATTTAGGAGCACAATGAAAATATTTCAAGTAAAAGAGTTTTTTTTTCTTTTTCAAAAATAAATGTATATTTGTACTGTGCGTGCATGTGTGTAAATTAGCTCTTGCTACAACCCTGCATGTTTACTTTTTGTATTTTGTACTTGATGTTCATTAACATGTGCTGTCCCTATCAAATAAACTATCAAATCAAACTACTGCTACAAAAGTAACAGTCACTTAACTTTAGCTTTTGCCCCTTTTATACATACAATGCCTATGTTTTGGCTGTGTTGCTCTTCTAGAGAAATAATCCTTTCAGGGTTGCCTATTGAAATACTGTACACCTCCAGTACAGAAACATTGTTTATGAGTTTGCGTGTCAGGTAGACCATTGATTGACAGTCGAGTCTGCCAATTACGTCACACCGCTTGCACTCCGGCCGTCCGGCGCTGCAGCTGGACCCTATTGCCCACCTCTGCTGTTCATAACGCTAGCCAAGTTAGCTGTACACACATACACAGTGGGCCGGCAGTTACTTTGGTGTAGGGGTGTAACAATGCATCGATCCTAAGGGGAAAATTCAACTGCATCGATTTGAAAATGTTAGAATCGATTATCGCAATTTGAATGTGTACACAGTGTTATGTTGTTATCATGTCCGTTACAGTCAACACAACGGCATACGCTACTGCATCAACGTTATGATTAACAAAGCAAGGCATTCGTTTAGTTGCATTAACGTTATATTACTATTGCTATCGCTAAATCTAGGTGTTCTAAAATATATTGCTATTGGTAAGACTAGAAGTTACATGTCTCGGGAAACTCGCATATCGCAATGGTGGCGTTTCAGGAAGTAAACAAGCCAAATGAGAGCTTCCGATTGGTCATTTGCTTTCTTTCTCATGAAACCAGTCACGTCACTCTACTGTGATTGGACCGTTGGCTTGAGTGCAATGTGGGACTTGTAGTTTTTTAACGATTCTCGCGGCGGAGGGAAAAAAAGACGAGAGAGGCTGTAATCTGTACTCGCACAGCGTGCGCGTAATTGATTTTTACGGTTCGCACTTTGCACACACATATTTTTAGGGGCATATGCGAGCAATTTGGTCGCACTGTAGAGGTAGTTTGCATGCTGTTCGAGGCGCAAATGGGCAAAGACAGAGGCGTCACGCGATTGGGCGCACATGTCACATGACCAGAAACGTCAGTGGCCAATCGGAGAGCGTCTCTGCAAACTGCGGCTACGAAAAAAAATAACGCCTCACAGCTGCCTGTGTCTCTACCTGGCTGGCTACCTGAGGCTGTTGCTGCTGCTACACTACTGTCCCTCTAAGCCGCATCTGTTCTTCTCACACGAGAAACAGGTGAGAGAGGAGGGGGGGGGGGGTTGGGGGCTTATTAAGAGATGTGATTGGGCGGCGGGCCAGTGGGGGGGGGGGGCTTAGTAAGAGATGTGATTATTGGGCCAGCCCAGTGTCAGTCAGTACAAAATGGGCCGCTGTCCCAGGCTAGTAGTGGGCCGGTCTTTATTTTTATTTTTTATAAATCAATTATAACGGCCCAAAGGCGCGTCGGCCCACCGGGAAAATTTCCAGATTACCAGTCCAGCCCACGGCACTGCTGTTCTGTCACAAGCGCATGCATGCTTTGAACAAGTAACGTTAGTTCAAAGCAAAGCCACCTGCATGTCCCCTGCCTGGGCAGAAGCGACCAAGTATAGTGCTGTAGCGATGCAGGGGGGAGTACCTTTGCCAAACATCAGACATTACCGGACATTTTCAACTCGGACTGTACATTTATATTGTGATATTTCCTTTTTTTTTTATCCACTTTTTCTCCCATTTTCTATATTTTCTCCCATCCCAATTTCGTATCATCCAATTCAATCCTCCCCTGTCACGAACGCTGTTTCTTGCCTCCCACAAGCCGGCTGCAATGTGGACTAAGTCATACATAGCACAAGTCCCCTCCGGTACTTGAGGTAACAGCAGTCGCATCTTTTCACCTGCGCAGCTCGATCTCTCAGTGGCGAGGAGTAACGCGTGGGAGGCTCACGCTGCCCCCGACACTTCCTGATTCTACTGCGCAGGCGCACCAACCGACCTGTAGGAGTCGCTGTCCACAACGCCCGATCCCCACCCATCAGTTTCCCACCCCCTAATACGGCCAATGTGTATTAGTATGAACGACCAGCTAAACTGAAAGCAATGTGGAGCGCTGGGCTCGAACAGGCAAGCCCAGCGTCTCCGTCATTCGTGGCGAGCGCCTTGCCCACTACGCCACGTAGCCGCCCTATATTGTGATATTTCTATAAAAAAATTAAAATAATTAAAAAAAAATATATTATTTTTTATAATATATATATTTATTTTTATTTTAATAGTTACAAATAGTTACCTCATAGCTGGCGACGGCCATGATTTCACACTGATCCACATTTAATACAACACCAGCGATGTCACTAACTCGACTCACTCACTCAAAACGTTCACCCTCTTGCGGTTGGCCACGCTGCCCCCTAGTGGCAGCTCTCGTGCATTGCATGTTGCCTCGGCATCTGAAACTGTTGTGTCTTTGTTCTTCCAGGAACGTTCGATGGCAGACCGGCTGACTACGTCTTCATGCTCCTCTTCAACTGGCTCTGCATAGTGGTATCCTTTCACACTCCCATCGTCTTCATCACGATGACCTCACCGCTTCAGACGTGATTGTTGGTTGTTGGTTGTTGGTGATCCTTTATGGTCATTTCTAGGTTGATCTCAACAGCATACCAACTACAAAGGAAAATTACTCAATGATGCCACCGACCAGGTCAATGGTTGGGTAGTTATTATAATAATAATGTTATAAGACTACTCTACTATATTTTTTACGGTTTGATTTATTAACATGCAGGTTTGGAACTATTGCCCGTTGAGCCTCCTGAGCTTTCTTAAATCCTTACACCTTCTCACTAACATTACATCTTATTTAAATCGCTACACCTTCTCACTAGCATGACATCTTATTTAAACCCCTACACCTCTTTTCACAACATTCTACCCAGTCAAACAAATATACTATATGTGTCCATAGTACTATGGATTAAACCTACATTCGAAATCAGTTTAAATCATGACTGCATTGCTCTGGCATAGTCCACTCTGTCACGGCAGCGGTGGCTGAGCCCAATAGCAGAACACACAGGGAGAGAGAGAATGGAGCGTTTTAGGTTTGTTTAAATTCCCTGGGTACCAGGCAGACGGGCTACAGTGAAATTACAGAAATGTGCGGCTTGGACGAGCAGGGGCGCTCGCTTGAGGTTCCGAGCGGGCGGTGTGTCAGGAGACAGCGTAGGCCAGGAGTGATGGTCCTGGGCACAGGGAGAACAGAGGTTAGAGCAAGGCAGACAATAAGACAGCAGCAAGGTGGGGTACGTCCTCGTACCTAGGTTGATAGGATAACACTTGGACGATGAGGGGCAGGATTCGTAGGGAAGATATCGGGGTTGGTGACGAGCGGATGACTCTCAGCTGTGCTGATTGCTGCCAGGTGACAGCATGAGAACGCTGGGGTCGGAAGCTGCCCATATAAGGGCGTGGAAGCAGGAGGAGAGAGAGGCTCTCGCCGTGATTGTGACACACTCTCTCTCCCCGTCTGCTCTCTGTCTGCTCTCTCTGTCTGCTCTCTGTCTGCTCTCTCTCTGTCTGCTCTCTCTCTGTCTGCTCTCTCTGTCTGCTCTCTCTCTGTCGGCTCTCTGTCTGCTCTCTCTCTGTCTGCTCTCTCTCTGTCTGCTCTCTCTCTGTCTGCTCTCTCTGTCTGCTCTCTCTCTGTCTGCTCTCTCTGTCTGCTCTCTCTCTGTTGGCTCTCTCTGTCTGCTCTCTGTCTGCTCTCTCTGTCAGCTCTCTCTCTGTCTGCTCTCTCTCTGTCTGCTCTCTCTGTCTGCTCTCTCTCTGTCTGCTCTCTGTCTGCTCTCTCTTGTCAGCTCTCTCTCTGTCTGCTCTCTCTCTGTCTGCTCTCTCTGTCTGCTCTCTCTCTGTCTGCTCTCTCTGTCTGCTCTCTCTCTGTCGGCTCTCTCTGTCTGCTCTCTCTCTGTCTGCGCTCTCTGTCAGCTCTCTGACAGTAGGAAGGCTGATATGGAGACAGAGTAGGAGAGACACAGGAGAGAAGGTTCTTTATTGGGACAGTAGGGAGGCTGATAGGGAGACAGAGTAGGAGAGACACAGGAGAGAAGGTTCTTTATTGGGACAGTAGGGAGGCTGATAGGGAGACAGCGTAGGAGAGACACAGGAGAGAAGGTTCTTTATTGAGACCGTAGGAAGGCTGAGAGGGAGACAGAGTAGAGGAGACACAGGAGAGAAGGTTCTTTATTGAGACCGTAGGAAGGCTGAGAGGGAGACGGCGTAGAGGAGACACAGGAGAGAAGGTTCTTTATAGAGACAGGAGGAAGGCTGAGAGGGAGACGGCGTAGAGACGACACATGAGAGAAGGTTCATGTTCCAGAGGGAGGGTCTTAATCATGACATCATCTCTGCACGTTGACCTTGACTCTGAATCTGTAGATAATTGGCCTCATGATGTCCCTGAAGGTGAGAATCTACTGTGGTTTGCTGTAAATCAGTGTTTATACATCACATTTAGTCATTTAGCTGACGCTTTTATCCAAAGCGACTTACAAGTTCTGTACGACAAGTCATCAGTAAGCGCACTCTAGCTGAAATATGTACAGTGTTTATTCTATATTTACAGTGTTTATTCTATATTGACAGTGTTTATTCAATATCTATTTGGTGAGGAGGAACATTAGCACCAGTGCAAGAGTTAATGAGTAAAGAAAATATATCTATTTCCTTCCAAAACACAAACGGGGATAAGGCCAGTGTTTTTTAAATGAGCTCTTTTATCAGGATAATAAGGTTTCTAAATAAGAATGATTTCATCACTACATGCACTAGAACCCTGGGGCCAACATGCCTCCTAGCCACCACTGCTACACAGTGTAGATGATAATAATAATAACTATATATAGCATCTTTCATACATGGATTGCAGCTCAAAGTGCTTCACAGCAAATAGCATAAAATGAACCTAGGCATAACATTTGCATACAGTTGACAGAATAAAATCAATGCATAAAGTGCAGACATAAGAATAGGTATATAATAAGTACAGTGTTGCTCAAAAGCATAGATGAAACACTGGTGCACACGCAGCAGCTGATAATTCCTCTAATGTATTCCTTCTATTTTCTGGACCTATGTTGTTGTTATTAAGCTTTTGTTGTTGTTTGTTGTTTGTAGTTGCTGGCGGTCCCGTTGATCATGTCTGTTGTTTACGTCTGGGCTCAAGTCAACAGAGAGATGGTCGTCACCTTCTGGTTCGGCACCCGGTTCAAGGTACCACAGGTTTTTACCATCGAGCCCAGCAGTTCATTTGACAGATTATGAAAGTACAGAATATGAAAAAATATCTGAAGAAGATATGCTTGTTTGAATCTAGTTAAACCTCAAGTCTCAGAGCAGAGAAAAACTGAGAAAATCCTATCTAAAGTTTGGCTGAATTTTTAACACCTTGGCAGTCCGGTACTAGGTGTCACAAACTGCCTTTTTTTAAATGTTCAAACTGTGATAATATGAAAAAAAGAAAATTCTCACAATCTGACTTCCAGACAATGAGTCTCTTACCGCTGGGCCCGGTCACATATGGTACCTTTGGTGTGGGACCAGCCCTCCTCCTATTGATGATAAAACACCCTTATAGATAGATAGATAGATAGATAGATAGATAGATATACTTTATTAATCCCCTTGGGGAACTTCAGGGTATCTCGCAGCTCACACACTATACAGACCTTGACAGTTCTCATTCAGTTGTTTCACGTTATGTCTGCATCATGAATAAAAAATAAGCACATGATCAAATTCAATTAAATCATATCTATCAATATCAATAAGCGTGATGAGATAAAAGCAGGTGTATAAAACAAGTGTGTAAAAAAACAGGTGTATGAAAAACCGTGTATAAAAACAGGTGTGTGGGTCAGAGGTCAAGGTCCCCCGCACTATATTACGCTGTTGTACAGTCTGATGGCAGTGGGGACAAAGGACCTCCTATGCCGCTCAGTCCGTGAGTGCAGGGAGATTAGCCGTCCGCTGCGACTGCTGCTCTGCCCCACCAGGGTGTGGTATTGTCCATAATGGCCAGCAGCTTGCTCTGCGTGCGGCTCTCCACCACGGTCCCCACCACGGTCCCCACCATGGTCCCCAGTGGGTCCAGTCTCCTCCCCACCACTGAGCCAGCCTTTTTCACCAGCTTATCCAGCCGCCTGGTATCCCTGGCCATGGTATTACCACCCCAGCAGACAGCGGTATAGAGGAGCACACCACTGCCTGATAGAACATGAACAACATTTCCCCACACACATTAAAATTAGGGATGCTCGATATTGGCTTTTTTACCGATATACCGATATTGTCCAACTCTTAATTTCCGATACCGATATCAACCGATATCACATTTTAATGCCGATATCGGCCGATAATATCGGTAGGCCGATAATATCGGACATCATTTCTATAGAAATGTAAAAACAATTTTTTTTCTTTTCTTTTTTTAAACCGATACTGATATTTTCCGATATCGGCCGATAATATCGGACATCCCTAATTAAAATACCTGAGCCTCCTAAGGAAGAACAGCCGGCTGTCCTTTCTTGTAGAGCGCTTCCGCATTTGCAGCCCAGGCCAGCTTATCGTCAAGGTGCACACCTAAATATTTGTATGTCTGCACCGTCGCAAGGGGGGGAGGCAGATGACAGGGGGGGGGGGGGGGGGGGGGGGCTAGGTGACAGGGGGTGGGGCCAGGGGGCGGAACTGCAGTTATGCCCTAAGGATGAGGATAAAGATAAGCGATCAATTAAGAAACCCAAGCCCATTACCAAAGGTTGTTCTATAAACAGTCATACTGTGGAACTACAAACTAGGCGTGTAAAACATGTTCTATAAACAGTCATACTGTGGAACTACAAACTAGGCGTGTAAAACATGTTCTATAAACAGTCATACTGTGGAACTACATACTAGGCGTGTACAACATGTTCTATAAACAGTCATACTGTGGAACTACATACTAGATGTGTAAAACATGTTCTATAAACAGTCATACTGTGGAATTACAAACTAGGCGTGTAAAACATGTTCTATAAACAGTCATACTGTGGAACTACAAACTAGGCGTGTAAAACATGTTCTATAAACAGTCATACTGTGGAACTACATACTAGGCGTGTACAACATGTTCTATAAACAGTCATACTGTGGAACTTCATACTAGGCGTGTACAACAAGGCTCAAAATGGCCCCTTTTCTTGTAGTCATAGTAAAGCTTATGGTGTGACCTGACCAGTGATCTTGGATCTAACACTGATATCACTGCTACTGTACATGTGTGCACACAGGGTCACTCACACCCTTGACCTGTGTTACAAAGCGCTAACATGAAGCTCATTGTTTTCTGTATGTTGACCTCTCCTTGACCTCTCCCAGGCATGCTATCTACCGTGGGTCATCCTTGCATTCAATTGGATCACTAAAGGCTCGTAAGTAGTATTGACATTAAATTGTGTCTCTCTCATTGTCAACAATGTCACTTTGTAATACAATATGTAAACGTGTGTAATTTCAGAGTTGATCTCAGATCTTCTAAGAGTGAGTTCACTTCACAACAGTTCAGTGTAATCTGTGTGCAGTAACAAGTTATCCTCTCTTCTCCTCTCCTCTTCTCTTCTCTTCTCCTCTTCTCATCCTCCTCTCTTCTCATCCTCTCTACTCTTCTATCCTCCTCTCCTCCTCCTTTCTCCTCCTCTCCTTTCTCTCCTCTCCTTCTCTCTTCTCTCTTCTCCTTCTCTCTTCTCTTCTACTCTCTTCTCATCTCATTTCCTCTCTACTCTCCTCTCTCCATTCCTCTCTTTTCTCTCTTCTCTCTCTCCCCTCTTCTTTTCTCTCTCTCAGAGCGATTGAAGAACTGATAGGTAATCTCGTGGGTCACCTCTACTTCTTCCTGATGTTTAAATATCCCATGGACCTGGGAGGTCGCTACTTCCTCTCCACACCAGAGTTCCTGTAAGTGTGTCTGGGTACCGTCCCTGTCTCTATCTCTGACCCTGTCTCTGTTTGGGAACCAATAGACAAGTTATCTTTGACCTGTAAAGCAGCAGTCACTCTTGCCCTGTGTTTTCTCTGGTTTGGGGGCGTTAGTATTACGGTGTGAGCTGTGTTTTCTAGCTAGTAGCACAGAAGGGGCTTTTTTCGGAGCGCCTCTGCTTTGATGGGTGTCGTATGAACTTCCATAATTAACTATTCCTTGTCCTCACTTCCTCCTTTCTCCTCTCTCCTCTCCAGGTACCGATTCCTCCCCAACAGGAGGGGGGGTGTGTCAGGATTCGGGGCCCCACCCAGCAGGAGACCGGCACCGGAGGAGCAGGCAGGGGGAGCTGGAGGTGGAGGTGGAGGAGGAGGAGGAGGAGGAGGAGGAGGAGGAGGAGGAGGAGGAAGGGGAGGAGGGCGTCATAACTGGGGCCTGGGCTTCCGCCTGGGAGATGACTGAGGGAGAGGAGAGGGGCTCGTCGCTCCCCTACTAACGGCTGTGAACTTCAGTTCCGAGTTAAAACGCTTGCTTCTTCATATTTCTGCATTTGCTCTCCGTTGAGGGGAGGTTATGATGTCTGAGTTAGTTACCCGTCAGGAAGCACACCAGCAGAGGTGACATCCGTTCGTCTTCAGGACGACCGTCAGGGAAACGCCACAACAAAAAAAGAAGGTAATAATAAACGTGGGACTTGCAATAGGGAGGTGTAGTCTGCTGTCACTTTGGACCGCCCACGAGGTCCACCCGTATAGGGATTTATCATTGGGAAAATGGATTATTGGCTATTGTAACAATTCTGCCTCATGAAGTCCATTTTTGCACAAAATGAGTTCCCTTCTATCACTAACATTATTCTTTAAGCATTTTTGGTTGAAATAAAAAAATATTTACGATTATTTGCGAATATTTTCATGTTGAGCTATAGATTGTGGATGAATACGCACAGAAAGGTACACCATGCAAATGTTCATGCTTTATTTGTTTTAAACGAGATGATTTAGAAATGGGCAATGGGGAAACACGTTGCAATTTTGTGAGGTGGACCGGTCGGAAAAACGGCAATGACGTACCCACTACACCGCCCTATTGACCTATAATCAAGCCACGCCCACTTTTCTTGATCCTCCAATCACAACCGTTGCTTCCCCCGGCGGTCACGGTTGTGATCGGAGGAGTGGGATGGGTCAATTCAGTGACACTGTAGCGCGTCAAGAAACCTGGAATCCTGGAGGGAAAATAAACGGATAAAAGTCACATCCCTGTTATTCCCAGAAGGAGCAAGAGGAAGGAATATGAGGAAGCGAGCGTTTTAACCCGGGAGTCGAGTGCACAGAGAGACTCTTTTGGCTGCGAGGTGCGCCGCCCCCCGAGGAGAACCGGCTTCGGCTGCCGGGGGTTCGTCTGTACGACGCGCCATTTAAGAAAACAAGAATAAATGGATTTTGTACGATTCTCTTATTCATCTCCCTCCCCTCCTCTCTCCCCCTCTCTTCTCCTCCTCCTCTCTGCACCCCCACTGGACTGTCGGGGCAGGAGATGTTGCAGCTTCAGACCAGCATGCAGTTGATTTTCATTTGTTTCTGTGTGCTCTCTCTCTCTCTCATCATATCTCAATTCAATTCAAATGGGCTTTATTGACATGGGAAACATACATTTACATTGCCATTACATCTGTCTGTCCCTCTCCTCTCTCTGTGTGTATGTCCCTCTCCTCCCTCTCTCTCTGTGTCCCTCTCCTCTCTCTGTGTGTCTGTCCCTCTCCTCCCTCTCTCTCTGTGTCCCTCTCCTCTCTCTGTGTGTCTGTCCCTCTCCTCCCTCTCTCTCTCTCTGTGTCCCTCTCCTCTCTGTCTCTCTCTCGTCTCTCTCTCTCTGTGTGATGCCATATCAGATTACATTGTAATTACAGGTAGTTAAACTGAAGCAGAGCCCTGGTGCAGCTATCCACCGAGCAGTTGGAACTGTCTCACTGTCTCCGTCTTAATAAAACACTCGGACATCTGATAATGCAGTGGTTTTCAACCTATTGGTGTCACGCGATTATGAAGGCTTGCTTTTATTACTACACTTTAAAATTCATAGTTTTGCCGTTTTGATATTGATTTTCTTAAAACTTGGAGGGACATATCTCAAGGCACACCTCAAGTCACCCGACACACACACACCACCAGTTTGCCTTGGGAACCAGTTGAGAACCTCAGCGATGATGATACAAAGATCTCTTTTATAGACGGAACGTCAACGACAGTTTTACTGCCTGTTCATCAGGCTTATGATGTAAACCTTGTGTTCTGATGATGATTACACCTGTGTTCTGATGATGATTACACTTGTGTTCTGATGATGATTACACCTGTGTTCTGATGATGATTACACTTGTGTTCTGATGATGATTACACCTGTGTTCTGATGATGATTACACTTGTGTTCTGATGATGATTACACTTGTGTTCTGATGATGATTACACTTGTGTTCTGATGATGATTACACTTTGTAATCATTGAATGTTTGTTTTGTCACTGCTGATTCTCTACGGGTTTGGTTTAAGTCTGTGTATGAAATGCGTATAAATGATACTTTACATAAGAAGTCGTTGTTGTTGTTGTTGTTGTTGTTGTTGTTGTTGTTGTTGTTGATCTGAGATGAACAGAAACGGAGCCCGATGTGAAGTTGCCTTGGTGACGGTGTCGGTGAATCTGACCGCGCTCAGATCCTGTCGAAAAGAGGGGGATCCGTTGTGACAAATAATTTAGTTCTATTCAGCTGTGGATTTCTTTTATAGTTTAATTATGCAAAAGTAATAATAACCGCAGTTGATGCAAGAAAAATATAAAGACAGCAGAGTATACTCTTGAGAATGAGTCCTCGTCGTGCCACACAGACAAGTGGGGTCCAGTTCTGTTCAGCAGTTTGCCTAAGAAGCTCCCGTTTGTCCAGTGAGTCTGTCGTATATAGTGTAGGAGTCAGTGGCCCTCCCTCGACAGAGAGAACTCTCAAGGTTACCATGGAACCTCGACAGTAGATGATATTACATTGTAGACACTTTTTATAGTCATTTTACAATAGATGGAAGTATAGATCTTTTTTTACAATCCCCCCTTTGGTCAATTTTATTATAACCAGATTCATATCTATAAATCCACCACCACAATATGAATGCTTTTCACTAATTATACCTAAATCAAAAAAGAAACTCCATATCCTTCTCCAAACAACAATCAATATCTCATACACTCAACTCCTTCACTCATTTGACCAGTAAGGCAGGCTGGAGAGATGCTCCGCTGTTTATTGACCTCCCATCTGGTTTCACATACATACTGTTTTATGGAGCAGTACAAGAGGCCTATTATGATTGGTGGCTTGAGGCCTAGGGCCTTGGTATGACAGGTTTGTTGTTTAGTGGGTGTAATTACGCTCTTTTGGGGCCAAATTGCTTGCCTTGTCCCTTTTTGGGAAGGCACGTTAATTTTTTCATTGTCCTTTGCCTTTGTGGTGAGGTCGGAGCATATTGTCCCTATTGCCCTATCCCCTGGTGTTTTTGCCAATGAATAAGTGAGAAATATGATGCCCAGGTGCGCCTTTTTGTCTTTCAGTTTGACAGAGTGCCCCCTGGCCAATAGCACCTGAGTTCTTTCCACTTTTCCTCTGCGTTTCTTTTCCACACAGAATCACGGGGTTCATTTGAGCTGGGTTTCCTTCGTTGACGGGACCGTCTGCGCTCCTGACACCTGTGTGAATAAAACTTGAGACATCTTAGTTAGAGCTTGCACTTATCCGGTTAGTGTCATTATATATAAACAATGTAGACAAACCCTCTTTGATTAAGAAAGATTGTGTATTCAATTGCCTGCCCGCCCTATTTCATTACAGATAGTTCCTTCCTCATATCATCTAGAGCCAGAAACATTGAATATGATGGTTTACACATAATTACCATAAATGGTTCTCACACTATTGGAATTAAATGTTGAATCCTATGGAACTTGTTCCAGTGACTGGCTGGTCCTTAAGCAATGCAACTAGCCTATTGACTCCCAAAGGCTTTACACAAGAACAGAGGATTGCTTTGATAACACAGATCAGATCTTCTAATCTAATGGACAGTTAGGATCAGGGGCTGTAAGTATAAAGTATCTATGAATAGGGGGTGCTGATCTGAGACCAGTTTAACCTGTGAAGTACCTGTGGTCATGTGACCCAATGACCAGTAGACTTGACTTTTAGAATCTTTATGAACACAACAGGCCCAGATATGTGGTCTTTATGAACGCAGGCCCAGATATGTGGTCTTTATGAACGCAGGCCCAGATCTGTGGTCTTTATGAACGCAGGCTGAACGCAGGCCCAGATCTGTGGTCTTTATGAACGCAGGCCCAGATATGTGGTCTTTATGCACGCAGGCCCAGATCTGTGGTCTTTATGAACGCAGGCCCAGATCTGTGGTCTTTATGAACGCAGGCCCAGATCTGTGGTCTTTATGAACGCAGGCCCAGATCTGTGCCAGAAAAAGTGTAATTCAACCAATCACTGTTGGAATGCCATGTGCATGCTGTGTGTGAAGGACTTTCCCAGCAGCCATGTTTACGGTATTCCCACCAGGCTCACCAGAAGGGCTCCGACGCCTCGATGGAAAGGAACTATAATTATTCATGTTATTAATGACACCTGTGTCTAGTTCGCTACGACACGTCAAAATGGCTGCCATGAAAAGGGTCTATTAGCAGGGCCACGGTTAGCCCTTTCACTACCCGTTACCAAATGGTTAACCCTTTCACTGTGACAATACAGACGGTTAACCGTCTGTAGTGTGATAGTAAAGGGTTAACCTTCTGTAGTGTGGCAGTGAAAGGGTTAATGCAATGTTCTAAACTGGTTGACTGGGCTCCAGCCCAAGACACGCTTGGTCCTGCTTTGGAAGAATAGTCATCGAGACGATGGTTTCAGAGTTGAGATCGAATCCGTCTCGCCTGACGGTTCATCTGCGATGAAAGTGGACACGTGACTTAACCACGTAGCCTTCCGGTGACGTCACGTGGAGGACATATTCAAACTCCATCACTCTGCCAATAACTTTGCAAACATCTTGTACACATTAATTTAGTTTGACAAGACATGCCCAGTGACCCAATCAGCTCAGCAGTGGTCCCTCTACCAGGACCCGGGTTCCACAAACCGTCGTCGGTTGTATTATCATCATTATTATTATCCTTTTTAAGATGATAAGTTACTCTGCTTTATTAAAATATAGCCGACACAGTGGAGACAACGATCATAGACTGGAACCCATGATGTCACCAGTAGCCTGTGTGGCAGCAGCGCCACCTACAGGCCACTGAGCTGCCAGGATGTCTTCATGAAACAGTTAACCCTCTGTGGCTCAGATCTAATCTTCACACGACTATCGGTTAACGTTGCTGCTCATCTGTTCCTGTTCAGGCAGCAACCAATCGATCTGACCTGAGGGGGGTTGTGTTCCCAGTATGTTGGGTCACGGCATAGGCCAGTTGGACATTTGCATCCTGATGTAAAACCAGTGGAGAACTGGTTTAAAGGATTATTTGCATCCAGGATTGTATTGTAAGCATTTCCACAACAGAAACGGTGCTGTGGCACGGTGGTGTAGTGGTTAACACTGTCTCCTCACAGCTAGAAGGTTGTGGGTTCGATTCCCGCTTGGGGACCAGGTTGCCGTGTTGCTAGGTACCCAGGTGGGGTATCTCCCGATGTTGAGAAAACCCAATGGAAAAACATGCACAACAGATCGCTAACGCTGTCGCGTCCCTGATGAAGACGGACAGGAGCACTAGGATTGGTCCCTGGGCGCAGCGCTCACCGCAGCCCTTGTCTGCTCCCGGCTGCCCTTGGGGGGGGAAGGACAACAGGATGGGAAGTGCAGAGAACATTTCATCAGCGACTCAGTGCATGTGTGTGTGTGTTCCTGTGGGTCGCCCATCGCATGTGTGTGTTAATCTGATGACAAATAAAGACTTATACTTATTATACTTGTACTTAATCATACGGATTCATTAAGGTCGTGAATAGGTTGATTCTGCTGTCATGCAGCACTGCTATTAGTTTGGTGTGAACCCTGAAGTGAACCCTGGCCTCAAAATGCACCCCTGTTGGCTGGCGATTTCTTATACATCTGGATCCTGAGTCTTAGGGTGAAAACAACATGGTTCTCTGATGTCAACCTAAAGGCCCGGTCAGCATTCACCCGGTGCACTGGCTGCAGCCAGACCAGACAGCATTCACCCGGTGCACTGGCTGCAGCCTACAGCTTCTGACGCCACAATACACAGGATCATGTATTTAATGAACACGTAGATAGAACACAGCATAAAAACTTTCTTCTATGATAAATATGGCGATGCCGACGTCTTTAGTCAAGGTTTATATATATATCCTATGCAAATCCAACCTTACAGGATGTATTATTACCCAAGTTAGTGACAGTTAGAGGCCTTGTGGATGTTTCAGTTGGTTGTGTATTTATTGAGTTACAGCAGACTTGATTTAGAAAATGAAACAAAGCAGTAGTCAGTCCATGGTAGCCGTACGTACAAACATACTGTCTCCCAGATACCTGTTGAACACGAAACTAAAGCAGCGGAAGTTGCAGACATTCAGCCAGGATACAGTCACACTTCAGATTACGGTTGAGGTTCCGGGTAAATTCGCTGAAATGTTTGGAAAAACCATATAAGAAATCTTATGAAAAGTCCTGGATCCTCAAGCCTCCTTGGATAATAAAAGCAGTGGGACTCTCTTATGCATCAGTTAAGTCAACAGTTTCAGTTTGTATTTGGAACTGATTGAAGGGGGAGTGGCTTGACTCCCACCTGGTCATAAGGTAAGGAGGAGCCTTAAGAGAGCCAAGCCTTAAAGGGGCACTGCATCAAATAACTGATTTATTTAGCACATAATCTCACACACATCCAAAAACACAACAGTTTTGCACACGTTTTAGTTCAACATTTACTGAGAGTAAATTAGTTAGCGCATGGCCACCGGTGATGTCATCAGGGACATTGAAGCCTTGTGTTGTGTTAATTACAGCTCCATGAAATGATGTAGCAATACCTTGTCTTATAGGGACTGCTACCTTATCATTTCACTGAGCTGTAATTAACACAACACCTCGTCTTATAGGGACTGTGTTACCTTATCATTGAGCTGTAATTAACAAACACCTCATCTTATAGGGACTGTTACCTTATCATTTAATTGAGCTGTAATTAACGCAACACCTCGTCTTATAGGGACTGATACCCCATAATTGAGCTGTAATTAACACAACACCTTATCATTGATCTGTAATTAACACAACACCTTGTCTTATAGGGACTGATACCTTATCATTGAGCTGTAATTAACAAACACCATGTCTTAGGGACCGATACCTCATCATTTCACTGAGCTGTAATTAACACAACACAAGGATTCAATGTCCCAGATGACGTCACTGGTGGCCATATTCAAACTAATTTACTCCCAATGACTAAATGAATGCCTGCAAAATCAAGGTTTTCTCGATGTGTGATTATGTGCAAAATAAAAGAGTTTTTTTTTTTTTTTTTTTTGGTGAAGCGCCCCTTTAAGAGGACAGGGTGGGGGGGGGGCTCACGCCACAGCTGGGCAGAATGTTCAGGTGGTTTTAAAAGAACGCGGCGCTCACGTCACGCAATGTGTTTCTCACCAAGGCAACAGCGCATTGTTTTCTCCCCAAAAATATAACAAAAAAAAACGTATCGATTACAAATATTCCGCCCGGTTCCGAGGCAGTAAGGTGCCATCATGTTCACCGCGTTGCAAGCAGAGATGTGATCACAGAGCTTTAAAAAGGCTTCGTGGTGCAATAGTACGTTTTACATTTCTGTGACTGAACAACATTCGGTTAACAATTCAGCCTCTCGAGAAAACCCTCCCAGTTGCGACACAGCAAGCAGCAGCAGCCGATTGTAAAATGAGAAAATATTAACTACAGTAAAGTTAACATGTACAGCGCATTTCACCATCCTAATGACCGTCTGCCTCCCTGGCTTCAACCTCCCCAGAATAAGGCCATGTTCAGATTGACTAAGTTATAGAGCGCATTGGTAGAATTCCAGGAAGTAGACCCAGGAACACTTTCAGTTGAATGTTTTTTTGTTTGTTTGTTTGTTTGAAATGCAAACCACTTGAATCCCAAGGTGGCAGGCTTTCAATGTAAAACCACAAGAGTTGTATATCATTGTTGTTAATTCAACATTCAAATGACCTACATCTTAAACATTTTTAACATCGTGGTACGAAACACGACCCTTGCTGTTTGAAACGACAGCCTGCTGGAGGGCCACCACATGGGGTTTCAATGGTTCCCCAACAGGTGGTTTCAATGGTTCCCCAACAGGCTTCAATGGTTCCCCAACAGGTTTCAATGGTTCCCCAACAGGCTCCGTTCTTCCTTTCCTTCTCCTGGATCAGGGAGGATCAAGTGAAAGAAGTGGGAAAACTCTTTAGACTCCGGTTGGATGATCGATTTTACGAGACCACATCGCCGTGCTTCTGCCCAAAACACTAGGCGCTACGCGTCTCCTGTGGACGTGTCTTGGTGTCCACCATGCGTCTCCTGTGGTCGTGTCTTGGTGTCCACCATGCGTCTCCTGTGGTCGTGCGTCTTGGTGTCCACCACGCGTCTCCTGTGGTCGTGTCTTGGTGTCCACCATGCGTCTCCTGTGGACGTGTCTTGGTGACCACCACGCGTCTCCTGTGGACGTGCGTCTTGGTGTCCACCACGCGTCTCCTGTGGACGTGTCTTGGTGTCCACCATGCGTCTCCTGTGGTCGTGCGTCTTGGTGTCCACCACGCGTCTCCTGTGGACGTGCGTCTTGGTGTCCACCACGCGTCTCCTGTGGTCGTGCGTCTTGGTGTCCACCACGCGTCTCCTGTGGTCGTCCTGGCTCAACGTCGACACAAAGCCATTTATTCCCATCTCATCCAAGTAACCGGGGTCTTAAAGACGCATCCAATACAGAGCTTAAAGAACCAGTACAATGATGTTAATTCAGTGAGGAAAAAAAAGTGTGGAATGTTAATGTCAGGAGTGTCATTTTCTTTTCAGAGTCAGATGTATCGTTTGATTTGTATTTTAGTTTGAGTGCTGCACCCTATCAGTATGTTGAGGGGTGTGGCTTAGTGCACCCTCTCCGACCACAAAAAAACTCAGTATGTTGAGGGGCGTGGCTTAGTGCACCCTCTCTGACCACAACAAACTCAGTATGTTGAGGGGCGTGGCTTAGTGCACCCTCTCTGAGCACAGCCTAACCTCGTTCCCAGTTTTATCTCCTCCGTGAGATAAAGACTGGTAAAGCACTACGGCCGAAAGTGTGTATGTGGTAGAATTTCCGGTGTATGTACTTCCCCTGGAAGCTGCCTCCGAACGGACCAAACGTTTCCCGAATCCTGTCGGCAAACAAGCTAGAACGTCCCGGTCATGTAGTAAATTCTTCAGGCAAAGCCGTTGCAGAGGCTTAAACAAGGAAATATTGTGCACTTCACACTTTTCTATAATTGTTTTGTCGAAACCGGAAAGCCTGTACTTCCGTTTGCACACTTTAGGAGGCATAGCTTTACCAGCCTAAGCACAGCCAGCTCTCAGTATGTTGAGGGGGCGTGGCTTAGTGCACCCTCTCTGACCACAACAAACTTAGTATGTTGAGGGGGCGTGGCTTAGTGCACCCTCTGAGCACAGCCAGCTCCCAGTATGTTGAGGGGGTGTGGCTTAGTGCACCCTCTCTGACCACAACAAACTTAGTATGTTGAGGGGGCGTGGCTTAGTGCACCCTCTCTGAGCACAGCCAGCTCTCAGTATGTTGAGGGGGCGTGGCCTTCCGTTCGTTGAAAGGAGATGTCAAATTAGTATCATAATACATAAAGCTTTCAAAATGTAAACACATTCATGCGACCAGTGTGATCGGTTGCTATGGGAGATTAACAGACGAACCTGTGCTAGCAGGTGATAAATAAATTGCCACAGTTACTGTGGACGTTTTTGAACTAAAAGCAACTAAATTGTAGCAAACTAGTTTCATTACTTGTTTGTGGACTAACTAGCTGATCCTTTACAACTACCGACAACCGACAGACTGACTGACGAGCCACTCTGCCACCTACCAGAGGAGATTATGAATGTTTTCAGGGAAGCAGGTTGGATATGAAAAATGGTTTGATTGTGTTGATATCCAGGGGGATAGAGATCTTTAGTCATCATTTTCACAACAAACAGTTCTAACATTTCGGATAATTTTACATCAACATAACTTCTGTAACATAAGAAAGCAAAAGAAAATGCAATAAGATTGAGAAACATGATTTTCATTGTACTGAATCTTTAACCGTTTGACAGCGTCCTACATGGGGAGGGAGCGGGGAGAACATCCGTTACTTACTACCAGCTCGTATGAGTATAAGTGCCATCAACCGGCTACTGTTAATGAGTAGCCCACATTTTTACATTTCCAAAATAACTGATTATTACCAACTGAATAACTGGTAAGCTATATACCTTGTTCTCAGAAAAGACATTCCTCATTTTGGGGGCACTAGTCAAAGACTTCTATAAATGTAACAAAACCAACCCGGTCAGCAAAATTGTACAAAGCTTATTTTTTTTTCTCTCCTCTTTTTTTTTTCTTTTTTCTTCAGCGATACAGAAAAATATTTACAAGGGCCCTTTGTTTCTTAAGGAGTAGTAGTAGTAGAGTAGTAGTAGTAGTAATAACAACAATGCATCAAGTCCAGCTTTGGCACTCTTCTGTCTCTGCACTGCGCTCAGTGCTTCACCACGGAGCCCCCTCCTCCACGGCGGGTGGTGATGACATCACGGGTGTGAGATGACCCATTCCGGATTTGGCCCCCCGCGCCGAGTCGTCTCCATGGCGACTCGACAGCCAATGATTCACCCGCCCCCCCCCCCACCCCCCTCCCCATCTGAAAGACAATCAAAAGGAGGAATGAATAATTCAGGGGAGTCATGACTTCACATTAAGCTGCGTCACCACCGTGAGCGGTTTGTCCTGGACCGACCCGCTCCATATCTACAGACAGAACCTATACGCAGACGATAACCGATTCACATGGAGGAATGTGGTGGATACGGTCACCAAGTCACAACTATATTAACATTATGGTGATACAGTCGACAGCATTCCAAGATATTTCAAGGTTAACTTGTACAGAAAGTGGAGAAGGATGCAGCAGAATAGGCAACATTATGGAGCTCATGTTGAACAAAAACATATTCCAGTATGTAAACCAAAGCTGTTAATGGATCACTGCACCAGACGCATGTGTCATGACATAGAAGAAATTATATCCAGCCATAAGGCCAACACCCACCAAGATCAACACCAACACAGTAAAGTATTATTTACTTATTATTATTATATTATTATTAGTATCTGTTGATCTCTGTTGCTCTTTCGAAACGACAACTAGTGGCCGTAAAGCACCAGTGAATACCAGAGCAGGCCGCAGATAAAGCCTTGGACTTTCCTGAGACAGCCAACGCCACCCGGTGTTATTGAGAGATATTGAACCCTCTCTCCGGCACGCTGGGATCTGTTTTGCTCATGGAGGAAACCCATGTCTCTTGTGATGTTAATCAACGACATCAGTGCATTATACACACCCAGGGGTGTAAAGGTACACGTATCCGTACCGAACCGTTTCAGTGTGTGCCGTACGCGTGAATACTTTACCCAAGGCAGTTGTCCTTCCGCGTTCGGTTTGCGCGCCCTGATTGGCCTCTCAGCGCCCCAATCGCGTTAGCCGCACTATCGCCGCACTACTCGCTCAAAATATACTACCATCACTCAACTCGCTACCATCAGCTTTCAGTTCCACAGTCCTCGCCCATTTCCTCGTATTGCCCGTTGTTTTCATCTCCGCCGTGCATCATAATACTAAAGCTAACCATCACTCAACTCACTATCACTCAGCTCGCTACCGCCGTGCATCATATACTAAAACTAACTATCACTCAACTCACTATCACTCAGCTCGCTACCGCCGTGCATCATATACTAAAACTAACTATCACTCAACTCACTATCACTCAGCTCGCTACCGCCGTGCATCATATACTAAAACTAACTATCACTCAACTGGCTACCGCCGTGCATCATATACTAAAACTAACTATCACTCAACTCACTATCACTCAACTGGCTACCGCCGTGCATCATATACTAAAACTAACTATCACTCAACTCGCTACCGCCGTGCATCATATACTAAAACTGAAACTAACTATCTGTCAACCTTGACAATGTGCTATTGATGTAGACTAATCCAAGTATTTTTAAATGCTTTATGGCTAATAAACTAGACTAAATATAGCCTATAGAACAGATTTTTACAGCCTAACGTTAATATAGAGAGATGAAAACAATACGTTATTTATATTGATGTGATGCCGATTGATATGAATAGCGCGTTACGTTAATATAGAGATGAAAACAATACGTTATTTATATTGATGTGATGCCGATTGATATGAATAGCGCGTTACGTTAATATTGGGCTGTGGAACTGAAAGCTGATGGTAGCGAGTTGAGTGATGGTAGTATATTGAGCGAGTAGTGCGGCGATAGTGCGGCTAACGCGATTGGGCGCTGAGAGGCCAATCAGGGCGTGCAAACCGAACGAGGAAGGACAACTGCCTTGGGTAACGTATTCACACGTACCGTACCGAACGGCTGTGTAGTGTACCGAATGAATACAACGGTATGTTAACCACTAACGACCACCCACCGGGGGCTGTTTTTTTCACAATCTAATATAATTATTATAATATTTTTTATTTTATTTTTTTTACAAGTCGATTATTCATTTCAATATAGAATATTCGTTGACAGCCCTACAAGTACAATTAGTTACTGCACACTACATCACCCCTGAGTGGAACATGGAAAGCCAAACTTTCCCCCACTGTACCGAAAACCCGTACCGAACCTTGACTTCAAAACCGAGGTACGTACCGTACCGTGGTTTTTGTGTACCGTTACACCCCTAAAGTGCTCTCTATTGTTATAATAGAGAATTCTGATCACATAAAAGTTTGATATAATTCGAACAGATATCCATAATCACTTTGAATTGGTGTTGATTTGGGGGAAACAGTGACAGCTCTACTATCTTCCAGCCCACTGGTGTCATAGATGCTCTTCCTGCCCACCCAGCACGTCTTCTTTCTAAAGTAATTACAACCTCCCTGCTTCCTGGTGGAGGGGTTGCAGCTGGAGCTTCTTAAAGGGACAGTTCACATGTTTATTAGCCCCAAGGAGCGGGTCAACGTTACAACAACAGCCCAATTTATGTAATTCCAATGCCGTTTACGGAACACATGCATGCATGAGTCTGGTCTCGTTTGAATAGGCACATATATCATTATAAAATATTATATTTAGCAGAAAAGGATGAAAATATCATCTTTGTACTGCATGCAAAAACAAACAAAACATGCATGGTTGACCAAAAATTGCACAGGACTAGCAGTTGAGCCCATTTGAATTCAGATAGGTGAAAGGGCAAGTGACTAGGGCATGACATTTTCTCACTGCGTTTTTTTGTGTGGCTCATCACCGCGGTATGCGGTGGTAACGAACTTAACTTTTTTCGCCAGGCTTATGTACATCATTATACCCCTCTCTGCCAGCTCTATTTGTCTATGGAGAAGGCTATAACTTTTTAAATTGTATTGCTAAATTGTCATTACTATGGCCCATTCAACGTCAATTATCTATCGTTCAGGACGTAGGAACGTTATACTTTTTCATTCACATATTCATACTAAAATACGGTCTAAAGTATAAATATGTTTTTATCGTTTTCTGCAGCTTTCTCCAGAACGTGATTTATAGCCCTAAATGCATTATATTGATGATCAAATACAGTTTGATAGCGATCTGCGCGAGATAAAAAATGTCAAATGGACGTGCTTCTAGAAGTTACTACTTATCATCTGATGTTGACCGGATGGGGGGGGGGGGTCGTTTATAATTCCGTGGCCAACGTTAGATGATTCATCTAGTGTGGGTGATATGATCATTAGAGCAGTTTATATCGAACACGGTAAAAAAAAACGCTGAATCTTACCCCAGTCTCCTCGGGCCGTTGGGCGATGAGCGTGGAGCAAAAATATTCCTATTATGGGATGTAGAAATATGTGATCCATCTCCAGGTTGTATAATAGTATATACCAGCGTTTCCGTTAGCCGGTAATTACCGGTATTTGACCGGCAAAATATGTTGAAGTCCGAATATTTAAATCTCTCCGGTCATAATGTCCGGTGAAAGTAATTCCTCTAAGCACAATTTTATTATTTGAATTGTATTAAAATAGGCTAAAATTAAATAGCCTATGCGATGAACGAAACAATCATCACATTTGTTTCATTGTTGCTTCACTCTGATGTGAATCTTTTTTTTCTTTCTTTTTTTGAGCCTGTCTGGCCACCATAACGACAAACCGGTATACGAGCGAGAGAGAGAGATGGCCAAACAAGCTAAGCTTAACAAATATTTCATGAAACCAAGCACAAGCAGGTCTAATAATAATGACATTGACAACGAAGATGAGTCTTCTGAAGTCACAGAGACCGCCGATGCTCCCGCGGAAAATAAACAGAAATGTCTAGCGTTCAGGCGGCGGCCCGAGTGGAAAGTTAAATTCTCCTGGCTGAGGTACGACATTATAGTCTAGCCTCTATGATGTACGAGAGATAACATTGATTGAACGTACACAAAGTACACTTTATTGATTGAACCATAATAATAAAAAAAAATACATGCAAGTTAACCCGCGCTCGCGATAAGAAAAAATGTCTAACGTCGTAGGAGTCCCGAAACTATTTCAAACATGTTTGATAATCTATCCATTTGTCCCTCAACATTCTGAAATGTGATAAAAGTAGATTAGGGTGTTGCCTGCTCCTTTAAGAGTGATGCGTGGTGGGATATATAACGGAACGTAGACCAATCTCAGTCACTCTTATTGTCTGGGACCAAATTCGGTCACGCCCCATTTTGCGCGACATCCAGGCTTTTTTTTACCGTCAGCGTTTGGGAATTTCATGTCGACAGGTAGATTACTTATTTTAGAATATATATATCAAATTAGTTATTAGAGTATTCATCTATATTTAGTAATCTAAAGACTATTAGATATGAACCTATGTACCAGTAAAAAGTGGGAATCTCTAGAATGTGTTCCGTGTTTACGGAACACATTCCGTGTTTACGGAAGTGCGGGTCTCAAGTTGACGTTATACTATAACTTACACAACACTTTCTGTTGTCAGTAGATGGCAGCATTGGTTTAAAATTAAAAGGTGAAAATGTGAAAACTACAAAATTAATACAATTCCCAAGACCTTTAGCACAGGTCACTGGGACGCGTCTATTCTTTGACACGATCTGAACAGTGTTAAACTATTAATGGGACCCGAGTACAGTGATCGAGAATGGTCACCCAATTATCTTAACAAAAGTGCATCATTAGCATTATGTTTGTTGTCTAAACGGGAACATAATGGTACAATTTAAGATTTGAATGTTATCTGCATATAAAGGACAAATAAAACATTGTTAATTTGTAAGAAACCTCAATGAAAACGGCGCAGGGTAAGTTATATTCGCTATTGTTATGAAAATGTGATAGAATCCTATGAAAATGTGGACGCATTTAGTCACCGTGACGTTAGGTGGTCTACGCAAGCAGCGAATAGTCTTAGTAGTCAGAGTGTAGCGGGAACGGTAGAGAGGCAGCACTTAAGTTGTGTGTAACGTTAGTCAATTACATTAAGAATAGAGAGCCGTTGTCAACCCTGCAAACGGAAATAAATGCCCAGTCCTTGAGAGAACGGTTTCCTGGTTTACTGTCACCACCTTACCAGAGGGAATTACCCCGAAGCCCGGCTCGTTATAACAAGCATGTTACATGACCGGCACTTCGGCCCTGCTCCCCTGTACTCTACTACAGTTCAGATTTATACAGGAAAAGGTAACATTGGGGGCTCGAGTCTGGGATGTGAAAAATAAATCCTGATTTCCTCTGTGAGTTGTAAACTGTATGGAAACTAGGGGTGTGGACATTTCTTTTCCCTTTTTTTTTTTACTCTCTTGCTAGCTTTTATGTTCTTTTACAATGTAGTGCTTTGGGATTTGCTCCACAGCTATAAAGCGCCCTACAAATCAAATATATTATTATTATTATTGTATTATTAAAGCCAGTGCTCTGATCATGCAGCCACTCAACTCATAGAAAATACAGCATCAGGCTATTCTAAAAGTATTGATACTAATACTGATACTAATAAAAAGAGTATTGAATCATTTTTAACAGCTGGGTATTGAGATACCTTTCTAGTATCTGTATCATGCAACACTAGTAAAGACATTTATTTTGATTTAAGAACTTTCTAAATAAAAGTAAATGTATCTGACTGCTTGTATTAATTGATGAAAAAGTTGCCATGTGCAGTAATATAGATTATAAAATTGAGGATGTAATATATTATTGAGCTGCATCGAGATGCATCGTAGAATCAAATCGTGGACAGCTGAATCGTAATCTAATCGTGAGGCCAGTGAAGATTCACAGCTCAACTGTGTCCCGGTCTAGCATGATACGGCTGGTATCTGCAGATTCATGCGAGTACCCGTCTTCATGACGGCTCTAAACGGAGGCGGCTAGATCCTGGACGACACGCTGGACATCACCAGGTTTCAAGGGGTTAACCCACCATCAGCCAGTGACTCGTCCAGGATGCTCCAAGGCCAGAACGTCAGTGTCTGCCGCCAGCCTCTGTCTGTCCACACCAGCCGTGTCCTCCTCCCCCACCGCCATCGTCACCTTCACCCACCTGACGGAGACACAGAGAAAGTGGAGACAGTTACAATACAATCAAATGTGACCAGGCACAGACTTTAGGGCCTTGTTGAGCAATCTTCATTTTTTATTTTGTTTTATCATCTCGTCTTTCTTTGTTCGAGTCTCTCGTCTTTCTGCGTTTCAGTCTCTCATCTTTCTTAGTTTGAGTCTCATCTTTCTTAGTTTGAGTCTCTGTGTCTTTCTTTGTTTGAGTCTCATCTTTCTTTGTTTGAGTCTCTCATCTTTCTTTGTTTGAGTCTCTCATCTTTCTTTGTTTGAGTCTCTCATCTTTCTTTGTTTGAGTCTTTCATCTTTCTTTGTTTGAGTCTCTCATCTTTCTTAGTTTGAGTCTCATCTTTCTTTGTTTGAGTCTCTCATCTTTCTTAGTTTGAGTCTCTCATCTTTCTTTGTTCAGAGTCTCTCATCTTTTTTTATTTCCGAGTCTCTCATCTTTCTTTGTTTTAGTCTCTCATCTTTCTTTGTTTGAGTCTCTCATCTTTCTTTGTTCAGAGTCTCTCATCTTTCTTTGTTTTAGTCTCTCATCTTTCTTTGTTCGAGTCTCTGTGTCAACTTTGAACTATACAATAACAGTAATCCAGAACAATTTTATTGCACTGTAAAGAAACTGTGATTTTATAGTATGTCTGCACTTTGTGCTCAATTCATCATTCATGTCTTTTACATTCTAATAAAACTGAATCAAACCATAAACAAGGTGGCCTGTTGGGATGTTAGATCCTAATGTGAAAAACTGTGATTTTATATGTCAGCTCATTTTACTTATTTTTATCTTTACGCCCCACTGGGTGCATACTATAACCGTTATCATGTTTTGTAACAGATTACAGAAGCCTATTAGAACGTGAGGTTCTGATATGCATCATCTTATCCCACTTTATGCTTTGCTCTTGCTGCTTGTTTTACACTGATTTTATGTTTTATTTCTTACTGATGTAAAGCACTTTGAACCGCAATCCCCTGTATGAAAGGTGCTATACAAATAAAGTTATTATTATTATCTTTCTGCGTTTCTCCCCATCTCTTCCCGCCTCTCCCTCCCTCCCTCTCTGTCTCTCGTTCGGCATATCTCTCTCTCTCTCTCTCCTCACCCACCTCCCTCTGTCGGCAGCGTTCTGGCTGGTCTGTTCTGGTCTGGGCCGGCTCAGGTCCGCCACCCTCTGGCCCAGTTTGTTGGTGAACCACTGGACGAGGTCCTTGTTCAGCAGTTTGGAGTTCTCTGCTGCTGCTGCTGGCTTCTCTCCAGCCTCCTCTCCAGCTCCCTGGACTGTGAGAGAGAACACTTAATTTCACAATGATGCATTTTTAGATGATTTTAATACAAAATAGAACATTAAAAAAAAGAAAAGATAAATAGTGTATCAAAACGTGAAACCGTTTCAATGCTTCTCCTTCTTGTTCCTCTCAGCTTAACTGCTGTTATGGTTTGGCTGTAGCCATCAGCCTGCTGTTTGAGGCTAATTTTAATTGGTTACGGCTTTGAAATAAAATGTGTTTTTTTCTGAGCCAAACCAAACCGCGTAGTATATCAAATTCATATCAAATCTGAAAATGTGCATATCGTTACACCCCCTAGTACATTGGACTAAGATTACCACATTCAGTTATAGTTGCCAAAACCAAATATAGAATGCCAACAACCAAAACAGAGGGAGAGCGAGCGAGCAAGCGAGCGAGCGAGAGAGAGAGAGAGAGAGAGAGAGGGAGAAAAAAAATTAAAAATAACTAAAATTGGTTCCTCTATTCCTCTCTGCTAACCCACCGTTGAGTGTTTTAGGCTCTTGAGGAGAGGACTGGTTGGTTTCTAGAGGAGCAGGCCGGTTGGTTTCTAGAGGAGAGGGCCGGTTGGTTTCTAGAGGAGAGGGCCGGTTGGTTTCTAGAGGAGAGGGCTGGTCGGTGTCTGGCCCTCCCGATGTGGCGGTCTGCCCGTTCGGCTCTGGGCTTCCGACTAGGAGCAGAAACCAAGGAGAGAAGTTTGGGATCAGTTTGGGTCCTTCATTTTGGATTCATACATCGTTCAAAATGTCTCATTTAGATAGTGATTCAGACCACTCAACTCCTTGTCCAAGTAACAGTCATGTCTTGCATCGACTACTGAAATGCATTGCCCGCTGGTCTACACCAAGCCTCTTCAACTCATTCAGAAGAACGCAGCCACCTGCCTGATCTCCAACCTACCAAAGTCAGCCCATGTTACTTCTTGGGGACCTGCACTGGCTCCTCATCGTCGCACAAATCCGCTTCAAGGTCCTTGACCTGGCATATCGTGCAGTGAAGGAAGCGGCTCCCACCTACCTCCCGTCATTGGGATGTCCCGATACCGATACTGCCCTATTTTAGTGTACTCGTACTTGCCCGATACCACTTTACAGCGGCGTGCCGCGTGCAGCTTAACGTTAGATCAATTGAGAGCAGGTGGGCGCAGTGTGCGGTATAGCAACAACATGTCAGCAGTTGACATATTTTAAGATTTGCGATGCTGACCAGAGCAAAGCAGACTGCAAACTATGCTCTGCTAAAGTTTCAAGAGGAGGGGTGAAAAATGGCTAATTTAACACAAGTAATTTGATCAAACATCTGAAGAGCAAACATGAGGCTGAGTACAAGGAGTTTGCCAACGCTAGCAGCAGCAGCACAAAACAACCAACTCTGGAGCAAACGCTGGAGAAGCGACAGAAGATGGCCAGAGAACACCCACGGGCAGTGAAAATAACCGAAGCACTTAGCCAGTACATCGCTCTTGACGACCAACGGTTGTTAGTTGTGGAAAATACGGGATTTCGCCATCTTCTCGGTGTACTGGAGCCGAGGTATGATATTCCTAGCCGGGCCTAGCCTAGCTTCGGGTCTAGAGTTACAAGACGAAATATCCGGCGAGCGTCATTTGACAAGCCGTTCCGACGAGTGACCATGTCCAGTTGTAAACGATCGTGAGCTGATGGCGAAAATGATTGACCACCGTTGTTGCCAAGGAGCGTCTGCTCTGAAAGTGATCCCAGATGAGTGCTGATTGCAACGAGAAGGGGGCAGAAGACAAACAAGTTCTTTGTTTTGACTTGCGCGTCTGAATGGAAGTGGACGGCCATTTTGGATAATCACGCTGAATTATTGCGGTACACACCAAAAAACCTTTGTCCGTGGGATTTTTATAAACTTTGGACCTGTACTACATAAGTCTTCAGGCTATGGAACAGTTATGTTTTCCAGCTCCTACCTCTCAGCTGGAACCCAAAAACAGGCATCTGGCAACAAGTCAACACAAAAGTAAGGAGCAAATATTTCAAATATATTCAAACCTCTGTTTTTCTAATACATTAGCACTCAAAGTGATTCTTCTTTATCGTGTAAGAAACTTCAGAATGTTACCTTTCAAAAGAGACCAGACTCATGCATGTGCTATAAGTATAATGTATAATAAATCGCTAATTACTTTGGGTATGCAATCATCAGGCGTTTTATGCTAAATGTGGGGTAAGCGGGGTTAATTACTTGGTATCGGTATTCGGTATTGGCAAGTACCCAAATGTCAGTACTCTTGTCAGCAAAAAAGTGGTATCGGGACATCCCTACTAACTACACACACAAGAGGTACTTCCGGCTTCAACATGGGTGGTCGCATTTTACCCAGCTCCCGTAACCAACGCAACAGAACAACAACAAAGTATTTTGCGCATTTTCTACTTTCCCTCCTGTGGATTATGGACTTGTACCTGAATTCACAACTCAAGCAACAACTCCAGACAGAAGTGGAGGGTAGCGAAAACGCAAATCAGCAGTCCCATTGCGACTTCTATTTGTTAACGGGCATGGAGAGGAAGCATCCAGCTTTCGGAGCCACGGCTATCCACACAGTACGCAAGAAATTACCCCCGACTGGCAAGTTTAAGAGGAAATCAATGTTTCTATTATATCTGCTCATGTCGGGTGACATACACCAGAACCCTGGACCCGTAATGACACGGAACCAGAGACGACAGTTAGGTCTGCTGACCCAGGAAGCAGCGGCTAGCTTCGCTAGCACAACAAGTCAACTGCTACCTACACAGACGGTGGCTGGCGACACGATCAACAGCAACATTCCTCCTCTACCACCTCTACAAAAGAACCCACGAGAGGCCACAGCGAGAAGGAATGAACCAGGGTTCACAATTGAGTCGCCCATCACATCGCGGGACCGAAACAGCAAGGCAGCGCCCGATCATGGCCGGCGAGCTAGCCGGCGAGCTAACCGGGCTAACATCAATGGACAAAGGACCCAGGAAGCTAACGGAGCTAACAGGGCTAACAACAATGGACACAGGACCCCATCCCCCCCTCCCCACCTACCGCCACCCGGACGACCAGACACCACAGACAATCAACACTTTGAACTCGACGACATAAACTAAATAACGAACACAAATGGACTTCACATATTTCACCTAAACACAAACAGCCTGAGACCAAAACTGGCTGAAATCAGACATTTGTTTTTAAACTGTAAGGCTAACATAATGTGTTTCACAGAAACAAAACTAGACTCATCTGTACAGGATCCAGAGATTGAAATCGAGAACTATTCAATAGTCAGGAGGGATAGAAACCAGTATGGAGGTGGCGTCTGTGTGTATATTCACAAAGATACCAAATTCATCAACTGTACTGACCTTAACCATGACGAGATTGAAACTGTATGGATTGAAATCTTATTTGAAAGGGCAAAATCAGTACTAGTAGGCACAATCTATAGACCGCCAGAACACAGTGGCTTCTATGACACACTTGATGGGTGTTTAGCTGGGGTGGAGGGCGTAGAAAAAAATCCTTATTGGGGACTGGAACACGGACATGCTACGTAAAGCAGCACCCGTCTTCAAGGCCTTCAGTAGGTTTTGTTATCTGCACGGCCTCAGCCAGCTAATCACCCAACCCACAAGGGTATGTGAATCAACTCAGACTACCATTGACCTCATCCTGACCTCTGACAAGTCCAAGATCTCCAATAAAGGGGTTATAGCATGCGGGTTAAGTGATCATTATATGATATTCTGTACCCGCAAAAAGCTAAAGCAAAAGGCTGGCTGTCACAAAACAGTCACATCTAGAGACCTCAAAACCTACTCTAGCGAGGCCTTTAACCTTGAACTGGAGAGCCTGGACTGGTCAGATGAGCTCAATGGTACACTGGTTGAAGAAACCTGGCTTGGCTTCAAAACCAAATTGTCAACAATACTAAACAACATGGCCCCCCTAAGAACCACCAGGGTAAAAAATCACGCCGAGCCGTGGATGCACACTGAAATACTGACTGCTATGAAAGCCAGAGACAAAAAATGCTCTGAGTTTCGTAAAAGTCAGTCAAAGCTTACCAAAAGCCTGAGCAGTTAACTCCAAGCCCACGTGACTGAACTCAAAACTAGAAAGAAACAGACTAAGAAATGACGTAAACTCCATGATCAAAACTGCAAAAAAAATATTCATCAATGACAAAACTGAGGAAAACAAAAATAAACCACGTGAACTTTGGAAATTACTCAATAATCAACTAGGCTGCAGTAAAAAACTTAAAACCAGGTTCTCAAACATAAACATAAAGACGGACAACACGCTCATCACAGACAAGCTGGATGTAGCCAATTACTTAAACACTTTCTTCACAAACATAGCCACAACACTGGTAAACAAACTACCCTCCCACTCAGGGCATTATGGGGTAGAACACATAGTAACATATTACAAGAACCTAGGCGTCCACAAAGACGACTTCAAACTGGAAATGGTAACTACAGATGAGGTACTCAAAAAACTGAGCGCCCCCTACAACCGAACAAGGCCACTGGCCATGACAACATCCCCTCCAAATTCCTCAGAGACTCAGCAGCCGCCATCACCCCATCATCACACACATAATAAACCTCTCCATAAAACAGGGACAGCGAGAGTAACACCCCTGCACAAAAAGGGCAGCAAATTCTATCCTTACATCCATCTCAAAAGTCATGGAAAAAATAGTATACGAACAGGTCGAAAAGTACCTCACGGGAAAAAAATCGAATCTACGAATTCCAATCTGGCTCAGAACATCCCACTCCACTGACACATGCCTTCTCTATTTGAACGACCACATCAAACAAGAGGTGGACGCGGGCAAATACTGCGGCATGGTCATGCTGGACCTACAAAAGGCCTTCGACACTGTCAATCACACCATTCTGATTGACAAGCTAAAAGCAATTGGTTTTGATGGTCTATCAGTGAGCTGGATACAATCCTACCTGGAGGGGAGAGAACAGATGGTGGAGGTAAACGGTACCCTAGGACCGCTACTGTTCCTAATTTATGCAAATGACATGTCGTCAGCTTGTGACTGCAACTTGTTCCTGTTTGCGGACGACTCAGCCCTGCTGGTTTCTGACAAGAACAAGTTACAGGTTGAAAAAACCCTCAGCTCGGAACTAGGCAAAATCTGCATATGGCTCGCCGATAACAAACTATCATTACACATGGGCAAAACAGAGTCCATTCTCTTCGGTTCAAATAACAAACTCAGCAAGACCGACAGCTTCTCAGTTACAGTGGGTGACAATATTGTCACAAGGAAAGATGAAATTACCTACCTGGGTTCCATCCTAGAGGCTAATCTTTCCTGTGACAAAATGGCATCCAATGTAATAAAAAAAGTCAACGAACGAACTCGATTCTTGTACCGGATCTCCTCTCTGGTAAACAAGAATACCCTGAAGACTCTGGCAGGAGCACTCATTCAAGGGTACTACGACTATGCTTGCACCTCATGGTACCAAAGCACCTCAAAGGCACTAAAAACCAAATTACAAACATCTCAAAACAAACTAGTCAGACTACTGCTTGACCTGACTCCTAGAACCCACCTCACCCCAGCCCACTTTGACAACCTAGGATGGCTTAGGGGTCTTTCTCACTCACTAATTCGGGTCCGTACCGTCCTCATTCCGGGTCGGGTGCGAACTTCCCCCCTCCCTCTCCCCCCTCTAGTTTGTGTACACACTTCAGTCTTTGTTCGCTCCGGGTTCTGTTTACGGTTTGCGTTTTGAGCGTGTACACTTGCCGTAGGCGATGATGTCACGCTCGAAAATGTAAACAGGAAGAGTGTTAACACGGCGGCGGAGTCTAGTATAGCCACTGTAGCACTTATTTTTCAGCAAAGAACGTGCAATAAACAAAACGGATACATTCACTGTGTGTTCTGCCTCTCATTTGTTGATGAAACAAAACTAACCAACACAATTGAACACCAAAAGCGGAGTTTAGTCTCATCTGCGGCGAGTTTGTTAGCTTACATGCTAACGTGAATGGAATATGCCAGTATAACAGTATAGCATTTTGGCTAGCAGCTAACCGCTAAGCTAATGGCTAACGCTAGTTAGCTTAGCCTGTTCAGCAGCTAACATCCCATCGCTCGTGGCAATTATATTGCATGTCATTGATCTACTGGTCGACCACGGCCGACTGGTTGGGCACCACTGGTCTAATAGAAATAAATGCATTAGAACAAGAAAGTATAGTAGACAGACATAGCATTGGCAAACGCTAAGCTAACGGCTATCGCTAGTTAGCTTAGCCTGTTCAGCAGCTAACATCCCATCGCTCGTTGCAATTATATTGCATGTCATTGATCTACTGGTCGACCACGGCCGACTGGTTGGGCACCACTGGTCTATAGAAATAAATGCATTCGAACAAGAAAGTATAGTAGACATATAGCTATGGCAAAAAAAGTTACCAGGCTTAATCAGGGCTGTATGCTAAGCTTTTTCACTAGGGGCACACTTGCCCCTAAATGAGAAATTTAGGGGCAAACAATATTTTTTAGGGGCAAATTTTTAAATAACTATTTTACCATTATAGTAGGGCTGGGCGATATGGCCTCTAAATGATATCGCAATATTTTGACATTTCCTCTAAAGCACTTAAAAATGCTTGATTTAACCCTTTGATGCATACAGTCACGCCAATATGATGATTATAATAAGTCCCTGCAACATATGTTTGCATTATTAAACCATGAAGATGCTTTAAAAAATAATTTAATGAAAATGTACTAAGAGTAGTCTACTGACACACTAATAAAAAAAAGTATTTACATCTAAGACAATTTATATAAAAACTCTTGGGTGCCTTTTACACAGTACTGTGTTTTCTATCGACTTTAGCCAAACACACACACACACACACACACATATATATATATATACACACACACACTACTGTGAGAAAATAATAATCACACAGACTTAATGATTTTAGAATATTTCAGATAATGAAATTAAATGTTTATATCATCAACTATCCAGTTAGTATTTATACTGTGTGTAACATTTGGCTACTTTAAATTATTGAATGTAGAGAGAGAGAGAGAGAGAGAGAGAGAGAGAGAGAGAGAGAGAGAGAGAGAGAGAGAGAGGGGGCGAGAACGAACAAGAGAGCCAGCCCCCCCCTTCGCGTTTTGATAGTCTAAGCTGCCGTAAGTGATGACGTCACACTCGAATGTAAACAGGAAGAGATGGAGACACACGGAGATGGAAATTCAATGATATACAGAAATGAATAACCAATAAATATGAAGTTATGTTTAAACTTCTGTTGTCAAGCGTTGTCAATATAACCCACCCCTTTCCTCTCGAATGGAACTAGTCTTGTGGAGTCCGCTTTGACCGTTTTCCAGGGTTAGCAGAGATCGCTAGTTAGCTTAGCATAATCCTAATGGTAACCTTGGTTAGAAGCTACCGTTAGCTCATTGCTCGTGTCAATTAAATTGCATGTTATTAAAGGTCCGCGCTGGTCTGTCTAATTAAATTACAACCGCAACATTATATTGCACTGTACAGCCCTGGTTGTAGGCTAATGTTTTACTACAATTTGTATGGATTAATTTAGGAGTGAAATGCGAATGAAGGGTTGAAATTACCACTCGCAAGCTTGCCCCCAGATATTATTTTAAACTCGCACGGACCAAATTAGGGGGCAATTTGCGATCATATCATCGCAGTGTACAGGCCTGTTAATGCGAGCCAGGGAAGTCTTTACCCCCTTCCGTGACTGCTATGTGCAAGCCAGGGGCTTTATATCTGATATATTTCGAAGATATATAGAAGATATAAATATCGTTTTTAGTGGGTATTGTCCAGTTGTTGCTGTGTGTTTTTATCTGCCCACAATTCAAGCAAGTAACGACGTTGTGTGTGTCACTGGCGCGCACCCAGAACCACCTATTTCAAGCGTCCCAGGTTCAGCGGGGGGGTAGTACGAATCAGCGCCGCTTCGCACCCAAAAGGGGTGTGTCCGTCTGAGTGAGACCCCGAAAGGTGAGTGAGAAATTAGAGTAGACGACAGAGTACAGCAACTTGCAATGGGCCTGGTCTACAAGATACACTACACGACCAAGGTACCCATGTACATGTCAAAATACTTCCCAAATGTCAGTGAATACCACGATCACAACACCAGAGGGAGCTCCACAAATCATGTTAAACCCAGATTCGGCTCAAACAAGGGACTAAACACGTTTCGAAATTATGCCACATCAATGTGGAACGCCCTACCCAAAGCTGTAAAGGAATGTGAATCACTACCCACTTTCAAAAACACTCTCAAAGAACACCTACGGGAGACTGCAATTCGAAACTGGCCCCTACAAATGTCCTAACCCAGTTGTACAGTAAATACCCAAGTATGGCTTTGTCAGTATTCCAAAAAAAAAAAAAAAAAAAAGTATTCCAATGTACAGTGTACATGTTTATCCCTATATCTCACGTTCTAGGAATTACTGCAGAAAACGATAAAAACATTTATATTCTAGACGGTATTTTCCTATGAATGAAAAAGTTAAACGTTCCTACATCCTGAACGATAGATAATCGATGTTGAATGGGCCATAGTAATGTCAATTTAGCAATACAATTTAAAAAGTTATAGCCCTGCAAAGAAGGTGAACATCTCCATAGACTTACAGTGCTGGCAGAGAATGGTATAAGATGCTCAAATTGCGTGGCAGGGATTGTGTTAATAAACTTTTCAATCAATCAATCAATCAATCAATTCAATCAATCAATCACCCCTCCGCTCTACATCTTCTGGCCGCCTCAGACCCACTCCTATCCGAGCTCCGGGAGGGTCATCAAAGAGAAGCAGTCTATTCACTGACTTCACTCCACAATGGTGGAACAAACCTCCCATCACAGTTAGGACAGCCGAAACCCGACCAATCTTTCGCGGTCGACTAAAAACACACTCCTTCAATCAATATCTGAAATGAAAAAAATAAACAAACCTTCTTGCAGTCTTCTATTATGCACTCTTCCTACTATACCAATATGTCTTACTACTATGCACTCAACACTGCACCAACCAAGTTTCAGCTGAACAATGATGAACATTGTTACTCAGCTGAAAGAGTTGTACTCTTCCTGTTAACTTGTCGTACATAACTTGCAAGTCGCTTTGGATAAGTGTTCAGCTAAATGACTAAATGTAAATGTACCAAGTCAATAAGTAGAGCTGTACCAGACCACACAGAGCAGCTGGAAGTGTGATGTAGCTATCTGTCTAGCTAGCACCAGAGAGAGAGAGAGGGCGTAACGGTACAACAGAGGAATAGTCTCTCCGTCACATGCAGCGTGTAGATCTGCTGCACACAAGACACTGCTCTGTTGTGACTCAGACAGTCTCTAGGAGCACGAACACACACACACTTTCTGTTGTTCTGTTTTCTTTCTTTCTCTCCTCACACATAAACCTCGCTCTCTCACAGAACCAAGCATTTCACCGTAAAGTACATGTATTTTATTGTGACAAATAATAAACAAACTTGAAACTCTCTCTCTCTCTCTGTGTTAAGAATTATGAATCCATTAGTGCCTTGACCTCCTGAGTCCAACACACTAACATGAGAACACCACATCAGCTGTAATGTTCCCTGAAGGACACGCATGTCAGAACTAGAGCTGTGAATCTTCACTGGCCTCACGTTTCGATTACGATTCAGCTGTCCACGATTCGATTTGATTCTAAGATGCATCTCGATGCAGCTCAATAATATATTACATCCTCAATTTTATCATCTATATTACTGCACATGGCTACTTTTTCAGCAATTAATACAAGCAGTCAGATAAATTAACTTTTATTTAGAAAGTTCTTAAATCAGAATGTCAAAATAAATGTCTTTACTAGTGTTGCATGATACAGATACTAGAAAGGTATCTCGATACCCAGCTGTTAAAACCGGTTCAATAATCTTTCTTATTAGTATCAGTATAGTATCAATACTTTTAGAATAGCCTGATGCTGTATTTTCTATGAGTTGAGTGGATGCATGACCAGAGCACTATAATAATAATATATTTGATTTGTATGGCGCTTTATAGTTGTGGAGCAAATCCCAAAGCGCTACATTGTAAAAGAAGATAAAAGCTAGCAAGAGTTAATACAAATAAAATAAAAAATACATTTTAATAATCGATTATGTTCCGTTACTGCATCGATGGAGAATCGTCCACGTCCGCATCGCGATGCATCTTAGAATCAAGAGATTTCCACACCCATAGTCAGAACACAGGCCTGTGTACATTCACTCAATAATAAGTACTATCGTAGCAAAAGTGTCGATATTAGCAATTAGAAACTGGCCCCGGTTTCTTCCCCTTCGGATGTATATATTTTTTTATGATCTCTTTTTCTTACACAGTTCTGTATATTTGTATGTCTTGTATGTCATAAATGTCTTGATGAATTCAAAATGGAGGACCCTGATGTAAACAAGACGAAAGTATTTTTCTGGCATGCATCCTCTTAGCAGTTGTTTGTATTGAGCCGTACTGTATTGTACCCATTCTGCAATCTGTTAATAAAGTTCTTATAACTATCATTTGTGTACCGAGAGTTCCTCCAACCACCAGGCTACAACCTGCCACCCAAAATGAACAATAACAGTAGTCCCACAGCCACGTGCCTGTCCACTGCTAAGTAACTACTGATTCCATGCCATGTGCCTGTCCACTGCTAAGTAACTGCTGATTCCATGCCATGTGCTTGTCCACTGCTGATTATATGCCATGTGCCTGTCCACTGCTAAGTAACTGCTGATTCCATGCCATGTGCTTGTCCACTGCTGATTCTATGCCATGTGCCTGTCCACTGCTAACTAACTGCTGATTCTATGCCATGTGCCTGTCCACTGCTAAGTAACTGCTGATTCTATGCCATGTGCCTGTCCACTGCTAAGTAACTGCTGATTCTATGCCATGTGCCTGTCCACTGCTAAGTAACTGCTGATTCTATGCCATGTGCCTGTCCACTGCTAACTAACTGCTGATTATATGCCATGTGTGTCATGGGTGGGAATCTGGCGTTGTGGACAGCGACGCCTACAGGTTAGGTCTGGGCGCTTGCTCAGCGGAGGCAGGACTTGATGAAGGCAGCGTGACCTCCCACGCGTTACACTTCACCAATGAGAGTCCTCGCTGCCAGGTGAAAAAAGAGTCACTGGCTGTCGCCGTGCGTGTCGGAGGAAGCGTGCGGATTACTTCAGGATTCCCTTGTACCGACCAGTAGGAGAACATGCGCACAACAACCAGGTAGGGGAGGGGGGGAATTGGCACAACGACTAAATTGGGACGGGGAGAAAACAGAGAAAAATTGGAGAAATAGGAGAAAATAAAATAAAAATAGTTACATAACTCAAAGCCAATATTCATCGCAGATGCTGTGATTTTTTTTATCTTTGATGTCAGATTTTCGGCCATGCTTCATTGATTTCCCCTCGACTTCCGACCATGATTCTAGTCCCATTTAGATGACATAAAGCACTTCTGCGTGGGCTAGGGACAGGCAAAACTCACAAAATTACTATTAGATAGCCAATTAATAGTGAATGTGACATAATGTGAGCTAGCTGGCTGCTGTCATTGCTAACAGCTAGATATTTGGGAGTCGCAGCAGGCTAATTCCAGGAACAAAAGCATTCATTCAGAAAATTACATCATTGATGCTTGAAATGCCTGAGCTTCCACGTTAACGTAAGGCTAATAGGGTCCCCTCTCAACACACCACACATTGTAGGTGCCGGTACAAACAAGGGGGAAATATATTTATTGAGACAAAACGATATTTGCATAAACAAATATTTTTTTTTATAAATGTAACAACTATTGGAATATTGGAAAATCAATGGCCATCATAGTAACAGGTTTGGATCCTTTTTTGATAGCACCCGTCAGCAGCAGCCGTGTACAGAGCCAGAATGTTACCTTGGTTCCCATTCTGCTGCTTGGGCTTCTGGTCCCGGGACTCCTCCATCCAGTCCAGAGTTCCTCCGCTCTTGACCACCGAGCGGTGCTCTTTGAACCAGCGGACCACGTTGGTGCGCCCCAGGCCCGTCTGGACCTCCAACTGGCTGTACTCCTCAGGAGTGGGCCACTGGGTGCGACAGAATACCTGTCCGAACACAGAACACGGGCCGATTTGTGAGAAATGGGACATTGAAGTACAATCTCATCTCAACATGTCAGTGGTTTTCACACAATGCATTACATCTGCAATGAACGACCGTTGTTTAAAAAAAAAAACATCATCAAATCACAGAGGGCAAGCTGGCTGCATACAGTATGACTACTAAAGAGGTAGTTAATGGCAGATGAAAGCGCAGACCTGGGAATATTTACCTGTATTGCTACTACCCAACAACAACAACAACAAAAACAACAACCACAATTATCATAGTGTGAGTGGGGAATTCTAATACTGTTGCTGCCTAGCTCAATGTAATAATTTGCACACGTGCCGTTTGCAATACATCTGTGCAGTGAGTGTAATTGGTAAGTGGCTAATGATAGCATTAGGAATGATGGGATGTACACAAATCAGATGCGTCCGGATCACAGTGGAATAGTGTCAATAAGCCTTTAAGTGCCCCCCCAGCCGCCAACACCCCCCCCTCCCCATCAGACACCAATCCCGTCTCATGTGATAATAAAGTCTCCTCTTGTGAGGAGACGGTACAACCTCGTCTCCTCTCGTGATGAGACAGTACAACCTCGTCTCCTCTCGTGATGAGACAGTACAACCTCGTCTCCTCGTGATGAGACAGTACAACCTCGTCTCCTCTCGTGATGAGACAGTACAACCTCGTCTCCTCTCGTGATGAGACAGTACAACCTCGTCTCCTCTCGTGATGAGACAGTACAACCTCGTCTCCTCTCGTGATGAGACAGTACAACCTCGTCTCCTCTCGTGATGAGACAGTACAACCTCGTCTCCTCTCGTGATGACAGTACAACCTCGTCTCCTCTCGTGATGAGACGGTACAACCTCGTCTCCTCTCGTGATGAGACAGTACAACCTCGTCTCCTCTCGTGATGAGACAGTACAACCTCGTCTCCTCTCGTGATGACAGTACAACCTCGTCTCCTCTCGTGATGAGACAGTACAACCTCGTCTCCTCTCGTGATGAGACAGTACAACCTCGTCTCCTCTCGTGATGAGACAGTACAACCTCGTCTCCTCTCGTCTTACCTCTCGGAGCAGAGTGAGGGACCGGCTGTCGATGGCGTCCGGGCTGGTGGAGACCGAGAGGACGGGCGGGTGGGGCGAGGGGGAGGAAGAGGAGGAGAGGATAGGAGGAGAGGCAGAGGAGGAGAGGAGAGGAGGATGAGGGGAGGAGGCCGACAGTACGGGAGGGGAGGAGGAAGTGGAGGAGGAGAGGACGGGTGGATGGGGGGAGGTGCGGAGGGAGGAGGAAAGGACGGGTGGATGGGGGGAGGAGGAGAGGACGGGTGGATGGGGGGAGGTGCGGAGGGAGGAGGAGAGGACGGGTGGATGGGGGGAGGTGCGGAGGGAGGAGGAGAGGACGGGTGGATGGGGGGAGGTGCGGAGGGAGGAGATGAGGACGGGTGGATGGGGGGAGGAGGAGAGGACGGGTGGATGGGGAGAGGTGCGGAGGGAGGAGATGAGGACGGGTGGGTGGGGGGAGGTGCGGAGGGCTTTCCCGTCCGCCTCGGGACCGGCATCTCCGTTCAGAAGCCTCTCCTCTGCGCTCTTAGGAGCCACGGCGAGGAGAGCCTTCTCCATGTTGTCTCTCAGCGCTCTGCGCTCGGAGAACCAGCAGTCCACCTCCGTCTTCGACAGCTTGGTCTCCTGAGCCAGCTGGTCTACAATAGAGCAGATTAGGGGATATTCATTATTAATTTATTTTAAACAAGTGGACATCTCTTTTATACTTGTGCAGATATTTTTTTTTATTTATGTCCAACAGATTTCTTACAGTTAACACTTTGAGTGCCCGCCACGCTATATAGCGTTTGTTTGTCGTATTTTTTTTTATTGCCGATTTGAATTCATATTTCATCAATCGAGCCTCACGCTAGTGCTGCAGACTCTCTCTGAGCTCAATTGTGAAGATACCGCCCCCTATCGTCTCTCCCTGTGTAACTGCACCCAATTACTTTAGTTAGACTGACTAAGGGGGGGGGGGGGGGGGGGGCAGTTTCCTCATTTTACTTTTCCGTCAAGCCAACTGAAGAGACCAAGTGATCGCCGGCCATCAGAACAGCGTGGATTATGTATTTACAGTACCCAACACTGTAATCAATAAGCGTGATCGATATTTGGAATGGCAATCAGGAATTGGAATAATCTTTTTGGATAACATCTGATCTAAGGTAAGGAATTTATTTGACCAGTCTTGGGGTAATCGGATTTGTTTTGACCTATATATCAGCGTTTGCCCTATGCGTGTGTGTGTGTGTGTGTGTGGCTGTGCGAGCGATCAGGAAATGAGATAATCGATATTTCAGCCCGCTTCTATAACGTGCATAAGTACACATATACTATCGATAATCTAGCGTTTATTTGAAAACGATTCATAAATAGGCCGAAAAATGACACGTTTTTGTGTATCCAGAATATTCCAGTAAATGCCGTTCATCACGTAATCTTTATATTTTCCTTGAAAACGAGGGCTTTTCAAAATGCTATAAAACGGAAATGAAGCAATAAAAAACAATCCGTTTCGACAATGTTGACTGCAAACAAGTCATTGATAAACAACGGGCAGATTAGACACATAGCCATAATTTAAGACAAGAGATTATGCGTTCACAACGCTATCATTGAAGTGGGTGCTGGCATTTAACCATGCTTTACCATGTTAATGGCCGGCACTGAAAGTGTTAAGGATGTTCAATGCTTTATGAACATAGATTTGCACCAAGCTCTACCTCACCTAGCTCTACCTCACCTAGCTCTGCCTCACCTAGCTCTACCTCACCTAGCTCTGCCTCACCAAGCTCTACCTCACCAAGCTCTACCTCACCTAGCTCTACCTCACCTAGCTCTGCCTCACCTAGCTCTACCTCACCTAGCTCTACCTCACCTAGCTCTACCTCACCTAGCTCTACCTCACCTAGCTCTGCCTCACCTAGCTCTGCCTCACCTAGCTCTACCTCACCTAGCTCTGTCTCACCTAGCTCTGCCTCACCTAGCTCTGTCTCACCTAGCTCTGCCTCACCTAGCTCTACCTCACCTAGCTCTACCTCACCTAGCTCTGCCTCACCTAGCTCTGCCTCACCTAGCTCTGCCTCACCTAGCTCTACCTCACCTAGCTCTGCCTCACCTAGCTCTGCCTCACCTAGCTCTACCTCACCTAGCTCTACCTCACCTAGCTCTACCTCACCTAGCTCTACCTCACCTAGCTCTGCCTCACCTAGCTCTGCCTCACCTAGCTCTGCCTCACCTAGCTCTGCCTCACCTAGCTCTACCTCACCTAGCTCTACCTCACCTAGCTCTGCCTCACCTAGCTCTACCTCACCTAGCTCTACCTCACCTAGCTCTACCTCACCTAGCTCTACCTCACCAAGCTCTACCTCACCTAGCTCTACCTCACCTAGCTCTACCTCACCTAGCTCTACCTCACCTAGCTCTACCTCACCTAGCTCTGCCTCACCTAGCTCTGCCTCACCTAGCTCCACCTCACCTAGCTCTACCTCACCTAGCTCTACCTCACCTAGCTCTACCTCACCTAGCTCTGCCTCACCTAGCTCTGCCTCACCTAGCTCTGCCTCACCTAGCTCTGCCTCACCTAGCTCTACCTCACCTAGCTCTACCTCACCTAGCTCTACCTCACCTAGCTCTACCTCACCTAGCTCTGCCTCACCTAGCTCTGCCTCACCTAGCTCTACCTCACCTAGCTCTGTCTCACCTAGCTCTGTCTCACCTAGCTCTGCCTCACCTAGCTCTGCCTCACCTAGCTCTGTCTCACCTAGCTCTACCTCAACTAGCTCTGCCTCACCTAGCTCTACCTCACCTAGCTCTACCTCACCTAGCTCTACCTCACCTAGCTCTACCTCACCTAGCTCTACCTCACCTAGCTCTGCCTCACCTAGCTCTGCCTCGGTGGGAGAGCTGCTCCTCTGGAAGGCCTCCTCCAGGGCCTTGAGCTGCTCCGAGGACTTGCCCTTCAGCCTCTCCAGCAGGGGGAAGTGACTGGGCACCGCCTGCTTCACCAGGCCGTCTTTGGGCACGGCCGTGACCTCCGCCTTCACCAGCAGCGGCGGTGGGGGAGCCCCTGTGAGATACATACGCAACGCAAATTAGGCACACAAGATATTTCATTCATACAGTGAATTCTACAGGGGGGGGTACAGCGGGCGTCTGGTAATTCGGAAGGTTCCCGGTTCGATCCCAGCTCCTTAACCCCATGGCTGCTCCTGACGAGCTGGTCAGCACCGTGCACGGCTGAGTGAGTGAGTGAGTGAATGTGAGGCATGAGTTGCAAAACCCTTTGAGTGGTCAGAAGACTAGGAAAAAGTGCAATATAAATGTAGTCCATTTACCATTCACATAGTAAATGTTATTACAACATAATATTATTCAGTTATGTTATTCAAAGTAATCTATGTGGACAAACGGCATGTTTAAATGTTTGACGTGAAAAAGTGCCTTTATAAGGTTATGTTATTATTATAATGTTGCAGCTGCACATGGAAATGAACACGACTGAAAATTCAGAGTTCCGTCTCGACTTCTCCCACTCCATATCTGGAAACCTCGAACCTAACCTCGAAGGCATAAAGGTGCTAAAAGAAAAAACAAACCCAGAAACGCACCCTTTATCTTCCCAACAGTCGGATCACATCACGTACCTTTGAGGTTGAGAAGCCTCTGTTCACTGAACCACTTCTTGATCTCCCCTCTGGAGAGACCTGTGGTCTCGATCAGCCTGTAGATCTGTGGTAACACCAGATAAGAGAACAATCAGAGAGCGGATCACTAACAAACGGCGTGACATGAAAATGAAAGCGTCCGTCTGTCTAGCCGCCCACCAACCCCCCCCTCCTTCAGTCTGTCTGTCTACCCGCCCACCAACCCCCCCCTCCTTCAGTCTGTCTGTCTACCCGCCCACCAACCCCCCCCCTCCTTCAGTCTGTCTGTCTACCCGCCCACCAACCCCTCCCTCCGTCTGTCTGTCTGTCCGTCTAGGCGCCCACCAACCCCTCCCTCCTTCTGTCTGTCTGTCCATCTAGCCGCCCACCAACCCCTCCCTCCCTCCTTCAGTCTAGCCGCCCACCAACCCCTCCGTCCGTCTAGCCGCCCACCAACCCCTCCCTCCCTCCCTCCGTCTAGCTGCCCACCAACCCCTCCTTCCGTCTAGCCGCCACCAACCCCTCCCTCCTTCCTTCCGTCTAGCCGCCCACCAACCCCTCCCTCCTTCAGTCTAGCCGCCACCAACCCCTCCCTCCTTCCTTCCGTCTAGCCGCCCACCAACCCCTCCCTCCCTCCTTCCGTCTAGCCGCCCACCAACCCCTCCCTCCTTCCGTCTAGCCGCCCACCAACCCCTCCCTCCTTCAGTCTAGCCGCCACCAACCCCTCCTTCCATCTAGCCGCCCACCAACCCCTCCCTCCTTCAGTCTAGCCGCCACCAACCCCTCCCTCCTTCAGTCTAGCCGCCACCAACCCCTCCCTCCTTCAGTCTAGCCGCCCACCAACCCCTCCCTCCTTCAGTCTAGCCGCCCACCAACCCCTCCCTCTTTCAGTCTAGCCGCCCACCAACCCCTCCCTCCTTCAGTCTAGCTGCCCACCAACCCCTCCCTCCTTCAGTCTAGCCGCCCACCAACCCCTCCCTCCTTCAGTCTAGCTGCCCACCAACCTCTCCCTCCCTCCCTCCGTCTAGCCGCCCACCAACCCCTCCCTCCTTCAGTCTAGCCGCCACCAACCCCTCCCTCCCTCCTTCCGTCTAGCCGCCCACCAACCCCTCCCTCCTTCCTTCTAGCCGCCACCAACCCCTCCCTCCTTCAGTCTAGCCGCCACCAACCCCTCCTTCCGTCTAGCCGCCACCAACCCCTCCTTCAGTCTAGCCGCCCACCAACCCCTCCCTCCTTCAGTCTAGCCGCCCACCAACCCCTCCCTCCTTCAGTCTAGCCGCCACCAACCCCTCCCTCTTTCAGTCTAGCCGCCACCAACCCCTCCCTCTTTCAGTCTAGCCGCCACCAACCCCTCCCTCTTTCAGTCTAGCCGCCCACCAACCCCTCCCTCTTTCAGTCTAGCCGCCCACCAACCCCTCCCTCCCTCCATCCATCTAGCCGCCCACCAACCCCTCCCTCTTTCAGTCTAGCCGCCCACCAACCCCTCCCTCCTTCAGTCTAGCCGCCACCAACCCCTCCCTCTTTCAGTCTAGCCGCCACCAACCCCTCCCTCTTTCAGTCTAGCCGCCCACCAACCCCTCCCTCTTTCAGTCTAGCCGCCCACCAACCCCTCCTTCAGTCTAGCCGCCCACCAACCCCTCCCTCTTTCAGTCTAGCCGCCACCAACCCCTCCCTCTTTCAGTCTAGCCGCCCACCAACCCCTCCCTCTTTCAGTCTAGCCGCCCACCAACCCCTCCCTCCCTCCATCCATCCGTCTAGCCGCCCACCAACCCCTCCCTCTTTCAGTCTAGCCGCCCACCAACCCCTCCCTCCTTCAGTCTAGCCGCCCACCAACCCCTCCCTCTTTCAGTCTAGCCGCCACCAACCCCTCCCTCCCTCCATCCATCCGTCTAGCCACCCACCAACCCCTCCCTCCCTCCCTCCATCCGTCTAGCCGCCCACCAACCCCTCCCTCCCTCCCTCCGTCTAGCCGCACCAGCGCTCCCCCCTCCCTCCGTACCTCGTCCTCCTCAGGGAACGGACACTGTGAGTAGCTGGCCCTCAGCACAGACAGCTGCTCCGCCGTTTTATTGGTGTCCACGGTGAAGCTCAGCAGCTTGGTAGACACCATCTTGGACACGGGGGGCACGTGAATGGTCTGGATGATGGAGGGACGCTTGGTTTCCGTGGCTACAACGGGAGATGGGAGGGGTCGTTTGAGGGACTGCGCCACCTGTGGTATAAGTAGTAGGTCATTGTTTTGTTTTTTACTCATTATGAAAATTAAGAAAGTGGCTTTACAGTAATTAACAGCAATTGAACAAAATAGGTAATATGGTTTCCATACCTGGTTAGCTACAGTCTGGTCTTTACCTGGTTAGCTACAGTCTGGTCTTTAATTGGTTAGCTACAGTATGGTCTGTGTACCTGGTTAGCTACAGTCTGGTTTGTGTACCTGGTTAGCTACAGTATGGTTTGTGTACCTGGTTAGCTACAGTATGGTCTGTGTACCTGGTTAGCTACAGTATGGCTTGTGTACCTGGTTAGCTACAGTCTGGTCTGTGTACCTGGTTAGCTACAGTCTGGTTTGTGTACCTGGTTAGCTACAGTCTGGTCTGTGTACCTGGTTAGCTACAGTATGGTTTGTGTACCTGGTTAGCTACAGTATGGTTTGTGTACCTGGTTAGCTACAGTCTGGTTTGTGTACCTGGTTAGCTACAGTCTGGTTTGTGTACCTGGTTAGCTACAGTCTGGTTTGTGTACCTGGTTAGCTACAGTATGGCTTGTGTACCTGGTTAGCTACAGTCTGGTTTGTGTACCTGGTTAGCTACAGTCTGGTCTGTGTACCTGGTTAGCTACAGTCTGGTTTGTGTACCTGGTTAGCTACAGTATGGTTTGTGTACCTGGTTAGCTACAGTATGGTCTGTGTACCTGGTTAACTACAGTCTGGTCTGTGTACCTGGTTAGCTACAGTCTGGTGTCTTTACCTGGTTAGCTACAGTCTGGTCTGTGTACCTGGTTAGCTACAGTCTGGTCTGTGTACCTGGTTAGCTACAGTCTGGTCTGTGTACCTGGTTAGCTACAGTCTGGTCTGTGTACCTGGTTAGCTACAGTCTGGTTTGTGTACCTGGTTAGCTACAGTATGGTCTGTGTACCTGGTTAGCTACAGTCTGGTTTGTGTACCTGGTTAGCTACAGTATGGTTTGTGTATCTGGTTAGCTACAGTATGGTCTGTGTATCTGGTTAGCTACAGTATGGTTTGTGTACCTGGTTAGCTACAGTATGGTTTGTGTACCTGGTTAGCTACAGTATGGTTTGTGTACCTGGTTAGCTACAGTATGGTTTGTGTACCTGGTTAGCTACAGTATGGTTTGTGTACCTGGTTAGCTACAGTATGGTGTCTTTACCTGGTTAGCTACAGTATGGTTTGTGTACCTGGTTAGCTACAGTCTGGTTTGTGTACCTGGTTAGCTACAGTATGGTTTGTGTACCTGGTTAGCTACAGTATGGTCCGTGTACCTGGTTAGCAACAGTATGGTTTCCATACCTGGTTAGCAACAGTGAGCGCCAGGGGAGCGCAGGTGACGGCGGAGCCGTTGGCCATGGGAGTGAGCACCAGGCCGGTCTGACCCAGGAGGTGGCAGGGGAGGGCCTGCAGGAGGGAGGCGTGGGGAAGCTTGGAGAGGTTGGTGGGGGCGGAGGCCACCACTGTGAAGGTCTGAGGAACCGACTGGATGGTGCCGTTAAACATCTTCTTCCTGGACTCCTCCACCTGTCGAGAGGAGGAAAACACGTACCGTTACGTGTACACTTTGGTCCTCGTTCACCGACGGACTTACGAGAAAAGCTACGAGCTAATTTCATCGTAACTCCACTTATGAGCTTTTCGGGGCGATTTTGGCATTCTAAAACGGTTTCTTCTCTGGGATTCGCTCGTAGCTAAGAGCAGGATTTATGGACAGGCAGTCATAAGTCGGACAGACTGGTGTGTGCTGTGTTCTTAACGGCTTAATTTGGGAGAAATCGTTAGTGATTGCGTTCACGTAGATTCTACAGACATCCTCGGATTTAAATAATTATAATAATAATAATAAATACGACAATATTTGTATCATTAAGTTTTGGTGGATGGACACATCTACATTCTGCTCTCAGCACACCCCATTCCTTTCATGTAGGCTATATCAGAACCAGAAAGGTCTTTAATATTTATATTAATAATACATTATAAATCTATATTTATTAGCAACGACGCACTAATGTACATTACGTACGTTGTATTGTACTTGTATTGCTGTATAATGACAATACATACAATTTTGATCAGTCCTAAATCGCTTCCGTGCTCCCTTCAGTTATAAGGAGCTGTTGAATCTGTTCACACGCGGTCCTTCATGCCCTATAAGGAGCTGGCAAGGCATTTCTGTATGCAGATTCAGGTGTACGAGAACGCGCTTTCAGTTTAACCTCTTAAGCCTGAGCCATATTTTCATAAAATTCGTCTAAAAGTACACACTTAAGTAAATGGAAGATTGCTCCACTTCTACAAGGGCCATTTGCATTTCTTGGTATCTAGGGACATCTATGGATCTCAGGGAATGTATTCACAGTGTCAGAAATATTGTGTCCATTACTAGGCTTGAGTAAATTGTAATGAACCAAAATATACCGTTTGGTAAGAGTAACAGATCGGATCGCTTTTGATACCAGTCGATACTTGAAGTTTAGGACTGGACATCTGTGTTGAAGAAGTGGTGAATCTATTCTATTAGGCCTTCCACCGAATGTTTATGTAGTTGTCTTTCGTCCAACATAGTCTTTAACTATAAATGTTTACACTCCCCACTTACTGTAGAACATGGTACATGAGTATATAGTATATAGGGATGTTGCACTTGAGCACCACAGGTTTCACAACGCAATTATTGTTATTATTATTTACAAGACTGGGCATTTATTTAAAAAACATACATACCCTAACCACATAACGGATATTTAAAAGGTAATTAACAGGCATGTTCTGCAACATATATCCACTCTTGAACGAACATGGTACAGTAAGTGGGGAGTGTAAATATTTATAGTTAAAGACAGTAGAGCTTGAGTACGTTCGATAGGGCTTTGATTCAAACCGGAGCATGAGATGAGGTTCTATATGTAGAACATGGTACAGTAAGTGGGCAGTGTAAACAGTGATTCAAACCCCCTCAATGTACAGTGATTCAAACCCCCTCAATGTACAGTTTCTGACAGCTGGGCTGTGTTGTCACGCGAAATAACGTTATGAATAAAACGCGAAATAACATTATATAACGTTACAATGTACAGTTTCTGACAGCTGGGCTGTGTTGGCGAAATAACGTTATGAGTGAATCTGGTAGTTGTTTTGATAAATATGTTGTTTTGATAAATATGTATTCTACGGATTCGAGTGCCGTCAAGCGTGTATTAACCTTGGGGAGCCTCATGCGCATGCGCGGCAACGAGCACCTGGGGGGAGCCTCATGAGGGGGTAAACGAGCGTAGAGCGCTGGTATTCACAAAGGAGAGCGCTGGCCAACGCTGGCCAATCAGAGAAACGCGGAAGGACATGTTGGTTGCCCAAAGTATTCACGCTGACCTGACAGGTTAACTCAATCAGCACCAGCCCGAGGATAGTCGGGTTATCTCGCCATGCGTTGAGCGCCAGGACCCCCGAAAACCCGAGTATATTCGATATTTTTATTAATTTCTCTCACACGGACCTCAGGGTTACCATAGGGAATCACTCTGAGATCGCTAGAGTGCAATACCGGCCGCATCCAGGTAGGTGGCAGTATCGCCCACCCTTCGAAATCTTTTTTTCCACACAGTGTTACATTCAAATATCTCCGGGCGCAGTTTTCTTGGTCAGGCGAGTCTAGCGGTTCACTCGATGGCATTGAAACATGTCCAATGCCCCCGATGCATGTGTTGTGGTGGATTATGTTGGCGACACGATGGACACCAATACTGGAAATCGCGATCAGACAATTGGATTATTCTTTTTGGGGTACCTCCTAGTGAAGGTAAGGACTATTATGACATCAATCCTGCTTTGATCCAACCATGATTTCACATTGATCGTTGCGACCATGTGTAACATACTCCAGAACGTATGCCGTTGGTGACGATCAAAGCATGAAAAAAACGACCCCCCCCCCCTTTCATGCATTCATGATGAAACATAATACCTATTATATACATTTGATTTGTCCAGCGTGTCCAGGCGAGCAACGCCAGCGCTTTTAGTAAAATTCACGTATTGCTCCATAGCGCCGTTTCCTGGAATTAGCCAGGATCACTCTGAAACTATACTTATATTCACAATGGTATAACACGCAAAAATTTATTATTTTTCACATATTGAACGATGGATAGTTGATGTCAAATGAGCTATAGTATTGTATCCATAGCTATAATATAGAATATAGATATAGCCCTGCAAACACCGCCACACAGCCCTATCTCTTAGAGTGGTGGCGCAGTAGGAACTAAGATGGGCTAGGCCTCTGGCGCTGAAAGAGTTAACAGTATTAATGTTTAGGGGCGGTCAGGTGGCGTAGCGGAGATTGTGCTCGTCACCAATGCAAGAGGCTGGGGTCTCGACTCCCGGAGAGTCAGCATTGCCTTGGCTCGGGCTGATCGCTATACTAACTCGTTTGGCTGAGTTAGGGGGAGGGGAGCCGTGGGTGGGTCCTGGGCGTTGTGGACAGCGACCCCTACAGTTCGGTCGGGGCGCCTGCTCAGCAAGGGTAGGATCTGGAGAGAGGTAGTGCGACCTTCCACACGTTACACTCTCCCGGTGAGAATCTGCGCGGCCAGGCTGGCTGCCGGCTGGCTGCACATGCGTCGGAGGAAAGCATGTGACAGTCTCCGGCCTCTCGGACCAACAGTAGGGGAAAGTGTGCAACAACCAGGAAGGGGGTTGGGAATTGGCATAACGACTAACAGTGGGATGGGAGAAAAATTATTTAAAAAAAAAAAACAGTATTAATGTTTGTGTTTTATTGGCGACCAGTGGTGGCAGCACCAAGCGTTCGTCAAGCTTTCCCAGAAAACCACAGAAGGAGCCATTACTGATTTGAAAGGAGACTTGGGAGAGAAAAGAGTCATTCTATACTGTATTTCAGCAGCAGCTTGTGTTTTCACCTCACCGTCCTTTGAGCTTCCCGTTAATCCCTTAGAAAACACAATGAGAACTTGGCAGTAATTATTAAGGACACCTTTTCACTTGACCCTGAGAATCCGTGGCAGTTTGTTATAGAGCTTTGTATAAACTGTTGACAACAGAAAGCTGGTCAACAGAGCTGGGCTGCCTGTAGCCACTGGCAACATGTCTGTGAAGCAGGTAAAACACTGTTCCACTGTGACTCGTCTTGTTGATGCATTTCAACATATAGCAACCGTCCCCTAGCAACCACTGTCTCTTCCGACATGGGAAGGAAAAGATGGGTGCATATAAATAGTGCTTTTATCCAAAGCGCTTTACAATTTGTTCCTCAAATGTTTACCCATTCACGGCGGAGGCGAGCGACCATGCAAGGTGCCAACCTGCTCATCGGGAGCAGTTGGGGGTTAAAGTGGCGAGGTTCCGGGTGGAATCGAACCGGGAACCTCCGGATTGCCAGAGGACTGCTCTGTGAAAGGAGTGTGTTCTCACCTCCTCCGGCGACCAGCTGATGCCCTGCTTGAGCCGCTGGGTGGTGAACCAGACCTTGATCTGGTCCTCCGGGTGCTTGGAGGCGGCGGTCAGCCAGGACAGCTCCGCCTGCGTGGGGTAGGGGAACTTGTTGAAGGAGGAGATCAGCGTCAGGTTGCCGTCCAGCGAGGGGTTGTATTTGGTCGTGTTGAGAGGCACGGCGATCTTCGGCACCTGCAGAACGTAACCATATCAATCGATGTCATTGTTCACCTGCAGAATGGAACCATATCAATCGATATCATTCTTCACCTGCAGAACGTAACCATATCAATCGATATCATTGTTCACCTGCAGAATCTAACCATATCAATCAATATCATTCTTCACCTGCAGAATGGAACCATATCATCAATCGATATCATTCTTCACCTGCAGAATCTAACCATATCAATCGATATCATTCTTCACCTGCAGAATCTAACCATATCAATCAATATCATTCTTCACCTGCAGAATGGAACCATATCAATCGATATCATTCTTCACCTGCAGAACATAACCATATCAATCGATATCATTGTTCACCTGCAGAATCTAACCATATCAATTGATATCATTCTTCACCTGCAGAATGGAACCATATCAAGCAATATATCATTCTTCAAAATACATTCTTCATGGGCGCCCCAGTGGCGAACCACATAGCGCGCTCAGCCGCGACCGACCCGGGTTCGATTCCCGAACCCGTCGTTATTTGCCGAATGTCTTCCCCCCACTCTGTCTCCCATTCCTCCTCTGTCTCTCTCTACTGGACTGCCCAGTAGCAATAAAGCGATAAAACGCCAACAAATAAATCTTAAAAAAAATAAATACATTTTTCACCTGCAGAATGTAACCATATCAATCAGTTTTCATTTTTTAAAGACACGGAGAGGTTTATCATAATTGACCAATTGAAAGTAGAGATACTGATAAAACTGATTGTGAATGTAATTAATTCACTTCTCTCCCATCAAACTTTTCAACCCAGCCTGTCTCTCATTGGCTGCCCAGCTCATTGGCCACCCAGCTCATTGGCCACGCCCATCGCCCAAGGCAACGTCACTCAAGTTCACAGAAGTAGTGTGATAGTGAAATATTTAGGGCTGTCTTAAATACTTCGAAGCTTCGTTCGATGGGCATGGGATTCGAATATAAAAAAAAAAAATGTATCATAAAAAAAAATGAAAAAAAAAAAAAAAAAAAAAAAAAATCAACTCTGCCTCTCTTTGTTAATTACAACAAGCAATGCTGTTTGTTATTTAAGATGAGGTCGGACTCGGCACTGACAGATTGTGCTGCCTTTATAAAGCCTCAAATGACGGCTTACAATATTTCATGGAAACAAAGTGTTTATTTTGTCTAAGATTTAAAAAGGTTTAAACTTTACAGCACTGACAAAGTGGAAAGAAATTGCTGTACAAGTCCCACAACATAAAAAAAATCAATTTTTTTTATTTCGAAGCTTCGAATTAAAATCGAATCTCGGCCCCGAAGCTTAGAATAAAAAAAAAATTGAAATATTAACCATCTGTAGTGTGGTAGTGAAAGGTTAACCTTTTGTAGCGTGGTAGTGAAAGGTTAACCATCTGTAGCGTGGTAGTGAAAGGTTAACCTTCTGTAGTGTTGTAGTTAAAGGTTAACCTTCTGTAGCGTGGTAGTGAAAGGTTAACCGTCTGTAGTGTGGTAGTGAAAGGTTAACCTTCTGTAGCGTGGTAGTGAAAGGTTAACCTTCTGTAGCGTGGTAGTGAAAGGTTAATCTTCTGTAGCGTGGTAGTGAAAGGTTAACCTTCTGTAGTGTGGTAGTGAAAGGTTAACCTTCTGTAGCGTGCTAGTGAAAGGTTAACCTTCTGTAGCGTGCTAGTGAAAAAGTTAACCTTCTGTAGCGTGGTAGTGAAAGGTTAACCTTCTGTAGTGTGGTAGTGAAAGGTTAACCTTCTGTAGCGTGGTAGTGAAGGGTTAATCTTCTGTAGTGTGGTAGTGAAAGGTTAACCTTCTGTAGTGTGGTAGTGAAAGGTTAACCTTCTGTAGTGTGGTAGTGAAGGGTTAACCTTCTGTAGTGTGGTAGTGAAAGGTTAACCTTCTGTAGTGTGGTAGTTAAAGGGTTAACCTTCTGTAGTGTGGTAGTTAAAGGGTTAACCTTCTGTAGTGTGGTGGTTAAAGGGTTAACCTTCTGTAGTGTGGTAGTGAAAGGGTTAAGAAATTATTGAGGATGAACGCTTCAACATTTGCAAATGAACCGATCTGGAAAACACTATTTGTAACTCTATTCTAATTAAGAAACAAAAAGTATTCGAGACACTTGACTACCGTCTGTATTTCCCAACAGCAGAACTAGAATCCGACTCCCATGGCATTTCTACTACCTGCATGTAGTTCGGAGGGCGTTGCAGGGAAGGCATGATGTGGGAAAGACCGTCGGCTTTGAGCAGCGTCGTCTCTGGAATGATGACCGTCCCGTTCACACTGACCGCCGTGAACTGTTTCTTTACCTGCTCTGGAGTCAGTTTACTGGGCTCTGTCCGTTTGTTGTTGTCCATTGTCTGCATTTGTGTCTTACCGATCTTGACCGCGGCAGACCTGCCGAGAGGGAAAGCTCCCGTGTCGTCTCCTCTGGTGGAAGTGCTGTTGGTGGAGTTGTAAACGACAGGACTGTTACTGAGGCCCTCGATGGTCTGCTCCAAGATAGTCTGGTTGTTCAGTTTGATCCGTTTGAACTTGAAGTTGGTCTCCCCCGGATGACACCTCTCGTTGTGCTCCGTCAGGGTGTCGAACTTCTTTGTGTTAAAATTGCAGACGGCACACAAGTACAGAGGGTTGAGTATGACGTTGGGGTGATTGGCGTCCACGTGCTCTTTGAAGGCGTTGATGTTCTGGGTGGAGAAGGGGCAGTATTTGCACTCGTAGCCGCCTTGCTGCCGGCGCTGGGGCCTGGACGGGTCCGGCTTGTCTGGAGCCGCCGGAGGCTCGGGGGGCTTCGCCTCAGGTTCCACCGCCACAGGCGGCTGCTCGTCTTTGGGGAGATCCGTCTCCATGGGTCCCTCCTCGGTCTGGCTCGCCATGGTTGTCTGGGAGGGACAAAGCGAGGAAAAGATTACAGCAGCATAGACCACATAACATCATTACTGAATGTTGTAGCAAAGCAAACACCAATCCATCCACCCATCCTACCCACCTCCATGTTCTCAGCTTCTTCTGGCTCATCCTCTGGCTCCACCAGGGTCAGTTCTGGTCGGATCATACAGGGGGTGGAGGCCTTCCGTCGGCTGGCCATGGCTGCTGGTGCAGCTTGGTGATGAGGATCCTGGAGAGATGGTCAGGGGCCTGGAACAGGGGGAGAGGTAACCAGAAGAGGGGTCCCGGCAAGGCGGTGTCGTGGTATCGACTTATCCCTGGACCAGGCTCTCAAGACAGCGGTCCGGAGTGGGTAGAGGATAGATGCCACAAACAGTGGCCTGTCCTTGGGTAGAGGATAGATGTCCCAAACAGTGGCCTGTCCTTGGGTAGAGGATAGATGTCCCAAACAGTGGCCTGTCCTTGGGTAGAGAGAGGAGGGTGGCGACGATAGGTTAAGGTCTGGCAGTGGTGGGACGGTAGCAGAGGACACAGCTGACTGTCAGCTCCAGTGATGGCAAACCTCATGGGACTGCATGACTGGACACACTACCTGGAGACAGAGAGAGAGAGAGGAGGGACAGAGTTAAAACTCACCATTCAACCCAAATGTAAATTCTTACAAAAAGGACGTCTTTCCCAGAAACTATGACGATGCTGGAGTGTTTTTAACCTCTTGAGCATCAGACGGGGGAGCGCTCCGCTCCAGGGCCCATTTCATGTATGCACGAGGAGACATAATACCAATAATCTAGTGTTGATTTCAGGATGATTAGATAATCAGGCGAAAAATGACAACGTGATAACTGGATTTCACTAAAGGGCTATTTTCGCGTCTTTTCCTGGGATTACCCAAACTATACTCTTATTCAAAACGGTATAAAACGGAAATGTACAGATGAAAAAACAATCAGTTTTTTGCATGTTGACCAGAAGCAACTCACTGACAATCGACGGCGTTATTAGATCCATATCTATAATATAAAATATAGTTTTTAGCAGTGCAAACACGCCATTCTATCCATTAAATTGAACGCTGGCACTGAAGGCCCACAGTGTCCCCTGCTGCCTGGCAATCAAAGTGTTAAGAGATTAATGAATATAACTCAGTTTTAAATTTTAATACTATAATATTAGTGTAGCCTAATCTTTATCTGCAACTGTGAAGAAAAACCCATTGGTTTAAACAGAATGAATAGACACATAAAAAAGAATTAATAATAATAATAATAAAAAAAGAAAATTCAAATGTTGATTTACAATTCGAATGTCAACATAACAAACGAAGGTCCGAATGTTCAAACGTTTGGGCTCAGCCCTACACCCTACTCGATGTATTGCGTGCTTCCAGTCTAGAGTTACAAGATGAAACATTCGGACAAGTGACCACATCCGGTTTGGCTGGGTCCTGAATGGACCAGTCACCACTGATGGCGAAAATGATTGACCACCTTTGTAGCCAATGAAATTCTGGAGCCAGCACTATCCCATGAGGGCTGATTGCAACGAGAAACGGGTAGAAGAAGTCAGGGAAGTGCTTTGGAGTTGGTCTCTTGACCAAGGTACTGGAATTACAACTGAAGTTGGTCTCTCTTGACCAAGGTACTGGCATTACAACTGAAGTTGGTCTCTCTTGACCAAGGTACTGGCATTTAGGGCTGTACCGAATGTCATTTTTTAACATTTGAAGCTTCGATTGAAGTATTCGAACGAAGCTTCGAATGTCTATAAAAAGAAAGTTACTTAAAAAAAATATATATATATATATATATATTTTTTTATAAAGTAAATCCTCAATTTTAATAAAGTGATTAATCTGATTAAATTAGTATTTTTCTTTTATTAAATCAACTTTCTTTAATGAATATAACTCATCAGTTTCGTCAACATAAATAATCCAATAAGGGCACGGTTGGTATGAAAGTGATGGTGACGTCTTATAGTATAATATTATAATATTAGTGTAGCCTAATCTTTAACTGAAACTGAAACTCCCCATTGCTTTAAACCAGGGGTGGGCAATTATTTTTCCCGGGGGGCCGAATGAGCAACTGAAAATATGTTGGAGGGCCGGGCCAAAATTCCAAACTCAATTATGCATAATATACATTTTATTTCTATATAAAAAGCAGTAAATGGCATTGTTTTGACCCCTGGTAAGAGTGTATGTTATAATTTGGCAATTAAAAGGTGAGGTTAGCTTTCAAAAATATCATTTATTCAAATAGAATTTATTTCCAAAATGATAAACAAAATGTGAAACATTAATAACAAAGGGCATGTATGAAAAAGTGCTATACAAATAATGTTATTATTTTGAGTTTCATATACTATTGAAACAAGGATTTTCTTAGCTTTCTAAAGACATCACATCATCTTATAGCCAAAATAAACAAGACATGTCACTGAACTGTGTAAAGAAAAGTGTCCCAATTTTGTAGCCTTTTTTACTTTACATGCATATATTAAACATTTACTGTTTTCAGAACTGTGCAAAAAAAAGAAAAAAAAGTGTCCCATTTCACTTGTTATATTTCCACATTTTAGTGTTCTTCAGTTATTTTTCAGTGTGATAAATCCAGTCTCTGTTGAGCTTTAACAAGTCCATCAAAGTCAGGTTGCATGTCTGAGGTGGAGATGCGAAGCACAGCTGCCAGATGTTCATCAGTGAGAGAGGATCTGTACCTGGACTTGGTAAACGTCATGACTAGGCCTGCCACGATAACACATTTTGCTGGGCGATTAATTGCCCCCGAAAATATCGCGATAAGCGATATTATTGCGACCGGTTAGAGATTTTTTTTTGAGAAATTTATTTCCCAAAACTTTTATTTTGAAGCCCACCGCTCCGTCTTTTCCGGTTTTAGACTTTTATTTTGAAGCCCACCGACCGGACCGGAAGTATTGTTGTTGTTGCGATTATCCTAAGCAGAACATATGAGCCGACAACATGTCTCGTCCGGTTGTTTTTGAGCTAATAACAAATGTTGAGATTGTTGGTGAACAACTAACTTTAGGTTAGTTTTAACGTTAGCTACTAACGTTAGATGCAGCTACTACAGGCAATCAACGATGAGGAGGAAGCGTCAAAGCAGTATATAATAGAATAGCTGTGGTGCGTAGGCACTGCAGCACGACTCGAAACTACCGGTGTGTTATAATAAATTAATTCGTGTTTAACTTGTCCCCGTGTCCAGTCCTTTGACCAGCCCCACCCGTTCATTGTAAACAATGATGCATGTAATTGTATTAACGTTATTCTGTGTTGTACTTGTAGCTATGCTATACGTTGTATTTCGTTTGTTAGCTAATGTTGTTAGCATGGAATGAGAATCAAAGCTCTATCTTTCATCTTTATTTAGCAGTCCAGTTTCTCCGGGCAGTAGCGAGTAACTACTTGGGTCTAAAAATAGCTAACGTTACACTACAAATAATGCTACTTGGTTAAAAGGAGCCACACTATTGAGAAATGTAGTTAAGCTGTGGCGTTGCCCCACGGGGCTCCCGTGCTGTACTCTAGTAACGTCAGCGACCCGCCTCCCAACACGGACAGTGACTGACAAGCGGCACTGGTTCCGCCTCATTCAAACAAACGCGCAAATAGCAATTAATCGCGCCCGTCAAAATCATTGCATTCATTTTAATTATCGCAGCAATTAATCGATTTATTGCTTATCGCGGCAGGCCTAGTCATGACTGAGTGTCTGTTCACATATAGGTGGATCCAAAGAGAACCAACATCTTCTGAGCATGTCTCCTAAGTGTATATTGTGCGTGTGAACGTTGACATGAAAAGAAAAAAGTAAAAAAAAAAAAAAAAAAAAAAAAAAAAATTATTATCATGTAATCTTTCGCGGGCCGGTCAGAATCATCCCGCGGGCCGTATCCGGCCCGCGGGCCGTACAATGCCCAGGTCTGCTTTAAACAGATTGAATAGACAAAAAAAAAAAAGAAAAAAAAAAAGAAGACATTTTATAAAAAATTAAAAATTCTAATGTTGATTTAGAATTCGAATGTCAACATTATGATCGAAGCGTCGAAGCATTCGGTACAGCCCTACTGGCATTACAACTGGAGTTGGTCTCTTCACCAAAAGGTACCGGCATTACAACTGGAGTTGGTCTCTTGACCAAGGTGCTGGCATTGCAGCTGGAGTTGGTCTCTTGACCAAGGTGCTGGCATTGCAGCTGGAGTTGGTCTCTTGACCAAGGTACTGGCATTACTACTGGAGTTGGTCTCTTGACCAAAAGGTACTGGCATTACAACTGGAGTTGGTCTCTTGACCAAAAGGTACTGGCATTACAACTGGAGTTGGTCTCTTGACCAAGGTGCTGGCATTACAACTGGAGTTGGTCTCTTGACCAAGGTGCTGGCATTACAACTGGAGTTGGTCTCTTGACCAAAAGGTACTGGCATTACAACTGGAGTTGGTCTCTTGACCAAAAGGTACTGGCATTACAACTGGAGTTGGTCTCTTGACCAAGGTGCTGGCATTACAACTGGAGTTGGTCTCTTGACCAAGGTGCTGGCATTACAACTGGAGTTGGTCTCTTGACCAAGGTACTGGCATTACAACTGGAGTTGGTCTCTTGACCAAAAGGTACTGGCATTACAACTGGAGTTGGTCTCTTGACCAAAAGGTACTGGCATTACAACTGGAGTTGGTCTCTTGACCAAGGTGCTGGCATTACAGCTGGAGTTGGTCTCTTGACCAAAAGGTACACCATTACAGCTGGAGTTGGTTCCCGGGCGCCGCACTGTGTGGCCGCACCATTACTCCAGTAAATAGTTAGGAGGTCAAATGCAGTGGACGAATTTCCCCAAGGGAATATAAATGTATACACCACACATGGATAGGCCGGGTGGGGTCCAGCCAGGTATAACACACAGCCGGTACCACGTGTTTATTGTAAGCTATTCTGACTGACTTGTCTGTATGCACTCTGTAGTACAGCTTTCTTTCTGTCTGACGCTGGAGGCTCTCCTCTACTACTCAACACGGCAGATTGTGTTTGCAACAAGAAATCATAGAAAACTTAAAAAAAAAAATAATAATAATAATAATAATAATAATTTCTGACGAGAGCCATCGCTATTACAGTTATTGATGCCGTCACCTATGACTGGAGTGTTCACGGCCAAGACAAACTTTTAATTGGGTTGGGTTCAATAAGTCGACACCCACTCTTCCTAAAATATGTACCTTCTGAAAGCTGAGAGTTTGTGTGTAAAACAGTGCTTGGTTTTATTTCCCTGGGCAATACTCTCATGAGGGTAGAACGAAGCTAATTTAACAGGCGGAAAAACAGTCTATTGATATTCTGGTGGTTGCTTCATACACTCGCACAGCTCAAATATAAAACGAGAGACGACGTCTATGCAGTAAAAACAGCTGCAGAGTTCTATTGTTATCAACACCTACATTTTATGTTCTATAAGACCTACAGTATTAGCTTCTATAAGACCTACAGGTACAGTATTAGCTTCTATAAGACCACTGGAGTGAACCATGTGCAAATAGCGACTAAAACTAGGGGAGATGCGCTACATTCTGCATCAATGAGGGCAGCTCCCCCTTCCACGGCGTCTCAGGTCATGTGAGGTTGTGGCGAGCAGAGCAGGTTGGACACACAGTGGAGCAGAGAGAAACAGGTTGTGGGAAGGCAAAAACAAAACACACAGTTAATATGTGTAGGAATCGCTGCATCTCTCCCCAAATCCGCCCCTGTGTCAGAGAGGAAAATAGACTTGTGTTTCCGTCTGAATGCTCTGGGAACAGCTGGGGGAACAGCTGGGGGAACAGCCGGGGAAACAGCTGGGGAAACAGGCTGGGAAACAGCTGGGGGAACAGCTGGGGGAACAGCTGGGGGAACAGGCTGGGAAACAGCTGGGGAAACAGGCTGGGAAACAGCTGGGGGAACAGCTGGGGGAACAGCTGGGGAACAGGTCGGGGAAACAGGCTGGGAAACAGCTGGGGGAACAGCTGGGGGAACAGGCCGGGGAACAGGCCAGGGAACAGCTGGGGGAACAGCTGGGGAACAGCTGGGGGAACAGGCTGGGGAACAGCTGGGAAACAGCTGGGAAACAGCTGGGAAACAGCTGGGGAACAGGCTGGGGAACAGGCTGGGGGAACAGCTGGGGAAACAGCTGAGGAACAGGCTGGGGGAACAGGCTGGGAAACAGCTGGGGGAACAGGCTGGGGAACAGCTGGGGAACAGGCCGGGGAAACAGCTGGGGAACAGGCTGGGGAACAGGTTGGGGGAACAGGCTGGGAAACAGGTTGGGGGAACAGGCTGGGGAACAGGTTGGGGGAACAGGCTGGGGAACAGGTTGGGGGAACAGGCTGGGGAACAGGTTGGGGGAACAGGCTGGGGAACAGCTGGGGGAACAGGCTGGGGAACAGCTGGGGGAACAGGCTGGGGAACAGCTGGGGGAACAGGCTGGGAAACAGCTGGGGGAACATTTTCGGGGGCTTTTTTTGTATTTCGGGGGCACAACATTTTTATAATGAAAATTAACATAAAGATTATAAACATTGTTGACACTTTTTTTTACAGTCTTCGTCCCTATGTTTGATAACGTAATGTTAATGTCTCCATAATAAGTCCCGAGTCGAGACTCCGTGCTGCTCCCAAGTCCCAACGAATCCCAATAGTATGCAACTGCAGAGCCGCAGAGCCAGGGGCTCTTTTAGGTCCGGTCACAGGCCCGCTCAACAGTGCCCCCCACCCAACGGCTGAATTGCCAATGGCTGAATTGGAGTATTGCACCTTCTATCGATCTTCCAATCACAACGGTTGCTTCCCAGAGAGCTCAAGAAAAGAGGGCAGGGTAGGCGCGGCTGGGTAGCGCAGTGGAGAATGCACTCGCCTACCACCGCAGAGACTCTGGGTTAGAATCCAGCTGTCAGCAGTACCTCCGGCTTGGTCAGTCGTCCCTACTAACACAATTGGCAGTGTTAGTGGGTGGGAAGCCGGCGGGGTATGTGTGTGTCCTGGTCGTTATAAACTGCGGTTCCTACTGGTCGGTCGGGGCGCCTGTTCAGCAGGGAGGGGATCGGGGGGGAAATAGCGTGAACCTCTGCATGCGTTACATTCCCCCAGTGAGACTCCTCGCTGTCAGGTGAAAAGAAGCGGCTGGCTGACTCCACATGTATCGGAGGAGGCATGTGGTAGTCTTCACCCTCCCTAGACCGACAGTGGGGCAATGCGCGCAACGACCAGGAATGGAATTGGCATAACGGCTAAATTGGGATGGGAGAAAAATACAGAAAAAAGTGAGAACAAAAAATAGATAAAAAAAAGAAAAGAGCCCAGGGCTTGAGATAGGGTAAAATTCTGGACTAAAACAGTGTACCGTCAACATAGCTGTTGCTACAAGCCTACTAGTCTGTAGCCTATAACCAGTAAACAAATGTGTGTCGTCAGTCGTAGCATCTGTCTAGAGTCGAGTTCCATGCTGGAGCCCCTCACCCCCGCTGTCTGGATGCTCATTAAACTTGTATGAGGGCTCCTGGCCACCTGCTGACTGTGTCTGACGGCCTGGTGTCTCCTGTCGCCACAGACGCTGGTCTAAGAGAAGACTCTCGTCACTGCAGTCCCTCCAGTGAGCAGGGAGGCTGCATTTGGGGCCATGGCCGAATTAATTTAAATCACACGTCTCGGAGAGAAGCTGCTCTCACTACACCAGCTAGTTAGTCTGCATAGCAACAGGCTACACCTAACTGTGCAGGACCACGGTCACAAGTAAGAAATAGGCAGAAAAATAGTACAAATGGCAGGAGCACTGGAACGTAGAGTCCAGATGTGTGGGAGTGAGCCTGAAATACTGAAGGAGAAGAGGAGCTCTTCACTGTAGACTAGGGGTGTAAAGGTACACTTATCCGTACCAAACCGCTTCAGTGTGTACCGTACCGTACCGTACCGAACGAGAGAGAGAGAGAACATTCAATGAAGTAATTTAGGCGACAGTGTCTCAGTAGGTAGAGCAGTCGTCTGGTAATCCGGAGGTTCCCGGTTTGATTCCCGCTCCCCCCCCCCCCCCCCCCCCGGCAGCGTGTCGAAGTGCCTTGAGCAAGACACTTAACCCCTAACTGCTCCCGATGAGCAGATTGGCACCCTCCCTGCATGGTCGCCTCCGCCATCGGTGTGTGAATGTGTGAGTGAATGGGTCAAATCTGAGGAACACATTGTAAAGCGCTTTGGATCAAATAAAAGCTGCACATCGGGAGCAGTTAGGGGTTGAGTGTCTTGCTCAAGGACACTTCGACATGCTGCACAGGAAGAGCGGGAATCGAAGCGGGGACCTCCGGATTACCAGACGACTGCTCTACCTCCCGAGCCACTGTCGCCCGAAAGTAGGGCATGAACTATGGAACCAGATAGTTCCACACACAGTAGGGGTGTAAGGGCACAAGTATCCTTACCGAACCGGTTCAGTACGCGCTGTGTACCAGACGAATGCAACGGTACGCTAACCTCTTAACAGGCACCCAGAAAAGTGGCATTAAAAAAATATATATATATATTTTTTTTTTAAACTAGCCCCATTTTTGCCCGATCCTTAACACTTTCGGGGCCATTCGCGTATATATTTACGTTATTGGGCGCCAGCGGTTATCGTCGTTTTCCCTTTTTTCCGATTTTAATATCCTATTCAATGTCAGGGACCTGTATGTTGCCGTTAAAAGACATACTGGGACTCCGAAGGTGCAGTACCGGCCAGATCCTGCTAGTAGGCAGTATCGAGAGTGCAGTAAACCCTGTTCCAGACCGGGTGCCCTTTTCTAGTAATGGGAAACCTAGGGCTTCACTCGATCGCATTGAATCGTTTTCGGGACCCCCGATCCATATGTTGTGGTGGGTTATGTCTTGGACCAGATGGGCATAGGATGGACCAGATGGCGATCAAATAATTGGAATATTCTTTTAGGAATACCACCGACCACAGGTAAGGACAATCTGACGTCAATTTCAGCTTGATCATGCATGGTTTTCATACCCATCCCCCTGATCAGCGTGTGTTGTGGTAATAACGAATGCCGTTATTGGCAATCAATTAACACATTGTGCGCCAAAAACGAGTATACTCGTTATTGCCCGCCATGTGTTGTGCGCCAGAAACGAGTATACTCGTTATTGCCCGCCATGCGTTGTGCGCCAGAAACGAGTTAACTACGTTTTTGGGATCAATTTCATTTTTTCGCCATGGCATTCATAATTCATCCAGCCTCTCTCCGGGACACAGCTGGACCCTGTTCTGATATTGCAACGCCTCAATACCGCCACCTGGTGGATTTCGGGCAAGTTACATTCCACGCCAAACCGGAAGTGGCGCTCGGTGCATCTGGGTGAATCCTCCGGTAGTAATATCTTGTAACGTGGATCAAGAGACACAATCGAGTGCATTGGGATCGCTTTCGAAACGCAATAATCAATATGATTTCGCCGTTTATTGCGTCATACAAACGGGAAATGGATCTAGCAGATCGACGTCAACTAATTGGAATATTTTTCCTCCAGTCTCATCGGCGAACGGTAAGAGGAATCTAACATTATTTTCAGCACGATTGTTTATTTATTTCACTGCAATTCATCTGATCAACGTATCAACCCATAGTAAAAAAAGATGCTACTGACGATCAAGGAATTATAAATGACTCCCACCCCCTTTCCTTCACGCATGATGAAGCATAATGTATACCGATCATATACATTTGAATTTTTTAATATGGCGTGTATAGGAAAGAAACGCCAATCGATAATCATATGCGTTGGGGCCTATAACTCGCGTTTTAGGAATTACTGCAGAAAACCTTAAAAACATACTTATATTCACGACGGTATTAACACGACAATGTATGAATGAAAAAATATAACGTTCCCACATCCGGAACGATAGATACCCGATGTTGAATGGGCCATAGTAATGTCGATATAGCTATAATATTTAAAAAGTTATAGCCCTGCAAGGTAAACATCTCCATAGGGTTACAGCACTGGCAGACTGGGCCCAAGGATGGGTACAATGCACATTGCATGGTGGACAATGTGTTAATCAGAAACGACCGCCGCCCCCCCCCCCCCTTTCATGCATTCATGATGAAACATAATACGCTGCAGTGATCAGGAGAAGGACGTCTGTGTGTGTGTGTGCAGTGCTAGGGATGCCCCGATCCGATATTGGTATCGGTATCGGCTGCCGATATCAGTAAAATAGCTGGATCAGGTATCGGTAAAAAAAATATATATATATCGGATTCTTTCTTTAAATTTTTTATATAATAAATAAAATAAGAAATAACCATTCAGTACATTTATATCTATGTGTTAATTTGTTACATTTAGTTTCACTAAGTTAGGAAAGTAATGTTTTAAGTCAAGCCTGATGTTGCCTTGCACAAAAGAATGATCCCAGTCTCTTATACACAGTGACAGTGAGGCATACAGTTTATTAATTGAATGAAGTTTATTTTCTGTCTTTATTTACAACAAATCAAAAAACACACTTGTGATCCTTTACAATTCTTAAAAGCTAAATATATAAAAAGTGGATAATTCTTTTTACTTTTTTGAAGAAAAAAAATTTGGACAAGGTATCGGATCGGTATCGGTATTGGCCGATACCCAAACCCAGGTATCGCGACTGAAAAATGCGGATCGGTGCATCCCTATGCAGTGCACGCGAGTGAGTGTGTGTCTTTCCGTCTGTGTGGGTGTGGGGGCGGAGAGACACCACTACTAATACAGCATGTCCCAGCGGGAGAGAGGATGTATTTATGAGAGAGAAAGAGAGAGAGAGACAGAGAGGAAGGAAGCAGGGAGGCTGAATTTGGGGGCATGGCCGATTAATTTAAATCAAACGTCTCGGAGAGAAGCTGCTCTCACTACACCAGCTAGTTAGTCTGCATAGCAACAGGCTACACCTAACTGTGCAGGACCACGGCCACAAGTAAGAAATAGGCAGAATAATAGTACAAATGGCAGGAGCACTGGAACGTAGAGTCCAGATGTGTGGGAGTGAGCCTGAAATACTGAAGGAGAAGAGGAGCTCTTCACTGTAGACACAATGCTGCTAGGACCTTTTTCATCCAGTCAACATGCTACCCAGGGTTTCCGTTAGAAAAAATTGTTGCCGGTCTCCGTGACCTGCAAGATTTCAATCTACCGGACAAATGAGATTAATTCCGGTCATAGTTTATTGAGCTTTAAAACAATTGATAGGCAGGCTATATAAAGAATGTCATCATCAAGGCATGTAGATTTATAATATTATTACTTAAAACTAGGCTACTTTTGCGTATACAGTCATTAATATATTCCAAATAAAATAAGTCCCTCGATACTCCGTGCTGCTGCTGACTTGAAATAAAATAGACCGCGTATGTGGGCAGTCGGTCCGACACTAAACAGCAGTCTGTTATAATCACATTTTTATGAGCTAACGAATTCCGTTATATTGGACATTTGTATTAATTATATCAAGCGAAGAACTGAGAAAGCAGAGAGACGGCAACATTATCGTGGTTTGCGTGACGACTCTCTCCACCTCGCAACGACTTATTTGCAAAGAGTATGGCGCTGCAGGGAAGCTGATTTAGCTGTTATTGGCTCTTTTCTGGGAACCGCACAGCAGCGCCCCCCACCCAACATTGGCTGAAAATGGCTGAATTGGAGTACTGCTGGAATACTGCATTGTGCTGATAGTGCTCTGGCTCTGCAGCTTCACAAAAGTTCGCACACCCAGCACTAAGCTCTCGCTGACGACGTCGTTGTCATTATTAGAAGCAACGAGGAAACAAATGTAATGATCGTTTCGTTCATCGCATAGGCTATTTAATTTTAGCCTATTTTAATACAATTCAAATAATCAAATTGTGCTTAGACTCAGGGAATTATTTTCACCGGACATTAAGACCGGAGAGAGTAAATATGTCGGACTTCAACAGATTTTGCCGGTCAAATACCGGTAATTACCGGCTAACGGAAACGCTGATGCTACCTGTGTTCCATCCAGTCAACATGCTACCTGTGTTCCATCCAGTCAACATGCTACCTGTGTTCCATCCAGTCAACATGCTACCTGTGTTCCATCCAGTCAACATGCTGTGTTCCATCCAGTCAACATGCTACCTGTGTTCCATCCAGTCAACATCCAGTCAACATGGATTAGTAGACATAATCAACGACGTCGATCATAAAAACTCGTCGCCGCGGAATTTCTGCGTCAATGCGTCGTATAAAAACAATCAGAGAGCCGGTAACGTTCATTCAAAACTGCGCTGCACTACAGGAAGTGCTGGGGCAGTATAATTTCCATTGTATGCCATGACTGCATTCTGTACTAACGACAAAGAAGAAGAAAGCACCAACACTACAGCGATGCACCCTGGAACCGTGATGACTGCTACATGGGTAAGTTTGAGCTAGTTTTGTAGCCATAGTATTGTAATGTTTACATTAGCTTACATGTTGGAAAACAGAACGTCCCATGGATAATGCTTGCTAAGTGAACGCTATTTCAGTTATGTTGAGGGCAGGCTGCGTATCCACCAACGAGCTGTATGTAATGTTAGCTAAACAGCACCAAGCTTACTAGAGCACACTGACTAGAGCTTGGCTAGGCTACCGGTGTTTACAGCTCCATGAATTAAGAGAGCCAACATTCTGTATGGTGGTGCAAGTTTTATAGGCATGGTCTATAGCAGGGGTCAGCAACCTTTTTGACATAGAGTGCCTGTTTGAAATATAGTTGTAACTAGTGTGCCTCAACAATATTCCATGCATCGTACTTTTGTTTTCTCATAATCAGGTCTTTTTAATGATAATTTTTATATTATTACATCATTATTGTTATTGTTATTATTAACAATATTATTATGATGGTTGTATCAACCCTAAATCTGAGTTGGGGGGGGGGGGGGGATGCAATGCAGACAAACAGCTGCATACAGTGCGACCATTTCACTCACGCCCATTCATTTTTGGACACATCACACACCATTGGTGTGTGTACTGTACGTGTGCTGTCATAGCTCCATAGCTACAGGCCTAATGGAGAACACCAGGATGTGAATGGAGGGTGAATGTGAGGTATATCGTGTAAATACGTTTTGATTGATCGCAAGACTACACTGTAAAAAAAAAAAAAAAATTACCAGAACTTACAAATATTGAGTTCAGTTACTGTGCATTAAGGTTCAGTTTTCAATCCATAATAAGTTAACAGAAAAATAAGTACACAACCACATTATTTCAACCTAATAAAACTATGTTTATTGTCATTGTTTTAAGAACACAAGTTGACTTGGTAATACTCACATTGAGTAAAAAAATGGCTTTTAACATGTGCAATGTTCAATGAAATAGAAAAATAAATAATAAAATTTGTTGATTAATCCCACTGGTCACAATGGTGACCGTAATAATGTTTTTGTTATAAGGCTCTGCAAATGTTACTGAATGATGTAGCAATGTATTTCCAGCTAAATTGAAATAATAAACAAATAAAGGGTCTCAATTAAATATGTGGTAGTAAAAATAACCTGTGGGAGGATTTCAACAAGATAAATGTGACAATTGCATAATATTTCACTATAATATTTCAAAGAAAAAAAAAGAAGAAATTATATTTGTTTATCTTTTTTTATTTTTAATGCTGCCCCCTGTGCCTATGAAAATGCCCCCACGTGCCTATGCAGGCATGCATGCCTAGGGTTGCCTACCCCTGGTCTATAGGCTGCTTTTTTTCTCATTTGAAAAAAGTTTTGGGCTAAAGCACAGGCAAGACTGCAGAGACAGGGAACGTTAGTGCTAGCTATCTTATATCTGATGATTTATAAGTTTGTAGCAATGCAATCACGGGTTCCTTTATGGACGCTGTCATTTGTAAATTGTGTGTTCCCCTGCAGGAGATCAGAGTAAGACACACACACATTATACACACACACACAGCTCCTCACTCACACACGGCAATCAAAAGACCTAGAAGTCTGTCTGATCTGACTCATCCTCCTCTCCTCTCCCCTACAGCTGTTGGAGATGGTGGAGCCTAGTGAGTGGATCCATGTCACCCTCCTGGACCAGGTTAACAGCCCCATCAGAACCGCAGTGCTGGGGCAGAGGCTGCTACTTTGAGTTACTTTTAAAACATTGGACATTATCTTTACATTAAAACTTGCACTTTAATTTGTATTATTGAATTTTTTTATTGTTTTCATTATGATTGATTATTGTATTTATGTTATTCAAATGCATTTGATTAAGCAAGTAGCTTAAGATCCAAATTCAAATGTTTCATGAGTCATTATTTAAATTTGCTATGGGATCATGTTATGTTAAGGCAGGGCTGTACACTGCGATGATATCGTCGCGAATTGCCCCTTTAATTGGCCGTTGCGATTGGTAAATATTATCTGGGGGCGGGCTTGCGAGCAGTGCTTTCAAGCCTTACATTCGCATTTCACTCCTAAATTATCCAAGGCGTGTGATGACGCCACTCACGCGAGCTGAGCAGTGAGCACTCATCAGGTATGATCAGCGGGAACAATCGACTGAGCACTCACTCTGATAGACTGGCTGACTGTCTGATTTAGCTATGAAGAAAAGTAAAGTTAGTATTGCTTCATATTTTCGACACGTTCGACCTCCTATAGTGAGCCGAACTGAACTGAACTCAGACACACGGAGAGAGCTGCGGCGTCTGCTGCTCCTCCCGCACCCGTGGCTGTTGTAAACACTAGTCTCTAGTGGAACACTGGGACCTCGGTGAGCCTGCCAGCCGGCTAGCTACTGATATCAACAAATCCTCCAGCAAGTCTAGTAGTGCATGATAGCTCGCGTTAGCTTACTGTTCAAAACGAAACGTCCCATTAAACTAAATAGTTCAGATAGCTCCTGATATCAATGTCTTATAAGTTATAACACTGAGTCGATGCGTATTCGAGCTGAGGGCACGCTGAATATAGTCAATAGGGCCCAGCTGCAGCGCCGGAGAATTCTGGCCGTAGCTGGAGGCTACAGTATAGGGTCCAGCTGCAGCTCCGGAGAATCCTGGCCGTAGCTGGAGGCTACTCGAGTACACACAGACAGTGGAGCTGGTTGCATATAGCGAGCATTTTGACTTGTTGCGTGGTGGCGATGTCTCGCAGATAATACAACTACAAGTATGATTATATAATATATATATTTTATTAAAAAAAAAAATTATAAAATAAATTTTTTTCTTTTTTTTTAAATCAAAAACAATCGAACATTTGCCCCTAAAAAATATTTTTTGCCCCTAAATTTCTCATTTAGGGGCAAGTGTGCCCCTAGTGAAAAAGCTTAGCGTACAGCCCTGTAAGGCAGAGGGACTGGACAACAGGGTGACTGTTACAAAGGGTCAGATTAAACCGAATATATATATTTATTGCTTGAGATCCCTTGTATAATATTTGTATATCGTTTGATATCCCTTGTATATTCTTTGTATATATACACGGAATATCCCTTTACCTAGGTACAAACCAGACCATAATATTCGTTCTCCTATTGGACAGCGACCCCTAGGCGCCAACGGCCATACCCCCAATGGCAAGTTCAAAGGCAACGCCAAGGCATGTCTCAACATGTCCAGGTTTGCGCAGTAATACGAGACAGAACTGAGGTTGGCACTAGATTATTCACCTTACGTATAAATACGTCGCAGGTGGATACAGCAGTAGAGTATCCTAAACGTTGAAGCCTTCACCACGATACAACGTGCCGTGAAGTGGGCCTCTTTGCCCCTGAATAGAGCCTTGAGAACCGCGTGCGAATATATAGCTAAAGTGTCAGAGTTTAACGCCGTATCGTCGAGTTCGACTTATTCTAATGTGAAGTAATAGTCTATCATTTATAGTGTATCGTGCGGCTACCGTTCTTCCGTGACCAGCATTACCACCGGTTCGTCGTACCTATAGCTAGTGCACTTATCCAGGCTGGGCGGCCTAAACTCGTGCCACCACCCGAGGAGTCCTAGACGAGAACCGTTGGATATGTACACCGGAGAACCTACACCGGCGAATGCAGAGCCTTTTCTGGCTGGATTATATTGCTTTGGTACTGTGGCTGCTGGAGCAGAGAACCGTCTACTCCACTGTCGTGTGGGATCTACCCCTGTGAGGAGCACCCTCGAGCCCGCCTCTAGGACCAGAGGCTGGCTAGCTTTCATCCATGCTGTCGGGCATACTGGATTCTAGCTGTTGCTTTGTCTGCGGACCAAGGGAGTACTGCACTGGCTCCTGTATCTGGAGCCTCGTTATTCCGCGTTGACCCAGACTTTGCTCCCGAACATTCCTCTACCCTGCCGGCTTACAACCGGAGGGAACCCCCCAGTGTCTCCAGCTGACTACGAGTGTGCCTTATGTAATTACTATGCTACAGGTGGCGTCAGTTATACCCATCTTACTATTCTCATGGACTTAGGCTCTTGACCTACTTTAAGTGTTCTTCACCTTACAAGCGCAAGTATAATTCTCAATCTGTAACCTACCGTTGCTGCTCTAATAATAATAAATACCTCTAACTAGAACTTTATGTGTCATTGCCGTATTCTTGTGTGGGTGTTCACCAGATATATCCATGTACTGTATGGCCAGTAATTAAAGTACATAACTAAGTAGTGGTTTAATAATACCATACTCTCAATACAGTCAGGGAATTGTACCCCTCAGTTACAGTGACATTCACAGGTGTGCAGACTTGAGCATAAAACATGCAGGAGCCCGGAAAATGAGCCGTGCCCACAGAAAACAGAGATGGAGGGTGTGACAGAAATAATAGTTAGATTAGTCGACTAATCGAAAATATTATCGACAGATTAGTCTACTACCAAAATAATCGTTAGTTGCAGCCCTAGTTCACTGTGTCTTGTATAATTGTATGTTATACTGTAGTAAATTAAATTATGTTCACTGTCTATCAAATTATTGTATGTTATACTGTAACTGTAGTAACTTAAATTATGTTCACTGTGTCTCATATCATTGTATGTTACACTGTAGTACCTTAACCTGTGTTCACTGTGTCTTGTATATTTCTATGTTATACTGTAGTAACTTAAATTGTATTCACGGCCTCAACGACTATCGCCCTGTAGCTTTCACCTCCATAGCCATGAAGTGCTTTGAGAAGCTAGTGAAGGGCTACATCTGCTACACCGGTTCCTGACAGGCAGCGAGCGAGCGAACTGGAGACGAATCGCGGCGCTTGTCCGAGTGTGTCTGTGTGTGTGTGTTTACCTGGAAGCACACGGGGGCAAAGCAGCCTGCGATTCTCGACCAATAAAAAGTGTTTAGGGGCGGGACTCGGCCGCGTAATCGCTCAACTAGAGACACAGCGAGCGAATATTTGAGGGGGGAACGACATCGCCACTCAGTTCGCTGTCGCTCGCGGCAGGTCAGGATAGTCTGATTGAAACGAATAAATTTTTATCATTTTCGCAATCAAACTCGCTCGCGTCGCTGCCTGTCAGGAATGGGTGTTACTGTATCTTTCAGTGGGCTTGACTTGCACTGCGTTTTGCTCCTGCTCTTTCCCTGACTGCCCAAATATGATCCATTTTGTCACTGATAATGTGGATGAGTGACGGTGATGTGTTGCTAGAATCAAGAATCAAGAGGTTTATTTGTCACATACATACCAGGGCATACAGTGAAATGCGGGTGGTCATGCCCGCATCGATTGTGCAATAATACAATAATAAAATGTGATTCTCCTAGATCTATCTGCAGCCTTCGACACAGTCAACCATCAGATCCTCCTCGCGGCCCTCGCAGGAATGGGAGTGGCTGGATCTGCGCTGACATGGCTGTCATCATACCTCAATGACCGCTCCTACCAAGTGTCATGGAGAGGGACCCTGTCGGCCACCCGCCCTCATGCACTTGTCCTAATAAACTAACCTACACTGTAACACGCAACACTTTGATGAACATTGTTGATGATAGAGTTGTACCCTTCCTGATGACTTGTCGTACAGAACTTGTAAGTCGCTTTGGATAAAAGCGTCAGCTAAATGACTAAATGTAAAATAGACATAGAAAAAAAACAGGTAAGACATAAGATGTGCATGATAAAAATAGACATGCTAAATTCCTGAGAAGGCACTGGTTCCTATGTACACTACTATATACAATTTTAACTCAGTCATTATGTTTTACTTACTATATCTAAACTATACTATACAAGAACCACATCTGTTCTTTCCTTAAAGTGACTTTTATATTCTTCATTCCTTTAAAGTGACTTTTCCATTTAGTTTAAAGTGATTGTTTAAAGCGGTTGCAGCCAGGGGCGCGGGAAGTCAGTCAGAGTTGGGGGTGCCGAGATAACACTTCCGCGTTCGGTTTGCGCGATCTGATTGGCCGGGAGCAGATAGGGGCGGGACCAATCACAGTGCTCCGATGTTGCTGTCCAGCTGCCGGTAATACAAGTGGGCTCGCTCTGAGGGAAGGAGGCCGTTCACGCTAGTGGAGGAGGAAGACAGCAATGGCTCGGGGGGCGAGGAGGACGCGGACTGGGTCCCGGAGGTTCCGGACGAGGTGGAGGAAGACAGCGATGCCAGCGGGGAGGCTGACACCGCCGCTCCGACGCCTGCATTTCTCTGTAGACCGCAGCAGCGATAGAAATATAGGGCGAAATGGCGTATGTAGCTGTGCATTCACTGTACATGTATTGCAGGACAATGTGTGTACTGCCCAGGGTTTCCGTTAGAAAAAATTGTTGCCGGTCTCCGTGACCTGCAAGATTTCAATCTACCGGACAAATGAGATTAATTCCGGTCATAGTTTATTGAGCTTTAAAACAATTGATAGGCAGGCTATATAAAGAATGTCATCCTCAAGGCATGTAGATTTATAATATTATTACTTAAAACTAGGCTACTTTTGCGTATACAGTCATTAATATATTCCAAATAAAATAAGTCCCTCGATACTCCGTGCTGCTGCTGACTTGAAATAAAATAGACCGCGTATGTGGGCAGTCGGTCCGACACTAAACAGCAGTCTGTTATAATCACATTTTTATGAGCTAACGAATTCCGTTATATTGGACATTTGTATTAATTATATCAAGCGAAGAACTGAGAAATTTGGCAGAGAGAGACGGCAACATTATCGTGGGTTTGCGTGATGTATATCTCCACCTCCCAACGACTTGGTGCTGGTCATAATGTCCGGTGAAAACAACTCCCTCCAAGCACAACTTGACCACCCGAACCGTACCAAAACAGGCCAAAATTAAATAGCCCATGCGACGAACGATTCATTACATTCGTTTCATCGTTGCTCCACCAAGCAGCCGGTCCAACAATGAAAGCTGTTGTCAGCGCGAGCCGGCCGCAGTTAGTTTGCAAGAAGCATCCAGCTGCAGACCCGCAGAGCAGCTTTCCAGGTCTGGGGACCGCACTGTGCCAGCAAAGCTGGTGGGTTCTGTGGGTCTGCAGCTGCATGCCTTCCGCAAATCCAGCAGCAAGCTCTCGCTGACACAGCGTCGTCATTACCAGACCGGCTGCTTGGCGAAGCAACGACAACAAACGCAATGATTGTTTCGTTCATCGCATAGGCCACCCAACTCCAGCCCATCCAAATACAATTCAAATAATCAAACTGTGCCCAGAGGGAACTATTTTCACCGGACACTATGACCGGAGAGATTAAATATGTCGGACTTCAACAGATTTTGCCGGTCAAATACCGGTAATTACCGGCTAACGGAAACGCTGGTACTGCCTAATATCTGTGTTGGTACAATTATATATAAAACGATATATATTTGAGCGACTAGCCCCTCCACACTAGCGTGAATGGCCTCCTTCCCTCAGATCGCGCAAACCGAACGCAGAAGTGCAACTCCGTTAGGGAAAATATACACGCTTCCAGGCCATCTGCTACACGCATAACTTTAACACTGCTTTAATAACACTGCATTATCGAGACAGCGCCCCAATGAGGATCTGGCCGGTAATGAATTCCAAGAGTAGGGTAAATCTGCAGTGCGGACGGTGACATTGAGTAGGATACGGTATTACAATGGAATAAAAGCCAAAACAACCTTGCAGTTACACTCCCTGCCAGGTGGGGGTGCTGCAGCACCCCCCCTTCCCGCGTCACTGGTTGCAGCATGTGTGTGTGTGCTCATGTGTACTTGTGAGTGGAGAGTTCAGTGTTCTGATGGCCTGGGGGAAGAAGCTGAGCCGGAGTCTCTCTGTGCTCGTAACGTGTGTACGTAGGCGCTTGCCTGACCGCAGCAGCTTGAACAGGCGGTTGTTGGGGTGGTCGGGGTCTTTCATTATTCTACAGGCTCTGGATTTGCACCTGAACTTCCTTAACTGTCTCAGGTGATAGAGGCACTGTTTCGCCTTTTTCACCACCGAATCTATGTGTGTTGACCATGTTATGTCCTCTGTGATGTGGACTCCCAGGTAGGGCTGCACGATTTTGGGAAATAATCTAATTGCGATTATTCTGACAGATATTGCGATTGCGATTTGCGATGCGATTATAACATATTTAAAAAAAAATTACAAGAAGAATGTTGCTGCTTTCTGTAGTCGGGTCCCAACTGCAAAATTACTGTATTACCCTGTATTATACACTTTTACTATCATGTAGACTATTCTGCTTTGTGTTTACATGTGATGTATTGTATACATGCACATTTATTATGTTCTTGTGTGATGTATCGCACATTTTATTGCTGTGTGATGTATTGCAAATGTTATTGCTGTCATCTTGGCCAGGTCTACCTTGCAAAGGAGATATTGTATCTCAATGGGACTTCCTGGTTAAATTAAAAAAAAAATGTTTTTTTTTTTAATTGCAGGCTTGGCGATTTGATAATTGCATCATTCCAAATCGCGATTTCGATTAAAAAACGATTAATCGTGCAGCCCTACTCCCAGGTACTTGAAACTGCTCACCCTGTCCACGATAGCCCCATTTATCCGCAGTGGCGTGTGTGTCACCTGCTGTATTCTCCTAAAATCCACAATAAGCTCTTTTACCAATGTTCAGGAGTAGGCTGTTATCCCAGAACCAGCGTGCCAGTTCATCAACCTCCTCCCGATAGGCCTTCTCGTCATTGTTAGAGATCAGCCCCACCACCATGTGTCGTCCGCAAACTTCACTATGGAGTTTGAGCTGAACCTGGTCACACAGTCATGTGTGTACAGTGAATACAGCAGGGGGCTCAGAACGCAGTAGATTGAAATAAAGGTGTTCTATTTCTATTTCAACCTGATTCACTTGGATCTTTGTTTCCATATGAAGTATCATAAAAATGTATCATATGAAATGTATCATTTATTAAATGTATCATAAATATATTAACATTATAGACCAGAACATTACCTCAAGTGACTTTACTTTGCAGTAACATTGAATGTGTCAACATGCTTCTTTCTCACCACTGATAATGGGCTTTGGACTGAAGACTTCATTATGTCAATGTTTCATTTTCTTTCATTTAGGACACCTCATACATTTACTGATGTAACTCCCTGACCATGCATGCTATATTTAGACATGTGGTATTGCTGGATTCAGCACAACCACACCTTTCCGAAAAAGGCCTCATATGTGTTTCTATGACAATCCATGGCAGAGCTACTACAAAGTAAATGAGAACATTCTGCATAGATATTCATTTTTTACATTTCCGCTTATTTTAAGTATGTGTACATAGGTATATATTTCCTACATGCATAAAGATATTCACATCCAGGTTCTTCTATTAGGTTAAGCAACTGTCTGACTGCTAGCATGTCAAATTTGAAAGCTCTTGGAGCTTGTATTATTAATCTACATGAGTTTATATGTCTCAACTCCCATACGGCCAGGTTATATTTTGGTTCTTTTTTCCTTTGGGGGTGTATAACAATATCTATCAATTTAACAAGTTTTGCAGTAAAATATTTGTATACAAGAATCCATTTCATATATATGAGAGACCTTAGAGATGAGGAAAAACATTCTTGTGTTTTGTTCTACCTCCGGTAGGGGTATCTCAACATTTTGGGGGCATTGTCACTAGGCTATTAGCTGTCCTAGCAACTGGAACAACCATGTCGTTACTTAGCAACTGAAAGTGTCATTACCTAGCAACTGGAACCACCATGTTGTTACTTAGCAATTAAAAACAACAATGTCATTACCTAGCAACTGGAACAATTGTCATTACCTAACAAATGAAAACAACAATGTGATTACATAGCAACTGAAACAATGTTATTGTTACCTAGCAACTAAACAACAGATCTTGTCTGGTGTGACGCCCCAGTGGGTCCCGTTCAGCGCCCGTTTCAGGGGTTAGACAACTAAAGACGGACAATCATGCAGAAACACTGCGTCTCCAAATGGTCAATTTTCTACATGTAGGTGACGATTCCAGCTGTCAATCACATGAAAAAACATTCATGTAGGAGATGATGCCAGCTGTCAAATCACATAAACAACATATATCAGGAGATGATGTCAGCTGTAAAATCACAAACAACATGCATCAGGAGATGATGTCAGCTGTCAAATCACATAATCAACATACATCAGGAGATGATGTCAGCTGTCAAATCACATAAACAACATATACCAGGAGATGATGTCAGCTGTCAAATCACAAACAACATACACCAGGAGATGATGTCAGCTGTCAAATCACATAATCAACATACATCAGGAGATGATGTCAGCTGTCAAATCACATAAACAACATACACCAGGAGATGATGTCAGCTGTCAAATCACATAATCAACATACATCAGGAGATGATGCCAGCTGTCAAATCACATAAAAAAATGCAAGTGACACTGATTTAGTTAGTAGCAGTGAAAATCAATCCACACCATGTTACAACGTTTAAGAAGGATATTAGATTATAATGCATTAAGGATAAGGATATTACATTGTAATATATTGCAACATAATGAGTCTTTTACATAAGAAATAGTTTGGATCGGTTAAAGGCAGAGGACAAATTCCTGGAATGTGTATATAAAAAAGATTATACAAGCCTACTCGTCATTAAAGACATTCTACTGCTATTTCAAAATGCAAAAGGTAACACGTCTAAGTCCACTTTGTGCTTTCTGTGTTTTATATTGAGGCGTTTACTGTTTTCTAGGTCCAAGTCTCCCCACAAGAGCAGAAACCCCAGAAATTTTATAACTGGAATGCCCCGTTTTGTGCATGTGTGTGTGTAATTGTGTGTGTGTATGCGTGTGTGTATGTATGTGTGCCTCCCTCTCTCGTCCTAAATAGCCGGCCCTGTGTTACGGATTTCCCAGTTTCCCACCTATCAAAGTCCAGGCTGCCTCCCCTGCAGTGGGTGTGTTTTATGAGAGGTCTTTGGGGACTCCTGACTGGTCCAGGGCTGACGGAGAAAGGGGGAGAGTGTTCTCTGTTCTGTGATTGGTTGATTCAGTGCTGGTGTGTGTGTGCAGAGGGCCTAGTTGTAAGCTCATGTCTCCCTCCCTTTTTCCAAACCCGAGATCTAGAGGGCACAGCAGGAGGAGAGCAGCTACACACACACACACACGCTCATGCACACACACACACACACAGGACACCAGACACGTTGGAACTATTTTCTGGGAGGGGGTGCTGTTTTTGCAGGAGGCCAGACCAGGGAACAAACTTAACTTTTTGACTTACCAGCCATTTGGCTGGTAGATTTTTAAAAGTACAAGCCGGGCAGATTTTTTACTAGCCAAAAATTTTAAATAGCTTTTTAGTATATCGCCATGTGTTATTATTACATATAATACTCTCATATGCTATTTTCAATTAATATCATAAACAGCATAAGGAATATTAGCATAATTTTTAGTGGACTGAAGGAATGAGTCACGAATTGCTCCGCTAATCGCTCATGTTGACCCCGCCCCCAAGTCGCTCACCGCTCACCTTGAATCGAGCGCTCCCCGCGGCACATCGCTTGGCAGATTATTTTTTTTTGGGCATGGTGTAAATTAGCTCAAACTACAACAGTCTACACCCCCTGGGCCCCTTAACAATTGTTTGTATTGAGCCGCATTGTAATTGTACCCATTCTGCAATGTTAAATAACGTTGTTTATCCATTCACTAGCTCTATTAAGAGATGATAGCTAGCCTAGCCACAATGCTATGGTCGCTGCCATTAACATGTAAGCTAACGACAACAACAATGGCGTCAAAACTTTTTCTAACAGAATGTGAGTGACAAAGCCTGAACAGGATATCACAGGTTCACCCTTCTCATTGGTTGAAAATGGCCTTCATGTTTGTACATCGCCATCTGTTGCTTTGGCATTGTACTACATGTAGTATATTACATCAGTGTTAAACCACTGTGAGCGGCCTGGAGGGAGTGGATTGGAGGAGAAGCGGTGTATTTTGTTAGCCGCCAGGTGGCGGGCAGACCTTAAATTCTAATCGCCAAAGAATAAATCTACAAGCCAGTGGCGCTGGGCGTGTAACTATTTTGTACCCTGGGCCAGACTATATCAGTCATATCACTCTGGCCAGTGCTGTCCGACACGGCAGTGCTGAACGCAGTAGACCAGAGGCTTTACTTTAATCTCAGACACACACACAATGCTGTCGCCTTAAGCAATGTATTCTAGCCACTGCACTGCCACTCTTTGTTAGACCGTCGCCTTGAACCGCTAGCTACATGTTACCAGCTTGGTGAAGCTACACAAGTGGCCTAATGTAAACCAGGTGAAGTTCTCTGCTCCTCACACCAGAGAGAACAGAAGGGAGTTCAGGTGAAGTTCTCTGCTCCTCACACCAGAGAGAACAGAAGGTAGTTCAGGTGAAGTTCTCTGCTCCTCACACCAGAGAGAACAGAAGGTAGTTCAGGTGAAGTTCTCTGCTCCTCACACCAGAGAGAACAGAAGGTAGTTCAGGTGAAGTGCTCTGCTCCTCACACCAGAGAGAACAGAAGGGAGTTCAGGTGACGTTCTCTGCTCCTCACACCAGAGATAACAGAAGGTAGTTCAGGTGAAGTTCTCTGCTCCTCACACCAGAGAGAACAGAAGGGAGTTCAGGTGAAGTTCTCTGCTCCTCACACCAGAGAGAACAGAAGGGAGTTCAGGTGAAGTTCTCTGCTCCTCGCACCAGAGAGAACAGAAGGGAGTTCATGTGAAGTTCTCTGCTCCTCACACCAGAGAGAACAGAAGGGAGTTCAGGTGAAGTTCTCTGCTCCTCACACCAGAGAGAACAGAAGGTAGTTCAGGTGAAGTTCTCGGCTGCCGTCATGTGCAGCTGCTCCTCGTGTCTGAGGTTAGCTTGCAGCTAACCTCTGAGGTTAGCTTGCAGCTATAAACAATGAAACAATGTTAACGTCACTCGCCACCAACGTATTGGAAATCCAGTCAGTTACCTCGACTCCTTGCAGTCTTTGATTGAGTCAGAGTCCGGGAGAATGTCAGTCTGTGAGTTAGCTAGTAGTCTGTGAGTTAGCTAGTAGCCTGTGGGTTAGCTAGTAGTCTGTGGGTTAGCTAGTAGTCTGTGAGTTAGCTAGTAGTCTGTGAGTTAGCTAGTAGCCTGTGGGTTAGCTAGTAGTCTGTGAGTTAGCTAGTAGTCTGTGAGTTAGCTAGTAGTCCGAGTTAGCTAGTAGTCCGAGTTAGCTAGTAGTCCGAGTTAGCTAGTACAGGGGTGAGGGGTTCCCAAAGTGTTCAGGCCGCGCCCCCCAAAATAACAGTGTCAGAGAGCTGCAACCTTTTTTTATTATTATACCGGTAATTGTAAATGTATGGTTAAAACATGCAAACGTTCAAACGCACACGCACTAATAAGCATTGGAGGCTTTTAACCAGGGCCGGACTGGGGAAATCATTCAGGCCAGGAAAAATTGTGCAAAATATAGCCCCAGTCAGGCCACTTTTTAAGCAGGGGGTCTGGGGTAGAGCCATATGAAATCTGTTTTATTATTTTCCAAATTCCATTTAATTTTTTCCCAAATTCCATTTTTTCCGTTTTAATATTTCAGAATTCTGTATTTAGCTTTTTATGCTCATTTTACCATCAGAAATAGTGTCTAATAAGTGGGAATGAATAAATGTCCACAATTGAATAAGATATAACAGTCCATTTAATGTTTTTAAGTGCTGCAACTCAGAAATACAGTTCAATTTTACACAATATTTTTCAATTAATATTGTGACAAAATAAAAATACATATTTCAAGTGTAAACAATAGATACAGCTAGCTACTACTGACATTATCACAATGACAATGTCAGTAACCTAGCTATATCTATTATATTGTGATGAAATATAGTAATGCATAATTTAGGCACCTTTAGTTTAGTTTATTTCGTTTATAAAGGACAGTGTATAATGACAATCGTTTGCATTAAACAAATGGATGGGTGCACTAGATTTAGCAAGAAGCTATCATTTCCATCTATAGTCCTATGTACTGTAACGTTTCATAGCTATTTAAGTTTATTTAGATTATAAAGGGCAGTGTATAATGACAATCGTTTGCATTAAACAAATGGATGGGTGCACCAGATTTAGCTAGAACTTCTAGAAGCTATCATTTCCATCTATAGTCCTATAACGTTACATAGCTATTTAAGTGTATTTAGTTTATAAAGGGCAGTGTATAATGACAATCGTTTGCATTAAACAAATGGATGGGTGCACTAGATTTAGCTAGAAGCTATCATGACCTAACGTTATAGCTATTTAATCACAATAGTGTCGCAAGTGTTTTTGCGGGTCCAGTCCACGGAACGTTGACAGAATTAGCAAAACACCTTATCACCGGAGGCATAAAAGTCATTAGGATACTGTTCTGCTCTGAATTGAGGGCTTATTGTGGAATTGTTTAGCTTCTTGACGATGTTAACACTGAAGCAGCCAGACGCTTGAGCACCGCGGCTGTGTTGTGTGTAACACGCTGTAGCGTCCCCGCCTCCCCGGTCGCGTGTGCACCGAACGTTCCACCCAAAAACGAAATTTCAGTCCAGATTAGGCCAAATTCTGCAATATTCCACGTTTTGCAGTTGATTCCATTTTTATTGGTTAATTCCGCAATTCCGTCCGCGATTCCGTGAACGCGGATTTCATATGGCTCTAGTCTGGGGGTCCCCCACCAGGATTCTTTTTGTTACAAAGACTTCATTTCCTGCATTCTGGTGTAGGAATTTTTTTTATTTGTACCCTTTAAATGCCAGTGTTTGTGATGTCATCACAAATTATTGTTAAAAAACAGCCTAGCATTATGTATGATTAGCAACAACACTGATTTTGATGGATTTTCAGTTTTTTTGTAATGTCAGATTGAAAAAAATACTCACTCTTACCATAAGGGACTAAATTGTCCTCTTCAAAAACGCCATAAAAATATTACTATATGTTGAAATACCACTTATTCTTTCATAAATCTTTTAGTCAACTTCAGCCCTGATCATAACACCACATATTCATTTTATAATTCTAACGCTTTAAATGCCAGTGTGTGTGATGGCATATATTTGCAATATATCAAATGCAAAGTAGATTTTTCTGGGGGGGATTATTACAGGCTAGCATGTGTCAATGATTAGCAACAACACTGATTTTGATGGATTTTTCGTTTTTTGTAAGGGTCCCGCCTCCACCAATCACATGCGGCTCCCTTTGTGTGTGTGTCAGCGTTTCCGTTAGCCGGTAATTACCGGTATTTGACCGGCAAAATCTATTGAAGTCCGACATATTTAATCTCTCCGGTCATAGTGTCCGGTGAAAATAGTTCCCTCTGGGCACAGTTTGATTATTTGAATTGTATTTGGATGGGCTGGAGTTGGGTGGCCTATGCGATGAACGAAACAATCATTGCGTTTGTTGTCGTTGCTTCGCTCAGCGAGAGCTTGCTGCTGGATTTGCGGAAGGCATGCAGCTGCAGACCCACAGAACCCACCAGCTTTGCTGGCACAGTGCGGTCCCCAGACCTGGAAAGCTGCTCTGCGGGTCTGCAGCTGGATGCTTCTTGCAAACTAACTGCGGCCGGCTCGCGCTGATAACAGCTTTCATTGTTGGACCGGCTGCTTGGTGGAGCAACGATGAAACGAATGTAATGAATCGTTCGTCGCATGGGCTATTTAATTTTGGCCTGTTTTGGTACGGTTCGGGTGGTCAAGTTGTGCTTGGAGGGAGTTGTTTTCACCGGACATTATGACCAGCACCAAGTCGTTGGGAGGTGGAGATATACATCACGCAAACCCGGCCACGATAATGTTGCCATCTCTCTCTGCAAAATTTCTCAGTTCTTCGCTTGATATAATTAATACAAATGTCCAATATAACGGAATTCGTTAGCTCATAAAAATGTGATTATAACAGACTGCTGTTTAGTGTCGGACCGACTGCCCACATACGCGGTCTATTTTATTTCAAGTCAGCAGCAGCACGGAGTATCGAGGGACTTATTTTATTTGGAATATATTAATGACTGTATACGCAAAAGTAGCCTAGTTTTAAATAATAATATTATAAATCTACATGCCTTGAGGATGACATTCTTTATATAGCCTGCCTATCAATTGTTTTAAAGCTCAATAAACTATGACCGGAATTAATCTCATTTGTCCGGTAGATTGAAATCTTGCAGGTCACGGAGACCGGCAACAATTTTTTCTAACGGAAACCCTGGTGTGTGTGTGTGAGCAAGAGAGAGAGAGAGGGAGAGAGAGAGAGAGAGAGAGTCCTTCAACTTGTGTGAGGCTGCGGTTACATTAAAGCAGGGGTCTCAAACTCGCGGTCCACGGACCAATTGCGGCCCGCTGGATGATATTTTGCGGCCCCCTACTTGACAAAGTTTAGTGTTAGTGCGGCCCACACGCAAATTTTTGCAGAGTCGTTGCGCGAGTTGGAAGTTTTATTTATTTCATCACTTGTAGGCTACCATAGCGCAGGCTCATGACAGCAACGTTACATTAGTGACTTGGTTGAAACATGATTCCGGAGTGATACCAAGTAAAGTGGAAGGCAAATGCATCCTCGCTATTTCCTCTGCAAGCAGTGCTCTGCATGTCCGGCTGCACTGCCACTGTCTGTGTACTCTGCTCTGGTCCAATCACATTCAGCCTCCAGTCAGCGTTTCCCCCCCCACCCACAGTCTGCAAATCAGGTGCAGAGTAGGGCGGGTCTTCACGGAATGCGTGTCGTCTCTTTCAGTCTGAGTCAGAGCAGAGAGTTGACAGCGCATCTACAGTAGCCTCGTTCCCAGTTTTATCTCTGTGAGATAAATGTAGCTAGAAGCCTAGTTTCGCCAGCAGGCAGCCAGCAGAAAAATATGGCATGTTCAAAGATGGCCAGTAAAAGAAAAGTCGACTGCAATTCAAAGGTGAATGGACTGAAAAATATGCGTTCATCCTGAGTCCCAGCATCAAACCAATGTGACTAATATGGCAAGAAACGGTAGCTCTTGTGAAGAGTGGCAAAAATAAATGGAATGAAATCATCATATCAAGCTGCAAGCAGAATTATTGTTAAAATCTATGTCACAACGAGAAAAAGCAACCAAGTCCTCACTCAGTGGCATGGGTGTTGGCTAAACACAAGTAGAGTTGTTCCGATACCGATACCACATCCAAACGTTTTTGTTAAATCAAATCAAATCAAATCAAATTTATTTATAGGGCCCGACAACACACGTTAATGTCCCCATGGGCCGTACAGGTCTTCTTTAAACAAGTCAAGAAGACAACATAACAATAAGTCAAGAACAGAACAAGAACACCATAGGGTCCAAAATTTTTTTAGATGAATGCAAATAAATGAAAGAATGCAAGCACTCCCAGACATACCCCACGCGAAGGTAAGGAAAAACTCACTAAAACCTAACAATAGGGAAAAAAAGCTCCACAGGCAATGTGGAGGAGAGAAACCTTAGAAGGGCCGTTCAAGGGGGGATCTCCCTTCTTAGATGTCGGTGATAGTAGTGTTGCAGACGGACAGTTGGTAAGCATGCACTCATGTGTGTGGTGAGACACAGATGAGTGCATGCAATAGCAACTGTACATTTTGAAAAATTAAAGATAGAGCTAATAGCGATAGCAACTGAACATTTTGAGAGATTAAAGATAGAGTTGATAGCGGATCTATTTGAGGCACAGGGGCGGCGCAAGAGGGTCACGTCCTCCCCGTCTTAGTCACGGGACATTCAACACTCCGGTCGTTGCTCAGGGACAGCCGGAGACAGGGGGAAGGGGGGTGGCGCAGAGAGGGTCGCGAACTCCCGACATCATCGCGGGACATCCGGCACACCACTACGAGACCTCCGAAGACAGGGGGGCACGCAGAGGGGGTCGCAATCTCCCGGCCTTCGTCACGGGACGTCCAACACTCCAACTTGTTACTGTAACCAAAGCCTGAGTTGCAGTGATTTCCTGGTTGTTCCCCACATAGGTTATCTAACTATTGCGCCGCTGCAACCAGAAACACTGGCCTGGCCTGCTTCTAAGTTCAGTGGCCTGACTGCATTAAAAAAAAAAAAATTTGGAAATCTTTTTTTTGTTTGGAAATCATCTGGCGACCCCCCCCCCCCCCCCCCCCACGGGGGACCCATCTGGCGACCCCCACTTTGGGAACCACTGAGCTTGTAGTCAGAGTTAGCTAGTAGTCTGTGGGTTAGCTAGTAGCCTGTGAGTTAGCTAGTAGCCTGTGAGTTAGCTAGTAGCCTGTGGGTTAGTTAGTAGTCTGTGGGTTAGCTAGTAGCCTGTGAGTTAGCTAGTAGTCTGTGGGTTATTCCAGTATTGTGACAACACTAGTGCATAGTAGTGGTGGGGGAAAATATCGATACGTAGTAGACGTATCACGATACTTTGTGTGGTGATACTGTATCGATACAAGGACGCCAAGTATCGATATTTTATTATTTATTTTTCATTTGAAAAAAAGTTGGATATATTTGTTTGTATAAAGAAGTTGCATTGTTCATTTCAATACCTGTAATAGTACAGTAGTCCACACACACGTGTGCATTCAGTTAAGTTGGAATATGACTAATACAAACAGTTCAGTTTGTCAGGTACATTACAGTGTTGACATCCGTCTGCTGGAGAAAATCCCATTTGCTGCAATAAAAATGATTGAAGTGAGATGAACAGACTGAAAACTTTATTTTATTAGATAAAAACATGTTGACAAAGTTTTACTTTGCAGTAAAAAAAGGTAATAAATCGCAATATATCGCAATATTAATATCGCAATACTCAGCATATCGCAATATATTTTGAATCGCAATACTATCGTATCGTGATAACATCGTATCATGAGGCCTCTGGTGATTCCCACCCCTAGTGCATAGTAGTAGAGACATGTTAGTATAGTAGGAAGAGTGCATGATAGTAGAAGGCAGTAAGAAGTTTGTGTTTTTCTCCTTTTATTCCCAATTCAGATATTGATTGAAGAAGTGTGTCTTTGGTGGGGTTTTCGTCTCCTAACTTGTGTCCTAATGAAGGATAGATTGGTGGGGTTTCGTCTCCTAACTTGTGTCCTAATGAAGGATAGATTGGTGGGGTTTTGTCTCCTAACTTGTGTCCTAATGAAGGATAATGCTCAATGAAGAAACACAACCCCATTCACAAAAGAAAGTCTACCTTGCCTATAAATAATTATACTATGGAACCTTTCATTTGAGGACCATCTACATGCCCCCCCCCCCCCCCCCCCTCCTCCTCAGTGACAGACAGTGTTACTGATATCCTGCGAACTGTGGTTTTCTACCCGCCGCTGGACTTCAACCGACTTACTTCACTGCCTTCTGGAGAAGTACTGATCAATGCGGCAAACCTGCACACTCTCTACCAAGCACTCCTTCCTTCCCTGATGTATTCCGAGGCCTTGTACTGTTGTTACTCTCTGCCAGCCACAAAGACAGATCTGGAGCGTCTCTCCCTCCCCCACGACACCCCTGCCCTCCATTTATGCGTTCATCCTACACACAGTGCCGTTCGCTATAGTTCTAGTTCCGGAGGACATATCCGAGATACTGTCCTCCCATCGATCCGCTCGTCCAACGCAGCGTGCCGTCCGTTGCGCGGTCTGTAGCCGTGTAATCTGCTTGCGAGTCATCTCCTTCCTCCCCTGCTCGGTCTCTAGGGGGATTTCTTTTTTTCCAGTATTCCTTGTGGCATTGAAACTGTGTACCGCCTGCGTCACAGCTGCGATGGGGGGCTAACCCGTGCCAGGCCAAACCAAAGCGGTAGCGGGACATTTGAATTCCCCGCCCACTGCAGTAGAGCCATATGAAATCTGGGTGCACCAGATTTAGCAAGAAGCTATCATTTCCATCTATAGTTCTATGTACTGTAACGTTACATAGCTATTTAAGTTTATTTCGTTTATAAAGGACAGTGTGTACTGACAATCATTTGCATTAAACAAATGGATGGTGCACCAGATTTAGCAAGAAGCTATCATTTCCATCTATAGTCCTATGTACTGTAACGTTACATAGCTATTTAATCACAATAGTGTCAGTGATTAGCCTCGCCCTCTAGCTGTATCATCGTTAGAGAGCTGGTGTGTTTTGGCTTTTGGAGAGTGATCTTCGCACGTGTGTTTTGCGGGTCCAGTCCACGATACGTTGACAAAATTGGCAAAACACCTTATCGCCGGAGGCATAAAAGTCATTAGGATACTGCTCTGCTCTGAATTTGGGGCGTATTGCAGAATTTCTTAGCTTCTTGGCGACGTTAACACCGAAGCAGCCAGACGCGTGGACACTGTTGCGCGTTGTGTGTAACACGCTGTAGCGTCCCCGCCTCCCCGGTCATGTTTGCTTTGCACCAAATGTTCCATCTCCTCCCGAAAACGGAATTTCAGTCTAGATTAGGCCAAATTCTGCAATATTCCACGTTTTACAGTCGATTCCATTTTTATTGGTCAATTCCGCGATTCCGTCCGCGATTCCGTGAACGCGGATTTCATATGGCTCTACACTGCAGTTCTTAGAAGAAAGAGTGAAGGTGCATCGCTATGGCGTATAGATCTATTAGAATTAGCATATTCTGATGTCGATAGTTCTGAGCAGAGATCGCTTTGACAAAATTATGCCTCAATCTGGTCAATGAGTTAAAAACACACTATCTTTATCTCTCTTTCACACACTATCTAACACCATCTCTCACACTATATCTTTCCCTCTCTGACTATATATCTCTCACACCATCTCTCTCCCCCTCTCCCACACACTATCTCTCTCACATGCAGCACCCATTCTCTCACTGAACTCACTTGCCCTTTCACACATGCACTTACACTTTCTCTCTCTCTCTCTCTCTCTCTCCGTCTCGCTTGTTCGCTCTCTCGCTCTCCCCCAGTCTCACTTGTTCTCTCTCCCTCTTACTTGTTCTCTCCCTCACTGGTTCTGTTTTTTTTTTATTTATTTATTTTTAATCACAGGTGGTGACCTCATCTCTGTGGTTGTCTTAGTCACCTAACAACACGTCTGCGAGGAACCAATCAGAGCACGGCCGAGAAGAAAGGCCTGGTGTGACACCATGACGAAGCCGAGCCGGCCGGGCCACGATGACGTTCCTCCGTGACTCACAGGCAGCCATGCTGCAGGCTCCATGTCTAAACCCTCTGCAGGCAGGCAGGCAGATTACAGCTGCAGGCTCCATGTCTAAACCCTCCACTGGCAGGCAGCTTACAGCTGCAGGCTCCATGTCTAAACCCTCCGCTGGCAAGCAGGCAGGCGGCTTACAGCTGCAGGCTCCGACAGACGCTCTCTCTGTCGCTCTGCTGATGTGACGTGTGCACACACAAACACACACACACATGCAGGTGAAAACACACACAGCAGCAGCAGAGGAAACAGAGTCACATACAGGGTTATGGGAGGACACACGTCATGTCCCCTCCTCTATGCCATCTGTCCTGCCGGTCACTGTATCTAGTGACTGAGGCTGAAAAACAACCACCAACCCTCTGGTCAGACATTTGCTAAAAGGGGGAGAGGGGCGGGACAGATAATGTTAATGGATTTGATTGGCAGAGTTGATGATGCTGCGATTTAAATCCTAGTTTTAAAAGGTCTCGTACTACAAGTCTTGGTAGGGATTTGTCAGGGATGTTATTTAGGCGATGGAGAAAAGGTACGTAGGTTTCGGCCAGGGTCGCCATTACCTGTTCAGAAGTATTGCCCTTTGTGATGTCATACCAGGGACACGCCTAATCAATTTTCTTTAATTAATCAATTTACTTTGTTGGAGCCAGGAACACTGCCTGCCTAATGTATCGCCCAATTTGTTATGTGATTTTTAGCTCATGTTGGGTAGACAGGGAGAGGAAAAGGGAGAGATGTGAATCTTCCAATAGGGAGGTGCTAGTAGTCTAACGTCACTTTAGTTTCCTGCACGGTCCACCCGTATAGGGATTTATCATTGGGAAAATGCATTATCGGCTATTGTAATAATGAACATTGCCAAGCTTTCCATTTTTGCAGAAAATGTGTTCCCTTCCATCACTAACATTAGTGTTTAAGCATTTTTGGTTGAAATAAAATGATACGCAATTATTTTACGATTAATTGCGAATTGTTTCATGTTGAGCTATAGATTGTGGATGAACACACAGAAACGAGATGATTTAGAAATGTGTCCATTGGAAATACATTGCAATTTCAAGCGAGGTGGACCGGCCGGAAACAACAATGATGGTTGTGATACGACATTTAGCAGTAGTAACTTAGTAAGGTATAGTATAGTCAGAGCAGTAGTATGGTATAGTATAGTCAGAGCAGTAGTAAGGTATAGCATAGTCAGAGCAGTAGCATGTCAATGCACAATTGTCATTTCATAATAGACACGGAGCAGTGCGGACCAGCTCTGTAACAACTCATCTCGAGTCACGCTGCTTCTATGTGCAACGAAAACTCTGCAAGCAACGGTTCCAATGGTCTAACATGCTTTGCATCCTCGCCAGTCCTGGATGCCTGAATACTTTAGACAACAAATGTTTGTTTCTGCGTCTCTGATTGGCCAGGTCATTTCTGGTCATGTGACATGTACGCCCAATCGTGGGACCGCAAGCTTCTACACTGGTTAAGCTTAGGCGCTCTTTCGAAGTTGGTTAAGGTTAGAGTTTGTCTTAGAGCATGGCGATAGAACGCCTGCCCTGATTCCGACGGTTAAGCTTAGGCACTCTTTCGAAGTTGGTTAAGGTTAGAGTTTGTCTTAGAGCATGGCGATAGAACACCAGGTAGTTTGCAGGCTGTTAGACCCGTAAATAGGCGCAGAACTTGCTGTCCCACGATTGGCGCACATGTCACATGACCTGGCCAATCAGAGCGCAAAACTCAAACGCGGAAACAAACATTTGTTGTCGAAAGTATTCACGCGTCCTGTATACCCATGTTGCGCTAAAAACCTTTACTACTGTAATGTTATCTGCTAACTGGGGGGGGGGGGGGGGGCTGAGTCTCTGTGTCTCTCTGTGTGTGTGTCTCACTCTCTCTCTCTACATCTCTCTCCTGAACCCATTTAATTCAAAAGGAAGATATTGATGGACAGTAGGCTAGCTATAGTATATAGCTCAGTAGCTGTAACGGCATAATTGTATTCATTACTATATTAATGAACTATTATTCAATAGCGTTTAAATTATAATGAATTAAATAATTGTATAAAGAATTGTTCATGTTCTGTCATCTAATAATATATTCCATTACCTTTCCTATCTGTATCTGTATCAAAGTCAAAATGTTGGTATCATAACAACACTACAACATACAAAAGCAGCTTGACAACAGATATCCTTTGCGTCTAGTAAACATGGGCCAATGTGTGATTTTGGTGGTATGTGCTATTGCAAATGTTTGTCCCTTAGTATGCACATGCACACACACCAGTATAATATGCATGTAATAAATAGTTCGTTAATAAACTCTATTACTTGAAAAATGTTCACTGTGCTCTTAAATTTCTTTGTGTGCCCCTAATTATTTTTATTTAGGAGCACAATGTGCTCCTTGGGAAAAAGGTTAGCGTCATAGAGCCCTGCACCCAGCAACTCACTCAGTAAGTGACTGAAACTCATATTGGCTGGCCGACCAACTCCTGGGTCCATGAAAGACCATACGGTATGGTGAAAAATCTATGTTAAATTAATCTCCTGGTTGCCATACCAAAAATGTTGTCCTTTGAGGAAGAACAAGGGAAAATCTGACTCTTATCCCAGCAGTTTTTTTTGTACACAAACTGGTGACAACAGTTCTAATCTGTTCTACCGTGTTATTATGACACACATTATGACTACACACACTTTTCTCTTCTCTCCAGCACACATGAACACACACACATCCCCACTTACACTCTCTCACACACCCCACACACAAATACACTACAAAAAGGTCACTTTAAAAACAGAACTGTATATTTGGATATTATTGTATATATTAGTCATTGCCTTTATTTCGTAAGCTTAGCATTGTATTTTATTCGTATTACTTTTTTATCATGTCTATTCTATTATCCATCTATTCTATTTTATTATCTGTATTTTTGCACAATCGAGGCGGGCATGGCCAGGCCACCTACATTGCACTACTGTACATGTCTTGTGTATGTATGTATGTGACAAATAAAACGCTTGCATCTTGAAGAACCGTTGACCTCTTCTTCCCCTCTGCTGTCACCCTCTCTCACTCCTTCACTGGCTGTTTACATGTGGTCTATTAATAGGCTTAATTCACCCTTATTCCAAATCAACCGACCACACCGCTTAATACAGTATGTCAACCATACTGACCCCAATCTGACCCAAAACATTTCCTATATTAGGGGTGGGAATCACCAGTTTCATCACGATACGATATTGATTCTTTGGACAACGATACGATATTTGCCGATATCACAAAGTGTGCCACGATACGATTCAGGTGGCTGCGATCGATATGAGACGATATTATATGCCCATTTAACACAATCAGTAACATTTAGATCAACTCAAAAAAGGCAACGGAAATATCATTTGACATTTTTATTTTTGAGTCATTGATAATAGATCGATATATCGATCTAGATCGATGTATCGTCCCACCCCTAATTAATATAGCCTGTTTTTTCTTCCTTGCGCTTCCTTTGCTAGTAGGCCCCTAAGCCCTAAGGTTACCTATATTATTATATCTTTCTTGATCGCTTTCGTTTAATGTCCTTACTTCTATTCAGATTCTGTTTGCTCTCTTTTCCCATGTAAACCCTCGTAGTTGCTGAATGGCATGTAACTTATAATCACTAATGTCGTGTAATTCATAATCACTAATGTCATGTAATTTATAAGCACTAATGCCAGGTCATTTATAATCATTAATGTCATGTAATTTATCATCACTAATGTCATGTCATTTATAATCACTACATGTAATTTATAATCACTAATGTCATGTAATTTATAATCACTAATGTTCACAAAAAGATGTAATATCACTTAATTTATATTATGAACAATATTATGCCAGGATGGTTATTATGATGTCAGCATTCCACAAATCCTACAATCAATAATTAGTTTCAAGAGTGACTTCCTCTGGGTAGCCTCTCTCTGTAGCAGAGACAAAAACTAAATATTCTTCTTATCCATCTAGTTGTACATAACAATGATCGGATCTTATGGACGGTAATGAATAAGGAATTGTAAACACTTTGTTGGAACCAGTTTCTGATCTAATCTATTGTAACATAAATATCTGTTTTGTTGTGTATGGTGCCGACTGTGGAACCAGACATGATGAATTCATGGAAAGCGGCGCGCTGTACAGAATACGCGCCATAGTAAATTATAGGTCATGTAAACACTGGTAGTCTGCAAGGTAATGATTCATTTTGCCACCAGGCAGCAGTGCAAAACAAACATCAAAACAAGGGTTGCTTTCACCCCCCGTGACCCAAAATGAACTCAAACGACAAAAGGAAATCGTTACTATGAAGGAAGCGATGCACAGCGACCACAGATGGGAGCTGTTGACATTGAATAAAAGCTAAATAAAGTCTGTCTGTGCCAAGGTTTTAAAAAATAAATGTAAGACAGCAAGTTGATCCGAGTGGCTGGCTGCATCTCAATAGTCCTGGCAACATCATCAGACAGTCAATCTTGGTTTGAGACATCATCATTTCGAGCGTGAGATAACATTCAGTTGGAATGTCAGTACACTGGCCAATACATGTTGAGCTAAGTATAGAACGTTTGTGATTACTAGCCCACTAAGGTTGGTTGTCAAACATGTACAGTAGTAGCTATGGAAAAAACAGAGTCTATCACAGGGCGTACATGCAGGTCCCCTCAGGACAGTATGTAGGCTACAGTGCAACACAGGGCGTACATGTACAGCACAAACAGGTCCCCTGACATAAACTTGTCTGTAGGCTACAGCACAAACAGGTCCCCTGACATAAACTTGTCTGTAGGCTACAGCACAAACAGGTCCCCTGACATAAACTTTGTCTGTAGGCTACAGCACAAACAGGTCCCCTGACATAAACTTGTCTGTAGGCTAACAGCACAAACAGGTCCCCTGACATAAACTTTGTCTGTAGGCTACAGCACAGGCAGGTCCCCTGACATAAACGTTGTCTGTAGGCTACAGCTGGTGTGCAGCACAGACATAGAGGAAGGCACTCTGCCTATTACTATTAGAGGCACGATTCACAAAGCAAAAGTTCTGTCTAAATCCTGGCCACCATGTCTGACTTTCACAGTGTATTCTGCAGTGAAATTGAGAAGCAGTCCAGTCACAGTGTGTGCGTGTGTCTGTGATTCAGTCTGTGCGTCCGTCTGTCTGCAGTACAGGCTGTGGTCGCGAAGGGGCGGGGCGTCGCCAGGGGGTACCGCCCACATCACAGAGTCACAGCAACCAGCCCCGAAATCAAAGTCTACAACAAACACGTTGGACACAAAAGTAGTAACATTACAATCCCCTCCCGGTAGACAGAATAGCATCTCCCGGTGGCTGCCCGGCGTTTTGCGGTTGTTTCCGGTGGTTAAAACGATACGCATATAACGGCAGGAGGGGTACGGAAACGGCTCTCTTAAAAATGTTCCCTCGCCATCGACGTAACAACATGTCGGCAAAGGACGGCCATATTTTTGCTGGTTATGTCGACAGCAGGGGGGGGAAGGAAAAGTAAGACACGATGTTCTCTCTTCCCCCCGCTATTTCGACCAGTGTGACACGGTTGTATTTAGGCGAAAACCGAATATGCCGGCGGGTGTGAAACGTCCATTAAAACAACTTCCATTAGAGGACTGGAAGTTGTTAATGGACGTTTCCCCGCCGGCACAAGTTTTCTCCGAAATGCGCTGAGTGTGTCGGCGGGTCGACCCTCCGTCTTCGTGATCAGGTCGCGAGACAACAAACACGCACGTGCCCCCGTGGAGTCAGGTGTAAACGGCGGGTAAAAAACAGGCAAAGTTGTGTCGCGAGACAAGTTAAAACATATGCACAGGAGGCACACGCGTGTTCGTAACGCGCACACAAACGGCGGCAGTCTCGCGACTTAGATCAACGACGAGGGAGAAAGGCGACCGTCTGTCGTGGTTTAACTTTGGGACTTGTTTTTTTTCATGGGATCGTTTCCAATGAGTCTTCGCTGGATCCTTACCTGCCCGCCGCCACGACGAGTTCGCTGCGATGCTCAGGTGGCCGCGATGGGGTTTATGATTAAATCCCCCCCCGTCTCGAAGCGAGTGTTTACCAACAAACAAACAGAGCAATTCCCGGGGATCTGACGGTCGAACCCATCCAGCAAGACAACAGACGAGGAGGGGGAAAAACGCGATCACAAGGAGGATCTACGCCAAAAGCCACATGATCGGCTACGTCAGCGCACGTATTTGCATACGATACCGGAGGAGCCCCACGGTTTGCATCCGTGGGTCCATGATGTTCAGAGCCCCCGAGGAGTTAGGAAACGCGTTCCGGGAGGAAGTGGCCCACGCACCGCTACAGACGACCGGCGAGAAGGTGCTCCAGGCGCCATGCTTCGCATCTAAAAAACGAATGAACTGAAGTGTATCTCGTTGTCAAGTTGCATCTGTGTTGACGCTCTGCCCGCCTCGAGCTCATTGAATATTAAGTACATAAGAGAGGGGGCGTTATGTTGCCCTAAGCCCCTCCTACTCACCCCTATCTCCCTCTGTGAGCTTATTAATATTAAGTACATAAGAGAGGGGGCGTTATGTTGTCCTAAGCCCCTCCTACTCCACCCTCCCTCTGTGAGCTTATTAATATTAAGTACATAAGAGAGGGGGCGTTATGTTACCCTAAGCCCCTCCCATTCTCCCCGCCCTATTGTCAACCCCCCCCCTCCCTCTGTTTTTCGATCTGTGTAGGAGGACTTGCTGCAGTGTCTTCTCAGGTAAATGGCACGTTTGCAGAGAATAGTGAGACCCCTTGTGCATCTCTCTCACACACAAACGAACTCACAGACACTGCACTTGCACACACACACACACACACCCCAGAGTAGGTCAGTGCACATTTTAAAGCATACTGAGCAGGAGAGGAAACTGAACTCAGGAGACGCAACGTGGAATAACTCACACCCAGCAGTGACCTGGCTCTGTTTCAGGACAGCAGATTCTGCTCTTGGTTAGTTGAATGAATGAATGAATGAAAACTTTATTTAACAGATTGCAGAATGGGTACAATACAGTACGGCTCAATACACACAATTGTTAAGGGGATGCAGACCTGAGAAAGACGTTTGTCTTGTTTCCATCAGGGTCCCCCATTTTCAATTCATATAGACATTTATGACATACACAACATACATGACATTTATGGCATAGGGACATACAGGTATTTAGTACTGATACATTTGTGACATAAACGGTATTCAAATATACAGTACTGTTACCCATAGATCCTGACAGAGTATATACATATGATGGGGAGGGGACTGTACATTAGGAGGGGGTGGGTGGGTGGGAGAGAAATATACATACGGCGGGGAGAGAATACATGCGGTGGGGAGGAGATTGTCTATTAGGAGGTGGTGGGGGGTTTGGGCATTTACGGTGGCCAGTTTTGAATTGCAGCCTCCCGTAGGTGCTCTTTAAGAGCGGTTTTGAATGTGGGTAGGGATTCACATTCCTTTACAGCTTTGAATGAATGAATGAATGAAAACTTTATTTAACAGATTGCAGAATGGGTACAATACAGTACGGCTCAATACATACAATTGTTAAGGGGATGCAGACCTGAGAAAGACGTTTGTCTTGTTTCCATCAGGGTCCCCCATTTTCAATTCATATAGACATATATGACATACATGACATACAGATAGTCAGTACTGCTACATCTATACATTTATGACATACCAGATTTGCAAATACAGTACTGTTTGTGATACAGAAGGAGTCAAGAAAAGGGAGTATATACATTTGACGTAGAAACTGTACATTGGAGGAGGTTGGGTGGGGGGGGGTTGGGTACATTGGGATATTGACAACCATACTGGGTAATTTACATTGGAGGTGGTTGGGGGGGGGGGGGGGGCCGGGGGGCACACTGTATAAACAAGTAACACTGTACATTGAGGGGGGGGGGGAGGAGACACTGTACAAACAAACACAAATGTACATTGAACTATTGACAAAACCATACTAGGTAAATGACTGTACATTGGAGGGGGTTGGGTTAGGATATTTACAGGGGCCAGTGTTGAATTGCAGTCTCCCGTAGGTGTCCCTTGAGAGAGGTTTTGAAAGTGGGTAGTGATCCACATTCCTTTACAGCTTTGGGTAGGGCGTTCCACATTGATGTGGCATAATTGCGAAACGTGTTTAGTCCCTTATTTGAGCCGAATCTGGGTTTAACATGATTTGTGGAGCTCCCTCTGGTGTTGTGATCGTGGTATTCACTGACCTTTGGGAAGTATTTTGACATGTACATGGGTACCTTGGTCGTGTAGTGTATCTTGTAGACCAGGCCCATTGCAAGTTGTTGTACTCTGTCGTCTACTCTAAGCCATCCTAGGTTGTCAAAGTGGGCAGGGGTGAGGTGGGTTCTAGGAGTAAGGTCAAGCAGTAGTCTGACCAGTTTGTTTTGAGATGTTTGTAATTTTGTTTTTAGCGCCTTTGAGGTGCTTTGGTACCATGAGGTGCAAGCATAGTCGTAGTACCCCTGAATGAGTGCTCCTGCCAGAGTCTTCAGGGTGTTCTTGTTTACCAGAGAGGAGATCCGGTACAAGAATCGAGTTCGTTGGTTGACTTTTTTTATTACATTGGATGCCATTTTGTCACAGGAGAGATTAGCCTCTAGGATGGAACCCAGGTAGGTAATTTCATCTTTCCTTGTGACAATATTGTCACCCACTGTAACTGAGAAGCCGTCGGTCTTGCTGAGTTTGTTATTTGAACCGAAGAGAATGGACTCTGTTTTGCCCATGTGTAATGATAGTTTGTTATCAGCGAGCCATATGCAGATTCTGCCTAGTTCCGAGCTGAGGGTTTTTTCAACCTGTAACTTGTTCTTGTCAGAGACCAGCAGGGCTGAGTCGTCCGCAAACAGGAACAAGTTGCAGTCACAAGCTGACGACATGTCATTTGCATAAATTAGGAACAGTAGCGGTCCTAGTATGCTTCCTTGTGGAACACCACAGCTCACTGTGAGGGGGGGGGATAAGGTACCGTTTACCTCCACCATCTGTTCCCTCCCCTCAAGGTAGGATTGCATCCAGCTCACTTTGGGTAGGGCGTTCCACATTGATGTGGCATAATTGCGAAACGTGTTTAGTCCCTTGTTTGAGCCGAATCTGGGTTTACCATGATTTGTTGAGCTTCCTCTGGTGTAGTAGTTGTGGTATTCACTGACCTTTGGGAAGTATTTTGACATGTACATGGGTACCTTAGTCGTATAGTGTATCTTGTAGACCAGGCCCATTGCAAGTTGCTGTACTCTGTCGTCTACTCTAAGCCATCCTAGGTTGTCAAAGTGGGCAGGGGTGAGGTGGGTTCTGGGGGTAAGGTCAAGCAGTAGTCTGACCAGTTTGTTTTGTGATGTTTGTAATCTTGTTTGACTTACATAATGTATAGATAGACAGTGGGCTGAGTATAGTCAGGTCATTCTCAAAGTGGGGTCCTCAGAAAAACATGGAATAGTTTAATTCCAGTATTTCATGACAGTAAACGTTACCCCAATGAGACAATATATAAGAGTGACAGATTGTAGTCTCATGTTCCCAATCTGGCTTCAGAACATCCCACTCCACTGACACATGCCTTCTCTACTTGAACGACCACATCAAACAAGAGGTGGACGCGGGCAAATACTGCGGCATGGTCATGCTGGACCTACAAAAGGCATTCGACACTGTCAATCACACCATTCTGATTGACAAGCTAAAAGCAATTGGTTTTGATAGTTTATCAGTGAGCTGGATACAATCCTACCTGGAGGGGAGGGAACAGATGGTGGAGGTAAACGGTACCCTATCCCCCCCCCTTACAGTGAGCTGTGGTGTTCCACAAGGAAGCATACTAGGACCGCTACTATTCCTAATTTATGCAAATTACATGTCGTCAGCTTGTGACTGCAACTTGTTCCTGTTTGCGGACGACTCAGCCCTGCTGGTCTCTGACAAGAACAAGTTACAGGTTGAAAAAGCCCTCAGCTCGGAACTAGGCAAAATCTGCATATGGCTCGCCGACAACAAACTATCATTACACATGGGCAAAACAGAGTCCATTCTCTTCGGTTCAAATAACAAACTCAGCAAGACCGACGGCTTCTCGGTTACAGTGGGTGACAATATTATCACAAGGAAAGATGAAATTACCTACCTGGGTTCCATCCTAGAGGCTAATCTTTCCTGTGACAAAATGGCATCCAATGTAATAAAAAAAGTCAACCAACGAACGCGATTCTTGTACCGGATCTCCTCTCTGGTAAACAAGAATACCCTGAAGACTCTAGCAGGAGCACTCATTCAAGGGTACTACGACTATGCTTGCACCTCATGGTACCAAAGCACCTCAAAGGGCAAAGGCACTAAAAAACAAATTACAAACATCTCAAAACAAGCTAGTCAGACTACTGCTTGACCTGACTCCTAGAACCCACCTCACCCCTGCCCACTTTGACAACCTAGGATGGCTTAGAGTAGACGACAGAGTACAGCAACTTGCAATGGGCCTGGTCTACAAGATACACTACGCGACCAAGGTACCCATGTACATGTCAAAATACTTCCCAAAGGTCAGTGAATACCACGATCACAACACCAGAGGGAGCTCCACAAATCATGTAAAACCCAGATTCGGCTCAAACAAGGGACTAAACACGTTTCGCAATTATGCCACATCAATGTGGAACGCCCTACCTAAAGCTGTAAAGGTATGTGAATCACTACCCACTTTCAAAAACACTCTCAAAAAACACCTACGTGAGACTGCAATTCGAAACTGGCCCCTACAAATGTCCTAACCTAGTTGTACAGTAAATGACCAAGTAAGGCTTTGTCAGTATTCCAATGTACAGTGTAAAATGTGTGTGTGTCCCCTACCCAACCCCCCCCCCCCCCCCCCCCCACCTCCAATGTACAGCCCTCTGTCACCCAACCCCACCCCACCCACCCAACCTCCTCCAATGTACAGTTTCTACGCCAAATGTATATACACTCTTTTTCTGGACACTTTTGTATCACAAACAGTACTGTATTTGCAAATCTGATATGTCATAAATGTATAGATGTAGCAGTACTGTCTATCTGTATGTCATGTATGTCATATATGTTATGATGAATTGAAAATGGGGGACCCTGATGTAAACAAGACGAAAGTCTTTCTCTGGTCTGCATCCCCTTAACAATTGTATGTATTGAGCTGTACTGTACTGTACCCATTCTGCAATCTGTTAATACACTTTTCAATCAATCAAATTCAATCAATCAATCAATCAATCAATCTCCACAAGCTTCCTCTCTACTACAGTATAGATACTGTTATGGAATCCTGGACGTAATCATATCCAACAACAAAGAGTCCCAGAGACATACTCGTATCAAATGGGGGGTCTGCTTTCTCATGCGTATCAATTTGAGGGTCCTTGACTCAAAAACAGCTGATAATCAACGGTGCAGTGACTGTATTTACTTGGCCGGTGAACTAAAGTTGGTTATTGGCCTTAAGGAACTTGTTTTTCGGGTCACAGCAGTTTGTAGATGACTAAACTGAACGGCTGATTCAACGTATTCCTGTGGTTCCTGTGGTTGATTCTTGTATCCCCAGTGAGAATCAAACCCCCAACCCTAGCAGTGTTAGTGCCGTACCAACTATATAGGTTAAAGTAATGTCACATCTTAGCTGTACAACTATATAGCTTAAAGTAATGTCACATCTTACCTGTGCAACTGTATAGGTTAAAGTAATGTCACATCTTACCTGTGCAACGGTATAGGTTAAAGTAATGTCACATCTTACCTGTGCAACTGTATAGGTTAAAATAATGTCACGTCTTACCCGAGCAACTGTATAGGTTACATTTACATTTAGTCATTTAGCTGACGCTTTTATCCAAAGCGACTTACAAGTTCTGTACGACAAGCCATCAGGAAGGGCACAACTCTATCAGCTGAGCAACAATGTTCATCAAAGTGTTGAGTGCTACAGTGTAGGTTAGTTTATTAGGACAAGTGCATGACAGTACGGTTAGTTTTTTTTTTTATCCACTTTTTCTCCCATTTTTCTATATTTTCTCCCATCCCAATTTCGTATCATCCAATTCAACCCTCCCCTGTCACGAACGCTGTTTCTTGCCTCCCACAAGCCGGCTGCAATGTGGACTAAGTCATACATAGCACAAGTCCCCTCCGGTACTTGAGGTAACAGCAGTCGCATCTTTTCACCTGCGCAGCTCGATCTCTGTGTCGAGGAGTAACGCGTGGGAGGCTCACGCTGCCCCCGACACTTCCTGATTCTACTGCGCAGGCGCACCAACCGACTTGTAGGAGTCGCTTGTTCACAACGTTCGATCCCCACCCTTCAGTTTTCCCTCCCCGTAATACGGCCAATGTGTATTACTGCGGACGACCAGCTAAACTGAAAACAATGTGGAGAGCTGGATTCGAACACGCGAATCCTAGCGTCTCCACACTGGTGGCGAGTGCCTTGCCCACTACACCACCTAGCCGCCCTTGACAGTACGGTTAGTTAGGGTTAGATATATATATATTTTTTAATATTATTATTTTTTAAATTCAGATAATGGTTGAAGAAGTGCGTCTTTAGTCGACCATTGACCGGAGGTAGGCGGGAGCGGTTCCCTTTGCCGCACGGTATGCTAGGTCGAGGGCCTTGAAGCGGATTTGTGCAGCAATGGGGAGCCAGTGCAGGTCCCTAAGAAGTGGGGTGACATGGGCCGACTTCGGTAGGTTTGAGATCAGGCGGGCCGCTGCGTTCTGAATGAGTTGAAGAGGCTTAGTGGCAGTGGCCGGGAGGCCAGCGAGCAGTGCGTTGCAGTAGTCGAGGCGGGAGATGACTGTTGATTGGACGAGGAGTTGGGTGGCTTCTTTTGTCAGGAAGGGGCGGATCCTTCTGACGTTGCTCAGGAGGAATCGGCAGGTTCTGGTTGTCGCTGCGATGTGAGCAGAGAAGTTCAACTGGTCGTCGAGCACAACACCAAGGTTCTTGGCGGTCGGGGACGCGGTCACAGCTGCATTCTCGACTGTGATGGAAAGGTCGGTCAGGGGGGAGGATTTGGCCGGCAGGTGGAGCAATTCTGTTTTGCTTAGGTTCAGTTTGAGGTGGTTGGTCGTCATCCAGGCGGAGATGTCGGACAGACAGGCCGAGATCCGCTCAGAGACGTGGATATCTGAGGGAGGGAAGGAGAGGAAGAGTTGAGTATCGTCGGCATAACAATGGTAGGAGAAGCCATGAGACGTGATAATGTTACCCAGTGATTTAGTGTAGAGGGAGAAGAGAAGGGGTCCTAAAACCGAGCCCTGGGGGATAAGATAAGATAAGATATTCCTTTATTGATCCCCTTGGGGAAATTCAGGCATCATAGCAGCATGGGGGGGAGGGGTGGGGGTACAGGTAGTAAAACAACACAGTATACAGGTAGTAAAAAACAACACAGGCAGTGTAAACAATTTGATCAATATGGTCAATATAATTTACTATCTGACTAGCTGAGGAATATTCACATTATTCACAGTGTCACATAAGGTGCAGTATGCATGAGGTAGTGTTATAATTTACTATCTACTGAGTATACATTATTCACAGTATCACGGTATCCACTGAAATATACATTATTCACAGTATCACAGTATCCACATAGGGTGCAGTAAGCCTAAGGTAGTGTAGGTTGTCCTCCTTGGGTTCCTATAAGTCCCAGGTCAATGTCTGGTAGCAGTCGCTGTCGCTGCCCCCTGTTGTGGAGCCTGGAGGCTGCTAGTCGCTGCCCACTGTTGTGGAGCCTGATGGCCGCTGGTATGAAGGACTGTCCGAGGCGGTTAGTTGAGTGTTGGGGGGGAATGAGTCTGTGGCTGAACGAGCTTCTCATCTTGACTAGCTCGTCGTAGAGGGGGTGGTAGGGGTTCTCCATGATGGCAGCCAGCTTCCTTATCATCCCCCTCTCTACCATCACCTCAAGTCTAGGTAGCTCGACTCCCACCACGGAGCTAGCCTTCCTCACCAGCTTGTTGAGCTTGTTGGTGTCCCTTGAGTTGATGTAGCCTCCCCAGCATGCCACAGCATAGAAGAGGATGCTAGCCACAACAGACTGGTAAAAAGACTGCAGCAGTTTGTTGCACACATTGAAGGACCTGAGTCTCCTCAGGAAGAACAGCCTGCTCTGTCCCTTCCTGTAGAGGGCCTCTGTGTTGTCCGACCAGTCCAGTTTATTGTTCAGGTGTACCCCAAGGAACTTGTATGAGTCCACCATCTCCACATCCACCCCTCGGATGGAGATGGGAATCGGGGGGGGCCTCTTCTTGCCCCTCCGGAAGTCCACCACCAGCTCCTTGGTCTTACTGGTGTTGAGTTGGAGGTGGTTGCTGTCGCTCCACCCCACGAAGCTCTCCACCAGAGCTCTGTACTCCTCCTCATCGTCGTCGGTGATGTAGCTTACGATGGAGGAGTCGTCTGAGAACTTCTGCAGGTGGCACCCGCTTGAGTTGCGGCAGAAGTCTGAGGTGTAGAGGGTGAAGAGGAAGGGTGACAGCACAGTTCCTTGGGGGGCGCCGGTGTTGCTCACCAGTACGTCAGACTGACTGTCCTTTAGTCTGACGTACTGTGGCCTCTCAGTGAGATAGTCCTTGATCCAGGCCACCAAGCCGTGCTCCAGCTGCATCGCAGAGAGCTTCTCCGCTAGCAGTGACGGCTGGATGGTGTTGAAGGCGCTGGAGAAATCAAAGAACATAATCCTCACTGAGCTGCGCGGCTTCTCCAGGTGCGTGTACGCTCTGTGGAGCATGTAGATGATGGCATCCTCCACCCCGATGTTTGCCTGGTATGCAAACTGCAGGGGGTCGAGGGAGTCACGCACCAGGGGCTTGAGGTGTTGCAGGACCAGTCTCTCAAACGTCTTCATGACGTGTGACGTCAGAGCGACTGGCCTGTAGTCGTTGAGGGTGCTGGGACGTCCCTTCTTGGGCACCGGGACAATGCAGGAGGTCTTCCAGAGCTGGGGCACCCTCTCCAGCCTCAGGGAGAGGTTGATACCCGTCCACAGGGGGCGGGTGGCCGACAGGGTCCCTCTCCATGACACTTGGTAGGAGCGGTCATTGAGGTATGATGACAGCCATGTCAGCGCAGAGCCAGCCACTCCCATTCCTAAAGTGATGTCACATCTTACCTGTGCAACAGTATAGGTTAACATGATGATGTCACACCACTTTTACTTTTATGTTTTTATGTGTCTATGTTATGTCTATGTGATGTGTTGTGATGTCATGTGTCTTTACGATGTCTGTATGATGCACCTCGTTCCCCTACCCCCCTATGGACCACAATGGAAATAAGCTCTGAGCTTTTTTGTGTCTATCCTTGGCAGTATTCCAGGCTGTGCTTCTGTCACATGTTATTTATATATTGTCAAAATAAAATACTCTTTACAATAGTGACTCTTGCACACCTGCTTGTTCTGGACGCTTGTATCCTTCCGGCAAACAACAAGCCCTTCCGCGTTGCTCTGATTGGCCACTGACCCCACGTGACCCTACGCTATTACCCCCCCTTATCGCCGCCAGTTATCGCTTACGCCTGTGCGAGCGCCCATGCGCATGAGCCGCGAAGGCAAAGCCCCCATGCAGGTTAATAATAAGCAGGTTAATAATAATTAATGGGTAGAACACGCCATATTAGCAACGCTCACACACACGCAGGTTAATAATAATAAGCCCATAATAATAAAAACATTAGCATGATAATACCTAGCTGCATCAGATACCCCTACGCCGGTAACGCGCGCATTATGCATTCGTCGCTACTCGCTATATTGACATGATTCCATCAACACATAGGTAATATTAATAGGTTTTGCCGCCGTGGCGGTAGATAATAATAATAGCAATACTTAGAATAATAATACTTAGACAAACGTCACTACTCTCTATTTTGACGTGATTCCATCAACACAGGTAATATTAATAGGTTTTGCCGCCGCGGTGGTAGATAATAATAATAGCAATACTTAGAATAATAATACTTAGACAAACGCACGCAATTAGCACAAGTGTAAATTATGCATTCGTCACTACTCTCTATATTGACGTGATTCCATCAACACATAGGTAATATTTAGATCACAGGCTGGTCATGCATAATCTCGCCCACCAGGCTGTAAAAATCATCAACTTATTGCCATCATGGACCAATAACAGAACAGATTGACAGGTGGTGACAAAGCACAAGACTGGGCATTTATTTTAAAAACATACATACCCTAACCACATAACAGATATTTAAAAGGTAATTAACAGGCATGTTCTGCAACATATATCCACTCTTGAACAATGAAAAACTCCTTTTTCTTCTATTTACAAATAAGAGCAGCTCTATAGCGTGGCGTATATTGATGCAGGTAGGTATTATCTGATGCAGCTAGGTATTATCATGCTAATGGACTTATTATTATAATGGGCTTATTATTATTAACCTGCGTGTGTGTGAGCGTTGCTAATATGGCGTGTTCTACCCATTTATTATTACTAACCTGCTTATTATTAACCTGCGTGGGGTCTCATGTGGGGTCAGTGGCCAATCAGAGCAACGCGGAAGGGCTTGTTGTTTGCCGGAAGGATACAAGCGTTCTGGACAGGTCATTACATCAAAAGAGTCCGACACGCTCTCTTCACTGACAAACTCTTTTATCCAAAGCGCTTACAATTCTGTTCCTCACATTCACCCATTCACTCACACATTCACTCACCGACGGCGGAGGCGACCATGCAAGGTGACAACCTGCTCAGCAGGAGCAGTTAGGGGTTAAGTGTCTTGCTCAAGGACATTTCGACATGCTGCCTGGGAGGAGCGGGAATCGAGCCGAGAACCTTCCGATTACCAGACGACTGCTCTGCAGCAGCTTGCTTCACAAGATCACGTGAGAATCCATCTTGTCAGGCTTCAAGCTATGCGCTTGTGTCCAAACCATAGTGGTTCAGATCAATCAGCATTGAGGAGCTACTGGCATTGTATTGTTTTAAAGTATTGTTTTAAAGTGCCAGCCCTGTTCCAAACTGTTTCCAAGATCCTCTGCAAAGTATTGTTTTTAAAGTGCCAGCCCTGTTCCAAACTGTTTCCAAGATCCTCTGCAAAGTATTGTTTTCAAAGTGCCAGCCCTGTTCCAAACTGTTCAAAGGATGACTTCCCAGATGGTTCTGTGTACCGGATCGTCTTGTGGGTCAGGCGGTTGTCTGACCTTCATCAGTTAACAGACCTTTTGTACAGCCCTGGCCTATTTTATTTAATAATTATATTATATTATTTTTTTTTTCTTCCCATTTTCTATTTTTCTCCCATCCCAATTTCGTATTGTCCAATTCTACCCTTCCCTGTCCCGAACGCTGTTAGGCCATGCCTCCCACAGGCCGGCTGCAATGTGGACGAAGCCTTGCATCACGTGTTCCCTCCGGTACACGAGGAGGCAGCTGTTGCATCTTTTCACCTGCACAGCGCGATCTCTCAGCGGCGAGGGTCTGCGTGGGAGGGTCACGGCGCCCCTGTTGCTTCCTGATTCTGCTGCGCAGGCGCACCAACCGACCTGTAGGAGTCGCTGTCCACAACGTCCGATCCCCACCCACCAGCTTCCCACCCCTAACACTGCCAATTGCGTTAGTATGAATGACCAGCCAAGCTGGTAGCAATAACCCAGCATCTCCTGCATTAGTGGCGAGCGCCTTGCCCACTGCGCCACTTAGCCGTCCTAATTATATTATATTCTATTGTACTTTTATTAGATGCCAAACCTCTTTTTGTTGTACGGTACTTGTGCTGTATGATGGCAATACATTTTAATCTAATCCTAGCAGAAGGGAATGGAAGTGGATACAGATCAGCTAGCCTAGTTGTTTGCCAAAAACACCTCTCCCGGAGTCTTCAACTAGGCTAGTGGTCCATATCCGCTTCCATTCATTTGTGCTAAGCTAGCTTGCAGCTGGATAGCTTTATACTGACCTTATTATTAAATACTGAATGCACAGAGAGGAAATGCAACTTCTTGAAATACCTGGAAATTCACAATTTAAACTAGAATGTTATTTTGGTGCTATTTAAAAGGTTATCTACAATTAAAAAGAAAAAAGATTTTTTCCCTGTAAATTAATGTTAACCGAAGTGTCCGTGAACAGGCCCTCGACCGGTACCCTAAAAATGTGGGGGCTATGGGGCATATTTTTCCTTAGGGGGCATATCTATGAAACTTGGCAGGCTGATTCATAACATAAAATAAATAAGAAAATGTATTGGGAGTTTTCTTGAATTTGCGTTGCCACTACATGGTACTACATGCTACTACATGGTACTACAGGGTAATACATGGTACTACATGATACTACATGGTACTACAGGGTACTACATGATACTACATGGTACTACAGGGTACAACACAGGGTAATACAGGGTACTACAGGGTACTACATGGAAATACAGGGTACTACATGGCAATACAGGGTACTACATGGCAATACATGGTACTACAGGGTACATGGCAATACAGGGTACTACATGGCACTACATGGTACTACAGGGTGAGGGTACTACATGGCACTACAGGGTACTACATGGCACTACATGGTAGAAGTAATACCCTAAGTGTGACTGACTAGATGCATCGGGCATATGTCTAAAAATGGACACTATGTCACTTCATCTGAAGGGGCATATGACCATTTATGGCTTCACCACTTTTTAGCTACAGTAACAACAAATCCTGATTTCACTAATCCTATGCAAAAAACACATATCCAATCCTTTACAATGATTGTTCAACTGCAAACATTTGTAAATGTTATAAATTCACCATGACTTGTTGAGGAAATAATGGATTTTGAAGAATAGAAGCAGGTGCAAAAATTAACATTTTTTTTGCTGTGGTGAAAAGAGGGAAGTTGCAGATCCCCAGGGTCTATCCTGATTGGTCAGATGGGATGGTGACAATATCTGTGTCATAGCCTGACCTGTGCTGATTGGCTTGAAGACGTTTTTTTCATAGATCAAAGATCCCCCCCTCTCCCACCTGGCTAAATATATTGTATGGGGAAGTGGCCAAAAATGGTTACTTGGCCGGTAAAGGGTTAATAACAGGGGGAATGCCCTGAATAGACGTCATCCTCTTCAAATCATCATCTGTCATCTGTCTAAATAAAAAATCCATTGATCAACTTCAGTTGGTCCAAAACGCTGCCGCCAGGTAAAAAAAAATCATGCCACATCGTCACCCCCATCCTTGCTTCCCTGCACTGGCTCCCGGTAAACACCAGGATTAATCTCAAGGTCCTGGTGTTCGCCTACAGAGCCCTCCATGGGCAAGCCCCCCCCCCTACATCAATGAGCTCATACACCCACTCTCCTCCAGCCGGTCACTGCGGTCATCCCATCAGGAGCTCCTGGTGGTGCCCAGGACCAGACTCAAGACAAAAGGGGACCGAGCCTTTGCGCTGACTGCCCCAAGGCTCTGGAACGCCCTCCCTTTAGCCCCTTTTTCTCTGTTCATGTCTGTTCTGTTCTTGTTTTTGTTTTAGTTTTTCATTGTCTATTCTGGTGTTTTAGCAAATTTTTTATGTTTTTTCTTTTTTTATGTATTATTTCGTGTATTTTCTACTGATGTTTTTTAAAATGCTGTGAAGCACTCTGTGCACTCATGCTGAGAAGGGCGCTATACAAATAAAGTTTTACTTACTTACATGTACTAAATCACTCCCTGTCAATAACACCCTTCTAAGTCAGTCAGTTGTACAAGTCAGCATCTGCAGGCTTCCAGTCTGATGGCGTCGTCCCTAGACTGTGCGTATACGCTGGGACCGGTGTTGTTGTGAACGGCGTGCGCTTGTGACAGCATTGCAGTAGCAGGTCTAAAGTTTATACATGGGTAATGAAGTTCTATTGTATTCTATTCTAAACTCAGCACCACTTTGCCATCGCTCTAGTTGATCCATTATTCATTACATAGACCTATTGTATTATATTCTGTTACTGTGTTCTCTCGGTTCTGTCATAAACTGTTTTAGTCATTCACTCCTCTACTCTATTGCGGCCTGCTTTGTGCAGTGCTGGACTGATTCATACGCTTCTGCTCTGTTTTGTGCCACCATAGAGTGATTCTATTCTATCCTAAACAGCATACATTACCTCAGCACTGCAGTGGCAGCTCAAGTCTAGTCGTTCCATTATTCATGAGTTGGAGCTGAGTTGCGCCACTACGCTGGCTGCTGGGGAGTTAGGCACCATTAGCAATGCAAATCAGATACTAATGCATCTCATATTAATTATTAATATAATAATATAATATAATGGTCTCACTGCATCTGTTTAAGGGGTTGTAACTGAAGCAACTGTGTTCAAGCAAATATTTTATCACTGACAACATTAAAGGAAATGTGCTTACTGTCTTCTCCAGAGTCAGAGAAGAAGATAGATACCAACATCACGACGGTATCACGACAACAAGACGGTAAGCACATTTTCCATAATGTTGGCATGTTCCTTTAAGGTCTCTCATTTGTTCAGATCAGAGTTGTTGGCCAAAAGCACCTCTCCCGGAGTTTTAAACTAGGTTAGTGGTCCATATCCACTTCCATTCATTTGTGCTAAGCTAAGCTAGCTTGCAGCCGGATAGCTTTCTACTGACCTTATTATTAAATAAGAATGAAGGTAAATTAAGAAAGAAATTAAATAGAAATGACGTAGAAAGTAAAATTAAGGGCTAAAAACCCAGAATGTTACCCACTTTCAGTGCCGGCCATAACGTTGATTAATGTCCTTGAGTGCCATCATCCACTTCAATGATAGCGTTAAAAACGCATAATCTATGTTTTAAATTATGGCTATGTGTCTAATCTGCCCGTCGCTTATCAATGACTTGTTTGCAGTCAACATTGTCAAAACGGATTGTTTTTTAATCGGTTCATATCCTTTTTATAGCATTTCGAAAAGCTATCGTTTTCTCAAAGATTTCCGGAAAATAGAAAGATTCCCTCATAAACGGCATTTATTGGAATATTCTCGAATACACTAGACACGTTGTCATTTGTCGGCCTATTTATGAATCGTTTTCAAATAAACGCTAGATTATCGATAGTATATGTGTACTTACGCACGCTATAGAAGCAAGCTGAGAAATCGATTACCTCATTTCCTCAACATCACACACACACACACACACATATACACATACGGGACATGCTGTTATCTCAGTGAATACAGCTCTGATTATCCTAAAACTGGTAACATAGACTCCTTACCTTAGATCAGATGTTCTCCAAAAAGATTATTCCAATTCCTGATCGCCATTCCAAATATCGATCGCGTTTATTGATTGATTATTGGCTGCTGTAAATATATATTCCAGGCTGCTTTCCAACTCGTGATCACTTCCATGTTCATCAGAACCCTCGCCAGCATAATGTAGCCAGTTGGCTCCCCCCACACAGATCCACCAGTCTAATCGAATGGCCTGCAGTTACACAGGGATAGACGATAGGGGGCGGTATTTTCCCATCTGAGCTCCTAGAGGGGCTGCTGTACCAACGGGAGACTCGGTTGATGAAATATGAATTCAGATCGCTAATAAAAAAATCAAATGACAATTTGCGTCGTTGGCACTCAACGGGGGGGGGCATGAAAAGATGACATAACACGTCGCTAGCACTCAAAGTGTTAAGATAGCTCAAATTACATTAGTGTAAAACAAAAACAAAAAATTACTTTAGAGTGTTAAAAACAATTTAAAAACAATTTAAGATTATTTTTAAAGGTGAATCTACTGTGGGCGGCTACGTGGCGTAGTGGGCAAGGCACTCGCCACGAAATGCTGGAGACGCTGGGCTCGTCAGTTCGAGCCCAGCGCTCCACATTTGCTTTCAGTTTAGCTGGTCGTCTGTACTAATACACATTGGCCGTATTAGGGGGTGGGAAACTGATGGGTGGGGATCGGGCGTTGTGGACAGCGACTCCTACAGGTCGGTTGGTGCGCCTGCGAAGTAGAATCAGGAAGTGTCGGAGGCAGCGTGAGCCTCCCACGCGTTACTCCTCGCCACTAAGAGATCGAGCTGCGCAGGTGAAAAGATGCGACTGCTGTTACCTCAAGTACCGGAGGGGACTTGTGCTATGTATGACTTAGTCCACATTGCAGCCGGCTTGTGGGAGGCAAGAAACAGCGTCCGTGACAGGGGAGGGTTGAATTGGATGATACGAAATTGGGATGGGAGAAAATATAGAAAATGGGAGAAAAAGTGGATCAAAAAAAAAGTGAATCTACTGTAAATGCAGCAGAGGTTCCGAGGCAGGCCATTCCAAAGAGTTAATGCTCTAAAAATAAAAGATCTCCCCAAAGCGCTGGTTCTAGGACCTGGCAATTCAAGCTGCCCACTACTGGAACCTCTAGTGTAATGCTCGTGCACAGTATTACTAAAAACAATCTGATTATGTATAAAAACAGGAGTTTTACTGCTCATGACCAACTTGAACAGCACAAGTATATTAAAAGACAATCTATTTTCAACGTTAAGCCAAGAGAGGCGGGCATGCATACGGCTCACATTAGACCTTAGTGAGCAGCCCAGTACCAACCGTGCTGCCCTGTTCTGGACCACCTGGAGCTTCCTGAGGTCACCACTGGCAGCAGATGACCACATCGCAGAGCAATAGTCAAGATGACATAAAACTAAACTTTGCACTATCTGACATAAAAGGGGACGGGCAACAAAAGAAGCACATTTCCTGGAAATACCAATGAATTCAGATGTAGCAGTACTGAAAATGGGGGACCCTGATGTAAACAAGACGGAAGTATTTCTCTGGTCTGCATCCCCTTAACAATTGTGTGTATTGAGCTGTAGTGTATTGTACCCATTCTGCAATCTGTTAATACAATTTTCAATCAATCAATCAATCAATCAAACTAGCCTAGTGGAGGCAGGCTAGCCTAGTGGAGGCTACTAACATATTGGAGGCATGCTAGCCTAGTGGAGGCTACTAGCCGAAGGGAGGCAGGCTGGTCTAGTGGCGGCTACTAGCCTAGTGGAGGCAGGCTATCCTAGTGGAGGCAGGCTAGCCTAGTGGAGGCTACTACTAGCCTAGTGGAGGCAGGCTAGCCTAGTGGAGACAGGCTAGCCTAGTGGAGGCTACTAGCCGAAGGGAGGCAGGCTGGTCTAGTGGAGGCTACTAGCCTAGTGGAGGCAGGCTATCCTAGTGGAGGCAGGCTAGCCTAGTGGAGGCTACTACTAGCCTATAGTGGAGGCAGGCTAGCCTAGTGGAGACAGGATAGCCTAGTGGAGGCTACTAGCCTAGTGGAGGCAGGCTAGCCTAGTGGAGGCTATTAGTAATTCAACTTTCAAAACCCGGCTGGAATGACTTCAACTTTTAAAACCAGGCTGGAATGTCTTCAACTTTTAAAACCAGACTGGAATGACTTCAGCTTTTAAAACCAGGCTGTAATGACGTCAACTTTTAAAACCAGGCTGTAATGACTTCAGCTTTTAAAACCAGGCTGTAATGACTTCAGCGTTTAAAACCAGGCTGTAATGACTTCAGCTTTTAAAACCAGGCTGTAATGACTTCAACTTCAAGCGGCTGCTACGACTGAGTGAAGATTCTACATTAAAGTCATCCATGATCCACAGTTTAAATGTCATAGTCATCCATGATCCACAATTTAAATGTTATAGTCATCCATGATCCACAGTTTAAATGTCATAGTCATCCATGATCCACAGTTTATCTTGTTGACTCTTTGTGAAGCCAGTTTGATATTTGTCTCTAATATGAGAAGCCTGTTTGATATTGGGCTGTAATATGTGAAGCCTGTTTGATATTTGTCTGTAATAATGTGAAGCCTGTTTGATATTTGGCTGTAATATGAGAAGCCTGTTTGATATTGGGCTGTAATATGTGAAGCCTGTTTGATATTTGTCTGTAATATGTGAAGCCTGTTTGATATTTGTCTGTAATATGAGAAGCCTGTTTGATATTGGGCCGTAATATGTGAAGCCTGTTTGATATTTGGCTGTAATATGTGAAGCCTGTTTGATATTTGGCTGTAATATGAGAAGCCAGAGTTGACATGTATGGAATGATTACATCTCTGGTTTATTGTAGCTGTGAATGTGAATGAAGACACCTGCTGTTATGCAGTCATTAGTCATGTTAGGCCTATAGCTTAATGTGCATTCAGAACCTTTGTTAACCCTTTCACTACCACACTACAGAAGGTTAAGGTTCTGTAGTGTGGTTGTGAAAGGGTTATCCCTTTGGTAGTGTGGTAGTGAAAGGGTTAAATGAAGCCCAATATCCTTCTACCATCGCATGGTATCCTATGCCTTTTGATTTGCTTTTGCTGTGTTATACAATTTAAGGCTGCATTTCTATGTTTCCATCCTATGTCTGGTGGTTCTGGATCAGCACACCAGGCCCAAGCTAACTGTCTTGGTTTGGCTATTTATAATGAGTTGAATCTGTGATGGTTCTGGTGGTTAACCTTAGCTTTGGGTGCCCCCGCCCCGCCCCCCCAACAACACATAAAGTAGCACATACAGTATATACATTTCTTTTGAATGAATGTAATCCAATATATAAATTGCACATCGCAGCATTCTCATGGATTAGATATGGAAATTGGATGAGAAAAGACCCTTTTCAATCAGTTCAGTTCAGTTCAGAGTTTTTATTTGCCACATGGAATCATACAATCAGAGTTTCTTCATTACACAATCATAAATATCATTCCATGGACAAAAGGAGCAGGAAGAAGAATAAATCGTATAGTTACCTGCCCCTTATTCCTAAACTAAACAAGTATTTACTTAAAGGGGAACTATCTTATAAATGGCCTTTTTCAGTGTTTAGCATTGTTTCCTAGCTATGTGGACTTATATTAATATGATCTATGTCTCTAATTCTCATATTGGCGCATTCTTCCAATTCTCCTCTCACAATATTCACCCTCACTGAACTGAGTCATCTGAAAATGTGCTGATTTGTGATGTCAGAGAGACACCGCTGCATGATAATGTTCAGGCGAGGCAGTAACTTACCATTGTGGTTGGTGCCCAGGCTCAAAACGGCTTAAGATCTTGAGGTAGAAAAATGCTGTTTTTGAGGACTTGATTAGAAATACAAAACAATGAATTAAAAAAAATAAGAAAATTACAGAGGTGTTCCATAAACTCCCAGGAATTGTGTAAAAGTGCCCAAATAGTGAAAGAAATAGTAAAATAGTTCCCCTTTAATGGTCGGCGTACAACCTAATTTACACAAATAATCATTTATACCATTATACAAGAAACACACAATCCACAGTTAAACAAGAAAAAATTAAATAATAATAATAAAGAATAAAAAAAAATATATATATATATATCTCACTATTCAGATCACATTTGATTTTCATACTGACTAATTCTTTATTTTAAATTTTTTTATTTTGAATTGATAAACACTATTATTAACACTATTATTATTATTATTATTATTATTATTATTATTATTATTATTATTATTATTATTATTATTATTATTATTATTATTATTATTATTATTATTATTATTATTATTATTATTATTATTATTATTATTATTATTATTATTATTATTATTATTATTATTATTATTATTATTATTATTATTATTATTATTATTATTATTATTATTATTATTATTATTATTATTATTATTATTATTATTACTATTACTATTACTATTATTATTATTATTATTCGCTATGGAGAGAATTCCACAACTTTACACCAATAACTGAAGGACACATCTGTGGTACGTGCAAACTGATGTTTAAAATTGTATTTTCTCCTACTAAACTCACTTTCTAAATGAAAAAGATTTTGTAGTTTTTCTGGCAGTGTATTATTTCTTGCCCTAAACATAATTAACATTGTTTGAAACTTAAAGGGGAACTATTTTACTATTTCTTTCACTATTTGGGCACTTTTACACAATTCCTGTGAGTTTATGGAACACCTCTGTAATTTTTTATTTTTTTTAATTCATTGTTTTGTATTTCTAATCAAGTCCTCAAAAACAGCATTTTTCTACCTCAAGATCTTAAGCCGTTTTGAGCCTGGGCACCAAACAATGCTAAACACTGAAAAAGGCCATTTATAAGATAGTTCCCCTTTAACCATGTCTTCAAGTTTAATTATTCTAGATTTAATAAATAATGTATTTGTGTGTTCTCGATAACTCACTTTATGTGTGATTCTTACAGCCCTCTTCTGTAGTATATATAATGGTTTTATATTGGTCCCATAAGTATTCCCCCATACTTCAACACAATAACTGATATAAGGTGAGATGAGTGAACAGTAGAGTGTTCTCATTGCCTCATACTCTAACACATCCTTTACTTTATTCATAACAAAAATACTCTTGGACATCTTTTTTTTAACGTGTGCTATGTGCGATTTCCATGTTAATTTATCATCCATAATCACACCAAGAAAACGAAATTCATTAACTCTCTCTATATCAACTCCATCTATGGTCAGTACTATATTTTCATCTAGTTTTCGATTGCCAAAAATCATAAATTTAGTTTTTTTCAGATTCAGTGATAGCTTATTTACATCAAACCATTTCTTTAGCTTTGTCATTTCATACACAATATATTCAGCTAGTTCCTTTAAATTATTTCCAGAGCAAAAAAAATTTGTATCATCAGCAAACAAGACAAACTGTAATAGTTTTGAAACATCACAAATATCATTAATATATAAAAGAAAGAGTTTGGACCATGACAGCACATTGTAACTTGTACTGTAAAACTAAAGACAGTTGTAGCCTACCTTCAAAATTAATTAAAGATGTCATATTTTGATGATATTTTGATCAAATTTTTTACCAAAATAAAAAAACGTTCTGTATGGAACCGAAACAGTTATATACGGAACCAAAACAGTTCTAAATGGAACCGAAACAGTTCTATATTGAACCGAAACAGTTATAGATCGTATAGCTTTACGCTCTGCTCTATTGGAACTATCCCTTTATCCATTCTAACAATAAAAAACGTTCTCCACATGTACACACCTATTTACCTCCGCCTGGCCACACCCACATCCGCTCCTATATAAGCGGGTCGTGGCCACACAATCAGCTCCTTCCCTACTTTCACCACCGAAAGTGTCTGTATACACCACTTTAAGTTTAGTGCCAAAAGTAGTTAGTTAGTAGGGAAGCGAGGAGGAATCAGACTGAGGTTAAAAAGATCTGCTTACCGCCCAGCAATTCCATCCATCTTTCTGGCGAATGCACATTCGTTGGAGGGGAGGATGGACGATTTGAGAGCGAGGGTCCGATTCCAATGAGAAGTGAGAGACGCCAGCATCTTGTGTTTTACGGAAACATGGCTGAAGCCAGCGACTCCGGACCACAGCGTCTCTCCCTCGGACTCCTTCACCGTCTTCCGAGCGGATCGCACAGAAGCCTCCGGTAAGAGCGTCGGCGGGGGTGTCTGTCTCCTTACGAACAATGGCTGGACTAGCCCCAAGGAGGTAAAGGTACTCTCCCGTTCATGCTCCCCGGACATGGAACATCTCTCCATTCTATGTCGCCCTTTCCACCTTCCCCGAGAGTTTACAGCGGTCATCATGACTGCAGTATACATCCCTCCACAAGCAAACACCGCCAGGGCCCTGGCGGAACTGGCGGAGAATCTCAACAAGCACCAGATTAAACACCCGGACGCAGCCATGATCGTAGCTGGTGATTTCAATCAGGCAAATTTGAAGAAAGTGATGCCGTCCTTTTTTCAACACATCGCCTGCTCCACCAGAGGAGGAAACACACTCGATCACTGCTACACCCCGTTCAGAGCCGGCTACAAGGCTGTACCGGCTCCACCACTGGCGGGGGCTACAAGCACATCGGATCACGACTACATTATCCTCTATCCCGCTTACAAACAAAGATCACAAAAAAAGACAAAAAAATGGACGACCAATCAGAGGCCACGCTTCAGGACGCGCTCGAGGACGTCGACTGGGATATGTTTCAAGGAAGCGCCAGTGACGTCAGCGAGTTTGCGGACAGTGTTGTATGCTTCATTACAACACTGGCTGATAGTATTATCCCCACTAAAAAGGTGCAGGTCTTCCCGTGGGTAGATAGTACTATCAGAGCAGCTCTGAAATCCCGCACCACTGCCTACAACCTGGGCAGAGAGTCAGGAAACATGGAGGAGTACAAGGCTACAGTCTATACTCTGCGCAAGGCTGTAAAACTTGCAAAACGGACATATGCTGATAAATTGGAGACACAAATGGCACAAAACGACACAAGAGGCTTATGGCGGGGACTGAGGACAATAACTGACTACAAAGTCAGCGCTCTCTCGCGGACAAACTCAACTCTTTCTACGCTCGGTTTGGTGTAGACAGTGGCGCTGCTAGCTGAACGGTTAGTGACGTCACTGGCGTGCCGGCTGTTGTGGAGGGGGGGGGGGGGGCAACCGCGGGGGGGCGGGGACGCTCTCTCGTTGTCGGTACACAGTGTGAGAAGAGCATTTATGCAGGTGAACACCAGAAAAGCTGCTGGCTCAGATGGAATAACAGGATGCATACTTAAGTCCTGTGCTAACCAGCTAGCCCCTGTGTTCACCGCCATATTTAATCGATCCCTGGCAGAGTCAGTGGTCCCTGCCTGCTTCAAGATGTCTACCATCATCCCTGTACCAAAGAAACCCTCCCCAACATGTCTCAATGACTACAGACCGGTGGCACTCACCTCTGTGGCCATGAAATGTTTCGAGAGGCTGGTCAAGGATCACATTTGTGCCTCCCTCCCCAGTGATATGGACCCTATGCAATTTGCATACAGGCCAAACAGGTCCACTGACGATGCGGTCTCCCAGGTACTGCACAGCCCCCTCTCTCACCTTGACCGCCAGAAGGGGGGCTATGTGAGACTGTTGTTCATTGACTACAGCTCAGCGTTCAACACCATAGTCCCCACCAGACTGGTGGACAAGCTGATCGAGCTGGGTCTGAGCTCCGCTCTGAGCGCCTGGATACTGGACTTTCTGAGTGAAAGGCCCCAGGCGGTCAGGGTGGGGGGTCAGACCTCCAACACCATCACCCTGAGCATCGGGTCCCCCCAGGGCTGTGTTCTGAGCCCCCTGCTGTACTCACTATACACACACGACTGTGTGGCCAAGTTCAGCTCCAACTCCATAGTGAAGTTTGCGGACGACACAGTGGTGGTGGGGCTGATCTCGGACAACGACGAGAAGGCCTACCGGGAGGAGGTTGAGGTACTGGAACGCTGGTGCCAGGACAACAGCCTGCTCCTGAACATTGGTAAAACCAAGGAGCTGATCGTGGATTTTAGGAGGAGACAGCAGGAGACACACACACCACTGAGGATAAACGGGGCTACCGTGGACAGGGTGAGCAGCTTCAAGTACCTGGGGGTCCACATCTCAGAGGACCTGACATGGACAACACACATAGACTCAGTCGTAAAAAAGGCAAAGCAGCGCCTCTACCACCTGAGACAGTTAAGGAAGTTCAGAGTATCTGGGAAGATACTCCAGTCCTTCTACTCCGGAGCTGTAGAGAGCATCTTGACTGGAAACATCACTGCCTGGTATGGCAACAGCACGGCACAAGACAAGAAGGCCCTACAGAGAGTGATGCGCTCAGCCGAGCGTACCACAGGTATTGCACTACCAACCCTGCAGGTCCTATACAACAAGAGGTGCAAATCCAGAGCCTGCAGGATAATGAAAGACCCTCACCACCCCAACAACAGCCTGTTCACGCTGCTGTGGTCAGGCAAACGCCTGCGAGCACCAGTAACGAGGACAGAGAGACTTAGGCTCAGCTTCTTCCCCCAGGCCATCAGAGCCTTGAACACTGAACTCTCCACGCACAAGCACACATGAGCACACACACAACACACACACTGTACGCGCTCACACACTAGCAGCCACTTTAACATGAGCACACACTCACCCATGCTGCACACGCTCACACTATGGACACTTTACAGAAGGAAAGATCACTTTAAGAATAGTATAGCTTGAGATCGTATAATATAGCATTGTATAGCAGTGTACATAAAGACCCATTGCCTCATCCGTAGCTAACAGTGTACTGCACTGCCACAGGACCTAGCATGTCCTACCATGCTCTGTAAATAGCTCATGTACAGATACCGATATGCCTACTTTGTTTACTTGTCGCTCTATTGGTTGGACTCTTATTATTATTACTTGTACTATTGCACATCGTTGCGGGCGAGACCCCCCGCATTTCACTGTATACCTGTATGCCGTGACAAATAAAACTCTTGTATCTATCTTGTATCTAGTAATAGAAGAAAGAAAAGAAAAAAGGAGCTGCGTTGACATTGTATCTTTATTTTTTCTCTCTCACAATTTTTCGAGAAAATAAAGAGGTAATGTCTTCACCACCGGAGAGTCTAGAAGATGATGATCATTCTGACCTCCACCGGCGCTTCGCATTGGGGCGCGTGTCGCTGAGCAATCCCCGCCGGCATTGTCTCCAGCTCTGCAGCTGGATACTATGCCTCGGGAGGCGGTCTGAGAGCTGACGGCCTCTCTGGGGCGGGTGATGTTTTTGCAACGCGAGCCTCAGGTGTGTCAGTTGTGAGGGGACAACTGTGCAGCTTGCGTAAGGTCGGCTCCAGGCTAGAATCCCTTTGTTGCCTCTCATAGCGTCGTGGAGGGGGTTCTAGTTTGATGCCCCACGATAACACAGTGCTCCTCCTCAGTGAAGTCGTAGCTTTGTTTTCCTGGGGCCGTTATTCCGAGTCTGCGGTTCAATTCCCCGGGTCTCTGAAAAACGGATACCCTCTGCCACCGCGCTGGCCCCGTTTTCAAGATGAAAACACCCGGCACGAAGGATGCGAGCTTGGTGTTTCAATATGAGAATATCTCCGAGCTCAAGTCGGCTGCAGCCCGCGTACAACGGGGCTTACTGCCGATGCCACTGTGTCTGGTAAACACCGTTCTGTGAGAGGGACGTGTGTTGCCTTTTTCCCTTTTTTCTTTTGGATAAGAAGAGGAAGAGACAGCGGCTGTCAGAAGTGTTGGCCTGTATTGCTATTTCTCACTTATATAGCTTCAGTAGTAGCCGCTTAGCTTGCTACTGCGTTAGCTGGTGGCTATCGATAGCCGGTAGAAGCTAACTGTTAGCCAGTTAGCTGTTAGGCTAAGTCATTAGCTGGCGTTAGCTGTTAGCTTGTGCTACAACTATTGGCGCTAGCCGTGAGGAGGTAGCGGGCCCTGACACTCTGACTACGGCGTCATCTCTGGCATCTCTAAGCTTGCTACAGTACCTCCACTATTTCGCCCCGGCGTTATCTGGGCCATAACCTGTTAACAGAATTCGGCTATAGGGCGACAATAATGTGGTCAAGAGGCATGGTTTCTATCTTGAGCCTGAACTGGCGTGGTTTCTTTTTATTCACATGGTAAGAGCAACAGTAACATACATGGTCTTCTCTCACTGAGAGACATTGGGGGAGAGAACGAAAGGGAGTATACCTATGCTTTTATACTCGCCACAAGGTGGAGTACCTGTGTGCTCCACCTAGAGCGCCCTCTAGTGGGAACAGGTATATATGCAACTAGACAGTCACTGGTGGAGACAATTATATATGCAGGTAAACAGTTACTAGTGTAAACAGCCATATGTACAGTTAGACAGTTACTAACAATCCTACACAGAGCCTCTGATCTCAAAAAAGGGATTAAAAGGAGGTGTATTTCTATTATTGGGGTTAACTTGTGGAACAATGCTGATTACATATATAGAATGAGTAATTCGCTTTTGGTTTTTAAGAAAATGGTTTGTAAAGCTATTTTGAACGCTACAAGGGTGAATAATACATTTTCTTTTGCTATTTTCTTTTAGAATACTGTTTTGGAGTCTTAATTTTTGTTAAGAATATAGGACAGGCATATATAAGCATTATGCTTCAGTCTGTACCTTTTCAGTCACTGTAAAATCAAATATTGTTAAATGATGGTGTATATTGTATTGTGTGAGATGATGACTGAATAAACTACTACTACTACTACTACTATCTTATCTTATCTTATACATATATAGTGTATATGGTATATAGAGCACTATTGTACATGCTATCGTACAGTATTATATGGGTAGACTATAGTGAGGTAGGTAGTTAAGAATAGTATTTATTCATTTAATCATTACTATGATTACAGTGTAAGGCAGTTGTAGACAGTGAAAGCAGTAGGTAGATATAAATTGAGTAGGCAACAGAGTTCAAAGTTCGTACAGTATGGGTAACAGAGCCTAGGGTGTAGGCAATGGAGTTCAGAGTTATATGGGGGGGGGGGGGGGGGGGGGGGGGGGGGGGGGGGTAGCGCTGTCAACGTGGCACAGAGTTCAGAGAGATGACAGCTGAGGGATAGAAGTCTGCTTGAGTTGGAGCGGAGGTTCCTGTAGCGTCTCCAGGGGGGAGGAGGGAAAACAGTCCATGATTGGGATGAGAGGTGTTCTTGACAATGCTACGTGCCTTCCTCAGACACCGTTTGTGAGACCAATAAACATGTTCTAAGAGGCTTGTTCTGTATGGGACCAATAAACATGTTCTAAGAGGCACGTTCGGTATGGGACCAATAAACATGTTCTAAGAGGCACGTTCTGTATGGGACCAATAAACATGGTCTAAAAGGCACGTTCTGTATGGGACCAATAAACATATTCTAAGAGGCATGTTCTGTATGGGACCAATAAACATGTTCTAAGAGGCACGTTCTGTATGGGACCAATAAACATATTCTAAGAGGCACGTTCTGTATGGGACCAATAAACATGTTCTAAGAGGCACGTTCTGTATGG